>NC_090936.1:386939567-388189567 GCF_040938575.1 Ambystoma mexicanum
CTTTCCTCTCTTTCTCTTCTCTCTCGGGGTTGAGTTTCTCTCTCTCTCTCTTCTCTCTCTCTCTCTCTCTCTCTCCTCTCTCTCTCTCTCTCTCGGGGTTGAGTTATGGCCGCCTGCCATATGAGATTCTAGTCTGTAACAGTTCCACACTGAATGGTATCCACCTGCGTGCAGCTCATTTTATCCCTCAAAAATGAGGAAAGGTTGAGTTGGGCCCACCAGGTAAGGTCCTTCTGAATTTTAACATTGTCTCCGGATTTCTTATTATCCACTTTTGCCGTATTGGTTTTATTATAATTAGAAGGATGAAATGCTGAGTCGGGCATGGCGAACATTTGACTGCTTCTGAAAAGGCATGTAGAGGTCTTCGCATGTCTGCGAAGTCATTTCCGCTTAATATCACCCTCTTTTTTCTTGCTTTCTTTCTCTCTCTATCACCTTCAGAATGCGATGGATGAAGGTCCGAATCAGGCACACCTGACATGAGCTTTACTTTGCTTCAGTTCCTTGCGTGTACCAGCAGGACAGGCAACCCGGACGGTAAAATGTACTCCGAGTCCGTTGTACCGGATCGATGAAAGGATGGGACAGACACACCTGCCATCTGACTCTTCCCCATCTCCACCCGCCTTTCATAGGCATCTGCGTTTTCAAACTCGATGGCGGCCGTTTGATTGCACTCAAAGACAACATGCCTAGGCAAACCAAAACACGACATGTGTCTGGATCTGCTTCAGCTCTGTTGCAACAGTGTATATATCCCACCACGTTCACAGCGTAAAATGGCCGCACGAGTCTCAGCTGGCATGTGCCTGCCTCTCTCCCACCTCATCTTTTCAACGGAACTCACCTGATACAAAATCACCACAAATTAACATGTTTAAGAAGGGTGCCTTTCCCAGCCGGGGCCATCCATATTCATCACCTCCCCTTCACCAGCCACCACCCCTCAGCCTGTCCTCCAATATCAGCATATCAGCAGTACCGCTTTCTCTCTCTCCCCGCCTGCATTCTCATGTCCCTCCCCTCCCTTTACCCCCTCATTGCATACATGGGACTGTGTTCGTATGCGCACACGCAATATGCAAACGCCAACGCTACTGGTTCTGTGAATGCATGTTTATTTTTCTGCACGGCATCTCTGTGCATATATAGGGAAAGGCAGGCTTGTAATTCAATAGCCAAAGAAAGCCTCTCACTCAGCCACTGGAACACACTGCTTCTAAATCCCCATTCTCAGAACAGCCATGATTCCTTGAATCCCATAGTTTGCGAAAGCATTCACCTATAGAAATGCGCCCGAGGCACAGGGCTCGGGAATGCCCCCATTCGTTCGCCAAGCCTCTATGTTCTTGTGCAACCTATAGCCAACATTTCCATCTTACGGTTTAGCTAATTCTGCTCCTTTCATTTGGTTTCATCTGTCAGCAATATCTCTTTTAGATCCCCAGCAAAAGAAATGGACATTTTAACATCAGCAGTCTAGAATTCTTGGCCATGTGATATGTGTTACAGTATAGTGGCACTGCTCAACTCGTAGACGCTTTGGAATGCCACACCTTCAGCTATATCGCTGGGCTCAGGGGCTTTGTCTTGGAAGCAAGACTGGTTCGAATCCCGGGCTCACGCTTACAAACTGGTCTCCGGTATTAAGCATCTTATAAAAGAACAATGATAATAATAACAGGTTTTTATATACTCCTTAAATCCAGATACTTCCAACTTCTATGGAGTAGAGTAATAGCTGTTATTATTAACCTATTTCATGGTGGTCACCTTTGTAAGGCTGACCATGCTGGGACTCAAATTTGGCAAGTGCAGGTGTGCCCCATGTCAGAGGCCTGCACTTTACCTGTGAGCAATGGACCAACTCTCAACACCACAACAATGCAGTGATTGAACCCTGCCCATAGACAATCGCCATCTATCATGCACATTACAGCAGACTTAGGTCTCCAAAAAGCCAGAAAGCAGGATTGGAAACCTAGAAAAAAAGCCCCCAAAAGAGCCCATGGTTGAGAATGTGTTGCTACCAGGATCGAGCTGAAATAAAGCAGATGCGGAAGTAAACCTACAATCACAACTTCAAAAACAGTGAGTAGTCAGGGCAACTGCAAGGACTGAAAGCCAACCCCTGGGATTCCTACTTGTTCAAACGAGTTACAACTGTCCCTATATATTCAGTACATAATGAATTTAGGTAATATGGTGGATGGACAAATAATGTGACTCGCTATGATTATAATTAAACTGGATGGGTTTCAGATAGCGCCTGGTTTATCTGCAGCAAAGCAGGGATTTCCCCCTGGGGGAAGTGGTCTATCTCAAGAGTATCAACATGGGTCAAACTAACTGCCGAGGGTCCTCCTAACATGGGGTTACTGGTCTCCCCAGGTTCTCTAAATACAAGCAAGTCTCAGAGATATAACTCCCAACTACTTTTTGGCTCAGAAGCTCGGTCACAGTGGTAGCGCGCTCATCCACTTCGCGTTTCAGCTCACAGTCACAGGGATAGATCACCCAGCCACGTCTTTGCCACAAAATCCTCAACGCTCCTCCCTGAACTGCTATAGTGCCCCAGTTTACTGAGGGTCAGTGTGTCCTTCTGACTCTCTAAGGGATCTCCAACGCCCTCGGTCTTATATAAGGGGTGTAGTTCCCTTACCGCTTTATAGTATGTCATACCTTTTCCTCTTTCTGTTAAGGCATATGGAACCCATCTCATCCTTAAGGGAAAACCTGCCTCCTTACTTATAGGAGACATAGCACCTTTTCCACTGTAGAGCCCACCATGGCTTTCTCACAAGCAAGGTATCGGTGCCTTTCAATCGAGCAGATATTGCCAGCAGTCTCTGCAGGCAAAGGGATCGAGCTCCTGAGGCCAATTCTCATCTTGACCCACAGCCCAGAGGACATCCCATCCAGATGCCACAAAGGTTTGCAGCGCTTGGCTCTTTGTGGATCTCCGCACCTGCTTCCTAGTCCCCGGAACGCTGCTGCCGCTCTTGCTGCTCGCTTCACTGCCACTCCGCCTGCTCTCTTTCCTGCATGTGGCTGCCTTTCTGGGTCAGCATGTTAAAAGCCCAGATTACTTGGACCCTTGCTATTAGTGAGTCTGGTAAGTTGCAATTTGCACACACAGATGGTGTGTCTCTGAAATGCTTGTGCCCTCTGATGATCTCATTTGCACTTCCTGTTTTGGGCTTGGCGTTTCCTGAAGAGATAAAAGGCCGGAAGAGGTCATTGGGACCAAGGAAGATGTCTGATTTCATCACAGCACAGTACTGTGGATGTGGTGAACAGATAGCCAGAGAAGTTGCTCTCAGAGCAACTGATACTCGGTTACTCGCTCTCCTAATGTCACCGTTGTATTGGGGATCGACTAACCCTGTTCCATGGTTTGATCAGAGTAACTGTTCTTCCTAAGGCCGGGAGGATAGCGAAGGGTCAAGGCAACACTGAGCAACATGGCTTCGATACCCGGTCCCATGCTTAGAGGCTGCGTGAAGTGTGATATTTAATATATATTTCTTCTCTTCACACAGAGCCCTCTCAGCTCTTCATGTAGGAAGGCTGCTTGCTCAGAGTTCCCTGGGAGAGTAGGAGTGGTTGGTGTAGATTTCATCCACTCCGCACCTCAAACGTGGACAGAGAATGAGCATCTCCCCAGAATTGGACTCGATGGCCCTCTTTATGCGTCAGGTGGGTTTACAGATGAAGCTACTGCATGGAGTTCATCACCTTATCCCACGTGTCCGTTTGGGAAATCTGCATGCTTCGAAGGAAATCCTCATTCATTATTTTTCTATGATCTCAAATCCAGCTCCACTCTCGATTTGTGAACAGATCTGGATTATATGCAGACGGAAGCAAGTGCTAGTGCTCGCGGCCTGCGCGTCACCACTCTAAAGTAAGTACACTTATGGGTTGGTTGAAAAAAAATTGCGAAAGTCCATCTTTCTGAAGCTATTTAATGGTGCTTTCGATCACAGCCGACACATGTTTTGATGCTAGATCTTCCTCAAGGCAACTACTTCTAGTTGTTGGTATCCCTAAAAATTGGCGCTAGTGCTTTTTCTTTCTCTTGTTTTCACAACTGCTTCTAATCTATTGAAGTCTTGTTCTGTGTGTGCTAAATGAACAGCTATGCTCCGATTGATTTCAACTCTTTCATGTCCCAAGGCCTGATTAGGTGTGTACTGTCAATCGGATCGATCCCGCGCACTGAGTCCGGATGTAGCGCACCCCCCCCACTTTTCTAGTTTATACATACAGACGCAGCAGACACTTTTTAAGTTGAAAAAAATATGATACAGAAAGAGGATCAATTCAGACCATTTGGGAATTGCAAGGCACAGGTGGTGAGAGAGTGGGCATTAGTGATGCCCACTTTTACACTACCTTTGATTGTCTCTATTAAGAAACGCGTTCTTGCATTTGAGGCATTCCGTTCTGCTTCCCTTCAATGCAAGAAAACAACGTTTTCGAAACATCGGAGGATTTTTCATGATGTGTCCCTCCACCAGACTGAGGTAAAGACGTGGGCATTTGCTCTCAGAACACAGTGGTGATTTCTGCAGGCAGTAATTTCCCCAGGCCTCTAACCAGAAAGCAGGTAACTGCAGCAAACTGTTGGAATTAGCAGCAGTGGTCACCTTTGCGGCAACACCCATAATGTGGGCCTTTGGACTTCGAAGCAGCAGCAGTAGGAGACATGGGAACATGTCAAAGTGGCGACAGACGAAATAACAGAACTTCAAAGCCATTGACTGCGAGCACACTGAGCTGCCCAAACTAGCAAAATGCAGAGAGAAAGAGAATTTACAAGTGCTTCGATCAGACCCGCTGGAGCAGAGTCTTAGGACATTTTGGGGCAATGAAAATCACCTACTGTGGCACCCATCTTGTAATTTTGCACCCTTTATTCTTAAACCAAACAGCACCAGGCAGCTACCAACGTGTCCTTGTTGTGCCTCCGAATGAAAACAAGCTTTTACAGATTGAGTGATTTCATTAAATGTTGAGCTGGTCTTGGGGACATTACGCTGTGGGTATCGGATATCACGAAGAGACATTGGTTTGTCGTTCAGCCTAATTAAAATGAGAGTCGATGGGTAAAATACTCATTTTTGCTCAATTCGATTGGGATTTTACCACCTTTGTGGCACATTTGAGCATCGCACGTTTTGCGGTTTCTATTCCGAGGCCGAATCGCTACAACCTGGACGGTCTTAACAATAGACCAATAGAATATTATGGATGTATTTGACGGGCATGGTGTTTTCTGTATCCCACAAATGTTTTTTTTGTACCTACAAATCTCCTACACAGCAGTGTCCAGCACTGCAATTAGGCCATCAAACTAGCTCTATAATTAAACTTTAGACATCATTTATTGAGAAAGAAATCAGCAAGCTGCCATGTGGTCTAATGTGGTACAAATGCATTGCAAGAGCATCATTCTTATTGGTTGACCCATAATGCCTCTGGCATGTGAGATACTTATTATTAAGCACAATAAACATTGTAGAAGATGAACCTTAAAATCAGGGGCTGATGTATACCACTAACATGGACCACAAAAGGCGTTTTTTTACATGCAATCCCCAAGACACTCAGAAGAATTGATTGTGACATCTATATATGGTAATGCCTTACCACACAGTCCACTATTAAATGACATTTTCCTCCAATTGTGATCTTGTACCACAAGTTGTTTTCCCTTCAGACTTCGATCTATGAGCTGTCTGTTCTTTGTAACCTGCACACATTTTGGTGCTACATTCAGCACCCCACAAAGTATTCTTGTGCGCAATTCTTCTGCCTTTTCAAGTTTACAAGCTGTCGTTTACAAAGGTGTACTTTATAGTTTGCCCGGACACACGGTCTACTTTTCTCACTGGCCTGTAATGGCCTGTCCTCTTCCGGCGATGGCCTACAGCCAGAAAAAGGCAACAGCAGCAAATCAAGGAAAGAGAAGAGCAGAGAGCCACAGGGACAAGCCACTTGCCTGCAGCTCCCACCCAAAGAGGTTCCTGACCCCCATGATCACCATCAGCCGACTGATTTCTGCCGCTGTAGCCTTTGGTCTCGTTGAGGTGCTGCTTGCTGCTATTTAGGTGGGCAAGGTGTGGCATATGAGACAATGACTTGTTGTCAATTGATGTAAATGTGGAGAAAAGCACAGGGTTATCCGAAATGTTGGTCCAATCTGTGCTTTCTGATGCCAATATGGTCTGTTGGATGCTACGGTCTTCTGAAGGTGATTTTTGCCATGAAGCTGTTGTGAGGAGTGATTTTTGGACTGCATCGCTACCATCACGGTTACGACTCATGGCTGTCTCCATGGTTTGGCTGTGTGGAGAAGCCTGTGATGAGAGAGTCATTGATGTGAGCTTGGTGGACTGGCACCTTTCAGGCTCTGGGGTCTTGGAAGTGTTCTGCCTTTCCATTTTAGGAAAGGATGACCTTGGATTCAGATCTTTAAATGTTGTCTTTTCAAACACAAGCAGGTCTGGATCAGCTCCTATGGAAGAAACACAGACATTAAACTTTGAAAGGCAACATCTACAACTGCAGTTAAAACATACAGGAATCACAACGTGCCTAACTGAAGTCCCACGCCTTTTTAAAGAATGTTAAATCCAGTCAACTTTTCGGAATATCTACAGTATTAAATATATATATATATATATATTTTTTTTGTGAGAATATATATATAAATATATATTCTCACAAAAACAACTTTGTTAAAGAGACGTTATGGTTACAAGTAAAACCGAAAACACCCAGAAATTTGCCAGTTTTGGTAAACTAAGCAACCATAACTCGCACCGCCATCGTGCACTACTAAGACTAACACCCAGGACATGAAAGATGACATCACAAATGTCATTAATTACATTTGACACACCATTAGCATTTTCTACTATACTAATGGAAATAATGGACAATTGTATACTAGAGAAAAAGAAAAAAAGCCCAGACACAATTTTCTGTCCGAAATTCTTCTCTCTAGTATACAATAAAGACCATAATCCCTTGCCATTTATAACTATCCACAGTCTCTGCATTCTCCTGTCTAGTACATGCCTTATTAGAAAACCCAGATTGCACATGCACACCATCACACAAGACAGCCCTTCTACTCTTCTTACTGGTATGTTTTCAATACTCCCTAATTCCCTGTTTTAAACCATTCACACATTTATCAAACAATCACTTTACATATAGCCTATCAACATATTAAACTTCCACCCACCAACTGCCACTTAAAAATGTTCTACAAATCTTTTGCATCTGCATTTCCCATACTTACACTAACAAATTATACATAGTGCTTCTATGAATGCACACATGCATTGTGCAGTGAGAGAACTCAATAAATCAAAGGGGCAGTACAGATGGACAAGTGCTCATGGAAGCCCAGGAGGAAAGTGCCAAGGGGGGCCAAGGTGGGAGGCCACTAGCTAACTTCTGGGGCACAGGAGTCCCAAGGCTGGGGTACATCGTAACCATAACATCCCTTTAGCAAAGTTTTTCTGTCAATTGAATAGGATTTTATAAGTGAAAATTTTTCATAATCTTACATTACTATATATGTTATTAATAATTCCTCTTTTAAAACCTCCTGTAACAAACTATTTTTTGCAACGCATACTTGTGTGTTTCGTTATCAGCAGCACCTGCTGGGGATGCAAGTCATTGTTCAAGTGCCTAGGGCATGAGGCTCGACCATGACCCCAGCCCCACCAAACCACCCCTGTTATCCACTGCACCTACCCAGCATCCTAGTTCAGTGTCCAATATACCCTCATAATATAACCAATGGCCAGTGCTCATGGCTTGCATAGGCAGTCTCCACAATCCATAGGGCATGGGCTTCGTCCATGCCGCATACCCCTATAGGCAAATCAGAGTAGGCATTTTTCCTTGCCGAGGGCCAGGCCCACTGCCCACAGCAGAAAAGTTATATCACAATTTTTTGTACTTACGTTTCGACACTTTCAAAAAAGTTAAACGCAGAACAGATTTACTCAAGCATACTTTTAGGTCCTTGCTAATGCTTCTCGCACAAGTTTACTGCAATCCCGTCTAGGATTCCGGGCAGCAGCCGCAAGCAGAATTTCTTTTACCATTTAAACCTAAAGCTTCGGCCATACTGCATGCCCCAATAAGTAAAACAGAGTAGGCATTCGTCCTTGCCAGGCCCATTGTCCATGCACCAAACTCATATCACTATTTTGTGTGCTTACATTTGGACACTTTGGACAAATAAAACACAAAACAGATTTCCAAAAGCATGCCTTCAGGTTTGTGGTAATTTAGTAAAGCACTTCAGGCTGTAGCCTCAAGCTAAATATTTTCCCCCATTCAAACCTAGGGCTTCGGCCATGCTGCATGCCCCAATAATCCAATCAAAGTACAAAATTATCAAGTAATTGCAGGACTGGAGAAAAATGTGACCGATGGTTTGCCTATAGGCTTAGACAACAGATATCTGAGGGAGCAATAACTTCTATAGCGGGAGCAAATAGCCAGGTTACGTTCAACCCCAGTGAGATCAATGTGGTTTTCAAGGATTATTATAAGGCTCTATACAAAAATGAGCCAGGCACTACGGGCCTCAGAGAAACATTTTTATGTGGATTGGAGGTCCCAAAAATTGCAGATGTAGAAAAGTTGCTGCCTAATAAAGTAGTGACTATTGATGAGATCAGGCTTGCCATCAGCAAACTGAATACCGGAAAGACACCTGGGCTAGATGAGCTGCCGGTTGAATTTTACAAGATTTTGCCGGAGTCGGCACTAGGGCTTTTGAGAGATGTTTATTGAGTCTAAGGAGGTTTGTCTGTTACCGGCATCTACCAATCACACTACTATCTCAGTATTTTTAAAAAAGGGCAAAGATAGTAATCTACCATCTAGTTATCGCCCAATAAGCTTGATTAATACATACAATAAAATATTAGCTAAAATATTGTCCTTACGTATTGAACACTTATTGCAAAAACTAGTGCACACTGATGAGTCAGGCTTTGGTAAGGATTGAAGAACTTCCACCAACATTCGAAACCTGTTGATGACAATGTCGCAAGCTGGGAATTCGAATGAGGATATTGCTGTGTTCTCTCTTGACGCTGAAAAGGCACTTGACTGAGTTTATTGACAATATTTGTTTTCGGTTTTACGTGCTATGAACTTAGGAGATGACTAAATTTCATGGATTGCAGATGTTAAAACAAATGGATTATTGTCAGAGTCTTTTGGTTTACAGACAGGTGTATTAGCCATTAAACCACTAGCAATCGCTCTGAGATACGATCTAAGGCTTACCCTTTCAAAGAGTTGAACAAAAAATATGCTTCTATGCGGACAACCTGCTGCTAGTACTGCAAGATCTAGTTATGTCGCTACCCACGCTGATGAACATATTAGATAGGTTTCATGAAGTAGCTGGATACCAAATCAATTGCTCCAAATTGGAGGTTTTGCCAATTACTCATTACTGTGACAAGCTTTTGGTGACTAACTGGGGCTTTCAATGGTATGTGAACAGAATAAAGTATCTGGGCATGTGGTTAACTCTGGTGATAGGTGACATGGTGGAGGAAACCATGGGGGAAGCCTGCCGGGATCTAAAAATGAGTCTTCAGAGGTGTTTTTTTTCGAAATGTATCGCTCTGGGGCAAAGTGAACGCTTTAAAGATTAACGCTGTTACAAAAATCAATTATATTTTAAGCATGCTTCCAATGAAAATAGGTCAACATTACTGGACAAGGATTGACGGCCTATTACAATCATTTATTTGGGATGACAAACCCCGAAGACTTAAATTATGGAAGCTTCAATTACCTACGGAGAAAGGGGCACTTGGAGTGCCCCATTTCAGATCTTATCATCTGGTATTTTCAAGCCACTTTATCATTCCTTTTCTGAGAGAACCTCCAGAAAAATTGACAGTAGCTGAGGCGAGTCTGATGAGTCCACTATCCCGCAAGGAAGTTCTTATGACAACCAAGAGACATAACAAGAGATTGCCCATGAGTCTATTCTTGAGGGAAACATGGAAAAATGTGTATGAAATGCTGGGTTCAGTGGCTTTGAACTCGCCTGATGATTCCATCTGGTTGAACCCTGCAATCACTGACGGAGGCAAGATTTTATTTTGTCCGGAGTGGTTTATTGGTGGAATTAATTGGATAAGTGACATCTGTAAGGATGGAAAATGGATTGATGTTGAACAGTTGTGTGCAAAATATGAAATTGATAATTTTTTGAATGCAGATTTCAGAAAATTGAAAAGATGTAATCGAGAAGTAAATTGTAGCGGAGATGTATCAGTGGAACTCTTCATCAGGGAAAAACAACAAGGCAAAAGATCAGTTGCAAGCAGGATGTATAATCAAATTGTGACAAATTATAAAGAAAATTCAGAACTAAGAGATGATTGGAGTAGAAGACTGGGGTGTCAGATTTTGTCTGATATGTGGAACTGAATGTGTGCAAATACAAAACTTTGTTCAATTAATTTGAGTGAACGAATAAGACATAAAAATCCTTAATAGAGTATACTGGTGTCTAGAAAGGCTGATGAAGAGAGGTATGCTGGATTCTGACGACTGCTGGGGCTGTGGAAGTGAGGTGGGCAGTATAGAACATATGCTCTGGGATTGTATAAGAGTTTGTGGCTTTTGGCATGATGTTTGTACAATGTGCTTGCGAGTCCTTAAATTGGATATGGTATTGGATTTCAAAACAATAGTCTTAGGGGGTGATGACACACTCAAAGTCCTCTCCCTGTCTCACAAGAAATTTCTATTTAGAGGGGCTTCGGTATGCAAAAAACTGATTTTAAGAGGATGTTTGTACAATGTGCTTGCGAGTCTTTAAATTGGATATGGTATTTGATTTCAAAACAATAGTCTTAGGGGGTGATGACACACTCGAAGTCCTCTCCCTGTCTCACAAGAAATTTCTATTTAGAGGGGCTTCTGTATGCAAAAAAATGATTTTAAGAGGATGTTTGTACAATGTGCTTGCGAGTCCTTAAATTGGATATGGTATTTGATTTCAAAACAATAGTCTTAGGGGGTGATGACACACTCGAAGTCCTCTCCCTGTCTCACAAGAAATTTCTATTTAGAGGGGCTTCTGTATGCAAAAAACTGATTTTAAGAGGCTGGAAGTCCCAATTGCAGCTAAATCTATTGATTGGATTGATGGAATGAACTGCCTTGCAAACATGAAAAAGGTAATTTACAAGAGACAGGGGAAACTACACTTCCATGGGAAAATCTGGGATGATTTTTTTGAATATGTACTAGTTCATGTTTCTGTACATCCGTTGTATCTTTTTCTACATGTATTTTAGTGCCATTTTAATTATTGTGTCTTGTTAAGTTTACTAAATGTTACTATTTTTTTTATTTACTGTTCTATTAAATGGATAAATAGCATGGGCAGATCACTGTATTTCATCTACTACTTTAAACGGATTACCCTGCTGCTAGTGATGAGGTTCTTTTGTGAAGGAGCCCTTCCTGCTTCAAGCGTTAAGTTTTGAATAGGAGACTAAGCCCTGTTCACCTTAGTGCTGGGTTATTCAATAAGTAACTATTATCGTAATAAAGCAGTCTTAAAAACCCCTGCTGGTGCTATATTTACTGTTAGAAGTCAGCCGACATGTGTTCCGACTCTCTAGGGGTCTTTCTCAATGCATGTGGATCCTGGGCCAGTCATTGCTGGGAGGTTGTTGAAATGAGCCCGGCATGCAATCCCAATATCTTGTCCCTGTAAAAAAAGAAAAAATCCTATTCAAAGTTATCCCGTTTTTAAAAAAAACTTTACCACATAGCCATTTCCTGGTGGCCTTGCCCACTTTAACCCCATTGCCAGTCCCTGGTGATCATGGCGAATAGCCAGATTGTCTCAGACAATCTGGCCACTGCCCATGGCCACAGGCTAAACCTCAGTCAACAAAAGTATATCACTATTTTTTGTACCTACATCATGACACTTTACAAAAAATAAAACACGGACACATTTGCAACACCGTGTTTCAGGTCCTTGCCAATGCTCCTTGCACGACTTTGCTACAAATCCGTCCACGTTTTATTTTTTGAAAAATGTCAAAATGAACGTGCACAAAATAGTCATATAATTTATCTCCCATTTGACAAAATCCATCAGACTTTGCACAAACATTCAAGGTTCAGTCTATAATCTTTCTAAAATCTTTTGTACGTATTCATGAAATGGCACAAATTTATAAGCCTTTCAAATATTTTGGGACCCCGCCTCTAATTTTGTTCCCTCTTGGCAAGAAAGCACCAAACTTTGTAGAACCATTCAAAGACAGATCTAAAATGACATCACAAAGTCTCATGTAGTTTCATTCAGTGGCTCCAAAGTTATAAGCCATCCAAAAACTGCTTTTCACCAACCCTGTAATACAAAAATATGTATGGATGCCCCTGACCATCTAAAATGTTGCGAACATTACAGGGTTGTCCCGAGCTGTTTGTGAACTATGAAGGTGGAAAATCACCTGTTTTTTGGCTTTTTATGGCCATTTCCCATTCCATCCTCATCACCTTCCGCACGTGTCTTTAGTGGCTTGTCAAAGGCAAGGGCCTCCAGTAGGGAATTCTCTGGGGTTTCGACCCACTGCTCTCATCCCCTGGTCCGTCGCTCTGCTCCAGTAGGGTTGCCTTCGCCCCGAAAGTCCCGCTCGTACTCGTGTTCCACCTTGCTCAGAGTGTGTCTTTAGGGTTTGCGTGATGGGAGCTAATTGGTATCAGGTGTATGCACTCAAGTGCCTGACTTTGCCTGACCCGATTAATGGACATGTCCAGTACGATGTTTGAGAGTGAATATTGTTCCTCTCAGTCACCCTCTTCCTCTGCCCAGTGTTTGTGTAAAAAGGGGGGTAGGAGAGTTGAGACCTCAGAGAATCCTACAAAATAGGATGGGGTAGATGAACAAAAAAGGGGGGAATACCACATTTCACCTTGGCTGCCTCACCTACACTCCACAAAGACCCCTCACCCAGCTGATCCTCCCGCACTTGTCCACCCCAGCGTCTGGATCCAGAGGCGATGGCTGTGCCCTGGCCATCTGAGAGAGAGATCCCTGGAGACTAGAGGGTGAGATACCCTTTGGTTTCTCACATACCCTTCCTCGATGTGATGTAGCCGCATCTGTTTTACAAGGAAACCGGGAAAGGAAACCGACGTTCCCCTGTTCTCTACCTTTTCAGTGTTCCACAGTGAAACAGTAGGGTTGCAGGTCTAAGAACCATTGCATGCCTCGAGGGTTGGAGTCCTTTTGTTGACTTATCCATACTAAAGGTGAGTGGTAGGTGACAAGTGTAAACTTTATCCATAGAAGGTAGTATCTTAGATGGACTATTGCCGGTGTGCAGTCATAATGTCGAAAAAATAATGTCGAATTACAAAAATGTAGAAAAAATGTTGATTTTTTTTTTTTTTTTCGAATCCTTTATTTTTTTATTTACATGTTTTTTTTGGGGTTCCGCATGTAAAAAAAGGTTAAAACAGAAAAAAGGGAGGGTTGGGGGGACCCCCCATTTGGAACAAAAAACAAAGAAAAAAAGACATTCTAATTTATTTTTTCGACATTATGTTTTCGACATTTTGACTTTCGACATTATGTATTTCGACATTATGACTATAAACCACTATTGCCCATTTGATGGCAATGGCCTTCAATTCCAATAGAGAGTCTTTTTTCTCACGTGGGAAGAGTTCATGACTAGTAAATAGGATGGGGTGTTCTAATACATCGCGTACTTGCTATACAACTGTTCCTAACCCTGTGAGAGAGACATCAGTTTGAAACACAAATTCTTTAGAAAAGTCTACAACTTTTAGGATTGGATTATGACACAGGGTTTGTTTTAGGTTGTTGCAACATGCATCGTCCTTATCATTCCAAATAATCTTCTGGGGTTCAGCATTTCTTAGCTTGTCTGTTAATCTGACTGTCTTATCTGAAACATTTGGGATAGACCTATGGGAATAACCAACTTCTTGTTGGGGCTGGACACTGCCATTCCCTACAAAGAAGCCTAGGTATTTCACAGTCGATTGAACCATTTTACAATTGGATGGATTAACAGTTAAGCTGGCCTTTCTAAGGGTTCTCATAATAGTAGAAAGATGAAAAAGATGGTCTTCCCAAGTTTTATTATAAATGACTAAGTCGTCAATATAGACCCCACAGAAATGGATTTGGGGTGTACTATCCTGTCCATAAGTCATTGGAAATTGGCTGGGGCCCCATGCAGTTCAAAGGGGAGGACTTTGAATTGGAACAGACCTATTGGTGTTGAGAAAGCTGTCTTTTCCTTATCAGGTCCATGTTCTGGGACCTTCCAATATTCCTTGGTTAAATCTAGGGTTGACAGGAAAGTGGCATTTCCAAGTTTATCTATTAACTCATCGATGCCTGGTATAGGATAGGCATCGAAGGTGGAGATGGTGTTAACCTGTCTAATGCCTTTGCAAAGCCTCCAAGAATGATCAGGTTTTGTTACCAACACAATAGGGGAGGAACGTGGACTCAAAGAGGGCTCGATAATGTTGGCTTACAGCATTTATTTTTAACTTCCTCACCCACTAATTGTTTTTGTGCTTCTGGGAGTCTATATGGTTTCAAATTGACCACTTTTCCCTTTGGAGTTCTGATATAAGTAGTACCATGTACTCTCCCTGGCTTTTGGTAGAATACATTGGGGATTGCCAAAATAAGGTAGTTCAAATCTTCTTTCTTCTGTCTAGGTAGTTCTTGGGGGAATAAGTTCAGAGCTGTCATCTCCTCGGGCACCAAACAAGACAATATAGGGGAGGTGGTGGCGGAAGGATTTTTTTTTCCACTCCTTTAGGAGATTTATGTGGTAGAGGTAGGTGGGTCTTTTGTTTTCTATCAGGTGGTGCTATTTTATAGGTGCATGTTCCCATTTGCTCTACCACCTCATAGGCTCCATGCCACTTTGAGACAAGTTATATTTCAGAGGTAGGTAAAAGGACTAATACCTTATGTCCTACTGAAAAAGATCTTAAATTCACCTTCTTGTCATAGGTGGACTTCTGTTGGGCTTTAGCTTTCTCCATGTGAGTGTGGACTAGACTCCGGACGAGTTTCATGTGCTCTCGCAATCGGGTAGCTGTCTCTGAGAGGGGAATGGGTGCCCCTTCTCTCTCTTCCCAGGTCTCTTGGGGCATGTCTAAAACATCTCTTGGTTCCCTACTGTAGAGTAACTCAAATGGGGAGAATCCGGCGGATGCCTGAGGGGTCTTTCTTACAGAAAATAGGGCCTATGGGATCATGCAGTCCCAGTCCTTCTCATCCTCGTCTACCAATTTTCTGAAAATCATTTTAAGGGTTTTGTTAAATCTCTCTACCAATCCATCTGTTTGGGGGTGGGAAACTGAAGTTCTTAAGGTTGCAATGTGTAGTAATTCCTTGACTTCACCCATACGCTTACTCATGAAATTGGATCCCTGATCCGTAAAAATTTCTTTGGGGATACCAACCCTAGAAAAGAATGGTAGTAGGTGTTTTAAAATATAATTGATTGTATTATTCCGCATGGGAAAGGCTTCTAGGTGCCGGGTAGCATAATCAACGTTTGTGAGGACATATTTATTACCCAGTCTAGAAGTTTCCAATGGTCCAATGATATCCATCCCGGAGGGGCAGGTAAGAGGATATGTGAGCTGGTTCTCTGGCATATTTCACATGTCTGAATGAAGTTCTTTATGTCTGCATGGATACCTGGCCAGTAGAATTTCCCACTGATGTGATCTTGGGTTTTAGACTGTCCTAAATGTCCCACTGTCAAATGAGAGTGTGCAATCTTGAAATGGGTTTTGGGTATTACTAACTGAGTTTTACGTAGGCCTTCTCAGGAGACTTCCCTTCTATAAAGCAATCCCTGTTTCAGAAAGAAGGGACTCCCTTTTTCTTGTCCTTCTCCATCAGGACTCGCTTGCAAGAAAGCCTCTGCGAGTGCTGGATCCTTTCGCTTGGCAAAGCCTAGATCGGGAAGGATGATACGTCGTTCTTCCCTTTTTACCTCAGGGACATGTGTCTCATCGGTCTCTCCAAAGCCTAAGCTACTTCTCTGTTTCCTCTGGTTGACCTTCATCTTTAAAACTGGGAAATAGAGCCTTCTCAAGAATTCCCTGTTCTATTTTTTCCCCATGGTGTATTTCAAACAGGGTTTCGCCATGGTTCTGTAAGAGAACCTTTATATCTCCCCGAAAGTCTGGCTCTATAATGCCTGCTAGGACATCTAGGCCAAAATTCCAGGTCAGGCCAGATTTTGGGGCCAATCTTATATAACAACCTACACGGGGTATTAAGACAAAGGGCCTCATTACACGGATGGTGGAGAACCATGGCGCTATTAGCGCCATGGTTCATGCCGGTAAAATACCGGCACCGCCTTGGTGGAAAGGGGAATTACCGCCCCATTCCAAGGTCGGCGGGGCGGTAATTCCCCCTTCCACCATTGCCCTTCCCCATTCCCATTTCTGCCCCATAGGGCATAATGTGAATGGGGAAGGCGCTAATTACGGTACCGCAAATTGCGGTACCGTAATTACCTCCCTGGGTCCCTTTGCGGGTTGGTTTTTAACGCCTGCAAAAAGCAGGCGTTAAATTCCCCAACCCGCAAAGGGACCTCGTAGTAAGGCAGTAAGGATTTACCAGTACCGGTAAAATACCGGTACCGGTAAATCCTTACCGCCATCCGTGTAATGAGGCCCAAAGTCAGTAGGAATTATCCCTCGTTTCCCAGGGGGGATAGTGGCTTCTCAGCTGCTACGAATGTCAAAGCCTATTGATTATTTGCTGGTGCTAGAGGGGTCTGAGCCTCTGTGACTAAGTTTCTGGAATTTGAGGGTCCCCCAATTTGTCTCAATTGAGTCGTATCCAACACATGACACAATATATGTAGGGAAGCCATGGTATCACACGTATGACACAGACACAATAGGTACAATTTGTAACAACCTTTATTGAAGTTTCTGGGGTTTGTAAAACTCCTACTCTGCCCTATAACTAAAATGGGAGTTGTCTCCACCATCAAATGATAAACAAAACAGTCCTAGTAGAGTCCATCAAATCAAAATGGTCTATGCTAACAAAACCTAATGCCTGCCCTATCTCTTCTACAAAAAGGTGTATAAAGGAGAAATGTATGCAAAGGAAAAATCAGTGTTCAAATTAATAAAGGTATCTAAATCGGCTCTCCTCCCCATGTTAGACCCTATAGTAAGGTGGTCTTTGTAGGCAGGATGACTCTCTGCCTTGGGAACTTAGTACAATACACAGTTCCAAAATATGGATCGAGGCTCTCCTGGCCTTCCACTTTAAAGTCTCTCATTCTGACCTCTAAACAGTGTCTCAACACAAAGTTCACGTAGGTCCCCCTCTGTCGGGCTCAGACCTTCAAAGCATAAAGTTCACATAGGTCTCCCTCTGTCGAGCTCAGACCACTTTTGGATGTCAAAGACTTTCGAATTTGCTCGGCTCTCATTGCAGACCTCCGCAGGACCTCTTTGACTTATAGTTCAAGATTAAACTTCCACTCTTCCCTTCTCTATGAGATAATTCTGCTTGTTTTGCTTTGGCACTTCATTCGCTTTATCGTTACAAACAATGTACCTTTCACTGAGACTTTTGAGAGTGCTACTTCCTTTTGCCGGACCACTCCGTTACTCAGTAATGCTGATTCCACAGCTGTCTTTCTACTTCAAAGTTCATTCACATGTCTGCCTTTCTTCGCGTCTCATCCACACGTGTGCAGCCTTCACTGGTGATACAATGTTGCCACTTCAAAATTTCTTTCACACACACCGGTCTCTCAGGTCACTTGCCAACTCACCGGCTGTGTGTGTTTCTTTCTTGATTCAATGTTATCCAATTCACAAGTCAAGATAGTACCACTGGCTTGGGCCCAACTCTGCCGTTCACCCGGAAGGGTCGCTGGCATCCTTTAAACATGATGCAGTCTTCACTTGCGGGATCTGGCCCTCCCACTTGTCTTTCACAACATGTCATAGGCAATGATCTCCAGCAGGGATCTCTCAGGGTTTTCTACCCACTGCTTTCGTCCTCTGGTCCGTCGCTCTGCTCCAGTAGGTTTGCATTTGCCCCGGAAGTCCTGCTTGTACTCGTGTTCTACCTTGCTCAGAGTGTGTCCTTAGGGTTTGCATTGTATCCGTGTGAGGAGAGCTTATTGGTATCAGGTGTATGCACTTGAAGTCAAGTGCCTGACTTTGCCTGACTCGATTAACAGGACATGTCCAGTATGATGTATGAGAGTTAATCTTTTTCCTCTCAGTCCCCCTCTTCCTCGGCCCAGTGTTTGTGTAAAAAGGTGGGGGGGTTGGGACCTCAGAGAATCCTACAAAATAGGATGGGGTAGATGAACAAAAAAGGGGGAATACCGCGTCTCACCATCGGCTGCCTCACCCCCACTCCCCAAAGATCCCTCACCCATGTAATACTCCCGCTCTGGTCCACCTCCAGGGTCTGGATCCAAAGGCTATGGCTGTGCCCTGGCCACCTGAGAGAGAGAGAGAGATCCCCGGGGACTAGCGGGTGAAACACCCTCTAGGTTTCTCACAATGAGCACAGGCACTCCAGCACTTACCCCCTTCCCTATTCCCCTCCCCTCTCCACTCACTGCACTTGCACATTCTGAATGCTCACAATGCCTATCACTTTAGAACTCGGCACTGGTGTGCCTGGCCCCGACCCCCTAGCCTTGCTGCTTGTGTCCATTTTGCCCCTCCAGTCCCCCACACCCCCTTCATGCACAGTTATGTCCTCGAACACTTTCCCCCAGCTCCCGCCTCCCCACCCACCCCCGTCCCCTGATTGGCTGCCTGAATAGTCCCGATGGCCTGGTGTTGTGAGCCTGCACCTGCGCGCCATTTTAGATCTCGGCGCTGGCAGGTGAGTGTGTCCTGGCCCCGACCCCTAGCCTTGCTGCTGGTGTCCATTTTTCCCCCTCTCAGTCCCCCCCGAGACCCTTCATGCACCATTGTGTCCTCGTTCCCTTTCCTCTCCCAGCTCCCACCTCCCCACCCGCCCCGTCCCCTGATTGGCTGCCTGAATAGTCCCGGTGGTCTGGTGTTGTGAGCCCGCACCTGCGTGCCCCTTTACATCTCGGCACTGGCAGGTGAGTGTGTCCTGGCCCCGACCCCCTAGCCCTGCTGCTGGTGTCCATTTTGCCCCTCTCAGTCCCTCCCACCCCCTTTATGCACCGTTGTGTCCTTGTTCCCTTCCCCCCCCTCCCGTCTCCCCATCCGCCCCTGTCCCCTGATTGGCTGCTTGAATAGTCCCGGTGGCCTGGTGTTGTGAGCCCGCACCTGCGCGCCACTTTAGATCTCGGCGCTGGCAGGTGAGTGTGTCCTGGCCCCAACCCCCTAGCCTTGCTGCTGGTGTCCATTTTGCCCCTCTCAGTCCCCCAGCCCCTTCATGCACCATTGTGTCCTTGTTCCCTTTCCCCTCCCAGCTCCCGCCTCCCCACCCGCCCCCTGATTGGCTAGATCACCCGTCATAACTAGCTTTCCCTAGGGCAGCCCCTCTGCAAAGAGTTGGCTCCTACATTGGCGGCTCCAAGACGTGTCGCCAGGTGTCAGCAAGGGAAGCCAATCAAGCCAGCAGTTAGAAGACACCAACAAAACTGTAAGTGTGGCATGGGTGGAGTGTAGAGCAATTACTCTACTCCAGAATGCCCTCGCCACTCTACTTTAGCTTCCAGAATGTTGACTGCCATAGACTTACCCCATGCATACTTAGAAATCTTTTCATGGCCGGACTCTATATACTACCATGCATTACATATTCAGATAATTGCCAATGTTAATTAGCGCCACTCCTAAGGGAACTATGAAGATAAACCTATGTTGCATCTAGATGGAATTGTGAATGGTGGCATGTCCTAAACTTTGATGGAATTATGAATAATAGCAGGTGCTGCACTTGGATGGAATTATGATTGGTAGCAAAAGCCACACTCAGATGGAATTGTAAATGGCAGCATGTCACCTGGCTAGATTTGTAAATGATAACATCTCCACCAAGTAGATGGAATTGTAAATAATAACATATCCCGCACTTAGATGGAATTGTGAATGATAGAATGTGCTGCACTGGGATAGAATTGTAAATATAGAATTGTAAATGGTAACATGTGCCACACTTAGATGGAACTGCGAATGGTAGCTTTTCCCAAACTTATGCCTAATATCATCACTGTGGTGTAGTTGAATTTAGAAAGTATGTCTAATATCATCACTGTGGTATAGTTGAACTTAGAAAGTGTGCCTAACTGTGGTATAGTTGAACCTAGAAAGTGTGCCTAACTGTGGTATAGCTGAACCTAGAAAGTGTGCCTAACTGTGGTATAGTTGAACCTAGAAAGTGTGCCTAACTGTGATATAGTCGATCCTAGAAAGTGTGAATAATATCATCCTGTGCCACAGTTGAACCTAGAAAGTGTGCCTAACTGTGGTATAGTTGAACCTAGAAAGTGTGCCCAACTGTGGTATAGCTGAACTTACACTTTTTAAGTTCAACTTAGAAAATGTGCCTAATAGTGTAACTGTGGTATAGCTAAACCTAGAAAATGTGCCTAATAGCGTACCTGTGGTATAGCTAAACCTAGAAAGTGTACCAAATAGCGTAACTCTGGTATAGTTAAACTTACAAAATGTGCCTAAAAGCTGAGGTATAGCTAAACATAAAAAATCTGCCTATTAGCATAACTGTGGTATAGTTGGTTTTGATAGTCTGCCTAATTAACATCACTGTGCTAGAGCTGAATATATAAAGTGTGCCTAATAGCATCACTGTAGTATAATTTATTTTAGAAACTATGCCTAACAGCGTCACTGTACCGGAGTTTGAGCTTGGAATGTGCGCCTAGTAGCGTAGCTGTGCTATAGTTGACTTTGGAAAGTGTGTCTAATTAACATCACTATGCTGGAGTTCAGTCTGGAAGATGTGCCTAATGGCGTCACTGTGGTACAGTTTAATTTGGAAAGTGTGCCTGCCAACGCCACTGTGCCAAAGTTTGTGATTGGAAACTGTGCCTAAACTGTGGTGTGGTTGAATCTGGAGAGTGTACCTATTAGCGTCACAGTGGTAGGGCCAAACTTAGAAAATGTGCCTAATTGCGTCTCTGCCAAAGTTTGAACTTAGAAACTGTGCCTAATAGCATAACTGTTGTATAGTGAATTTAGACAGTGCGCCTAATTTAACATCACTGTGCTAAAGTTGCTTCTAAAAAGTGTGCCTAATAGCATCACTCTGCCAAAGTTTGAATTTAGAAAACATGCCTAATATCATCACTGAACTAAATGCAGAATCTAGAAATTGTGCCTAATAGCGTCACTGTGGTATAGTTGAACTCAGAAGATGTGCCTAATAGCATCACTCTGCCAAAGTTTGAATTTAGAAAGTGTGCATATCATCGCTGTGCTAAATGCTGAATCTAGAAATTGTGCCTAATAGCGTAACCCTGGTATTGTTGAACTTAGAAATTGTGACTAATGTACACCCCCCTGTCCTGCTCTCGTGCTTGATCGCAGGCGCTTCACTGATAACCACCATATCACACTACTACGCTTACTCTCCCCTATACACCATCATTCAACTAGAACACAGCTGTACTATGACACAATCGGTCTAGCTGTTCTCATAATAACATGAACCCACAAACTCCACATCATCCTAATAAAACACAGCTAGCTGAGCACATTCCGGCTAGCTTAAGTGTCTCTTCAGGCCTAACACAGCCAAAACTCAGTCTGGGTGTCCATCCTCCAGACTGAACACATCCAACTGATTTCCTCAGCACCACACCTACCGCTAAGAAGCAGCTATCATGCAACAACCACACCAGCTGCACACATATCCGGTGCGACCACGCACCATACCCCACTCTCTTTCTCTACTGACTGAACTGAGGTTCCTGAGGACGTTCAACCTACCAGCGCTTTGAGATCATACCAATGATACATAAGGCGCTAAATAAATGCCAAGTAACATAGCATAACATAACATAATAGGTTTGTCCTTACCCTCTTGTGTATTAATTGCTTTCTATCCCATGTTCCCTCCCTGTTGCCCTGTGAGTGCTTTGAAATGCACTTACTTGTATAAGCGCCTAACAAATGCACGATAAATAAATAAATAACACCCATTGCAAACACTCACGCACTATTTTTAGAAGGAAATTACTATTCCCACAACACTTGGAGAAAGAATAGCAGTGGAGTGATGCAGAGCACAGGAATCCAGGAGCATAGGCAGTGCTTTAGTTGCAGGGAGAGCACAGCTGTGTCAGGACCTTTAAATCACGGAATCAAGAATCGCAGGCAGGCTGCTGGCAGGAGCGTGTTGCTTCCATCCATGCAAGTCTAAGTCTGTGGAGTCTGGAAAGAAGGCTACTTGAAGCAGGTGACGTTATCCATGGAATGCCAGGAACAAGCAGAGAGCTCCTGGGTATTGTAGAACAGCACTTTGCTAACCGGAATCCCATGGGAAGCAGATGAGTTCAGCAGAATCTTCCAGAAGCAAGGAACCCGTGGAAGAATGGTTGTGATGCAGAAGGCAGGAGGATATTGTCACCGGCAGACCATAGAAACAAAGGCAAATGCCACCAATAATTGGTGAGCCCGTGGAGGGATAGAAGAAACACTTGGGTGTGTCGGCAATTAAGCCAAACTGAAATAAATGTAACGTTTGAAACCATGAGGAAAAGGAACTGCTTGTAAAGCCGAAGAGAGAAAGGCAGAAAGCAGAGTTTCCGAAAGGGAGATACTTTCAAGTGTATGACTAGTATATGAAAGAGAGAGTGAAAAGCCAACATCTAAGAAACCAAGTATTTTAGCCAAAAA
The DNA here is from genome assembly GCF_040938575.1 of Ambystoma mexicanum. Lineage (NCBI taxonomy): Eukaryota > Metazoa > Chordata > Amphibia > Caudata > Ambystomatidae > Ambystoma > Ambystoma mexicanum. Next base: position 386,962,515 of record NC_090936.1, read on the forward strand.
GGCTACAAGACCTACCCATCAAAGGTGGGAGAGTGAACAGGAGTTCACACCCCAAAAGCCCTGGCAAGAGAATATAACAGGCAACTATACGTTTGTGCATTGAAGAGAAGCACTGGAAGGAGAATATATCGGGCAGTTTCAAGTGCAAGATTACAGAAAGCCCTGGTAGGAGATTACTCCAGGCAATTACAAATGTGTATTCCTAAGAAGCTCTAGCAGGAGAGTGTACCAGGCAATTGTAAGAGTGTGAATCCAGCAATTCTGGCAGGAACATATACCAGGAAGTTGCAATGATGCCAAGAAAGTCCTGGTAGGGAACATACCGGGGAAGTTGAATTTAAACAAAATAGAAGAAATACCCAGTAGGCTGCGTGGGTCTAAGAGACTGGAGACCCAAAATCCTGGCAGGAGAGTACACGAGGTATTCCAACCATACATAAAAGAAAGACAACAAGCTCAAAGATAACTGTTGTTGTTGACCCAAGCAAACGTTTGGTCAGCCGGCTCTGTTGAGTTAAAAGACTGAAGAGGTCCTAACAGAGGAACATATTATGTGTAGTAACTGCATGAAAGTTAAAAGGCCAAAAAGTACTGTAGGATTCTTGGGGCGCATTCTTGGTCATGGGAAGGGAGCACCAAGAAACCAAGCAGCACATTGCCATCTGAAAGGTTTTTTACAAAGTGGATAGACCATCCAATATTGCTCATGATTCCTCTTCGGGTAGACATCTGGTGAGATTAGGGGCTCTTGCAGCTTCAAAAAGGCAAGGATGGAGACCCTTTGGGTTTAGAGGAGATAGTGGGTTAAGAAGGTTACTCCACCGCCAATCTCAGCATAGTTTTCCTTCAACAATTTGTGGCCACCCAATTACTGGGTGCTGCATCATAACATTTTAGTGGATTTGTTCCTAGGCCTTCTCTCAGGTGCATATGTGGGCTTGGATTTAACACACTGATCACATCTGATGTTGTCAACTGTAGACTTCCCCCTCAGAGGCAGTAAGTAGACATGAACATATATGTGAACTTCCATTCTCTGCTCATTATCTCTTGGATCAAAAGGTCTTTACCTCGCTTGATGAAGTGCCCTGCCTAAACTTGGGGACTGACCGTGGAGAGGTGAAAATGGTCAATGCCCACCACAGATGAGTGGATACTGGACCTGAAAGAGGTACAAAGCGGTATATCAGGGATCACCAGACCAACCCCAACTGAGTCCCTGCACTAAGGCAGGGGGCAGCCACAGGACCATTTCAAAATCCTCAAACACCAATGACCACGGCCGTAAGAGGGGTGTGTGCAACCCCCAATAGGATAACCTTAATCATAGTACTGGTACTCTAACTTCCTAGCCAGACCCAAACACTTGCATAGTAATTAATACCTTTACCCACAAGGGAACGAAGTTACAACAATCTGAATTCACTGGCAACTGTGTAAATGGATTTCTTGCTTCATCACTGCTGCTTAAAGAAGCATTCAAGAAAAGGTATCAGACAAACTGCAGGAGTCCCTGGATGCAAAATTGCACTCGACAAACAAAGAAACTAACACACATTATTTGCATGAGGGACACACACTATTCACCCCCTAGCATCACAGAGATTCCAAAGTTATCGCTTTCTTGGGGACAGGGACCATACAACTGTGAAGCATTACCTTCACACAATACAGCTTTTTTTGCTTAGCAAAGGTTTTTCTGACTTTTGAAAACTGAGAGACCCAGTTTACGGCAGGAAAATGTATCAGGATTTCAACAGTGGGAGAACTCATACATTTCCATGGTAGTTTTAAAATCCCAAATGGCAGCAGGCGTTGATATAAACTCAGGCCAGCTCCCTTTCCTCCCACTTTACCAGAAGCACATTGCCAAATCACAGATCAGCTCACACTACACATGCACAATCTATACCCCTAAGAACCACCACATGGAAGGAGAGACCAGACTATGAAACCAAGCTTGCTCAGTGGAAAAAGAGTGTGGTATGTACGAGAAAGAGCTGGAGGAATGAGTTTGGAGGAGAGTGGTTATCTAGAGGTCTATTGAGAGGAGAGCTGAGAGGAACGTGTTTGAGGTTGATGGGAGAAAGGTACGTTGGAGAATAATTGTTACCATCTGGAGAGAGAGTTATTGCAGAGGTTGGAGGGAGATTATTGAGGAGGATGGAAGGAGAATTATTACCATCTGGAGAGTTATTGAGTTACTGTGGAGGTTGAAGGGGGAGGTTAAATGGAGAATTGTTACAATCTGGGAAGACAGTTTTTGCAGAGGTTAGCGGAGAATACTGATGAAATTGGAACATGATTTATTACCATCAGAAGAAAGACTTATTGAGGAGGTTGGATAGGGAGAGTTGTCTGGAGAGGAGGCATGAAGGAGGTTGGAGGAGAAAAGCAGGAGGATGGAGAAAATCTAAAAAGGCAGATAGAGGTTCAAGACTTGAGCAGGTAGGAGAATAGCATTCATCTCTACAACAAAAAAAAAGACAGACCCGGGCTGTTCTGGCAGACTAGGCTGGTCCAGGGCATATTTTAAAGGTTGGAGGAAGTACGTGAGGGTGCAATCTCAATGGGGGCAAGGAGGCTACTACAGAGGTAGCAAGAAGGGACATTTGCTGGGGACAGGGATCATACAACTGTGAGGTAATCAGATGACCGCAAACCTCTCAAGCACAATCTTGAAACCCTCAGAGAACAGACCAGTACTGAAGAAAATCCATCTCTGTCTTCTGAATTCTGGAAGAGAACACAAGGCTCTGCCAAGCCTGAACCATCTTGGCCCTTGGAAAAACCACAAACCCACAATCTAAAAACAAAGATCCGAGTCTTTCATTGGACATCAGCGCAGGGCCAAGATGGACCCAAAACAGGAACTTTGTAACAGACTTTTCTTTGGCCAAAACTTGTTATTGAAGAGTCCTTCTTACATTTCTGTTGCCTGAATAAATGTTACATTCCTGAGAGTTACATACTTGTGTCTGCCTATCTGTGTTTCCCACACACGGTTGCTGTGATATCCACCAGACTCAAACAAAGATTTCCACCAACATCTGGAGCCCACACAGCCAGCTGTGCAAGCAGATAACCGCAAAGAAAACAGCACGACTTGTTGCCCCCTAATCCCGGGCACAATCTGTGTTTGTATCCTTGATGAGACCTCAGTTGAGAGCTTTTAAGGACAAAGTTGGGAAAACAGGTTAGGGGTAATCGAAAATATTCCAGCCTCGTTTCGGAAGCACAGGATGGAACTTCCGCTCCTGCATGACTCAGAACTGATTTAATAACTAAATGTATCAGATGAAGTGTGCTAGCCAATTGGAGGTTCTTGTGCTCCTCAACATTCTACTAAGCCAAAAGTATGGTAGTATGAATAATGATCTTCCTTCTTACCTACAGTGATGTTGTACAGAATAACATTGTTCCGGTTTCTTATAATGCAGCTCTCCAGTGTTGGGCAGTAAACATGCAGGCAGTTATTGCTAGAATGAGTTGTTTCATAGTAGAATACTGCCAGGTTGCAGGACACTAAAGAGAAGTGAAAGGGAATATAACTGTTTAAGTTTCCATGCTATGTAGCATACAATATCATACCAGCATTACATACCTACCACCAGACCATCTAGCTTCAGGAGCCGTACTACATAAATTGTACATAGTCCAAGTGCAATTTTGCACAGTATTAGCATTAGGGCAAGAATTGCTGTGGTGAAAAAAGAATATTCTTTCATAGCACTTTTCCAGCAGGACAATGTTTGCTCTGGTGTTCATACAGAACAGTGTTAGTACTAGGGCAAACTTTTCCTTTGTGCAAGACTGCATTGAAAGAAGATTTTTTTCCATTAGGTTAATGTTTGCTCTAGTGATAACATGTAGCACTGCACTTGTGCAAAGTTTCCATAAAACAGCCACAAATGCATATGTCAAGGACAGATAGAAAAATGGGAATTAGTGTTCAGAAACAGCTTTCTGGGCTCGAGAGAGAGAGAGATTCTGCACAATTAGAGAAAATAGGTATTTGCATTGTGTAAACGGTTCTCTGGCAGCATGGGACACTAAAGAGTCATGATCTGAAGACTGAAAAGATACAATGCTGTTGGACCATTTTCTGATATATGCAAAGTAGCAACTATCATACATTTCTGAACATTTCCTTCCGATGGCTAGATTTTTTACATGCCCAGGACGAGTAAATAATTAGGGTGCAATGCCTACTGAAGTCAAAATGTGAGAAAAAAAATGACAGTACCTCGAATACGATTAAGAGTGAAGTTTATTTGTCCAATTACATACAAGTGAATATGGTAATGTACTTTTAGGTTGCCTAATGTTTGCTTCGGGGTAATGCAATGTCTTACTGCTCACTGGCTGAATGAAGTAGAATCTTTTAGCACTTTCCAGAAAGAGCTGTATGGAGAAGGGCCTGAAGGAAAAAAGATACATGAACAGTGACAATTCTGTGTTGAGTGGTGAGTCCTCAGAATATTGTTTGTACCAACATGATCACCACAGATCTCAAGATGTCCTTTGGGAGGTCTATGTAATTGATTTTAGCATTCAGGATATTTTTTTTTTAATTGTAGGCTCAGGGCAAGTAATGGTATGCAGAAAAAAAGGACCATGTGAGCTACGCAACTTTGACATTCACTTAAGTTACAAAGAGAAACCAAACAACAAAATGTGACAAAATAATTTAAAAATAAATGTATATTTTGAATTCATCAATTGGGTGTTTTAAATATAATTTTTTCTTCACATTTGTATTTAGCAAGTATATAGTATTGGATCTTATATCATGTATATGATTACCACGATTCTATGTGACGGGAACGGCACCTATAAGAGGGCAATATTCCTTTTAAAGTTTGTGTTGGGAAGGAACCAGGGTCCTCCCACACCCCCAAGCACTTTTAGGTGCTATAATGGACTAGAGTGGAGTAGGGGCACTGGGAAAGCTCTCCCTTGCAAATATAATCACATGCACAGACATGGTTAGGCATTGAAGAAGGCAGTTATTGTTTAAATATAAAGCGAAATGAACTATTAGCTGGATAGATTTGTAATGTCAGATCCTAGGCATTGTAGAATCTTAGTGCAGTAGAGGAGTCAAACTCCCCCCTCCTTCCCAGAAGGAATGTGGCTTGTGAGATTCCAAAAATTGACTACAGGCGCTTCCGCAGTGTTAGTTTCTAAGGCTAGCACTGGCAGCACATGAACTGACTCACCAGCTGTCTACTGTCCATCAAGGGTCCATGCAGGCTAAGAATAGGAATTACATATTCTGTGTGACAACATGCAGAATGGGACAAATTATAAGTATGAAGTGTGCGGGGACCTACAGGGCCCAGATAACATTAGCAGGAGGAGTGAAATATGGATAGAAATCATGAAAATTGTTTATAAAAATGTTTAGTCTTTCCTGGGGCTAGGCCTCAAGGTTTGTAAAAGTCTGCAGAGCTGCAGTGTTTTTTTGCATTAGGTAACACAATGTAGAACAGCATGCTCTGACAAAACCGCTGACAACGATGAAATGAGGACTTTGCAGCATCCCTAATATGGAAGAAGGACTTATTGGGATGAAGCCATGGTCCATATCCAGTGGAACCACCATGGAAAGACAGGACTATATAAACCCCTGCCTGGCACCACTTTGGCAGGAAGGAAAAGAAGAGGGGCAGGAGAAGACCGTTCAGGCAACAGAGTCCTTTGCTACCATTCCAATTTTGTATGATTAAACTCGTTATGCAACAGACTTCAGAAAAAGAACAGAAGCAGACTACTACCCAAGAGTCTCCAATTTTGAAACCTAATTTCCAGAATCCTTTGAGTAGAACATACGCCTACAGAGTGGCCCTGTTCCAACTCGCGCCAAGTTTAGAAGAACCGGTGACACTTAATAGATACAACACTTTGCGACTGATGAAAGCAATCCCGCAACTTAGAGATATAGAATCGGATAACATCGAAGTAATCACTTTCCCCAACAAGAATCACATGGAGGAAGCTCACATTGACTTTTACCTAGAGGAAACCATGTATCGTGTCCTAGCGGCCAACCATCATCTCAAGAAACTTGGCTTTAAAGCAGAAGAAGTTTATGTAACCAGACTGATGGCAAAAAAGAAATCTATGAATATCACAATATTAGACCAAAGGTTAAAAAACAACAAAAAGAATGAGGTACATCAAACTAATATACAAACTAATGATCGAAATACCCCAAGTCAAGTAAATTTAGCTGAAAGGACAAACAAGATCGCTCAACCAAGGAAGACATACCTATAACAACCAAAGGAGAAACTATGTGACACACATAAAATATCTCTAACTTCGTGAAACACAAGGGGCTATAAACATCGCCTAGAAAATTACTCCACAGTTTTAGCGAATTCAGAAATAATCTGCTTACAAGAGACCTGGCTTACTGATGAGATTGTCTACGAGGGATATACAACCTGGATGAACCCTGCAATTAAATCGAAAACAGGTAGAGCGGCATCAGGACTGATAATCCTAATGAAAATCAATACAATGTGGAATATAACCGCAAGAATGAACATAAACTCCTGGTTTCAATACATAACCATTAGCATGCCAGCATAAAATCCAGAATGTAATGACAATAAAACGACACGCAAGATCGAAAATAAAAGTATCTCAATCTTCAACATCTATTGGAATCCAATTGCAATCAATGACAACAAGCTAATTGATTCTGTATGTGAAGAAATTGACTCCATCTCCCGAGCTAATATTGGAAACGAATTCATCATAGTCGGTGACTTTAATATGCATTTATTTAACAAAGAGGGAATCAAATTTTCAATGCAAGAAATGTCACCTCGTGCAAGGAAATGGATGAAGGAGCTGAGAATTTGTAACATATCCTTACCAAAACAACCGTTAAATGGAGAGGGGATACCGTGTGCAACTTGGACAGGAAAAACCTCTACGTCGATAATTGATTATATCTTTGCCTCTGACACTCTGCAACAATTATTAATTGAAACCAGCAACTATTCAAATGAAGAAAGCAATTATCATCAAATCTCTATTTCTTGGTATGCCCACAAAACTATTCCTGAGTATATATTCTTACCTGACTTGGAAGTAAGCAACAGTCTGAATAAATTAAGAATACGAGACCAGCAAGCCAGTGAAATTCGTACAACTTTTCGAGCAGCCACATTGAAAGATCAGGAAAAACTGAACTATGGATGGCTATTAGAAAAATACAAAGACCCACAAACAAAAACAAAGCATGCGGAGAAAAACTCTCATGGACATTATTACAATCAAACTATCAAACAAGAAAAGCATGAACATCAAAAGAGACTGCATCACCTGAAATCAAAAAATGAACCGGACCTCAAAAAAGAGTTAAAGAAAGAAAAACAAAGATACTCAAACTTTCTGAAACAAAACAAGGCTATGATGAAACAACATGATGCAGAAGCAATATTGAATGCTTTAAAAAATAAAAACACAAGATAACTATGGTCTATGATGAATGATAAATCAACTCAGCAAACATTAATACAAGAAGTTGACTCACAAAACTGGGTAAGACATTACCATGAAGTATATAACAACAAAACAAGCAAGCTGTTAATTGATGGAGGAAATGATGAATCTATTTGGAAATTTGAATGGGAGCTCGACGACATAATAAATAAAATTAAAGCTTTGAATTCTTCACGAGCACCAGGCCCGGATGGGCTCTCAAATGCAGTTCTCAAAGCATCACCAGAAGACTGGGAAAAATTCTTCTCACAATTATTGCAACTCATAGTGAAAAGTAAAGAAATCCCCAAAACCTGGACAACTGCAATAATAATCCCAATCTTTAAATCAGGAGACCGAAAGTTGCCAAACAACTACAGACCGATAGCCCTCCTTGATCCACTAGGAAAGCTATTTGCAGGCTACCTACAAAAACAACTAAACATATGGGCAGCAAAAAATGGAAGACACGCGAAAAGACAGACTGGCTTTGTGACGAAGATTGGGACAAACGTAAACTTACTGTTACTGAATATGATAAAGGTTGAAGCAAGCATCAGAAATCAGCAAGTTTATGCCTTGTTTATAGACCTGAACATGGCATTCAATTCAGTAAACAGACAGAAGCTCTGGGAGAAACTAACAGCTTGGGGTTGTCCTGCTTACATCTTAAACCCAATCATTCAACTATATTGAAATACATCTATTCGAGTCTGATTAATAAACGCTGGTATGGTCACAGAATCCATTTCTACTAGGAACGGCTTGAAACAAGGCTGTCCCCTAGCTGCATGTCTTTATAACCTTTATACTAATGACTTTGAAGAGCGTATTCAAAACACGAGAGCAAATCCTCTGAAAATCAATAACGAACCTATCCAAGCACTTATTTATGCTGACAATATTATCATCTTGGATAAAACGACATCTGGCTTGCAAGAATCTCTGAACTAAACACACGATTATATGAACGTAAACGATCTGCAAATCAATACGTGCAAAACCAAGGCCATGAAACTGATCAGTCTGAAACGGAAAAAACAACATCCCTTTAAAATCATGCTGGATGGAAATGAAATTATAATGACAAAGTCAATGAAATATTTGGGTGCCCTGATAAATCCTTCAAACAATGAAAAAGAATGGTTTGAAAACATCAAAGAAAAGGCTATATCTTTAGCGAGACAAGGAAGATTCTTTCATCTGAAGTATGGCACATTCTCAGCAAAGCCAATAACGTTATTATATAGGCAAAAGGTAGTTCCTATCATAACTTATGCCAGTGAATCTATAATCAAGGAGAAGTTTATTAACTGGTCCATTCTAGATGGGCTATCTGGCGGAAAACGTTGGCCCTTCCAAAATCATTTCCTGTGGCAAGGATCAGATTCGAATTGGGTCTGCAATCCATGGAATCCATAGTTACATGGAAACAGATGGACTTATACAGAAAAATCTTATCGGAGGATCCAATTCCATCACTTGAAATATTAAAAAAGAAAGAAAAAGCAGTCCAAATGACAGCTCTAGAAAAATGGACATCTATTAAAAGAAAATTGCAAGAAGAAGAAATATCAGAAGAAATGCTGACTAAGAGGCCCCAACAGGCGAAAAGAAAATTGAAAAGCAATGACTGGATAAAAACAATAGAGAAACAAAAATCTTACAAAAGATATCTAAATTGTGACACTGAAACAAGGGCTCTGAACGAACTACCGGGATACCTAAACCAATTTCCTGACAAAACAATCCGAGATCAATTTCTAAGATTTTGCTTAAATATAGTACCAACCAGAGACTACCTAGCAGCATTTGACAAAACTGGCACTGTCGCAGTGGAGTGTAGATTTTGTAAAGAAGCACAAAGCCCAGAAACATTATTTCATTTAAACATGGTGTGTCCGAGGCTGAAAGAAAAAAGAGATCTATGGAGAAGTTTCTTCCAAATCTCAAGTAAAGTGATGACGACAGAAGAAAGATGGGCGAATGTGCTAAAAGGAAATGACCAGTGGTTAATAATCACAATAATGAAATTTTGGGGTGAAATCATAAAATGCGTCCTAATCTTCAGAAGAAACGAAATTGTTCTTTTAAAGAATAAATCGGAATAGACTTGAATGTAAAGTTTGAAAAATCAAACCAAACATTAAAAAAAAAAAAAAAAAAAAAAAAAAAAACTCGTTATGCTTACAAGATCAGCTTTTGCCTTCTTTCCCTACAGGGGTGTATTTATTCTGGTGTGAGCGTAATTAGGGACACCCTTACAAGTGGTGACTATGCTGACGCGATCCCAGTTTTGACCCGTACTTTGCGAAGGCCCAGGCCTAGTCACCAGGAAGGAGTCACGCCCATCTACTGCGACTGGTCTCCCAATAAGAAAAATGTGTTTCCTGAGCGGTTTTTAGAAGGAGCCATTTTAAAAGAAATCCTCTCTGCTCACTGAAGTGGGGTGTGGCTCCAGAGAGAAAGACAGGCCAGTATTGGGACATCGTAACAGAGGAAACTCTGGTGAACACACACATGTGAGTAGATTCTTGTAAGAGATAACAAAAAGGGTAAATGTGTGCATGACAATATTTTGGTGTGAATGGATGAAGTACGCGGTCAATGACATAGATTGAATAGAACTTTTGGTGCTGTTTTAAGGTATAGATTGAATAGGACCTTTGGTGATGTGTTACGGTATAGATTGGATAGGATTTTAGGTGATGTGTTAAAGTATAGATTGGATAGGAGGTGGGTTATGTATTGAAATTGTCGGGTATTTTTGGTTTAATACTTTTTATAATGGAGAAAGGGAGCCTCCACATATAAAGACTGAGAAGAAAGGGAGCCTCACCGTATAAAGACAGAGAGGTAAGGGATCCTCAGCCATAATAGGTTGAGAAGGTAGTGCCACGCGGAATTCTTTTATGATGATAAAAGCAATGGGCTCCTCAGCATGTAAAAAAAAGGTAGTCCTACGAGGATGTAAGGAAAAAATAAGTAGTTGCTCGGTATAAGGAATGGGCCTGGATTTTATTTAGTCAATTCTTTTTGTATATTTTCTCTTGCTGTCTTTTGTGGTAAAAAAGGAAGGTGTGTGTGTGTGTGTGTGTAAACAAAGTGCAAAAAATAAAGGGTGTGGGGGAAAAAAGTGGGTTGATCTGTATTTTTGTGTAAGAAGCAGCATCATGTGCAGCATAGCAGTAAGGTCTAAGTGAAGCATTAGGGACTCGCGCAACATTACGGGGGAAGAAACCCCAATAAGACACATTCATAGGGCCCTGCCACTGTATTGTGACAGGATAGACACATATCATGAACAATGGCTATTGGAAACAAAGGAAGGGGCGAGGAGGTGTCCTGCTCCTGGCCAGAGCAGGGCTCCCATAACAGAAGCATGCTAGAAAAAATTGCCATCTTTTTAGCAGCAAAATATAAGGGAATAAATCACAAAAAAGAAAAGAGATTTTAGATCTCTGGTGATTATTCGAGGACATGGAAGATCAGGAAAATAAAAAAGAGATCCAATGTAAGGGGATGTACCCCGTAATGCCTAAACCTGCAAAAGTGTATACAAATCCAGTCTATAATCCTCCAGTGGTAGAGAAATTGTGAACAACAGGATTATCAGGATCAGCAACTGGGGGGGACTTGAGAGCTTTTGCTATGCAGGCACTAGCCATCTCTCAGAAGAATTGTGGGTTAGCAGCAACTCACTTTGGTATGTTCCTTTTTGTGAGGCTCCTCTGACTCTAATTTACATAACAATATTGATAGCCATTTCTGAAAACCCAACAAAGAAGCACTTCAAATTGTCACGAGGTAGAGTGGGAACAATGTGAAATGGACACAAAAGTGAGGATAAGAAATAGTGTTATTAAGGACCCAGTTCTGTCACCAGGACAAATGGTGAAGACCAATGTCTTTGAGAAGGTTTGATTACTCCTAACTTCAGCATCTGCTCCACCCCTGTACTACCTGGCATCAAGTTTCATGTAGCTGATAAGGTCCGATTCACATGGACTTCCAGGGTGGTGTGTCAACCCACTGTCTCTTACATATGTGAGGATGTCCTATTTAATAGGTCTTCAGATCTTGTGGAATAATTCTTCTTAGGTTGTCATGCACACCCGAGTCAGAATACACCTCTGTGCTAGCCATCAGGGATGAGGGGTCTTGGGATCATTCTGTGCTATTAAAAAATAAACATGGTACATCTCGGAAGTCTTCAGATGGACCCCTTGCTGTATGTGATAATTTAAGCCACTCAAAACTTCAGTAGCTCAACACAGTCCATGCCAATGGGTCAGGAGATTACTCTCTGAGGAGGGCAAGGTATCCAGGACTTTCCTCTAGGCTGGGTCATTACTATCTCTTGCCTTTGCTGTCACATGGGCTTGTCTCTGACTCCACCCATCACTGTCTTCCTCCTAAACACTCCACAATGATCACATACCTAAAGGTCCCATTCTCCAATTCTTCTGATTCAGTCTCCCTTTAACCTCTTTGATGCTTTGCCATGAGCTTATACCTCCACCATACCCCCCCACACATACACCTTTAGTGTAGGGGTGTTCCCTCCTCCAACACATTCTATGATGTATTGTCTCATTAGTCCCCCTTAATCTCCCAAAATGCCTTCTTATTCTCTTCTCTACCCACTGCTCTCTGACGTTAAAACATTCCTCTGACAACACACCTAACACCTTGCTTCTCTTTCTGTTACACCTTCCGCCTGAAAAGGCTTCCATCACATTGGCCTTCTTCTTACTCCACTCCTCCACCTCCTGGTCTTGTTTCAGCACCACTTCCTTGCTACCATTCCCCAACTCATCCTTGTCTTCACTGTCCTCCTTTACTATCTCCTCAATCTTGACTTACTTGTTATCACTTCCCACCTCCTCCCTCTCTCCATGCTCCACCTCTTCCTTGTCACCACTTTCATCTTCCAACTTCTTCTCAGACTTTCTCCTCTCCTTATCTCCTTGCTTTTTGCACTACCTCTTCCAGTCACATTCTCCTTGAATTCTTCCAGATTGCTGCTCTCAATTTCCTCTATCCTGCTCCGCTTCAAAACTCTCACACCCTTCTCAGTAACATAGAGCTTCATATAATGACCTCCTGGGATCCTCTTCTCCTGAGTCACTCAGGTCTAGGGGCTTTCCAGGTATAATTTGGCATGTCTACTCTGTTTCATTGGTGGCTTTCTTGGCAGTCCTTTGAGCCTCCCCTCTCTCCCTGTGAAAATGCTGATTCAGAGGATATAGTTCAGAGACCCGCCATTTTGTGTTCCAGTGCCATGCATGGGCAGGGAAGGGCCTGCGTTAGGATGCCATGATACACTGGCCTCCCCAACTCCTCTGTCAATCCCAGACTGCCTGGCATGAGCTAAATCCTGGGAAAATTCAGAGATCTGTTCTGACAGCTCTGTATGTATCTATATATTTAAATCTTGTGTCTTCCATTTATTTCTTACCCAGTGCATGGAAGCAGTTCAGTCTCTCAAGAGTGACATTAAACATCATTAGAATTTTCCCAGCTTTCACCTGGGTTTAATATGGAAAACTGCAGTGTGTGGGCTGATAACTTAGCCCTAAAGGCATCCCTTAAGGGTACAGTATCCCCTAGTGGCTACCTGTGATGAGACTGAGTGCTATCCATCATATGGTCAGGATAGCCAGTTGATCCTTCCCACACCAGTTGCAGGCCCGGTCTCACACTGCATGTGGCAGCACCCGGCCCCCTCGGCTCTCCCACCATTTACCTATAGGAGGAAGCAGGGGACCTTGTCACAATATTCAGCAATATTACCAGACCTAGTAGGCTTCTACAACATCAGTGTACAGTACTTCATTGACATTTGTATATTCAGCCAACACATGAAGTTTCCTTTGCCAGAAGACAATAGCCTGCATCTCGTTCAAATACCTCCTGCATATTTATTGTTTTCACCTTATCCAATGACTATCAACTAATTCTTGTAGTCACAATCATCCTACAGCGAGGTTCATACATATCTGTCAGTTATTACTGTTGGCTTTCTTCGTAAGGCTCGGCCTTATGTTGTGCATGATTGATCAGTGTCATGTGTTGTCTAGGGGCTGGTTAGTCGTCCGGTGATGTTTTGGTCACATTTTAATGTAATACTGACTGGACCACACTACTGAAACAGAATAGTGTTTTAACCTACTGCAAAGTGCACTGTACTGCATTGCGACTATGCAACCTCTGGCCTCTTGTGTCGTGCAAGTTGTGAATTTATAACATTCAGTGCACAATTTCTGTCAAAAACTGGATATAAATGCTAAGTGAGTATGGTTATTGCGGCACCCAACCTCGTTTGCTGTGCTCAACCCTGCCGTCAATGAAAGAATTAAATTCTATGTTGTGATGCCCATCTTTCAGCTCTATTGGACCCTTAAAGAAACTTTTTGTGGATCACTTTCTTTCTCTGTGCATTTAAACACCTTGGCTACTTAACCTTACTGTACTCCCCAGTTTTCTCTTACTAGTCAATGGCTAGAATGATCAGCCAGCGATTAGGCCAAGCTGAAGCTTTTTTACCACTGGCTATACCAGTGAAGAAATAGACAAATGTCTCTTGTTGCTCAGAATTTCCTCCCTGTGGTCTTCTATCTACTGCCACATTAAAGGAAAAGTGTATCTACTGAAAAGGATACTCAAGCGTCCACCAACAGGTTACTGTTGTAGGATGTTCTACAGGGGGACTGCACTGTACATGAGAAATTAAATATCTTGCTCGGTTCTGAAAAGAACATTCACATTCACTTTTCTTTACTGCACTTCAGATGCTGGTGCATGATCATCGATTTAATTCTGTAAAACGATGAAGAAAGAAATGTGTCATAGGTGAAATCACTGCTCTCCTCAATTCACGGCTATACCTGGGGGGTGGTCCTACCCTCTGGAATTCAAATGCATGCAATACAATTTAAATGCAAAATAGTTTGAACCCTTGTGAACACCCAACTGGATGGGGCATTCACCATTTGTAACAAAAGCAAACTGTTAATGAACACATATATCATTCATATTTGGTAGTCCAGCTTTTTATTAATTAGCTGATACTATGGTTTTACTTTGCATATTTTTTAGAATTTTTTTAGTGGAGAACAATTAGTGATAAACATGGTGATGAAAAACAATTAAAGGAATGGTTCGGCCAAAAAATTTTATTGCAAAAAAAGATGGGCAATAGTAAAAAAAATTGATTGGCACTTTTCTTTTTTAAGTTCCTATGTAAAATTTTGAGAAAATGAAGCTCACAATTTTAAAAAGGAAGCACATGGGGGCATCCATTTTGTGAAATGGATGCCCGCCTGTGCTTGCTTTTGCGGCACTAATGAAGGAAAAGCGAGCCAGCTGTAGTAAACAAAAGCTACCACTGGGTGGCTTTTCCTTCATTGGTGCCGGGACTCCGACGACGCAGACCGGAGACTACAGGCAGAAAAGCTGCAGCTGCATCTCGGTAAGTGCTATTTATTTTTAAAAAAATAAGCACTAGCTGCATTTTTTTTCTCTAAGTTTTCTGGGCTGGAGGAGCCCAGAAAACTTAGAAATAAAATCGCAGATTTAAAAACATTGTATTTATGTTTGCGGTAGCTTTTGAAACTACCTCACACATAAATACAACGTTATTGTGTTTGAAAACGCTGTGGTGTTTCTTTCCAAGTTTCTCAGGCTCTCCGGCTCGGAGGAGCCTGAGAAACTTGGAAAGAAAAACCGCAGCCTTTTCAAACACAACTCTCGGGCATCCCCGTGGGGAGCCCGAGAGCCCCAAATGGGAAAACAGCTTTAGGCAGAAACACTGCGGCATGGAAACACAATTGTGTTGTGTTTCTGCTGCCTTGGCTTTCATTTTGGGTCTCCGGTGCTCCCCTGGGGGAGCACCGGAGACCCAAAGTGATAGCCACTGCAGCAGAAACACGGTTGTGTTTCAAAATGCTGCGGTTTTTCTTTCCAAGTTTCTCAGGCTTCGGAGGAGCCTGAGAAACTTGGAAAGAAAAACTGCAGCATTTTCAAACACAATAACGTTGTATCTATGTGTGCGGTAGCTTCAAAAGCTACCGCAAACATAAATACAAGGTTTTTAAATCTGCTCCAGCCCAGAAAGCTTAGGAAAAAAAATGCAGCTAGTGTTTATTTTTATTAAGAAAATAGCACTTACCGAGATGCAGCTGCATCTTTTTTGCCTGTAGTCTCCGGTCTCCGTCCTCCGAGTCCCGGCACCAATGAAGGAAAAGCCACCCAGTGGTAGCTTTTGTTTACTACAGCAGGCTGGCTTTTCCTTCATTAGTGCCGCAAAAGCCAAAGCAAGCACAGCGGCGGGCATCCATTTCACAAAATGGATGCCCCCATGTGCTTCCCTTTTGAGCTTCATTTTCTCAAAATTTTACATAGGGACTTAAAAAAAAGTGGCAATCGATTTTTTTTTTTAATTATTGCCCATCTTTTTTTGCAATAACATTTTTTAGGCGAACCATTCCTTTAATTGTGAACATAGTTGTGTCTAAAATACAGTACACAAACCTACAAGTTTACACTGCGTGATGAAGCCGCTAAAACATTTGGAAAACAACTCATAAGTAGGTGAAAACCAACAAGTAGTTAAATTCAGTGAACACAGAGTGTGAGAGAAAGTGGAAGGAGGGAGACATTAGCTGAAGGTCTCCTATGCCCGGCTGGAGTCTGACCTCGTAGTTGGTCTACGTCTAGGTGAAATGTTAGAGATATCAGTGCAGCAATTAATAAGAGCTCAGGAAAATCTGGACATGTGTGCTGCTGATGTTTCGGCTGAAGAGATGAAAGCCTTCTTCTGGGGCCAAGAGAGTCAGGGCACTCACTGGTAGTGCTGGGAGCATGAATTGATGCTGGTGTGAGGTTAAGGCTGGGCAAATGAAGAATAGGAAGTCCAAAGTGGGACAAATGGCTGGGTGGTCGCCGGAGTGAGGGAGGCGAAACGGCCTGGTAGAGGCGTGGGCCCTCCTGGTCGTTTAATCAAAGTCCGGAAGGAAGTTTAAGGGCTGGAACCCTTAAAGGCCCTTCTGGATAGGGTCAGGTGCTGGAGTAGGGCTCAGAAGTGAGCAGCCCAAGTGGAAGCCATCACGTTGAATGGCAGACAGAGTAACCGTAGAGTGCGCCCTGCAGAGTCTGGGCGCTGTGGTTGTGGAACGGCGTCTGAGTGTGAAGCCTGTGTTGTCTCAGGCGTAAAGGAGCTGTGTATATGTCTAAATAAACTCCTCAATTCACGGGGCTGAAGTCACAAATGGAGTACTATAGCATGTTTGTCGATCTTTGGGTTGTAAATGGTGCAGAATTGACTGTCCATCGGCACACAAATAATGATGCTGTATGTAAAGCAACACAGGCAGTTTTCTTTATGCCTGTACATCATTTTCTATGAGAAGGGATGACAAAAATGAAAGTTATTTTATTGTATGAAAGGTTGCCTATGGAGAAATATGTTATAGGATCATGGGGAATGATTGATTGTGTCCTATTGCCGTGATTACCAATGTCCATGTGAATTGAGACCTATGGGCTGCTAACATGATTTAGCAAATAAAGGAACTTAACATTTTGTGCAGTGTTGATACAAAGTAGCATAATGCTGTATTTTTGGGATTTCCTAGGCTATGACCTATGATCTGCAGGTGGTACATACAAAACACTGCATCAGAACAGACGAGGACTTCACAAACATGCAGTTCAATGAGAAACCATCCACTGCATTGAAATGTTTCAATAGAATAGTGATTTTAGGTGAGCAGGTCCCCTGCCTAATACGCCACAGCCAAACCATCCACCTGCAAGCAAGACTCGGTAGCAAGAGTTATCATTGCATTGATAAGGGACACATCCATCGCCACTGCTGCATGTGCAGATTTCTTTTGCCCAGGGCACACACAGTCTGGATATGTATGGCCACTAAACCAAAATATTTCTCGGTTGGGGTATTCCTAGAGAGCTAGAGCATGAGGTCTTCTGATCATGTCAAAGGTAACTTGGGGATTTCTCCCATAAGCCAGCTTTTACAGCCAGAAATTAGTGGAAGCTTGAGGAGTCTTTCAGATAGCAAGCTGGCCCTAGGTAACACAGCACATGCCATTTCAATCATACTTGTCAATAACCTTCCTTAAGAGTTATTTCAGGGTCCTGTAGAACCTTTTGTTAAGCCCATTGGGCAGGGAATGGAGTATTCAGATCCAGAGGATGTTGCCACGTAAGAGAGCTTTCGTCTCTTCCTTTACCTGACACATACATGGGGCACCTAGTTCTGTTGCAATTTCCCATGGGAAGGTGGTTCTAGTGAAGTAAGCCAGTAGTACCTTTAACTTGTTAGAGGCCGGGTGAACCTCCAATGGCCCTGCCATGTAATATTCTTATACAATTCCTCTCTTTTTCTTGAAATTGTCCAATGTACTTTTACCTCTCCGATTCAAAATTGAAAATGATATCCATTATGCATAAGAAAACAGGCTTTTATTTCATATAGGTCCAATGCATTTCGGACATGAGCCCTTCTTTAAAGAAGTGAAATAATCAAAAATAAAAATAATGTGCCACGTGTTTATGCATTATGATAATTGTTCTAACACAACCTTAAGTAGCCAACAGTCTCAATATTGTATCACATACCTCCCCGTGAGTACTGATAAACTGGCCTCAAAACAGAAGAAAGATTGCTTTTGTAATGTTGTGTTATCATTGTTATTGCTGTTAGGTTAGTCTTCTGAACTTCCTCTGATGTGTTCAAACATTGATCATTACATACCTTCACCCCTATTCATGTTAGACACCCTGGTTACTGGAAGGTCCCATCCATCCTTTTGCTAATCAATTGTGGCCATCAGTGACTCAAAACAATTAACAAAAAATCCCATGAGTACGTTAGTCATTAGACCCTTATATCGCAACATGAGTTAAATCTGAACGTGTTTACCTTCTATGGAAAGTGCTTCATATATATTGTAGGACCACCACGGCGTTCCAGTGAAAAACGCTGAGTAATGATGTTACCAATCTGCAGCCTCCATCTTTATTATTTTCCTTCTTTATTTCTTTATCGTACGCAGTGAAATACCAGCAGGGAGGGGCCCTACCGTGTGCAGGAGACTTAAATGCACATTTAGATTAACATTGTTCTGATTTAACACTGGGTGCCATCACCAATTGTGATGAATTATATGGTGGGATACGTCTTGAAAACATTAAAAATCCAATTATGTCTAGAATGTTAATAGCCTATGACAAAACTGTTCCTATTGTAAACTATTCTTTGTATGAACTGTATGACTTCCAATATTTTAAAAGATATTGTTTACGACAGCACCATGCACATTTTCACTCAATTTCCAAATACAATCGTGTGTAGTTGCATGCACTTTCAACCCAAAAAAAACTGTTCCAATTGCACTCCTCGTTCATTCCTCCTGGAATAATGGAATTTAGTGTCTGTCGAGATCAATTTCTAAACTCTGACCTGGTGGGCATAGGTTTAGGAGGCCACCCTAGTTTAGTGGAACAGGGGAACCTTCTTGACAAACCAGAGCAATGTACAGTAGTTTGGCAGGCGGTCAAGACTAAGTCTCAGGAGGGGTGAGAGTGATCAGAAGCCTACAATGAGCACACACAGTAAAACTCCACAGAATACTCTTAGACACATGTATATCAAAAATACATTTATTATATGCCTTTATAACTAAACACGAATAAACCACAGTAATAATAGTACTGTTACCACACACGCTTTTCACTATGTAACATATATACAAAATGTGTTTAGCCTAATGCGGATAATAGGGCGACCACAACCTGCAACAGAAGAGGTATGTAAAACACAATTATCATATTAGGCAGCTCTTCATAGTCAATCCCTAGTATATGCAGTCCAGCCCTACGAAGTGGGGAGCCTTGTGCTCACAAGTACAGCAGTGGGTTAACAAAGCAAGGTTGTGCGTATGAGTGAAAGCGGGTCCTCTTCAAGGAGCTGTAGCAGTTCAGGAAGGGGGATGAGGGGATGAAGAATTATTCAAAGAGGGTCTACCCTTGCAGGCAGGGTGACTTCCAGAGTTCGGGAATAGCTGGGGAGCACAGACCAACTCAACTTTGGTGTGTATTTTTTCAGGGATTCTCGTGTGTAAAAAGTGGATGTGGCAGGGGGGGCACCTGTAAATGATGCATGTACTCACCGACCCTCAACACAGTCTGGGCCAAACTTTGCCAGTCTAGTCCAGATAGCTTGTAGGTTTAACCCCTGCAGTTACACGTCACCCCAGCTCTCAGTGGCTGCGGGATGGGATGATCGTCCAAGGCGGGACAGTAGCCTTGTCTCTGCTCCCGAAGAAGAAAGGAAGACAGTTCAAATGCAGCACATCTCAGGGCACAGGGGGACAGGTCTGCAGGCACGTACATTGACCATCACCACAGCGGGGTGACACAGGGGCCGCAAATGCTTGCGGCGCGTGTACTCGCATAAATCGTGACCCAGATGAACTAGGACAAGTATTGGCAGGAGAGGGCCCAGGACCACAAGAAAGCTTTTCCCAAAGTCTCGAGGCTGAACTCGGGACGGCAGCGCTCCTTTACAATACCCCGGGTTCGAGCTGGTTAGTTTCATTTCAAAAATCTTTTGCAGGGAGGAGAATTCCCCCTGATCCCTTCTTTCTCGCTCTTTTCTCAGTTGGGCTCACTCGCTCCCGCTTTGCTGGAACATACATTTACGCCGCACCACTTTAAAATTTCACCAGTCGCCATTGGTTGCTTGCAACCTTCCTGCCTGCCAGGTTGTTTGTCTTCCCTAACTCTCGCAGAGCCAGATCGCAAAGCTCCACACTGTTGCACTGTTCCGTTCTGCACTGCTCAGCTCATCCTTGCACACCTCAGAGTCAGAGGGCCTCATTATGACCCCGGTGGTAGCCGTGCCAGTAAAAACGGCACGGCTGCTGCCAGAGTCACTTTTGTCTGGCGCCCAGCAATGGGGATTTACAAGGGAATTACAGCCCCGGCGGTCATGGCAATTCCCTATTGCTGGGCGCCAGAAAAAATTACTCCCCATTCCCATTCGTGTCCCTTTGGACTCAATGGGAATGGGGAGGACAGTGGCACCGGCACCATTCATGAATGTTGCAGGTGCGACCGTCACGGTCTGCGAGCAGGTGCCGTTCCACCCGCCAGGTCAGACCTGGCAGGCGGGAAGGCACCCACACGCAGAACTCAAGAGTATGCAGGTCCGGTAACAACGGTGCCGGTAGCCTACCGGCACCGTTGTTACCAGACCGGCATAGTTATAATGAGGCCCAGTGCCACTTCCCTTCTAAATTTGACATGCACCACTTTCTAATGTTAACAAAAATCTTATGCCCAGACGGACCAACTGTAACTTATGGTGGTAAACATCTGTCTCCTTATTTATTTCCCTTCCATATATCTTTTTTATTGGAATAATAGGCATACGATTATAAGAAATTGTGAATAATTTCAAAGTAACCTACATTTGAATCTGAATACAAAGGGCAAGCTGTGTCCACGTGTCAAATACCCCATCTCAGTGCTGGCGATGCATTGTGTTAACATTAAATGGCGGCTTCTCTAGACCTGTCACTGGTGCCGTGTGCAGTACCCTCACATTGCTCTGTTGCAGTGCAGGGTACAGTTCTGGGACCTCTAACAGCCTGCATGTTCTGGCCGTGACTTCGGTGGCGTGCTTAAAGAATTACCTTTAATTTAATATGCTTCCTCCTTGCATCAGTCTGTCCAAAAGAAGAACCCTGGAACTGTGAGCAGTGGCCGAGCAGCAGGTGAAGTTGTGTTGGCTGATGGTATGAAACACCAGGCTCCATTTATAGCAACACGTTAATGGGAAAAAGGCAATTGGCACTCTTTACCGCAACTAACTCACAGAGATGTAAAATGTTCATCATTCACATGGAAGTTGCAACTTCAAGATAAGTAAGTTATTTTGGAGCCTCTGCTTCTACGAGATAACTCTGACTTTTTGGAGCCCACCAGTAATAATAAGCACTGGCAAAGCCAATCGTTTTGTCTTATGCTGAGAACATTTTCTGAATTTATGCACACAGACAAACTTAGGAGATGGGGACATTTTCAGAAGACAGGAGGCAGAGGGTGCAGTATGGTGATGTATGAAACGCAATTTAGGACACATGAATGACTGAAAGTGAGATTGGCTGTGTGAATGAATCACTATGACGATACATGAATATGTAAAGACATTGTGCTGGAGGGATGAATACACGCCCTGGAAGATGAATGTGAGCTTAAGGGCCTGTGATAGTGTGAGAATTCATAGACTGATGAGTTCCATTAGTGGGATATGGATTTAGGGATGGATAAACTAGTCTGAGGATGGGTGAATCAATGAGAATGTGAGCCTGGGTAAATGAGGGAGTGTGAGGGAAGTGTGTGAATCTCACAGCAAGGTTGCACTCTTCATGTTGCACCAGCCAGGAAATGTGAGCATTTGTGACAGTGCAGGCAATGGTACGAGAGTGATGGCATATGCATTATCTTGTGGGAAGCCTGGCAGACAATGCCGGAAAGATACCTCCGTGGGTTAAGCGCTCGCTGCTGCAATCTGTGTGCGATCTGCAGGTTGCAGGTTTGAATCCCGGCAAAGTCGCCTCAGCCTTTCATCCTTTCATGGTCAATGAAAGGAGTACCAATTTCGAATGAGTAATAATTGTATATACAAATGTTCTCTATGTAAAGCACTTTGGATAAAAGCGCTATATAAACAACAAGGTATTATTATTAATATCACACTATGCATGGAACTCTTTCAGCAGCAGCAGCCCACTGCCCTGTTTCTGTAGTTGGAATTTTGGGGAGCGGGATGGCTGCCTTTCAGCTGCTCATTTCCAGCAGCCATGTTCTGGGATGTATGCACTTGCCACTTTGATGTCCTAGCCACATAGTGGCAGAGGCAACGTTTGGTGCAAGGGATTGTGTGGAACTCCTCAGTGGGTATCAGCATTTGAAATAGTTCAAGCTTACTAGTGCCGGTTCACATTTTTAGTAGACAAACATCATTTCCCACGAATCAGCGCAAACGACAGAGATCCCCCAAGAATTTTCTTAAGTTAAGAGTTTGAGATGTTTTATTTTATATCACAATTCTTGACAATATTCTGATTAAAAGCCATGCAATTAACAGTTGGTTCAGTAGAATAACACATGAAAAAAATCCAATAGACGCCAGAACACCAACAGAACACTGACCATTTCGCAACATTTCGTGTTGCCTATGACTTAACATATGCCAGCATTCCTGTTATAAAACTCACATGCTCTGTATGCTCTTAACATATGCCAGCATTCCCGTTATAAAACTCACATGCTCTGTATGCTCTTAACATATGCCAGCCTTCCCGTTATAAAACTCACATGCTCTGTATGCTCTTAACATATGCCAGCATTCCCGTTATAAAACTCACATGCTCTGTATGCTCTTAACATATGCCAGCATTCCCGTTATATAACTCACATGCTCTGTATGCGCTTAACATATGCCAGCATTCCCGTTATATAACTCACATGCTCTGAGAAGACCTCTCTCCTCTCCAGGGCAGAAAGATTCAGGAAGACTGTTCATGATCTGAACTCGGCTGCCTAGCAACCAGTGAGCTGCAGCAAACTTAGCCTGCATGGTACCACTAAGCTCACAGAGGGGATGATATACATATACTTGAACCCAGGCTGGGCTATGGGAACATGAAGAAGGAGCCGTGGGGGTGTTTGCAACCCATCTGGCTCCGCCTCTTTATCCAATTATTATGTGGCCATGGAAGGAGTTAGGGCAGAGGACTGGGTAAACGGGAACTGTGGTGGCAGGCCAGGAAAATTATAGGTACATAGGATTACACACACAATGATATAAGTAACGGATCGTCAAACAACACCTATTTGTCCTATAATTTATTGGGGGCAAATATAACACAGATCTTCGCATGGCATGTTTACCTGCCATCAATGCCACCTTAATAATATGGCCCAATTATTTACAGGCTTGCCAGAAATGGAAACCCGTTTATAGCCAGTTCGACCCAAAAATCAGTCCAAGCGTATTCCAGCAACATGTTGTCCAATCATCATCATTGTTGGAGGTTTAACATTCTTTCTCTGGATTGGGTACAGATAGCACAACTGCACACATTGAAACATGATATTTAAAGTATACAGCAGGCGCAAATTAAGCCTTTTCTCAGAAGCTAAAGTGAATATACAGCATATTTATGTTAGAAAGAATGTAGCTCCCTTTTATTACTAAAGAAATTGCATATGATTGAAATGTGTAGAGCTCTTAAGGCAAAGCTACTAGTCAGACATAAAAAGTGACTCACCACCTCAATTCATACAGAAAGTGCACCCTTTCTTACTCAAAAAGAGTCAATTATCACTAGCCAAAGGCTAGTACAAATTGTACAACCTGTTTTAAGGTCCCCTATATCAGATGCAGGTTGCCCATCCATTCCTGCTATTCTGTTTGTATCCTGTGACAATTATGAATTAAGCACTACAAGTCCCAGAATGCAAGCAAAAACCAAGATTGAATGAGCCAACCCATCCGACATAGAACAATGTGAGAACTCTGCACAGGCACAATACTCTTTGAAAGTAGGCGTTTTATGCTAGAAGTGCTTCCCGGTTTACAATGTGAAAAAGAGCATATTCCACAGTTAGTGGTATGTTTTTTTTGTAAATAAATACCAATACTGCGATACTACATAATTCTTCCTGCCAGACTCCTCCAGGTTCTAATTGCAGTGATAATCAGTGGTATTATTACCCACCTTTTCCAAATGATACTTAATTTATTGAACAGAAGGTAACGTAAACCTGTGGTTAGAAAAGAAACAAATGATTATTGCAGCTCTTCCTAGGTAATGCAGGCATCCCAGATAGATCCACACACACATGAGGTCAACCCACTGAACTACAAATAGCACATGATCCGTGGGACCTACCGCCGACCAAAACAAACAATTGATTGTGTCGCAATTGCTGTAACATCTGAGGAGGAACAACATAACAACAAAATTTCATCTCCTCAGATGTTACCGCAATTGTGACGCAATCGAGCCGAACTTCTATCTGGCAACCATATTGGCTTCCATAATTGAATATTTTGAACTCTAAAGCCATGCCTCAGATGAAGAGCTAGCTAAAGCTCGGAACACGTGTCAGGCTGTCTTATCACCTACAATAAATTCCAGACTACAATTTCAACGTCGCACTTTCCTTGGCGCGGTGTGACTGGGACTTTTTGGTTTTACTGTGTCCCTACAGCGGTAGTATATTGGCAGTATACCCACACCCCCCAGACACCAGCAGCCCTGTGCCATTCTATTCTTGTTCTGTACAAGCGCTGTGGATAACATACTTACTCTGCCAATTGTTTTCCTCACATTCAAAAGGTCTTTCATTGGCTTATTGCATTTTCAATAATGTTTTAAGTGTTTTTAGAAAAAAATATTTGATTAATTCTTATAGAAATAGCATTAACGTATCATTGTTCAGTGAAAGGTTTCAACCTTTTCAACATATATTTTGGAAAAATTAATTAAAAAAAAATAAACATTTCTCACACCTCATAGATGCATCCTCCGGCATGCCAAACATACCACAAAAGACAATATGAACAACATATATACCATTCTTACACTCCATATAATATGCAAAACAATTCTGTACAACAAGGACAAAACGAAACCTTTTTTGACCATTACTAAATAAGGCCCAGCACTAGTACAATAATATATATGTTTCCAAAAGGGCTTTGGAAACTTCACATATGGCCTTCTAGATGGTGACTATTCAAGTGCCCTTGCAGTATTTTGCTTTGTAATAATGTGACATATAATGGAAGTTTATTGGCATTTAACCTCTTGCAATGTTTAATCATATATGGGTCATTCACTATTGCACAATCATGTATAATGGAACAGGGAGCTCCTGCAATAAACTATTTTATAAGAATTAATAACATAGTTGTGCTCAAACACTTTACAAAATGATTGAAACTGCAATAAACACATGTTAGACATTTTGAATGTGCACAGGATCAATTGTTTTTGTTGACATCCCAGATAAAGAGAGATTGACAAGTCTATTAGTTTCTATTTTTCAGTCAAATTTAAAAGAACATGGGTGTTTGAGGATGAATGGTTGAAAAGTATATAGGCTCTGAGTGATTGGGGGGGAAAATATCATTTTTAATGTTAATCTTAACTCGAGTTTTTTGTCACAATTTACAAAAGCAAAGTATCTGTTGTCATCAAATATGAGCGACCTTTAGAAAAATGTGTCAAGTGCCCGTTTTCAAAACTCCTGAAAAGGTTAGCTCTTTAGCAAAGATTAACTCTCATTTTACTTTACTTTCACCAAGAGTTCTTTTTTTATCAATTATATTTTATCAAGATAAAGGGAGACAATGAAAATTTCGTTCCCTTTTGTAATGCAAAATGCAGCCAAGGATTTCTTCTCCCTGTCAGATATAAGCAACATTGCCAAATGTATATTGGTTAATGTAGCTTTGAGGTTAGTTCTACAGTTGATAAACAGGGCAACTGGAGCAGGGGACACTTGGTCTTCTAATCATTGGAGGCCAAGCTCTTTGTGAATGGTTAACATTGGAGCTGATTTTGGCAGTGACATTAGACATTTGCAGAGGAGTTTTGAGCTTTCTGAACATCTGCAGTCCTGTGGACGTCCCACACGCCTACGCCATTCAGGGCAAGAATTCTCACCTTGGTTTGATATACTCGAAGAATCCTTTTTAATAGTTGGGCTTTGAATTTGGATGCAAACGAAAAAATACCTCACATTGCCTGCTTCATTTTGACCTGTTGTTTTTCGACATGGGCAGTGTTGGATATGTTCTCTGTAAATTGGACTCCTAAATAATCAAGTGATTTCACTCTGTTCCTACAACCATAAATGTTCTCACTTTGCTAGACGTCCTCTTTCCAAACCACAGGACAGCAGATTTTGATGGGTTGACTGCATACCCCTATCTTTTATTTAGCCATCATACCTACTTATCCAGTTTTGTAGGGAATCAGGACCCAATGCCAGGAATATGCTCTCAACCGCATAAGAGAGAATAGGAATGTTGACACTGTTTGAATGGGGGTCGTCCGCTGCAGCTCGACACAGCGTAGCATACAGAGAATTGGTAAAGAGATTTTAAAAAGGGGGGCTAAGACACAACATTATCTCAGTCTCCTCTCGATAGGAATTGGGTTGTTTTCACTACTTCCTTGTCAACTCTAACTGTAGCAGAGTTGCTATCATGGAGAATTACAACAATGTGAAGATGGTCGTTAAGAACCCACATTTTGGCTAGGGGTTTACAGAGACCGGTATGATCCACTGAGTCAAAAGCGGCAGCCCCTGGTGCATGAACGCAACAAAGATATGTTTTCTTCCTTCGTATATATTGAACCAGCCAAAGTAAGCCACGGGTTCAAGGACTGCAAGTCCATACCCAGACCATCTCTAAAGGCCAACTGATACCTAGTCAATATGTTATTGTCATCGGACCAGTTTGAAGCCTCTCTAGGATAATCTTTGCAAATGTTGGCTGCATTGTCAATTAATTATATTGTTCTGTAATTTGATGGATTTTTGTTGTTACCTTTCTTGTTATTTGGACAAATAATTGCTTTTTTCCAGGACTCAGGATAATGATTTCCCCTTATGAATGTAATTAAAACTCTGGTTAAATGAGGAACACAAATTACCTAACATATAATAAAGACATCTGTTGGTAAAAAAGTCAGGACTTGTGCTCTTGTCAGCTTTTAATGATTGTGTAGCTTTCAAAATATCATGAGTGTTAAACTACAGAGCAAAATTCTTGATTATCACAGAAGGATGTGGGGCGGTCAAGTAGCAAGAGCAAGGTGCAATGGGGCTTCTGAAATGAGTCATATAAAGGGTATCAAAATGGCAAAATCATGGTTCTTGAGAGATCACAGAGAGCCTCAGGTATGATCTCTGAAAATTGCAACATTGGGCGACCAGATCCCAGAAGGATTTACAGTTATTGTCCTCTGCTGCTGCTATTCGATCTTCCCAAGCCATTTGGGTTAGTTGAAATGTCCTGTGCTTTATGGCCTGTTGCAACGTTGCCTCAGTAAAGAGATCGTTCCTGTTTTGCCACTCACTTTTAGAGTCTTTAGAAGTTATTTCCTTCTTAATTTACATTAGTTGTCAAACCAATTAAACAGCCGTGTACCACTTGCATGGCTTTTAGAGGAAGAGAATACACTTCACCAAGCTATGTCATTAAGGCATCATATTTAACACAGATTTCATCGAGAATGGCTGGCTGTGCTAAGCAAAACTCTATTGAATTTATGTTGGCTGCAATAAAACGATATCAGTAGAGTCTATCGGATGTAAAAAGTCTAAGCCTGTGCGTTTGTCCTTGAGGTCTGCAACGTTCCATGATATTATTGCAGCTTTCACGCCCCAATGGCATGGCAAACATGGGATTTAACGGCCTGCCAGCCTGAGCTTTGTAGGCCCGGGCTGCGGGCCGTTAAATCCCAAGTCCGCCCCAACGCCGGGGCACGATAGCTATTTGCACCCCAGGATTAACAGGGGTGCAAATAGTTTTAATTTTTCTTTCCCTTCCGACGAGAGATGAGCTCTGCCGAGTCCATCTCCCGTCGGAATGGAACAAAAATGGAAAAAAAAATGTCTGCCGCCATAAAAATAGAAAGGGGACTATGTATTTTTCGGAGGACGGCTGCCATGGGAAATAGGTTCCAAAATGACTGCGTCATCCGAAAAGGAATCTAGACCCTTTTCTATGTTAATGGTGGTGGCCATTTCTGTTTACTTTTTTTTGCAACCGCAGCGGTCGGTGAAGGCACAATTGTGCCCGGGAAAGGCAGATTGAGGTTGATCAAATCGCCTTTCACGGGTGTAAATCTCATTTGATTTTGTATCATTAACCACATAGTCATTTGATAGGCAGAAGGTAATGGATTCTGGAGGAAGGGAGTCATGCAGTTTTGGACAGGCAGAAAGGCCAGGGAATTAAGCAGGCTGATCATCAAAGTCACGCAGTCTTTCGACATCCTCCAAACCCGAGAGCGGATCATAACGGTTAGATTAAGCATATTTAAACAAATTATTAGGCCCACCTCTGGTGATTAATTGCCACTTTTGATCAACTAACAATGTCCTCTAACACAGAATGATTTGGCTCTGGGCCTGTCCCTTTTTTATGTATTGATGAAGCATGTCCTTAGCAAGAAATTAATCTGCTTTTTATTTTGACACATATAATAGTTGGCCTGCCACCTACATATCTGTAAAGTCTCCAATGGACTAGGTTATTTTGTGCAATTCGTTAAGAGAAACAAAAGGCTAAAGAAGTGACTTTGTGTCTCACCTGGTGCCCTTTAATGAAAATGTAAGATTTGCATTGCACCCTGACATGAAGAGCATCTACTTCAAAGCACCGTGTGTGTATAGATGCATGTATGCTTGTGTTATGAGTGAGTGCATGATGATTGGTGCATGTGTGAATGTTATGTTTTGTTAATGTGTATATGTGTGTGTGTACCAGCACACACACAACACACACTGTGTGTGTTTGTGCTGGTTCGAGGAGTTGAGCTCTCCTTATGAGGCACTGTGGGGCCCAGGGGACACAGATGGCATTTTCTACTGTACATTTATCATAGATGTGTATTATAAAATATCATACCTGCCCCCTGTGCCCCCCAGCGCCTCGCATACACACAATCACATTCATTGTGTGCGTGTGAAGCACTGGGACGCAGGGGGCAAGCATGCCATTTTTTACTGGGTATGCCCAGTAAAGAATGCCAGCCCAGGCTGCTGGGATTCCTACTGCCTCACAAGCAATGTCATGCCTGACCCCTAAGCCCCTCAGCGCCTCACATGTCCACATAATTGATTATCTGCGCATGTGAGGTGCTGTAGGGCAATGGGGGAAGGAATGCCATTTTATTAATGGGCCTCTGATAGATGCCCAGTAAATAAATACCATGACTGGGCTCCCAAAGCAACTTGCACGCACACAATTAATGTGTGCCTGTGAGGTGCTCGGACCTCAGGGGGCGGGCATGGCAGTTTTTACAGGGCATCTATGCCCAGTAAAAAATGTGATGGCTGTACCCTGGAACCCCTGCTCCTAGGATGCATCTGCTCCCTGTGCCCCACAGCACCTCGCAATCACACAGAATCACATTCATCATTAAGAGTGCAAGGCGCTGGCACACCATGGAGCAGGCATGCCATTTTTACTGGGCATGGTTGATAAAGCAAGCATGTTCAGTGGTATTATTTTTTCTGTGGCATGGAATTTTGTATTGGGCATCCTTGATAAAGCAGGCATGTGTAGCGTTAATATGTAGCTAAACTGGCATTTAAATGCAGCCAGTCTAGCCATTTATTATGGTGGTATGACATTTTGTACTGGGCATCTTTGATAATGCAAGCATGACAAGTGTTACTATGAATCAACACTGGCACTTTTATGCAACCAGTCTATCCATTTCTTATTGCGGTATGACATTTTGTGTTGGTCATCTTTGATAAAGCCAGCATGATAAGTGTTATTTTGTAGCTCGACTGGCATTTTAGTGCAACCAGTTTGGACATGTTTTCATACTTTGGCATGCATTTATAATGGTAAAGCCAACTTGAGTATGTACTTACGTGGAGGTACTGCCATATATTGAGAGAAGAAACATGGACATGTTTTCTTATAGTATCATTACTGGCATTATGCGCAGAGCAAACATGAGTATGTTCTTATATGGGAATACTAGGGTATAATGGTGCAGACAGCATGGAAATGTATGGGCACAGCCAGTGTGAAAATGTTTTATACTGGCACATATCGTGGGAAATGGTATTATGAAAATATGTTGGAGAAGTGCTCCTGTGCACGGTTGGTGACTTGCATCGATTGGATTTTTTCATGAGCTTACCTACAAAACCAATTGCAAACTGTTTGGCTTTTAAGCCAAGTTTCCTACAAATTATGTTATAAAATACAAAATTTTAGCCCATTATTAAAAAACATTTCTCATGGGGAGAACCCCCCAAACCACCATTGATTGGTGTGGGCTCCCTCTCTACGTTCGGTTGCTGTCGCAAACCTGGGTCAAATAGTTAAACCCCCTCCAGTTACAAAATTCACCAGCCGGCACTGGCGGGAGAATTCTTTTCCATTCAGTAGAGTGTTTAAAGTCTCAGCTGTAGTTAGTAAATAAGGTATCCATGTGGTGCGGTACATGTTTACCCACACCATCTAGTTCCAGTATTGTTCAGAGAGTGCCCAGAGTTCACCAGTCACTAATATTGTAGGTTGGATGCACAATCTATAATTGGCATTGTTAATCTGTATGTTCACCAGCCAGAGCCAGGTGCCAGGTGTCCAATGACGTACACTTTGCTGATACATTCTCCATTAACATTTGATCCACTTCTCTGTGGGAGTGATCCCACTAATGAGTAGTCTTGTTTCCCCATTTCTGTACAATAATGTTAGAACTTTGTACAGTCAATCGTATTATAGGCACTGACATGATCTAGGTCATGTGGCCTAAACCCCACCCACCGCCTTAGCCGTGCCACTTCCTTTCTTCTCTTAGCTCAAAGGGTGTCTTTTGCCCAGGTGTCCGAAGTGAAGGGCAGACAAAGAAAAGGGCAATTCCTGTTTGGACCTGTTCGGACCTGGAGGACCCAGTGCCCAAACCCCTGCTCAGACAACAGGTAAGCATGCGCCGACATGTGGTTTTTCCCTCCGTCCCTACAAGCCATCCCCACCATCACCACACAACACTAACGCCGACGACATCGCCCCTCCTCTAAGGCATTGACTCTGCAAAGCAGCAACCTCAACCACATGAGTCTCAAGCCCATCAGCATCCCCTCACCATCCACAACACGGAAGCTGATGCTCACCAACGTCCGCTCAGCTATCGCCCATGCAGCAGACATCACCGACCTTATCACTATGCATGACCTGACACCATCATAATCACTGAGACCTGGCTGACACCCACCTCCACCCACATCCTAGATGTTCTTGTCCCCGATGTCTACAGCATCCATCACAGAGACCGGCCGAACAAGACAGGGCAGGGGCTTCGTAGTCATCCACAAGACCGTATGGCCCTGCACCAGACTTGACATTGACAATATTGGCTCCTTCACAGTCCTCCCCTGCCACTTCCCACTTTCACCAGTGTACACAGTCACCTTTCATTGGAGACTTCACCGACCTTGTCACCACCATGTCCCTCACGCATGCCAACAACATCTTCCTAGGTGACTTCAACCTCCCAGGCAACAGGTTCACCAACCCGATGAAGGATGCTCTCCTTGACCTTCTCGACACCCTCAGCCTCACACAGCAAATCCTCAACCTAATCATCACACACTGCCTTCCCTCCACTACAGCTTTCCTCTCATCTCCTGCTTGACTGGTCTGACCACCTGGCTGTGACTTTCAACATCCTGCACACCACCTCCCAGCAGAAACCCATGAGACAAACCTTCAGGATCTTCAAGAACTTCCTGGTGGAAGCCCTCGCGGAAGACCTCACCAACCTCCACCTCATATGGACCGAATGTTAGGGAGATTTATAATGTGTATGCTTCATCCCCTCTCCTAGTGAGACCCTCAGCACTTTTTGCCGGACTTCTGGACCTTTTTCATTCTATCCTGCATAATTTGAGCCTTTCTCCACTCATTCCTTCTTATGGGCTCTGGCTTTTGAAACTCTGGTCTCTGTGTTTTCCCTTTACTATGGAGTCTACTTTCCTCCGTATCTCTTTTAAGGCATCTGTGTAACTGTTGCAGCACACAGCTTCTTGTGGGCAGTGTTGCTGGGAACCCTTTGGGTACTCCCGAGAGATTCTTTCTTTATCCTCAAATAACTACAGTTCTAAGGATAGAGGGATACTTTGTATCCCTCCTAAAACGTTATATTCTGAGAGATTGATGATGTGGATGAAAATGTAATTGCTAATCCACCTCCCAATCCTTTGAACTCACCTCTACCTATGTCTACCATGTGAGCTGAGCTGGTTCTAGAAATAGAGAAAATAAAAATGCAGCTTGAAATTAGAAAACGAGAGATTCAGTCTTAACTGAGAGAAAAATAAATGATGAAGGAACTGCAACTCAGAGAAAAAGAGATACAGCATGAGCTTGACATGAAAAAGTTGTCCCTTCATTCCACTTCTGTTTCAGAATCCTCTCTACACAACACCTCCAGGTCAGGGAAGCCTAGTCTCCCCAAAGATTTGGTGAGTGTGTATGATGCTAAAGCTGATATTCTAGATTGGCTGGGTACATTTGAGTTTACATGTAGAGTACAAGTTATATGTAAAAGTGTGTCTGTTCCATGAGTAATCGCTAGGCTCCACCAGAATGGCTGTGATGCTGTGGTGGAGTTCAATGATGCTGATAGACAAGATTACCAGTTGGTAAGAACTGCTCTCATAGCCAGGTTTGGGAAGACCCCTTCCCAATACTTAAAAAGGTTTAGCGACCACAAGAAGAGAGATGGTAACTTGTGGGCCTCTTGGGTGTTTGAAAGCCTGAGCAACTTAGATGGGTGGATTAAGGGCTACAAGGTGAGCACTTATGATGGTTTAAGATGTCTCATCATGTTAGAAAGTATTTTTACTGCATGTTCCCCAGAGCTGAGACAGCACCTTGCTGACTCTAAGGAACTAGACCACAAGAAGCTAGCACTAGCTGCTGACTTGTGGGTGGCCAACAGGGCTACTCACAAGGACTCTGGGCCTCCTCACAAGAAAGACGATGGTAAGAAGCATAAAAAGGATGAGACGGATCATTCCAAAAATCCTGCCAAAAGAGGCCCACAAACATAACAAGATTAAATATGCCCCTAAACAACCCTATAGGGCTAGCGAAACCTCTGGGCCCAAACCAGAGGTAGGTTACCAGAAACCCCCATTCCAAAAGACATTTGGGAAATGTGTGGTTTGTGGATCTTGTGACCATGTGAAAGGATATCCCAAATTTAAGGGTACACCTTCAGGGATCCCATCTGTCAGCTTAGCATTCACATGATGTGGATATATGAAAGATAGATGCTAACTTTCACATTTGAGCAGAAGAATCCATTGGTGTTCAAGCTAGAGTTTCTTTAGTATATCTGGCACTGTGGGAACAACAGCAAATTGAAGCCTATAATGCCATTCCTGATGATACTACAGAGTATAATTAAGACAGTGCACTTGTTAATGGTCAGGGGTCCCCTGCCATTAGAGACACTAGGGCCAGTATAACTGTCATAGATGAACGTTTCTTTCAACCTGAGGAATTTGATAAGGCTCCCAAAAGGCTTATCAAGTTAGTATGAGGTCCAGTCCAAATGTGTCTCATACTGCCATCTATCATTAAATGTAATGACATGACTGTTAAAATCGATGTGAGTGTCCAGTCTGAAGTGCCAGGTAGGGTACCCTTGAGCAATGACTTAAAGGCTATGGGTGTAGTTTCCAGCACCACAAAAACCCCTTCTAACAAGAGAAGGGAGCAGACCAGGAAAGCAAGGGGGGCAACCTTAAGAGATCATCCAACTGAGACCAAGGGGAAACCCAGAGTCTCCAAAGAAAAGAAGGTCCACCAGCTCAAAACCTCCTCAAGGAAACTTTTTCCTGTAGAAGAGAAACTAGAGGTCACACCTGTGACCCCCACCACCAGCTGAGGCTGATCTGGAGGCAGAAGAATCCCCAGAAGAACCATCCTCTGATGAGCCAGAGCTGGTGAAGATTCAACCCTGTTTGGAAGATCTGGATCCTAGAGACCATTTTGAGCTGCAGACTTTGCTTGCAGAAAGTGGACCCTCAATGACCGGTTTCAGTACAGAATAGAGAGAGGATCCCTGTTTAGAAGGTCTGCGTCAGCAGCAGCTTCCTAAAGTGAAGAGCAAGACCATGGGAAGCATAGGCTGTACCGGGAGGATGAACTCTGCAGTGAGCCTATGAAGTATTTTCCAGGGGACCTCTTGAGACTGGTGGTACCCCAAGTATCAAGATCCAAATTCCTACAATTAGCACATGAAGTCCTCCTGGTTGGTAATTTGAGCCAAAAAAGGATATCATTGTACTTCTACTGGACCAAGAAGGGTGCAGTGGTTGAGAAACATTGTAGGAGTTTCCACCCATGCCAGTTATCTGGTAAAAGTGAAGCCAAAAAAATTGGCAACTTTAGTGCCTCTCCCGGTAATGGGAGTTCCTTTTCAGAGGATGGGGATTGAAATTGTTCATTCCACAGACCCTCCAACTTCTTCAGGCAACTGATTTATATTGGTTGTAGTGCACCATACCACTAGGTACCTAGAAGCTATTCTAATAAGAACAGTTACTGCTCAGGCAGTACCTAAGGCCCCACTTGGTATTATTTACAAGAGTAGGATTTCCTAAGAAAATTGTATATGAAGGTGATCAGATTTTATGTCCCTCTACACGCAGGCCATGTGGAAACCCTCTGGGGTTGCTTACAAATTCTCAACGTCCTACCATGAGTTGGTAGAGAGGTTTAACAAGACTATGAAGAGCATGACTGAAGCTTTGGAAGAACCACTTAGCGGAAAGTGGGACCTTCTTCTGCCATGCATCTTTTTGCCTATAGCGAAGTTCCTCGAGCTGGAGTGGACTTCATTCCCTTTGAGCTTCTTTATGGTCATCCTGTCAGAGGCCCTTTGGCCCTGATTAAGGAGAGTCTGGAGAGTGTTCCAACCATCAAGCCAGTAATGATTACTGACTATGTGATAGGCCTCAGACAGGGGATGGCACAGATGATGAAAGAGGCTTCTGAGAGCTTGAAAGCTGGTCAAGCAATGGCATGACCAGAAGGCTAATATGGTGGAGTGTAATCCAGACTAACACATTCTCATCATGGTTCCAGTAAGACAGAGGGTCTTACAAGATAAATTGACAGGACCCTTCAAGGTTGAAGGCCACCTTGGAGAGATGAGTTATTTGGTAGACTTGGGCAACCCCAAGGAGTCTCCTAGGGTATTTCATACCAACCGCCTGAAGGCTTATGTCTCCAGACCAGAGATAGGAGCTTTGGTCTTAGCTTCTAATCAAGAAGAAGAGGAGAGTGAGCCTCTCCCAGATCTTGACAGGAGACCTGCTTGAGATGGGTCTATAGTAGGAGTTAAACTCTCTTCTAATCTGACTCTGCAGCAACAAAATGAGTGCAAAGCTCTGTTAAATCACGTTGTCCCTCTGTTCTCACTTATGCCAGGCTTGATCCCTTGGGGCCAGCATGATATTGATACTGGTGATAGTGTACCTCTTAAAAGCAGGGGCTACAGAATGTCAGATAATGTGAGAGCCCACATAAAAGAGGAGGTCAACAAGATGCTTGACCTTGGAGTGATTGAAAATTACACAAGTCCCAAATGACAATCATACTGGAAGGATGTCCTAGGTTGGAATAGGAGAAATGAGGGATGTCCCAGAAACATAGACCCCAGACCGGTCCTATTTGGACTGGAGCCACAGGAGGAGCGTTGGAAAAGGGTGCCTCTTATGACTCACTTCCTATTCCTGGCAGAAAGGGTGTGCTTAGTGATAAACTGGAAATCTGAATTGCTCCCGACGGAAGCAACGTGGGTTAAAAAAGCGAAAGATCTCTATGATATGGAAAATATTACAGCCAGCCTACACGAAGTTACACTAGGTAGAGAAATAGAATGGGCGCCGTTCCTAGAGGTCTATAAATAATCGAGAAGAAGACTGACACAAGCCAAGCATAATTGAACTTGCCTGATTAACCGCCATGGCTCCCACTGGTGATCCATTTGAATATTGGGGAGTGGGAAAGGGGGCGGGGACTGTTGAAAGTACATCTGTGTATTGTTCTTTAAAGTTTTAGATTTCATACTGTTGGAAAATGTAAGTGCTATCGGAAAATGAGCAATAAAATCAAATTATAAAACATAAAAAAATAAAGAATTCCACAAGTCCATGGGCTAGCCCAGATTTGCTAGTGCCAAAGGTAGGAACTAAAGAACTTAGATTCTGTGTGGACTATAGGGACTAGGACAGAAGAACTGGTGGATAAGCTAGGTTCAGCAACATTTCTCAGTACTTTCGACCTGGCAAGTGGCTATTGGAAGATTGCCATGGCTGACTATGCCAAGGAGAAAACGGCATTCTGCACCCAAGAAGGCTTGTACCAGTTTAAGGTTATGCCCTTTGGATTAAAGAATACACCTGCCAAATTTTAGAGGATGGTTAATCATGTTCTGAATGGGTTAGTGAACTTCTGCATGGCATACCTGGATGACATTACAGTATTCAGCCCTACATGGGAAGAACATATTACCCACCTGGGACATGTGCTGCAGGCCCTTCATCAGGCCAATCTGACCATCAAAGCAAGTAAGTGCCAAATTAGTCAGAGTAAAGTGGTCTACCTTGGTGTAGGAGGAGGGGAGATTAAGCCCTTACCCAGAAAAGAACAGGTTGTACAACTCTGGGCCACTCAAACTACTCAAACTCAAGTATGAACTTTCCTAGGACTTTTTGGTTAATACAGGAACTTCATTGAGAACTATGGGACCATAGCTTCTCCTCTGAATACTGTATCCTCTCCGTAATACCCTAAAAAGGTCAAGTGGAATGAGGAAAAAGCCTTCCAGGGGCTGAAAGATGCCCTCTGCAAAACTCCAGCACTGAGAGCTCCGGTTTATACTCAGGCCTTCTTAGTCCAGACTGATGCTTCTAACTCAGGGATAGGAGCAGTCTTGAGTCAATTTTATAGCCAAGGCAGGGAGCATCCCAACTGTTTTATTAGTAGAAAACTAAAAAATAGGGAAACCAGTTAGGCCACAATTGAATGTGAATGCTTTTCTATTGTATGGACCTTGAAGAACTTCAGGCCATACCTCTATGGAACTACCTTCAGGATTGAACGGACCACCAACCTTTAAGGTGGTTGATGCAGATGAAAGGAGAAAACCCAAAATTACTTAGGTGTTCCATAAGCCTACAAAGCTTTGTCTTCACTTTTGAGCAAAGGTCAGGTACCCAAGATAAGAAAACTGATGGCCTCTCAAGAAAGTATGACCAACTGGACCAAGAGATTCAGGAGTGGATTATATCCTCCTGTCTCTTACTCTGGGGCACACAAGTGTTAGGGAGGATTATCATTTTTATGCTTCATCCCCTTTCCTAGTGAGACCTATAAGGAAAGCATGGTATCAACAGGAAGACAGACACAAGTGACCACAGTTCAAGGTTGTTTATTGAACTTCAATAAGGGTATGATAATCCTAAATCTACAGATGGCAGGAAGCTACGACCATCAAATAACAATAATGCAGCCCTAGTGTCTCTCTTGTCAAGATAAAGGGCCCATACTAAAAGAACCTATTGCCAATCCTTAACGCTAAATACAAATAGCGTGGGGTAGCGTTTATGAAAAAGGAAAAAGTGTTCACAAAAATGATATGTCAGGATGTTCAGGCCGTTGGCCTCCCTCCCCACATTTTCAGCATGGGACAAGGTGATTCACCCGAGCGTAGCCCAGGCTCTGGCTTCTTTAACACGAGGATAGAGTTCAATCACTAGCATCGGGGGCTTCTGTGCCCAAATCTTTTTACCTATCAAAGTGGTTCTTACCTCGGCTGTCACACTTAAAAAGAAAAAAGAATTGTATGACAGGGTCAGGAGAGACCCTGCCATCCAGCAGCAGCTCCTGTGTGCCTATTCAAAGCAGGCGCATAAGGGTTGCCTACAATTCCTGCACATTTAAAAATGCATCTTTTTTGTAAATTTGGGATGTACTTTTAAATGTGCAGAAATGCCCCCCAACTTGCGCAAAGGGGTGAAAATGGCCATCTTAATCGGCGCCCATTCAGATGTCCTTTGTGGATTGGAATGCTTTTTTTTGGTGCAAGTGATGAGATTATAATTGTTCTTTTAATTGTTCTTTTTTGTGCTTGTGCGTTTCATTTCTTGCATTAAAAAAAGTTTTGATATCCTGGCACTGGTGTCTCTTTATTTATGGTAATTTTTGCAAAAAATGATGTTTTGCAAGTGTTTTTGCAAAAACTGCAGTTTTCACACATTTTTTTAAACAAAAAGGCAGTTTTTGCAGCATTTTGCAGGAGCACAAAATCGCAATAAACTGGAGGGTCGGTATGGTTAAGTTGCACTAATAAAAACCTAGGAAATTCAATGAATAAACATTGTTAAAGGGATGTTATGGTTACAAGTAAAACCAAAAAAAAACAGATATTCGCCAGTTATGGTAAGCTAAGCAACCATAACATGCGCCACCAGAGTACACTACTAAGAGTAACACGCAGGACATGAAAGATGACATCACAAATGTCTTTAATGACATTTGACACACCATTAGCATCTTATACTATACTAATGCAAATAATAGACAATTGTACACTAGAGAAAAAGAAAAAAGCACAAAAACAATTTTCTGTACGAAATTCTTCTCTCTAGTATACAATAAACACCATAATCCATTGCCCTTCATGACTATCCACAGTCTCCGCATTGCTCTGTCTAGCTCATGCCTTATTAGAAAACCCAGATTGCACATGCAAACCATCCCACAAGACAGCCCTTCTACTCTTTTTACTTTTATGTTTGTAACACTGCGGGAGTGTTACAAACATAAAAGTAAAAAGAGTCTGCTTTAACCCATTCACACACATTTCACAAATCACTTTAAAAAAACCTCTACATATAGCCTATCAACCTATTAAACTTCCATCCACCAACTGCCACTTAACAATATTCTACAAATATTTTGCATCTGCATTTCCCATACTTATACCAAGAAATTATACGTAGTGCTTGTATGAATGCACATATGCATTGTGCAGAGAGACAGAACTCCATAAATAAAAGGGGCAGTACAGATGGACAGGTGCTCATGGGAGCTGAGGATGAAAGTGCCAAGGTGGGAGGCCAGTAGCTAACAGCTGGGGCACAGGGGTCCCAAGGGAGGGGTACATCTTAACCATAACGTCCCTTTAACAAAGTTTTTCTGTCAATTGAATAGGTTTTTATAAGTGAACATTTTTCATAATGTTAAATCACTATATATGCTAACAATTCCTCTTTTACCATATATTAAACAACTATAAACCTCCTTTAACAAACATATTTTTTGCAACGCATACTTATGTGTATCGTTATCAACAGCACATGCTGAGGATGCAAGTCATTGTTCAATTGCCTAGGGCATGAGGCTCGACCATGACCCCAGCCCCACCAAACCACCCCTGTTATCCACTGCATCTACCCAGCATCCTAGTTCAGTGTTCACTATACCCTCATAATTTAACCAATGGCTAGTGCTCATGGCCTACAAGGCCAGTCTCCACAATCCATGGGGCATGGTCTTCGGTCATTCCGCATACCCCCATAGGTAAATCAGAGTAGACATTTGTCCTTGCCGAGGGCCAGGCCCACTGCCCACAGCAGAAAAGTGATATCACTATTTTTTGTACTTACGTTTCAACACTTTCAAAAAAGTAAAACACAGGACAGATTTGAAAAATCATCTTTTCAGATCCTTGCTAATGCACCTCAAACATGTTTGCTGCAATCCCGTCCAGAATTCCGGGCAACAGCCGCAAGCAGAATTTTTGTTCGCATTTAAACCTAAAGCTTCGGCCATGCCGCATGCCCAAGTAAGTAAATCAGAGTAGGCATTCATCCTTGCTGAGAGCCAGGCCAATTGTCCATGCACCAAACTTATATCACTATTGTTTGTGCTTACATTTGGACACTTTGGCCAAATAAAACACAAAACAGATTCCCAAAAGCATGCTTTCAGGTCCTTACGGATTCTGCTCGCGCAGGTTAATGGTCATTCAGTACAGCACTTCAGGATGTAGCCACAAGCAAAATATGTTCCCCCACTCAAACCCAGGGCTTTGGCCATGCCCCAGTAATCAAATCAGAGGACAAGATTATCAAGTAATTGCAGGGCGGTAGAATGGGTAGATCGCTGCACTTCATGTAGTACTTTAAACAGATTACCCTGCTGCTAGTGATGGGGTTATTTTGTGAAGGTGCCCTTCCTTCTTCAAGTCTTACGTTTCGAATAGGAGAGTGAGCCCTGTTCATGTTAGCGCTGGGTTATTCAATAAGTAAGTATTGTCGTAATAAAGCAGTCTTGAAAACCATTGTTGGTGCTATATTTATTGTTCGAAGTCTGCCAACGCATGTTTCGACTCTCTAGGGTCTTTCTCAATTCATGTGGATTGTGGGCCAGTCATTACTGCGAGGTTGTGGAAATGAGTCTGGCATGCAATCTCAATATCTTGTCCCGGTAATAAGAAAATTCACATTCAAAGCTATCCCGATTTTGAAAAACGTTACCATATAGCCATTCCGTGGTGGTCATGCCCACTTTAACCCAATTGCCAGTCCCTTGTGGTCATGGCCAATAGCCAGATTGTCTGAGTCAATGCCTTTTGCCATGACTCGGACAATCTGGCCACTGCCCATGGCCACAGGCAATACCTCAGTCACCAAAAGTATATCACTATTTTTTGTACCTATATCATGACACTTTTCA
The DNA here is from genome assembly GCF_040938575.1 of Ambystoma mexicanum. Lineage (NCBI taxonomy): Eukaryota > Metazoa > Chordata > Amphibia > Caudata > Ambystomatidae > Ambystoma > Ambystoma mexicanum. The sequence continues at coordinate 387,003,643 of NC_090936.1, forward strand.
AAAAATAAAACAGACATATTTGCAACACCATGCTTTCAGGTCCTTGACAATGCTCCTTGCATGACTTTGCTCCAAATCCGTCCATATTTTATTTTTTGAAAAGTGTCAAAATGTATGTACACAAAATAGTCATATAACTTAGCTACCACTTGACAAAATCCATTCAGACTTTTCACAACCATTCACAGTTCAGTCTCTAATCTTTCAAAAATCTTTTGTACACATTTGTGAAATGGCACCAAATGTATAAGCCTTTCATATATTATGTGACCCCCCTCTAATGTTGTTCCCTCTTGGCAAAACAGCACCAAACATTGTACAACCATTCAAAGTCAAATCTAAAATATCACAAAATCTCATGTAATTTCATTAAGTGGGCCAAAGTTATAAGCAATCTTAAAACTGCTTTTCACCAACACTGTAATGCAAAAACATGTATGAATGCCCCAGAACATCTGAAATGTTGCGGCCATTACAGGGCTGTCCCGAACTGTTTGCGAGCTTTGAAGGTGGAAACCACCCATTTTGGGGCTTTTCATGGCCATATCCCATCCCATCCTCATCACCCCTCACCTCTTCAGAGATTGTTTCATTAGTTTGACCCTCTCCATTGACCCCTCTCCCTCTGATCACTCCATTGTTCATTTTAAAATATATGTCCCTCCACCCTCTCCTATCTCCTGTGAGGACCGATGTTGAGTTTCTCTCCGCTAATGACTTTTCCATTGGAGTGCTTTTTTGACTTTCACTATGCACTTTTGACTCCCCTTGACCAACACTCTGCATGAACATTCACAACTTCCTGTCTCTATTCCAGTCCAGGCTCACCACTGAGATGAACTGTCCAACCCCTTTTAAAGAAACATTGTGCTGACCCAAATGTTCTGGAGAACTGTAGCCCAGTTTCCTTCCTTATCCATTATTCAGAGGTCTTTAAACAAGTGGTTGTCAACTAGATCACTAAGCACCTTGAGGATAATGTCCTTGGAAATCCATATTAATTTGGCTTCCATAGTAAACACACTCCACCGAGACTGCACATGTATATGTCTCCAACTTTCTATCTCATGTGCACCACTCCAAACTCTCTTATATACTCATCCTTTTAAACCTCTCTGTTACTTTCAATGCCGTCAACCACTTTTCTCTCCTCCTCATGCTCCAGGACATTGGGCTTTACAAATCGCCTCTTATCTGAATTGCCTCCTACTTGGAAGGCTGGTCATTTAAATTCTCCTGGAACTCATAAACCTCTAACACCGCCCTTCTACCACTTGACATTCTCCAAGGATCAGTTCTTGGACCTCTGCTCTTTACCCTCTAAACCTCTGCCCTAGAAAGACATATTGTATCGTCCTTCGGCCTTCACTGTAACCGCTTTGCTAATGACACTCACATATTTCCCTTCTTCATCACAGCTATCTCGAAACAGACTTCCAGCAGTCTCTTTGCAATCCATCAATGGATGGCTCTCCGCTGCCTCATGCTGAACTTCAAAAACTGAAGTCATCTCCCTTGTGGCTTACCATACCATCCCTCTTCTATCTCCTTCCCACCTGACCCTGTTGCTCCCTAGGGCAAGGTTCACACCTTTGGGGTCCTCTTTGATAGCAGCCACCGACTGCAACAATTCATCACTACAAGCACTTCTGCTGCTTATAATAACCTTCTAAAAATTCAGAAAAAGTTGTAATTTCTTAATCACCACTATTTGAAAACTCAAATCACCACACTTCAAGCTTGACTACTATTCATGCCTGCACCTTGGACTTCCTTCCTCCTACACTTTCCTCCCTCTAGTCAAAGTGCACAAGTTTGCTACCCATACTCTCTATGACCTATTCAGATTATCCCCCTTCTACCTACCAACCCCATGCTGGTTGGTTCTCTATACACATCTGCACCCTTGTCAAGTTCCTTCTGCTACTCTACAAAGCAATCAATTGTCTGCTCCTCAGTACCTGTGTGATTGTGTCTATGTCGACTCACAATAAAGTTCCTGGTTAACCTCCTCTGCATGCAAACACACTGTCTCTTGCAGGGCTTTAAGTGGGCCGGGGCCTGCCGGGGCTGGGCCCCGGCAGTCTCCGAAATTTCGTTTTGAGGCGGGGCCCTGCCGGGGCCCACTAATCTCCCCTGTCAGCCCCGGCCACTACAGGAAAAAGCATTTTTTTCTACAGCCTGAAGCTCTCGCTCGTATGCGAGAGCTTCGGGCTTCAGAAAAAAATGCCTTTCAGCCATAATGGTGGCGCCGCACCTGCGAGGCATCCCTTTAATCAAGGGATGCACGTGGGCCAGCGCCACCATTATGGAGAAAACGTGTGGCCGCTGGAAGCAGAGGCCTTGCTTTCTAAATACTGAAGCTCCCGTGGATTCTCGGGAGTTTCAGTCTTTAGGAAAAAGGCCTCTGCTTCCAGTGGCCTCACCCTTTCAGTCTTAATGGTGACGCTGCCCCTCCCCAGCTGGCGAGGGGCAGCGCCACCATTAAGGCTGAATAGGAGAGGCGCTGTCCCCTGCCAGGCAAGCCTATAGAATAGAAATGCAGAGATCAGCACCCTCTCCCCCAAAGGGGAGAGGGTGCTAATCTCTACAAAAGGCTGCCTGGCAGGGGTGCCAGTAGCCCATTGAGCCGGGGCTCGTCAAGGGGGTGTGGCCTAACGGCCCATCAAGACCCCCGTTGTTAGGCCACGCCCCCTCGATGGGCCCCGGCTCGATTTGTAGTGCCACTTAAGGCACTGGTCTCTTGTCCCTCCTTTGGCTCCTCTGCCTTCTTCTCTTTCTCCCTACTTGCCCTGCTCCATTGGAAATATCTGTCAATCAAAGCCAGCCCGACTGTGAATCTCTTCAAATCTTGGCTTCAACTTCACTTGCCGGCCAAAAAGGGAGCTCCCCCTACCCTGTACCTCATACTTCATACTTGACGCCACCACTACAATTAGAATAATGTAAAAATAATACAATTGTATATATTTGTACAGTACTCCTCCTTAGTTTGAATCACTTGCCCCCTAGGTTAATGTTAAAGACACCCGTTTCCTATATTTTGTTTGTTTGTTTTGTTGTGTTCCTGCACTTTGTCCCATTTTGTTCACCCCCTCAAAATGTGGCTCATCTATTGGTCTGATCTTGGTGCTGCTATACACGCACCTTTCCAGGGAAAGCCTCTGTCTGTAATTATGACACAAACACTTGTGGAGAGGCATTCGTGTTAGGGGACCCCCCAGTTCATCTCTTTATATGCAGATGACCCTGAAAGGAACCTACCACCGGTGATGCAGGAGATGGCACAGTTTGCGAAATTCTCAGGGTATAAAATCAACCAATCAAAATCTGAAATTTTCCCTTTATCTCCGACTACATCACAATCACAGGCCACCTCACACTTCCGCTGGTCACCCAACTCTGCACGCTAGTTGGGTAATACCCTGGCGACAGACAGACAAACCCTTTATACCAACAACTGCGAACCATACCTTATGCTCCTTGAACACAAGCTTAAAATCTGGGACAAACTCCCAATATCCCTGTATGGGCGTATAGCGCTACTTAAAATGGTGGTAGTACCAAAGTTACTATACCTTTTTAGGAACATACCAATATGGCCTGGGAGGACATTTTTCAATACGCTGCAAAGACTCGCCACTAATTTTGTTTGTGTGTGGGGGTGAGGGGGGGTTAGGCTCCAAGGCACAAAATGTGCAAGAGATACAAAACAGGTGGCATGGGGGCACCCGATTTCCAATTATACTTTTACACAGCCTAGGCACATTTTGCAAAATACTGGTTGAATACAACTGAGCACTATGCACACATACAAGCCGAAAATTTTGCGGCCTCCCCAATAAGCTTACAGGCTATGCCATTTTCCAAGGCTAAGAAAGATACTGGTGAGGTCAACCCAACAAACTCCAACCATGCGGGCTTGGGCCAAACAGTTCGACAGGGTGGAATCCGCAGATCCATACTGGCCTCTAACCCCCCTCTGGCACTATCCTGATCTTGAACCTACCCTGGATACAACTCTGCAAAGGAAATGGGACCCCGGCAAAGAGAGGCGCCTTGGAGACCTCTACCCAAAGGGGAAATTCGTATCATTGTTGATGTACAGGAAAAAGTGGGGACAGGCCTTGTCACCACTATGCAATATCACCGGTTGAAGGCGGCATGCAGGAGGAAATGGCCGTCCTTCCCGGACGCACCACCCACATATAAGTTTCTAACGGAAGTCATGACACAGGACGGTTTCACAGGCAGCATCTCTGGACTATACAAAGCAGTGCAAACGCACACCCTATCTAAAAACAAAATGAAGGAAAAGTGGGAACGAGATCTAGACCTAACAATAGATTAAAGCCAATGGGCTAAATACTCTCAATAAACTAAGAACATTTCCATAAGCGCTAATTTTCGCTTAATCCAATTTAAAATGTTAAATCACTTACACATTATGCTAAATAAAATTATCAAATTTGATCCCTCAAAACCAGAGAACGGCCCTAAGTGTCACGCCCCTGCAGCGGACTCAATTCATATGTACTGGAACTGTCCCCCGATCAAACGATTCTGGGAAGAGGTGGCCGCAGTGATCAGTGAGATAATAGACTTACACATACCAGCCACTCCATTGAAGTATTTACTTGGAGACTTAGGAAAGGTTTCAATCCAGATCCGTCGACTGTTTGCTGTAGCAGGGGCAGTGGCAAAGAGGAACATACTTAGAGCTTGGAAAGCGAAGAGCGCCCCTACTCTACAGACATGGCTAAAAGACTTGATTTACGTGCAGTAGACCGAAGAGAACTATGTCAGAGGGATCTCGGCACCAGCAGGCAGAAAGATATCTGGGAACCCCTGAGGAGATACCTGAGGACAGATCAGGAGACTTCGGACACAGACTCTATTAGCTCCACATGCTACTCTGATGAACCCTAAGAAATACGTTCATCTTATAGAAATGCTGAAGTTGTAGATGTTATTTGAAACACTTATGAAATGTGATTTATATGTGATGTACCTGCCAGTCAAAAATAAAGTTAAAAATAAAATATGAAAATTGTTTTAGTGGCTGAGAACAGAAATGTGCGACCCCAGCTGGAAATAGAAAAGCAGAAACATTGAGGGAAAATAAAATAAGCAACAAACCAAGTAGCTGAGAGTAAGCTGTTGGATACATGCGAAGGAGACTGAAAACTAAGAGTTACAAATTAAATCTCCATACTGACTCAAAATAAATACTTTTCATCTAAACAAAATAAGGGAATTCCGTCTTCTACATTGGCGGGGGACTCTGACATAGGACATGCTAAGATTTCAAATGGAGTTGCACAGTCAGCAAATCCGAAAGACAACACATTCAATGCTTAAATGTATGTATTATTTTTCTGGAATATTTGGTGTGTAATCTCAAAAATACAGAAGGTGTGACCTACATAGGGGATGCCTATGGGTTTATTGTTTCTGGGGTCATAGAACATTAGTCTAATACTTAAACATGTTTGCAAAATCTCATGATATTTTTGTCCATTTCACTTGATGTGTTTATGGACCGAGGTAACTCAAACACAGGTATGAGCAACTTACAAACATCCGCCTATAGCACTAAGATCAAATTATATTCCACAAAGGTATAGGTGCAGTGTAACACTGTGGGCTGATTGTGCTGCAATTGTAGCCTGTGTCCAGGCCATGGTCTGTGGAAGGGTGTACACTCCCCTTCCATTGAGCAGGGACAGTCCCCGTGGTTACCTTCCCCTACCCCCAAACCACTGTGTAGGGAGGGGCGCTGCAGCTGCTAAAATAACAGTGCTGAGAACAGGAGATGGGCCCCACCATTAGTTCTTTGATCACTAAGGGACATAGACACCAGGACACAGACACCAGGGTACCCCTCTTTATTTCATAAAAACACTAATACTGTTTTCCTTTTTACCTAAGCGTCCCCTGGCGTGAGCTCTTTTTGAATGGCTATGTCAGCTCACCCTTCCTTGGAAGGGTCTCAGGGGCACTTAGGGTGAGTCTGGCACAACAGACCACCTACCTAAACTCATGTACCACCCACATGGAGTGTGAGGTCAGAGGATGTCCTCTGTGAGTGGTCCCATCTTGCCAGGTGCCTTCAGGGAGGCTGCCACCCTATGCATTACATCACGCCAGAGTACCACCCGTCTGCCCCCTTTTTAAAATAATGCCACCTATATATTATGCAGTAGCGGCCCTGTAGTTATGTTAAAGTTGCTCAACTCATAGGAAGAGCAATTTGTGGGGCAGCTTATATTTTTGCCCCCTCCCCCATCCCGGATGAATCCTCACCACACTTTGCCAGAAATGGTATGTGCCCCTAAGAATGATTCTGTGAAGTTTGGTGCAGTTTTGTCCAGGGTGGGCAAGGTTGTAGAGGGGTCCTGAATTTTGTGGAAATCCTCATTGTTGCAATGGAAAACAAATTTTGCTCCCGCTTACAGCCCAAACCGCTGGACAGATTTGCACCAAAATTGCACCAGGAGCAGCAGCTTGGTCCCAAAAGCGTGCTTTTGCAAATTTGTTATAAATCAGCCCAGTAGTTTTAAAAACAATTACAAAAAAAGTAGAACAAAAAAAAGTGATAAACGAGTCTGGTCAGCGGACTCATTTCCTGATTCGGAGTCCGCGGACACCACCTGGACCAATCAGAGAGCAGCGTTACATTCATGGGAATCATACGCGCCCGCTGATTGATCAATTAAAAACATGAGGTGCGTCAAAATCTTTAAAACAGGTGCCATGTTGGATTTGCGAACAGCGCTCTGCGGTAATCGCAGTAAATACATATTAAAAAACACAACATTGCACTTGTCAAACAAATGAACTAGTCTCTGGGGAGTTGAAGGGTGATGAGGATGCAATGGGATATGGCCATAAAAAGCCAAATAGCGGGTGCTTTTTATTCAACAATGTCCATGAACATCTCAGATGTTCGGGTGCCTCCATGCATATTTCTGCATTACAAGGTCAGTGAATAGCAGTTATTGGATGGCTTATGACTTTGGCGACACTCAATGAAACTGCATGAAATCTTGCAATATCACTTTACACCTCACCCTGAATGGTTCTGCAAGGTTTGGTGCTGTTTTGCCAAGGGGGGGCCCAAAATATTTGAAAGGCTTATAAATTTGGTGCCGTTTGACGAATCTGCACAAAAGTTTGCAAAAGATTTTAGACCCAGATTTAAATGTGTTTGCAAGGTTTGGTGGGAGGTTTGGTGGGATCTTGTCAACTGGGGGGAAAATTAGAGGGGGGCCTCAATATTTTTAGATGGCTTATAACTTTGTTTCTGTTTGACGAATCTGCACAAAGGTTTTCAGAAAAGTTATAGACCCAACCTTGATTGTGTGTGCAAAGTCTGAATGGATTTTGTGAAGTAGGGTCTAAGTTATATGACTATTTTTTGTACATACATTTTTACACTTTTCAAAAAATAAAACATGGACGTATTTGCAGAAAGCTCGCCCAAGGAGCATTGACATGGACTCGAAAGCATGGTTTTGCAAATGTGTCCATGTTTTATTCTTTGAAAAGTGTCATAATGTAGGTACTGAATATAGTGATATAACCTTTGGTGACTGAGGTATAGCTGCGGCCATGGGCAGTGGCCAGAGTATCTGGGTCATGGCCAAAGGCCATGACTCGGACAATTTGGTTTCTGGCCATGACCACGAGGGACCGGCAATGAGGTTAAAGTGGCCACGGCCACCAGGGACCAGCAATCTGGTCAAGTTTTTCTAAATCGGGATACGCTAGAATGGGAAAATAAATTCTGCTTGTAACTGCTCGACAGGATTGCTGCAAACATTTGCAAGGAGCATTAGCAGAGACCGCAAAGAATGGTCTTGCAAATATGTCATGTGTTTTATTTTTTCTAAAGTGTCAACATGTAACTACAAAAACTTGTGATATAACTTTGGTGCCTGGGCAATGGGCCTGGCCTGTCCCTGAGCAAGGGCAAATGTGTACTCTGATTTGCTTATTGGGGCGTGCGGCATGGCCGAAGCCCTAGGTTTGAATGGGAAAATAATCATTCTTCTTGCGGCTATAGCCTGAAGTACTGGACTGGATTGCAGCAAACCTGCGCGAAGAGCATCAGCAAGGACCTCAAATCATGCTTTTGCAAATCTGTCCAGTGTTTTACTTCTTTGAAAGTGGCGAAAGGTAAGAACAAAAAATAGTTATATAACTTTGCTGCCTAGGCAGTGGGCCTGGCCCTTGGCAAGGACAAATATCTTCTCCGATTTGCTTATTGGGGAATGCAGCATGTCTGAAGCCCATGCCCCATGGATTGTGGAGACTGGCCATTGCTTCAAGCCAGTGGCCATTGGTCACATTATGAGGGTATAGTGGACACTGAACTAGGATGCAGGGTAGGTGCAGTGGATAGCAGGGGTGGTTTGGTGAGGTTGGGGTCATGGTTGGGCCTCATGCCCTAGGCAATTCTACCATGACTTGCATCCCCAGCATGCGCTGCTGATAACGACACACATCAGTAAGCGTTGCAAAAAATATGTTTGTTAAAGGAGGTTTACAGTTCTTTCATACATGCTAAAAGAGGAATTATTAATAACTTATATACAGTGATGTAACATCATGAAACATTTTCACTCATAAAAACCTATGAAATTCACAGAAAAACGTTGTTAAAGGGACATTATGGTTAAGTTGCACCAATAAAAACCTATGAAACTCAGTGAAAAAACGTTGTTAAGGTTACGTTATGGTTACAATCAAAACCGAAACCCCCCAGAAATTTGCCAGTTATGGTAAGCTAAGTAACCATAACTCGCGCCACCACCATGCACTGCTAAGACTAACACGCAGGACATCAAAGATGACATCACAAATGTCATTGATGACAATACAGGGAATATGCTAAGCTAGCCTACAAAAGGGAGCAGGGGTCCAAATATATACTCATCTTTCCATGTCCGAGAAGGAGAATATTGCATTTACAATTTCGCTTAAACCAATTACCGACACGGGAGAGAGTGAGTAGGTGAAAAGGGGTAGAAGGGAACATGAGTTGTAGGTTGTGTGGTTTGGTGGGAATGAAAGAAGCTGATGGAATGCAGGGTCTTGAAGGAAGAGCGGGAGAAACATCTAGAGACTACACTAGGCAATGAAGCCTGGCGGTGTAGTCTGATGGGGGAAATTGCAAGGCCTAATCTTGGCTCAAAGTGATTTTCTCTTTAAAACTCTGAATAAGTTGGAAAAGGCTGCAAGTGGGTTGTAATATGCCCTAGATTCTGAGTCACTAAATTGACTATTTTCTGCTAATTTACCTCCTTTTCTTCCTCTCCTTCTTTAAATTGTCTAAACTGCACGAACTGCATTCTATTTGTGTTTCCACTTTCCTTTTTCTTTTTCTTCTTTTTCCTGTATGAATTGTATTTCTAATAATGTGTTTTACTGTATATTTTGAAAGATTCTATTTGTACTTTGTGAAAGTTTTTCATTTGTTTTTACGCCTGGGAAGCAAAACACAATCAAATAGAAAATTGTTCCGTTCTTCTTTTTCTTTTCCTTTAACATTCCATCCATCCCCAGGGTGGGCTGGATGGTTTAATCCAACACATACACACAAGACATATACATAAATAAACACACACTACACTTTTTAAATAAAACCTTTATTGCCCTGGTGTCTGCAGCTTTATTTGTTAGGTGTTCCCTCGGGGGACCAGCATGTAGCCGTACTAACCGGGCTCAGTGGGGACACAGCCTACACAATGCTCTTGAGAGCCTGGTGCAGAGGACTGCTCTGTCTTGCCATCTATACAAGCATATGTTCATGGGTGTAATTTTAGGGGGCGACAGGGGTGTTTGTCCCACCCCAACTTTCATGGCACACCATATTGTCCCTATTCATTTGGCTGGGGCACATTTTCTTCAGATGTCATGTCCCCCCCCCCCAACATTTTCAGCAAAGTTACTCCACTGCATATGTTGAGAGCCATGTCACCAGATAACCCGTCCTTGTAATGGCTAATGCCAAGTTTTGGCTCAGTAATTATTTTGGAACGTGCTTTTATGTTCTAGATGTGGCCACTCAGACTCGCTCCTTGGAGTCAACGGAAACATTAATTAATGCCAGCAAAAATAAAGTCAAGTACAGATATGTTTCGTGCTTCTAAACTGCTTCTTCAGGATTTTCAATCTTGCTCTGTTTCTCCCTCCAAGACCCCGTTGATCCTGGTGCCCTTCCTCGTCAGCCACCTTATGATTGAAAGTCCTTCAGAAGCACTTTAACACCATGAAACAATTGTTGATTAGATTTGTTTGCTTCACGTAAATTCACAATCTTGTGTTTACTCTATAGACCGGCTTTTGGTGTCCACATATTCACAATAAAAGCTATTTTTTTGCGATAACCTTTATGGAGTCGCAATTAATGAACACTCACATGCAGTGGTCGAAGTGTATAAAAATAAAGTAGTGGAACTATGTTCCCTGCTGGCCTACCCCCGGTCCCCACAAACCCCATCACCACGCCCCCTCCCACAAACAATCCAACCCCCAATCAAACACACCTGCTATTTGAAGGGAATGTGCAGTGCAGTGCACTGAAGTGCAAGCTTCAACTTCTTCCTACACTTTTATTTTAAAACGAAACCATTCCAGAACGGTTTTTAAAAAAAATTAAAAGTATAGGAACAGTGTAACTTAAAAAAATAAAAAGCATAGGAGCACCGCTCCCAACCGCTTCCACCCACTTCGACCTCTGCTCACATGGGTGACCTGTGGCTTGACTCTCATCGGCTTCCAACACTAGACCAGACACGCAGATGGTTGCACACTGTGAGCCTCGGTGGCTAATACAATCAGTGGGACCTTTGATATTGTTCATTATATTGCAGGTTTGACCATGCAATATTTCAGAGCCGTTATTCACTGCAGTCCTGACATCATTCATGAACATTCCAGCATAAGTCAGTGGAATTACAGCATTGGCATAAATATGCAGCTCACCTCATCAATTTAGTGATTCGACTCATTGTTCTCTGTTCACCATCCTCCGATCTTCTCCTTTCCCTCCTTCACCGCGGCCATTTGCGAGCAAATTACCAGCCCCCTCACCACTATCTGTCACTGAATGGTTCTAAGCTGCCTCATTTTATACTCTGGCGTGGTTAAAGTCATCTTTGCCTCTGCCTCTAAAGCTAACCGCTGTCTCCTCATTCCATCCCCAAAGGCTTGCAGCCTTTGGGTTCTCTTTAGCAGCGCCCTAGGGCTCCAGCAGGTCTTTATACTCACTGCTACTGGTGCCAGTATAAACCATCTCAATATAAGGAAGACATTCCGCCAGCTCACCCACCACTGTGCACAGGCACACTAATGCCCTGCATCTCCTGTATCCGGCAATGCTACCTGCGCAGTCGCACGCAGTAATACCAAGCCCTGCTTTACCAGTTGGAGTTTCTGTAAAGCAACGTGCAGGGACACACAAGCCTCCTGCCCACTCCCTGTCAGTCTCCCTCAAGACACAGAAGCCCTCCCAACTCCAAAGGTCTCAGGGCAAGGGTTTGGGAGTCTGAGGTCTTGGGCTGCCAGTCTGGGCTACAAACTCCAGGGCCTATGGCCTTAGACTCTATGGTCCCATGCAGAGGTACAGTGGACCATGAGCTCCAGGTCCCAAGTACACAAAATCGTTTCTTGAGTCCAGAATAAATGGTGATTATTTTAAATAATGATAAAAGGCAGCGTGGGACATGGAGGGGCAGGGCAGACAATTGTTTGCAATGTGACCAATTTTACGATATGCCGCAGCAGATATTGCTATACTACTACTGAATGCATTGTCCGATTTCTAGTAAATGGAAGGTGGTGGCTGGCTAAGAGGAACTGCCTTCAACTGTGTGAGTAGCTCTCGTATCCACAAATAAAATAGAAACATTGCTGCTGTTTACTCACCCTTCAGGGAACGTGTGAAATAAATGAAAAGAAAGAACGAAATGATGCTGTGGGCAAATACTGTCAATGGCAGCTGTGAGTTGCAATGGGTCTTGGCATTAGAATCTACTTAAAGGTCAGTTTCTGCCAGAAGAGAACAGATAACTGTATCACCCAATTGGATACTATGTACCAATCCTAAAATATAAATATGAGACGTTTTATAAATTACCCAGCAGCCTCCGTGTCTCAGGAAGGTTAGCTCTGGGGCAACATGCTTGCCTTGGAAGCAAGGTGACACGGAGCACCACAGGTTCCATCCCCGGGTCCGTGCTTAGAAACCTCTGGGTATTAAGTGCATTATAAATAACCCATCATATCATCTATATCCATCATAAAAGAGGCCGATTTTACCAGTGGTCTAGGATTTCGGGATGAGATTCTGTGGCGAAGAGTGGTGTCTAGTGGGGCTCCACTGGGTGCTTCAGTGCACGAATACATGACTATTTAGGCGGCTGCAGTGGCGGCAACAGCTGCACGAAGATGATGTGTCTTTTTACAGAGTTCAGGGTTGCACCATAGAGACGCTGGCCTGCACAGCGCCCATTGGACCCCACGGAGTCATGCAGTGAAAAGGAGAGGAAGTGGAACATGACACACTCAGTGGATTAGGGGATGGTGACTCCCACAGTCATTCCCAGAATGGGAGCGCCACAGGATGAGCCGAGAAGTGGTGGGTTGACTCCAGTGCTGCCAGCTTCAACGGAGATGGCTGGACAGGTGGTGATCTTAGTTCAGAGTTTACAAAGCTCAGGAATATTCTTCTCTTTACTGCAAGGAAGAGCTACATGCAGCAAACAGATGCCGCCATTGTGCGAGTTCATGGTACAGTTAGCACAGTAACTGGATTTCATCTAAACTCAAGCTACCTTCTCTGCAAGGGTCTGGAAAGAGGGTTGGGGCTAGATCGGCCCCTATGAATATCTTTGAGGTGATACATAAAAAAGGAGTTTGCTGGTAGCCATGAAGAGATAAATCCCAAGCTACACACACTCTCTCTGCAGCTATCCAGTATGCCTGTAGTAGGCTCAAGAGCTCTCTTACAGGGATTCTTTTAGTCGGAACTACTTCACCTGTGAAAGTTGCTCCTCTCATTGGCTCTGGAGGCCCTGGCAACTATATGAATCTACAGTTTGACCACACACAAATGATACCATGGTTTCTGAAGCCTCGGGCCTGCCAATCCATTCCATAGAGGGATCCTTATTGACCACCTGGGACATCACCCATGTGACCACAGGTTTGCACATTCCCATTCAGGGTCATCAGGAGTACCTTCGTCTATAATTTATTTTAAGAATTACTTTGTTGGCTTAACACATTCCCACCATTTTTTGCCCTACACACCTAGGGCAGATTACAGAAGCTTTGCACTGGTGCAAGTGCAAAGTTTGCACAGTATTAGCAGGAGTGCAACGTTTGCCCTATGTCTAAAAACACCTGCAAATATTAGAGAACCATGGCATCATGACAAGTGCATGTTGGCATGTTATAAGCAGTAGTTCAAAAAGTGTAATAGTGCAAAAAAAAATATACAATTTCGATGCATTTTTTGCACCGGGGCAAAGTTTGCCCTGGTGTTAATACCAATCTGTGTTAGTACCAGAGCAAACTTTGCCCTGGCGCAAAAATACAGTGTAAATGTATAATTTTTGCAGGGCAATTTTTGCCCCACTGCTTATAACATGCCAAAATGCACTTGTCACGGTGCAATGGTTTTCTAATATTTGCAAGTGTTTTTACAAATAGGGCAAACGTTGCACTCGTGCTAATACCGTGCAAACTTTGCACTTGCCCCAGTGCAAAGCTTCTGTAATCTGGCCCGAGGTGTCTTTTTCATCTCTAGATGTGAGCAAGTCTATCAGACCCCTGCATTAATCAACAAAGGTCTTGTGAAAAACACAACTTGCAACGCTGCAGTTCACTCTGTGTCACCTGAATATCAAAGGTTCGCTGATATGGTCTGGCAGATGGAAGCTGAAAAACGCCCCCTATCCACTGCTTTGACAGCTAACTCCAGCTCATACCTAACCAGGGGCCATATCACAGAATCTAGGCATCGTTGCAAGTGGAATTGCTCGCGAGAAAATGACATTAGTACAAAAAACGTATTCTTTCAATGTGTTTTTTGCACAGGGTCAAATTTGAGCCAGTTTCATACTCTTTTTTTGCACTAGGACCGTTTTTGTCATAGTGTTACTGCACTTGCACTGATGCCACGTGTCTATAAACATGCTCCGCAGGGGCCAGATCAGAGAAACCTTTCCCTGGTACAAGTGCAAAGCTGCACCGTGGTAGCACTAGAGTAGTTTGCACGGGTAAAAAACAAAAAACACTGGGGTCATATCCGGAAACATTTCCACCATCACATGTGTCATTGTTTATGGTATAATTACTAAGGCAAACATGTCATTAGCGCAAAAAACATGCGTTTTGAATGCATGTTTGAAACAGGGCAGACATTGTCAACCTTTGCCCTGTTTCAAACATGCATTCAAAACGCATGTTTTTTGCTCTACGGACATTTTTGCCCTGTTTAAAAAAATGCATTCAAAACGCATGTTTTTTGCTCTAAGGACATTTTTGCCCTGTTTAAAAAATGCATTCAAAACGCATGTTTTTTGCTCTAAGGACATGTTTGCCCTGTTTAAAAAAATGCATTCAAAACGCATGTTTTTTGCTCTAAGGACATTTTTGCCCTGTTTAAAAAATGCATTAAGCTCTAAGGACATTTTTGCCCTAAGGACATTTTTGCCCTGTTTAAAAAAATGCAGTCAAAACGCATGTTTTTTGCTCTAAGGACATTTTTGCCCTGTTTAAAAAAATGCATTCAAAACGCATGTTTTTTGCTCTAAGGACATTTTTGCCCTGTTTAAAAAATGCATTCAAAACGCATGTTTTTTGCTCTAAGGACATTTTTGCTCTAAGGACATTTTTACCCTGTTTAAAAACTGCATTCAAAACGCATGTTTTTTGCTCTAAGTTCATTTTTGCCCTGTTTAAAAAATGCATTCAAAACGCATATTTTCTGCGCTAAGAACACTCCCACGTGCTATTATGGTGCAGCTTTCCCCGGTGTAGTTTCTGTAATCTGGTTCCAGAACATTCTGCACGTGGAAATTGTCAAAAGAAGAAGAAAGTGTCCTGAAGACTTAACTGGGCGCACCCCAGCAGAAGGGACTCATTCTACTTTCCCTGAGGGAGCCCCGATCTTTTTCATCTAAAGGAAATGTGTGTAGCTCTGGCCATGCATTGACTCCCGGGAGCTAAACTGATCATGAGGAAGAATGGCAGTCCACTGGCGCTCATTCGTGATCTCATTGAACACATCTGAGATGGCTCATGGTTTACCAACC
Organism: Ambystoma mexicanum; assembly: GCF_040938575.1. NCBI lineage: Eukaryota > Metazoa > Chordata > Amphibia > Caudata > Ambystomatidae > Ambystoma > Ambystoma mexicanum. The sequence goes on from NC_090936.1 coordinate 387,018,972, forward strand.
TGTATTGATAGGAAGTGTACAGGCTGGCGAGCATCTGGGAAGACCCGTGGAAGGCCGCTTCCAAGACCAGGACAGCCATTTCAGGTACACCATCATGCTTTGGGCCTTTGTAACTCACTCGCTGACTTTCAACTCTTTATCACAAATGTATTCCATGATCGGATCGATGTGATCACGGCGCATTTTTTACTGCGCATCCCATAAAATGTCGGATTTGATTTCCTCCAAATTTTGCATTTTTCTCACAAATTAATGCGGGTGGGGGTGACCCTCCAAATCCCCCATGCCTCCCTTAACCTGCAAGAAAAAGTGCAAAAATGCGACCATAACCCCCCCACTTTTTTGGGGTTTGCAGTGATGGGATTCTACATTTTCGTCCTATCCCCCATGATTAAGGTGGGGTCAATGTAGCATCTTCACCCACAGTAAAGAAGACAATATCAAACATGTACGGGAGGTACTCTACCAGTTCCAAAAACAATGTTTATATAGACTAAACTGAAGGAGTGCCAGTTCCACAGGAAAGAAAGATGTGGAGATGTTAGGCCATCGTCTCACCTCTATCAGGCTGAAATGGATCAGATACTAGTGCAAGTCATCCTGGGGTACCTGACAAATACCGAACGCGCAAAACTGCGGGAATTCTTGGGGTGTGCCAACCTTTACTGATGATTTGTGACAGATTTCGCACAGATGGCGCAACCTCTTAGTAATAAAAAAATCACATATTTTCTTTTATTACGTTTTTTGGAACAGGATAATACTTCCAAACTAGTGCACATGTTAGGTAGCACTACAATTAAGACCAGTAAGATAGCTCAGCGGGATGAGCGCTCGCTGCTGCAATCTGAGCGTGATCTGCAGGTCGCAGGTGTGAGTCCCGGCAAGGCCAACTCAGTCTTTCATCCTTCCGAGGTCGATAAATGAGTACCAATTTCAATTGGGTGATATTGTATGTAAATATGTGCTCTGTAAAGCGCTTTGGATTAAGGCGCTATATAAAATAACACATCATTATCATTATCATTACAATTCAAGATCACCCAGCCATTTGAAAGTTCTCTGCTCATGTTGAATCAGCACACTCAATGATGAACATTTAAGACTGAACAGAAAACGCTAGAGCATTAAGGTGGCCAGTCAGATAAGCAAAGAAATAGCGTGCAGCATGTGTGTTTGGGGGGTACTTACCTGTGACTCTGAGGAGCATGGCTTCTTCCTCAAATGGAGACCATCCTGCCATCTTAAACTACAAATAATCATACCACGATCTGATAATCCCACCAGCTGAGAATGAACTCCAATGTTTCTCAATATTTCCACAATCCAAGCACACACCTTAGGGGAGGGGGAGCTCTGCCTTTCCAGACCCATAAAATGCTCGTTTTCCCAATTACCACTGCACGGAGCAAGAACTCTTTTTGACCCCAACTTAAATCCTCGATCGCTCCTTGCCACAGAAGGGTCACCATTCGTGTTGTTAAGGGCAACGCTCTATTAAGGATGATATTAACCTACTTAATATGTATCGCCAGAAGGCTAAGAGCCGATGGCAATCCAAAAATATATCTGGCAAAGTCTCATTCCTCTTTCAAATGCCAAGCAAGTATTATTGGCCTTTAACACATGTCCGAGCCTATTTTCTTGTATCAAATATAAATATTCACTTTTTAATGTCGAATTCCATACAGGGATAAACCTGTGTTCTAAGTGCTGCCAAACGTGGCTGGTAAGCCCTTTAAGAATCTTAAGAGTATGTTATGTTATAATGTGTTTATACTTCACCAAATCACCACTATAGTGGTCTTAGGGCCTGATTGACAAAAGCCTATTTCAATGAGAACACTTAGATGAAAAATGGCGCCTAGAGCTCTATGGCTGGTCCAAGGAGTGACGTCTTCGGCCCGTGCACGGGGTTTCAGACCATAGTGTGAGAGGAAAGGGAAAAGGGCAGTGGTGTACAGGAAAGGGGAAATTAAAAAAGCACAATCAGGGGAATACAAACTGGTGGATAAAAGAGGGAGGGTAATGCTTTTGAATTCTTGGGTTTGTGATGCTGCAGGTAAGTTTGAGGAGTGAAAGAATTGCGCAAGAAAAGAACAGTTAAATTCAAAGATTTCTCAAAAGAAGGAATATAATTGAGGGCAATTTTGATACATACATTTTAAAAAATTGTAGTCTATGAATGTGTGAAGGTGTTAGGAACACCCCTAGAAGTCTTTGGAAACACTGGAAGATTCACCATCATCGGCGCACCCAGTGGAATCCAAGATGGCGCCTGTTGGATCACGTTTCCACTACCTAACGGTACAGGTCTAGTTCTCGCACTCAGTTTCCACGTGACCACTCCTACTTATACACAGGAATTCCAACACACTCTGCGTTGCTACTCGCTCCCGTGTATGCATTGCTTCCTAACCCTTGGTTCTGTGCTCTCCAGCACTCCTTTCCCTCGCATTTTCATTTTCCTTCTTCAGTTCAGCTTTGCCGACCCTGGCATTGCGGCGCCTTTTTTCCCCGCTCGGCTTTTGCCGTATTAGCTGCTCGCAGCGCCTGTCCTCAGCTCGGCGCCTACCAAGCTTTGGCAGTTCGCTGCTTCCTTTTCCACACGGCTTGCCGTGTTAGCTGCTGCTAGCCATTCTCGGCATCTTCTTCTCCGCTCCGGCGCCTGCCACTCCTGTGCTCGCAGCTTCTGTTGCACTTACCTCTCTCTGCTTCTTTCCGCCGTCGGCTTCTCCCTCCCGCGGCTCCTCTCCTCCTGCTGTCATTTTGTTTCTTTCTCCTCTCTTTCCTCAGGAGTCTCGTCTCTCGAAGTGACAGTTTGCTTCTCCCGACACTGTTGGGGGTTTCCCCAGCTCCTTTCCTTGGATTATTCATATTCCGCATCCAGTCTTCAATTGAACATCAAGCTCACTATTCTACTCTTCATTGATCCTGCGGACTACCATTCTACACAATCGGAACCTGTCTGATTCTGGGTTTTCTTCCCCACGAGGGTTTCCCAGGAGGGTGGCCCCCTAGGTGCACAGAGTACTACTCACGGTCTCTGGACTCCTGGGGGGACGTCTCTCTCTTTTCTACAAACATCCGGATAAGAACCGAAGATTCGTGAGTACCATTCTTGGCATAAATAGAAGGCGAGGTGTGGAAAGAGATTGTAAGAGATTGTAAGAGATAGCAACGCCATGGAGCAGCAGATACAGCAGCTCGTAGCAGCTGTACAAAATCTCAATACCGAAATGCAAACCTTGCGCAATGAAAACACCATGCTTCGCCAAGTAGTACATTCAAGAATCGAACTGCCTCCAGGACCCCTCCCAATGGGGAAATATGACGGCAGTCCCAAGAAGCTAAAAGAATTTATTGACTCTTGTACGGTACAATTTACATTAAAACCGGCCTTCTTTCCAAACGACCGATCCAAGGTCAGCTTCATGATATCCAACCTATCAGGAAGTGCTCTGGCATGGGCCACTCCCCTGGTGACTACTAATAATCAAATCTTAGACTCTCTAGTCGGGTTCTCCAATAGCCTGCAGGCCATGTTTGGACGCAGAGAATTAGTGGTCTCTGCACAAGAAAACCTCTTAGACCTGAAACAAGGAACAATGGAGATTCTGTCGTACATCACACAGTTCAAGCAACTGGCACATGAAACGGCCTGGGCAGATGACGCCCTCATTACTATTTTTAGGAGAAATGTAAACGAAGACTTGAAGGACGAACTGTCTCGGGTGCCTCGCCCGCATAACCTTGCAGAGATGATAACACTCGTTCTACAGATGGATTATCGTATCCAAGAAAGGTACTTAGAAAGGAAGAAAGGAAAAGCCAAAGGACCTTCTCCAACTGTACGAAGCGAATTTGCCAAGACCTCACGAACCCATGAGGAAGAACCTATGCAAATAGGAACCACCAGAGGTCCTCTTACCTCAGAAGAGAGAAACAGAAGACGCTCTTTGGGTCTCTGTATGTACTGTGGTTCGGACAAGCATGTTTTGAAGGACTGTAATCTAGTCCCTCCCCGCCGCTCGGGAAACGCCTTCACCCGTTCATAAAGGGAACCATGAACGGGCATGGAACTCCGAGTTCCCTCAACGGAGTGGCTAATTCAACTCAAATGGTGGTTTTACCGGTAACTCTCCGATTCAATGACAATTCCATCGAAAACGTTCCAGCTCTTGTAGATTGCGGGGCAGCGGGTCTTTTTATGGATACCGATTGGGCTTACAAGAACAAGATACCCCATATGGCTAAGGAATTACCTGTCCCAGTCGAAGGAGTAGATGGAGAATCCTTATCCTCTGGACCCATACGAGCCAATACCTCCGTCCTCACTATGAGGATAGCTTCCCATGAAGAGGAGGTGATCTTTGACCTCATTAAGGCAGCTCACTACCCGGTAATCCTGGGAATACCTTGGTTGGCCAAACACAATCCCTATATCAATTGGAAAGCTGGAACCATGTTTCTGGGATCAGAATACTGTATCTCCACATGTCAACACAACGGTGCAACTGGTATACACGCCTCCAATGCTCCTGTAATCTCTCAGAACTCTAACGCAGTGGTGCTAAATCTGAAATTGTTACCGGAATGTTACCACGAGTACCGTAATGTATTCTCTAACGAGGAATTCAAGGAACTGCCTCCGCACAGGAGAGACGATTGCAGTATAGATCTACTGCCAGACGCGCAGATTCCATTTGGAAGGATGTACACCCTATCTAATCCCGAAAAGGAAGCCCTGAAGGAATATCTTCAGACAAATCTACGCAACAGACTTATCACTGAATCAAAGAGTCCAGCTGGAGCGTCCTTGTTTTTCATACCGAAAAAAGACTGCAAGGAGTTGAGACCCTGCATCGATTATAGGGGGTTAAATAGGGTCACCTACAAAGATCGATATCCCTTGCCTTTGATTCAAGACATTTTAGAAGCGGTAAGGGGTGCCTCCATTTTCACCAAACTGGACCTAAGAGGCGCTTATCATTTGATTCGGATCAAAAGCGGAGACGAATGGAAGACGGCATTCCGCACCCCTTTTGGGCATTACGAATATCACGTTATGCCTTTCGGCCTGGCCAATGCTCCATCAGTTTTCCAAAGATTTGTTGACCACTTGTTCTCTGATTTATTACTACATTCACTGATCGTATATCTTGACGATATATTGATCTTTTCTACCAATATACAAGAGCACATTTCTCATGTTTCAGAGGTACTACGTCGCCTTCAAGACAATCACCTTTTCGCCAAATTAGAGAAATGCTCTTTTCATCAAGAAAAGATTCCTTATTTGGGCTTTATTCTTTCCAAAGAAGGAGCTTCCATGGACCCCCACAAGGTACAAGCCATTTTGCATTGGAAGGCTCCACAAGGAGTCAAAGAAATCCAAAGGTTTGTTGGCTTTGCGAATTTCTACAGGAAATTTATACCCAACTTCTCCAAAGTCATCAAACCATTGACAACGCTTCTACAGAAAGGAAGGAAATACGTTTGGTCTACGGAGACACAACAAGCCTTCGATGAACTTAAGTCTGCCTTTTCATCCGCTCCCATCCTTAGACTGCCGGACCAAACCAAACCATTCCTCCTAGAGACTGATGCTTCTCATTCGGCCATAGGAGCGGTCTTGAAACAGACTTCTCTTAGCGGCAAAGAGCATCCCATTGCCTATATGTCGAAGACCTTGACTTCCTCGGAACAAAACTACACGGTTCTGGAAAAGGAATTGCTCGCAATTAAAAAGGCATGCCAAGAATGGAGACATCTTCTGGTAGGAGCAAGACATCCCATCACTATCAGAACCGACCACAGGAACCTTAAAGTCCTTCAGAATTTCGAGTGCCAAAACAGCCGACAAGCCCGATGGGCCTATTTTTTCTCTTCTTTTGACTTTCATATCACCCACATTCCAGGCACCTGTAACCAAATGGCTGATGCCTTGTCTCGCAGTACACAAACAGTAGACGGTACAGTTAAGGAAAAGATATTTCCGCAAACCACTTTTGTTTTTGTAGTCTCTTCATTTCTCCAAGATGTCCGCAGTCAAATAAAAGACATAAAGGATAGTGATATCCAAAATTACCAGCTTCAGGAAGAACATGGTCTATACTACTATGGCACTAGTCTGTTTGTGCCTACAGAAGACCTAAAACAGCAGGTATTACACATGTGCCACGATCACAAAGTAGCAGGTCACAGAGGAATAGCCAACACTCAGGAACTGATCAGCCGTCATTTTTGGTGGCCCACCTTAACTGCAGACGTCAAAGACTACGTTTCTTCTTGTGTCATCTGTCTCCAAGAAAAGACACCAAGGAGACTCCCAGTAGGAAAACTGGTCCAACCCACTCTACCCGACCAACCTTGGGAAAAAATTTCTACAGATTTTATTGTAGAACTACCACCTTCAAATAATAATACCACTATAATGGTAACTGTGGATTCCATGACTAAAATGGCACACTTTATTCCCATGAAAAAACTCCCAACAGCAGCTCAGATGGCCTCCTGTTTTTTGCAGACAATATTCCGATTGCATGGACTCCCCAAAAACATCATCTCCGATAGAGGACCACAATATATATCGTCATTCTGGAAAGATCTATGCCAATCGCTAGGAATACAACGAGATCTGACCTCTGGATACCATCCACAATCTAACGGTCAGACAGAGAGGCTAAACCAGTCTTTAGAACAATACCTTAGATGCTTTATCTCGGCTACCCAAGACAACTGGGACGACCTCCTTCCCTATGCGGAGATAGCATACAATAATTCTCAACACTCTGCTACCAAAATGTCTCCTTTCTACTGCACATACGGATATCATCCTGTAATAATCCCTACTACTCCTCCCAGAATTACCAACTCTCCTGCAGTAGAAGAATTGGTAGCCAACATTCAGTCTGGACATGCCCTGGCCCGTAGAGCTCTCAAGGAAACACAAGAAAGGACTAAAAAACAAGCAGACAAGCGAAGGTCCCAAGAACCCACTTACCATCAAGGGGATTTGGTATGGTTGTCCTCTCGATACCTCCCAAAGAGACTGATACCTACTAAACTATCCCCCAAGTATTTTGGTCCATTTACTATTTCCGGAGCAGTAGGGAAAGTGGCATATCGCCTTCAGTTACCTCCTTCTTGGTCTAGAATACATAATGTTTTCCACGTCTCTCAGCTAAAGGCCAATGTTTCAGACAGGTTCCAAAGGCAAGATAGAAACAAACCTTTGCCTATTGACTCCTCCGAAGGACAAGAATATGAAGTATCGGCCATAGCGGACTCCAGATACCATCGGGGAATTCTTCAATATCTCCTAGATTGGAAAGGATATGGACCGTCCGACAGGACTTGGGAACCAGCTTCTGCAGTTCATGCACCTGCATTGGTGCGCCGATTCCACAGGTCTCAACCGTGGAAACCTGGACCTTCCACCCCACGGGAAGGGCATACTGTTAGGAACACCCCTAGAAGTCTTTGGAAACACTGGAAGATTCACCATCATCGGCGCACCCAGTGGAATCCAAGATGGCGCCTGTTGGATCACGTTTCCACTACCTAACGGTACAGGTCTAGTTCTCGCACTCAGTTTCCACGTGACCACTCCTACTTATACACAGGAATTCCAACACACTCTGCGTTGCTACTCGCTCCCGTGTATGCATTGCTTCCTAACCCTTGGTTCTGTGCTCTCCAGCACTCCTTTCCCTCGCATTTTCATTTTCCTTCTTCAGTTCAGCTTTGCCGACCCTGGCATTGCGGCGCCTTTTTTCCCCGCTCGGCTTTTGCCGTATTAGCTGCTCGCAGCGCCTGTCCTCAGCTCGGCGCCTACCAAGCTTTGGCAGTTCGCTGCTTCCTTTTCCACACGGCTTGCCGTGTTAGCTGCTGCTAGCCATTCTCGGCATCTTCTTCTCCGCTCCGGCGCCTGCCACTCCTGTGCTCGCAGCTTCTGTTGCACTTACCTCTCTCTGCTTCTTTCCGCCGTCGGCTTCTCCCTCCCGCGGCTCCTCTCCTCCTGCTGTCATTTTGTTTCTTTCTCCTCTCTTTCCTCAGGAGTCTCGTCTCTCGAAGTGACAGTTCGCTTCTCCCGACACTGTTGGGGGTTTCCCCAGCTCCTTTCCTTGGATTATTCATATTCCGCATCCAGTCTTCAATTGAACATCAAGCTCACTATTCTACTCTTCATTGATCCTGCGGACTACCATTCTACACAATCGGAACCTGTCTGATTCTGGGTTTTCTTCCCCACGAGGGTTTCCCAGGAGGGTGGCCCCCTAGGTGCACAGAGTACTACTCACGGTCTCTGGACTCCTGGGGGGACGTCTCTCTCTTTTCTACAAACATCCGGATAAGAACCGAAGATTCGTGAGTACCATTCTTGGCATAAATAGAAGGCGAGGTGTGGAAAGAGATTGTAAGAGATTGTAAGAGAAGGACTTGACATGTGTGTTCAAGCGACCTGTTCATGCGTGGCGGCTTTTGCACAGTTGTGTTTAACATCTCTGACTAAATAACCACCAGCATGCAGGGGCTGCCAGGCGCGTGGCCAAGAGTGGCACAATGCAGAGTTGAGGCTGTGGTTGTTGAATGTGAACAGAAAACATAGGCAAACTAATGGGTAGAATGAAATCCGTTTTACAAGACAAAGTGCAAGCGTTGGCACCCAAAATATTATGAAATGTGTTAAGTGCCATGAAAGATCAAAAGGGGATCTGCGTGGCCAAAAGGCCCCCTCTAATGGGGGAGGGGTGGACCACTGTGAAGAGGTAGATTCATAGTAAATCCTGTGTGGTTTAGGCACCTCTGTCGAAAGCATTTGCCTTTCAGCGGGAGGGCATATTCTACATGTGTTCTCCCCCACACATAACGTCACGTGTTTACGCATGAGTGTATGACGTAGGTCATGTCTGCTCCATTTTACTCCCTGTCTGCATGTCAATGCGCTTCTCTAAAAAGCAATCCAGTGTTTATATTCAAAGGAAAAAAAATCTTACCTGGTGAAAATCACCTCTTCCCACCCAAGAAAGGTGATTCCCGCATGAGGATGGCTTGCGTTCTGCCCCCTCCCCATATCACGGGCCTACCCCACATGCACTAGCCCGCTTTAACTAATGGGTGTGGTGGGTTGTTAGAAAGAAAGCAAAGCTCTTCTGAAAGAAACATCAAAGTCAAAACCAAGAAAGCCAGCAAAACGCTTATAGACTCAGAGTTGGAAAAAGGAACTTCAAAAATTGAAATCTGCCCTAAAAACATTTATAGCAGGATTCTATATTTCTCACACTTCTCACCAGATGGAAACAAGAGCTGGACACTCTTTACAGTTGGGGGAAGGATGACGATATTAAAAACTCGTCCTGGCAGTGCTTGTGAAGTACACTTCAAATTCACCCTATATGAACCCTTACACCACTGATATTTGACACAGAGCAGGAATGTCTGGTGTTAACAAGTTTTAGAGGTTTGGTGCACCTAATACAATTTGTTCACACCCTTTGTGGTCAAGCAAAACATGCGATGTATATTGGTCTAGCGTCCATGCACATTATTAGACATATCGGGCCCCGACTATACCTAGTTCAGCTCATACTTACTTAATGATTTTACTGACATGTTACGCTTAACAAAACATTGAAGAAGGTGGCTTGGCACAATGCTCCTGGCAACTAAATTATGCATTTAGAGGGACTGAGGAAAAACTACAGCACCAAAACCACAAGACTGGTATACTAAAATGGCTAAAGTAACATTGTTTGAGCAAGTAATTTACCACACACAAGATGCAGAACAGACATCCATAGAAGCGTGGTCTGGCTTTCAAATCCATAGCTGCCCTTTTTGGTTTTTGATAAATGCTACTTTATGTTCCAGCAGCTGTCAGGAATGTACATGTGACCTTTGAACCTGCTCTGTTGATACTACAGAATAGATGTTGTAGCAGTGAGGAGACAGTTACCACCAAAGCACATGATTACACTATGCTTTTGGCATGGAGTCTAATATGAAGAGAATTTGATTATATGACCACTTTTACAGAAACAGAATGATCTGCATCATTTTTATATAATAACATTCAAAAAAAGTTCAGGCTATTCTGCCCTAACCAAATGGCCATTCTGTCACATTCCCCCAGCTCAAATGGTTGAGCACTATCCTTCTAAGGGTCTGACTCATCCTCAAGGCAAAAGTACATACAAAGTCATCAGCACAGGAGAGCTGTAAGCCAGGTTTAATTTGCATATTCAGTTCTTGTATGAATGTGGCCCAGTGAAGCAACTGGGATTCTCTTCTTTCATGGCCATTTAACACTAGAGGTGCCTTTGGTCAGTTTGTGTGATAAAATGGGACCCATAAATATAGGGTTTCAGTTTGCATATCACCCTAGCTATCGTAAATGCCTCCTTTTCAATTGTGTGCCTGCTAGTGTAGGTGCACAACTGTTCAGTACCCTCAGAGTTTAGCTACGCAAACACTGCTCCAATCCCAAATGCACATGGGTCTGTCCGTCTGAATGATAAATTCCTTCCCAGAGCAGTTGCTGTAGATGTCAGGAGATGGTTACATCCAAGGCACATGACTGCACTATGCTTTGACATGGAACTTTATGAAAGAGGGGGTCTGATAAGCAGACTTCCTTTCAGAAACAGAATTACCCTCATCATTTTATAAAAATCTAAATCAAAACACCTCAGGCTCTCCTGCCAGCACCAGATGGCCATTCTGTTATAATCTTGGATTAATAAAACATTTTTAACTGCCTATTTCCCCCGTAGAATTTGTTATACTTTCTTCTGACTTTCTTTCTCAGTCTTTGGCATTGCTTGCCTGTACCCTACTTTTTGACAGCACCATGAGTCATCTTTCACGTGTGTTAGCGTTATAGAAACTGCCAATTGAATCAAATCCTTTTCTCCTATCCTCTGGCCAACCTCTTTGGGCCCTCCATCCCCACCATCCTCTGAAGCCAAACACCTTGGGGTCCACTTCGACTCCGCTCTATCCTTCACCCCTCACATCATGGACTTTACCAAGAAGGCCCACTTCCAGCTCCACCTCCTCAGAGGCATTCTCCCTTTCCTCACCTTCCCCCAGAAGCTCAATGTCTACAGAGCTCTGGTTCTCTCTAGGCTGGACTACTGCAACAGCCTCTTTCTCAATCTCCTTCTTTCCTCCCTACACCCCCTCCAGCTAATCCAGAATCCAGCCCTAGAATTTCTGCACTGGCTCTCGCTGGGTGCAACGATCAAATTCAAGACCTGCTCCATCATCCACATGGCTTTCTGGGGCCTGTGACCAAACTATCTCCAACTCCCCCCTTCTTCTAAACACTCCTCTGCTACAGCCCTCTGCTCCTCTAACTCCAACTCTCTGATTGTCAAACGCTTCTCCAAGCAGAGAGTGGGGGGCAGGTCTCTCTCCTCGGCTGGTGCCTCCCTTTGGAATAACCTCCCTGCCCCTCTCTAAATAGAGCCGGACCTCCTTAAATTCTGGAAACAGCTCAAAACACTGCTTTTCCTCACATCTTTCCCTCTCTCCCTTACCTGCTAATTACCCCACTGCCACTGAGACTGGTGGCCTAGCCCTCATGAATCTCACAGGATATCAGGCCTTCTTGCCTAGTCAATTCCAGCACCGCCCCCACCCCCCACTGCACTGCCCCTGCTGGGCCATGCGTGGCGGCTCTACATCCCACCACTGGAAATCGCACACACTAGCACAGTGTAAGGCCTCCTCCTGCCCCCCTGGGCACGTCCCTCCTGTGCCCCCCTCCAGCACTTGTCCATTCCCCCCCCGCCCGACCCATCCCTACATCCTGCACTTCTTCAATGCACTTGCACGTCCGAATATCACAAGGCCTCGAAGGACCAAGACTGGATATATACAGTTTTGCCAATGTAGTTTCTTTCCCCTGTTCCCTTTCCGTTTAGCCTTATGGCGTACCCAATTCTGATTTATAAGCGCCTAACAAATGCTCAATAAAATACAAAAAAATCACATCACTCTTAAATCGTGCACAGTCTGAACCATTGGCTACCACAAAGAAAATGCTAGGACTAGCAAGTGGCGCTCATGCAGCATGGTATTAGAAATGTACAGATGTCTGCTAAACTTTTAAAAGGTAAAAATGAAAATGTATCTGTGGAGGAAGGGGTGGAGGCATTAAGGCAAGACACAAACACGGGAGACTGACTCACCATTCACACACAGTCAAGCTCTAGGTGTGGAAGGCATCGCCCATCATCTGGCATCCATGGAGCGACCCCATGCCAGACTGGGAGAATGGTGCGATTGAATTGTAAACATGCAGAAAGTGTCTGGTAATGATCTCAGGGAAAGTGTTAGGTGGTTGTGGAAACAAGTACAAACCATGAAGGGTACACCAAACACCCCAAGACAATAGACATGAATTATTGGTGATGCGAAGACGCAATTCAAACATGGTCCCAAGCAAAGTTGTGGGTCTACGCTAGAAATCGATGAGCATTGACAGTATGATAATGGAGGACTGCAAGAGTCCACTCTGAGCCTATTGACTGGCAAGCGCATATTTTTGAAAGTGAGATTGGCCATATGTCACTCCCATGAGAGATACGAGAGGCAGGTATGGGTCTCCTGAAAGTCCTGAGAGATGAGGTGGTCAGAAAAAGTGGGGGAAAGTGCAAAAGATCCTAGAACCAATGAGAGAAACCAAAAGAATGGGGATGAGCTGGTAAAAGATGGAAGATATGTGACTTATAATGGACGGCGTAGAGTAGGGGAGCATTGTGCCAAATGCCATGTCTGAGCTCGGGCTTGCCTCCCATCCCAGGGCCTGGGGAAATGCTGGTATACCAAACTGGCTGCACAAGGGTGAGGTAGGAAGCAAAGGGAAGCAATTAAAATAGTAAAGGTATCAAGAACAAAAGGGGGTGATCAACACAACCATAGTAAGCCAGTAAAGCTACATATCTATCTGCCCACATGGTTTGATAGTGGCGGTTTCAGAATGGAAAGACTCAAGCTGTGCGATGGACTGGACTGCTCCATTCGTCTCTTTGTAGTCTTCCACCATGCACATATTCACTGCAAGCCTTTTTAAGATAAAGGACAGAGCTGGAGACTAATAGGGATCTATGTGGCTGCCAAATCGTGATTTTCACTATAAGGGTACAAATTCCCCCTCCAGCGCCCTGAGCATGAGCAAGGTGATTGGGCAAAGTGAAGGTCAAAACAGGGTAGTTTACAGTATATTTCAGGAATTGCAGGTTAAATGAAAGCTGCTGCTGTCGCTCATGAGGCGTGACAAGGGGCCACTAAATAGTTTAACCTATGAATCCTGTGTTTCTCCTTTCAGTTGCTGTTTTCTTTTGGGATGGAGAAAACTGGAATACCTTGACAATACACTCCTCCTCGCCGCCAGCCCCTCTCTTGCCCACATTGTCCCTCGCCCGCTCGTTTCGCCATACAGGCAGGTCCCTCGCTGCACAGGCCGGAGGCACTCACCGTTCCTCAGGAGGCAGCAGGCCCTGCTGCACCGCTGGGCCGTGCTCTCCCAGTACAGCCGCAGCACCTGGGCCCCCCTCCGCTGGGACTCCTGCATGTCGACGAGCAGCCCCGGGAAGCGCCGGATCCAGCAGTTCTGGTAGTAGGCGGTGGGCGAGCACAGGCAGTCCGACCGCCACACCATGCCCAGGGTCCCCAGCAGCGCGGCCACCGCCACGGTCAGGAACATGTCGGCGGCCACATGCTGCTGCTGCGGCAGCGTGGGCGCCCTCATGCGCGCGGCTGGCGGGGAGGAACTTGCTCTGCGGGGGTCCCGAGAGAGGGACTCACGGCAGGGCGGGAGCGGCCTTCCCCCATGCTCTCAGGGCGATCACCCGCCGGCTGTTTCCCCGAGAGGGGCTGTAGACAGCTGCCTCCAGCTCCATGCCCTGCTTTTTGCTTTTGACTTCGGAGTTTTCTTTTCAGCATCCAGGTCCAGGAATGCCCCTCCCCCCGCCCCCACCTCTTACCTGCGCTGTGCCAGGCAAGGGCTCCCGATCTCACGATCTCATCACCCAGCCCCCCCCTCACCCCCTCCCAAATGCCGGCGCAGCACAGGCACCAGTCTTTCAAGTAAAAGTTTGACGGATTTGCATCACACAGAAAGAAACACAACCCCTCCACCCAATCCCCCAAAATGAAACCTGCACGTCCCCTTAGGTGCCAGATCAGAGGCGATCACGCTGCGTGTGCCCAGTTCTTATCTGCTATAGGTTTTCAAGGGCTTTCTAGTCCCGCATAACTGAACCCCCCCCCCTTGTCTGGCGGAAAAATATGCGACTGTTATCTGACATGTTATGCCCCCTCCCCTGGCACCCGCAACCACATACCGAAATACCCATGTATCCCCAATGATGCCAAGCAGCAGCGCAAACCCCGATTCTGTTCATTTCTAGAAAATACCAGCTATACAATCTATCGTCTCAGTTACACCTTCAAAATCACCACATTTCCCCCCAGTCCGTATTGGTTCAACCCCTTCTCTTTTGTAGTGAAACTGACTGGTTCTTTCTTTTCGACAGACACGATTTACTTTTATATCACGCTTTCCGTATAATTTCGATTTACTAATAAAAACAGTGTTTGAGTTTTGCTCATCGTTGTTGAGTGCGCACGAAAGCTTAGCCGAAAGCTATTGTTATGAAGAGGAGTGCTGGCATTAGAAGAGGTTTACTTCTTCACAAGTAAAGCCACCAAGAGCAGCTGATTAGAGTCCTGTCTATATTCTGTCACGTTTGGGTGATTTATATTAGCCCTTTCTGCTTGGGAAGCCAGCTGTCTGAAAAATAATGAGTTCAATACGTTTGCTTTTGACAATCGGTAGATTAATGTCACAAAATCTTTATCCATTCAAGTACAGACCTGACTCTTCATCAAGTGGCTGAGGAACAATCATACTCTTCTTTCATACTTTTCGAAGTGATATTATCTTATTTGAACAATAATCTATAAACAAATCATATTCAAACTAACCACCATATTTAGTGCACAAATCTATGGGTATGACCTACTGCGAGCCAATTCCACCCATGGTACGAGTGGATTACGGTTCCGGTCAAGCATGCACAGTATTTTCTAATTGAAAGGAAAGGACCTCAATTTCATGAACAATAACAACAGACTAGAAAAGCTGTCCATGGGCTATACAAAGGATATACTGCACATGAATATACATAATCATTTTAACTAAAATGAACTCCAACTGCAACAATAGACTCAATTGCAAATTCTCTTAATAGCCAAAACCGTCATAAGAAGTTAAGGGGGTAATTCATAGAATTTAGCGCACAAGTGGCGCACGCGGCTGGCGCACAGTGTGAGCGTGTAAATCTCTGCACCAGCCGCGTGCGCTAAAATCCATTTCCGCGCACAGCGTATTCATGGATTTCAGCTACCAAAACCAGCGTGGCGCAGAGTGGCGCAGCGACCATGCAGCAGCGCCAGTTACGCCCCCAAGAACGCCCCTCGCGCAAGGAAAAGCTATCAAAATCCCCAATCCAGCGCGAAGGGCTGCGATAACCCTGGACCAGTATACAGGACCGCCACACAGCACACGGCAAGTGGGGAACGGGTATTACTGGGGTTCGCGGGAAGTTTCACACGCGATTGGAGCAGGGTATGTGTATTTCGGGGGTTCACAGGAAGTTTCACACGCGATTGGCCCTGTGCGAGTGGGGTACGTGTATTCCTGGGGTGCACGGGAAGTTTCACACGCAATTGGCCCTGTGCGAGTGGGGTACGTGTATAACTGGGGTTCGCGGGAAGTCTCACACGAGATTGGAGCAGGGTACGTGTATTCCTGGGGTGCGCGGGAAGTTTTACACGCGATTGGCCCTGTGCGAGTGGGGTACGTGTATAACTGGAGTTTGCGGGAAGTCTCACACGCGATTGGAGCAGGGTACGTGTATTTCGGGGTTTTGCGGGAAGTTTCACACACGATTGGCCCTGTGCGAGTGGGGTATGTGTATAACTGGGGTGCGTGGGAAGTTTCACACGCGATTGGCCCTGTGCGAGTGGGGTACGTGTATAACTGGGGTTCGCGGGATGTCTCACACGCGATTGGAGCAGGGTATGTGTATTTCGGATGGTGCGCAGGAAGTTTCACACGCGATTGGCCCTGTGTGAGTGGGGTACGTGTATTTCGGGGGTGCACAGGAAGTTTCACACGCGATTGGCCCTGTGCGAGTGGGGTATGTGTATAACTGGGGTTTGTGGGAAGTCTCACAGGCGATTGGAGCAGGGTACGTGTATTTTGGGGGTGCGCGGGAAGTTTCACACGCGATTGGCCCTGTGCAAGTGGGGTACGTGTATAACTGGGGTGCGCGGGAAGTTTCACATGCGATTGGCCCTGTGCGAGTGGGGTACGTGTATAACTGGGGTTCCCGGGAAGTCTCACACACGATTGGAGCAGGGTATGTGTATTTTGGGGGTGTGCGGGAAGTTTCACACGCGATTGGCCCTGTGCGAGTGGGGTACGTGTATTTCGGGGGTGAGCAGGAAGTTTCGCACACAATTGGCCCTGTGCGAGTGGGGTATGTATATAACTGGGGTTCGCGGGAAGTCTAACACGCGATTGGAGAAGGGTACGTGTATTTCGGGTGTGCGCAGGAAGTTTCACACGCGATTGGCGCTGTGCGAGTGGGGTACGTGTATTCCTGGGGTGCGTGGGAAGTTTCACACGCGATTGGCCCTGTGCGAGTGGGGTATGTGTATAACTGGGGTTCGCGGGAAGTCTCACACGCGATTGGAGCAGGGTACGTGTATTTCGGGGTTTCGCTGGAAGTTTCACACGTGATTGGCCCTGTGCGAGTGGGGTACGCGTATTCCTGGGGTGCGCGGGAAGTTTCACACACGATTGGCCCTGTGCGAGTGGGGTACGTGTGTAACTGGGGTTCGCGGGAAGTCTCACACGTGATTGGAGCAGGGTACGTGTATTTCGGGGGTGAGCGGGAAGTTTCACACGCGATTGGCCCTGTGCGAGTGGGGTACGTGTATTTCGGGGGTGCGCGGGAAGTTTCACACGTGATTGGCCCTGTGCGAGTGAGGTATGTGTATAACTGGGGTTCGCGGGAAGTCTCACACGCGATTGGAGGAGGGTACGTGTATTTCGGGGTTTTGCGGGAAGTTTCACACGCGATTGGCCCTGTGCGAGTGGGGTACGTGTATTTCTGGGGTGCGCGGGAAGTTTCACACGCGATTGGCCCTGTGGAGGTACGTGTATTCCTGGGGTGCGCGGGAAGTTTCACACGCGATTTTGCTGTCAGAGTGGGGTACGTGAATTCCGGGGGTGCGCGGGGAGTCCTACACGTGAATTGGCAGTGTGGGTCCTCCCAGGTGTTCCCTCTGCACCCTCCACAGCCCCTGCAGGCAGCCCACACCACAGGGGGCTACCCTGCACCCCTGGTTATGTCCCGCAGGCAGCCCATCCACCATGGGCATGCCCCCCAGCCAAGCCACATGTCAGCATGCACTACTGATCACCAACTCATGTCCCCTTGCACACCCACCCCCCAGCAGTCAGGGTCACCTGCCAGCAGGCCCCCACTCATGTCCCCCAGCACCCCTACCCCCCAGCAGTCAGGGGCACCTGCCAGCAGGCCCCCGCTTATGTCCCACTCATGTCCCCCAGCACCCCCACCCCCCAGCAGTCAGGGGCACCTGCCAGCAGGCCCCCACTCATGTCCCACTCATGTCCCCCAGCACCCCCACCCCCCAGCAGTCAGGGGCACCTGCCAGCAGGCCCCCACTCATGTCCCCCAGTACCCCCACCCCCCAGCAGTCAGGGACACCTGCCAGCAGGCCCCCACTTATGTCCCACTCATGTCCCCCAGCACCCCCACCCCCCAGCAGTCAGGGGCACCTTCCAGCAGGCCCCCACTCATGTCCCCCAGCAACCCCACCCCCAGCAGTCAGGGGCACCTGCCAGCAGGCCCCCACTCATGTCCCCCAGCACCCCCACCCCCCAGCAGTCAGGGGCACCTGCCAGCAGGCCCCCACTCATGTCCCACACATATCCCCCAGCACCCCCACCCCCCAGCAGTCAGGGGCACCTGCCAGCAGGCTCCCACTCATGTACCCCTGCCCCCACATCATGAAGATCCTCAATCATTGGCCTCATGGTCAGCCTCCCCAGTCCAAAGACCCAACCAAGCATTGCATCCACCCACATAGAAATGCCAATTACATGATACAACCCCAATGGCAAGTATGTCATAGATAAAATCTGCAAGGAGCTGACCAACCCTGCTCCAGTCTCCACCTCTCCTGTCCCCTCCCGGGCCCTCTGCACGGCACTGGCCTCTCACTTCATGAAAAAAACTCAGGACATCCTGTCCTCACTCTCCTCCTATCACCTCCCCTCCTCTATTCCCTGCTCTCCCTCTGGCCGTTCTGCAGCCACCCCTCCTCCCTCCTTCTCTGCCTTTCCCCTTTTTTCTGCTGACGAGGTTTCGAGACAAGTCCGATCTATGAAAGTCTCATCAAAACAGGTCCACCCCTGTTCCTCCGAAACTATCAAGGACCACATTGACTCCCTGGCGCCTGCCCTAGCGGACTTCTGCAATCACTCCTTCGCCTCTGGATTCTTCCCATCCCCCCTCAAGCACTCTCTTGTGCACCCCCTTCTTAAGAAACCCTCTCCCGACCCCTCCTGCCCAGCTAACTATCGCCCAATCTCTATCACTCCCTTCCTGGGCAAGCTCCTGGAGAAACTGGCAATCTCCCAGCTTAATCTCCATGCTGAATCTGTTGGTAGTCTTCATGACCATCAGTCTGGCTTCAGAGCTGCCAGAAGCACGGAAACTGCTCTCCTGAACATCCGTGAGGACCTTCTCTCAAACCTTGACTCTAACAGCCCTTGTGTTCTCATTTTGCTCGACCTCTCTTCTGCCTTTGACACTGTCAACCACACCATCCTGCTCAACCGTCTCCGCGATAACCTGGGTATCACTGGTCAGGCTCTGGTGTGGCTGACCTCCTTCCTCTCCAGTCGACCCTCCCAGGTCCAACTCGGTTCCTTCCTCTCTGACATTTTTTTCTCTACCTGTGGTGTCCCCCAGGGATCTAACCTCTCCCCCCTGGCTGTTCAACCAGTACCTGGCACTTCTTGCTCACCGCATCGCCGCTCTCTGTCCCAACTTTCAGTGCTATGCGGATGATACCCAGCTCATTTTCAGGCTACCCTCGGCCTCCTTCTCCCCTTCCCTCATCTCCGACTGTCTTTCTGCTATCCAGGAATGGTGTGCTGCCAACGACCTCTGCCTTAATGCCAGTAAGACTGAGATTCTACTTATCGGCACACCCACTCCCTCCTTCCCTGCAGCTCTCTGGCTGGCCTCCCTTGGCCCTCTTCCTGCTCCTACCTGCAAGGCAAAAAACCTTGGGGTCATCTTCGACTCCACACTCTCCTTCTCTCCTCACATATCTGATGTCTCTAAGAAGTCACACTACCAGCTACACCTCCTCAGAGGTATCCTTCCTTTCCTCTCCTTCCCCAGAAGCTCACTGTCTCCAGAGCCCTGGTTCTCTCGAAGCTGGACTACTGTAACAGCCTCTATCTAAATCTTCCTGCCTCTACTCTCCGGCCTTTGCAACTTATCCAGAACAGAACTGCGAGACTTGTCCTTGCCCTCAAGCCCAGGGATCGTATCTCTCCAGGACTGAAATCGCTACACTGGCTCCCAGTGGCTGCGAGGATTAAGTTCAAAACCCTCTGCATTGTCCACAAGGCCTTCTGGGGCCTTGGGCCAAAATACCTTCAACTCTCACTTCCTAAATATCTACCTTCTCGAGATCTTCGCTCATCCACCTCCAACTACCTCAGGGTCAGCCGCTTCTCCAAGCAACGAGCTGGGGGTAGATCTTTCTCTGCAGCAGGGGCCTCCCTCTGGAACAGCCTTCCTGCCTCCCTGAAACTTGAGGAGAACCATCTCTGGTTCCGGAATCACCTCAAAACCTTCCTCTTTGCCTGTGCTTTCTCTCCCTCCCCTGCTAAAATCACTGAAGCTGACTCTGCAACTGGCCACTCACCGATCCCGGTCCTTGGCCCAGCCACTCTTCCCTGCACTGCCTACTTGCACTACGGGACTGTCTCTGTATCCTACAGCCCCTTCTCCCGGCACTTACCTTGCCCTTGCCACCAGCTGGCCCTATTATTTATCTTGTATTCTACTAACCATTTACTGCACTCTCCTTGCACTTGCCACCAGCTGGCCCTATTACTTATCTTGTATTCTACTAACCATGTACTGCACTTCCCCTCACCCCTTCCCCTTGCACTTTTCCCAGTCCCCCTAGCCTTGCACTTGCGCGATCTGAATGACACCTGGCCTAGTAGGATCGTTGTCTGTTCTCCCCTTGTCCCCCCCCCTTGCCTCGTCGCGTCTTGAAACACTTGTGTATAGGCGCGTTACAAATGCCATATCATATCATATGTAAATGAACACATGTCCGTCACACACACACAATGGGTGCAAGTGAATGTGAAAACCCATATCATGACATGCATGAAACCAATGAGATAATACCACACACGGAAGTATGAAGAAAAAAATGTATTAAACACAACATGAATGTAATGAAAATACAACACACAACAATGGGAATAAGAAAAGAAACGCTTCATGTCCGTAAAAGAATAAAAAACAAGAAATCATAATCCAAAGAAATCCAAAAGAAATGGTGTCCAAAGTCTCGGTCCAACAAAGCAAATCCAAGGGAAAAAAGAAAGTGAAATCCATTGCTCCATGGTGAAATAAAAAAAAAAGAGATTAATCCACTGGTGAACTATGTACAAATCAGCAATCCAGAGTCCATGAGCCCAACTAATGAAATGAAACCTACAAAAAAGACTACCTAATAAAAACCTATATACAAAAACGTGGTGCATTGTCCAAGCGCCCCAAAATAAACATAAACAGAAAGGAAACTTAACACTATCTAACTATATACAATGGCGGCAGGCAAGTCCTACGGCTCACTCTGTGGTGCCCCGGGCCATGGCATCATCGAACTCCATGTCGATGTCCCGGAGGCGGGCCTCTGCCCTGGCCCCGAGGTCTCGCAGGGAGGCACTCATGGCCTGTCCCAACTCCCTGCGAGTTGCTCGAGGCACTCTGCCCGCCTCAACGCCCGACGCATGGAGAACTCCGCCCTGACCATGTTGAGCCGCGCCGCTTCCACCCGCCGCTGCTCCGCATCTATCCGCTGGCCCAACCGCTGCCGCACGGAAGCCACTCCTATTCCTGGGTCCTCCTGCCCTCTGGCGGATGCCTGCCCCTCCGATGTTGATGGCTCAGAGCCATCATTGCTCCCACCTCGAGCCTGCTCCTGCTGCTGTCCATGTGCCCTGTCTGATGGTGCCTGCACATCCTCCATCAGCTGGTCTCCAGTTGTGGTGTCCACCCCTGCTGGACCGCCGACTCCCGTCTGTGGCAGGGATGTGAGCTCCACCAAGCTGGCTGTGTGGTCGGGCCAGGTCCACAGGAGGCCCTGGTGGAATCTGGGCCGAAAGACGGTGTGGAGAACGACTGGTGCATAGTCTCCACAGAGGAGCCCCTGTGGGGGCTCACCAGGCCCTTCCGCTACAGCCGTAGTGGCAGACGCGGCACCAGCCCACTCGCTCCTATATGATGGAACTTCCTGGGAGGGTGGCTGGGCCTTGCGTCGCCGCCCGACGGAGGAATCCCCGCCGCTTGGCTCCACAGCACCGTCTCCGCCCTCTTCTTCACTTGACGCTGCGTAGAGGGAGACATAGAACACAAGCATCAGGGTACAGTACAACATTTCCTTACACAGGAAGCAAAAACACATGAGTGGCACTATCAAATGTCACTTCCATCCTGTCCCTCCACAACACATGGTTAAATGCACGCAACACACATGCAGAAACAGTCCCACTGCCTGCAATCAACATCAGCATCCATGTACAAGGGACTCTGTTAACCAAGATTTTGCCTTCAAAGTCACATGCATCCATGTCGTTTCAAAGTCACAAACACACTTCTCAGACACACACACACATGTGCACCATACATGTGAACATCACGCGCCAACAAGGAAGGACGGGAGAGGTTCTGGGATGACATAGTGGTTGCCATCAACGCGGAGGGGGGTCCCACGACCGTATGGGCTCCGTCCTGGTTGGTGTCACGTTGCGCACGCATGTCATTCGTGATGATGTGCGTTCTTCCTGGGTGGAGAACGCACGCCATCACGAAGAACAGTGTCGTGATGTGGCACTGCTGGGAGGGGCCCTGGTCGGTGGGTTCCTACATGTGTCGCGCACTCTGGCGGACTATGCACCAGTCGTTCTCCACACCGTCTTTCGGCCCAGATTCCACCAGGGCCCCCTGTGGACCTGGCCCGACCAACACAGCCAGCTTGGTGGAGCTCACATCCCTGCCACAGTCAGGAGTCGGCGGTCCAGCAGGGGTGGAGCTGATGGAGGATGTGCAGGCACCATCAGACAGGGCACATGGACAGCAGTAGCAGCAGCAGGAGCAGGCTCTAGGTGGGAGCAATGATGGCTCGCGGCCATCAACATCGGAGGGGCAGGCATTGGCCAGAGGGCAGGAGGACCCAGGAATGGGAATGTCTTCTGTGTGGCAGCAGTTGGGCCAGCGGATAGATGCAGAGCGGCGGCGGGTGGAAGAGGCGCGGCTCACCATGGTCAGGGCGGAGTTCTCCATGCGTCGGGCGTTGAGGCGGCAGAGTGCCTCGAGGCAACTCGCAGGGAGTTGGAACAGGCCATGAATGCCTCCCTGCGTGCGAATCACAGCGCAAGTGCGAAAATCGCACCGAAACCCGCGCACAGCGATTCATGGAAGTCCGTGTGCATGTAAATCCCTGGATGTGCGCTAAAAATCTGCGTGGCGCACGCTGGCGCACACGTCTCCAAACAGCGTGCGCTACACGCACAGCGAAAGTGCACATAGCGCGGCGCACACAACAAAAGTAGGCGGAACAGGGGGTGTAACACGCGGAATGGGGAACAACGCGTGAAAATGTGGGCGGCACGGGGGAAGTACAGGAGGCAAATGCGTGGAACACCCACACGCACGTTCAAAACATGTATTCATGGAATCGAACGGGGCTAACCTGTGTGCCAAAAAAGACGCGCTAATCCGGAAACACGTACGCCAGCAGGAAGCATGCGTATGTGGACCCGCGCAGCATAAAAGTGTGCGCAAACAACAAACAAGCTCAGATGCTAGGATGAATATACCATTCCTAGCAGCAGTGGTTGTGGGATACCGCAGGAGGAGGAGGAGGACAGTCAGGCCCAGAATTTTTACACCCAGAACCAGCCTTTTTGGGATGCCTGATGACCAGGTGTATGGGAGGTACAGGATTCCACCTCACATAATACTCGACTTAGTGAGTGAGTGGGAGGATGACCTCACATCACCCACCCTGTGCTCCCAAGCACTCAGCCCCCTGGAGAAGGTCCTCTATGTACTGCACTTCTTGGCCACTGGATCATTTCAGCGGACAAGTGCTATAGTTGGGGGGTGTCACAGGCCACACAGTCACGCTGCCTACACTAGGTGTTGGCCATCATGACTGCACACCCATCAGTCCGCAGGCACATATACCTGCCCAGAACACCTGCAGAAAGGCAGGCTGCCGTCCAGGATTTCTATGGGGTGGCACAATTCCCCAAAGTGCTAGGTGCCATTGATTGCACCCATGTGGCTCTACGTCCCCCCAGGGCATCTGAGCACATCTATAGAAACCGCAAGCACTGGCATTTCATCAACGTGCAGGTAGTATGTGATGCTAAGGGAATCATCACCTCAGTTTATGCCAACTATCCAGGGTCCACCCACGACAGTTTCATTTACAGAATGTCAACCCTAAACCGGGACCTAGAAGCAGGGCGGCATGGCGATATATGGCTGCTTGGTGAGTATAAATGCCACTGCACATGCATGCATGTCACATACTGAGTAATGTCACAACCCCACTAATGATACCCATCACCACCTCCCCAGGGGACAGTGCCTACTCTCTGAGCCCCCACATGATGACGCCAATTCGGAACCCCACCACGCCACCCAAGGTAAGATACAGCACAGCCCATATTGCAACCAGGGGCATAGTGGAGCGCAGATTCAGAGTGCTCAAGTCACGCTTTCGCTCCCTTGACCACTCTGGTGGGCAGCTGCTATTCGCTCCCCCAGTAGTGTGCAGGATCATAGTGGCAGCATGTGTCCTGCACAACGTTTCAACATGCCGGGGCCTGCTGGTGGACATGGTGGTGCCCCCACATCCCCAACCACATGCACGCCCGCTGCGCATGGGAGGGGAAAGGGCACGTGGTGAGGCAGCCCGTACGCAGCTGGTGGCTAATTACTTCACATAAAATCACACCCCTGTGGAGTGCACACAGCCCTGGTACATACCAGCTGACAATCAATGATGATGACATAAGAGGCACTCAACTGTCACAACCATACCAGCCTGAGATTGGTCACCTGGAAGTGCTACATTGTGTGCATCCCTACCTACACAAACACCACCAATACTGTGTCATCAAAAGAGATGCATCTATGCTGTTAAATTCATTACCCCCTTGCAAAATACAACATGAAAACAGCGCCATGTCACCCAATCCCTCCCCAGCTCCGCCACCCAACACACCATGGCATGTCATGCAATGTGAAAGCAAACAAAGAAATGCACAAAACCTGACACAAGTGTCACAAAGTACACTGTCCCCAATGGAAAATGCCCACACACAATATGCTCCCAGTAATGTATACCTAACAACACACATGACCAAATACTTACCAACAATACAATGCAGCAACACAACATCAAAAATAGCAAAAACATGACAGTACTAAGTTAAAGTAGTCGTAGTCTTACTACCTGAATATACCACCACATCAACCCCTTCCAACTGTACAGTGTTGCTGCCACGCAAATGTCTCAGTGTACTGCATACAACATGAGCTGCATCTGCAAAGTAGACGGCCTTGTGAAGACATGAGGAAGGAACCTGCAGATTAGGAGGAAGACAAGGATGCACAAGCACATATCAATACACCATGCAGTGCACAATACAACAATATCCACTAGGGATGTCTACACAGTATTGACTACAGACTGCCCACACAGCTCATGGGAGCCCAACGTCACTATGTAATTCAATGTCACTTGGTCACACCCTTTGCAAGCCCATGGAAACGGGAAGCAGGAGGGGTGTGTGTCTCACGAACCCAAGCATCTAACACAAACTCAGGACAAGCCTGCATGTGCCCAGCCGGAATACAGTGGATGCCCACGGGAGCCACACAAAGCAACACACTGTAAAAAAAAAATTTAAAAACCACAAATGGCCATGTGGGGGCCAAGGGGGTGGGGGAGGCCACCCAGGAGGTTTGAGGACAGGGTGCACACCAACACCCACCTGCGTGGATGTTGCGAGAAAAAATACCTCCTTGGGCTCATGGCCTGCACGACTATGCCATTGTGGGAGAACTGCTGTCGCTCTGCTCATCCTCTGCTGCTGCATCAGGAGGCCGTGGCACTATGGGAGGCAGCCCACGCAAAGCCCTGGTATGGTCCTCCATGGCAGCAAGCATGCAGGTCTGAAAGGTCTGATTCTGGAGGATTAAAGTGCGGAGATCCCCATGCAGCACATCACGGGTTGCCTGCATTTCTGCACGCATGGCCTCGCGTGAAGCCCAGATCTCCTTACGTGTTGTATGCAGTTCAGCTGAGAGTGAATGTGTGAGCTGCTCCAGCGGCTGTTCTGCCCTTAAATTACTGGAAGCCTCAAGTGCAACCAGAGTCTGCCTGAGGTTATCTAGTTCTACCCTCAGGGTTTCCCTGTGGCCATGGAACTCAATTGATATGGATTTGCGCAGAGTCTCCAGTGCCGCCCGTCTGTCCCTGTTGGACGCCAACATGTCTTCCCTGTGTGATTGGCAAATTGAGTCTGTTGCCTGCTGTTGTTGCTCCATCTGCCTTTCAGGGGGATAATGGAAGTGGCCACCCTCTCCATTGCCTGAGCCATCATTTCTACTGATGCTGCCTGTTGGGTTGCCATACTGTACATGGAGTTTTCCGATACAGTATTGCCTGGTGGGGCACGTCCACTGCGTCGACGGGCACCACACCTGTTTGGGGCAAGGCGATCTGCACCTTGCTGTGCTGGCACTGCCTGTTGCTGCAGGACTGCATTTCCCGTCTGATCTGCTGGCCCAGGAACAGGATCAGATGCTGTGGAGTGTGACCCTGCAAACTTAACCACCAAAGGTGGACCTACCAACACTGACATCCCCATAGAGTGATCTACCCCTGGTCCAGGTGGGTTGGACAGAACAGAATCCCTGCCAGAAACACTTACCTGCGACTGCACATATGTCTCATCATCCGACTCAGCACCTGAATAGAGGTCTGGGAGGCGCACCCAGAGGCACCCCTGGACAGTATGGTCTACAGTAACATTGGGTTTTCACCCACCACCACATCACGTCCCCCACTGGTGCCCGTTCGTGCCTGAGATTCCTCCTGGGTCTGCACCATCTCCTCAACCTCAACAGCACCAAGTGCGTCATCATCTGCAAAAACATGAAAGACAACAAATGGAAACAGGCATGAGCACCATAGCACACACATAGGCCGTGACAAGCCAGAGATCCAGTACATGAATTACACATGTCCCACATGACTATAACCCTGCCATGAATGCACTGTCAAAGAGTTGGAAGTGGAGTCAAAAAGGCAGACACTGGGGAGAGCAATATGAATATGCAACACATCTGCAGCATGTAGGGTAGCACTGGCATCACACATCAGGCTGTGAGTGGCATGTCCAATACACATACATGACACATGCCACCACACAGATGTTATGTAGCATAGCCACGGTAAATTACAAAACTACAGCACTATGTCAGTGAATGAGTAATGTCACACATCCATGTCACATCGACATGATGCGAAGATTGATGCTGAATAGAGTTGCTAAATATGCATGTGCCACACACTGAAACAAATCCAGTGTCCAATAACACAGTCATTGTGGGCTGATCAATGGTTGGTCCCTTTAACATCACAGGAAACACCTGTCATCTTCCACATGCAAACAGGCCCTTATGAAAATGTTCTGCAGGCCAAGACTCCATCGGTCTGAATGGTCTAATCATTAACATAACCATGTGAAAATAGTGCCCCAGTGTGGGCTGTGAACAATGACCGAAACATAGCACATATGTCGCATTAGTGCTGAAAAATGTCTAGCAAAAAGGGGAGAGTGGAAACAATCAGCATGAATGAACACTTACAAAATGTGAACTATGTAGTTGCAAGATGACAGTTCAAGGTAAAGTGCATTAATGTGTGCCTAATTGGCAACTGTGGGCAGAAGGGATACAGTCATACCCAAATCCAAGGTACGTGAATGTATGGGAGGAAGCAAATGGGTGACCCATAACACTCAGGAGTACACACCCTCACCTGGCACTGAATCAGAACCCGTCACCCAAACAACATACACATGGACTACACACACACACGCATGGCCACTCACCGGACAATGCTTCGTAATCAGGTAGATCTCCCACACCTTGGATCTGTTCCTCTGTGACGAAGGTCCCAGCAACAGACTCATGTTTAGTGAGTTTGTTGTCCTCTTGTGGAGACCCACCGCCAGTCAACAGAGTAGCGGCATGATTTGAGGCCAGCTTGTTCTTTGCTCTGCGTTTCAGGTCATTCCACCGCTTGTAGCAATCATCAGCTGTGCGCCTCACAAATCCAAGGGCACTTATGCGGTCCGCGACGGTCTGCCAGTGTGCCCTACGTTGACAAGGTGTGGTTGTGCACCCTGCAGTCACCAACATTTCGCGGCTATGTGCCGACACATAGGTCACAAGTGCATCAAGTTCCGGGTCATTAAAGCTAGGCTTCCTTGACGTGCCGGAATGTGTAGCTGTGTCTGGGGTCACAGCCTGGTGTGCCAGAGCACCCTTCTTCCTCTTCTGCAAAGGTGGAGCGGAGCCTGAGTGGCTTACGCCGCTCTGGTCAGTAGGGGCAGAAGCGCAGGTGGACTTGGTACTGGGAGTGTGCGAATGCCCAATGACCATAGGTCTTGGTGCAGGCATTGGTTGCAGGGTGATGTTGGCAGGGGTAACGTCAGTTTGATGGACCTGGACTGACACTGTCCTGGCTGGGAGAGTCAGAACTGGGGCGGATGGAGCTGCAGCTGCCCCTGCAGCCTCCCCACCCTGCCTACTTGGGGCAGCAGATGACATAGCTGCCCCAGATTCATGTGGCTTGGTGACAACAACTTGCACCGCCACACGTAGCCTAGACTTGCTGACCTGAAAGTCAGCCTGGGAGTCATCCTGTGCCAGGTTAGGTGCCACAATGGGCTGGTCCAACAAGGGCTGAGCTGGGATGGTGTCAGCCATGTTTCCCTCAACCATGGGGGGGGCATTGGTGTCCCTGATTTGTCCTCCACACATGGTGGTATAGGGGCACCCTGCAAATCCCGGCCACGTCCCCTACCGCGCCCACCATGGCCACCTTTTGAAGGTCGGCCACCTTTGCCTCCCTTACCGCTTGGTCGCCTCCCAACCATGGTACTGATGGTGTTGTGCGTATGGGAGTTGCAGTAAAGAATTGTCCTGGGCAATTGGGGGTCAAAGGGGTAGGGTACTAGATGGAATTCGTACCCTAGTGCTCTAACAAGGCTGTCTGTGACCCCTGGGAGGAAGATGATGGGTCACGCAACGCACAGGCAGCCCAAAATCAAAAAAATAACATGCACGCAACCCCTCGTAGACCACGTGCGTGAAAAAATGAACCTGCACTACGCTGTGGCACCCAGAAACACAAAAATAAGCGTACGCGTAATACACGCAGCCTACAATGACCTCTGAAGGGGTATGCGACACACGGGGCAAGCACAGTTGTTAAATACGTGCGCGACTCACCGTCTGCCTGGAAAAAGAACATGAAAAATAAGCACGTGTGCGCGTTGGCAACACCCCTGCCAAAAGAAGAATTGTACACTGTCTGAGGAGACAGGACAAAAGAAGAAGTGAACGCTGTTTGAGGAAACAGGCCCAACAAAAAATCAGAAAAAAGCTGTCAGAGGTAACAGGGAGTACGAACTTGAAACGCTGTGAAGTAATCGCGTGTGAACCGACAAGAAGTACAGAATTCACCCACTTGCTCTCCACGAAAAACACGTACAAGGAAATGGCGTCCTACACGTAGCTTTTAAACCGGCCCACACGCACACGTCACATACGCGTGTACGCAGGCCCTTTCCTCCAATTACACGCGATAACACTCGGACGTGCAGTTTTTCCACGTGTGCTCTGTCATCACATGCTATGAGGGAAACGCCCGCACGCGTAATGTAACTTACACGCTTCGCGCTAAGGGCCTTTGGTCCAATGAAATCGCGTACGTGTGCTGACGCGCTTACGCGCTAAGGGCCTTTCCTTGAATTACACACTGACGTGCATTTTTTTCACGTGCCAAATCACTCCGTATCAAGCTGGCCATGTGAAAACACATGGAAGACCACGCTCCTGCCCTGAAGGCCATTTTTCTGCCCCCCAGAGCCCCGAGCACGCTCCCACCTGCCATCTGCTGCTGCCTGACTGCCTGCTGCCCACGTGCCCTGCTATTTGGTGCCTGCACATCTGCCATCTGCAGGGATCCAGTTGCTGTGTCCATCCCGGCTGGAACAGAAGACTCCCGACTGGGATACCATCGCTCCACAGCCCAGCCCCAGGACCCAGTTGCCCACCCACGCCTGACTCGGGGGTCCCCATGTCGGGGCAAACACCATCTGAGACCACTGGCGACCCCCAGCCAGAGAGGCAGAGGGCCACCAGCTTCAGTCAGAAGGAAGTTGGTGTCCTGGTCGAGCATGTCCTTGGGCATTATGATGCCCTCTTTGGAACATCACGCGCCAACAAGGAAGGACGGGAGAGGTTCTGGGATGACATAGTGGTTGCCATCAACACGGAGGGGGTGGCAACCCGCGACATTAAGCGCATCAAGAAGCGCTGGGAGGACTTCAGGTCCAGGACCCTGATAAAGACCCAGTGCCTCGTTGAGCGGGGCCAGGCACGCATGAGTAACATCCAGATGAGGGTCCTGGAACGCATACGCCCAGCGCTCCACGCCCAGATCCTGCAGAGGCAGACCCGTCTGGAGTTGAGCGGTAAGTGGCCAAGCATTGGTGTGTGAGACAGGGCATGTTTCAGTGTGCTGGTAGTCTGATACTTGCCTGTATGTGTGACATAGGCCATGTATGGATGTGTGTGTGCAGGGACAGGGCCCATGAATCGCTGTGCGCGGGTTTCGCTGCGATTTTTGCACTTGCGCTGCGATTCGCACGCTTTCGCATGCTTGCGCCGAAAATTTCAGCGCACATTAATTCCATGAATCGGCCTGTATATTTGTTCGAAATAATTGATTCAAGTAAAAAAAATCTGTTGAATGATAAGATTGAAGTCATTATGTCTGCAAATAAACTCTGACGATAGAAACTCTGTAAAGTATCTCGTTGATAGAGTGATTTGAAGGGGTCCTTTCCACTTGGCATGTCTATTAATAGCTTCCACTTTCCACTTGGCGGCCATCTTTAGTCTGAATCAGCCCTGTGCACATCGTTGAATCAAAGAAAATCTTCCTGCTACACCTCTTTAGCACCCTTGTCTTGACATTGCAGGTGCTTATTGTAACGTCACCTGGCGGATGAGCCAACACTTCCAGTAACAGTGGCACTGCACTCTTTAAGTGTCTTCACTTTGCATGGTTCTTCACCTGGGCGGGGAGCTGATACCAGCAGCGTTGGTCCAACAGCCACGTTAATATTGTCCCATTATTGAAGCACTTAGAGGCAATTCTGCTAGGGTTTTGCACGGCAGGAGATCCACCCTTGCATAGTAATCCTCATATGCCCTTTTGTGCCCTTTGGGGGATGGGTTACTGTCCTTGCTGGGGTAAGGTTTCCCATGCAGGCAGCGGGGGGGAGGGGAGGTCATTTACGTGTGCCGGTCTGGGAAAAGTGTGGATAATTCCGTGACCAGCACTTTTCCCAGTCCGGCAAACTACAAGATTGCTGGTGGGGGTTACCTGATTTACCTTCAGCAAAGGGATGGAGGTAAATCAGGCCTCCACCAGCAAAAAAAGCTGGTATTTCCGGCATCACTATTACTGGTGCCAGAAATACTGACAATCCACTCCATGGGGTCCTAGGGGACTCCATGGAATGGGGATTTATTGCTGTTTCCAGCATCTGGAATATCCCAGTAATACCAGGATATTACGCGTTGGTAACCGTAGGTCAGTTTCCCGGTATCCCACCGGAATTACCGGCGGGATACTGGGAAACTCGTAATGACCCCCATAGTATCATTTTCTACTCACATCAGATGGCAACTCCCTGCCTCCTCTCTCTGTAAATTATATTCGTTATGGGGGCACAGGAAGAGAACACACTAGTGACTATTCACCAATACGGAGTGCAAGCCAAAGCGTAGTGTTTTCTTAGGCATGCACGTATTTGAAAAAAGGGTAGAATTATATCATGCTCTTATATTTATAATCTATTTCACGTTTCAGTGAGAAGATGGCGATTGTTTTCATGTGGCGTTGTAGCAAACAAACCAAGAGACACATAACTTTGCAATATGCAGTAAATTAATGCACACTGTTATCGTTGTATATGGGGGCAACAGACACGAGTGACTTTTTAAATAGCACATTGTGAACCGAATCACCTGCAGGGGCTGCTAATGTTGGCAGGTAAGAAGGCCCAGTGAGAGTAAACAATTTGCTCAGGATAACATGCTTTGCTTAAGTGATGAAACCGGAAGTTGAGTTCCTCTGCCATTGGGCACCTGAGCACATCTCAAACCAGCTCTAGGTTTAAAGCATGGTACAATTGTTTGCAAAGGTGCAGCTTTCATGAGCTTAACTATTTATTTGTTTTATAGAACTGTTTTGCACAAATTACATGATGAATTAACCAAATTAAAAGAAATCTGTATCGAAACAAGGGGCCTCATCACGAGTTTGGAGGTAGCCATGGCGCTATTAGCGCCATGGCTGCCTCCAGACTCATGTCTGGGTCCAGGTCCTCGGAATGGGGACTTACCGGGTCATTCCAACCTTGGAGGACGTGGTAAATCCCCATTCTGAAAACCATTCCCCATTCCCATTTGAGCCCCCATAGGGCTCAATGGGAATGGGGAAGGAGCTAATAATGGGCCCGCAAACAGCAGACCCGTTATTAGCTCCCTGGTCCCTTAGCGGGTCCCGCTAAGGGCAGCTGCTAAAACCAGCCGGCTTTAGTGGGACCCGCTAAGGGACCTCGGAATGCGGCAGTAGGGGGTTAACGGCATCATCATCCTTACCGGTGCCGTTAACCCCCTACCGCCGTACTCGTAATGACTCCCAAGGTGTTCAAAAAGCGTGTTATTGGAGCTTTATTTCCCTGTCAGAAATTAAAGTTTACAGTTACCACAAGGCAGTAATGTTATTTTTTTTTTAAGTGTTTACGGGTTTTGCAACTGTGCTTGCAAGATTTAGAGACAGCCACACAGCAAAAGGAACTGTGCGATAAGGTCAATTGCATGAAGTCACTTTTTGACACAGAGATGTAGCTTGCTATTATGCATGATGTAATGCACAAATATGACATAAACTGCTTTTCTGTGTGTCAAACAAACAGATAATAAAATAAATGATTTTAAAATTGGGCCCTTATTTGGTAATTTATTTTAATTTGTGACTTGAATGAAGTCACAGATTGGGTAGATAACCTGCTAGGAGTATGGGCCTCATTACGACCCTGGCGGAATGGGTTTAATGGCGCTGGTAAAGGTGCCGGAGCCGACAAACCCATTCTGCCCCATTAAGAGGTCGCCTCGTGGGACCCGACCTGGACGTCAGGTCAGACCAGACGTCCTTTGCGGGACCCGCGAGGGGACCAGGGAGCTAACAACGGGCCCGTTATTAACGGGCCCGTTGTTAGCTCCCTCCCCATTCCCATTGAGCCCTATGGGGGCTCAAATGGGAATGGGGATGGGTATATTGTATGAGGAATTACCGGGTCCTCCAAGGTTGGAATGGCCCGGTAATTCGTCATTCAATGGACCCGGACCCGAGTTTGGTGCTACCTTCAAACTCGTAATGAGGCCCTATGTGTCACAGTAAATGGGGACTCCAATGAGCCATTCACTGGTCACTTGTTACAAAAGTATGTATCGGGCAGCACGATGCCCTGCTCAACGTGTAGAGAAGCAGAGTCCAGTGCACTTTGACCCGAAGGCATCCTGCTCATGGCTGCTCTGGCAGCACTGCAAGCACACACCTGGCCAAGCCATGTTTGTGAAGCCCCCATGACCGTGGGGCCCTGTACAGGAACGGACTGAAAAGCAGCCCAGGCATCTCTGATGGGGAGGAAATAAGGGGGCCTAGCACAGCAGTGACGCAGCCCTAAACCATCGCGATAGCGGCCCTGGAGTCATTGATGCAGCTGCCCAGCCAGGCATATATGCCCAGGAAAGGTTAATGGGCGGTCGGTTTCTGGACCTGTGCCACTGCGCAGGCACAGCTCCGCCCCGTTCTATCATTATTTCCCGAACTCAGATAGCGTGGGAGGGGCAGCTTTGTCTCTGCAGGGACATTTGAGAGCTGTGGTAACTGGATAGCCCTCGCAGCAGGCATTGGTCGCACAGAGCCTTTGCTGTAAGGCTGGACCCTGCGGGGAATTCGGTTCCTTTCAGAACACTTTTTTTGGTGCTTAAAAAAACAACGATTGTTTCAGTCAAGTTTCAGCTCTGTGCCTTGTTCCCCCTTCTAGCGGCTGTCCATTCTGACTTTCCTGCTGCCACTAACACAGATACACCGCACTGCTGCGCGCACTAAGCAGCGCCCTTCATGCACATTTTACTGGCTCAGAGGCCCTATGAAAGGATTGCACATTTTCATGCAGCACAATACGAATTTTCTCTAGGCACTTGTTAAGGTGTGATTGCTATACCAATTGTGCTAATGTTGTGGACTTTGGAAGGATTACTGGCTTACTGCTCTGCCTGGATTCACCCTTTGGGTTTCATGAAAACAAATATATAACAGAGTGACTCTAGTCGCCCTATAGCTAAGGTGAAACCTATCATCCATAGGACATGTGAGTATTCTATGTCCAATAACTTTTGAGCAGTAGGACGGATCAACATGGAACTTTCCAAATAAGATGTCTGGCCCGGGCCACCCAAAGCTGGAAACTTTGTTGCAAATCCGTTTAATGGGTCAAAAGATATAAAGGGTAAAAACGGTGTGTTTTCCACTTTTTGCGCTTTGGTTTTCCCATAGGGAAATATGCATTTCTTCCTGACACGCCCAGCCCAAAACAATAGATGGATTTTCGCTAAGTAAGAAACAAGTTGGGCACGAAGCACTAGAAGAAAATTCTTTGTTGGTTAAGCCTAAACACGCCACATGGTTTTGAAACATTTGGCTGAGAGCAGGGTGCTGCTGGTACCAAAATAGGTATGTATATCTCCCTTGATGAGTTGCTGGATCCAAGACTTTTCATATGTGAAAATCCACCATATTGAAAATCGTGATTAGCGAGAGCAAAAGATCAACATTCTTTTTTTGAAAACAGGGTTAAACTAATATAAGGTAAGTGTACCGTGATTGGTTCCCAAAACTGTGCCAGAATACAAATCATAGCACTTATTTAGTACTCATGATTTCCTTTTTATTTTGTTTGTAGTGCCCTTATGCTTTTTATTTTGTTTGTAGTGCCCTTATGCAACACGTGTTTTGGCTAATGAAAGCCTTCCTCAAAGCTGGGCAAAAACTAATTCATGCCGATCTCTTGTTAAAGCGGGTTAAATCCCCTGTGTCCTGAGATAAGATTCGGATGTGTTTCGATACGTGCTAAAAATAAAAAGCATAAGGACACTACAAACAAAATAAAAAGGAAATTATGAGTACTAAATAAGTGCTATGATTTGTATTTTGGTGCAGTTTTGGGAACCAATCACAGTACAGTTGTCCAATAACGGTTTCTGAGTCTATATGCTTTTCTACAAAGCGTGACAGGTTTCAGAGTACTGAAATTCATCAGTCTAACTTAATATTACCAACGTAACATAACAGGCCAATACAGAGGAGTCGCCGTACAACCAGCTTACTAAAGCCAGATACACTTTTCCCTTTTCTAATATAAGGTAAGGGATTAAGGTAGATTTGATGTTGGGGAGTATATTGGCAGGGAAAGTGAAGAGGATTTGTGATTGCTTGGTGTCTGAAGAAATTGAACTAGGGAGAGACCACTCGACATTGCTATGCTAATGTAATTTATTTGAAGTGAGTTAGAGAAGCGGAAGGGAGATGAAAGTTTTGAGATGACGAGTGCAAATGATGGGCATGACTATCTGAATGATTAATGATATGAGATAGTCTAAGTCACACTAAAATCTGTATACACGTGGGCATTGAATTCCCTATGCTGTTTTGTTTTAGGGGAAGAAATCCAAAGTTACAAAAGGTGCAGTCTGATTCAAGGATTGAAGACTTGACAGACGGACTCCGTTAGGAATCTGCAAGCTAACCAGAGGCCGAGATGGCTTGTGTAATTCAAATTTGTATCTTGTATTTTACTTTTTAGCCCCTGATGAATTTCCTTTGATTAACACACATATACCGTAAGGAAAGAAACATGTTGGGCATTTTTTGTTTGTATAGATTTTTATGTATTGAACATGTAGATGGGATGAAGTGAATGAGAATGGTATGATTGGGATGCAAGTGGAAGAGTGCTTTGAATGAGGTAAGTCCAGTGCACATTTGCAAAGCTCAAGTCACTTTATTAGCAAGGTACGGTAGGCAATTACTTGATGAACTAATGAGTTTTACATAAGACCACCTGGGTCGTTATATGATTACCGGCTAGAAGAAATGTCGGCTTCAGTAGCATTATATGTTTATGTTGAAATTGTGAAAAATGACTATTAAAATATGTATTTTTTATGATATTGGCTGTCTTACCCGTCGTTTATGTTTAAAAAAAGACTGAACTTGTGACTGTCTTCCCAAATAAACAAACAGCAGTAACTGCAAGCTTTGTTTGTTTGGTATTTAAAGGGTGTTCCCTTTCATTGAGGGATTGCTTGCAGGTACAAATTGCCCTCTACCTCTTCATGTGGTTGTTTGGTCAGAAGAAATTGTACATATAATTATTCATTTTTTGCATTTCCCTGAGCTCACAATCTAAAATCTCGATTCTGATGGAGCGGGAACATAAGAAGAGTGAAGACTTGAAACATAATAAATAATGAGATTTGGCAAGCAGTGGGGGAACCATTATTTTAAGCCCATTTGGAAAGCAATCCCAGTTTATTTTATGATAAAACAAATGCAGGTATTGCTTCTTAAATGTACCTTAAATGTGTGGGAGGCTGGCATTAGGGGATTTGTTGCTTTGGGTATGTGGGATTGTCGAGAAATGTATAATTTAGCCATCTAAAGTGAAATGCCCATGCATGTTTTAACATTTGCTTTGATTGAACAAGTGTTTCACTTAATTTAACAATGAAGATCCCTATTTTCTCAAAGAATCATTGCTGAAGATGACTAGTATGGAACGTATACTTAGATGTTCCCTTAGAACCAATCACTCTCTTCAATAGGTTTTTATAGTTTGCCACATGGGTTGATGTTAGTAAGTACATAGGTTCACATCATCAATGACAAGTTTTTACAATAAGTATTATGTTTTTTCTGAAGCAAATTGAGAAACCATGCGGTGAGAGGTCTGTTGATGTCCGTTGTACTCCCTGTTTTAGATAATTGATATTAAAACAGTCAAACATTTTGCCAACTATCTGAGTCGTTTTGATTATTGATGTTTAAGTACCTTCTGCATCCCCATTCATCTCATAGTATTGCTACCTGCCTTAAAGGGCTGGATCGAGAACCCCAGTTCACATGTATAAAATAGTAAAGTGAAATTTTGCAGATCAAGCGAAAATGTACGTAGCATGAAAGAGAGATAGGGGCGAGTCAGATTGGAAAGTGGTACAGTGAGAAGGGGAAAAATATGCACTATTTGTTCAAATCTATCGTTCCTCGTTTCAATTTTGGGAGCAGGCAACCCGAAGATTCAGTTGCTTGGGCTGGGAATCTCAATTCCAAAATGAAAGAGTAAGGACTCCAAAAATAGTAAAAAATAAGACTTTGTAATCACAGTAGATGCTCCTTGTTGGAAGAAAAGTATTTTAAGTGAATTTGATGTAACAATTATGATCTTATTGTTTTGCAGCACGTTCCGCACTGCAAATCTCGATCCTCACATAACACCCACATAGTTGAACATATATAACAGTAGTTTGAGATTTAGTGGATGAAGGGAAGGGGTAAGACCCATGAAAGAGAGGGACAGGGCCAAATTTGATTGAAAAATTATATAGTGTTGTGGGAGAAAAAGGCTTTCAAAGATCTCGATTTTCATTTGGATTCTGGGAGAAGGCCTCCCGAAGATTGAGATGCTGCCATGGGAATCTCCATTCGAAAATTAAAGAGTAAATACTTACAAATATCAAATAATATGATATGGCAAGCACAATATATGTACATTTGTAGAAGAGAGGTATTTTAAGTGAATTTGATTTAACTATTAAAAGTTCGATTTTTCTCTGCATGTCGGTGCTGAAGATTTTGATTCTGTATGAGCAGCGAAAGAAAAGAGTAACTACTGTGATGTGACAGTATAGCCTAGTTGGGGAAATACAATAATTTGAATTGAGCTCCGGAAGTAAACCCTGTTTTTTTATTATAAAGAATTAGGGATCATGTTCTAAATTCATAAAAAAAAGTGTGTGGGTTGCTGGCATTAGGGGGGAGTTGATGCTTTTTGGGTGTGGCATTGTGTACATTTATTTATATTACGAGAAAGTAAAGTGGCCCACAGAACCGTACTTGCTGCTGTTGTGTGTTTTCATTATGCTTTGTTTCGACTGGACAAGCGTTTCAAGTGATTTCACTTTGGAGATAGCGATCTCTGCGGGGCATTTCCTGATGATACCGATTTTAACACATATATTACAGGCATGGTAGAAACATGCAATTTAATGTCTTTAATGGGCAATGGAAATTGTAAGGAGGAGGACAGAGGCATTTAAGTCAGGTTTTCTTGTGTAATGGTGAAGTACCTATTAAGAAAAAAACACACTATTTTTGAAAGAGCTCTCTTTTCAGCGCAGGTGAATGTAAGCTAGTAGTTGTTTCTAGTAAAACGGGATTTAATAGGTTGACAGGATTTTCACATTTATAGGCTCCCTTAAATTGGAGTTGAGTTATTGCTTTTGAGGCTTGGTTGAGAAAGGAGGGTCTTGTCTTATTGTTTTGGGAAAGTTCCTCTGTCTTTTGAGCAGTGCTTTCCCACATCCGTGAATTTCCCTCTGACTTTCCTTTGGGGGTGTTGTATATATATAAATTGGCTTACTAGAATTGTTATTGTCCATTGTTTTCTTTTCTTTTTTCTTTGTCTTTTAAAACATTTCTGGAGAATGGTGTGGAATGGGCACGTTGTTTCTTCTGAAGATGAGGTGGTGCAGCAAATGACTGTAAATTGAGAGTCTGACGATGCTGAGGCAGGTGATGCGGAGTGTGTGGAGGAGCCTGCCCCACCTAAGAAGTACAGATGCAAGCAGTTAACCCCATGCCTTTAGTGGTGCTGCTATAAGGTGCAGAAGGACACTGTACTTCCTGAGGTGGAGTAGGCCAAGTGCACCTTCTGTGGCCAGGTAATGTGGTGGAGACTCGTAATGGTTTCATCACAGAGGCTGGGAAGTACACCGTTTGTAATCCATTTAATACAGCATCACTGCAACCAGGTGGACCAGTCGTTCAGGAATACCTTCAGGCGGCAGCCTGACGGTGTGTGTGTGGCAATGTTTTTACCACCTCCATACTACAGGCTTCAACATCATCTGCTGCTGATGTTCCAGGTATGGTTGTTGCCTCAGTGACTTATGTTGCAGGGTTACCTGGACAAGAGTAGATAACATACTATACTGATGAAACGTGTTATGTTTCTAGCGCAAGGGTTTGCAGCTTGCATGTTGCCAGTTGTTTTGGATGATTACTCCCATGATCCCTCACCATTGACTGTGCTGGCTATGCCTGATGGAAGTTGTAATTTAAAATATCTGGAGAGCCACCAGGGGGCGCCAAGATGTGCTGAAGCATCTCTGCTGTTCTCCCTGGGGCGGTTAAAAAGGAGTCTGAGCCCCTCTAAGCCCCCAGCTGAGGTGATTTGCCCCCCCCCCGGTCGCTGTGTAGACCCCCCAGGCACCTTTTGGGCGAAAATCTAGGCGTCGGTGGAGGCGGGGGGCCTGAGAACCGAATCTGCTGCACCTGCGGGGAAGCTGTTGGAGGCCCGTTTCCCGCCGGCGGGCCTGCAACGGTTGTTGATTCACCCCGGTGGGGGAGGGTCCCCCGCAGTCCCTGCTGTGGCTGTCCTGGCCCAGGGGGGCATCGTGGATTGCTGCCTGTGCGGATCCCCCCTGAGGTCGATGAAGAGAGAGGCGCTGCAGGGGTGAGAGGTGCTGGAGCAGAGCTCATCGCTCTTCTGGATGCCGGAGTCGCCGTGAGTGAACGCTGCGCGCCTGCGGAGGCCCGCGGTTTCATGGCAGCCTGAGGCAGCACTGCCCTGGAGGAGCGGCTGTGTTGAGCAGAAGGCAGAGGTCCGGGTGCCGCAGAGCTTAGGGGCCGGGCTGAGGCGGGAACCTGGTGAGAGCCGCCGGCGCAGGAAAACCTGCGTGGAGTGGTGTGGCAGCGGCTGGACTATTAGAAGCCTGGTCGGTGAGAGAGCAGTGCAAAGGCGCTGGAGAACGGGAGTGCATGTTGGTGTCGGCGGCTGTGGGGTGAGCCCTCTGCTGGTCTTAGGGAAAGGGCTTCCCTGGCAGGGCTGGTCCCCTTTGGAGGTGCCCAGAGGGCTAGCATGCTGGGGTAGGGAGGGGCACACCAGCCTGGTCCCCTGGGAGATCTGTGAACT
Source organism: Ambystoma mexicanum (assembly GCF_040938575.1). NCBI lineage: Eukaryota > Metazoa > Chordata > Amphibia > Caudata > Ambystomatidae > Ambystoma > Ambystoma mexicanum. The sequence goes on from NC_090936.1 coordinate 387,059,050, forward strand.
GTGCATCTGGAGTCCCTCCAGCTCCTTGGTTCCCCGGATCGCCCCCATGGATTGGCCTTAGCCTGTGGCGGTCCCGGCTTGAGGGTGGTGGTTGGGGGTAGCCCCACCATGTCCGTAATAAGCCAGCCAGAAAATATGGATGCCCAATCGATGACTAGAGCTATGGCGGCTCTGTTGGAGGAGATCAAGGGATTCAGGGCTGACACTGGCAAAAGATTAGACTCATTGGACAAAAAAGTGGACTCGGTTCTCGGTTGATCTCCTTGAAACTCAATTTGATATGCGTCTATCGGAATTAGAGAGGAGAGAGGAGAAAGTCACCCTTAAGCTGGATGACTTATAAAATAGAGAGCAGCGCTTTAACCTGAGATTCCTGGGCGTCCCCGAGCGAGAAGGGGAGACACCAGCGGATGTGACTAGAATAATAAATGCAGTAGTAAGTAAACTCTTTGATGAGGGGAACACCAGCAAGCCAACAATTGACAGAGCCCATAGGGCAGGGGAGACCGCGGGAAGACCCTGGTTCATCCTGGCAAAATTCACTATTACTCTGAGAAGGCCAAGATCCTGGAGCTCGCCCGGAGGAAGGGGCATATTGATTGGGAGGGCTCCAAAGTCTATATCTACCAGGATTTGTTAACCCTCACATTGTCGCGCAGGTGGCTATGTAGTCCTTTAACGAAATGGGTCCAGTCCAGGAGTGTGAGATATAGGTGGGGTCATCAATTTTCTCTCTCGTTCAAAGTGGAAGGCTACAAGTATTCTCTGGTTACAGAGGACGATATTCAGAGGGTGTCTCAGGAGCTCCTAGGTGACCCCACCTCGGGCGATGGAGAGCCGAAAAGAGGGAAAGCCATGTCGGAGCTTCGTAATGCTAACAAGACCAGGGAAAGGCGCCGAGTCCGAGGCTACAGAAAATTCAGAAAGGTGGTGCCATCTTCTCCCAATCAACTGGCAGTGACCTGGTCCTGAAGGGGCACCTGAGGGACCCTCGAATGTGGAAACAAGGCACAGTCACCACACACGAACTGATACGCCAGATACGACGTTGTATTCCCAAAAGCTAGGGTTTATTGCAAAGTAAATAGTCTCAAGTGGCCAACTGGTCTCACGCCCCGCGACGTGTGTCTAACAGACCTCGGGAAATGCAAGAGAGTGAGACACAAACATCAGTTACATATATACAAAACTAACATCTTACAATCAGTAGTGTCACATCAAAAACCGCCCCTTGCACATCTCCTTTGAACTGAGCACGATGATTGGCAATTGTGACGAGTATGACACCTAAAACATTTGTTTTGGCAACAGTTAGCAATTTTGTAAGGCTGCAGACATAAGTCTTTGTTGAAAAGAACAGAATGCTTCTGTTCTCGCTAGCAAGCTCCATGTGGGGGGGAGAGCCACATTCAAGGTCTTCCTATCGACTAGTTTCTATTTGGGTCCTGGGGGTCAACTCACTCTCCAGGACTCTACAGGGCTCGAGAAGGGGGGCCGCAGAGAAGAACATAATTCAAGCAATTTAACGTTTGTTCCGAGTATTTTTCGCTGTGTTTTCGAGACACACTAGCACCTGTGGGCTGATTAGGATGCCTCGCTGCCCTCTTTCAAGGATAGCACGCAGGAGGAGACCGGGTATTTCTATCAGGGTTGCTACGTTATGTTTCAGCATATTTCCCTTGGCCTTGCATTGCATGCTGGTAAAGCAGAATATCATGTCAGCGAAGCATTTAGACCAGAAAGCAATAAGCAAACGTTAGAGAAAACAAGATGGCGATTTCTGTCACCTTAAAATGGCCGCACTTCGGTCAAGCTTATGATTATGTATTACTAACACTAAGAGCATGAGACGGTTGGTCTTCGGCCAACATAGTACATTTCCCCATTTCCCCATGATCGAGGGGTGTCTGTTTTTCTGGATCAACAGTCCTGGGGCCATGCAGCTCTGGTTTGAACTGATTGGGATCGAGGTTTGGTCCAGGAGGCTCTCCCCCACTCGCAGGGGGGGTACACCGTTCTGTGGACCTCCAACTTGGGGTCTAAGTTCGAGTCTCTAATGATCCTTACTGGGTGGGAGGGGGGTGATAAAGAAAGATGTGGTTGGGCTTGTTTTTCAATGTGGGGGTGGGGACTCAGAATGTTGTGGTCTTTTTCAGGTGTTAATCGCCCTGGTGGAAGCAATCTCTGGTGGCCTGGTCGTACGATAGCATCAATGTCGCAGGTATTCCAGGCACTCTGGAAAAGGGAGGGAGGTGGGGTTGAGTTTTTTTTTTATAGTTTAGAAAAGTTTATAACTGTTTATTCCGTGGGGGTCACTATTGTTTGCAATTATCGTTCAGGAGTCTGAATTCACTGAGAACCATTTCTGGTGGGAATTTGACAGAAGAGTGGGCTCTGGGGACAAAATTGGGGTGTATCGCCCTTGTTGCAGGGTCCTGCAATGATCTCTGTCTACCTAATGGCTGACTCTCTCTTTTCGCTGACTTTGGGTTCTCTAAATGTTTGGGGGCTGAATTCCTCCAATAAAAGATCCCGAAGGAGTACAATAGGTTGAAGTTAATTTTTTTTATTTTTGCAGGAAACTCACTGGGCAAGGGGAGGGAGATGGCTCGCAGATCCAGGTCTATTCAAGAAGTTTTCCAGGCCTCTGCCCTGACCAAGAGAAGAGTGGTAGCGATAATGGTCTCCCCCAAGGCCCATTTCTGTGCAGATCTGAATGGCCGATTTGTGATGGTGAAGGGAGAGATCGGGGGAGGAAAGTAACCTTAGTGTCCATTTATGCCCCTAATGAAACCCAGAATCATTTTTGGGATGAGACTAAAACAAAGATTATGAGTTTTGCGGAGGGGCTTCTCTTGGTGGGGGGAGATTTTAACATGGTTCTTCACCCTGAAGTTGACAGAAAATCTCTTCGCCCATGTATAGACCTACAGACCCAGAGGAAAATGCCTGCATCATTTCATGCAACGAATGAGACGCTGGGTCTGGTGGACTCCCATTCTACTCGTCGCGACGAAAGCACTCCTTTTACCTTCTTATCCAATCCGCACACATCCTTTTCAAGGATTGATTATGTTTTGCTAGAGAGAGCACTGCTTGAGTATATCACAGAGTTCGGGGTGGAGTTGATCCCGTGGTCGGGCCACGACTTGGTCCATGTCCTGGTGGGTATCTCTGCTGGTCACCCTACGTCCTCTAGGTGGACATGCAATGACTTCTTGCTGAAATACAGGGAGTCTGCACAGACCCTCTTTGTGAATATCAAGGAATACTTTGAGCTTAACGATAATGGAGAAGTTGGGGAGGCAGGAGTATGGGAGGCCTTTAAGGCTACAATTCGAGGAGTCTTGATTGCATTGAGAGCAGCAAGGAAGCGACTCAGAACCAGGGAGGAGAAGTCTCTCAGAGATACAATAAATGAGATACAACCAGGGGGTAAGATCCGATCCCAAATGCTCCCAGGTAAATTGGCTGAACTCCAAGAGCTTAAGGTGAAGCTAGCCACTCTTATGGTTGGGCAGACCGAGAGAAAATTGTCTCTCCTCAAGCAAAGGTACATGCAGACGGGGGAGAAGGCAGACCAAATTTTAGCTTGGAGATTACGTGAATTTAGGAACAGTAGGAGGGTAAAAGCAGTGTGCCTTCCGGAGGATGGAAAATGCCTTGACGACCTGGGTATAGCTGAACAATTCCGAGCTTTTTATGAATGCCTCTATACATCTGAGAGCATAGATGAGGGTCCAGAGGCTGACCAGTTTATTGACTCTCTCCCGATCCCTTGCCTCCCTTTAGATAGAAGAGAAAAGAAAATGGGCGAACCCTCTTTTTTAGGGGGCCTGACTCGAGAGGGTTGAGAAGTATACAGATACGTGGGGGTAGAGTCAAAGGCTTCCCAAGCCAATAGCGTGACAGGAGGTCGCTATAGCCTTGCAAAAGGAGCTAGATAACTGCTAACTCAGAACAAAGAATCACCGTGGATGAATAAAACATTATAAATTTATTAAACAGGAAGACATTTTTGTGCCATAATCTGGCATATATGCATACATTAAATCTGCATTGTGAAGGATTAGTATACAGTGGTGACAGTCTATTTTATGTGTTGTTTTATATCACAACACATTGACGTTGTCGACACTTAAGTTTGTGTTTCTGGTTCGGTTGATAGCTGACAAGGGCAGAAGCTGATAGAGATGGAAAAGCGCTGCACTGAAAATACCGAACTGTCTTCAGGACTTGGAGGTCGAGTTCAGACCGGATGAATGAGTGAGATGTCGTCCTATGGTAAAAGAGGCTGTGTTAAAAACGGTGAGAATAGAGTATCCACTAATGGTGAGAAGGGCAAGGCAAACGGACCTACCGTGTGGACGTTGATAGGCGCCATGGCTGTTTGAGTGAATAGCGGCTGCTGGAGTTAGCGGCCGGGGGGGGACGATCTGCAAATGTCAGAGGCCCCAGTCTAAGTAAAAGAAGGTCAAAAAATTGATACGAAATAATCATAAGGCAGTGGCTACAACAAGGACTAACTCGTGCTGCTATGTCCAGTGAGCGGCCGTGACTCAGAGTTTGTAGATGAGGAGTGCTCGAGTCAACAAGTGAGTGGGAGTTGCAGTACTGATAATTAGTGGGGAGTCCGTGACTGCGTGGTGCTGGGATATGCAGGTGGTGTACAGAGGTACCTAGCCTAAGTACAGAGGACAAAACCACGAGTGAAACGTTGGGATATGGTTGTGACCAGAGAAGGTGGTACCAGCAGCGCGGGGAATTACGGATCTTACCTGTACGTGAGACAGGAAAAAGAGCTGTGTCACTGCTGTCGGTTGCGCTGGACTGACTGCGCATGTCAGGAGTTTAAAACGAGGCCGTAGTGCCTGCAGGGACTGCGCATGCGTCTGGGGATAGTGTAAGGGGTGGGAGCAGTCGCACTGAATGCGTCGGTATGCACGTATATTTAGGTCATGTGTATATTGGTGCGTGCACTGAAAGAGTCATGAATTGATCATGGGCGAAAAAATTAATTAATATTGGCACCATTTGCAACATGCATTATTATTCCATGAAATATCCATGAGGAAATCAAGTTAAAGGCTATTGAGCGAATATTGTCGAGTCGCTAGGTACATGTTACATACAATGCTGGCACTGCAAAATTACAAAACATGTGTTGCAGTAAAGCGACGTGAGTCATCAATAACATAGTTACCAGAAAAAACAGTTCAAAATTTCTGTATCGTTTCTGTGCTGGTAAATTAAGGACATGACTATACAACAGTAATGAAAGGAGTCATGGGTTGCAGTAAATCACAGACAAGTGCCAGAAAAAGATGAATCACGAAAAAAGATAGGAAATTGTTACAGGTGTGACCAGAACATCATGGATGTATACAAAAGAAAAACCTATTTGAAAAACCTCAGGGAGACTGACAGTTGGAGGGAGCTTGTTCTGGTAGTGGAAGAAAGCCCATGGGAATTTAAGTGGGTCAGAGCACAGGGGGGTGAACCGCACTTTTACTTATTAAAGAACAGGTTCCATTCGATGGAGATGTTAAGACCCTGTCTTACAGAGTCCAGACGATAAATCCATTTTTGCTCGAGTTTACGAAGGGCAAGATCCCTGTTGCCTCCGCGGAAGGGGTTGCCTACTGTTTGCAATATTGCCCAGAAGATGTCGTTGTGAGTGTGATTCATCATCTTGAAATGTGCCACTAGTGGTTTGTCTTCTGTTTGGTTTCGTACGCTGGAGCGGTGTTCACAGATCCGTTGTCGAATTTCTCTCTTGGATTTGCCTATGTAAATAAGATCACAGGGGCATTTGATGATATATACGGACCATTTGGTTTTGCAGTTGGTAAATGAGTTAAAGGTCCACTGTTTTCCTTTCAGATCAATGGTCTTGAGGTTAGCCGTGAGGTTACAGACGGAACAATTGCCGCATTTGAAGTGGCCTTTGACGGGTGGGAGGTTCCACAGTGTGGTTTGGGTACTGTCTGGGGCATCTCCTTCTGTGTACGTATGTACAAGTCGGTCTTTCAGGTTGCGACTTCGTTTGAAGGCAAATCTTGGTTTTTCCGGTTTAAAAGATTCTGTTTGTAGCTTGTCCCAGTGTTTTAGAACTGCCTTTTTAATTGAGTTACTCAAGGGGGTGAAAGTGGTGACGCAAGTCATTTTAGAGTTGGATTGATCTCTGACGGTGGGAGTGAGGCAGGCCTTGCGAGTAGTATGTTTGACTCTTTTTCTAGCTTGACGAATGATGTGGCTGGGGTATCCCCGTTCTTTTAGACGGGTAGCGAGTTCTTTACTCTTAGATTCGTATTCAGTTAATGTAGAGCAATTACGTCTGATGCGTAAGAATTGGCCATAGGGTAAGTTGGTTTTCAACCCTAGAGGGTGGAAGCTGGAGTACTCTAGTAGAGTGTTTTTGGATGTGGGTTTACGATATAAAGTGGTGCTGAGTGAATGGTTTGGATTCTTGGATATTGTTAGATCCAGAAAAGGAATCTGATGCTGACTATAATCCATGGTAAATTTAATGCACTCGTTTTGTGAGTTTAACCACAACAAGAACACATGAAGATTGTCTTCGGTCCCTTTCCAAATCATGAACACGTCATCAATATATCTTAGCCAACATCCGATCGAGTCTTTGAAGGTATTGTGTATGTTGTAGATGGAGTTCTTCTCAAAAGTGTCCATGAACAAGTTGGCCACGTCCGGGGCGAAAGTAGCCCCCATGCTAGTCCCGTGGCATTGTTGGTAAAAAGAGTGTTTGAAAATGAAGTAGTTTTCTGTGAGAGCTAGGCGGGTGCACTCAAGGAGAAAGGCGGTGGGTGGATCTCTTGTTATCCTGTCGTCTAGGTAAGTTTGGAGGACTTTTAGACATTCCATTTGCGGGATGCTCGTGTAGAGGGACTCAACGTCTAGGGTTACTAAAAAGTCATTTTGTTCGACTTTCGTTGTATCCAGTTTCTTTATCATAGCCGTGGTGTCTTGGATGTAGGAGGGCATCTTGCTGATAAAGGGCCGTAGGAAGTGATCCACATAGATAGATAAAGGCTCCAGGACTGATCCGATACCGGCCACGATAGGTCTCCCTGGAGGGTTGGTTATGTTTTTGTGGATTTTAGGGAGCAGATAAAATGCTGGAATAATGGGATGGTTGTTGACTAGGAAAGCTTTTTCATCCTCGTCGATCCAACCTTCGTCGTGTGCGTAACGCATCAGACTGATGACTTCCGACAGGATCCTTTAGATAGGGCAGATCCGTTAGAGAGGCTCCTTATGCCCCAAGAGGTGTTGAATACTATTGGTTCCATTAAGGGGGGGACCACTCCAGGCAATGATGGCTTCACTGCCCTTTTTTACAAGTCATTTGGCTCTCCTCCAGCCCCTTTCCTATTTAATTATTCAATGCGGTTCTTGACTCTGGGAGGTTCCCCCAATCCATGCTATCGGCCCACATAGTGGTTATTCCAAAAGAGGGGAAGGACCCGATGAATTGCCAGTCCTATCGGCCCATTTCGCTATTAAATATTGATCTAAAGATTCTCACAAAACTTCTCGCGAATAGGTTGGGCCAACATCTCCCCTTGCTTATCCATGGCGACCAAGTGGGGTTCATTCCCGGGAGGCAGGGCTCCTACAATATTAGGAAAACCCTTGGTTTGATGCATGAAGTGGGCAGTAATAGTGTACAGGCTTACATGTTGTCGTTGGATTCTGAAAAGGCCTTCGACCGTGTAGAGTGGTCTTATATGGGGAAAGTCTTGAGGAAGATGGGTTTAGGGGTAAGATTCTGCAGGTGGATCTCTGCTTTGTACAATGGCCCATCTGCCAGGGTGTCTGTCAACAACACGCTCTCGTCCCCGTTTTCCCTCTCTCGTGGTACCCGTCATGGTTGCCCTTTATCTCCCCTCTTATATGCTCTCGCTTTGGAGCCCTTAGCTATAGCTATAAAACAGCACCCCCGATTACTGGGATTAGCTGTGGTGATCTAGAATTTAAGCTATTTTTATTCGCGGACGGCATTCTGGTCTATATGACCAACCAAGACCATTCTCTCCCGACTCTCTTGAACCTGATTCAATCATTTGGGGCTTTTTTCGGTCCTAAAAATTAATTTGGCAAAATCATCTCTCATGCCGATGGGGCCACTCGATGGTCTCATTGAAGGGAAAGATGTGGTGGGTGGTATTAGAGTCAAGCGTGTTGCTACGCACTACCTGGGTGTCCTGCTTCCGAGGGACTTGAGTAGCATTTTTTAGCTTAATTTTCCCCCGGTACTCGCCAAGATACGTTTGGACCTGAAGTGTTGGATTCCGCTGACGCTCTCATGGTTCGGGCACATGGTGTCCCTAAAGATGAATATTCTTCCCCACCTCTTGTACCTTTTTTCCACCCTTCCTACGATAGTACCAGATTCGTTCTTCAAAGCCCTCCAATCCATGGCTTTGCGCTTTGTTTGGAACAGGAAAAAACAGAGACTTAAGTTTGCCACCCTAACCCTTCCGAAGTCCCATGGGGGCTTTGGGCTTCCGGACATCCGCTTATACTACAAGGCGGCGCAGTAAAGGGTTATGTCGGAGCATATGAAGGAGGAAATGCAGACCGACTGGTTGTATATAGAAGATACCCATACTCATCCTAGGAAAGTAAGAGATTTCCTGTGGGCCCTGCCCAAGGAAATCCCGGACAGGGTTAGAACCCACCCGAGGTTGCAAGTTCTGTGATCCTTATGGAGGCAAGATAGATCCAATGCGCCCCTTTCTTCCTGGCCTTCTCCTCTGTCTTGTCTATGGGGGCCTCCTTTTGATCTGGGGATGAGGGGTTTCAGAGATACCCAGAAGTGGTCTGATATGGGTCTAGAACGGGTTGCCCAGCTACTGCAGAAAAGTGCCTTTATTGACCATCCCACCCTTGCATTTATGGGGGACCACCTGATCTCTATCTTCGACTTTCTCTGTGTGAAGGGGATCCTGACCGGCCCCAAGTGGGGCGTGGATCTGGCGCACCCTCTCAAACCCATGGAAAGTTGGTTGGTGGAGGCTACCTCAAGAAGAGGTTCCCTTTGCAAAATATATAAGATTTTAATCACAGCTCAACTTAAGGGTCGACAGGGTTTTAAGAGGTTCTGGGAGGAGAAGTGGGGTGAATCTTTGGATGATGACGCCTGGTCTAGGCTCTTTGGGTGCTTCTGTCTGGCTCCCTTTACACGGCTGCTATGGAGCACAACTTTAAAATCCTTCACGCATGGCACCTACCCCCTGAGAGAGTGTCCAAAATGTTTAGCGGTACTTCCCCCCCTCTGTCCCAGGGAGTGTGGCCGTGGGGGTCTTGGTACCACTTGTGGTGGGAGTGCCCTGTTATTCAGATCTTCTGGCCGGAGCTCTTGAGCTGTATTAAAGATATAGTGGGCCTTACGATTCCCTTGTGTTCCATGGACCTACTATTTGGGTTCCCCTCCCCACCCGTGTGCCTATCCTAAGGTGGTCCAGTGCTGCAGGCTATGCTGAGAGCGGGGAGGTTGGCCCTGGCCCAGAAGTGGAGAAGCAGAGACGCTCCGTCCAGAGCAGACTGGCTGACTAAACTCTGTCTCATTTTCACTTATGAGAAGTTAACAGCCCTGGTACACGATTCTATGAGCGCTTTCCTGCAGGACTGGACAGTGGTGCTCTTGCATGAGGACTGTGGTTCAATGAGACTCTGAACCTCCCGCCCTAGGCGCAACCGAGTGTGCCCAACCCTGGTATGTCAGCCCTACTTACTAGTGGTGTTTGGCCAGTAGCGAACCCAAGGTGTCAGCCTATTTGTCTTGTAAAGTCCAATGGTTCCTGTCTTTCGTTTTTCTGTCTCCTCAAGGCCCATATGGGCCCGGTTAATTATGAGTGGGGGAAGTGTTTGAGGGGGGGTTGGTTCTTTGTTTCTTTGTGTTAATGAATCACTGCTATTGGTCTTTGCCTGTTGAAGTAAAGTGTTCAATAAAAACTAAGTGGAAGAAAAAAATATCTGGAGATTGAAAGGTTGCAGACCCCTGATGTACTGCATCTGAAATTGCAGTTAGAAAAGGACAGGGTGTGGTGCATCTGTGCTAGAATGCATGCTATGTCTTGAAATACAATGAAACATCTTTCACCATGACCGGCACTTTCCAGAGAAGTCATATCGTAGGACATAAGTGATGTCATAAGTGCTTTCATATTTGATGTCATCATTGATGTTATCTGAGATGCCACAGTTGTGCTCCAGTTTCCATTGATGTCATTGATGTTGTCATTTGGGATGTCATCAGTGATGTCATTTGCGATGTGATCAGTGTGCCTAGGGGCTGCACAGTGGGAGGCATATTGTTAAAGTGGCATATCTTCCAACAGCACTCTAATGTTACTTCAACTGAAGTTATTTTCACAGAATTTTAAGGGCTTTGTTGCACTGAACCCGTTTACCTTAACTGTCTGTTAACTAAAGTGTGTTCACTGGGGGTGGGACCAGTGAGAGGTGCATGGAATAGAATCATGCTCTGTTTGTACTGCCGACACTGCAGACGAGAGAAATATCCTGCACCAGTAGTTGAACAAGCACACAGCAAAGTGGCAACCGAAGGAGGTACCCCCAGAGTACTGGGGTACCTTCCAAAAAAGGTGTGAGAAGTGGTGAAACAACAGCATTTGGAGGCAGAAGAAGAAACGGCCACAACCCCAGGCGAGTCAGCCAAGCTGGCGGTGACCCTTAGGGAAGAGAGGGGATGAGGAAAAAGGTGTGGCAGCCCCTTGCCAGTATACAAGAAAGGCAGGGGTGCGGATAGTAGTGGACTAGAGACCCCTCTCCTCAGATCCCCCTCGCCAGATCCCTGGTGATTGTGTGGAACGACCAGAGCGATTGTGGAGGAGGGGGGCGGGATGGGGCAGAGGAACACCATGCTCCATGACACTCAGCGACCGGAGCTATGCAGAGGCCAAAGAAGTACCAGGCAAGGGAGCACAAATAAGGACACTGTGAAGGAGCAGTGAGACAGGGCATGGGCTCTGTGTGGCAAGTGGTCAGGGCCTGAACAGGAGGCGAGGCAGGTGCGAAATAGGGGTCTCAGGGCCCACCCCAGAAACAGAGAGAACAATACCAGCTGAGGAAGCGCAGGGGCTTGCTACCATGAGGAAGAGGTCTAACGATGCAGGAGAGAAGCTAGGGAGAGACTCAGAAGATAGCCGGCAGAGGGAAATAAAACAAAAGAATACAAGTGGATAAAACACCCTCCCAAAATACACCCCTCTGCAGGAAAGGGCCAGCGGCCCACGCCTAAGCGGGCCATGATGAAAGAAAAACATAAAGGCAAGAAATGCGGGGCCGGTGCAAAATGGATGCAAATTCAACAGGCACATCGTGCAAATGATGGTGGCATGGCAGAACTAGCACAGAACAATGGGGATGCATTGTAGGCCCAATCGGCACAAGACATCTTGAGGGCAATATATGAGACCAGAGCAACTCTGCAACAGACTATGGACATGGGGTTACTCAGACAAGACCTGCACATGGTATCTGCCAAAGTGGGAGAAACAGAAACGTGGATTTCAGCCATGAAGGACGCAAGAAAAATATCCAGGTACTGCTCAGAATAACTCGCCTACTGGAGAGCAAAATGGAGGATGTGGAGGGGAGAGCAAGGAGGAGTAATGTAAGGATTAACAGACTCCCAGAATAAACAAAGGGTATGTCAATAGAGTTATATTTGGAAACGTGATTAAAGAATGGGTAGGCCCCAGTGGCTTGTTGAATTTCTTCTCTTTCGAAGGGGCCCACCGGGTACCAAGTAAAGAATCCCCACCAGGAAGCGCACCAAGACCTGTCATAGCAAAACTCTTTAATTATTGTGACTGAAAAGTAATATTACAGATTGCAAGAAAAAAGGCCTATTGACAGTGAATGGGGCAAGAGAATGAGTATACCCGGATTTCAATAAAGTAGTAGAGAAAGCTTGTCAATCCTGTTACATGGTTCAGCGGCAACTACAAGCACCTGGGATCAGGTAAACAACAATATACATGGCACCACTTTGAGTGGTTGGTCCACAGGGAGTCCAGTTCTTCACTGACCCACCTGAAGTGTGGGATTGGGCTGCGCAGCTGGGACTCACAAGGGAAGTTACAACAAAAGGAAACTCCGGAGCACAGACGGGCACTAAAAAAGCAGGCAATGGACAAGCGATCAAAGGAACGGACAGATATTTTCCAAACAAATACCTGCCTGACTGACATGATGGCGATCGAGATGCAATAACAATGATGAACTTCAGGCGGGGGGAGGCTGCCTGACACCGCAAGGATGGATATATAGAGGTGCGTCAGAGCCAAACGGGAGGCCTCATGGCCCTCCTCCCCCTTGGACTCTCATGAATGGGTTGAAAATGTTCCCAGTTGGATAGGGTGACAGATGCTTCAGTTTGGGGGGAAGTATGGGATGGAGGGGGCTTTGGTTAGTAAAGCAGATCCAACTCATGAATGGGATGGTCCCCATATTGAGCGGGAGAAATGAGGGGTGGGTGGTGTTATCCGCAGTATCCCCATCACCAAGGTCTAAAAAAAGATGCATTATGAAAAAAGGTTGACAGAAATGAGCTGAAGTGCCTAACTTGGAATGTAACTGGACTGATGATTAAAAGAGGGAAAGTGGTGACATTTCTCAACAGGCATAGGGCAGAGATGGTGATGCTCCAGGAAACCCATCTGATGGGACAGCCATGCGCTTTCCTGGGCATGGGTCAATACAAAGTGGTGGAACATGCTGGATAGCTGGATATTACAGAAATTATAGAAGTTTGTGGAGGGTTGCTATTTTGTATTTTGATTATGAAATCCATACCACTCCAGATAGAAAAGGTGTAAGGGACACTGAGGGGAAGTACATTCTTGTGAGAGGGGTGCTATGGGGAGTCGATAACTTTATTGAACGGGTGTGCATCACAGCCTCTGCTGGCAGACCTGCTGGGAATCTTGGGGGGGGGGCACTTTAATGACTTAAGGCACATTGAGGTGGGCAGGCCGCCACAGAAGGGGAATACCAATCCAAGTGACACATGCACTAAGCTGGCAGCCTTCATAGAGGGATGATAGGAAGGACCTGCATCCCGAAGACAAATGATTCTCATTCTACTCGGGGGCACATACATCCATGTCCAGACTTGACTACTTTTTCCTACTATGCACGTGGCAGGAAGAGAGGTAAGATGAACATGTGCAGAGGGGAATCTCTGACCACACCCCAATATGCATTACGGTCAAAGGGAAGGAACAAAAGGGAGATGGGGAATGGAGACTAAATGCACATTGTCTGGGAAACCCCAAAATAATTGGGGTCCTAGAGGAGGAAACTATAGAATACTTTAGGGTCAATGATGGATCCAGGGGTTGCTGCTGTACTGTTTGGGAAGTGTATAAAAAAAGTGATAAAGGGTTGCACTATTTCAGCTATAGGTCGACACAAGCGGGAAAGAAAGGCCAAGCTAGAGGAACTGGAAGGGAAGATAGAACAGAAAGAGAGAACACATGTCTTAGACAATTCATTGGTAACGAGAAAGGAATTGACAAAGGCAGTAGCCACGTACAAGTCGATAGTTAAAGAGGACGCGAAAGCCACAGTATATGAACTGGCAGTAAGGTGGGGAAAATATTGGCATGGTCAGAAAAGAGAGAAGAAGAACCCAGGTGGGTGATGGACATATCTGCGGTAGATGAGGAGCTTTGCACGCATGGCAATCACAAAGCCAGGGAATTCACTCGTTTCTACCAGAACCTATACCGAGAAGTAAAAGGGCCAAATTAAGAGGGTTGCACAAAATACCTAAATAGGATACACATCCCAGACCAAGCCATAGCCGAGCTAGATTCAGAAAACACTGTAGAAGAACTACAGGAGCCGCTGGGCCAGTTGCAATCTGGGAAGACCCTGGGCCTGAATGGTTTTCTGGTGGAGTTTCAGAGGAAAATTTGGAACAAACTGCTGCAGTCGATGCTGAGAAATTCTTCAGGAGAGTTTAGAGAAAGGGGGACTACCAAGAGACCTAAAGATGGGCACTATTGTGGTCATTCACAAAAAGGGAAATCCCCCGGAGTTATGCTCCTCGTATCAACCCATCTCACTGTTAAATTGTGATATCAAAATACTAGCAAAGTTCTTAGCGAATAGGCTGCTAAAGATAATAGAACAATTCATCCACCCAGATCAATGCAGGTTTGTCCCTGGAAGAGCCATCAGGATGAATTTAACAAGGGTACAAAATGCTTTGACGATGACCCACACGCTACGGGAGCCCCATGCAATAATGTTGCTAGGCTCTGAAAAGGTCTTTGAAAATTGGCTGTGATGAGGAAGGTGGGAATCGGGCACTGCTATATTTTCTTGGTGAAGCTGCTGTATACTGACTCAATGGCCATGAACGGATTCACGTCTGGTGAGTTTCTGCTCTCGAGAGGCATGAGACAGGGGTGCCCTCTTGCCCCACTTTTGTTCTTGCTGGCTATAGAACTGCTGGCTGAAAACATTAGGTCTGACCTAACCCTCCAGGGCTTTTAGTGACCAGGAGAATGCGAGGATCGGATTTTGGTATACTCGCATCATCTATTGGTATACTTTGGCGAACCCCACAGGTCTGGTCGGAGAGCAATAGATCCGATTGATGAATTTGGAAGGTATTGCCAGCTACGGATTAACTGGAATACGTTGGGTATAAAACCGGTTAACGGCAGTCCAGAAATAATCCCAGAGGACTGCCCCTTACAGATTTCTACAGCTCCATTCGGATATCTAGGGTTCATGATGCATACGGATGAAGAGAAATTTCTTATAAATAATCTAGACCCACTAATTACAAAAATATAAGAAGACGCTAAGCATTGGCTGGGGCTACCCATATCCAGGGGAGTTGCTAGGTCTGGAAAAGACCCGGGGCTAAACTGATGTCGGAACTGTTGGGACTGGGGGCTAGCTAGTCTTTTGGCTGTAGCTCCTGAGATTCTATCCGGGGCTACAACCAAAAGATCAGGGGCTATAGCCCCCTTAGCCCCCCTAGCAACGCCCCTACCCATATCGATAATGAGGGGGCTAATATATTCAAGATGATTGCCTTGCCCAAGCTATCGTGCATCTTGCAAAACACCCCGGCGAAAATTCCCAAGAAAATCATCCAGAAAATGGAAGCTGCAGCGAGAACTATTATCTAGCGAGCTGGCAGCCTGGACCAGGGGTACCAAACGTACAAAGATATTACTGGGTGACACAGCTTATGGTGGCGAATGACTGTGTGTTTGGAGAAGAAACTTAGGCGAACACTAAATTGGAAATGGCAATGATGAAGGGAAGACCAGTCACACAAACACTTTTCGGGAGCTCAGGGGGAGAGACCAAGCTGCCATTGGCTGATGGGTTAGTCATTGAGGCGAGGAGGGAGGCCACTAATACCATCGGGTGCCAAGGGAAAGTCCCAAATATCCTGTAAATATCCAAAATGGGGGCACAGCCCAAATGGTACAACAAACGGATAAGAAGGGACCTATACACGTACATTTGTTTAAACTAAGCACACCACATACATTTATTTTTTGCTCAGGACTAACATTTTTGTCATTTTTCAGCCATGAAATTCTAATAGATATGATAAGGTAGACAGTATTGCATGAGTATTTACAATCAAAAGATATTATAGTCCCTTTATAACTGTCCATAAGTGAAGTACCTTTTGTATGAAATGAAGTCTAGTTGCTCTGGTACTCAAAGTAGTACATTTGACATTCCAGATATGTTAAAAAGGAGTCATCACGGATGCCGTAATATGTTAAACAATCCACATTATTGTCTGTCAGATTATGGCGATGAAATAACAGGCACTGTTAGTAGCATAACTATGGCTTTGCAGCAACACCGAGAAGAATAGTAGTATCACTGAGAGAGAAACTTTTTCTGAATTCTTTTCTTTTCGCATCACAACAAACTGTCAGTTCAACGAAAAGAAAGGTAGGGCCCATCATGTGAAAGGGTAAAACATCTGTTACATTACCTGTAAAGGCCAATCACAAGGAAACAAAGTTATGTATTTTGAGGAAATGTGGTTATTAGTGCAATGCATATAATGTATTGCTTAAAGTTGTGATTGTTTTAGTATATAAGAGGGACTGAGATGAGGAAGCGCAGAAAGGATTGTGACAAGGAGGAGCACAACATACCATGATGATGAAGAGCATGAGAGACTGAGACGAGGAAGAGCATGAGAGTCTGTGATGAGTAAGAGCTCTATGGACAGCGATGAAGAGGAGCACAAGGGTCTGACCAGAAGGAGCATGAGGGACCCTGATGGGGAAGATCACAAGGGACCGTGACGAGGAAGAGCTTGAGGAAGAGCATGAGCAACTTCTGTGACAAGGAAGAGTAGGGCGGGCCATGACAAGAAAGAACATGCACAGCAGCAACAAGGACGAGCATGTGGAACAGGAACAAGTAAGAGCATGAGGTTATGTGATGAGGAAGAGCCTGAGGGACTGCGACGAAGAAGAGAACAAGTGAAAACGATAGGGAAGAGCATGAGGAATTTCAACAAGGTAGAGAGTGAAGGACTGTGATATGGAAGAGCACAAGGGACTGTGATGAAGGATTGCGACAAAGAAGAGCAAGAGGGACAGGGACTGTGAGACAAAGCATCACAAGGGATTGCGCTGAGGCAGAACAGGAAGGACTGAGGCACAAGCTTAAGCAACTGTAAAAAGGAGGAGCTCAAAGGACTGTGAAATAGAAGAGCATGAGGGACTGTGACAAGAAAGAGCTTGAGGGACTGTGAGGAGGCACTGCAACGAGGAAGAGTACGAGGGACCGTGACGAGGAAGATCACTAGGGATGGCAACAAAGAAAAGCAAAAGGAATTTGACAACGATAAGGAGGAGACCCTGCGGGCATGAGCAAACATTGTGCATTTTCCCTATTCAAAAACTATTGTAAAAACTCAAAACACACCTTTTTGTTGATGCTTTATACGTTTTGTATCATTGAATGGATTGGCACCAAACCTGACAGGTTTTTCTTTTTTTGCCCCTAGGCCAAATTGGTTAGATAATATCATACTGATTAGTCAAATGGGGGAAAAGTTGTTAGGCACACAATTTTGCGAAAGTCGATGGGTGATAGGTTTCACATTGCCATTGGCGCTCCTGCAGTGGCTACTGAGCTACCCCGCAAACCAATATTCAACAACCTCCTCAAATCGTATCAAATTGTAACCTATACACCCATCAATATCCTGCAGCGTGGGTCAAAGCAGGATTTTTCCAGAAAATAAAATATCAGCTTGTGTAGCTAAAATAAGCACACTGCCGCAGTGTGAACCATTTACAATTCTTTTGTGCACCGATCTTTGGTAAACTTGATGTGCATGCAGATTTTATATAAACTGTATGTACAATGTGGCCACCATCTTCCAAGAAGTATGACCATGTCATCACATAAGGGTGGTGAACACAACATTCTTTTCACGTGTTTTCCGCCCCCACAGTGCTAGCATGTTCCATGCAATATGAGGTAATTGTGTTACCGCAACACAGGTTCGATCCCCGGGTCCGTCCTTAGAAACCTCTGGGTATTAAATGGGTTATTTATAACGCATTATAATTATAATATGATGCTTAGCTGAGGAGAGCATTCTATTGAGGACGTGGTGTAATGCCCCTGACTGTGAGTACTGGGAACCCTCAATGTGATAACACTGGTCCCCTAAAAGGAGCCTGTTGCAAAAAAAAAAAAGTCAAGTAGCTTACCCATTGGTGGTAAGAGAAATGTCCTCAGAGTGTAGGCAACGCAAGACCCCCTCTTTCACTGTCTTTCTTATAAAAAAATACCGGTAAGCAATGGTGGTAATTCTTTCCGAAAGTACTGAATGGTGGTGTGGCCCTCCAGAGGAACAAGTGCTGCCACTGAAACCTAAACATGTTATGGCTAGCTGTAATTTATACCGCTGGTGGTAAATATTTGTCTCAGCAATATCTGGTGTCCTACTGCAATGCTGTATCATTTATGCCAGCTGTAATTATTCTCAAGAGTATTTACCGCCGGCAGTAATTCCAGACCTATGATGGCATTGCACAACTGCAATAACGCTGAAATTGCTGCCCTCGACGTAGGTCGTTGTGTTGGTTATTTTCCATTGAATGTATCTGAATTTCCCCACGCATTGGTTTGCAGAGGGAACCTTTGAAAAGCTTTACATTTCCTGGGGACTGCCCTGAAGGTCGAGAACAGGGCTGATGTGTGATGTTCTTGTGCCTACAAAGGATGCAGGATGAATGTCTTACACTTCATTGAAGCATGGTGCGCATGCGCATTCTCTGAGTATCCTGTAGAAAACATCCTATGAATTACCACCAAAGGCGTTTACTGTTACTGCCACGTGGTCCCATGGGATTACAAGTGGTGAAAATGTGGTGTAAATCTCCATTTTTGGAGTCCATCCGTCTCCTTGGGGATTTTGGGTGAATTACTGCATGCGGTAATTCCGCCACGATAATTCCACCTATTTTTTTTACCTTCATTTGCTGCATTAGGCTGGAGATAAATCCTCCACTTGAAGGTCAAACTTGGAATTCAGCTGTGGGGCAAACATTTTATTACCACACCGCCAATCTCAAAATGAGGCCCAGGGATACATTTAGAGATCTTAATTAATGCTATAATGGTGAGAGGGAGTTTCGACTACTTTTTAGAACGATCTTCCAAATGGTTATAAATACTAGAATTATTTGTAATTAGCAGTAGATCGAGGCCTTTTTTATTCTTAGATATCTGATCATTTGAAACAGGTGTTTACTGGTATGATTCTCCTCTTTACCACTGTCTTTTGGGGCGTTACATTTTCTGTTCACAAGTACCCTAACATTAGGGACGACACAAATAAGGACGCTTTGGGGCAGTTGCCTGTCGTTGGATTTCCTACCCTTGCTTGTGCCGAAATGTTTGCATGCAGGACCCTGTAAACTCATGCCATGACTCTGCCAGATGCTGGCCAGTCCAGAAAGCGGGAAAAACCAGCAGGATGTACGTCAGGCAAAGGAGATGCACTTTCACGCTCAGCAGCAGAGAGTCAAAAAACTGCCTGGGGGGGGATACTCACACTACAGCACTACTGCCTCACACGCAGAAGCTGCCACCGGGGGAGAGAGATGCCGCGGCACCACCGCGCAGCTCCCATGTCGAATCGATTCAGGAATATTGGTAAGTGATGGTTACATCGTTGAAGGGGCACAGTTTGATTACTTAGTTCTTCCCAAAACAACTTGTCAAAACTATTCCCCAATGAGTCATCACTTTATTAACACAGGGGAAGTGCATTGCACACCACCTGTACATTCTCAGAATGTGCCTCTTTTTCCTGTACAGATGCTCGGTGGCTACCGGGGGTATGAGTGTCACACGGGCACAATCAATGGCACTGCCCATCCCAGGGAACTCTGCAATTTCATTGGCTGCCCTCATTGTGCCTGCCCTTGAGCGTGCGTCATGGGGCGTTGGCACTACAACGCAGAGCAACACAGGTTCGATCCCCGGATCCGTCCTTAGAAACCTCTGGGTATTTAATGGGTTATATATAACGCATTATAATTACAATATGATGCTTTATTGAGGACGTGGTGTAATGATGCTTAGATGAGGAGAGCATGAGGAGAGCATTCTATTGAGGACGTGGTGTAATGATGCTTAGATGAGGAGAGCATTCTATTGAGGACGTGGTGTAATGATGCTTAGATGAGGAGAGCATTCTATTGAGGACGCGGTGTAATGATGCTTAGCTGAGGAGAGCATTCTATTGAGGACGTGGTGTAATGATGCTTAGCTGAGGAGAGCATTCTATTGAGGACGCGGTGTAATGATGCTTTGATGAGGAGAGCATTCTATTGAGGACGTGGTGTAATGATGCTTAGCTGAGGAGAGCATTCTATTGAGGACGTGGTGTAATGATGCTTAGATGAGGAGAGCATTCTATTGAGGACGTGGTGTAATGGCCCCTGACTGTGTGTACTGGGAACCCTCAATGTGATAACACTGGTCCCCTGAAAGGAGCCTGTTGTAAAAAAAAAAAAAGTAAAGTCCTCAGAGTGTAGGCAAGGCAAGACCCCCTCTTTCACTGTCTTTCTATCATCTCCGGTATTATATGGGGTGGGAAACAGAAACTCTTGGTGACGTCTTCATCTGCTAGTAGAAATATGGTCATCATCCTCCTATATGTCCCCCAACCCCCTCTGCTCTTCTTCCTCCTCAGACATCGCAACAGCATAATGGCCAGCAGAATGGCCATTTTGGAGGTGTGTATATATGCCTCAGTGTGCTAGTCTTTAATACTCAGAATAGGGTTGTTATTAGCGTGGCCTGTGTCTCTTGTTTTAGTGGAGGAATCTGACTTTTTTTGGGCCACTTGCTCCACTTTGGGATTGGAACAAATCTTAAATGCCATTTTTTGAAGCAAATCGTGTGCTCACATTTTGACAATAGAGGGGTTTGCCCAGTTTTGGTGGCCACTGCGCTCTCGCGTGTTTAATTTGATTGATTGACAAGCTTTCCACCCACTTTGTGCATGTGTTGTGTTTTTTCTGCACACATTCTATGCACTTGCACATCTCTGGGATACCCACTTCGGTGAATAGCTTGCATCAATTTCTACTGCATTTCTTGTGTCCCTCAGAATTACATCAGCATATTTTGAGAATATACCCCAGAGAATTTAAGTGAGCCCATGAGCAGGTTTGCAAACTCTACCTGTTTGTGGTGAGTGACACGATAATCAATTGGATATTTGGTTTTTAAATATCTTTGGGTATTAAAGAGGCAATAAATATGGCATGTTGTTTCAGAGACCCTTGCCTTCACACCTTCAAGTCCTACAATGAAAGCACACGGGGCATTACCATTTCAGGCCAGCGACAATTCACCACTGCTTAAGTTCTAGTCAGAGTTAAAGGGCATCCATCTTGAAATGGCATAGCAATCTCCCAATGGTTTAGGACCCCACCAATGCATGTTTCCTTATCCTCCCAGGTTATCCATAATGGGCATCACTGCTGAGGGCCAAAAGTACAAAGGGCGACAAGCGCATGTCCGCTTATTTACTCCTGCCTCAATTTTTGTTGTCTGTGCATTGTTTTAAAATGCATCCATTGACTTATCCCTGCTTAGCTTTCCTGTTTTATATCGCTCTGTGTACTGTGAGAAAGTCCCCTGCCCAAATTGTGGGGCAGATAGTGTGGTGGTCTAAGGGGCTAGGGGGCAGTAGATGTTGGACCCAAAAGACATATTTGGGGGCTCCGCAGACCACCTGCATTGGACCCCCTGTAAGAGAGGGCCAGTCACAGGAGCACTACCTCACCTACAACCACCAATGACAATCAGATTAAAGGATAGTTCCGGGACTTTTTTTTTATTGTCCCTACGGTTCGGCCATGTGTTTTTAAGCATAAATCGGTAGATCGTAGAAAACTTTCCTATGGACCTTACCCGACTTTTCGTCCATTAACGCACTCGAAATCATCCGCCATTTTGTGATAATCCTATCATTTCCCCCCATCGCCCTGGCGGACCTGCTTTTGCGGCACTAAATCAAATCCCCCGCCCCTGAAACAGACTTTATCAAAACAATCATATTCCCCGCCTCTATCCGTGACGTGACTGTGCTGCGTAGGCAAACGCGCCCAGGCGTTTTCTACGCAACTCCACACAGAACCCGGAAATCAACACAGATCAGCTCACAACACAGCGCGCCACAATTCGGAATATGAAACTGTACTTTAAAATCAAACCGCAAGATTGTAAATTTGGTAAAGTACATTTATTTGACATCAAATGTTTAGAGAATATTCAGCGATTTGCATTTTTATTTGCTCACGTTCCAAAAAGTTCGTTTTGAGGCACGCAATGTTTCTTTGCTGTACACAGGGTCTTAGATCATCTCACAATACAGCGCCACAATTCGGAATATGAAACTGTGGTTTAAAAGCAAACGGCAAGATTGTACATTTGGCAAAGTACATTTATTGGACATCAAAGGTTTAGAGAATATTCAGCGATTTGCATTTTTCTTTGCTGTCGATCCAAAATAGTTTGTCTTGAGGCAAGCGATGTTCGTGTGCAGTACACAGGGTGTTGGTTTACGATAAAATAAGCTCTTCGGTCGCACTGATGATCGCATGGCTGTTCCAACAACGAGGCACTAGGCCACCACAACGGTATGTATGTTGCATCTAGCCATTAGTACCGCGTAAGGGCATACTTGTACTTGGCGATCGTCCCATAAAATGGTCAGGGTGGTAACGTTGTTCACGCGGAGAAGCAACTGGCGGTTGTAAAACCCATCCGCCGGTGTCTGGTACTTGTGACACAGACAATAATGAAGGATGTACCTGTTTTAAAAACATAAAAAATGAAATTAGTCTCACCATCAGATCTTTATTAAAATTATTAATTTTATATATTAGGTCGGGAAATTATTTCATAGCTAGGACAGTGCAACTGGGTATTATACGTCAAGGGGGGGCTGTAGGATACTGAGACAGTCCCCCAGTGCAGGGGTTGACAGGGAGGCAGTGCAGGTGGAGAGTGGAAGGGCCCAGGACCGAGGTCGCAGACAGTGGACCAGTTGTAGCAGGGGAGAGGGAGAGAGAAAGCAAAAGCAAAGAGGAAGGTTTTGAGGTGCTTCCGTAAAAGGAGATGGTTCTCCTCAAGATAGTGCGCAGTACAAAACAATATGCCACACAGAACGAACAAGTACAACTTAACCCGTCTTTAAAGCTACTGTATAGTAATTAAATTGCGGTATAAACTCATCTAAAGAGTTACTTACATTATATTCGCATTTTCCATTGTGTCTGTGCGTAGGGCAGCCCCGAAATACCACTCCTTCTATGCCGACGTTATTTCTTCTAATGAACGAACATTAAATGGCTTTCGTTTCTGAAATTATATTCATTATCGTTTACGTTATTGCACCACACCCCCAAAAAGAAGTCTTTCGGGATGGTCCCGGCCTGTCAAGGTCAAATAACAATAGAACCTTATACTGAGTCGTGGGCCATTCCGGCACCCGAGCAGAAAATCAAAGCAGCTGACCTTCACTTTGAACGAGCACACATTCCTAGTTAGCTACATTCAGTGTAAGGCCATCTCACAGGACTTGAAATTTACACTCCATCTTTGCATTTTGTCTGCGTGCATTTGCAGCCCCAGAGAACCATAAATACGGAGACATTCTATATTTTTTGAAAAATGATTTATATTACTGTTTGGTTTAATTTAATGCGCAAATGAACAAGGTTGGATAGACACATTGCATGTACACTGAGCAATCACTTTTATTTACACAATACATAGCTACACATATTCAATGGGCCTGCGACATGAGGAGACTCCAGAGCAAAGTCACAGGTGACACCCGGGTGGTTCGCACAACTGCACGGTGAAGGGAGGGGCAACGGTGGAGAGACACATTGCATGTACACTGAGCAATCACTTTTATTTACACATTACATAGATACACATATTCAAGGGTCCTGCAACATGAGGAGACTCGAGAGAACAGACAATCAAATTACAATCATTTAAACCGTGATGTGTATTTCTCAATGAGCTCTTCTTTAGGTGGACATGGAACAGAGGCAATGTTGGGTGGCAATGCAGTTGTCCCCTGCACAGGTTCGTTCACAACTCCATGTATGTGCCTATCTAGGACATCAACAATAAGTCTCTCAATAAAGTCATATTGCATATCCTCAAACACTGGTTTGATAACCCATTGTTTACTTCTTTTAGTGAAGGCCTTATTGTAGCGAAGCGTCCCTAAAGTTCCGGTCGTCCTACTTTGTTGACGGCCAACATTATGGTTATGTGCCAAGACCGCTAGAAGAGTCCGATTTATCATGCCCTCCATGCCAAAATGCAATCGTTTTGGCCTGTACTTTAGGCACATATTGTGGAACACCTCCAAATCTCCTGTGTGGCAGAATTCCGTGAGTCCCCTCAAAGCTCTTGTTATAGTTTTATCAAATACAATCTTTTCAATGGCTTTGTGAGTGGGTGATGAAGGAATCAACCACTTCTTCTTCCATGCCTCCTCTGTGGACAAATGGCCATGTTCACAATTGTGGAAATGTTGGTTTGTGTTCCAGCGGTGAACGTTGATACAGTGTAGCATTACTGACCGCCATTTTTCCAGTAGAATTTCCAACGACCCTCCACATGTTTTTGAGCTCCACCAAAGATGGTTGCTGATTGACTTGGACCACTGTGAAATACCTTGCATATCTTTTTTTTACCTGCAGCCGACATTTTTTTATTGATTGTTTTTGCAAGATGCCAAACGTCAAATTGGTGATTTATATTTTTGTACTCTTCTCTCATTGTCTTGCCAATTGAAACATGTCTGTCCGTGGCAATCAGGTCGATCACCATTCCCCGCGATTGTAGTTCTTGCAATGATGCTACAAAGCCAACTTTCTCCATGGCCACTGAGGATGTACTTTGTGACACCTGCACGACCACCGAACTCACAATTTTCTTACTTTCCATGTCCTGAAAGTGGTAGGTGCAGTACTTGGCTGAAAATCCTGGGCTGTCGCACTGTCCATCACCGGCTAGCCTGAACCGTTTGCCCGCGAATGTACTATCAATAGACATTTTTTCCATTCTCCAAGCTTCGCTAATGGCTGGAAATAGATAATCGGTTTGGTATTTGTAGAACTGAGTTTTCGCAATGAAATGGATTCCCACAAACTGAAAGAAAGACTCTAACTTTTTAAAACTTGAACCACTAAAAAGTGCAGCCGCTGCATAAAGTAGATTGCCTGCTGGCAGTTGCCCCAGCATGGGTTGTGCAGACCATGAGAAAGGATGATATTTTGTACAGGTGGCATGTATTTTAAGGTTAGTGCCTCGAATTGCACGAGTCACATTAATCAATGGCTCCCCACATACTTCCCCACCAACCGAATGCCCACATTTCATCCGAATAATAATATCAATCAAACAACTATCGAATACAATGAATTTGGCCTCTTTCCTTATACTGTCACTCTGCATCCCAGCTGGTTCGGCCTGTAACGTTGAGGACATGTCACTCACATGAAAGGTAGAATCTCTGATATCGTCTTCCGCTATGTTCAGTGATATTGATGGTGTTTCATTGTCGTCCACTTCATTCATTTCCATTGCAACATCTGTTCCTTCTCCGGCGATGGGTGAATAAAACAATTTCTTCAACTTTCTCGCGGTCTTAGTTTTTGCGGGTGTGGATTCTGTGAATTGATCTCCGACTGCATCCGAACTACCAGGAGGACATTCACTATCAATGGCTGGATGTGGTATAGCTCCGGTGTCAATCACTTCATATTCTTCTCATTGGCACGATGCATCTCCAGTCTCAAGTCCCTGCCAAAAGGTTTGACAAGCAACATCTCTCGTTCGCTTCACTGTCTGTGTAGATCTCGTTCGTACACCCACTCGCAACTAGAGGACAGATTGGAAAAGGGATGTTCAGTTTAAACACAACTTACAGTATTGAACTATTAACAGTGAAAAACAACATAATATAGTGACCAGGACACTAACCTTCTTTTGCTTTCTTTTCTTTGAAACTTTCTTGCCTCGAACTTCAACATCAGGATGCTGTTGCTCCGACTCCTGTGTGCATGTCTCCACTTCCTCTTGCGCTGCAACGACTATATTTTCATGATAAGCACATCCATCACGCACTGACGCTCCATCGACTCCCTGAAACATAGAACTTTCATTAGTATGTATAATAATATCGAAAACACAAAATGTACTTGGGGACCAATACCCACGTACATCTCAATAGCAAAACACGAATGAACGCTTTGTGTAGAACATTCAAACGACAATTATTCACGCATTGTTGATCTAGTTAGATGGAACTGTCAAGATCCATACCTCGGGCTCCTCATAGACTTCCATTGATGATATTATTGAAGATGATGCTTCAGTAACTCCCTGAAACATTGCATTAGTATGGTTTTCTATTTTGTTAAAAAGAACATAAACTTTGTGCAGGCGTCAACGGCTCATCTAAATAGACCTGCACAAATGATCAGTTGTCTAAAATAAATAATGGATATGTAAATATGATTCGATTTGCTCGATCGTTGGAAGTGTCACCACCCAGAGATCTGCATCAACTACTAGGGGTGATGTTCTTGTAGAAGAAGCTCCGTCATCTACCTGAAACATAGTACTTGCGTTAATAAAGAAGGAAGTATAGCGGATGTAATCACGTCATATGATTTCGCTTGATCGAACTGTCAGTATCCATACCTCGAAATGCATAAGAACATCAAGGGACGATGTAACTGCGGTGCACACTTCTGCAAGCTGTTGCGCCGACCCGTAACTGCATGCTCCCCCTTCTTCTTGGACTAATGCTCCATCGACTCCCTGAAACATAGGACTTTCATTAGTAATGAACACAATATTGAAAAAAGAAGACACATAGGAGGGCGACGACAGAAGGACATATCAATGGCTAAAAACGAAAGAAACATTGTGTGTAACAATCACGCTACAAGAATGCAAGATCTGATGATCTCCATCGATGGAACTGTCCGGAAACGTACCTCGAGCATCTGAGTGACATCAACGGTTGTCGTCAATGCGTTGGAATCCTCAGCATCTCCCTGAAAGACAGTACTTGCATTATTTTGGATAACAATAATTATAACTGAAAACAAAGACTAGAGGACGAGTACAAGGGTGTACCATTAGGTAAAATAATTACACAATAAATTCAAACTATTGATTTACATGCCTAAAACAAGTCAGTGGCAGAATAGCTAAGTAAGATTACCCGATAGGCGCTTGAAGTGGCTGATGACTGCAATAACGACACGGATGGAGAATCTTCCGCCTTCATATTGAGTGGATACATAAATGGGGAAATTATTGTTAGCTAATGCTACACACTACCGCAAGGCCGAGAGATAAATACGTAAACTTGACTTACCAGTGGAGGGATGTGGACGAATAGAGTGGGAATAGCGGTTGAGAGCAATTTTTGCCTCGCTCGAGGTGTGTTCTTCTTTATTAGCAATGATGTGGAGTACATGTCTGAGCTAAAGTGCCTGCTGCAGATGCGGTATCGATCACCCCTCTTGTCCGCAAAGACTTCTAGGACTCAACTTTCAAGCTCAGACGGTGGATATCCGCAATATCGGACCCATTCTCTTATCTGATCTATTGTTTTAGGGAAAACATGCATTATAGTACCTTCAGATTTATTATGGGTCTTCGAAGGGCAACCGCCCATGTAACAGGCAGGCATTGTGGAAAGTTCTGAAAAGTAAAGATCAACAATTCTCTATGAATACCAATGTGTTAAAAAATTAAATGACACATAAAAGGTTCAATGCAAGGTTCGTTTTGGTTCTTGGAACTATACACGTTATTCACATGCGGATAATTATTTGAATAACTTTAAAAAAATAGAAAGATAATTAGACTATACTCAGAACATGTGACTAGTTCCTTGCATGTACTGTCTTGAACGAAAAGAAATTGGACGCAAAATGATTATGGTACATGGCCTTACCTTGACGAACAAACAGTTAGATGCAGGGATCAGAGTAGTTTCTTGTCGTAGAACAGGGAGCAGTTCACAGGTTGCAAACTGACGAGTCTCCTCGAAGTGGTCACGGAAGTTCACAGAGACGAAGAGCAGATAACCAGCACCTTCACGGGTTGACTAGCAAAGCGCAAAGAAGTTCTCATTAGAAATATGAAGTGGGTTATAAAGAATTCGAAACAGGGGTGTGTTTGTGAATGAATGACGTGTATATGTCATGGCATTATGCGGTTTGCAGGGGGCCGTCCAGCGTGAAGGGGGATGCTTGGCAGGAGACACGGGGTCTGGAGGTAGACATGGGAACAACAACCCATGCTCTATAGACCACTTTGAAGTGTACATGGTCTTTGGCACCTCTTGGCCTTTATCGCTCCCTGACAGCTCCACTTGGCAGCACAAGTACCCCGGTGCGAACTGCCTTTGATAGGGTGGGGGGGGTGGATTGGGGCGGTGGTCGTGCAGACAAGACACAGGAAGACTCGTGAATGGAGACACACTTATGTGGATTGCAGGGGACCATCCAGCGTGAGGGGGGATGCTTGGCAGGAGACACGGGGTCTGGAGGTAGACATGGGAACAACAACCCATGCTCTATAGACCACTTTGAAGTGTACATGGTCTTTGGCACCTCTTGGCCTTTATCGCTCCCTGACAGCTCCACTTGGCAGCACAAGTACCCCGGTGCGAACTGCCTTTGATAGGGTGGGGGGGGGTGGATTGGGGCGGTGGTCGTGCAGACAAGACACAGGAAGACTCGTGAATGGAGACACACTTATGTGGATTGTAGGGAGCCGCCCAGCGTGAGGGGGGATGCTTGGCAGGAGACACGGGGTCTGGAGGTAGACATGGGAACAACAACCCATGCTCTATAGACCACTTTGAAGTGTACTTGGTCTTTGGCACCTCTTGGCCTTTATCGCTCCCTGCAAAGAGAGGGGGTTGGACTCTGGCTGCCTCTTCCTCTGAGACACTAACAGGTGTCGCGCTAGCATACATGAGACCAAGTCTACGCTAGTAAGACTTGTGTTTTTTTGTAATAGAACCCAACAACAATTTTTCACGGGTGCTTAAGAATTTTTATTTGGGACACACCCCAAAAGAGAAACACACACAAGACTACCCGAGTCCTGAGGAAAGCTATAGAACAACCCACCATCTACATCTGCGTTGTTATATAGCTGGAAACACATCTAAGTGTCGACTCCTTCTCAGTGCATGAACAATAATATTGCATTTGATAACCTTGTTGTATTAATGACTAAGTGTTGTTGACATTATATGCCGATACAATATAATGAAAATACAATTTGTGACAATGGACTTTTAGTTTGTCTATGTTTTTTTTTAAAAAAAATCTTTTGGGGTGTGTCCCAAATAAAAATTCTTAAGCACCCGTGAAAAATTGTTGTTGGGTTCTATTACAAAAAAACACAAGTCTTACTAGCGTAGACTTGGTCTCATGTATGCTAGCGCGACACCTGTTAGTGTCTCAGAGGAAGAGGCAGCCAGAGTCCAACCCCCTCTCTTTGCAGTGTAAATTCGTCCTCCAGACTCAGGCCCCTCTATAAAATACAAAGAGGATCCCCCCTTTCCCTTCCTTATAAACCTTTATCGCTCCCTGACAGCTCCACTTGGCAGCACAAGTACCCCGGTGCGAACTGCCTTTGATAGGGCGGGGGGGGGGGTGGATTGGGGCGGTGGTCGTGCAGACAAGACTCGTTTGCCGCAGGGCCTCACCAAGGAGAGGCCATCTAACTGCATGTAAGAGGCAGGCTGCAGGATCTAGTACATGGAAGGCAGGGGGGTGAGTTTATAAATACCTCACCCTCCCAGGAGAATATATGGGTGCAGTTCACCCTGGAGACCCTGGATGCCTAGGCAGTTAGTCAGCAGCAGGCTGGCCTGTGGTGGCAAGGCGGCACGGGCCAGAGGGGGTCATCTCTGTACCCGGTGCCCAAAAGGATGATTTATTATGATCAACCATATTGATTATTTACCTATAACCATGTTTTGTATCAATAAAATCCAACGGCCTTCCTTTTATTGCCAACGCTTGAACAAAGTGGTGTGGTAAGTATTTTTGGGGGAGGAGGCAAGGCCGGGAGGCTTGATGCCAACCCACAAAATAACATATGTATGTCTGCTGCATATGGGTTCAACGGTTATGTGGATTGAAGGTGGGCGGCCAGCGTGAGGGAGGATGCTGGCCGGAGACATGTGGTGTGACAAGACAAGGCACAGGAAGACTATTCCATGGAGACACACTAGATTCATTTAAAAAATCAAAACAACCAT
The DNA here is from genome assembly GCF_040938575.1 of Ambystoma mexicanum. NCBI lineage: Eukaryota > Metazoa > Chordata > Amphibia > Caudata > Ambystomatidae > Ambystoma > Ambystoma mexicanum. The sequence continues at coordinate 387,088,979 of NC_090936.1, forward strand.
TGTTAAAATATATGTTGGGTTTTATTTTAGATCTTAATTTCAATTGAACATAAATAATAAACATTACACATTGTAAAGTTCCGGTTGCAGCACATCCAGGGAAAATCCGCGGTATTGTCCACTGTCGCTGGGGAAATGTTGTCTAATGGCAAGTACCGCACAGGCAGGTATTACTCTCCGAACGCGGTGTCCGAGCCTCCCGTGAAGCCACCAAGTGAAGCAACGATAGGCCACCAGCCTGTACCACCTGTGAAAAAAAAAGATGCAAACTGTATTAAAATGACAAAACTTTCTTATCAATGTCGATTCAGGTAAAAAATGACATTCTGCTTTGAAAAAAATTCTATCTAGAAAATGCACAATATGGAACCAATTTACATGCGTTCGAATGATATGTAGATGTATTTTTATATGTGGGTGGGAGACGACCATGAAATAGTAGTGGCATCACTGACATCACAACCAGAGTATACTTACTCGTTACTCGGATTACACGGCCGAACAGTGCCGCGAAGTTCGTGCATAAGCACCATCATCATCCTCAACACGGTCCGTGAGAGGCAGGCTTCCCTGAACTCTGGCAGCTCGGTGATGCATTGCGGACTTGGCTCGCCTTCCGAAATGTAGGCCAAGCACCCGGAATTTTCACGGCAGCAGCAGTTCTCCTCCTCAGTTGGCATTAGCTCGCACCGATTGCACGTGTACCAGGTGGAGACGCCGTCCATGCGACATGGTCCAGGCTCTTCATCCGTTGACTGGTCCTCCCAACTGCCGTCCGAATCCCCATCGTTTTCGCGTGCTTGCCTTTCCAGTAGTTCCTCCTCGGTGTACTCGGGCTCGTACATATACGGCATTATTGTAGACATTGTGTGGTAAAGAAAGTAAAATAATTTACAGAGATGGTACAGGTGTTCACAAGGCCTAGAAGCGGCAAAGGTAGCTGACCAGAGCACAGAAACGAGTCACAGAATACTCAAAGTAACACAGAGAGAGGAATGGAATCGAAAATCTGCTGCTGTGTGTTGTGAAACGGTGTGTTTATACTTATTGAGGAAAGAGGCGTCCTGCCATTTCCATGGCGACACTTCATTAGCTGAGGCGCAGCGATTGTTGACACGAAACGTGCTTTGGCGTTGGGAAATGGGCGGTACGCGTCTGCTGATGTCAGGCTCAGGGGCGTGGGATTTGATTTAGTGCCGCAAAAGCAGGTCCGCCAGGGCGATGGGGGGAAATGATAGGATTATCACAAAATGGCGGCTGATTTCGAGTGCGTTAATGGACGAAAAGTCGGGTAAGGTCCATAGGAAAGTTTTCTACGATCTACCGATTTATGCTTAAAAACACATGGCCGAACCGTAGGGACAATAAAAAAAAAGTCCCGGAACTATCCTTTAAGGAGATCAAGTTCAAAACCTTTGAATATTCCTCTAATCATAATGCTGGGGTTCCTAGAGAGATAATCCAGCTTCCTAGCCAGATCCAAACACTCAGAGTAGGGATTAGTACATTTTCGTTTAAGGAAACAGTGTGGCAGTGCTTTGAATTCACTGGTGGTTTTGGAAACACATTTCTTTCCTTGGCACACCTGCAGCAGGACACAGTCACGAGAATGAACCAGAGTCACACAGACTGCATGAGTCCGATTGAAACAAAGTGCCATGGGACAAAAGACATTACTTTTATGCTTGTTATCTGTGCAAGAGACAAAACAAGCAAGCACCGTTTTCCCAGTCATGCTAGCACTTCAGGGATCATAAAGTTGTAATTTTTCCCTCTATGAAAGCTTTTCATTTACAGCAAACTACTTCCCTTGCTTACCAGAGGTTTCCTTGGATGTTCATTTACATGCATGGAAAACAGAGGGACCTAATTCAAAGCAGGCAATATGAGCAGGGATCTAAAGTGGAGGGAAGGAAAACTCACACGGATCCAAAAAAGGTTGAGAATCAAAAATGGCAGCAGGCGTTCATATAAGCGTGGGTCAACCCCCATAAAGTCAGCATGACCACAGGCACATGAGCAAATCAGAGAACAGGCCTAGCAACCCTACACAGGAGCAATCCATATCCCTAACAAACATGCATGACGAAGAGATACCAAATTATAAAAATTAGCTTGCTTGGCTAGTGCAAGGTCTTTGGGAAGGAGCTGCAGGAAGGTGCTTGGAGGAGATTGGCGAGAGACATCTATTGAGAGTAGAGCTTGGAAGAGATGATTTAGAGAGAGAGATACAGCGAGGAGGTTGGAGGAAGTTACCATCTGCAGAGGGTTACACTGAGGAGTAAGGGAATTATCATCTGGAGAGTAGGACTGGAGGAGATGGAAGAGGGCGAGAACCATTACCATCTGAGGAAGAGGACAGAGGAAAGCTAGAAAGGGAGATAGAGTGACACTGTGACACACATTGAGGAGGAGGGAAGTGACAGACACCTCTGCTAGCCAGAGACATAAGGGGGGTCATATCATTCCAGCATAGATTTCAATTATCACTAAAAGGCAGGGAAGCTATGTCATGAGTAGCTTGAAGGGAGCTTTTCCGGGGACAAATTGCCCACGGCCTCTAACTTCTGGACGAGACTTTAAAGTTTTATCAAGTCCATAGCATCTTGGCCCTGGAGAACCCTTACTGCGGACACCATAGAAATGGGTTTGCTAACCCTAAAAACCTGCAACTCCAAGAAAAAGGCCCGGGTGTTCATATGAATATTGGAGTGGGCCAGGACGATTCCAAGTCAAGAACTTTGTAAGAAACCATTCCTTTGCTCGTGATTCTTTTGTAAAGAAACCATCTTCCATTTGTGATGTGTAAACAAATGTCACTTTTTTGTGTCATCCTCTTTGTGGATCTCACTCAAGCTGCACTTACCAGTACCCACTCACACACTTCATGCCTCATCCTGGTTTCTCTGACTGTCGTTCATCCCCTTTGCGCTCAAATGGAACATTCTTCCCTTTTCTGTTCAGTCTTATACCTGTTTCATGTTTCTCATCTAGCTTACCCTTTGACTTCCTCCTGAATTAAATTTGTGCCCTTTGTCATCATTTTTGTATATTACCCTAGCTTCATATCTGCCTATTTGACTATGTACAGTGCACTGACAAAACTGCTACATAAATCAAAAGAAATAAAAAAACAATGAAAATCTCCAATGCCATCAGACGCTCAAGCTTCTCCCTTCAACGCATCAACCAAATGCCAAAACCAGTGGAGGCCTCACAGTAATTCAAAGGTTGTTCTGGCCCATCAAACTCCAATAGACATTGATCTAACTCAGATTCACCTTTCCTTAGGGACATGGGTGAAGAGTCCTACAGCACCCAGAGGGTTAAAAGAAGCTGCCTCAAGCTCCTTCTGCAATTTTGAGCTGCTGTGAGTGCTCAAAATGTCTTCAAACCACTGCAAAGACCCAAAAGAGTTGCCTTTGACACTCTTCCAACTTTGAGCAACTATAGGCTACTCCGACCCAAACACCACTGCCTGCACCAAGCTCGCCAATGAAGCCACATCTCTGCTTTCCTCGCATTGAGACCCTATTGAGCCTTCTAGCTACACCAACTCAAACATTGCCTGCCTGTTCCAAGTTTCTACAAGTCACAAACTGTTGAATTACACCACATTGTTGCCATCTCAAACCTGACTTGAAGCACCAGAAAGCACCCAGAATCCCAGCGTGACACTGTTGAGAGCCTTAAAGGAGATAAGAAAGTATACATAAATGGTTCAGTCTGCCTGGCCCTATTCCATGGGCCCAATTGATATTTAACACCCCACTCTGGGCCTCATTATGCATTTGGTCGTGTGGCCAGAAGTACCATTGCATTGCCACATCACCGAATGATGGGTTTGGAGGTAAGGCAGAGGAAAATCACCAGCAGAATGCTCTAAGTAATTCGCCCGTTTTACAGCCAAAATAAAAGCCAACTCAGCAGAATTACCTTCCAGTGGAATTTCCGCCAGTGGTAATTCTGCCAAAATCCCCATGGAGTCTTATGGACTCCAATAAATGGGGATTTATGTCACCTACCACCAAATATAATCCAGCGGTAATTCTGATGGACTAAGTGGTGGTAAAGGTAAGTCAGTTTGGTGTTTTTTCTGCGGATTTATTGCAGAGATACCACCAAACTTGTAATGAAGCCCATGCCTTAAAGACATTGCGCATCCTTATCAGTTGGGCGATGTAGCTCAAAAGGTCAGTAATGCAGTGGTAACGGAGTGCCGCATTACCGCACCACCCAACTATGGTTTTGGAGGTGGCGTGGAGGAAAATCCTGCAGCAGCATGCTGGCGGTAATTCTGCCACCTTAATACCCCAAAATTGCCATTTTGGAAGAATAACCACCAGCGGTAATTCCACCAAAATCCCATGGAAAGGGGCACTAACACCACCATACCGCCACTTGTAATCCAGCAGTAATTCCGCCAAACCAAGTGGCGGTAACAGTAAATCCATTTGGTGGCATATTTGCAGATTTACCACTGAGATACTACCAAACTTGTAATGAGGTCCATATTCTTGAACTACTTTGACTTTTCTACAAGACTGTAGTCCCCTGTTCTTCAATACAAAGAGGGCCCTTTTCTCCTAAATTCTGTATTCTCTGTAAATCTCATTACAGGGGTAGGTTGTTAGTGTTTTTATTAGTTTGGCTGTCTTTTTAGTTAAATTAAAGTATTATTTGTATACAAACTTAATTGGGCATTTCTTTTATCTCGGTGCTTACTGTTCTATTTTTGTTTTGGAGGCTTCCATGCTGGTACACACCCTCTTTAAGAGTATAGCCTGCCCATGGTCTATGCTACCTTAAAGAGGCAAAGGAAGTGTACTATTAATGTTGTGCCTGTTTCACATTTATGATTTGGATCACTGCTGTAGTTTGGGGATGTATAGACGTTTTTAGGTAGAATTTCTATTTTGGGTGTAATTCTCCCCACTTGTGAGTCCGCCAGCACTTTTTGCTGGACTCTTTTTCATCAGTTCTCCTGAGTGAGTGGAAACCTTTTTCGATATTCACTCTGTCTATTATTCTACCTTTGGGAACCACTTTCAACCCTTTGGATGTATCTTTTTGGAGTCACGCTTTCCTTCAACTTTTAAGGCATCTTCAATTTATTATTTTAGCACACAACACTTTCTGTGCAGTGTGGCGGGGAGCTTCTTAAGCTGCCCTTTTTATTTTCCTTGTAATAACAAACATTACCAAGGACAGTGGGATACTTTTTATCCTACCTAAGCTTTTCTTCTGTTAGATCAGCACACACCACCTTATGTGGAGTGCGGAGGGTACAAATTGTGTTCCTTTTCTCAGTTCTCTTGTAACTTTCTAGTCTAGTCTAAATGAGTGGCCGGTGACAGTGGATAGTTTTCTACTGATTTCGTGAAACTTACACCACATGCTTTATTTGCAGCTGCGGTAACCGACACATGGGGTACCCTTGTTCGAAAATGGTGCCCGTCTTCTTCTTTCACAAACTCTAAAATGACTTGTCCTTCCTTCAGCCTTCTTCTGTCGACCTGGGTGGGAGAAGTCCTGCTCATTTCTTTGTCTTCTCTGGGCTACCATTGGGAAGCCCGCCCAAAGGTGCCAGTTTGTCTGGGAGGACAGGAAACTGGGAGGTCACCGAAACTCCTCAAGTCTTTGTCCTCCAGTGTGTCTGCTTCGATCCAGTTCTGACTGGGTGCCTGGCTTTCCCCTTGGGGCAGCCACCACCCAATGTTCAAATGTAGTGTGCATGCTGATTGGCTGGGTTTTGCATAAAAAGCGAGGGTCTTGATGCTGAAGCCAGAGTCGTCCACTGGAAGATCCATGCCAAAGAAGAAAAAAGAAGGATGCCTGGAGCCATCTCCATTGACTGCCAAAGCCGACTGAGTGACCTCTGTAGCTCCAGCCCTGTCTTCTGTGTGACAGGGATGATCCAGACCAGACGATTTCCTCCCTTGGACTAGTGGGACTAACCTGTTTCAAGACCAGCTACAGTTTGAGCCATCCCATGACAAGCTGCAACCAATATCTGAATACCCTGGGCCCTCTGGCACTGCTGCGGTGCATCATCCTGGCAAGCAAGTTCTGGCTGCAAACCTGTGGGCATCTGTCTGGGTCTACAGAGAGTCCATCCCGATCCCATAAGTCCCCTCAGCTGAGTTGTGGACCGAGAGAAAGAAGAAAGTCTGCCGTACGACAATCATTGCTGCCACAAAGCCTCCACAACCAAGTGCCAGAACCAGGTGCCATGAAGATCATCTGCTGGGCATCCCTGTGAACGAGTCTGACTGCCTGCCCCTGCCAAAAGTTCTCCCTCAAGCCGCCAAGGCCAGAGACTCGAACCAAAGCTGCTGTCATCTTTCCTTGGCGACTCCCCAGTGACATCATTGTTCTTCATCATAGAAGGTACTGTCTCACAACTGGGTACTTACCTGGGTACTACCCTGAACAGTTGTGTTGCTTTTTGCTCCTCCCAAGCTTGAAGAGTCATGTTGGTGTGGGCAACCCAACCATGTTCTCTCAGGCCTTAGGGAATCCGTCCTTTAGGCTGAAGTCCTTCGGGTGGCCTACCCAGTCCCCCTGAACCCTTTGAATCCAATGCCATTACTTACTTGCTACAAAAAGCCTCACCTGTGAATTTGGCAACTTTGACAGTGTCTGTCTTCCTTTGTTCTGCCGCCCGTGGGCCACTGGTTCCGCAGTGCACCACCTGACCTTTCAGACTCTCATTCCCCAGATAGAGTTGGACTTCTAAAGTTTAGGCCAATGTAGGAAAGCCCCCAGACGCTGACAGTAGAAAAAATACAACCCACTAGGGAAAAAGGTCCAATACACATCTTGCAAGGATAATAAGGTTTATTTCAATAAATAAATGAGAAGCGCCAACAAAGAACTCTGCTGATGTAGAACATTCTGCCAAAATCTGCATGGACAGCACATTATGAAGGTACAAAGCGTCATCAGTGCCATCATTACATTCAGCAAATACCCACGCGGCTGGTTGGTGAGACCCTATACATGGACAGCCTGCTCCATAGGGGATGCAAGACCATTGGTCCCAGCCCCGTCTGTCTATCTTCTCCCACAGGGGTGCTGTTGCATTCGTCATTGGTCCCAAGCCGGGTAGTTGGCAATTCTTTCCAAACTAAACAACACATCTCTATCTATGTAGCAGTGCACCTGGTATGAACAGACAGGGGTCGGGTGGAAAGCAGAGGTCATACTAACTCACACACTTCACTCGCTACCAGGCAGGCTGGCACCTCTCCAAGGTCTTCCACACTCGTTCTGGGCTATAATTTCATCCCTCCCTGCACCTCACAGCACACATCACATGACCTAGATGTGAAAGCAGGAAAGCCCTGCTTTCTGATCTTTTTTTTTTCTTTTTTTTTTATATTATATTTTATTGGTTTTGTAACATACAAACTTTGGTCCTCACCGAGCCAAGACGCAAAACAAACTAAAAACAATAGTACCGTAAAATGGAATACTCGAACAAGCAAATCATACAAAGTCATATTAAAGTTATTGTGCTAGTGTGAAGGATCATCTACTGCCCTGCACATTCTACATTCAAGGAGTGTTATATCAAGTCTGGTTGCAGAGTTCACACCTCGTCTTCCCATCGGTGCCATATCATGTCTGCCTTTGCGGGACAACCTCTGGCTTTATATACTCTTCTTTCTATGGCAATGCAAATCTTTACATCAGTGATCCACTGGCTAATTTGCGGCGTTTCTGCAGCACCCCATAGTTGTGCTATATTCCGTTTAGCAATTGCAGTTCTTGTCATGAAGCAGAGCTTTTCGTACCTTGACAAGTCTATTTCACTGTCCGCTCCAAGGAGTAGCAATTTCGGGTCACTGGGGATCGTCTTGTGTAGCACTCTAGTAAGGATGTCACAGCATTGCCGCCAATAATCGCGGATGTTTGGGCATTCCCACAGTATGTGAAAGAAAGTTCCTTCTTCTCTTTGGCAGCGTAGGCAGTTGGGTTCTGCTATCTTACCCCAGTGGTACAGGGCTATCCTCGGGTAGTAGATTCTATGTAGTATTTATAGCTGTACCAATCGCAGCCTGGTCGATATGGCCACCTCCCGGGGGAAAATTAATATCTGAACCCAGTCTTCCGATAATATCTCCCCAACTTCAGCTTCCCATTTTGTCTTGAGCCGCACCAGCTCTGTTGTAGCAAAGGAGGTGATGACGTTGTACATTACTGTGGTGACCTTAGCCCGAATGCAGTCTGTTATTATATTGCGTTCTATTGGTGTGGTATCTGGCATGTCAGCTAGCGTAGGGAGGTGATGCTGGAGTGCGTGTCGGAGCTGTGTGTAATGGTACCTTTCTGTCTCCGGGAGGTTAAATGATATAGCCAGTTCTTCATAGGATCTGATGGTGCCATTGGTTACAATGTCGCCCACCTTCTCTATACCACACCCCGTCCATACTGGCCATCTCAGTAATTTGGTTACCTCGTAGAGGTTTCCATTATTCCATAGTGGTTGGATTGGCGTGACTCTGTCTCCCCATCCCATGAAGGTATGTGATTCAGCCCAAATACGAGGTGTCTGTGCCGCTATGTTTCAGGGGGTCGCTCTGGGCATTGCCTTGTACAGTTCCAGGGGGGCGAGGCCCGCACATGTGGCAGTGTTGGGTCTGCGTGCATTGCATCGTTTACTACCGACATCTGACTGGCCCGGTAGTATGTCTGTAGCCTTGGTAGGCCAATTCCACCCTCCCACATTGACCTTTGTAGTGTTCGTAGGGCAATTCTCGGGCGTCCACCTCCCCATAAGAGCTTTCTGAGTATATTGTCTATGTTCCGAAATTCTTTCACAGGTATGTGTAGGGGGGCGTTTTGGAGCACATACAGGTAGCGGGGGAGTGTGAGCATTTTGAACAGTGCGGCTGGGCCTAACAGGGTCAAGGGTAGGGTCATCCAATGCTGCACATCCCCTGTGAATCGCTCCGTAATGGGTTGTAAATTATTCAGTGTGAAATCATCTAGATTCCTCGTGATCTTAATTCCTAGATATTGGAAGTGATCAGGGGCTATTCTGTATGGGCAAGGCTCAGGAACCCCACTACCTAGAGCATTTAGTGCAAATAACGTGGATTTGGACCAGTTTACTTTCAGGCCGCTAAAAGCACCATATTTCTGGAGCAACTGTGTCACCACCGGGCACGTCATCTTGGGATCCCTCAAATATAGTACTAGATCGTCTGCATATAATGAGACTCTGTCTTCCCATTTTGAACCCCCCAGGATGCCACTCCATGTGGGTGCCTCTCTCAGCAACTGGGCCAGTGGTTCCATGGCCAGCGCAAAGAGTAGGGCTGATAGTGGGCAGCCTTGACGGGTCCCTTTTCCCAATGCAAAGGAACGTGAAGTCCAGCCGTTCACTCGGACTTCAGCCGTTGGTGCCTCATATAGGTGTTGGACCCAAGAGAGAAACTGTTCCTGAAACCCCATTTTTTGCATGATAGCCCATAGAGCCTCCCATCTAATGGAGTCAAACGCCTTTTCAAAATCTATTGCAAGTACACCCATGGGGATGTTGAGGGTCTGAACCTGCTCAATGGCCAAGTGTATTCTTCTTATGTTCATTCTCGTGGACCTGCCTGGCATAATGCCACATTGGTCTCGGTGGACTAGGGATGTTATGACTTACTGTAGGCGTATCACTAGGAGTTTGGCCAGAATCTTGGTTTCACCATTAATGAGGGGGATGGGCCTATATGAACTGCATTGATCCGGGGGCTTATTCACTTTGGGTATAACAGTTATTGTAGCTTTTCTCAGATCCGCCGGGAGGCGTCCCGTTGTCCGGGCCTGTTGGAACATGTTGAGTAGATGGGGAGCTAGGTTGTTACAGCCTATCTTCTTCCAGGTTTCTATAGGAAAGCCATTCGGTCCAGGGGTCTTCCCAGACTGGAGCTGCATCATGGCCATTGCAATTTCGTCTTCCGTGATTTCCCGTTCTAGGCCAGCAATCTGGGTTTCATTGAGAGTCGGGAGGGTGATACCATCTAATATAGAGGTATCAGGGGGAGTTGTAGGTGCCTTATATAGTGTCTCGTAAAACTTTGCAAATTCTTCAGCTATGTCCTGGTCCGTGAGGCAGGGGTCCAAGTTTTGGGACACAATTGCTCTCACATGGCTGTGCCCTTCGTCCCTCCGTTCAAGCCAGGCTAGGACCTTCCCAGCTTTGTCCCCAGTATCATATATTCTGGCTCGCATAGCACTGTGTGCCTGCCTGGCATTGTCCAATGCGATGTTTTGCAGTTTCTTCTGGGCTAGCATCAGTGCTCTGTTGGTATCTGGACAGTCGTTGATAAGATGTGTTCCTTCTGCTTGTTTTACGCTTGTTTCTGCCTCTCTCAGTGATTCCGAATGGATTTTCTTTTGGGCCGTCGTCCAGGAGATGATTTCTCCTCGTAGCACTGGTTTGTATGCCACCCAGAGTGTAGAGGGACTTTCTACTGTTCCTTCATTGGTCTCAAAGTACTCTGTAGTGGCCTTTTGTATGCGTTCAATCAGCTCAGGGGAACCCAGGTAGTAGTTATTCAATCTCCACACCGGTGGAGGAGCTGGTTTGCACGTCCTGAGTGATATGAGTAGAGGGGAGTGATCTGAGATGCCCCGTGGAAGGTATTCGGCTTGCGTTACTGTGTGTGTTAATGTCGCGGGCATGAAGAAGTAATCCAAGCGTGATAGCGATGCATGTACTCCAGAGTGGAAGGAGTACCCTTTTTCTTCCGGGTGTAGGTCGCGCCACTCATCCTTAATACCAAACGCTTCCACAGATGTGGCCAGATTGGTTTGACGGTTAAGGTCTCTGTTACGTAGATGCGTACGGTCTTGTACATTGTTCATGACGTCATTGAAATCTCCTCCTAGGACCAAAGTGTCCGAGGTTTCGCTGGTTAGCAAGGGCGTTACATCTTCCATAAGTCTGGATTGGAGAGTCGGTGGGGCATAGATCACCATAAGGGATGTCGTTTTGTTTCAGAGCGTGCCTGTGGCATATATGAATCTGCCCCCAGTGTCCTGTATTGTTTTGGTGAGGGTGAGCGGTAATCTTTTGTGGATTAATATCAAGACCCCTCTGGCTCCCATCGTAAAACCAGCTTGTATGGTTGTGCGATAGTTCGAACGTTTAAATAGTGCATTGGATGTACCCACCAGATGGGTCTCTGTTAGGAAGACTATATCCGGACTGTGCCTGTTCAGGAACTGTCTCACCAGCCTCCTTTTCAGGCTGTTTCCTAGGCCATTTACGTTCCAGGTGAGTAGTTTTAAAGTTTTATTCATATTGTCTTGTAGAGTTGCGTTCATGTGTATGGTTCCAGCTGGTAATGGAGCCTCCCATAGTGGGGGCGTTGGACGCGTGTGAAATGTAGCAGGGAGCAGTGATTGCTAGTCGATTAGTCACTGTTTTATGTAATATGTAGTGCTTCATCGAGTATTTCCAACTTGTAAACTTTTGCCAAACTCCCCCCTCCCCATACTTCAACCCCAACCGAAGCATCTGTCGCCCCTTAACAGTTCAAACTTTACTTAAACAGTATATCTAGGCAGTCTAGGGCTCTGCCTATCTTTCTACGTTCGTTTCTTTGCCAAAAGGGGGGGCGGGACGGTTCCATTCACCAGCCATTACTTACTTTCTGCCATGTGAATCTTGTTTTTAGCAGGTTTCATTTCTCTTTTGTGTTTCGTGTTTTCACTTGCCTTTTCTGTTGCCGTTTCCGTCATGCGTTTTCCAGTTGTGGCGCATTTTCCTGCCGCTGTGGTGGACTGTTGTCCGGTGGTCTTTCTGGATGTGGTCTATTACGGTCGTTTCCAGCCTTCTTCTTTCCGTTCCAGTCGCCTTCAATGTGCCTTTCTGCCCAATTCCATGCCTCTTTGGGATCCAAAAAGTGTACTGTTGTGCCCTTGTAGTATATCTTGAGTTGAGCAGGGAAAATCAGACCATATTTGATTCCAAGCGATTGAAGGCGTTTTTTAAGTGGGTCAAAGGATTGGCACGCTTTTTGGACTTCTCTAGTGAAGTCAGGGAAAAAGGAGATCTTCGAGCCGTTATAGGTGATGGACCGTTTCGTTCTTGCCATTTGTAGAATGGCATCCCTGTCTCTATAGTTCAGAAGTCTTGCTATGATCGCATGCGGTGGCGCCCCAGGGGTGACCCTGCCTGTTGGGATGTGGTGGGCTCTTTCGATAGAAAAGAATTTGGAGAAGGATTCAGCGTCATATATGTCTAATAGCCATCTTTCAAGAAACAGCTCCACGCATTCTCCTTCAGCTTTTTCCGGCAGGTCTAGGATGCGGACGTTATTGCGTCTTGATCGACCCTCACTTTCGTCTACTCTTCCCTCTAGGGATTTCATTTGTTGTAGCATGGTGGTTATCTGGCGGTTGACACCTTGTAGATTGTCCTCGGTCACCGATATGCGTGCTTCCGCCTCTCCGGTGCGTGCGGTCAGCTTCTGCAAGTCATGTCTCAACAGGGATACCTCAGCTCCAATGGCGTCCATTTTCTTCTCCATTGATGTCCTGGAGCTGGCAATGGCGCCCATCACATCCCTGAGAGAGAAGTCCTCCTCCATGATGTCAGGTTCGGTCGATGCTAATCTCTCTGGTGATCTAGACAGCGGAGTGGTTGCATACTGTTCTATCCTGCTTTGGGTGGAGGTATTTCTAGGTTTGTCCTTCCCCATATTGCGAACCAGGGCCTTGTACTATGAAGAAAAGTACGTTCTGTGGTTGAGAGGCACTTCTCAAATCGTTATGGGTTGGGAGAAGCCGTTGCCGGGGGCCCGTGTCTGCATCTATGTGCCAGTATTTCAGGGCCTGCGCTGGGAAAGCAAACGGATCTCAGTTCACTCGCGCGGCAGTTTCTCAGGGTGCTGCTCTACCCCAGGCGGGGGGCCTGCTTGCAGCGAGATGGGATCACGGGAGCTCCTCTCCCACAGCTCGTTCCAGGCAGGCAGACAGATTTCAGGGCCCACTCCCACCTCTCCTTGCCGGGTCTCGTGGGTTCCTCCTCCGGTGCGCACCACAAGTTAGCAGAGTAGCAGGTAAGCAGCAGGCTGGCGGGCGCTCGACGATGTACGGAGCGCCTGCGTCCACTCAGGGAGCCGGGGGGGCCAGGAATTCCAGCGCGTGTCCCCACACGTAGCCGGTCCCCTCTCTTCGGCAATCCGTTGGTCCGCGTAGGGGGGGAAGGCAGTCCCCTCCCTCTGAAACAGCGACCGTCTCCGCACAGCTTCTCTTCCACAGGTACCAGGATTTGCAGCGTCGCCGAGTTTGCGCTCAGCAGCGCCCGGCGGCCATTTTGGAAACTTCCCAAACGTCGTCACTCCAATTTTTACCAGCTTATATCTCTGAAACTGGCAGCCAATTTCACACTTGGACCACCGGGCATGAGAGACGTTATGTTCTGATACCCGAAAACACCTTTTGCTTTACATGGGCAGTCGTTTTTCTAGCAGGATATCGCAGGATACGGCTGACGGCTTCAGGAGCACCGAGAGCTCACGTCTTCATGCCGCGTCCGTTGGTGTGTTTTTGCTTTCTGATCTTTTTGATCGAACGGGGGCCTAACAGGTTTGTGATCAGTGGTCTGGGGCTGGCTAGTACCTTGGAATACAGAGTTCCTAATCATAGGGCCTTGGGGTGCTATAATTTAGTATTAGGACTGATGGGGGTTGGAGGCCCGTGCCTCCTTCTCGTGGGATCATATCGTACAAAGATACTCAGCCCTCCTCCCATGGCCTTTCAGGGCACATTCTTCCCAGGCACAAAGGCTGACAACTTTTTAGACAATTAAGGGTTTATGGCCTTTCTCATCAGTGCCCAGCAGTGCCTGGGATTACAACCTATTCCTTTGCTCATGTTCACGGTCTAGGCCTCCGGCGCTGACTACTGCACTGTGTTTAAGCTTTGTGTTCCAATATGGCTACTATTCCTGCATGGGCACTACACCTACGAAGCATGCAATAATGCAGCTGTGTAGAAGCCTTTAAGGGCACCCCCGTCTCTAACATTATCTTTTATGGGCTTTGCCTTATTCTTAAGCGCTTGGGGGTGAGGGAAGCTTGTGTCCCCTTCCCAACACCCCCCCTTTCGTTAATTCTACATTGACAAACTCCCCAATAAGCTCATAATTATTTGCCCCCCCGGTAGCGTTCCACCACCAGCCTCTCAGCCTCTAAGTAAGGCGTTGATCCGTCCTTCAGAACCCATGCTCTACAAACATGACACAAACTCTGGGGTACAGGTCATATATATACAGCCCCCATCACCTGCTAGATTCATCCAGTGTTCTGTATAATGCTCAGGACCAGGTGGGGGTGTGGTGATAGTCCCGGGAGGATGCAAGTGCTGCACTATGACCACCATGTTTGTTTTCTTTGGGTCATCCGTTTGGACGGCACTATCTTTTGTACTGCGAGGTACATTGGATATCCCAATTGAAACCATCTTCATGGCACTGCTAGGTAGTGCTTTGACACAACACCAGAGTCCCAGTTGTCAGATGCAGAAAAGGACCAACAAAAACCAGATGACGGGCACCAGGATTTTCACGATCGCCCCATCCAGGATGGTGCCTGAGCTAAAAGGTGGTCAAACCAATCATCTTTTTTTATGCCAGCTTCAGTTTTCCGGTGTGAGCCGAGGCTATGCAGTGTTACTATTATTTGCATCGGGGAGCCATTCTCTGTGTCGTTTGGAGGCACAAATGTGCAACAGGGATTGCCAGTTTTTCAGCAAACCTCTGCTGCCATTGCTGTGAGCACATCGAGTACATATCTGTTCTGGACGGTCATCAATCATATGGCACGCATCTCGACCTTGATTGCGTTGAGGCCTTGTTCCATGTCATTTGCCTGCTGTATGACCTCCCATTGCACAATTTGGAGCGACTTGGCATTTGCGGCTGTTTCTGAACCCCAGACAGTAGGAGGGATGCAAACAAGGTTTCTTCTTTGCTGAACAGTGTATATTCATTGGGTATTTATTTGAGCAGCTCAAAGGAGTCTTGAGACATGTAATTCAATCTTCTGTTCCTGCACAGGTTTTGGTTCTTTTCTTTTGCAGCTAAGATACGGAAGAGGGAGGGCTGCACCAGACTTCTTGTGGGTCCCTCTATTGCTGGCAAGTTCTTCGATCCCACTGCTAGGTGATCTTCAGGGATCACAAGAAGCAGTGCTTGCAATGTGGCCAGTGAGCAATAGCCCCTCCATGATGGTGGGAGGTGCAAGAACGCCTGTTGTGCACACACCCAGTAGTAGTCCATTACTGCAGCAGTGCCTTTTTTGAGGTCTGGAATGAACAATGTTTTTTGCATCTTTGGTTGACCTCTACAAAAACAGTTCCTTCATTGTAAAATAATCATTTCTAAGTCTCTTGCTTTTTCACTTTCATTGGCTTTTCCACTGCTTCGATCCCCGCGAGTTTTGCAATATGTTTGTTCCAGAATGGTGCACATGATTTGTTCACTCGGACCATCACTTTGTCTCCAAACCCCATCAATCCTCCTGCTGCACAACTCATTGATGTTTCTAGCCACTTGCTTGTTAGATATTTCACCCCTTGAAATCTTAGGTATGGTCTCTGCAGACACTGGATGCTTTTAGGATTTTGAGTACATTGTAGCTGGTCAGAGTCCATAATTTTGACAAAATTCGTGCCTGGAAAGTGCCTCACATCCTACACAGTGCCAGATGAACTAGGCACTGAGCCTCTAAAATTGGTAGTTCTCTTGGTATTAATACCTTGGGTGCCTCTGATGCATATGGTATTAATGAACAAACATAACAACTTCCATTCACTGTTCTTTTCTCCACCAATCTCATGTCTGCACACCAACTATTCAAGGGTTCTGGATGGTGCACGTCTTCTATTGTATTTAGACCAAGTCCACGCTATTCGTCATACTTTGACCTTTTAAGTTGCCTCTTTCTACGTGCTAATACTATGTTATATACATATTGAAACGTGCTGATATATTCATTGGTACTATTCATAGTATTGTTACTTTTGACCTGGTCATTGACATGGGGATACGTGGCCACGGTATTGTGTGTTAAAAAAATGGGGACACATTTAAGTCTACACTCTTGATAATATTCACATACTTAATAGACTCATAACTAGTGACGTTTGCTTCCGTTGTTACACTGCCCCCCTTTTATATGTCCACTCCATATAAAAGTACATCCCTAATAAATCCCTAATCAAAACATACACATGGCAAATAGTCCAGCAAGCTAATGCATAGCACATACTTATGAGTAAGAGATCCTTGACATAGTATCATATCAATGATAGGAAAGGGATAGAAAAAAGAATGGGGAACTGCTAAATGTAATGCACAGCAGTGTTGTGTATGGTTTGTATGGGGATTGTTTGGGTGGGATACTGGACCATATGCTTTTATCATTTTAGAAGGAGCATTTGGGCCGTGGTGGAGAATGGAGTTGGGGTGCTGTGGAGGTGGCCACTTTAATTGCTTGGTTTATGCTCAGGCTGGGGTGCTTTGCAGACATCAGAGAGGTGTACCCAGTAACTTAGTTCCTTCACCTTTACCGCAAGGGGAGTGGTGTATATACCTTGGAAAGGACTGTTATATCTGGGTCTGACCACCTGTGAACAAAGTGTTTAATGTAAATCCAGTTCCCGGGGAAAACTGCAGAGGAGGTGACATTGCTGGCGTGTCCGTTGCGGTTTTGGCTGCTTCCTCCGTCCGGGGTGATGCAATCTGTTGGGAGACAAATTTTATGGCCTTCGTTAAGGAGGACAAATAGCTTCTAAATGTCTCCCCCACGATTGATGCTGCCCTGTGAGCGTCTCATTCTCACCCAACAGGAGAAAGTGGTGTATGCATGTAGCTCCTTGTTACCACCATGTGGGGTGATACATTGTGGTATTTGCAGGGATGTGTGTGCAAGCTGAATGATGCAAGTGGCAAACAGTGCACCCAGTTTTTCTTTAATGTGGTGCACAGTTTCCACAGCTTGCTTTTTAATAGGCTGTTGATCCATTCTTTGATGCCCTTGGCCGGGGTGGTAAATAGTGCACATCCAGTGCTTTATGGCCAGTAATGCCAAAACCTCTTTGAAAAGTTCATTGAAGAAATGCGTGCAGTTATCTGATCTCAATACATCGCACACGCCCCATTGAGGAAAAACCTCCTGCAATAAACATTTTGCAACACACTTAACACCTGAATGTGCACAAGATTCGGCCTCCACCCATCACGAGAAGGGACACATGACCACAATGAGATAACGAGATCCATTCCACATTTCCCCCATGTCCACATAATGAATATGCAGTTTGCAGAACGGCCCTGTAGGGCAGTGTAAGGTGCCTTTGATAGTCCTTAATGAAAGTCCTGTATTGTAACTTTGCCACGTAGTGCAATATATGGCCAAGTTAGTGAAGTTCTTCTGTAGGTTGGGGACAAACCAGTCCTCCTGTATGTCTGCTGCAATGTGCTGTTTAGAAATGTGTGATTGATGGTGTAACTCATGTGGCATAACCGCATTTCCAGATGTCTTGCCTCCATAACAAATTGGTTGGGACTGTTTACACCCTCTTTGCACCCAAAGTTCTTTGTTTTCTTGTGGGGCCAACCCTATAACTCAATCAGCTGTGTAATTAGCAAGGCATTGTAAGGTGTTGATAACTGTTCAGTGTTGGTTGTTAACACAGGATACTGTGATATTTGGGGCACTGGAAGATAAGCTGCCATTTTCGCTGCCGCATCTGAGGGGGCATTACCGAGTGAGACCTTGTCTGTGTTATTAGGGTGGGCGGTGCACTTTACGACTGCCACTACAGATGGTCCCGACAGTGCATGAATGAGCTTGCCCAATAATGCAGCATGTTGAACGGGAGACCCATCAACTCTCCTGAATTCCCTCCCCTTCCACCGTGCAAGACCTGCATGCACTGTGGTAGTGGCATATGCTGAATCAGAATTAATGGTCACGTTGCACCCTTCAGATGCTTGCAGTGCTTCAATTAGCGCTATGAGCTTCACAGCTTGAGCCAACAAATGCATTGGCAATCTCTTCTGCACTAGCTTTTCGTATTCCCCATCCACTATATGGACCACTGCCGCACCAGTACGCCGCAAGCCTGTGTCATGGTCAATTGTGGCTGACCCATTAACAAAGAAGACCCCCCTCCAGTGGTTTATCACATGCTTTTGCAATATAATCTTCTTCTCCCTTAAAAGTTACAGTCGTGGTCTGCTAAGTCTTCATCAATGCACATTTCTGTCAGAAAAGTGGTAGGATTAACAGTTTTGCACTGTACAATGTGAATATTTGGGCTCGATAAAATAACCTTGAACGCAGATGCTCGCTGCGTGGTCAGTGTGGATTTTTAATGCTCTAGAATGGCAAAAACTGCATGTTCGGCGTACAATGTCACAGAACATCCAATAACGGTGCTGGAGCTTTTTTCAATGGCAAATGCAGCAGCAGCAAGTGCCTGTTCTAACATACCATTGTAATAGGCCAATGGCTTGTGGCCCATGGATCTTTCTGTGTCAGTCATCAGTTGCCCATTAGAGCGGGAGAATAAATAGAACTCTTGCATGTAGTATGGGGTAGTCTGGTGCTGTCGATATGACCTCTTTCATGTCATTCAAATGTGTGAGCATGTCCTCCATCCAGACTATTTTGTTGTCCCCCTTTTGTGCTTCCTTGAGGGCCTCTAAAAGGGGCCTGGTGTATGCTGCATAGTCAAGTATCCATGCCCTGCAATAGTTGTAGAGTCCCAAGAATGTTGCATTTCCTTCATTGTCTTGGGCTGTGGGGTGGCACGCACTGAGGTGGCGAAGTCAGGGATGATTCTTTTGCCATTCAGAGTGATCAACTGACCCAAGTAGAGTGCTTCCTGGAGACAGTACTGTAATTTAGCCTTATCACCCTTGTGTCCCTTGAGGGCCAAGAGCTGTAGGAGTGTTATGGAGTCCTTTCTGAACTGCACACTAGTAAATCATCAACATATTGAATAATTGTACTTGGTGCCGGAAT
Source organism: Ambystoma mexicanum (assembly GCF_040938575.1). Lineage (NCBI taxonomy): Eukaryota > Metazoa > Chordata > Amphibia > Caudata > Ambystomatidae > Ambystoma > Ambystoma mexicanum. The sequence continues at coordinate 387,108,022 of NC_090936.1, forward strand.
ATTACCTAAATCAGCATGTAACCTCTTGTTGAAAATACTGGGGTCTCACAGTACCCTTAGGCAGTCTCATATGTTCAAAGCACATCTCCCCATGCATAGACACTGTAAGATATTGTGAGTCATGATGCAAAGGAACAGAAAATAAGGTGTTTTTGAGATCTACTACAGTAAAGTGGGTCGCCTCTTTCGGGATGCTACATAGGATTGTCGCAGGGTTCGGGACCACTGGAAATTCTGCCTGTACAATGTCATTAATAGGGTGCAAATCTTGAATCGGTCTCCAGCTACCCCCTTTTTACTTTTCTATCGGGTATATGGCAACGTTGCATGGGGAGGTAGATAGCAATATTATCCCCCGATTTAGCAGGGCAACGATCGTGCCCCGTATCCCCTACTCCGCTTCCCTTGATAAAGGATACTGTCTTACTTGGGGAAACACAGCGCCTGGCTTGAGTGTTATTCGAACTGGGGTCACTCCTTGTAGGAGCTCCACATCATAGTGATTTTTTTGTCCTGAGCCTCTCAGGGACCTGCTCTAAGTCTGTCTCAGTGAAGTTGGGTGGTGACACGAGAGCCATCAAAGGACATTGCATTTTCTGATACTGCACCATAATATCACAAGGGATAGTAATCGCTAGCACAATCTCGCCATCGACTTGTCGGTCCTCAAACAAGTCTGTATCAATCACTTCTCTAAGAGGCATTGTAGGGTCGATACGCAAGACTGTGCACCATTGACACCCTTCTGAGTCAATTCCAATTACCACAATCCTCTTAGCTGACACCACCAGACCCTGTAAGTCCTGGGACATTATCATTCCTGCCACCAATTCAGGGGTTACCACAGGCTGAAAAATGAAGGCTGATGGCACTCGCCAACAAACCTTGCCAATTTGGGGCACTACCTCAAGAAGTACTATCATGCCGCCATACACAAACATGTCCGGGTCCACAGGAATAACGCAATCCACTGTCAAATAGAAGCGGTGCAGTATAAGATCTGGCCTGCTCTAGGAGGACCTCCACTTCCAACCTGTGTCACTTCCTGCCAGCCACCACCAGGCAACCAAAGATGTTGGAGTGAGCTCCCTCTGCTCTTCTTGTCCACTCGAGCCACACGTCACCCCATCACCTCTCCTCTCCTCGTTGCTCATGCTACTGTGAGCCCAACGTTTCCACAAGGCTTACCATCTGCCAGGCCCCGGTATCAACACCAGGACTCTCCAGATTCACTGCGTCCCTCCACAATCCGTAGCATCGGCTCCGGCAACCACGCTGCAGCTGTCCCTCTAACGCTGCACTTCACTCTCCGGCACTGAGAGAAATACCTTAGAGGAAAGGACCTCTAAGCATATTCACATCATGCTCACAGCACAGGGTCAAGTCGTACCTTGCACCTCGCAACCAAGGGCGCTTCTGATATTATCCTGTGTTTCTGTTAACCCTTTCCTCCTAATACATTTTAGCAAAACTTCACTATTTACCAGAAAGTGGGTATTGGTTACTTTCTCCCAATTTACACTCTCTCAGAGCTGCTTCGATGGAGTCCTTGTAAGCAATAGAGAAAGTGCACTATTTGGGGAGTGGAGGAGACACAGTCGCCACCGCACAAAGGCGAGCAGAGAAGAGCTCCCGCCCTGAGGACTGGGCAGCACGGCATCTGCCTACCTGAGGAAAAAAAATAGAATGAGCAATTCCTGGGTCCAGCCTCCTGCTGGGGGAGCAGAGGAGCAGCCCACCGTCGTGGGACCAAAATGAGCTACAGAGGCTCCTTCCTGGGGGAGAGATGCTGCGAGGCTCTTGGCAGCCGCAGCAAACCAAAATACTAAGAGCTCCTGCCTGGGGAGCTGCAGAGAAAACGCAGTGTGGACCCTGCATGGGCCGCAGAAGAAAAGAAAAGGCATCGAGTTTCTCCCACATGGGGGGAGAGAATGCATCATACCAGCTGCCATTCCTACCTGGGAGCGAAGCGGACAAGGCCCCACTGTAATGGTGTACACTCCTGCATGGGGAGACGTGCATGGGAAGAAGCTGCTTGTACAAGGGGAGGGGAAGTGGACAGTATGTCCGCCTGCATGCAGCCTGCCTCCTGCGTACAGCCAACTATACTCCTGTCTGGGGAAGGTTAGTGGCACATGTCCCTACATGCGAGTTGAGCTCCGGGCAGGAGGAGAGCAGGCGGCCCATGCCGCCCAAGAACATTTAGTGCTCCTGCCTGAGGGAGAATTGGCTGACCGTGCCACCCCAAGGAATTTTGGAACTTCTGCCTGAGGGAAAACTGGCAGCCCATGTCGCGACAGCACTACAGGCCACTCGAAGAAGGCACTCCCGTCAGGGGTAGAGGTGCGCCGCCTCTCCAAGCAAGCGCTCCCGAAAGGGGGCGAGGGGGACAGTCTCAAACAAGGCACTCCCGTCGGGGGGAGTGATGCACTGCCCAAAGCAGCTCCTGCCTGGGGGAGAGGCCTGGGAGAAGAAGCGCGGCTCTGCAAGACCCAGCACCGCAGTGGCTTTAGCAGGAAGCCAGCACCGGGACCCTGCCGATCCTTGCGGGCCAACAGGCCAGGAGCAGGTCATGCATTGGGACACGTCCCCAACACTCAACGGACAGAGCGGTACAGCAAGAACTGTCAGCGCAGTGGCTGTACCTCGGAGCCCAGGACAGTGAGAAAACCCTCTCCCTGGAAAGGAGCCAGCAGATAGCACGACATGGACTGTTGCAGATCCTGCAAACCATAATCACTACAGTTGGGGCGCGGGGAGCCCGGTGCAGCTTTTCCAGGCAGTTCGGCGATCACCACTTCTATCAATATTGGACTAATAAAGCTTTAAGACCTATGTTCCAAAGTGTTTCACCCACCAATGAATATATATGTAGACGACCCACGAGGTCGGAGCCAGTTCTGTAGTGGTGAAAACACATGCCATCTCAGATGTTAATCATTTGTCTTTACACTTGGCATGGGATGTGGTGATCTCAGCACAACACCATGAGGTGCGTGCTGAGTCACGTGTGTGTGTGTCATGTCACAATGGCGTGACCAAGTCAATAAAGGGTTTGAGCAGTTTCCCGCGCGCCAGTGGCCGTACCAGTAATCCTGGTGTTTGTGTGCATTATTCTTGCCGGGCGGGCTGCCATATGGACAGTCAGGCCGCCCTGAGCTGCAGGGCACCCTTTCTACGGTGGGGACCCCCGACCCCACAACAGATACTGTGTTGTCCCTCTTTATAGGGCGAGGGTTCCCCCAATACATATTTTCCATTTCCAGCACTGCTTTTGTGCCCATAGTTATAATGTAGGAGGGGGGAACCACATGTCCCAGAATGCACTGTGCTTTTGACTGAACACCAGGCCTGCTGCAGATGTCATAACTTGTGATGGCTCTGCCCATTACAATTTGAATGATATCGTATCCAGCACATCGTATTTCCACATACAAATCGGAAAAGGTTGAAAATAACGTCGAAACACCTAAATAAAAAGTGTCTTCCATACAACATCGTCTTATCGCGCACAGGCGGGGCGGAGAATCATTCCGGGGAAATATCATTGCGTGTAAATTCGCGTTCCTCCTTCCAGTCTCCGGCTTACTTTTCTTTTCCTGGAGAGGCGGAGATTCGTCTCTCTCAGCCGGCGGAGATTGGTTTACAAAGCAGGAAGAAGAAGTGACGCTCTGGCATTGCTGTTTCAACTCCAGGAACTTGCTTGTTCGGTGTACAGCCTGGACGCAATATAGGACAGATCTTTTGTGCGATAAATCGCTGCAAAAGATAATTAACATTAAAAGGATGAGCGGCGAGCCCTGCGTGCACAGGGTGGGATGCTCTGCTCGTCTGGCATGGCTCCATGCTAAGGGCATAGTTCCACATGGACAATTGTTGCTAATTGGGAAAAGGCATGGGATGCTAAACATTGCCTTTTTTGGCCTGAATGGAGCGTGATGCTGTGCAGAGCAGGGCCGAGGCGCCGCGTGAATGCGGATCTCGGCTCCGCTGCAGGCTGGAGACAGGAGAACCCCGGCCACCCGCCAGCATGTCGTCGGAAGAGACCATCAGGATCACCCTGGGGGATAAATGCTACGAGGTGTGCAAGAGCAGGCTGATCGAGAGAAGCGACTACTTCCGAGCTCTTTACAGCTCGGGCATGAAGGAGTCCCAGCCGGGGCAGTCGGTTCAGCTGCAGGGGCTCAGCGTTCCAGGTCTGGAACTAGTCATCGAGTTCATCAACACCTCCCAGGTGACGCTGGAGCAGGAGACGCTGGAGGACCTGGTGGAGAGCGCCTCCTTCCTGCAGGTCACCTCCATGTTGGAGCTCCTCCTGAGCCGAGTCCAGCTGGACAACTGTGTGGAGCTGTGCAATCTGGGTGAAGTCTACGGCACCCAGGACCTTAGGGACGCCTGCCTGGAGTTCATGGCCTGCAACTACCACCAGCTGCTCCAGAGGCCAGAGTTTCACCTCTTCCCCACGGGCTTCAGGCAGCAGGTCAGGGAGATGAGGATGAAAGGGGACGCCACCCTCATAGCCCTGGGGGACTTCATTGGCACTCCATTTATTGGGCCCCATCAGGAAGGGCCCTGGTCCATGATGAGGTTTGATGAAGCTGCCCAGCGCTGGCTGCCCATGGCTAGCAGTCTTCCCCCTAGCATGGTGAATGTGAGGGGCTATGGCTCGGCAGTGATGGACAATTACCTCTTCATCGTTGGAGGGTTTCGGATGAGCAGCCAGGAGATCTCTGCTGCCCACTGCTATAATCCTTGCAAGAATGAGTGGAAGCAGATTGCTTCAATGAACCAGAAAAGGTAAACAAGGTCACGTGATGTACTTCAAAAGAACAATGCCTTCCAGATGTATATATATAATTCATTATAGCCGCTGCTGGGAATTTTTGTTTGCCCCCCCCCCCCACCTTGCAATGACCAATGGGTCACATATGCGACTTGTAGACCCATTTTGTGGCCAATTTGGCAAAACCAAGCTTGTGTCTACCTTGGAAGTTGCCATATTAATGCCATGTCCTAGAACCACCCCACATTAGTTATGTCTCTACTCTCTCTGTATATATATCGGTTCTCTGGCTCCTCCGTGCATCTTTAATTAATGACAAGAACTCCTCATTCCAAGGTTGCCACTGCCAGGCCACCAATGTAAACAAAGGAGGACCTATTTCTCACCCATTTCCCTTTCTCCTTTTCTGGAGTTTCTTGGTGGGATATTTTAATGCTAATCCCTGGCAACATATCCCACATTGCTTCAAGGGCCCACTTGTGCACACCTAGAGTCCAGCAATCAGCCACATGCTACGGTTTAGTAATTTCGAGCATGTGGAACTGCCTCGTAAATATTCCTATTATCTCCAGACATGCTAGAACTCGCCGTCTAATTCTGTACCATCCTAACCTTTGATCCACCTTAGCTGGATCTGCCATAGCTCGAGGTATCATAATGCTTAATATTCCTATCATCTCCAGACATGCTAGAACTTGCCGTCTAATTCTGTACCATCCTAACCTTTGATCCACCTTAGCTGGATCTGCCATAGCTCGAGGTATCATAATGCTTAATATTCCTATAATCCCCAGACATGCTAGAACTCGCCGTCTAATTCTGTACCATCCTAACCTTTGATCCACCTGAGCTGGATCTGCCATAGCTCGAGGTATCATAATGCTTAATATTCCTATCATCTCCAAACATGCTAGAACTCGCCGTCTAATTCTGTACCATCCTAACCTTTGATCCACCTGAGCTGGATCTGCCATAGCTCGAGGTATCATAATGCTTAATATTCCTATAATCCCCAGACATGCTAGAACTCGCCGTCTAATTCTGTACCATCCTAACCTTTGATCCACCTTAGCTGGATCTGCCATAGCTCGAGGTATCATAATGCTTAATATTCCTATAATCCCCAGACATGCTAGAACTCCCCGTATAAATTCTCTACACTCCTAAACTGTGATCCACCTTAGCTGGATCTTCCATAACTCGAGCTATCATAACACTTTCCCTGCTCTCAAAGCTGCTTCCCTTCACTAATACCTGGTCTTGTCTTCAGCCTCTTTACCCAACTGCTTCACCTTTCCTTCATCAATGCTCTGTGACAAACCAAGGCTTGGATACCACGGGCACAGTACACCAAACTCCAGGCAATCCTCAGCTCTCTGAGACCACTACAGGGATGATGTGGTGCAGTGTAACATATTGTAATATGACGTTTGGCAGGTTACTAACACTAGTTTGGACAGTTGTTGTATTTGCACTCCTAAAACCACAGAATTTCAACACTAGTTTATTTTTTCCTCAACAATTGAGTTGCACAATGCACAATTTGAGCTTATTAGTTTAAAAGAACATGATCTGGGGGTTCCCTGGTCTCTCACTACATAATTCTGGGCTCCCTCGTTCCTGCTAATTCAAGAGCAATGTTAAAGGATCTCTAGTGAAAGTGTTCACACAGTGACAGCGTTACTGACCTTGAATAATTTAGTATGACACCCCCCCTACTCTGCAGTAGGCTCACGCACCCCCTTGCACCACAAGGGGAATGCGTTTCACCATTGGCGGCAATACAAATCCATCTTCCACAGGTGCGGGTGGTGCACAAGCGTCCGCTGCTTATGTCCTAGGATAGGGCTGGTGGTACAGCGAGCAGATAAAGCACATCTGACAATTTCTCCACAAATTCAAACACTGGTGATGGCAGGCTGCGGCGGTTGTAGTGTTCTGCTTTTAGTGAGCTAATGCATACCACTGTCGATCTCATACCATGATACACTGTGCTGCTCACGGTCAAACTTCCTGTCCGCTTCACAATAAACCAGCGAGGTCATGTGACGCAACCGCGCTGTGGCCTTTGGACATCCTTGCATTCTCTTTGTTTGGCCCATCCACACACACCCTTGTCATCCATAGAACTTGTTTGTTCAGTAATCCATTCTTCCTGATGCATTTTCCATTGATAGCTTCTTGCACCATTATATGCCTTTTTGCAGTGTCCGCCTTTCATCCATCTTCAGAATCTTTCGTTCATCCCTCCAGCACCATACGCTTACACATTAATCTACTCTCGTGATCACCCCTTCTCACATTATCCCTCGCTCTTATTCTTAATCCTATTTCTTCATCCCTCCTGTGCCCTCTTTCCACCAAGTCTGCGTTCCTCTCGACATCCCTCCTCTCCCTAACACTGTGTGCATGAGCTCAGAAGATCTGTTCACCACGCAACAGCCATTACTGTTTCCTTTGTCCCCGCTTCTTCGTGTTGGCAGATGGTTGGCCTGCGTGCTGCATACTGGTGGATTGGGACTGGGTGATTGCCTCCTGGAGGTCGTATGGTGCTGAGCCTTCCAGACATTAGTACGCAAGGCACAGGATCTTGACGATGGGCCGCACTGCCCCGAAAGCTTTCTTCCTCTTCTTCTTGTTAGGATGACTCCAGAAACCTGAAGCCGGCGATTTCCATCTATTAAGATGGTGTTCGCCATCCCCGAAATCCAGTGTGTGCTTTAGAGTTGTTTTATGACTTGACTGGTTGGCCACAGCTAATTCTACCCGCCGTGTCCTGGAACTTTTGTGGCTTTTTTTTTTTTTTTCTTTTTTGGGGACAGATGAGACGGCCTGAGTAAGTTCCCTGCTTCTCAGGAGTATTGCTAGGTTATGCAGGCTTAACTACTGAACCTCTCTCTATAAGTAGAGAGTGTTGCAGTGTAGTTCAGGCTGCATCACATAGAAATACTCCCGAAAAGCGGGGAACTTTATAGTATATTTAGTATGCAGCGTGTCGGAATATTCAAGCAATATCACTTAATCCGTGAAGAATGGCAGCAAGGATATTGACAGTGGCCTCAATTACAGACCCAGCACAATCACTGCTACTGACTGTGGTAATCTGAGGCGCCAGCCTAAATTGCGGCAATACTACCTTCATGTTGGTAACTGGTGCAGATTCCCTGAAATACCGCCAGCTGTATTTCAGTGAATGGCATGCACTATTCAACATATTTTTCAATAGCATTTCATTCCTCATCTTGAGGGTGGAAATTGGTTGAAGTTTTCTTCTCCCACTGTGCATGCTTTTTATAGTGAAGAGAAGCGCTGCTAATGACCCTTTTTAATGCATTAAATTACTACAGGGGTACTTTTGTTTAGCCTCCTTGGGTGTCCCTAAACAGGAGGGCTTGCCCTACAGCAGAATTGCCAAAACTTCATAAGACCATATACAATGTCTGCTGCCACATCATGGGCGGAGGATAACGTTTGAGGTCCCATCGTGATAATCCACCTGTAATTGAGTGGTATTTACCACTGTTTGAATTCCCATGGAATTCGGTTGTTGGTAAATACAAGCCTGCAGCAGTGCAAGTCGTAAAACGGGCCGTATTTGCACAATACTGCCCATTTTACCATTGCCATCATAGCTGTAATGAGGCCCAGTATGTTTTTGAGTACGTTCCAGAGGGCTCCAAATTTAGTAATGATTATGAAAGGGAAACCTTTTCATTCCTTACAGTAAAAACTAAATGAACAAGTGGGTGACATTTTTGACTATCATCACCTGACTTGGTGGTGCTGTGAATCCCCAAAGGCATTTATAATGCATAGTTAAAAAACGAAATCACAATTAGAAATGTGACTAAGATGCATATTTATGGGTATCCCAAATGGCCAAAATAAATTCCGATGAAAACAAGGACATTGTGTATGGTTTGCCTTTTTATTCTCTGTCATGTAATGTCCCTTCCAGGTGCAGAAGCGGGGTACGACGTCCTTCCATCGCCTGCCTGTTCATCCTCAGGCTTTTTAACGTGCACATTCCATCGGATGTGCTCATCGAATTTTTTAAGGGGGTGTGGGACAGGGCAGATGAGGTTTTGGGCGGGTGGACAATAGCAAAAAATAAGCGTGGTAGGTGGGTGTGGGGGGTACCCCCTAAAAAAAAAAAAACCGATGAGCACATTGGATGGAATGTGCACGTTAAAAAGCCTGGGGATTAACAGGCAGGCGATGAAATGAAATGACATGGAACCGCAGAGCGGATGGTCGGCTTGGATCTCAGGGCGGATTTAGAAGATTGAATCAGGGATTCGAGGAATTTTGGGTCACCGCCAGCACAATAGTGAAAAGGTGTGTGTGCACCGCCAGGACAATAGTGAAAAGGTGTGTGCGCACCGCCAGCCCAATAGTGAAAAGGTGTGTGTGTGGGGGCGCAGGGGGGTGAGCGACAGGGGTAATTGTACAAGGGAATCGCCGCTCGTCATGTTCCTTTCATAAAGCACAGCTTTACTGCTGGTTCAACAGGGAGCTGTGCAAAGGGACATGGACGATCATAGGTTTGAAGACCGCTGGGCTTTCGGGAACTTGGTGTTAACAGCAAGGGGGGGGCACTTGTGCTAATCTAGCAGAGGAAGCTGGGAGCTGAGAGTAGGGATCCACCACCCGGAGTGGTTAGGGTGCAGGCTGTGAATTGCCAGGCCTGCACAAATATTCAGGGTTTCCCATCAGAATTTCCTTATTTTGGGAAATTGGGAGCAAGAAATGCCTTTTTAAAGGAGTACACATTAGTCCGGTTTCTAGGCTGTCATATCTTTAGGAAAGCATAAATACATTTTAATCTGAAAAAATAAGCATTTGGCTTGTAATGCAAGGATTCTTTGTAGCTAGCAATTGCTGTGAGTGAAAAGAAGCATTTTTATCATGTGATCTGTCTTCCCATTGGGCGGCACTGTAGCAGAGGCCCTCTTTGTGAAAGGTGCTGTCTATGCCACTGGCCTCAATCCATCTCGTGGCCAGTGCCTGTAGAATAAAGCGTCAGACCCCATGGTTTTCTTTGTTGGGAGTTTAATAGACAGGTACAATACGCCCCTGAGCTCCTTGGCTATTTATTGACTAACCACCCCTTTTTGGCTGTTTCTGAGCACTTGCAGACATGATACTGTAGCATCCTGCAATGACGCCGAGACTCTGTGCAGTGGCCGGAAAGACACATATGTTTGGGTGTTCTATATAGAGATAAGTGCCCTTTTCGGCCGCTTCTGTTCCCGTTCAGGTGTGCGCTTCAAAACCATGGATGCTTCATAGCCACGTACCAACGCAGAATTATGACAGCACAGTGAAGAGATGAGCATCAATGAAAAGCCTGTACTGTGGTCCAGGGCATCCGTTACCCTGGTCTGTTCTGTAAGTGATCATGTATAGGCCACTCTGATCATTTCAAGAGAGCGCAGCCTATTGCTTGTAAGGTGGCAAATGAGTGTTGCCCTGCGTGCATGCTTTTCTGGTGGGTCATGTTATGTTGGCTACCTTTTTGCAGTTCTAGTAGTTTTGTGAAGGATGGCCCTCAAGTCCCTATTAGTACCCTCCTAAAAACATCTGCACTCACCCCCACCCCTTCCAAAAGAACCCTGCCCAAGATGCAGTTCCCTTACAATGTTAAATGGCGGCAGCACAAAGGACCCCAAATGGGCACAAATAGAAAATTCAGGAAGGAAATGTGCATATTACACCAGAATGTTCGACGGGGGAGGAGATAAGGGCCAGAGTTAAACTGCAGGGGTAGGACAGTGTAATGCCACTAACTAACCCTACTAAAAACTCAACCTTCTGCATATAGCTTCTCAAACTCTGAACTAAACACAACCATAGCACAATAAACCATACGTCCTTCACAACACCACAACAATGAAACAAACAACACATATCCTCGCACAACAGCACTTGGCAGCTACCAACCGAAAAACACACGCTCAGTGAATGGTGTCAACCGAACTGAAGCTGCCAACAGCACATCACAGCCACCTTGCACTCTTCTTCCACTCAGTCCGACTAACTTAGCCGCCTCCCCCCTGGCTTTACAGATACGCCAAGAAACCATGCAGATGGCAACAGTTTGTGGTACAAGATCCATTAGCATAACGTATGATGCAACTCTAAAGCGCTGCAGAAGAGTTAGGCCGGCCCCGATAATATACTAGTGAAAGCATCCTGGTCTGTCGTGTAGGGACCCATCAAGGTGCTGGTGAGAGGGGGGGGGGCCTGGATCTCATGAGCGGTTTGCAAGAATGGGAGGGGACAGAGCGGGACATGTGATCGTTGCCGCATAATGGCCAGTCCAGGGGGGCAAGGGGCTGCCTGTGAGGGAATAGCTGAAAGTTCATGCTCATTTTCTATCAAGCACTGCTTCGCTGCTGGTGCAATGGAACCACTCTACCCCTCAAGCCCACATTTTCATTCCTCCTGTCCAGGCCTGTGACTGTCAGTTTAAGAACTGGACAGATCTCTATAATACAGGATAAACTGTTAGACATGTGTTAGGCACAGTGGCAAACATGATATGACGAATTTCAACTTTGATGAATTCTGAGACAACTCCAATTATGAACTCCTGTTTTAACAGAGAATAGCTAAATAGATTGAAATTGTATTGACTAACATTTCTGACTACTTTTTTTGAACCTCGGTTTGGTGATGCATTTTTAAAAAATCATCACTGATGAAAAATATAATAGTGACGTATAGGAATGTCAGGGTTCGAAATTGAGGGGAGCTGGGAGCTGTTTAGCTCCTGTTTAGGAGAGCCTGGTTAGCTTATAACCAGCCGTTACAAGGAGCTACACTTTGCTCCCCAGGCTAACTGATGCTGAACAAACACGACTATGTGAATGTAACTCGGTTACATCTGGGACAATCTATAAATACACATTAGGGCACATCTATATGACATTTATTATTTATTTCTTGTTGCGCACCACATCCCCATAGGCGTCAGGGCGCATATTTGAAGCATAATGGGTCATAGATGATGGATACAGTTAACCGTTTGCATTTTATGTGGAAGTTAGATTTGTGTAATGCTATGCACTACTTCCCCATTGGTAGTTCCTGCTTATCCAATCCTAATTACGAGCCCTGCAAGGGTAAACGTAAACATATCTATGAACCTGTATGCCTTATTCTTTTGAGTAATAAAAATGCTTCAGGTGGCACTCCAGCAGAAACGCAATAAGGGCCTCACCGAGAACATGCATTCTTGGTGTGTGATTTGCGAAAATATTGGGACGCCATGCACTGCCCACGAGTTGTACATCACGTGCAGCGACAGCTCACTGCATAGTGCCACTATTATGTTCTAGCAGGGCTGTATCATCAGCCCAGTTCTCACTGACCAGACTGTGCGCAAATATAACTGGCAGACAAAGCCAATCATGCAAAGTGCCGGCTGTTGCCTTGACAAAGGACATTGTCTGAAACACGTGTAGGCATTTTCCCTTGAATTGTGTTCTTTGTGTTACTTGCTACTGTGTTTGGATTGCTTTGTTTGGCATCTCATAATAGAACCCAAAATTCAGCAATCTGCACAACTGCCCTGAATGGCGTAGCAGACAGCTCCACAGATACTATCAAAGAAAGATGCGTGGCTAATGACTCTAATTGGAGTGTACTTCATGTTTCTGAAAATGAAGGCGCAAGGTCACAATATGACCCTGTCCCTATTTTGAAGACTGCCATAACGGAACAAACGTACTACTTTCTGCGTGCATGCGACTTTGATTTTGTACCACACTAGCAGCTTCTAGCTCCCAACCTGCGCACCGATAGGCCAACAAGTCAAAATTAGAGCACCCTTTTAAATATAAAGTTTTAAAATGTTGATGGTTTTTAAAAATATTTTGACGTACAAATAATTGATACAAATAGCTACAATAAGATCATATTAAAAAGGAACATTGCATAACAATGAAGTGAATAGTATTTAGAATTTCATTTGAAAATTCATCTTAAAGTGGAAAATCTTATAAGAATAGATCAAAGTAATACAACCTCCGTTGGGATGTCCTCTTGACCCCCTTCTGCTCCTCTAAGGCCATCATTAATGTCTACGCTAATGGGACCGTCTTGGTCCAAGGCCCTCAGGCCAACCTCCACCTCTTTGATAGACGCTTCCTGCGCCTCATCAACTTCCTTTCCTCTCCTGCTGTCCCCTCTTCTCTGTCCTCGGCTTCCTTGCCTCCACCCTCTCACCCTGCCCTCTCTCGGGGTCCTTCTTCACCTCCACAGGGCATACCTCTGATCTGTACGCCTTCCCTGCAGTCCTTCAAGGATGGCAACCCTCTCCACATTGCCACTCTCAACTCTCGCTCTGCCGTCAAACATTCCTCTGATATCTGTCGCCTCCTTGAGGAACTGGACCTTGACATCCTCGGTCTCACTGAGACATGGTTCACGGCCAGCTCTGTCACCAGCTTTGACACACTCCTACCTGACGGTTACAAGATCCTCTCCTTGCCCAGGCCCAACTGCACAGGTGGGGGTGTTGCCCTTATCTTCCCTGAGTGGATTCCTGCCACTGTCACTCCTACGCAGACCTACTCCTCCTTTGAATCCCTTGTCTGCCGGCTCTCTCTCTCTCTGCGCCATTCCCTTACCGTGGCTACTATCTATCAGCCACCTGGTCAAATTTCCTCCTTCCTCTCTGAGTGGGCGGACCTCTCCTCCTCACTCCTGTCCTCAACCTCTCAACTCCTCTTACTTGGAGACTTCAACATCCACCTTGATGCCTCCTGTCCTCCCTCTGGACTCTTTCGCGACCTCTGCAACTCTCTCTCACTCTCTATTCGCCCGTCTGGGCCGACCCATTCTGCAGGGCACATTCTTGATACTCTGATCTCTTCTGACCTTCCCCTTTCTCCACTCCTCTCTCCTGGAGTGATCACTTTCTCCTATCCTCCCACCTCACCTTCCCTACCCCACAGGCAAAGCCACCCTCATCACTGCCACCCACCTTCATGGTCATCCGACCCATGAAGCTCTTGTCAGTTGAGGCTTTCGCTACCACCTTCTCACCCCCTCCTCCCCCTTCGGCTGACTCCCACCCTGACACAGCCCTCTCCACTCTGCTATATCTGATACTCTTGATATCCTTGCCCCCGTCATGAGAACATGAAGCCCAAAGCCAAATGTAACTCCTGGTATGACTCGGATCTCGTCACCCTTAAACGCAAGTACAGGAAATGGAGTGCTTCATGTTCATCCTCTGACAAACTGGCCTGCCGCCTGCTCCAAAGGCAATACCGGCTCTCCGTTCTCACCAAGAAGAGAGCCCTTATCCAAGCCCGCATCTCTGCTGCATCCAACAATTCGGCCGAACTCTTTAAAAAATCTGCAAGGAGCGGGCCAACTCTGCTGCAGTCTCTACCTCTCCTCTCCCCTCCCAGGCCCTCTGCATGGCAATGGCCTCTCACTTCATTTCAAAAACTCAGGACATCCTGTCCTCACTCTCTGCCTATCACCTCCCCCCCTCCATTCCCTGCTCTTCCTCTGGCCCTTCTGCAGCCACCCCTCCTCCCTCCTTCTCTGCCTTTCCCCTTTTTTCTGCTGACGAGGTTTCGAGACAAGTCCGATCTATGAAAGTCTCGTCAAAACAGGTCCACCCCTGTTCCTCCAAAACTATCAAGGACCACATCGACTCCTTGGCTCCTGCCCTGGCTGACTTCTGCAATCACTCCTTCGCCTCTGGAGTCTTCCCATCCCCCCTCAAGCACTCCCTTGTGCACCCCCTTCTTAAGAAACCCTCTTCCGACCCCCTCCTGCCAGCTAACTATCGGCCAAACTCTATCACTCCCTTCCTGGGCAAGCTCCTGGAGAAACTGGCCATCTCCCAGCTTAATCTCCACGCTGAATCTGTTGGTAGTCTTCATGACCATCAGTCTGGCTTCAGAGCTGCCAGAAGCACGGAAACTGCTCTCCTGAACATCCGTGACGACCTGCTCTCAAACCTTGATTCTAATACCCCTTGTGTTCTCATTCTACTCGATCTCTCTTCTGCCTTTGGCACTGTCAACCACACCATCCTGCTCAACCGTCTCCGTGATAACCTGGGTATCACTGGTCAGGCTCTGGCATGGCTGACCTCCTTCCTCTCCAATCAACCCTCCCCGGTCCAACTGGGGTCCTTCCTCTCTGACATTTTTTTCTCTACCTCTGGTGTCCCCCAGGGATCTAACCTCTCCCCCTGGCTGTTCAACCAGTATCTGGCACTTCTTGCTCACCGCATCGCCGCTCTCTGTCCCAACTTTCAGTGCTACGCGGATGATACCCAGCTCATTTTCAGGCTACCCTCGGCCTCCTCTTCCCCTTCCCTCATCTCTGACTGTCTTTCTGCTATCCGTGAATGGTGTGCCACCAACGACCTCTGCCTTAATGCCAGTAAGACTGAGATTCTACTCATCGGCACACCCACTCCCTCCTTCCCTGCAGCTCTCTGGCCGGCCTCCCTTGGCCCTCTTCCTGCTCCTACCTGCAAGGCAAAAAACCTCAGGGTCATCTTCGACTCTACGCTCTCTTTCTCTCCTCACATATCTGACGCCTCTGAGAAGTCACACTACCAGCTACACCTCCTCAGAGGTATCCTTCCTTTCCTCTCCTTCCCCCAGAAGCTCACTGTCTCTAGAGCCCTGGTTCTCTCGAAGCTGGACTACTGTAACGGCCTCTATCTAAATCTTCCTGCATCTACTCTCCGCCCTTTGCAACTCATCCAGAACAGGACTGCGAGACTTGTCCTTGGCCTCAAGCCCAGGGACCGTATCTCTCCAGGACTGAAATCACTACACTGGCTCCCAGTGGCTGCGAGGATTATGTTCAAAACCCTCTGCATTGTCCACAAGGCCTTCTGGGGCCTTGGGCCAAAATACCTTCAACTCTCTCTTCCTAAATATCTTCCTTCTCGAGCTCTTCGCTCATCCACCTCCAACTCCCTCAGGGTCAGCCGCTTCTCCAAGCAACGAGCTGGGGGTAGATCTCTCTCCGCAGCAGGGGCCTACCTCTGGAACAACCTTCCTGCCTCCCTGAAACTTGAGGAGAACCATCTCAGGTTCCGGAAGCACCTCAAAACCTACCTCTTTGCCTCCGCTTTCTCTCCCTCTCTCCCCTGCTAAAATCACTGAACCTGCACTGAATCTGCAACTGGGCCACTCACCGATCTCGGTCCTTGGCCCAGCCACTCTTCCATGCACTGCCTACCTGCACTATGGGACTGTCTCTGTATCCTACAGCCCCTCCTCCCGGCACTTGCCTTGCACTTGCCACCAGCTGGCCCTATTATTTATCTTGTATTCTACTAACCATGTACTGCACTTTCCCCTCTCCCCTTCCCCTTGCACTTTTCCCTTTCCCCTCTACCCTTGCACTTGCGCGATCTGAATTACACCTGGCCTAGTAGGATCGTTGTCCGTCTCCCCTTGTTTCCCCCCCCTTGCCTCGTCGCGCCTTGAAACACTTGTGTATAGGCGCGTTACAAATGCCATATCATATCACAAGACGATAAACCGGACAGACACGATAGGAGAGACAAACGTAAACAGCTCATATTCTAGAAAATTCATGGTGGTTTGGGGACATTGGAATTAGGACTAAAGTGTTCAACACCAGTTGATGGAACAATACGGTTAAGAAATTCAGTAAAGAGAGTCAATCTGCGTTGAAATTTGAGTACCAGATTATTTCATTTCACAATAAGAATCTATTTGGAACAAAGTAAATTGCACCGTTCTTTAATATATAATCCCTGAGCGGTTTTCCAGTATATAGTAATCATTTGTAAGAATAGGGTAATAATTAAATGAAATACGTTTGAGGAATCGATATTAGTAAGTTCAAATATTTATAGCCACTGCCTTGAATAAGATTGGCTTGTCATATGGTTTTGGTTGTTGCTATGATGTGCGAGCAGGTGTTGCTCTCTTTGTGCTGGTAAGGATGTGTCTGATATCCTGTAGTTACGTTTGTGATGCTGCTTTTGCCACTCCTGTTGTATTTGTTGAATAAGAGGGCAAACTTTTCTTAATTTAGTGACCATCATTCTCCCTCTCAAATTGTAGGAAGATGGCAAATAGGATTCCTAATTAGTACAAAGTAACGGAAAAGGTAGAAAAGCGCTAAAAGTTGTCGTAGTCATTTCTGCGTTAAAAAATCCTGTTCCTTCCATTGATTATTTATGACTTGAATTAGATCTTTCACGCTTCTTGCCAGAAATTGACTGTGGCCAGGGAAACACTAGATACAATCTGCTTGAGGTCTGCATACGCAGATTCATTTGCAATGCATTGTCTATTGTGCACCAGCTATTGTTATCAAAATGCCCTAATATTTACTTCTAGGGGTAAACATTTGAAGTTGCAAGCTGCTAGCCATGCATGAAAAGTAACGTATCCCTCATCCCCCAGCACACAGAATCTCTTGAGCAACTCTGGGTTGTGACCGCTCAGTTATCTGTTCTCAGAACTTTTAAGGTTTCCATGTGAGTATTCTGCTGGGCACACCTGGGCTTGCAAAACACGTAGTGAGGCTCTAGAGTGGTCCACCCGAATTAAAGAATATCCAGATCCTACTTTAAAGAGATCTATCCCGAAGAAAAGGATGCAGAGAAAAGCGCCAGTTAACACAACAATGTGAGCTGCAGACTGCGCACTGCATCTACAAAAAATCATGTGTGAGGAAATGTGCAACGTTTACAGCCTTTCTACAATCCAAATGTATGTCCTAAGTAAGTGACTGGGCCTGAGATGACTATTTCCAAGTACAAGAAAGTATCCTGTACCTTTTTTAGTCCGATCTGAGATTAAAAAAAAGCACAGCATTTGATTGCAGAGGAAAACAAAATTGGGCCTGCATTCTTCTTCTGGTGTCTGTTTTTATTTCAGTTTTAAAGGATTAAGAACCAGTATTTTGAAACCTACAGATGTTGAAAATCTAGACCTTTAGATAGGAGTTTATTTGCAAAGAAGTGGGTAGTCATGTTAGGGGAGGGATGCTGTAGTGAATCAGTATTACTAAATTGGGGGTTCCAGATTCATAAATTGAACTAGATGGCCCCAGCTTAAAACATTTTACACTGTTCAGTAACACCCCTTGCTGTGGCCATTCAGGCATATGTTGACACCAATCCTAGCCAGGATGAGTCACCAAAAAAACACCAAGTGTGAAGATGAGTTTGCAAAGTATCGCACAGGGTTTTCTCTTTTGATGTACAGTGCACTCTTTCCCTCTATTGGATTAAAGATAATGAGACCTCCTTCCACCCTTCCCGAGATGTAGTTTACAGCAGAGTACTGATTGTGGGAGTTGGCGAGAGTCTGGCCTATTCAGGAAAACCAAGCAAGGCCAGGAGTGACTGTTGTATCCAAACCAAACTCCCACTTATCTGGTTCTATGGTGGCACCACCACAGCGTGGACCATGAGTGGGCCTTTACCATCTGTGCTACGAACGAATAGGATTGGATTATCATGGTTGTTGCATTATAAATCATGGACCTGGGAAACTAGACCGTCCATGTGATGTTCACAAATGGGGCACTTAACAGAGCTTGTTGCCTTCCATTCTTTTGATAGACAGTTAAGAGTCCCATTTCTTTTATTGGTAGATCTCCAACATTGAGTCATATCTGTGCTTGGCTGATCCTGGAGGAGAGTCTCCTGCCATTATCCACAAGAATCTTTAAGACAATATCTGCAGGCTAACGGGTTTCTCTTGTATCAGTCTTACTTCTGGAGGTTATCACATAGCTATGACCAACCCCCCAAGATCCATGCCTGCCATATATCTTTATAGATGCTCACATGCTGGTGGTACATGATTTTAGTTGCATAATCCATGTTTCTTTTTAAAAGGACACTGTACCTGATGGCTTGACAAGAGCAGTAGTCGGCAGACTTTTTTATTTATTTATTATTATTATTATTTTTTTTAAAACACCCTGAATCCAAGGGTAGCATTGAAACTTCCACACTCTCTTGCAGCTCCCCTTGCCCCCCAAGTTGATGTATGTATGTCATGGTTGTAGCCAGGGTGCAAAATGTTTGCTCGCCACAAACCATTGGCTAATGGTCTTTAACTGTTCATGTAAGAAATGGTGTGCTGTACGTATGTACACATTGAGGTGGTTAGTGACTTTTGTATGTCTGGCTAGTAGCTTGCACCTTGATTTTTTTTTCCCCCCTTGTTGGAGCTCAACGTTAGGAATTTATTGAAAACTCCCACCATCTAGATTACTCCTAAGCAGGTTTGTGACCGAGGAGTAGCACTGAATCGGTAGTTATTGCAACAATGCAAGACCTTAGGAGAATGGGACATGGCTTAGACTTGGCTAAAAATTGCAGCCTGTGCCACCTCTCCTTTTGAATCTTCCTCAACACCTGTTACCAATTGGATTCCACAGGGTTCTTCATTATCACCTCTGTTTTTTTTATCTGTACATGAAAACCCTTGCTCAGCCCGTCTGCCCTCATAGTCTCAGGTTTTTATATGTACGCAGACGATGCCCAAGTCATCCTCCGAAGGGGAGATGACTTGGGTGATACGACCCAGAGGTAAACATTTCAAGTTGCTAGCTACTAGTCAGCCATAAAGCCATTCCCCTCCCTCCATTCTGCACATACAAAGAGCACATCATTTCCTACTCACCAAGAGTTAATCATCGCTAGCCAGTGGCTAGTGGAAAGTGCACATTTTTTGGCCTTCGCTCAACAGTTTTCTAAAATGTAGGTAGGAGGTGGGTCACTGGATGAGTCAAATCCTTATAAAATTCAACCCCATCAAAACGGTATCCAGTATATGGTCGCCGAAAAATTGCCGTTTTTATAATGCATTTCGGCAAAACGGCTGTGGTGTGACCCATTAAAAGTGTTTCCATTATACCACAAAAGACGAGCGGGGGATTTAGGGGTGTCCCTCAAATTCCGCTCGTGGGGTATAATGGGTCCAGGGGTTGCAGAGGTGTCCCCCGCCTCCATTACATGGATTGCAGGGGCGACACCACAGCCTTTTTGCCACAATTATTTTTAAAACCTCTATTTTAGCAGTGACTTTATTACATGGAGCCATCAAAACAAAGTCTTGCTCTGTGGAAGAGGTACATCGGAAGCTATTCTCTTGAAAGGCTGTGTTCCTAGTTCATGAAAAGGAGTCATAGGCTTATGCCCCTCATCTGTTTCACTCGAAAGAAACCTGGGTATTCGGTTGGACTCTTGTCTTTCTTTATAACATCAGTTCAAGGCGGTAACCCAGCCATGTTTTTTTATTTCTCTGTGCCTGCTGTAGGCTTCTTTTTTTCTCTCATAGGGTTCAGTTGGTGGACGCCTCCAGTTTCAGCCGCCGGGACTACTGTAGCACTGTTTATCTTGGACTCTGAAGTGATTCCCTTTATATGCTCGAGATTGTCCAAAATAGAGGGCCATGATTCACCTTAGGCTGGGCCGGCGAGAACCTATCTCTCTGACTTTGTGCTTCATTGATTGGTTACCCGTTTCTGCGCAAATTCAGTTCTGCTTTCCCTGCAGAGTATGCTGCACATCCAGGGAGCAGGATTTTTACATGACCGATAATCTCCCTGTGTTCCCATTAGGGATCTAAGCTAAGCTTTTTCCACATTTGAAATGGGGTAGCAGACAGGGTCGGACTGTGCCATAAAATGTCCCTGGCACCAATGAAAATGTGGCCCACCGTTGCAAATGGCTATTCATTCCTTTTGTGACACTGTTTTAATAGTAACCAAGGGGGAGTTTGTTTAATAAAATGTGATGCAAATTGTGCATTTTAAAGAATATTTATTCAGCACATTGGTCAAACCCGCCAGCCGCAGAGTGAATTAACTCATCAAACTGGCCTGAATTGGCCCAAAAAGTGTCCCACTTTGACCAAAACAACTGGCTGACACTACCATTTTGTGTTCTTGGTTCCACCATGGGCCTATTGCCCTATAGGCCAGTCTGAGCCTGGTAGCAGATATGTTTCTGTTCAGTCAGCTGTTCTTTGGAACTCTCTACTACTGTCTCTCAGATCCATCCAGGTTCATTATCGCTTCTGCACTAATATGAGAACGCATCTATTTTCTTGTTCATTTTCTTGCCAAGTATATTGGTATCAATGATGCCACAGGGCCCTTTCATAGTGAGCAAGTGCTCCAGGAGTGCATACCGTATTGTAGCATTGCTGATCAGCCTGAGCTAGTGGGACGGGCACTGTGGGAAACGTGCTACAGGGGCGGTTTAACATCTGGGGGACATGTCTCCATTTTCTGCCCTTCAGAATGGGAGGGTCATCGGGGTGGTGGTCATCCCTATTCCTTGTCAGAGATGTGTGAGGAGGCGGTAGGAAATGAATCGAACTACGTTTGTGCCCGTCCTTATGCCAGAGATTCTTCTCCAGGCCATCACAACATGTTACATTTTCCTCATTAGGTGGCTTGCTCCACTTATGAGCCAAAATCAAAAAGATGTTTACTACCAAATCTGGCCCTGGGATTGATTCAGGTTAGTTGCAACCATCCCAAACATGCCAAGGCCAGCATCCTCACTATTGAAGAGCAAGTGCATTGCTAAAGCTTGTTTAGGATTCCACACCAGCAGTAGGAAATAAAGTCTAGGTGGAAGGTTTCATGGCTGATAAATCCTGATATAGAAAGGCAAAACGTAGCTCATGCTTTGCGATTTACATTCCAGAACACTATGTTTGCAGGCCCTCTTTGCATGCACACGAGAATGTGTCCTCAATAGGAAAACCAATCCCCGGGAAGACCATAAGGTACTTCCTCAGTAAGCTGTATGAATTAAGACCATGTTCAATCTGAGCTCTATCTTCTCTAGCTCTGTAATTGCCCCAGAGACTGAGCTGATCTTGTAAGAGATTGGTGGTTAGTAGGGGCACATAACACTAATTGGTGCCCCTCCAACCAATGCTTCTGTGTATCAAGGCATACATTAGTTTTCAAAAATTGATTAGCAGAGTTTGCTAATTAAATTATTTTGATTAGCAAACAAACCCATTTGATTAGCAATTTTGTACTAATGTTTTTAATGCCACCAGAAGATACTTGTACCCAAGATATAAAATGGGCAACAATATGCAGATTTGAATACCGTTGATGTAAGACATTAGTGAGATAAGTCAGGCCTTGCAAATTCTTTCTGAAAAATGGTGCATGTCACCACAGACCCACTTTAGTTTGGCACATTGCTGCCACCCAGAGGCCAGCCATGCACAGTGAAACTTTTATCTGACATTTACTGCAAACAAAGTAAAGTTTAAATAAAAGTTTCCAACATCCCCTGCAAATGGTACTGGCCCTTCTTAAAATCTACTCTACTATGCGAGTGGTTGAAAATACTTTGTGAGCCCTGGATGAGTGTCTGTAAAAAGGTTAGCTGCATGAATGCACACAAATAAATAGATATTATAAAAAGGCTCCTAAAACAAGTTTGGCCAGCTCTCTCTACTGCAGGTACAAATATATAATGCAATCATAATCATAGAGCAAAGTGAGCTCTGGAGGCCAACTACAGTGTACTGTTTTGCAGAAACATCTACAGACTGGATGAAAATATTGATCGCTACTTTACGTAAATATCAAGTTAGCTTTGTGTACTAATTATGTAAAAGACTAAGCAGAGTGGATGGCATAGCAGGCAGAGAACTGGGCAAACTAGGAAGAATATTGTAGTTTGCAGCCAACTCGCTATCAGGGTAGCGGGTACAAGCCAACATGGCAAGATAGAATGTCAAAGAGTATGATAACCGCTCATGGGTTGAGCACCAGTTGCAGGCTGTATGTAACTAGCAGGCGACAGGACTAGGTTTGCCATCAAAGCATTTGGCTGTGTGGTCATGTACATTTTCAAAAGGGTCCACTCGTCAATATGATGCATCTTCCACAACAAAATGAAATCTAGTTGGCACTGAGATTTACATACACTTCACTGTAAAGCATGGAGACAATTCAGTGTTTTACAGTAGCAATACTGTAATTATGCATTATGTAACCTATTACATTTTTAGAAAAAAGGAATTGAAAGCCTTTTAAAAAAAAATAACTAACACATAATGGTCTTTGGCAGACAGGATACAGTTAGCTTAATAGTATTATGCCAATTATTTCTGGTTTGCAATGATTTGAAAAATAAAATCTGCATAGCACTCCCATACAGGCCTTTTGCTGCACTCTTTCTGCATTTGCCCCTTTGAACTGCCAGTGAACAGAGAAAAGAGGGTGGAGAGAGCTCTGAAAGCAAGAGAGGGATGCAGGGTGAGCTGTGCTTTCATGGAACAAGGTAACAAATGGCTAACTTTGCTACACAAATGCCAATTTAATTAGCAAACCTACAGAATTGCATAGCAAATTGCTCAGCGACACTGCTTATTTTATGCCTTTTATAATAACATTGCCATTATGTTAAATATATGTCATTATTGAAGAATCGGAGTGTCATCTCACCAGTTAATCGTAACAGAGTTCAGAAGCATTCCCTGAGTTGGTTGCCTTTACCATGGGTGTGAAATTCCTATATAGCTCCACTCCCAGGACAAGTTCTTTTTTGTAAGGGACAAAAAGATTTTTAAACCTATTGTCCCATGGGCGAGTAGACGGTACATTCTGTATAGGTTTTGTGGGCTTTCAAAATACAGGCTTTGAAATCTTGTATAACTAAGAGCATCATGGCTACCAGGTGTTTGTTTTTTAATTGTATTAATTGACTTTCCACCAATTATGTTTTGTTAACTTGGCCGCATCGCTCCAGCAGCTGTGTGTTGTTGCATTGTGGTGAGAGAATTCTATTGCCAGAGTGGGTGGGTTTGCCAAAGTTCTCAACCTTTCAAATTTGCAATCGGTCTCCTTCTATAGGCACCTTTAAAAAGGTGCACAGAAGTGGAAACAAAGCCTGGCAAATATGTAAAAACAATGACAAAGAAAATGAGACCAGCAGAATTTTTTCTTTGGCAAATGTATACAATTTTGTTTATTAATAGTTTTTCCAGAAACCTTCCCTGAAGATGGTCATTAGGACCGAAATGCATTGGACACAGACAAGAAGGCCTTTGTCTCTGTAAAATAAACACTTTTGACATTTCTTATGTGCACAGAAATGTTTGTGGAAAAAAAACTATTCCTAAGAATATACAAAATTGTATGAATGTTACAAATGTATATGAATTCTAAGTGATACCCCACGCAGGTCCTTGCAGTTGTTTGGGTTACTCCACCAAAACCTCCCATAATTACTTTGTACTCCACTGTGCGAGTGGGGAATTTCCTGGCAACAGGACCAAATAATTTACAGAAAAAGAAACTACACAGAAATAGATAACCGAAGTATGGCGATGCCCACTCAAAATCCTGA
The DNA here is from genome assembly GCF_040938575.1 of Ambystoma mexicanum. Classification (NCBI taxonomy): domain Eukaryota; kingdom Metazoa; phylum Chordata; class Amphibia; order Caudata; family Ambystomatidae; genus Ambystoma; species Ambystoma mexicanum. The sequence continues at coordinate 387,132,183 of NC_090936.1, forward strand.
TAAAACCAACTATAGTTGCCAAGAATATAAAGAATGTAAAGGACATTTAGTTGGGGTATTTCTAATACTGGGAGAAGTGGCTACAGCACAGCGATTCAAAGGTCTGGATTGACAACATCCTAGAGAAGGGTGCGTGGCTTTTCAGAGCTTGTTGGCACTCTGCATACTTTTTAGTTTGCGACAATTTACGAATTCATGCACCACCTACATTTTTCTAATAATTGCACATCATCTGAAGTAGTGGTCATGCTAAATCGTTCTGACAGATTAGTGCTAATTACCTAAAGCTTCTTTGATCTTTGTGCAGAGGCCATCCTTATATTCTTTTCAACTGCTAGACCAGAGTACCACGTTATCAGTTTTTACACTAAGGTTCAAAGTTAGCAACTTGACCTTCAAGCTCAGTCGATGACATTTTTCTAATCATAGCTCAAGTATTTAATAGTCCAGCACGCATATACGTTTATTTTGAGGTGGCCAGGATCAACTTTTTTATTTGCTAGTAGAAAGGCGCTCACTTCGATAACCCAAGTTTTAGTTACTGCTGAAGATGCTGTGCTGCGTTACCTTCTAAACCTGTATATATCTGGTATGTTTGACAGCATAGGGATCTAAAGCTGCATGTTGCATCTGTGTGTGCCAGAGTTTCAGCCCACTGGCTGCATGGAACCCAATGTGGGGGCCAGTCACCGCCAGGGGTACACGTCTTTCCTCCCAAGATCACTGCACCCGTGAATCAAGTCGCACACAGATGTAGAGGGCTTGGATGAAAAGGCAGGAGGAATGCCACCCGGCACTCTCCCATCCGGCAACAAACGACCAGAAGTAGGTTAAATGGGGCATGGTCAACTTTACCGTGCCAAGTTATTATATATTCAAGGACTCCTTCCACAACACCCACCTGGAAAAATGCAGTTGGAACAATTGATCAGAGAAGGGTATCTGCTTCCAGGAGCTCAAATCGGTCCAGAGGCTGCAGAGCCCGATGAATGTAGGGTTGCCTTAACAGACCAATACAGTTCGCAGGAAGTGTAACCTGAACAGCATGAAGGCACAGAAGGCGTGGTTTCTTCAGGGAAGAATGTTCACTCCAACACCCCATTAAGGACCACTACGGTGGTGATAATGCGCGGTACAAATGTCCCTTAGCATTAACATTAACACTGCAAAGTCCTAAATGCAGAAACTAGTCAGTTCTCTGCCTTACGGTTCAGCAGGCGTAAAGGTACAAACAAATCAGGGAGGTGCTGTAAGGATTGCCGCAAAGTAATCCCAGATGAGTCAGCGGGGTTGAAGTCGAGGTACACAAACCACAGAGGAAGACCAGAAGCAGGGTCTGATGCGGGCCGGGTCCTACACAGGTAATTCACATGCATAGGTACCAATAACAGTCCAAAAGGGTAATTCCAACAGCAAGCCAAAGTCCAAAACACCAGAATAAACAGCCACAAGAAACGTTGTTCTGAGTTCTTTCAAAGAAAACAGAGCAGCTCATTGTGGCTCATTGTGGCTTACAGACAGGGCTAAGTGCTGCAGCATCCAAGCGACAGATCCACTCTGCTCCTGTTTGGCAGGGTGTCGCAGTCTAACACAGTGACGTCTGACACACTACTTTCTGGGGACTGTTGTTCAATGATGACTGTGTTGCCTCCGGACACCATGTCAACTGCCATTCAGTGACCGAGCATGGCACACAGTTACCACGGCCTGCAAACATTGCTCCTGACAGTGTGCCACATTTATCATATCAGTGCCACAGATTGATAAGTAGATGGTTTTAAAGGAAAAATAGATGTATCTGATGTCTTGTCCCCTTGACAAGTAGATTTAAAAAAAAAAATCCACACCCCTGCATTAGAATAGGCAGGTTGTAGACATTTTAAGTTGTAAGCAACTAGCCAGCCATAAATGGTTACTCGCTACTTCAGTTGTGTGCATACAGGGAGCACACAATTTTTTACTCGCCAACAGTCAATTATCACTAGCCATTGGCTAGTGGCGCATGCACATTTTGCGCCCTCCTCCCTGACCCCCCAAGTATTTCTGGACCAGATCAGTTAGATTTGGAGATGAAGGGGTAATATGGGAACATAGACTAGGGGCAAGAGAATGAATCTATATTATTCTGAGATTGAGTTTAGAGACAATTTTTACCTGGTTAGGATTTACCTTGTGTAATCCTGTGAGAGGAAGGCACAGAGGTGGGTTAGATCCTGAGCTCTGATAGGGGGGTGGGGGCTTTTGAGGGGACATGTTGATTGTTAGCAGGTGGAGTTGGATTCACGTCTTCAACAGTTATTATTATTGTATTTATTGAGAGCGGAGCTAGTTTCAAGAAGCAGCAGCGCACTTTAGAGGTATACAACAATACAGATGCACATTTTCAGAAGTAACAAAAGAACAGATATACAGCGGGGGTAGGATACAGAGGGGCACAGAGGAGGGGGTACAGCTGTACAGGGTGGTGGAGAGGTGAGGGGTAGATGGCACTTAGCGAGTCAGGAGGCACCGGGGGTGCCGCGATGGTCTAGGTATTGAGGAGGAGAATGGTCCCACTGGTTTGATGACTAGGGTTAGTAGAGCATTGCAGTGGCATAGGGCAATTGGAGAAAAGGAGCAATAGTGCAAAGATGCACACGCGAGATCACAGGGCAAGTTGTTTGCAGGGGGCTGTGGAGCAGAGAGACTAAACATATAGAGATGCTGATGAGCAATCGGCAGAGTATTGAGATGCAAGATGGTGGATGGATTTGAAGATGTTTATGCTGCGTTTGAAATCTATTGGTCAATAATGGCAATTGTAGTTTAGGATTATATTTGTTTAATCTTGAGTGCCGTGCAACCAATGGCGTCTTCATTTTATAGCTATGTTGTTTTCAGTTTGGGCATGGTTTACCTACCAGTTCAGCCATGTACCCTATTAGATTATTTCAGAGCTTGGCGCGCTAGACCACCAAAGATCTTCCATTGAAGAAGACTTTCTGGAAGTAAAGGACAATTAGACCAACCATGCTAATGATCGAATATGATGTTTGGTCTGTTTAATTGCACAGCAAGTGTACATGGGAATTGTTATGTGTTTTATTATGTTTATGGTTAACCGATCAAAACCTTTTACATATTTGATCATACATCCACATTCTCTTCTCCACATTACAAGATAACATACCACATATTCCTCATATCAAATTTCATATCCGTATGCACAGATAATTCACCCTCCTTTAACTCCATCAAAAGCTTGCTCCGGCTCCATGAAAGCCAGGAAGGTGTTTGCTCAAGATTCCAAGGACCTGCTCTGGCCAGGAAGGTGTTTCCTCAGGATTCCAAGGACCTGCTCCCGATTCCAAGGACCTCTGCTTCAAGAGGTTCAGTAGGAAGAGGTTAAGTGAGGTACCCACTTCCTTAACAAAGCCCGTCTGGTGTGGGTCGATCCGTCCTGAAGCCACTGCCCATGCATTAAGATCTCTTGATCTCTTAAGATTAAAGCAAAGAGCTTGCCCAAAGTATCAATAAGGGCGATCGGACGATAGTTCTGCAGTTCGCTTCGGTCGCCCTTCTTGAAAATTGGCACCATGACCGCCTCCCTGCATGTTGAAGGTATCTGTTTTGTCCTCAGAATCTGGTCAAAAAGTATGACCCCAAAATCCAGCCATGCATCCGGATTTTCTTTGAGCACATGGTTCGCTATACCATCAGGGCCAGCTGCTCTGGACGAATTCAACCTTGTAATCATCCCTGCAATTTCGTCTATATCCGATGCAAATAACCATCTGGTCCTCTTATACAGCCTAATCCCCTCACTCACCTCTTCAACATGTGCAAACAGTTCAGTGTAGTGAGTTGCCCAATTTTCCTCCGTCACTTGGCTGATTGTAAGCGCAGATTGGAAAGAACCCCCATTATTAATGAGGTTCCACAGGTTCCTTGTATTGTTTTGGCAGACCACCCTCAACATAAGCTCCACATTTTGCTTCAGCATTTTTGCTTTAGATACTAGGAGCCAGTTGCGGTAAATCTGCTTCCGTTTTCTTAATTTAGTGTTAGTTGAATCATCTCTGCATCTTTTAAGTTTCCTTATCTCCACTCACAGCAATTTCCTAGCTTGCACTTTATCATGGTTACATGAGTGGACTGTCTTGAAGTTGACTTTACTACTCGGCGCACCCACTTCCCTATATGCTTTGATAATCCAGGCGTACAGCCTCACCACGAGTTTGGTGGTAACCCTTTAAATACCGCGGTAACGCTATTACCGCTGCATTTAAGGGTCTGCCAAATCGCAGGTTTTCCTGCATTTACCCCCAGTTCTGAGCTGGGGGGAAATGTGCCGGGAATTTGCTGATTTTCTGCTCAATTACTGCATGGTAATACCACGGATGCTAGTTGCGCCGAAAAGTCCCCATTCGGCCCAATGGGGAATACCCCAATGGGCCCAATTGGGAATTACTGTTCATCCAAACCTGTGATCTGGCGCTAATAGTGCCAGGGGTTTGGCAGCAACGCTATTAGCCCTGGCGGTAATGCCGCCGGGTTACCGCCCAACTCGTGATGAGGCCCATAGTCTGGGTTGCCAGGGTTTCCTGCCTTGAATTGCTCAGGTTTAGCAGAAGCCTGTGGAATATTGGCTGGTTTTATTCTTATCCTATTTTTGCCCCATGATACGTCTACCAGGGCTAATGGGACCATATTCCTCACCTGCTGTCTAACTATCCATTTTATGGCCAGCAGATTGTGATCACTCATAGGCATCTCAAGGATTTCTCATTTTTTTTTAACTGCATCTGAGACATTGCTGACACAAAGCAGTAGTCCAGACAAGCCCGCTGCACCCCCCTCTGCCAGGTGCAGGCACCGGGATATACCCTTTTGTCTGGCCATTTAGCATTTCCAGATCCTGAGCTCTTGTCTCATTTACCCAGGTCAGAGCCTTTTTGTCCATCAATGAATCGCTTAAAACAATTCCCTCTGTATTCAATAGATGCATATTTAAATCTTCACATAAAATGATATTTGGGTATTCCACTGCAATTAGTGCTTCATCCAACAGGACCCTAACTGAATCAATAAAATCACATTGCGGGCACATATTCACACTCAAAAACAAATTCATCAGGAGAAGTCTCGTCTTCTCCCTACCAGACAAACACTTGCGCGACAACCTCACCATCTGTACACGGGGGGTTTGGTTGAAACACCCTTTCCACAACAAACCTCTATCTATTTTAATCAGCCTGAGGAGCACTGAGTAAGGCCTCCCTTGCAGGCCTTTTAACGCTGTGTTTAGAAACACCTTGTATCCCTCACATATAGTATTCAGACTGAGACTGAGCCACGTCTCTTGTAAGCAGATCATGTCAAATTGCTACAGTCCCAAATTTCCATTCGAGAAAAGTTCCACAAAGCCCCTTGTGTTACAAGAGGCTATGTAAAAAGCCTCCATTGGGTTGTCATTCTGGCTCTAGGGTTGACAAGGTGCCGCCAAAGCCTCAGCCAGCCATAACCAGCATTGAGGCTTTCCCTGCATAAGCTGGGATTCGTGGGCATCTGTTATGTTCCGATTGCTTGATGGTAAATTGCTAATCGTAATTGATGGAGGGTTGCAGTTATAACCCTCCACTGATACCCGCTTCTTCAAGGGGCCTTCTTCACGGGTCGGCATCTGGCTCCTGTTTTCCTTCATATTAACCTTTTTAACTTGGCGTCCTGAATCTACAGAATTTGCTGGTTCCTCCCTCCTTCCAACTTTCCCCATTGTTTTGTCAGAGGTCTCGGAGTAATTGCTCAGTTTGTAGCCTAGAGGTAGAAGTTGTTCACTCAATTCCAGCAAGATGGACTTTATCAGCTCTCAACCCAGATGAAGGATTACCCAATCCATGTGTTCCTCATTAACAAATTGTACTACACGGATATCTTGTGTTGTTACATATCACATCTTTGGGGTGTGCTGAAACTATTTCAGCACATTTTTCTGGTTCAAAATCAAGTTATCCCTTACTGGCAATAGTTTTGCTAGATGGAATCTGCTATTGTTCCTAAAATCGGCAGAGATTGTTTTTACAGTTGCAGAAATCTGCTCGCTTGTATTCAAGTGAGCATTTATTATAAGAGTAGTTACCGAGGCATCAACATTGGGCCTCTGATCCGCCAACCAGGCCTCCTCGTAGATTTTCCTTTTTTCTTCCCAATGTTCTAAATGGGGCACTATTTGTCACTTTGTCTTTCGGCTTAGCCTTGAGCTTTGAGTTCCATTTGTATAGGGGTAAAGCGCCCTTTGTTGTTTTAGATACTTGCCAATCTATTTCCACCAATTCCGAGCCACTTAGATTGTTCCAATTATCCTCTTCCCAGGCCATTGTTTCAATCAGGTTGCTCAGGCACGACTCTGAGATCAGCCTTGTATCATTGGTGCATAGCTCAGTTTCTTTAGAAGCCCCCCTTATCTCTTTGGAAAGCCCTGATGCTTGAGCACATTCAACAGCTTCTTTCCTTGGATCTTTAGGTATCTGGAGGCATCCTCCAATTTCTCAAAAATGCTCTCGACCCATTTGACTTGGTTTCAAACTCTGTTTCATATTTTTTGTTTTCTTATCACTTATTGCCTGTTGGCTACATTTGGCACAACCCTTATTTGCTCCCGCGGAGCCTTTCGCAGATTGAAACATTGAGAACATATTCTCCTTCTGGGCAGCGATCTGGCCACCTTCATTGATTGTAATCCTTGGTTCAACTTGCGTTTGAGTTCTTATTTCCGTGGATAATGAACTTGAAACATTTCCCTCCTCCAGTGGCAGCACCTTGCGTTGGGGTTCCCAGAGGAGCCCTTTTTTTTGTGATCGGGTTTCCCTTTTCCACTGATGACATTTCCTTAGAGGGCCAAGCCTGCTTCCCTCTTCCTCTCTCCCTCGTTTCCACAGTTCCCAGTTGTAGGATCTTCTTTTGGTCCGGGACATTATCATAGACTTATTTTATACTGGCTTCTCATCTACCTGCAATCCTCCAAAAAGGCTTCCATCAGCTCAATTTTTCCGTTGCATCTCTTCATGCTAGATCACACTGTCTATTTTGTCAGTTAAGAGACAATACAGCTTCCCTGTCTAGCCTGTCTTGTACCTTACTCACCAAACCTTCTAGGCAAGTAATTGTTTGCATGCACCATTGCAATTAATGTTGCCTGATCTTTCACTGAGTCGTTCAGGGTTTCATATAGCTTAGAGAAAGGGGCCAGTGAAATTGTAACAGCCAACATCATAGTATGTTGCAAGTGGGTTATCGCTTTTGTTGACAAGCCCCCTACTCAAATCGGCTCATCCATTTGGGACACTGAGTCTCCGCCTAAGGATCCACCGAAGCTTGAGGTCATACTACTGTCGGACAACTCACTCCTATTTGCTGATGGAAGCATATTTTCCAGCTGGCCCTCAAGAGGGAAACCTTCATCACCAGGCACTTCAGCTCTCACCACATTGTGCGGGGTTTTATTTCCCATGTCCGCTGTTGAGCATAATGGAGACATATCATTTTCCAAGGGGCCATTTTCACAGGGCAAGATCTTGCTAATGATGTTCCCCAATTTCTCATTCAGAAAGGATAAGCTTAACCTCTTCTGTGAAGCAATTTTTGTTCTAGTGTCCAAAATATCCTTTGACAAGTGAGCTGCGAGCTGTCTTTCAGTATATTGCACACTGGTTCTTCACCTTCACCAAGCTGTGGTTCATCGGGACAAGTACTAATAGTTTAAGTCGTTCTTGCTCCCGCTGGTTCCAGAAGAGGTCACTGCAGGGGGCGGTAGATCCAGCTCCCCCCCCCTGCCCTTATCCTGCTAGCCAGTCTCTTTACTCAGTACTTCCGCAAGAGCAGCCTCTTTTGGTTTCTCAGACTGACCACCACCTTTTTGTTTTTTGCTCCATCCACCTTAGTATGAATTGTGGAGGGTGGCATCAGGATTCCAATTTCTGGTTGACATTTCGGCTCCAAATCTCTATGTCCCTCTCCCCCCTGCCTCTCCTGTCATTTCCCCCTTCTTGAGGCACCAGTAGCCATGAAGATTCAATGATGGGGTTTCCTGCACCCTCGCCTTTCAATATCATGGTGGGCTCATTGTGATCAAACACATTGTTCTCCTTACCATTGTGCCTGGTGCTGGCATCACGACACAGGGGTTCCAGGCAGCAATCTTCCAGCACCAAAAGTCTGCCTCCTCACTGGAAAAGCCAGAAACACAGCAAAACTCTGCTTCACTCCACTTCTTTCACTTTTAACGGAGCTGTTGAAACCCAATACCTCCACTCGCCCCCTCTGAGAAAGAGGTAATCTGTTAAACTGGCTCCTTTCTCTAAAAGACAGATTAGCCAAATGGAACCCAATGCAGAGTACTAGGAGCTACCAAAAGGACCCCTTCACCCCCACTTGGGGTACTGAAAACACTCTCTGCTGATGCCCTGCGTTTAGAAACCTCCCTTAGGGCACCAGCAGCACAGTGGATCACAACGGGTCACCGTACTGCAATTTAGAGCCAGGTGCAGTTAAAGCTGAAAATTATCACATGCCTCTAGCTCGCTAGCTTTTAGCTTTTAGCATAGCAGGCAGAGCAAGCACCCGGCAGGCACTTAACAGGCACGGCAGGTACCCAACATACACACAGCACCCGTACACGGGCCGTAGGAAACAGGAGGTGCTCCGTTTTGCTTCCCTCTCAAGTCTTGTCTCATTCTATAGCTAGAGGAAAGGACCTCCTAATGCTGTGTGTCAAGCCGCACAGCATTTCCTGAGCTCTCTGTAGCAGCCGCCCCGGACACAAATAGGTCTCTCCAATCTTCACAGCTCTATACATTTATCACCTCAGTTGTATTTTACGTGGGAATTGTAATTTCAACAGGTGTGCAAATGAAGAAAATCTGAAGCTGCTAATGGCGTACACCCTCTTTAATCTGAAATATGAAACATTTTTTTCTAATACTTTGCTAAGTCATAAAACACTTTCTATCATGACTTTCGACACTGTATTATTGTATGAACCAATTTCAGCACGTGTTGCTCTTTACTTTCAGGTCAAATTTTAAGCTGTTGGCTGTTAACGGAAAGCTCTATGCAATAGGGGGACAGGCCCTTTCGAATGTGGAATGCTACAGCCCTGAACACGATTGGTGGACTTTTGTGGCTTCCCTTCCGAGCCCGCTGGCCGAATTTTCAGCTTGTGAATGCCAGGGGAGGATCTACGTCATAGGAGGTTATACAAGTAAAGGTACGTGATAAATGTGCCTATTCATTCGTACACCATGAATGTGGGGAAAGTATAAATCATGTCCCCTCTACGTCCCTGCCAACGGTCCTAGTTTGGTGTATGTATTTCCCTCTGTTAAACTAAGACCAGTGTCACTTTTCGGTTCTCATTTGGGGCTTCCCTTTTGGCAAAATTAATGAGCTGATGCAAAGTTATGAGTCTTGGAACCTGTTTATAATAACGGTTTGATATGTAGACTTTTGGCTTACTGCACAAAAACCCAGACTCATTTAAAAGTGGAAAAGGTCGCTTTAATGTGACAGGCCAAAGCTTACAATCAAACGCTTAACTGGCTCCATGGCCTAACAAACTAAAGAAATATTTTAACAACCAATTAAATAAATTAAACATTTTCATTTTCCCCCAACAATTAAATAATTAAATAACCCAATTCCTCCCTAATGATCCCTTGGATCCTACCGTCTCCTTGCCCCTTTTCCAGGCGTCCCGCTTTCTCCCAGGGGCCATGCCCCTCCAGGCTCAATACCTGTTCCCCCGGGGTGACCTGCTTGTGCAAACAGCGCCACCCCATCCTTTCCCGTGTCATTCCCCCATTGTGCTTCCCGCCCCCCACATCAAAAGGGGCCATCCCCCCGGCACCAGAAAAACCCTCCCCTGAGGACTTCTTTCTGCCCCACCCCCCCAAACTTTTCTACCTCAAACTATTTACCCAGTCTCCCAGCCCCGAACCTACGAAGAGCCACACCCGTATCCCTTACCAGATCATTTTCCCCAGCAAGACTAATCCCCCCCCATCTGGAGGCCCATAGCTTTCCCTCACCCCAGCCAACATAGGAAACAACTAATCACATCCCAGCCCCCCAAACCCGGACATCTTACACAACATCTTTATAGTTGCACCCCAGTTGCCTGCCAACAACCCTTTTCCCAACTTCTTTCCCCGCCCACTTAACCCTAGAATGTCCCAAAAACCAGATTTTTGACATCTGACCGGACCTCCTAGCAGCATCTGAAAAAGAAATTACAAAATCACTTACAAATCACCAACATCCTAATAAATGCAACACTCCTGCTACCTACTGAAAAAATTCTATAAAGACATTCCGTTTGCCCCGGTCCCTGACATACCCTTTGTATCTCCCTTACTCCCAGCGTCCCAACCTTTTCACCTACTCCTCTTAATAGCCCAGCCTGCTACTTTCAGATGCTGCACCCCTCCTAAATGAATGAGTTCCAAACCTCCTAACCTTTACCACACCCCTAGTAACACCTCCTCAGTACCCTATCCTTTCTGGCCATCTCCTTAACCCTCTCCGGAAACACCTCAGGTCTTCTCCTACCGTCCCCCTATATTTCGCCCCTTTCACCTAACCTTTAAACAATACACCTAAACCCACTTAGACCCCCTTTTTCCTCTAAACTATTACCCCCCTGCTCCCCCTTGCCCCCCCCACCTTCCATCACCTTATTAATATTGGCCCTGCGTTGCCCCCTCCTGCACCGGGGGCCCACGTGCACCCCCGTCCATGCAGGCCCTTTACTTTATTGCTCGTCTCGCCACTGCACCAGGGGCCAAACCTGCACCCCCGTCCATGCAGTCCCTTCCTTATAACTAATTTTCAAGATCCTTGCGTCCATTACCACCTGTTTCCCACCTGCACCAGGGGCCCTAGTGCACCCCTGTCCATGCAGGCCCCTTTTCTGCCTTACTCCTCTCCACCGCTGCACCAGGGGCCAAACCTGTGCCCCCGTCCATGCAGTCCATTCCACATAAATTCCTCTTCCAGCACCTTGCTTCGTTGCTCCACTTCTTCCCCCAGCTGCACCAGGGGCCCTAGTGCACCCCCGCCCATGCAGACCCAGCTCATCACTTCCCCTTGCTGCACCAGAGGCGCTCCCGCACCTCCGTGCACCTCCGTCCATGCAGCCTGAAGCTTACTCACCTTGTCGTGCGGCAAGAGTGAGGGCTTCGCCACCGTCGTCCATGCCCCCCAAACGACGGTCACCACCCCTTAACAATTTCCACAGTTACATCCCCCCTGCGGCCCTCCCCTACCTACGCTTCTTCCTCCTCACCCTTCTCCTACCCCCTTTAAGTCGCCCCCAAAAACCTTTCATCAAACCTTGCGCCCCCCCCTCCTTTTACGTTAAACTGAGCCCGACCTACCAGCACACCCCAATTTACCTGGCATGCGGTCCTTCCCCCCCCCACTTCCTTGCCCCGCTCCTTGCCCTGACCCACTGTCCCCTGCCTGAAAACAATCTGTAACCGGATGCCGACCCGCACACCTGCTGCACTCGTGTTTAAATTTGCACATCCACCTCGTGCAGCCTTCTTTATTGAACGCCCAACATGCTGTCGAGGGCTGTCCTCCGCCTCCTCCCCCTGCCCCCTCATGGGCGGGGCGACCAAGAAAGGGCCGGTAAGGCACAGGCAGCCCACTTGCTGTGTGCAGTGTCGGGGCGGGCCTCGTTGGAGCCATCCATTGCAGCCAAAGATCCATGTCTATCTCCCCCCAGACCGCCTGACTGTCCTCCGCCATTCTCGCTCTGAATTCCTCATCATAGCGTACCCAGGCAAAACCCCCAAAACTCGTGAAAGCCTTCCTAATTACGTCCATATATTTAAGCAGGGCCACGCAACGCTCCGGGAATTTTTCACAGTACACACTGGCATAAATGATAAACGCCGACGTCCAATTCTCAATAGTCACCGGGACCCTTGGGCGTGAAGCCAGTTCCCTCTCTTCCTCCTTAGACCCCTCCTTTGCTCTCACTTCCCTATGGAGCAATTTAAAGACATCCACAAATTCCCCTGCCTGAATCTTCTCCCTGGTCGCTGCCATCAAGTGCGCCCCCAATGGTTTTGTTATCCCCATGTATGGCCATTTTTTGTCCTTTCTTTTCACTTCACACTCCTTATCTTTTCCGGCTTGCACTTCGAGCACCAATGGCTCCACCACCTTGTCCGTTTGGACCTCCACCGAGCAAATGCTCTTTTCAACCCCCTCGGCTCCAATGGCCTGCACACCAACTTCCTTCCTTACACCTTGAAAACCAGCCCGTTCCTCCCCTGTCCACCTATTTGTAACCCCTCTCTGCCATGCAGATGACCATTCCCTTTCCCGCTCACCTCTTTCCACACCTGCCACCTGCGGCCTGGCGTCCACACCGGTGCTGCTCCTCTCCATTCTTAGAGGGGTCCTACTGCGGGGACAAAACATGTCAGCACACTCACCCAGCCAATAGTTCCCTTGACCCCTTTCACCCCAACCACCCTGCACTTCCCTTTCCCTATCCCACCTTGAACTTCTTCTCTCCTCCCCCCTTTCCCTTTCTGCCCTGTAATCTTCCAATTCCCATTGACCCACATATTCCTCCCAACCAACTTCATCACCCCTTAAATACCATTGTGGATGCAAGCTCATGCCCGAGATGAATTGATGATCTTCTTGCGAGCCCGGGGCGTCCGCCCCGCCACTCCTTTGACGTCTTCTCGGCGGGGTTGTGGGAACCCCTGCCTGGTCCTCTTCTCTCGGGGCGAGGCGTTCCGACCTCCACCCTGGAATCCTCATTGCTAGGGGCTGTGCTGCGCCCTCTAGGCTCTCCTTGCGTTGACCGAGGAGGGGCCGTACTGAAAACCTCCACCTGACCAGCGGGGGCTGCGCAGCGCCCTCCGCCCTCACTCCTCCTACCCGGGGGGGGCGTTCCGCGCCCACTCTGCCCTCAATTGAAGGGGAACTCTCCCTCCTTCTCCCACCTGCACTCTTCTGCAGGTATTTACCCCCTCTTCCCCTCTGCCCTGACACCCCCTTCTATGCCCCATCCCTGCCCCTACTGTTGTTCCCTCAAGCCCCACCCTCTTGAGCATTCCCATTTTCCCTAGGGCTATCATTCCCTTCCTCCCTCCCTGGCTGCCCACCCAACAATTCTCCCCCGTCCGCCCTCCTGTCTATCTCCCTCCTCATTTTCCTGCCCCTGGATTCCCAAACCTCCCCCCTCCCCGCCGTAGGGGTGCAAGCCACCACTGCCGCGAGCGCCCCATCAGCTGCAGCTCTACGCTGCGGTCTACCCCCCCTTATGTCCCCCTCACCCGTGACCTCCCCCACCGCCCCCTCCAACTGGGCCTTCAATGCCCTGCTGATGACTTCCAGGGCCTCCCTCAGTGCCCTAGCATCAACCAGCCCCTTCTTGCTAACCCCTTGGCCCACCATCGTGCACTACTAATCTGAGAGCGCACTAAACTTTGCCCTGACGCTCACTAGCTAAATACGCCCCCGAGCCGGTACCTACCCGTGGAAAAAATATATATATATTTTTTTTATTTTCCCCCTAAACTTGCTGGGCCCCTTCCCTAAACCAGAAATAGCCCCCCGGACCCACAAGAACCCGAAAACTGAGCTCACAGGCTCAAAATTGGTAGCAGGAAAGCCGTGGACACTGCCCCCTACCGGCTCCTATGGGGAACCGCACTGTAACTGCTGTCTCTCATGCACTGGCCCTTTAAAAGCCACACAGCAGAGTGAAAAAGAAAAACAGAGCGTTCCCTTTAAGAGGACCACGCTGCCTCACCGTGTCTGACAGAAGCTACTGTGCTGTGCACTGCGTAGCTCAAAAGAATGCTAATGGCCCTTGTGCAAACAAGAGAGGGAGCTCTGCTAATGAGGAACCCCGGCCCACACCTAACTAATGAGGCGTGCCACCGGTGGAGAACAAGAAAGCCGCTAAACCCCAGGGCTCCGTGACAGAACAGACACCCTGGAGCAATGCTGCTGGGAATTCCACAGCGCTGCCATGCACGGGCTGCAGATCTCGCCGGCAGCCCCCACTCCCCTGGCAATAACTAAAGGGCCTGATAACAAAGCGAGCCCAGGAAGAAAACAAAACACTTCAAATATTAAAACCCGGAGCCCCCGCCAACAACGCACTAACCTAAAGGACCACAAAAAGGGCCACCTACATAACTAAGGTAAGAACTGGAAGTACCTTATGTACGGTACCTCCGGAAAAATAATTTTTTATATAATTTCTTTTTTTTTTTTTTTTTAAATTAAACGCTGACTGCCTAACCCCTCTTTTAAACTACCTACTCCTCCTCACCTCCACAAAAAAGCCCCTACACGTGCCAAATCAGGGAAGGCTCGGGAGCAGGCGACAGGAATACACAATCATCAAGTCCTAACCGTCGCCTGCCTCCCGAACCTTCCCTGAGCCCTTAAATACCCCCCGGGAGGCGCTCTGCCCCCACGGCCACTCGCTGGCCGTGTGCAGCGCCAAAAACTCCCCGGGGGGGAAACGCTTTGCGTTCCCCCCGGGGCCCCTCTTGCCAGTGATGGGTCCTATGCCAAGAAGGAACATCAGGATTTTGTACAACAAGGTCCAATCTGGTTAATCAATACATTAGATACGTACTAAAAGACTTTGTGTATTGGTGTGTTTACAAGTTGTGATGCCGATTTTAGCAATAATAGAGTGAGAAAAATAATTAACTCTCTCAAAATAAAACATTTGTATTATTACAAAACATATATATATAACCTTATTCTTTCGTTAAAAAACGTGTTTTTTTTAAATTCTCCTTAACAAGTATAAAGTGCAACCCAAAAGTGACTCGTGCTTACTAAAACATTACACAATTCATGATTGTATACATATTAAAACAATTCATATACATAGATGAAAACAGCAGGAAATATAGTAAGTCGGTTGCACTCTAAACCTGTTAAGGAGAATTACAAAAAGCACGTTTTTTAAAGAATAAGGTTATATATGTTTTTTATTAACATTGGGTACATATTTAGAATTTTGAGAGAGTTAATTGAATTCCTTTTCTCCAGTCTGTCAGTGCTACAATCTGCATCCCAAACAGTTGTAAACACATCAATAAACACGGTCTTTGTAGTCGTGTTTGGCAGTGATAAGTACATGAGTTGTTCAAGTTAGGGGGGACATTTTCGTTATCTGAAATGTGGGACCGTCAACAGACTTCGGTTAAATTCGTTTTGCAGCATTTGATAAGATTCCTTGAATCAAACATATGGACAGAATCAAAACTGTGTTGGTATTAAGGAGGTCAAATGGTACTTCTCATTAAAGATTAGTAGTCCTGTCATCTTCCATGTTGGCTGTTTTAACAAGTGTCTACAAAAGATGCTACTAGCGCCATACCTTTATTTTGCTGGTCAGGATGGTTGGGGTATTTTAATTGTCCCCAACACTGTACACAAGAGGTTGGTAGAAGGTCTTGTTCCCAGGTTAGGTCCTCAGTGACTCTCTTGGTTTGCTTTCCCTTTCTCCTTGGTCAGGCCTTCCTCCTTACTTTCTCTGACCTTTCCTTGAGCATTATTGCTTTCTCCTGAGTCAGGGTCTCCAACCTTGCTTTCTCTGCTCTTTCTTTGAACGGGCCATCTTCTTACTGTGTCTAGCACGAGCTATTTTTTTGCCATTTTTTAGTAGGCCTGGGATTCTGCCCTTTTCTCCCTCTGTCCTTCCCATTATTAGAACGGTGGCCTTATTTCTCTCTTCCTCCTCTATGGCCTGCCCTTCAGCCTTTCCTTTCTCTTGTCTTTCTATCTATCTACCTCTATCTATCTCTTTCTCTCTCTCAAGCTACTCCTTGCCATGATCTTGACTTTTAACTCCGTGGTGATTTCATGGACCAGCATCTCTCTCGTTTCAGAGGCAACTGCCTCACACTCTTTTCTCTGTAGATGAGGTGCTCTGCTCCCCTTCTCCTCTCGGCAGAAGCCTACCTTTTGCTCAGTTCTTCTATCATATGTTTGTCCATTTCGGGGTAAGGTGTCCCACTCACTGCCTTCTGTCCTCCTTAAATTGAGTTCCCCACCTCCCCTCTCCCAACTCCTCATCTCCCCATGGGAGCTCTCCTTCACTTTTCTTTCACCACCTTTTCCGGCACATCGCTTCCTTATTATCTCTGCTTGTCCTCTCTGCCTTTCCAACTCTTCTGTCCGGTATCACCTCTTCACCTGTCCTCCTGTTTGCATGTATCAGCTCTCCTCTCCTCCACTCCACCTTTGTCTTGTCTTTGCTTCTCTCATATCACCTATCATTTCCCCCACTCCGCCTCTTCTCTCGATTTCTCTGCCTGCTTCGGTTCTAACCTCCTCCACTCTGCCCCTTCTCTCCTACAGTGGTCCTCTCCGTGAATATTTCTCCAGGTCTTAGTCTGCCAATGCCTGACTCCCATTCCTGCCCTCCTTTTCCAACAGGTCTCCACGCCTGCCGATCTGAGCTTGGGCGTACTGATTTGGCCATTTCTGTTCTGTCCTAGGAGCTGGCTCCTATTCAGGGCTTGTGTTTAGTAGCTTCTACTTGATTCCATAGAGGCTCAGGAGGCCTGACTGAGCAAGGACTTAGAAGTGCTTCTTAATGATAAGGTAAGGGTGAGAGACTGTGGGAGAATCCTATAAGGAAGCCCTCGGATAGAGGTAGAAACTCTTGCATTTAGAGGTTTGGCATAAACTTGAAGCTCGATTTGGCACCTGACACTTCTGTGGTTTGGAAACCGAGTGCTACACACGAATGAAGCTAATGGATCTGATGAAATCCCAGTCCATGTTTCTCTGGCAGAGCATATGGAATACTTTAGAGCTCTGTATGCAGAACAGTGGGGAGGTATCCATGGGTGCCGGTCTAACGATGAGATTTTAAAGCTGAATTCTTTCAAGGGCACAGTTACTATGTCAAGCCACAAAATAGCGAAGGTGGAGTGCAAAGAGCTACATTGGTGTCTTGTGGCGCAGTTTAGCTTGAAGAGCCCAGGACTTCACCCTAATCCCTCCTACATACGTTCAAGTTTATGTCTAGTGGTTGGTACTTTCTGTCCATGATACCCTTTAATGCTCTATGTGCTTGTGGTTCCATGCTCTGCATTTGGTGAGAAGGTACAATTGTACCCATCTATAAAAAATGCTTTTAATCTTCTCTCTTCGGATTGACCAATTTCACTCATAAGCGAAGCTATGTTATTTGGGAAAACCATATATGCAAGGTTGGCCCAGTAGCTTGATGAAACCTCTGTGCTAGGTGTTATTCATTCCGGCTTTCCAGGGGGGTTGAGAACCGAACTGCAGAGTTTGAATCCATAACGTATTTGTGCAAAGTACCCATTGGCCATTGGAGGCCCATTCTACTTGACATAACATGAGACTTTTGTCTGCATTTTTTAAATGAGGACCCAGAGCTTTTTTTGTTAGCCCTGTTTAATGTGAGGATTCATTGAGGTAAATGATGGGTGGAAGGTTTTAAATGAATCTGAACCACTGGTACTGCTCTAGGCAACCTTCTACACCAATGTTTTTTTTTAGCCCTTCTGCGCCATTGCAAAAGGGATCATGCCATATGCAAGTCAGTCAGGTACTGCCACCAAAGGGAGCAGCCCTGCCCGAACTCTGGGATCTAACCTATCCCACTGGTTCTTCAATATCTACATGGCCCCTTTGACCCACAGGATCGCTACCTTTACCTCTAACTTTGTGTTATGCAAACGATACGCAGCTCTCTTTCAGACTACCTTCTGCCTCCTCCTCCTTCTTCTCGCTCATCCCTGACTGTCTATCTACAATTCAGTCTTGGTGTGCCGCTAACGATCTCTGCCAGAATGCCAGTAAGACAGAGATCGTCCTCATTGGGATCCCTGCTCCCGCTTTCCCACTTTCATTCTGGCCTGCCTCTCTTGGGCCTGCGCCCTCACCTACCAATGAGGCAAAATATGTAGGGGTCATCTTCGACTCTACTCTCTCCTTCTCTTCTCACATCTCGGACATCTGCAAAAATCCCCACTGCCAACTGCACCTACTCGGAGGGCTTCTACCTTTTCTCACTTCCCCCCCAGAGGCTCACCACCTCGAGAGCCCTGGTTCTTGCTAGGCTGAACTATTGCAACAGCCTCTTTCTCAATCTTCCTACTTCTACGCTCCGTCCTCTACAACTCATCAAGAACAGAACCGCAAGACTTATCCTTAGCTCAAGACCAGGGACTGCATCTCTCTGGCGCTGAAATCCCTCCACTGGCTATCCGTGGCTGCAAGGATCAAGTTGAAGACCCTCTGCAGAATCCACAAGGCTTTCTGGGGCTAGGGCCTTCACTATCTACAATGCTCCCTTCCTAAATACTCTCCCTCTAGAGTCCTCCGCTCGTCCTCTTCCAACTCTCTCCGGATGAGCCGCATTCACAAACAGAGATTTGGTGGTAGATCTTTATCCTCTCCAGGAGCCTTCCTTTGGAACATCCTCCCTGCCTCTCTCTGTCTTGAGCCAGAGCACCTTAAGTTTTGGAAACTCCTCAAGACCTTCCTCTTCTCCTCCTCTTCCTCCTTCTCTCTCCCCTGCTAACCTCCATTCTCTTTCTTTCCACCCTCCTTTTCCTCCCTACCTCTGTTCAGTTTTTGCAGACTGGTTGCCTGGTTCACCTCCAGAGCCTTACAGGTCCCAGGCTCCCTGCCAGTCTTTTGCACTTGCCTCCGGGCCGCTGCACTATGTTCAGCATTACCGCTCTTTCAGATTACGATCCATGAGCAGGGAAACCTCTCTGCACTTAACCCAGGGCCCTCCTGCACTGGACGCGTTTGTTCCCCCCACTCCCTGTTCCTCTCACCTCGGTCTGTACACATGCATGACCTAAATGTACTAGGACTAGTAAGTTTGTCCAGTCTCCCCTGCCTCCACCGCCACCACCCCTCCCCCCGCATGGTTTGCAACTGTAATACTTCATGCACTTGCATTTGTGAGAAATGCCATCAGGGGTAGTATGCTAGTTTCTTCTGTTAGATCATTCAGAAACTTCAAGGCCTAAAAATGATGACTGTTTTCCCTTGGTCCCTTCCCGCCTTGAAGCGCTTTGAAGCACTCTACCTGTGTAAAAATGCTTTATAAATTTACAATTCCAACTGCTAGGCCAGGTCCCCTCTACACAGAAACACAAGCACCCCAGTACCTGACTGATTTGCATATGGCTGGACCCCTTTTGCAATGGCACAGACGGGCTAAAAAAATCGTGATGTGGAAGGTTACATGTGATTTAATCGAATCCAAAAACAACGAATGACATTTCAACGAATACAAAACAACTAATACCAAAATAACACATTTCTTTTTAGTTGTTTTATGGGGGGGTTCCCTGCTAAATTCCCCCCTTTTTCGTTTACTAATACTTTTCCCCCGACCCCCCCCCCAAACCACTATTCTCACTCCCAACTCCATGTTTAGTTAATTTCCAAAATGAGTTCATTTCATTTTCGTTGTTTTTGTATTTGTTGTAATTTCATTAGTTATTTTCTATTCAATATAATCGCTGCATATCGTGGAAGGGCGCCCAGAGCAGTGCCAGTGGTTCAGAGGTGAGCTAATTGAGCTGGCGCCACAAACCAAATATTACAGCAATCTCAAATAACCACCCTAGAGCCGCAGAGCAGGAACATAAATGAACAGCGTCACGGAAAACCTACCACAAACTTCTAGGTGGATGTTAGAGACTTTACTAACAGAGGAAGCAACCAAAACCTTGCTGGGTATTAACAGTTTTACTACACCAGAAGTAATAAAGCGAATAAGAAACTTGCCTTCAAATTTTGGTGGACAACGTTTAAGAGCCCTTAATTGAGACATTAGATCTGATAAGCTGTCCAAGCTGAGGATCTTTTTAGAATACTATACCTCCTGGTTCAGGGCAGAGAATTTAAACACACAGCAACAGCAGCTTTATCTGGTACAAGAATCCCTCCCTGTCCTTAAAGAAGGTGAACCTCAATTAGAGTGCATTATCAAAACAGAAGAGATATTGCAGGCTATCCTGTCACTTCCTCCTGGCAAATCTCCAGGCCCTTATGGGTTTTATATGAACTTTTATTAAAAAAGTCTCCAGCCAGCTAGCAGGCCTGCACGTCTCTTCACCCACTTCTTATTAAGAGGTAGCGTAACACATCAGATGGCCGTATCTACTCTTAAACCTTTTTTCTTAAACCAGGGAAGGGCCCCATGGATTGTTTGACATAATGCCCCATAGCCATCTTCAGCTATGATGCCTGCATATGTTCTAAATCCTTAGCAAACCATTCAGCTCCTCTCTTAGCAAAATTGATCGATCTGGACCAGTCCGGCTTTATAATTAACCGCCAACCCATGATGATATCCGTAGAGTGATCAACGCAGTGGATTGGTGCAACAAAAAGAAAACGCCCTTGCCCTGCTGGCGCTTGATGCAATCAAAGCGTTCATTAGCATGCCCTAGTCATACCTATCTAGAGTTCTCAATGCTTTCAAATTCGGGCCAAACGTTATAAAATTAGTCTTTGTAGATTTTAGTCAGCCCATCACGTCTATTAGAATGAAAAAAAGACTTGCTGATAATATCTCCATCCACCGGAGAACATGTCAACGTTCCCCCCTTGTTCTCATGATTATTTGCCCCTTGCCAATAGGATTCGGCACAACCCACCGATCACAGGAGTGGAAACGGGCCCCACTATGCATATAGTCGCTGATGACATCATTTTCATGATGACGAATCCCACATCTACACTGCCAGCAATAGTTGTCAGGCTACGCCATTAACTGCGCAAAATCTTGAGCGCTCAACATATCCACCAGCTGAAGTGCAACATCTGATGCAGACATACCCTTCCAGATGAGAGACTGAGAGGATTAAATGCCTTGGCTTTTATCTCTCACGACACTCTCTTCCATCACAACTTTCCTAGTCTCTTCCAAGAGCTATTTCAAGACCTTAGCCATTGGTAGAGCGCTCAGATCTCTTGGTTTGGCTGATGTACAACAATTAAGATGAATTTACTGCCACATCTATTATGTCTTTCAAGCCCTCCCTGTCAAGACCCCATCACGAACACTTAAAACACTACAATCCAGAATTCTGGACTTTATCTCGGAGGGGACACCCCCTCCTTTGTCTAGAAAAATGTTATTTGTAGAATGCAGCAGGGCGGAATGGCTATGCAAATCATGCATAGCTATCTGATGGCAGCGCAAATCTCACTGATATTTGATTTCAAAGACACACAACTCCACAAAAAATTAAGTTTCAGCAGCTGAATTTGCGGTCCCCCGAACCTCTCTACCATGGCTAGCACGAAGCATACCCTAAAGTCTTTTACTCTGACAAGCTCATCGTACTGGGGAACCGCGGTACATTCATTCAAGCTTACTACCCAGCCCTCTACTCTTCACTAACTTTCCACAACCCGAATTTCACACCAGGACAAGGTGCCAATAGTTTTAAATCACTTCTTGGCCATGTCCTACTCAAAAGACATGGATAGGAGGAAACCACAAGACTGTTACCCAAAGTAAGATCAAGGGCCATAACATCTTGATTAAGTAAAGCCATCTTGGAAAACGACTAGACCGACAATGTTCATAAATTGTGGGCAAGTGTCACGCCCAGTGCAGCTATTTTTTAAAAAGAAATCCCCAACCATCTCCAAGAGACTCCAAACAGACCTTAAGTGTGTTTGTGCCTGGTGCTTAACCTGTGCATTCAACAATAGCAGAGGGTACTTGTTAGGAATAAACATTACGATGTAACAGTTAGGAAAACCGAACACACTTGTAAATTAAAATAAATTACTGAGGCTTAAAATGTATTTATAAGAAAATTCTCATTTTTTTCCCCGAAAAGGCTTGAGTTGTTCACGTGAAACAGAAACTATTCCAGAAGGAAGCTCTTCAACTTGAAATACAAACGAACATTTTAAACAACTTGATTGGAGTGGGAGTGGACCATTCCTGGATGAGTCCTGAAGTAGTTGTCCTCATTCAGATGGGAAAGGTTGCGAACTCTTAATCTAGCTCGCCCTCCTTTGACACAAAACCATTTTAGAAATTGTTAGTGCATTTAAGAACTCTGTTGAATGAACTGTAATCAATGCCTAACATTGATTCAAACACAAGTAAATCAAAATTCAAAATGATTTCATTCATATCCTGAAAACCAAATATGACATCATAATTCATACAGGCATCACTGAACCATTTAGGGCCCCTCGGGGCTGTGGCCAGAAATTTGCTCTGTCCCTGTTTTGGGGCTGATTTTCATTTTTTTTCCCAACCAAAAATACTTATTGGTTCAAAACGCTGTCCTGAATCTTACCCTGGCAATACTGACATGTCCGACGAAAGTAGCATTACCAGTCCCCCTCCGTCCTTTTTAAGTGCATGCATTTGAAACCACACAGAGCCAAGATTGCCACTTTGCAGTTGAAAGGGCATATATTTTTAAAATGTATATTTTTTTAAACTTTCTAAACCTAGGCTTTTTAAGCTACAAGCAATGTCAGCCTCCACTGCAGCCTGTTAAATTTAAGTTAATTGCAATTGATGGTGAGGAGCAAATCAAGATCATCAGACACTGGGTAGGGTGCCAGTGTCCTATGGGGTGAATGCAAGTGTAATGTTTTTTCTCCCCTTGATTCTGTATGACGGAGTGAGCAGCAACCTGTTTGGGACCTGAGCCGGGATACTTACACCTTACTGCACCATGTGCAAATGAAACCCAGGGGGATAAATTGTGAACCATCTCGTACAGGCCTATTGCAGAGCTCAATATTTGCAGAGTGCACGTAGTGGGATTTGGCCCTATCCTATGGTTGGTCAGCCCTGATGACTCACCGTTACACCTAAGAACCTGGTTAAATAAACAGCCTTATTTCATTTGCAATGCTGGAACAGCCTTTTTATATAACTGAATGTGTATAACTGATTATTTTTTATCACATGACTAACATTCCACCCCTCTGTGCCCCTGAGGGTTTGGGTGTATGCATTGAATACATGGACTAAATAAATAATTAAATGGCATCAACTCATCACATCTGATAATAAATAATTAAATGGCATCAGTTCAGTCACCTAGGAGAAAGGGTGCTGGGTGCATATATTTCATACATAAAATAAATAGCTAGGAAGCATGAGTTCATCAACATCTGATAATAAATAAATAGCATAAATTCCGTAACCTGGGTGGAAGGGTGTTTTGATGGGCATATTTCATACATAAAATAAATAAGCAACAAGGTGGCATGAGTTCATTGGCATATACTAATGAATAATTAAATGGCATCAATTCAGTAACCTGAGCAGAGGGGTGTTCGGATGGGTATATTTCATACATAAAATTGATGACTGACATTGAGGGTGTACTGGGTAACATTAACGGTCACAATGTAGTGTACCTAACATCAATATGGCAGCTTTGAGTACTGGCCTCCCCTCACATTTGTAATAAACAGAGTCAACACCCGACTCCCTAAACTCTTGGTAGCTGCATACTACCACATGGACGCACAACACCTTGGAAACAGACTTACCGATCAAAACCAGACAAAACAGTGGAAGTAACCAACCACTACCCTTTGACAGGCGAGCTCCGTAATATGTCCTAGAGGGAATCTACAATTTCCCCACAGTGCCGCCTATGTTCTTAGGTCAGAAACGGGTAGATTACCCACAACCTGGCCTGACGTAAACGGAGAAAGAAGGAAAAGGTTCTGTTTTTATCACGAAACCAATGCTGCTCGGGCGAACCGTCCTTTTCCCACATCAGTTTTCTCTTCCCATACCTCTGCACTAGACCTGCACCCGAAAGGGAAACACCACACCGGTCTGATATGCAAAAACTTGGGGTAAAGGGCACACCAATAATATCAAAACAACCCAGGGCCACCCTGGGTCTCTGGAGAGTGGAGGAATACCTCCAGGGTTAGGGACACCCTCTAGATACCCTTGGGGCCTTCCACCTGGTCCCCTGGAGGGGCACCCAACGCTTGCCTGAGGTGAGATACCTCAGCAACACACTCCCTCAGACTACATGTAAAGTTAGGCCTCTCCGTGTTCCCTATGACAGGCCTTGTACAACCATAATTCAGGCCTGTCTTAAAAACCATGTGTTCTCATTATACAGCCCACGTGATATAATGTGCCCCTTCCCCACAATTTCCCGCTCCTCCCTCGCAGCCGCTATTCGACAAGGGAAGAAAGCAACTAGGCTCTGTCCCTCACAGAACTGCGATAGTACTTGGAACAAGCACCAGCCCACTTTCTTCCTCGATCCCGACACGGCTCGCCTTCTCAACCCTGTGTAGGGGAGACCGAAATGCCATCCCGGAAAACGAACGGCCTCAGGGGACGTCCCTTTACAGTGAAGGCATCACCGACCTCTGTGTTCCTACCAGTTTCCCCTTGCTCTCCCTCATGAGGATTCCATATCGGTTTTATCTCCCAAAGGGACCTTCCACCTGCGTTTCTTGACAGGGGAGCTCCAGTCAGCTCTGAGGTAAAATTACCTCAGCAACACGCCCGCTCCCCCTGCTGGTGGAGCGTACCAAGTCCCCCAGTGAAACCCATTGCGCTGGAAACACGAACGAAAAGGAAGAATCCCACCAAAAACAAAACATGAAAGCACAGCCCATTTACCAAACAGCAACCTGCAGGTTTACACAAGGTTTTTTAAAACTAAGTAATGTGTTTTTGTTTGATAAAATGAACTAGAGAACGAAATGGGTAAAGGGCAATTTTAGGTTTTCTTTTTTGTTTGCCTTGAACCGCAAGCTGGATACTGGGCATCTTTGAACTTCGGTGACCTGTCCGATTTAACAAATTTTGGGCCTGATTGAATGGCAGAGTCATTTGAGTTGCAGGTGCTCAAAATGTTAGTTTGGACTTTTGGTGCTGGACTGTGTTCACAACCTACGATTTAAAGGTATAACCAGCCCTACAGATAAGGGGTGTATCGGCTACTTTTACTCCCTAAAAATTGGCAAATACTCCCAAAAAATTAAAATAGGGAGTAAAAATACTCCCAACAAAAGCAGGAAATTGGCACATAGGAGCTTGTCTCCGAGGTTTTCTCCACACAGATTCAGATATGTTTGGACCAGTAGTACACATGGTGCCAGAGGTAAAAACTATTATTATTACTGCTTAATCCAAGTGGTAAAAAGTTATCTTTTAATGACCATAAATACCTACGTGCAAAGAAGTGTTTATTATGAAAATATTACTGCTTTACTGTAAAGCATATTTTTATTCACGTACCAGATACTCTCATTGGGAAGGGCACTGACTTTTTTACTCCCTAAAAAATAATTTTACTCACAACTTTAAAAAGTAGGGAGTAAAATACTCACACTGCAAAATCCTTTCTGTAGCACTGGGTCTAACAGTTCAAGCACGTGTATCAGTGTTTAATGCTGTTGAAACCATCACTGTTACTGCGCTACTGGCCAAGATGTAACATGTTGTCAGCCATGCCTATCGAGTCTCAAGAAGTATGCTAAATGAGTAACCCCATGCTGAATTAAATGCAGTCCTGTAAACCTGGCTGAGTGCTTGTCTTGCTTTCTCTCACAGACCGGAATTTGAGCATTCTGCAGTACTGCCCCACCGCAGACTCCTGGACTGTCTTTGAGCACTGCAACCTCCACGTCCGCAAGCAGCAGATGCTGTCAGTGGAGGACACCATCTACCTCGTCGGCGGTTGCATCCATGAGCTGGATTCTAGCAAGAAGACCTGCCACAGTGAGGACATGCTAACCGTCCAGTCATACAACATCTCCACGCGCGAGTGGCTCTACCTCAAAGGAAACACCTCCAAGTCTGGTCTCAACCTCACCTGCTCGCTTCATAACGATGGCATCTACATCATGAGCAGGGACCTTACTCTCACCACCAGTCTGGAGCACCGTGTTTTTCTAAAATACAATCTCTTTGCAGACAGTTGGGAGCCGTTTAGGAGATTTCCTGCCACTGGACAAAATATGCTTCTCTGCTCTTTGTACGTGCCCAAAAGTGTGTGAGTGTTCTTCTGTGTGCTCAGAAAATAACAAAACATTAATTGAGGACATTTTTTTAAGGCATCATTTGTCCAATCGGCACCTGTCCACCATTTTGAAAAATTAAAATCCCAGCTGCATAAGGCATCTGTTTTGTCACTTTCAACTGCCACTATTTAAAACTTTATTTTCAATTTGATACCAGGTCGCTAGCATAACAACTGCTTCCTACCAGCTGCATTCATCGCTCCTCGGTATAAAATGTTGTTGATTAGCGAAATAAGGATGTGCCGGTAGGCCTGCATCAAACAGGCTTAATCGCCTCCACTGTCTCTCCTATTACTTTGGCCCTACTTTTTGCCCATTCTATAAAACCACACACTATGCCACGTGGTAGTGTGGCAATGTTGCTTTTGTTTATTGTATTTAATAAGGACACACATACATGCGATGTTGTCTGGTCAGTCTCAGTAACCCCTTCTCTATAGGTCCAGTAGCTCTGGAGACTTGTTTTCCGTTATACGACCTTTTCTGAAGGATGTCTGTTTTCACCCGCTCCTCCCCATCCCCCATTCTAGGTATATGCATTTAATGCTTCCTTCCTGAGACAATAGAGAATTGTTGAGGCGATCTGCAGAGATTTCAGCAACATCCACCTCCCTCTTTCACATAATCTAGTGAATTCATTCCATTTAGGGAGCTCAGGCTACATCGTCTTACTTTCAAAGGCCTACTTCCAAGTAAGGACCACCCTGTCTCACCATGACTAAAATAAAGTCTAGGATGACATGATAAGGAATAAACTGTTAATAACCTTTTTGACAGCAAGATGCAAGGCCTTTTCAATGTTACAGTACAAATGTGACCACTCTGTTCCATTACCAGCAACATTCGCCTTTATACAGTGTGTTCTTGACTGCGCTACTCTTGGCAGTCACAGAATTAACATTCTGGAGTTTGACATGGGGTACAACGTATAGAGGAGACACACATACAAATAAACTTCAACGATTGCCTAAACACACTCTCAAAACCCCCCATGCCATCCAACTTACAATTCAATTCTCCAAATCTGCCTTGGAAACACAACCTAAATATCACAACACTTGAGAACACATCCACCTCCTCCCTTTCGTAGAACCGTGGTGCACCAAATAGGATTGACATGCACTCATGCTATCACAAAGCATTCTTCCCGTGTTTCATCTTTCCCTGTGCATGTAGCATCTACTGCCCGCTTTTCAATCCTCTTATCTTTCTCTCACTCATTTTCTTTCTTGGCGAATATCTTCACAGTGTGTCCCTCCATGGATAAGCCTTGGCGCTGTGATGCTACTAACGTGGTGATTTTGTACAATATGAAAGCATATTAACATAACCATGCCAAATGTGGTTCCAAGGAGTCAGTGGTGTAAGGAATTCAACCAACTATACGGGGGGTGTGCGATCACCTGGGCTTTTTAAAAATGTTATATGAAATTGAATGATGGTGGATCAACCTCTGGAAAAATGTGTGTGGCTAATCTGCATACATTTTCCTATACTCGCCACACAACCTACACATAGACCTGTGTACTGTGGGTGAACACGGGCTACATACCAGTCCCCTCTGTCATATTTGGTTGGGATATGACAGCCAGGATTAAATCATGTCATCTCAGAAGGGGGAGGGCAAAACCTTCTCCTTGCCATGAGCAGTCTAATGAACTATCAAAGTCTCCATGGATCCACCTGCCCTTTTTATGTACCACTGCAGATGGTGGCAGCAATTAGCATACTTAACATACCAATAGAGTATATTTAAAACAGGCCCACATGGGGTATTGCTGCAGATGTTAATAAAGGAGACTGGAAACCCCTAAAACCTCTGTTATACACTGTGTCAACCTCAACCCAGCACCCACCCTTGATATCCATGGACAGTGACATATCATGTCTGGGACTGCGTGCATCACAGCAGGCATCCCTGCAGGGGGACCCACAATCATGTGGATTGATGGTGCCAGGAAGTCTGTTCTCGCTGCAGGTTGAAGGTAGAGCTGACGCTTTAATCAGGAACCACAGAGCTTCATTGAGCAGAGACACCCTTTGATTCACAACAGACAGGAAGATGGGTTGGACTTAGTATTACATTAACCCCTTTACCTTTTCTGTTGCGAGTCACTGTGTTTATAACCTCATACATAAAGGAGATTGTTGGTGGGGACCCAGAATTGGTTCATTAAGGTATGCTTACCCTACACCAATCCCTGTGGCACATTGGGCTTTAAAAGAGACCTCTTTTTGGGCAGATCTGAAGACTTTGTAAGGAGTATCAAGAAGAACTTGGCATTGGACCCAGGCTGAAGGTATAGTCTGCCTTACATCTTCCGCCAGTGAAGGAGGACAAAGAATTCCAAGAGGGAAGCAAGATCACTCCCCTAAATATCTCCCAGGCAGGGATATCATTTCACCAAAATGCCAGGGGTAGCGGAAGTGACATCACATGATCCTTGACCCCTGATAACATCACAGGAAGTGATATCGCAGGAAGCGATGGAACACGACCTTTCACCCGTTGACAATACAGGAAGTGGCATCACATAGCATTGTACACTACGATAAATATGGTTACGATATAACTATATTGTGATGTACATTTCATACAAGAATGGATCGCTATATGTATCGTTAAGATCAGTGTGTATAGGCCCATATTACCAAATTACTGTGAATGCAAGCAGACGTCCATGACCAAATGGTAATGATGTGTTATTATATAGCACTTACGCTTAAGCGCTTTACATGGAAGAAATATACACCCAATATCACCCAACCTGTGTTGGTGCTCATTTATCGACCTCAGAAGGATGAAAGGCTGAGTTGAGGCGTTTAAGAAAAGACTAAATCAGTGACTCACCCCCCTGAAGTGGGCCTGAAATAAACCTTTAATGAGTTTAGCAATTATTGTATAGAATTCCAGAAAGACACATTATTTGGTATTCCTATTCTTTCTTATTTAGTGTCAGTGCTGAAAGTGTTAGACTTGTAGCACTCCTGTTCTTATTTTTCTTCTTTTTTTAAGGGGCCTGAACAAGAAAGCCAGCCACTCCAGAAGTAAAGAGCCACATGGTGCTGGCCACAGCCCAGGAGCTCGCATTACAAAAAACACAAAAAAACAAAAACTTATTTTTTTAAAGCGGTTGCAAAGGAGTCCACAGAGGTCGCAAGGGAGACCTCTGGCGACTCCTAAATGACGTCCCTCCCAGGGAACATAGGGAGATGCTTAATCCAGCAAGTCCTCCAGCAGCACCAAAACCGGTACCCATCCAGCACATAGCGTGCCCTCTAGGCTCTCCAGCAAACTTCCTATGTGGGAAGTGCCAGAGAGTCTCTGAACCAAACCAAGGGCAAGGTGGCTGCCTGAAATACTCTCCTCATCTTTGGGCCGTCTGCCTTTAAAGGATGACACGAGTGCAGTGAAGAAGCTAGAAGTGCATCGAGAAGCATTTACCGATGTCTGCCTTAAAGGTCATTTTGAGCCAGTACAGCACCTCGAGCTGCAACTGACTGCAGTGCTGACTGTTGTTACGCCGCATTCGCAAACTCTGTCCTAGATGCCTCAAGCAGTGCTGCAGAACCGCCGACCAATACTGAGATGATTCCTGATCCCGAGCAGCTGTGTAGGCCAGCCTGCAGCCGCCCGTCCAGCCTCGCTCAGCAAACTGCCCGCCGCCTGATACCTGCAGCAGTCTCCCATCTTAAATTCTATCACAGAAGCTGCAAAGCGCCCTGAAACTGATTGGACCCTGTCGAGCATCAAGAACATCTACAGCACAAGGTACATTGTGGTTCTGTTCCGATGGTCCTTCTCCAAAGGCCCCATGTGACATTTAATGACCCATTGCTCCCTTTGAAACTGTCTGTCCTCTACATTCCTTTACAGGGTGGGTTGTATTTCGTAGTGTTCTAGAACTGTCTGTTGTGATAATAATAAAGTAGATACATTTTATACAACCTTGACTGGACAGTCCCTTTTATCATTGGGTAATTGTATTTTCGCTGTGTTGCAACTAACAATCCACAACCTTTCGGAGATAAGCTTGCCATTCCGTCCACGTTACAAAAATTGGACAAGGAGGTTTGTAATTGACTTGTGTTTCCAATCTGTTTGGATCCCTTCTGGTGTACTAGAGGTGTGGGGCTGATTGATGGTGTAGAAACCGATAGTCATCCCTGGACCACTGGTGCCCCATAAGTTGATTCCTCACAGTTGGCATACTGGTTTTTAAAGGGCTGTGATAACTGGGGTTGGCAGCTTAGCAGGGTCCAGTTGACTTGGGTTTTAAACTTTGGTTTCACTTTTTTTCCTCATTGTGAATTTCGATTCCAAGTCGCATATAGAATTTCTCCCAACATTTGTCTGTGCCCTTTTACTACTGGCTTTTTCCACAGACCGACCTTTTGTAAAACAGAGCTTCCCAAGACTGCGGCCAAGAAACTAGACTCTCAGCTCTCACCTTCTCTCGCTCTATCGCCAGTTATAGGAATCGTTCCACCTGGACAGCTATGGAGTATTTTGAAAACACTGTACGCAGTGAGGGGTTGTGAAGTGTTGGTGCGTCCAAGGCTGCAGCATAGCTTGGCTTTCATCGCAATATGTGGCTTAACACAAGGCACACAGCGGCACTGTTCTCTTTAGAGGCGAGACATTACGGTTCTCGTTTCTCGAGGTATCAAATGCCCCATGCCTGGTAGACGGCATCTGTAACGGCATTTTGCTGCCAGGCGCGTGACGAATCTTCAAGAATTCTTCAGATGCACTGAACCCTTTGCATGGTACGCTTACCTACTGTGACAGTACTGGTAGTCAGTGCTGCTGTGTGTTAGATGATTTTAATGGCTTTCTCAAAGTATAGGTTACATACCGATTACTGAAATGTTTTCCACCTTCCTTCCAAATTACTGTTGCACACTGGAGGAACATCTTCGTCACAGGCGTGTTGCATGTATCTGACCCTGTTATGCGAGAAGCTTGTCCATTTGAAACTTGTCCATTGTTTGTGATTGTTTTTTTATGCATTCTGTTCAATGCCACAGAATAAGTTCATATACGAGATGCTTATCAGACAGCACTCATGACAGAAAGTGTGTAAGAATGTAATGTAACATTTCCATTCTCGATAATTAGGTTTTTATTTTGAGCACCATTACCACAAAGGCAAGATGGAGCATACACAATACAACGAGAACATAACCAGTGGAAACAGCACTTTCAAATGACGGAGAAACACGTGCCCCAACGAAGTTAAAATAGGTCGGTTAAGCTTATGGTGAAGCTGATATTATGAAAACACGTAGATCTATACAGCAGGGCGCTACTGCAGTATCAGAAGGGCAAACAAAAATGCATAATAGAAATTGTTAAAAAGTACACATCTTGTAAGCACATCTAGGAAGAGTCGCCAAATATCATTGGAGGGGTCAGTTTCCCCTCTGTGCTTGAAAATGTCCCTCTTGTAAGTGGACAGGGTGAACAATTCCGGCTTAGTGCTTCGTATGACTGAGGTCAAGCCCTCTCTTCTGGCTCGCACCTTGCAATCAATGGCTTGAGGTAAATCCAGCAAGGTGGGGTCAAATCAACATCTTGTTCTAACAGGCTGGATGGGGTGGGCCTATGTCCTAATTGGGATAATACAATATCTTCCACATACAATTCTGTAGCAAAACATCAGTTGCAATAATCTGAGTGTCTTGAAGATGTCAATGCCATGAAATTGACAGCTGACCTGTGTCCTGCAAACAATCTCCAATTATTCTAGGAGTGGGTTAATTTACGCCCTCTGTGGCATATTTTGTGGCAATTGATTGGCAGTGGGATTATCTAATTTATTTCATGCTGAAATTGTGGTATGACAGTAAAGTGGGTGTAATTGTATTGCTGTAGACCCTTGCGGATGAGATTGGTGAAGGCTTAGAACATGAACTCTCTTAAAGAGCGCAAAATCTCCAAGTGAACTGAATTATCAAAACTTTGCATGCCCAGTTTAAATAAGAGTGGATATGATCTTTATTTAAGCACTAGTAGCCCAGGCTGTGGGCTGTACCAGATCTCCATGGCCTGCCAGACCAACATAACCTTGCTCATGCTATTATTGGGCACTGGTTCCGTCCGGTGCAGCTGCGGCCCAGAGGTTTCATTTCAATTAGCACCTATCTAGAGCTGCTACAGTGCCGTTTTGCTCCTTGGGCAGCAGATTTGCTGTGTGAACAAGATGGTCGCTATGCCTAAAGCAGGGTTAAAATTAGCTCTGAGCTATTTAGCTCCTGCTTCTACTCAATCAGAGCCTGTTTAGCTTAAAACCAATAGTTACCAGGGGCTGTGTTTGGCTCCCCACACTAACTGGTGCCTTCCAAATATGCATATTTGATGTGGACGTTAACTTGGCGGTTTTAAGTATGTAAATAAAGAACATTAGGACAGTTTTAAATATAATGGATCGTGCATAATGAGCAAAACGTGAAACAGTGCATCTCACGTGGAAGCTAGATTTGTAGTGCGCTCTGCACTCCCTCCTGGTTCCCCGGCACTAGCTGCTGCCTACTCGGTGATGCCCAACACCCAGGAGTTGGTTTTAGCTCCTGCTCACTGAATCTTAATTTCGAACCCTGCTAAAGGAACGGGAGTCCAAGAAAGGGACACTTCCCTGTTTTCATGGTGGTCAAACAACCAAAATAATGCATACCAAAGATGAACAGGGAGAGAGCGGCAGGAGGTGATCCACAGAGAGCTCGGAAAGTGGTCTCGTACCATCAAATGCAGTATTTGGTGCAGTCCGATTGGATGGGGCAGCCAGGGTGCTAATTAACAGCACTTTTAATTTGAAAACTGGCTTGCATTCACCTAATGAGCACACTTATATTTTATTTATGCATATTTTGACAGAAATATGTTTTTGAGCCCAAGCTGTGAATATTAATCCCCCTTGGAACTGTAATTTGAGGAGTACAATTCAAAAATGTACTGGAAATAGGTCTTGTTTCATGCCCTAATCGCTATTCGGGCAGAGGAAACGTTTGGTATACACGAGTGAGCACACAAAAATGATGTGTGGCTGGCCCCCTTTCCTACAATGACAATGGGCATCATTACGTATGCGGCAGGTCAGTAAAAATGGCTGCGTTACTGCACCGCCATACTGCGAGTTTGGTGGTATGGTGGAGGATAAACCGCTAGCAAAAAGCTGTAAATAAATCCTCCACCTTACCACCCAAAACTATTGCTGATATCACCATGGAGTCCTATGGACTCCATAAATAGGGATTTACACTGACCTGCCAGCACTTTCATCTCGCGGTAAATCCGCGTGTCTAATTGTGGTAACGCTAATTCTTTTTGGTGGTATTTCGGTGGGTTTACCACCAAGCTCATAATGAGGCCCAATGTATTCTAGCCGGGACTGCATTTCCCCATGACATCCCCTTAAGTAGCCTCCCATTGTTGACATAACAAAATGATGAAAAACATATTTTTTCAAAAATTTATTTTTTTATTGTTTTAGCTGAACTTCATCAGCTTTACAAAATGTAAAATAGTCAAATATTTCATAAAAAGACATTGTTAAATGACAAAGTGAGATACCCTGTAACTAATTTATTCAATTTAAAATTTCAATTTGAAATTTAAAATGTTCAACTATTTCATAAAAGACATTATTGATCGACACAGTATGATTACATATGAATAATTCTGTTGATTCTAATAGTTAGAATCAAAGTAAAATCCGCATAATCTTCATCTCATCTATACATTCTGTCCATTTCAATAATTACTGCTTTAATTCCTTAAAAGGTTGTTGTTTAGCATAACATTTTTGTTACTATCACACTTTTGTTTGTTCATTTACTTAACATAGGTCTAGTATACTTCGTGTTACAGTTTAAATTCAAAATAAAAACCCCCAAGGTTCTCAAACTCCTTCTCACTTTAATTGATTTTCTTCAATTGTAATGCATTTAGTTAACCAGTAGCACCAATCCTCACCGACGTTAAAGTTCCATTAAATATAATATGCCATAGGAGGTCAGGAGTCACTTGTTCATGCTCTTGCAGAGTTTTTTTCAAGTATAATATACAAGACCGTATTAGTGATTCAGGCTCAACTACCAAATGACGTAGAGTTTTGATCTGTCCTGACTTTTTACAAAATCGATACACATTTTCTTGTTGGGAGATTAATTTGCGTCTTGCCTGGATTTCTCTAAAAGGCCTCATGTTAAATCTCAGGCTTAAAATGTCTGCTGTGTGTGAGGGAGAAGAGCATCTGTTCATATACACTTCAGAGATATTAAATCTTTTATGTTGGAATGGATTGTTTTTGAAATCTTGATAATTTTGACAATACATTCTAGTCTTAATCCAGTCACTTTGAAATAATGTAGTTCTCTACCCGGGTGGGATTGTCTACAAGTACCTCAATTGAGATATCAATCTCTGCAAGGGCATCAATGACTACTGATTTCCACTTCTTGATGAACCCAATTTGTGAAGCGAACACAAACATTGAAAGAGTACTTATCAACATGTTAGATTTGTGTGCTATAAAACACCTGAACAAATCAATCAGTTGCCACACATCTTGCATACAAAGATACAAGACCCAATTTGAATCACATCCACACTGTAGGTACACATTTAGGGAGCACAAGAAAGTCGCCAAGTTTTCCCTTCAAACTTTTGCCAAATTATTGATGGAATAATTGTTTTGGTTTCTGATCCGTATAGTAATACGGGGAGGACTTTTTGTTGATAGTATGTGAGAGCTGAAATATTTATTGAGAATTTTCCATACTTTGCCTGGATGATAGTTGTTTGTGAACTTGAAGTAGTCAATTTCTTTCCCAAAGTTAGTAAATGGGCTTCACTCTTCATCTGGTCCCCTATTGTCACACAAATAAATGTACTGATGGACCACCTCCAATTGTACATTGTGAAGGTACCAGCTTAATGATTTTTTTAATCTTTTACTTTCAGTGAAAGCCATCACTTTAGTTTTTGAAGATCGATAGTTAAACAATTTTGTTGCACATAAATTGAAAGAGCATCCAAGAGCCTTTGTAATCCTTGAGGGGTCTTTGACATTAAAACCAGATCGTCCGTATATAGTAATGCTGGAATCGAGTTGGATGCCAATCTTGGGGCATTCGTGATTGTCTTCAAATGCCTGTCCTACAACAGAGATAAAGAAATTGAAGAAAGTCGAGGCAAGGATACATCCCTGCCTCAACCCTCTGCTTGTGTTAATCGATGCAGTCAGATCACCCTCCAGTGTTAATCTGACCCTTATCTATGTATTGGTATGCAACGCCTCTATCCATTTGATAATGTAACTACGGCATCTAGCAAGTTCTAATTTATCAAAAAGAAGCGCTCTAGGCACAGAGTCAAATGCTTGTAAATCAACAAAAGATAAATACAAAGGCTGTTTTATGGCTACTGAGTGGGAGATGATCGATGTTATGGTCAACAGATTGATGGACGTTCCAAGAACTTCAACAAAACCAGTCTGGCAAGGGTCTCGCTTATGGTTTTCAGTTGTCCACTTATTAAAGTCTCAAAGGACAAAGCGAGAGAAAATCTTGCCCGGGGCGTCAAGAAGAGTGATAGGTCTGTAATTAGAAGGACAGGACTGATCACCCTTCTTGAAAATCGGAACAATCACTGATCTTCGCCAAGTATCTGAGGTTTTATTAGTGGTCAGTATGCAGGCAAAGATGTTATGTAGTATAGATGCCCATTCGTCCAGATGTTGTTTAAACATCCAGTTGTTCAACCCATCAGGGCCTGGAGCCCGTGAACTGCTCAATTTTAAGATGTAATTTAGTATATCCTCTTCTGATATCTGTAAGGTTTCTTTAGTAATTTTTGATGTAGCACACTGGCGAGTAATACCCTGAGGGGATGAATACATGTTGGAGTAATAGGAAATCCATTGGTTTTCCGTCACTCTATTGATTTGCACTAGAGTTTGGCTGTCATGGTTAGCAATGTTGAGCAACGACCATATTTGAGCTTTACTTTTATCCACTACGGCTCTCATCATTGCTTCACCATCACGTTGGTATAAGTATGCTCTTTTGGACTTCAACCAATTATTGTGTTTACATTGCAGTGTTTTTATTACTCTAAGTCTCTCTCATAGTGGAAGCAACACAGCCTGTTTCTTTTATTTACGCAAGTCACTTTTTCTTTTCTGCACTTCCGGATCAAAGTTGTGTTTTTTTTTTTTTAATTTATTTTTTTAAATGGCATCGGGTAGTATTTGCCGATTGAATTTTAAAGAGTTGCAGAACTGTCGTGTATGGTTCACCTACAAATTTGGTATTTTCATCACAGAGAGACTTCTCTTGTGAGAGATTACCATAATAATAATAATAATAATAATAATAATGTATTTCTTATATAGCTCTACACACCCGTAGGTCTCAGAGTGCTTAAATAACAGAAGACATTATTATCCCACAGAGCGGTACTCATTTTATCGACCTCGGAAGGATGAAAGGCTGAGTTGACCCTGCCGGGATTCGAACCTGCCACAGCAGGCTGCGCACAGATATCGGGGCGAGTGTTTAGCTCGCTGTGCTATCTAACCGGCTATGCGTTTTATATTAATCTACACTCCACCGGAACCAGGTTCTTAAGTTATTTATCACCACCTGGCCCTTATAGCATTGCTAATTTTCTGACCATCATGAAGCTCACTAGACCACTGCATTGTCAACATCTCATGGTCACTGTGACACGGCTTAATCACCTCAAAATTCACAAGCTTCGCAAAAGTATAATGATCTACACGGATGATATCGATGATTGATTCACTTTTGGCTCTATGCCACGTGCTTTGGGTTAAGATGTCACCAGGCAGGGATCCATTCAGCATTATCAGTTGCCTCTCTGCCATTAGAGACATCCACCTCTTAGCAGTAGGGTTGGTCATTTGTTATTTCTATCCCTGTTTGAGGGATGGAAATGCAACGAGATGAACGGAAGGCTCTGAAATTATCCTCATTTGTTCCACATGGTCCTGCACATTGTTCCAGACAGCTACAGGGGGAGGGGTCTCTTCAGTTATTGCCCATATTTAAGTGCATCACACTTGTGAATAAGAATGCACTTTTAACATTTATTGTAATGTCCCTTCTGGCCACGAATTGTCGGTGCCATTGTGAATCAAGCACTCCTTTATCGCTGGCAAGGACCAGACTCGCTAATGCAACCTTTTATCTGTGGCATATTTAGTGAATGTCGCCCTGTGAATTCTTCACTTTTGAAGCTGGCATGGGCTGAGCATTCGAAGTCCTGTTTATAGAATGTATTTCTGTGTTGCATTCAGGTTGTGAAGTTTTTATGCTGCGCCAAATCACCACTGCGGAAGTCTGAGTTGCTTGGATTGTCAGAAAAGAGAAGCACTGCGCCCCCAGAAGGGCGTTTCCAGACCATAGTCTGCAAAGGAAGGTCAGCGTAAAAGAGAACGAAGGTGCCAAACTGAGGATAAATGGGGTAAAAGAAACTAATAAGGTAAAGAGTAGGGTAGCGAGTGGCAAAGCTAAATGCGTCACACTTCAGATAACATTGAACGTGTGCGAATGGTGTCCAAATTGAAAAGGAAGTTCCAAGGTGTCGGTGGATAAAGTAGAGTTTGTAAAGGCAGTTTTAAATAACCTAATATAAATTGCAGTGTATTGCTGCATGATGCATTTGAGAAGTGTTCAAATGACCCCTTGAAGCAAATATTCTTATGTTGTCTGAGAAGGTATTTTAGTCTCCACCAAAGCCAACTCCAGCATAGTAATGCTGCGATTGCCAAGAGAGGCCCGCTCTAGGATGGATGGCGTGAGAGGTGAATGTGAACTTAATTGTTGCTGTACCTGGAGACAATCTAGCCTCGGAGCTACCAAAGAGAGCTGTCAAACTTTGCCTCCTGATTTGCGACGTGCAAGTGCGTTTTCTCAGCTAGGAGGGGGCCTGGCCGGATACCCAACAGCAGATGGGTAATTCAAAATGGAAGCCGTGCGAGCGCTTTACAGACCTTAAAGCAGATCCCTAAAGGTTCACTCGTGCAGAAAGTTGCACCACATAGATACCTCGGGCATTTGGAAGGGTTTTCATGGTTCTGACTAGCTCAAGCAGCATAATCCAGAATTAAATGGTAGAATGGTCTTAAGGTTCCCTAATGGCTTACACATGAGTAAAACAATGATTTAATCGCGTCTATAGTTTTCTGCCTTGCTGTACACTCCGCAATAAGAGCATTGCCACTCCAATGAATGAGTTACCTTTTCTGTTCGATTACATGGTTCCTGCTCTAATTCGCATTCTGCTTGATGTAATGTTTTAACCAGGCCTCAACATTTAGAAAACGGACTGAAATTCACATCAGTCAAAGTAAAGCATTCTCGGTGGTGCTCAAGCTAATATTTTTGCTAATATAAGCAATGACAAATGTAACCCTGGGCCTGTCAAAATGTACTCGACTATGTTAGAAATGCTGTTGCAGCTGCACGTGGAAACACACTATTACTTTTTGGGGGAATTTCCACAGAAACCTACTAGTAAATGAATCACCAACTGATCTGCCTCCATTGGCAAAATACCAATGAGAGCATGTTTGCTTCTCTTAAGACAATCATATAGTGCACAGTACAGGCTCTACCCGTAAACTGAACCTTGCTTTCCATGCTTCCCATTTGCTCTTGTCACTGTTTCCTGTTCTCTAGCCAATCAGCATGCTTTGACTATACACTGTAACGTGTTGTGTACGCTTGGATACCAAGCTTCCCTTTGAGTTGGGATCTAAGTCATGTGTGTACACTAGGCGCTGGGTAATGAAACCTGGACCAGCTCTGTCACTAGAAGCCCAGGTCGAGGGTTCCATTTTCTCCCCATTCCACAAGCTCTAATAGCTTGCAGCACTTACCGTCCAGCTCTGGTATGTGCTCGGTGACGTCGCACCTGTTAGTGGCCCTCTCCTTTGGCTCAGGGCCACTAAATTGGCGAAAGTCGTGTATGACACAATAGAGCCCTCTCTTGTTGGCTCAAACACTTAATTTTTTTATTAAAGTGTTCGGTTTAAAAATACAAACTTTTGCTTTGCTTTATCCCTCCCAACATAAGCCAAGCACAGCGGTTCCTTTAAGTTCTGTTCTAGTTTTGAACCTCCAATTGCGAGTCCTTTCGGTTGGGCTCGCCTTTTGATTTCTCGTTGTCCTTGTCGTGCTTTGGTCGCGGCTATAGTTGGGCATGCCTCTTCCTTTTCTCCCTTTGTTTGACTCATTTGTTTCACTGGGTATATACCTATTAGCTTATTTAACATCACTTGGAAGAAGGTAGCCGGCACTCTGGTAGTTTTTTGATTTAGTTCTTCGTAAAGGGCTTCCCACCATTAATCGGAGTTCAGACCACAAGTAGGAGTTAGGGTGTTGTGCAGCATCTTTATTCTTTGTGTTTTAGTTCCTTCCAAAACATAGTTAGGCGTCGGAGAGATAAATACCAATGAAAGGTTTTTGTTCTATCAGATATTTCTATTTTAAACCTGCATAGAGTCTGCTCATGTCCTGCTCTATCTTTTTCATAGCTAAGGATTCCATCAGCGTGGTTGTGGGTAGTGTTTGGGCTTTGCAAACTGTTAAGTCGCAACAATGTAAAAGTCAGTTAAACTCCTCACGACCGTAGGAAGCTAACTGATCGAATGTGCTGCTAGGCTAGGAGTCAATGGGAGACACTAGGGAGATGATACTGTGAAGGCCATCTGACATCTGCCACAATGGCTGGAGGCTCTCTGCAACCCAGGAAAGCAAGCCTAATTGGGCGATCTAGCCACACACATGAGCTACCAGGGACGGGAAAGGATGGGCGCTGAAGAACCCCTGTTCGAGGCTGTGCCTTGATATAAATGATGTTGCATTTGACTCAGGCAAAAATGTTAGTAGACCTGTGCTGTTTAATGCACTCCTTGATGCTAGAGCTTGTGAGTGGGGCCACACATATGGGAGTGGGCCACAGTGGGAGAAGAGAGACCAGTCACTCCCCTAGGCATAGAGGGCCCTGAAGCTAATGTAGTTGGGACCACCACAGTGAGAGTAATATTTGTAAATGCCCCCCGAGTGGGCATTTTCAGATTTTGGTTGGGCTTTGCCCACTCAGGCCCTACCCTGTCTATGCTACTGTCACTCCCTGCAAGACACGACCGGCGGAAGATGGAGGATGCATAAGGCACAGCTGTGGAAATACTAGGGTGGCACCGAAGAGCTGGAGACTGCACGCAATGGAGATGTGCTGGAGATTGACCAAAAGGGGTGGTTACCTCAGGAAGCCAAATCCAGTCTCACTGAAGTTAGGCTGGCGTGGGGAAGGGATGGGACTTCCTTAAGATCCTAAAGCAACTGGCAAGTTTTTGATCATTTGACTGGACCAAGGATTTTCAGCAAGAGGGCAAGTTACCATTAGGAGTTGAGACCAAATTGTTTCTGTATAGCAGGTTACCTAATTTGATTCGGAGTCTAGGGAAGATGCAAGCTTAATAGCATAGCACATGCCTTTAGGCCATCTGTGTGTCTGTAAAGTGGTGACATTTAAGATGGACTGAACTGACCTCTTTTCTGATTGTTTGCTGAAGAGGCTCGAAGGATACTGTCTGCATGTGGAGATGATGCCCCCCTCCTGTGAACCCTTTGCTAGATTGTAAGAAAATTGGGTCTGCTCAGCATAGGAGGGAAGTTGGCTGCACCTGCTCATGCCGGATCCCCATATCGCCTTATAAACAAGGATATATTAGGTAACTTGTATTCTGTCCTCAGCTGTTGCCCTTTCTGTCTGTCTGTGTTGTACAATAACCTAGAACTCTCACCCAATATCATAGATGGGTCTCCTTCAGAAGACTCTTATCTTAAGAAAGGGGAGCGAGTGACATTATGCTGGAAAAAGGTAAGTTGGAAGCTGGGCTGATGAACATTCACTGCCATCAGTTCCTGCCCATTGGTTCCTCCTGAGGATTTCAGTCAACTGTGTTTTTCCAGTGTAGACGAAAATGTAGCTTTTATTGCTGCATGCAAAGAATGCATATTTCATTTGAAGCAAAAGAAATATCGCGAATCATGCTGCTACAGTCCTTGTCTCTTTGCAATCTTTTACATGTTTTATTGTTCGTTGTTTAAAAGAAAAAACCTTATACACAAGCATTCTAAAAAACATTACTATCACTATAATTTATCAAATTCATTACATCAATCAGAGATCAAAACGAAATCTAAGAATTCAT
This sequence comes from Ambystoma mexicanum, assembly GCF_040938575.1. Taxonomy (NCBI): domain Eukaryota; kingdom Metazoa; phylum Chordata; class Amphibia; order Caudata; family Ambystomatidae; genus Ambystoma; species Ambystoma mexicanum. The sequence goes on from NC_090936.1 coordinate 387,173,525, forward strand.
TAAAAAATAGTTTTTAAATCATTCTATTTCATCCTTATAATCATTAAAATTATTCATAAAATATCCTGCACAATTAATCATTCAATAATATAAGCATGAGCACAATTTCTCTACCACCATCTCATCAATTAGTGTTCCAACAATAATTTTAACACTTCGTTCCAGACATAATAGGCTGCCCCAGTAATTACCAATGAGGTGGCACCATAAAGTATACTCCAACATTGATCTGACTGTATATTTTCAATCTTAACAACCCTAGATGAATAAGCCTTCTGATATTGTATTTACAATGCAGAACACTGGGTTAAGAGTTGACGATTAATTTCCACAGAGACATGACACAGTCTACATATATACGGTCCACATATGGGAAATCCTACATCCTCCGACTTACCCCTAGGTTGGCAACATTTTTAATCGTAGGTGGATGATGAATTCCCTTATTTTAGGATTACATAGCCTTCAACAGGTAAGAACACAGGCCCTTTATGTCAAATCCCTGTTGTGTATATTTATAATAACGCCTTTTGTTTTGTATTTTTTTCATAGAATGAACTCTATCCTATGCCCAAATCTTCTTCTTGAGTACACGTAGATAATGTGGCCTTTCATGGATGGTATACATTATGAAGATAAAATTGTCAAAATAAGATGGCACAGAATTTTCCAAAGTTCTCAAGAAAGTATTTGAATGGTCCTCCGTAATCTATCTGCCACAAGGCCCATTAGTGTTTTATCATCTGGCAATCAACAGGAGTAGCTTTGTGTACCTGTAATACGGATCTGAGTATTTTACCCTCAAATCTATCTAAGCAACCCATGTATGCCTCTGGCAACAGTTCCAAGCCACAGGTTAATGCCAGGATAATACTAGTTTGGTAGATCTTTATCAAACCTTCAATATTATTCCTTCCTGAATTTGCCACAAACGATTGATTAAATGGCTATCTTTCAGTATACGGGCTGATATAAGGTCACCATAATAGGTGCTAGTCGGTGATATGCTAATAGGGAAACCCGAATAGGTATAACAACCTACATTTTCAAGTTTAATATCATTCACTTTCCACACATATGGACTGCTATATCTCAGTCTGTTGCCTACTACCAAAACTTTGGTGTTTATCGTATTAATAGACAGATCATTATTTTTTGCATATATGGCCAGGGCATTGATAGAACACTGCAAGCCGACTGGTGTAAAATCCATAAGGATAGTATCGTTTGCATACATCAGCCAAGGTATTAAATGGCTATCAATACGAGGAGCAACATTCCTTATTTCCCCCATATGCTTATCCAGGTGAGAAGTATACAGATTATACAACAGGGGTGCAAGTAGTCATCCCTATTTTAAGGCAACATTAGATTTCACTAGCCGGGATGAATTTTCATCCTCTGGCAGCTGTATTGATACTGCCCAATAAGTATTGAAAGCCTTGACAAAATGTTGCAATGATGTATTAACCTGTAATTACAGGTTAATACCTCATTGCAATAACTTGCGCCAAAGCTTTGGCCGGCATACAGTTTCAAAAGCTCTATAAAAGTCAATAAAACATAAATAGTGCTCATGCTTGTGACAAATTGTATCGGTAAACAGATACTGTAAAGCACAATTGTTATGAGATGTGCTATAACCTCTATGAAAGCCAGTTTGGCATTTATGTAAGAGTCCCATAGTCTCAGCCTATATATTAAGCTTTTTTAACAATAATGTTCCAAATAGCTTGGCACTGGAATCAGACATAGCTAGGAGCTGATATTTGGAGGGATTATCCACACCGCCCTTTTTATAAATGGGAATCATTATGGATTCCCTCCAACCATCAGGAATCCTGCCAGAGGACAATATCTTACCAAACCACGCAGCCAAGATCACCGCCCATTTGGATGGATTAGCTTTAAATACAACATTCAGAATGGTGTCGGGGTCGGGATCCCTATAGCTCCTGAGGTTCTTAATTACCAATTCAATATCATCCACCTCAAATCCCTTCAAGATAGATTCTCCAATCCCCAGGGCAAGCAGGAATAAACAATTCAGTTAGTGATGGGTCATGGAATTAGTACCCCATATACAATAACCAAGATCTCTCAGAAATAGGATTACTTTCCTGTACAGATAAACCTGCAAGATATGATCTAAAGAAGGACAAAAACTTTATCATTTGTATGAAGCAGTTTGAACATGCAGCTCCAATTTGTACTGTGCAGCAAACTTTGATGTTGTCTAACCACGTTTAAAAAAAAAAAATAATTAGTTGCCAGAGATGCTAGATATGCAACATGTTCAGGTTTAGAGAACTCAATTCACTTCATATCCATAGGCCTTTCATACTGATATTCCTTTTCCCCTGTTGGTGGATGTCTACATCAAATGGACTTACCCCACTCCTCTTCACATTATTAAATTTACGCAACTTAAAATGATCGAAAGACTGCAGCCGTGTAGTATTCAGGTCCCAGTCATAATAAGATAATTCACTCAAAATCAATTTAAAATCATTATCTAAAAGATAATTAAGCTTTCTGACATTTATATCTGACCAATATATTCTGTTATCCTGATTATTAACAAGACCTTTACACCCCTTTTCCTACCTGCAGTCAGTTGTGTATTTCCCAATGAGCATATCCACGCCAATACCAAATGATCACTATGGTTGGGATGCACAAGGTTAATAGGACTAAAATATGGCTAATAAACACATAATCGATACAAGAAAAAGAAGTACCATTAGTTCATGTATTACGAATGGATGAATGCAATGTTGCCTTAAGATTGAGGCAGACTAGATTATATGTTTCAAGATATTTCCACCAGCTATTTGTTTTTAATTTACAAGATTTCTTTACAATGGGGCCTGCTCTTAAACTAGAGCCATCATTAATGACTAGAGTCCCATAACTCCCCTCAGTCGGAAACATATGCTCATTAAAATCGCCTGCAATAACTATCTTCCCTAATGGATGGTAAGTATAACAATGGGCTAGTAATTCATTCAGCTTTCTTGTTATCACACAATTATTTTTTTCCCTCTGGTGGTTTATGTACGTTTATGATTAGAGTCATTATTTGTGACTGACTCCCGTCATAGAGACCTGCCGATAAGACACAAGAACAAGATTTACCCACCACAAAGGTTTTCAAATATAGGTAGGAATTTTGGCCCTATGGGCAGTCCATTCATCGGGCGACCACGTATGTTTTGTTTTGCCGACGTACAAATGATGTTAAACCCATCAATAAAAAAGCCCTCAATTAACCATGTTTCCAGCAAAAGGAATATATCATATGAGGTTATCGTCTTCAAACCCAGAGGTTTTCCTAAGAAATAATTAAAACCACTTGTATTCCATGAAGCCCATCATAAATTGTGCATGATTTCCAGGGATTCATGCAGGGTAAGATTTAGAATGATTATGGGAATATTGCCTCCAAAGGGTCGTTTTACACCCCAGATGCATGGACCCAATTTTATTTGCTGAAGCAATTATTATTACAACCCATGTGACAAGTATTAGTCATCAGTTGCTGTAAAATAGGGGATGATTCAGAATCTGAATATTTTCTAGCTTGTTTTTGATAAACAGTAAGTTGGAAGCCCATCTTTCTTAGTTCATGATACGATAGATTCACAAGGGCGGTGATGGCTGAAGAAATTAATTCAACAGGGTTCAATTCATAGAACTATGCCAAGCTGGAAGAACAATCCTTATTATATCTGTTCTGTGTATGTTCCTGAGTGCTGGTATTCGATGCAGGAGATCCATGATAAAAACTTCTATTAATAAATGGGTTAATTGATAATGGCATGAGTTCCTCCAACTGTATACCTCTACCCAAAGGTAACAATTTGTTGTTATATTCCTCCACAATAGGATTAGGCCCATTACTAATCATTTGGGTCGAAGTGGGCACACAAAAGTAAATATTTTGTGAATTAGTATCCCCTTTAGAATCACAAATCTTACCCCAATACCTGATGTTATGTATTCATCGCTAATGTGGGGTAAATTTACCAGCCTTGACAGAAATCCCCTACAACGAAAACTGCATGTCAGCAGTATCCCAAAAACGGCTGTGCTTTTGTCTACTAAGCGCATGTGGGGCGAGATTTGAACACAGCCACCCCAAGAATGGCTGCATTTTGTTTTCCTTCACGTCAATCCAGAGAAAATAACTTAAGCGTAGAATGGCTTTGCATTTCTCTTCTGTCATTTAAGAACTCAAGGCTGCACAAGAAAAGGACCTGCATTCCAGACAGCATCAATTTGGTGCCTCTTTTCGTTTTAAACAGCACAAAATTTGTTCTAATCAACACAGCCCTGTCCGAGTATTGCATTTGAATGCTATTAAACCAGACAAGCCCTGTAGGACAGCATTGTTTTCATCAAATAAAGTCCATGAAGAGCAGAGAATCTTGTTCAAGTCTGCACTGCTTGGATTTACCTTTTTGAAATAAACTAACACACACAAAGTACTTCAAACTAAAGATGCTCTCTCTTGCTTCGTATCAATTACCAAGAAATCCTTTTCAAACATGTCTCGGTTTCCAGAAACTGACCATATCTATAAAAGATCTTTTAGAAAGTAAATGCAAAGGAAAGCTGTGTGTGGAAAAACATGCATTTTGTGAAATTAGTATGAGGAAAAACATGTGTAAATCTGTTGTTGCAAAGCAGAAGATGACCTTGGGAAAGCTAAATGTGAAATAATATTGTAGCTCGCACAGAAACCCAATTGTACATAGGGGAGAGGGTCTGCAAGATATGGATATTGTTTTTTTCCCCCCAAAAGGCACTTCAACCGCCTGGCTGGGGCGCAGGAATTCCTGTCAAACCAGTTTGGTTTAAAGGCTAATTTCGCACCTTCTAGTGACTAAGGCTACAAGGGCATTTGCCCTATTCTCATGACACTGGCCGCGTGATAATTACAGGTTCTCCCAGACTGGCTGGCATTTCTAAAGCAAAGGACAATGGACCCAAGGGGAACTAGCATTGTCACAAAGAGGTGTGATTTTTCTCTACATTCACCCCAGCACCCACTGAAGGACTTCAAAGGAGGAGTCATGGAAACCCTTGTGCAAGCTGACCCACGGAAGACATTTTGGCTGGGGGGGTTGGAAAGACCACCCACATTTGGGGGCAAATCCAGCCCATTTAATTTAAAGACCTTTTAATATTAAGATATTTTTCTTTGTGATCTGAATAAGCAGTAATGTGATATTATGACAGTTTAATGTGATTTTTGAACAAGCACGACAATGTGCATCTTTCTGGCACGTAGGGAAATGAAATGGCAGGGAAAAAGCAATTCTGACGGTAAGCATAAATGGCATGGACATTAAACTTGGGGATAATATGCCAAATACTAGTATGCATTTGTGTAGCCATTTGAATTGTAGATATTATACTTTTCCTAAAAATGACACAATTGTGCCCAAAAGCGATGCTACCTTGTACAGAGTTGATCGGGCGATTCAATTCTTTGTGAAATAGGGGATCTGCCTATCAGATTTTTATGATGGTGACTATTGTAAATATGAGGTTTTTTCCCCTAACTTATTTTGGTAAAAGTAATTGTGTGAGACAAAGCAAGTCATAAAACGCACACACTTAAACTGATGTCACTCCCCTGGAGCCAATCAGCCCGTAGGGAGGAGGGGACACCGATAGCTGGCCTATCCCATGCAAGGGGTAAGTTCAGGGTACTTCCACCCATATGGTAAAACTCTATGATGTCACTCTGCCTATTTAAGGGGGAGACAAGGAGACCCAAGGATTCAACATTCAAAATTCACCCTGCAAGATTCCAAGACTCCAGAACTAGGACCAGAGGTAGCTGACCCAGATCCAGGCAGAACCACCTATCCAGACCCAGGCATACCCAATAATCCAGGGAGAAAGAGGGAAAGGCCGCTGATCCCCTTTAGGAGAATCCAGTGACCAGACCTTTTTGCCCAGATGACCCATCCCGCTGTCCACAGTGACCAGACTTTGCCCAGCTGTTCCCAACAAGGAGAGCCCAGTGGACCTAGTAACCAGATCTCTTGACCCCACTGCCCATGACCATATCTGTGGCCCCGCCGCCTAGAGACCCTGCTGGCTGTCCAAATGACCAAACTCAAGTTTGCCTTGTAAGTATCCCATCACCCAGTACCCAGAAACTGCATATCCCACTATTTTACCTTGCATCCTGTTCAAACCATATCACAATTCCATAAAAACCCTAGTCAATTTTCCAAATTGCCAGTATCCTCTATTCACCCTGTCCCTATAACAATCTGTTTAGTCCATATCCGCTAGCATATTCCTTTTCTAATTCTTTGTTATCTGTGTAAGTACCTAGTATCATTTGAAATTAATTAATTAATTTCCCATTGAAAACTCAGGTTCATTATTGTTGCACTTCGAAAGTAAAAATTTGTTGAGTGTTTTTTAAATTAATTCTAGCCTTAAAATATAGTCTCAGTAGAACAAATCATTTTGCAAAAAAAACCAAATGTATCTGTGTGTTTTACTTTACTTTAAAAATCTGACTTACAATTCCCATAATAAAACCTTAAGTCATCCCTTCCCCTCAGTATCAAATCTGTTCTGTACCTTTGTTCCCATCCCAAAAACGATTTCCGATTTTGCCTGCTAGCCCATTTTCTTAGCTGTTTCCCAATTTAAAGCCAAGTGAAATAAGAAATTGCAATTCTGCTGCGTGTGATTTTGTTGCATTGTTTTCCTCCTAAAATCGATTTTCTCACCTGTGTTTATGTCCCTTTAGTAACCTTCTCAGTAGCCTGTAAGCTTCCTTGTCTCTTTAGTGCAGCCACACGAATTTCTGTCCTATTTATCCTACCACAAGTGTAAACTGATCTATGATATGATATGGCATTTATAACGTGCCTATATACACAAGTGTTTCAAGGCGCAACGAGGCAAGTGAGGGGAAACAGAGGGAGGACAGAGACAGCGGTCCAACTAGGTCAGGTGACATTGAGATTGCGCAAGTGCAGGGGAGGGGGGAAGGGGAAAAGTGCAGGGGGAAAGGGGAGGGGACAGTGCAGTACATAGGATAACAGTAAGATAAATAAGGACAATAAATAAAAGTGCAACCAGCTGGTGGCAAGGGTAAGTGCAGACATCAGGTGTCAAGTGCTTCTAAGGGCTGAGTGGATACAGTAACAGTCCCTGGGTGCAAGGGTTGCTAGGGGGGCAGTGCAGGTGTGCAACTGGCGGGGAGGGGACCTGGGCCCGATATCAGAGGGTAGCCAGGTAACCAGTGCAGTTTCAGCCAGGAGATTAGCAGTGGAGAGGTGGAGAGAAATCGGAAGCAAAGAGGATGGTCTTGAGGTGCTTCCGGAACCAGAGATGGTTCTCCTCAAGTTTCAGAGAGGCAGGGAGGCTGTTCCAGAGGGAGGCACCAGCAGAGGAAAGAGATCTACCACCAACTCGCTGTTTGGAGAAGTGACTGACCCTGAGGGAGTTGGAGGTGGATGAGTGAAGAGCTCGAGAGGGAAGATATTTGGGAAGAGAGAGTTGAAGGTATTGAGATCTCAGGCCCCAGAAGGCCTTGTGGACAATGCAGATGGTTTTGAACTTAATCCTCACTGCCACTGGGAGCCAGTACAGAGATTTCAGTCCTAGAGAGATACAGTCTCTGGGCTTGAGGCCAAGGACAAGTCTTGCAGTCCTGTTTTGGATGAGTTGCAGAGGGCGGAGAGTAGAGGCAAGGGGATTTAGAAAGAGGCTGTTGGAGTGGACCAGCCTAGAGAGAACCAGAGCTCTGGAGACAGTGAGCTTCTGGGGGAAGGAGAGGAAAGGAAGACTACCTCTGAGGAGGTGCAGCTCGTAGTGTGACTTCTTAGAGACATCAGAGATGTGAGGAGAGAAGGAAAGTATGGAGTCTAAGATGACCTGAGGTTTTTAGCCTCACAGGTGGGAGCAGGAAGAGGGCCAAGAGAGGCTAGCCAGAGAGTAACAGGAAAGGAGGGAGCAGGTGTTCTGTTGAGGAGAATCTAGGTTTTACTGGCATTAAGGCAGAGTTCATTGGCAACACACCACTCCTGGGTGGCGGACAGACAGTCAGAGATGAGAGAAGGAGAAGAGGTGGCGAAAGGCAGCCTGAAGATGAGTTGAGTGTCGTCTGCATAGCACTGAAAGTTGGGGCAGAGAGTGACAATGCGGTGGGAAAGAAGTGCCAAGTATTGGTTGAACAGCCAGGGAGAGAGGTTAGACCCCTGGGGAACACCACAGGTAGAGATAGAGATCGAGGAGAGGAAGGACCCAAATTGGACCTGGGAGGGTTGATAGGAGAGGAAGGAGGTCAGCCAAGCCAGGACCAGATTGGTGATGCCCAGGTTATCACGGAGACGGTTGAGCAGGATGAGATGGTTGACCGTGTCAAAGGCAGAAGAGAGATCAAGTAAGATGAGGACACAGGGGGTGTTGGAATCGAGGTTGGAGAGCAGGTCTTCACGGATGTTCAGGAGAGCAGTTTCCATGCTTCTTGCAGCTCTGAGCCAGACTGATGGTCATGGAGACAACCAACAGATTCAGTGTGAAGATTAAGCTGGGAGTAACGAGTACAAGTAACGAGTGCAATCAGAGTATGCTATTTTGCTCATTTTGAAGGTTTTCATTTTTCGTTTTTGGCCTCACATTCTGGTGTGGTAAGTTGAATTTTTAAAAAAACAATTTTTCCCTCCTCTTGCAAACTCGTTGCCACTGCTTTCCATCCACACAGAATTTAGTTAGAAGGTGTCTGGGGGAGTGTTGCAGGGGTAATGCATAACATAAGTGCCACCTATGAGTGTGAAAAAAAAGTGATTTTGCTTCCATTTCTATTTAAAGTTTATGTATCTGATGTCAGAAAGTTAAACTAATTGTATTATAACATGTTGCTTTATATTGTCACCACACTGGTGATTGCTGCCCTAAACTTTGTTTCGCTCAATTTTTCATTTGAATAAAAAAAATAAAAAAATATTTCTTTGTTACACACCAGCCTGGTTCTTGGTCCACTGCGACACATGGTATTTGTTAAGGTAGGTGTGAGACGGGTGGGTGGCCTTCTCAAAAAAGGAACCAGGGTTCAAATAAAAATAAAAGGGCGTGTTTTATTGTGCACCACCTTCAGTGTCAGTGGTAGAATTCTCTGGCTGGAGTGTGCTTTGTCTTAGAATCCATTACACTAATCACATTATGTATATGAGGAATGTTTGTAGGCGGCAGTGATTTATTTTCTAGTTGTGCACCACAACCACCCAAAAGCAGCCATCGTTCCATCAGACCTCAGAGATCTACTTGACGCATTGTGCCATCTGGCAGAACATTAGTAACCCTAGTACTAGTTTGGCCTTGACTATGAACCGTCATTGTTCGTTCCATTGACAGTGCATTGCTAGGTATAGCACTGAGAGGCTCTGTCATAGTTGGATTATTTTGACTTCCACTATGTTCTGAATCAGAAAGTACCTTCCGTGATGCATAAGGCAAAGAATGTCCTTTACGCTTTAGTTTCTTCTTTCCTTTGGTAGATTTAGGCTGAGAGGAAGTTTCCTTTTCATAAGGCTTCAGACACATTTTCCCCCAATAAAGACCCCTCACAATCCAGAGTTCCATGTTCAATCCTTAAAACAGGCTGAACTTGGCTCATAAGATCAATAGTAGTAGTACAAGGTGGTATTAAAATACAATTAGCATGAGAGACAGGTGAAAAGGGGATTGCGTGACAGCTCTGACTGCTGGGCATGTGTACATGATGTTGGCACCTTGGAGCACATGCTGTGGGATTGTTCGAGAGTGAGGGGTTTGTGGTTTGAATTTCACAACATTTGTGAAAGTATTCTTGATGAAAAGATTTGTATGGATTTCAAGACCATTGTGCTTGGTAGTGACGACCTGTTGGGAGATTTGACTACATCGCAATAAAATGGATCTTTCGGGGTGCAATGGTAGGGAAGAAACTGATTTTAAGACATTGGAAATCATCTGACCGGTTAGTATTGAGATGTGGATTGCAGAAATGCATATATTGGCAGAGATGGAAAGAGTGTTATATCGGAGGGATAGGAAAAATGCTTTAGTCGCCAAGATCTGGGGTAAATTTCTCTTGTTGTATTAAGTTTAGATGTTGATATGACTCCTTGGGGGAGGGGGTGGAAATGTATATAGTTCAATGATTGTAAATGTAGATGTTGTATATTGTTTCCTTTTGGTTATGTTTCAATTGTAATAGTTGGAAAGCAAAATTAAATGTACAAAAATATAAAAAATAAAAAAATACAATTAGCAGTAGCAACTGATTGAGTATTAAAAATCTCTACAGAATCTCAGAAATCTGTTCCAGAATCATTAGCAGGAACACACATATCCTGTACTTCCACATTATGATCACATGAATTTAGAACCAGATTGACCATTTTAGCCAGTATTAATTTAATTTCCCGCTGTTCATTAGCTATATTTGTACATAGTACTAATACGGTGTCTATACAGGCTATGATTGCATCCAAGGAAGGCTTTGCTCGACACCCCCCCCCCCGTCCACAGGCATTGTAATAGGTATAAAACCTGCATCAACGTGTAATCTCTGTTCCTCATTTTCAACATCTGTACTCTGAGTCACTATCATAGTAACTAGATGAGCTGGATGATGAGAGCAGTCTCTGCAGATCCGGTTTTGCTGACAGTTATGTTCCAATAATATCATTTAAAGTAGCCAAAAAATGTAAGATGTTATTTCTGTCTGTTGTTATTTACGATGTAAATTCATGCAAAGATTTAATAGAGAATGATTATTGTCCGATGGATGTCGATAGTATTTAAATTTGGTCGGCTGTTACAGTTTGGGGCTGCTCTGAAACTTTCCTCTCCAAGAGCTTCTGATGTTGAACGTTGATCCGGTAACATCACGGATAACTCCTGATTAGTAACACTTGTGAGTCCATGCTCGGAGGCCTATTTAGGCAACTCCAATATGGCTTTCCTATGTATTTGCGGAAGTGATATGTTTTCAGTGGCTGTCTGTTTGTCTGTTGAAATGACAATAAAATACCCAGTAATTCTATTAAGCTCGGGTAACGTTGTCTGGTGTACATCATTCTTTCCCCCCACCAAATCCTGTGACTGAAGATTAGTCCCACCAGTTTTAACATTTCGTGTCAATTTTGCTGCCGTGGAGCTATGAAGACACACCTTTTTTACCCGATTCCCTCTTTATTGGGTTTGTATAATGCTCAGCTGTATTATGTATCACCTTAGTTTGTAAGTAAGATTGTGTTACACTCACCAGTGTAAATAATAACTTCCAATTCAACACAGTACCTCGCACCGCAGCTAGCAGTCCAGCAGAACTGCAAAACTGCTCCTTTACTTGGCGGCGCTGGATCTGATGCTTTAAGTGCAGACCAGGATAGAACGTTGCACGTAGAGCACCCGCTGCTTCCAGACGTGAGTAGAGTAAATCCAATGGATTTTCTTTTCCACTATATGAGCAGGCAATGATGATAAAGCAAGCCACAGAGTCACAGTGCTCAAACAATTATGAGCATAGTCACAGGCAAAACTGCTCCTAGACGTGGCTCCCGACTTCGCGCCTTCTGAGCTGCAGGATCTGTTTATAGCACACTAGGATGTGAGGAAGAGCCGTTCAGCACAGCAACAGCACTTTGCACCAAGTTTATACACGTAGTTACCCTACCGTTATTAGGGTTTCACCCTGGCACTATCCAGGCAAATTGGGGGATCACATCCATGCTCACCGTGGGCCACAAGTGGCTGGTCTTATAGCTGCTATATATGCAGCAATAGGGGCTGAAGCCTCCCTCGGTCAGTGGCGTAACACAAAATGAGGGGTGCCCCCTGCAGGCCCTGCTGAGGGGGGCCCCCCCACCATCCTCGGGGGCCCCCGTCATGCCAGTGCCCTCGGCTGCACCACCTCACCTATTTAAGGCTCCACTGCGCTTACAGGAGCCTTCAGGAGCCGGGACTCACAAGGAGAAGAACAAGCCCTGTTCAAAACTTCCCTGCTGCTCGACTATTTGGGTAGGCCACCCGAGGCCACAACCTCACAGCACCTAAAGGTTGCAACCAGTCACCCGACACCTCCCAGCACTGAACAGGCCTTAAATGCAACGAGGACCTAGTTGGACCAACCCAGGAGGTCACTGAAGCACTGCGGGGTGCTGCTGCAGTCACTGCAGCACATCCCAAATCAGACCTGGGTCTTACCTCGAGCTGGGGAAGGTGTAGGTTGCAACACTTATGCCATACAGCATTCAGGGGTCCTCGTGCAGAATATAGGGCCCAGCACACTCCACTTCAGCACCTTGCCTCAATGCAGCCCAGCACAGTGGCTCCGCAGCCCACCACCTCGCTAACTTCACCAGTCTAATTCTGATTAAAGAAAAGGACCCAAAAGACCAACGCATCAAACCACACTGCGCTTGCACTGTCTGTCTTTCTCCATCAGCGCACTTGCAGCCGTCTCCGATGCTCCCCATCTTTGCATTCCTGAACATGTAGTCCTGAATTTATAATGGAAAAAGAAAACTAAACATAAAAGAATGCAAAGGATCAAACAAGGACTTCACAGGCTTCAGTTACTTGACAAGACAAGAGCTCTAATTAATTTTGAAATTAACCCTCTAAGACATGCACCACCCAAAGTTAAAAACAAATTGTGGTGTACAGGAGAGTGCCACAAGTGGAAGCTGCATGGCTGACGGAGGCTGTGCTATCTGTATTTAATTTTTCAAAGCTGCATGCAAAACAAAGAAATTAGCAACCTTTTTTTTAAAAACACTTTTTGGGAACTGAGGTTCTCATCACAAGTTAAAATGAAGCTGTTGATAAAAATATAAAATGTGCATGTTTACTAAGTGGGTGGTTAAACAAATTCTGGAATCACTAAAAGAGCTTTACATATAATTTTGATGGGAATTCGAGATTTCAAATCAGACAAACTCTGATATTCTTTAACCAAACTGTGCTATCAAGTTTTGCTGAAAACATTGCAGTATGAGAATAGAAATTACCTGTCCTTGGTCTATTTCCCCAAAACAACTTAAACACACAAGCGTTTGGTGGAGGATCACTGGAATACCTGGCAACATTTGACCAATCAGTCAGACCTTCTCAGAGAAGTGGTTAACTGATGTTTTTAAGCATTGTAGTGTGGGAATCCAACAATTAACTGAAAATTGCTAGTTTTTAAAATACATGTTCCATAAAATAAATATTTAAGGGGAACATATCATATGACCTGTTTCAGTTTAGAAGATCTTCAGGTACGAAAATGTCTGCAAATGGCAACAAGATGACAGTGGTAAGCTTGCTTTTTAATTTCAATTTAATACTGGAATCCATGTGTACCATATCCCGTTTGTCGGACGTGGGATTGGGGGGCCAGGTGCTGAACTGGTTCGCAGATTTTCTGACCGATCCGTCTCAATCGGTTTTCCTGCCTCGTTACTGCTCGGAATCAGTTACACTGTTCTGTGGAGTTCCACAGGGGTCTGCTCTGTCTCCCATTATTTTTAATATCTACATCCTTCCACTGCTCCTTCCCATCCCATCTCACAGTTTTCAATTCTATTCCTACGCAGATGACACGCAGATCCTGGCACGTCTGGATCTCACCCGATCTGACACTGTAGCCCATTTTAGGAACTGCCTTGAAGACTTAGGTGCTTGGATGGCTACATATTGCCTCTCTCCTGCGACAACTACACTGGCTCCCTATTGAACAACAGATCTTGATTTAAATCTATGTGCCTTGTTCACTGGTCCTTTTATAAGGCTGGAGCAGAGTATTTGCAGGAGAAAATTGTCCATTATGTGCATACCCGCTCCCTGCGCTCCCAGACAGTGCTACTTCTTCTGCTTCTAACGCGCTCAAACTGGTGGCCGCGCTTTCTCGGTGGCCGCAGCCAAAGCATGGAACCAACTTCGTTTGGCTCTCCATGCTACTGCTAATCATCTCGCCTTCAGACGCGCTCTGAAGACTCTTCTCTTCTAGTACTCTTTTATCACCTGCTACCCACTAGCGCCAAGATGCCTTTGGTGTAGCTGTGCTTTATAAATCTATATAACATAACGTAACTTAACGATGTCTGCAGTGCAATTTTAATGGACATTTTTTGTCTATTTTCAGATAAACCAGTAGAGGGGAGAATTACTTTTAGGGGGCAGAAATCAGATTAAATTGGATTTCACCAAAACCCAACTTGCCTATTTATATTCTTCAGTTTTGATTTGTAATCCGGAATGTGCTGCTCTTTGGATACCCTGCGACCACCTTTCTAGAGTAGTTTGGCCTCTCTCTGCTTTTGTCAAAGACTTGCACTGGACACTTTATAGACTCTGAGTTAACGCAAATCCATTGGCTGATAGATGGGTTTGGACAGATCACAGAGCAAATGGATGTTGAACTAGGGACTGGTCGAAGCTAGGGGAGTGTCCAGTAAAATGAGGTTGTAAGAGGGGTGGAGGGGGAAGAGAGTGGCAAGCATATTAGACATGTTCTCAGCAGGATACGCGTGTGCTTTATTTCTTACTAAAACTAGCTTGCTATGATATATCAAAACTGACAATGGGCCTCATTATAAGTATGGCAGTAAGGCAACAATGGCGCTGGTATTGCTACCGGCACAGTTGCTACCGTACCGCCATACTAGGTCTGTTCGCGGGTGACCTTGCAGCCACCTGGTGGCCGTACTGGCACCCGCGAGCAGAACATGATGGTAGCACCGGTACCGTTAACGGTACCGGTGCTACCACCCTCCCCATGCCCATTTGAGCCCTACAGGGCTCAAATGGGAATGGGGATGTACCAGGCCCGGCACCAGCGAAAGGGCAATTACTGGGTACGGCTGGGCAGAATAGCCCAGTTATTGCCCATTCGCGGGTGCTGGACCCGGATGCAAGTTTGGAGGTAGCCTTGGTGGTAAAACCGGCAAGGCTACCTTCAACCTCGTAATAAGGCCTAGTGTCTTCTTTCAGACTGAGGGTCTCATCACAAGTTGGGCTGTATCCCGGCTGTAGTACCGCCCGACTGTAATCGCCCTAGCACTGACCGGTCTGGCGGTATTACTGCCGGAACACGGGTTGGGTGTTAACGGTAAATCCCCATTCCCCATTGGGTCCATTGGATTCAATGGAGCACTTACAGCGCTAATTATGTGGGCTAATACAGCCGGTGGTAATACAGCCGAAAACAGGGGATTTTCACCTCCAGAGAACGGTGCAGGTAAAACAGACCATTTAGCGCCCAACTCGTGATAGGGCCAGCCCTTAAATGTGGCAGTAATATTGTTATCACTGCATTTAAGGGCTACAGCTCGACTCGTGATGAGGCCCTTAGAGTGAGTGAGGCATGGGTGAGACACAAGCTGTGATGTGAGAAGGAATTGAGCTAATGGCCCTTTAGGAACGAGCATATGTAATGGATGGGATCACACCAGAGTAATTCTGAATCCAAATAATGGAACCAACTAAGGAAGATGGCAAAGTACTGTTTTATTAACAATTATCTAAAACAGGGAGGTTACAACAAACATCAATGGACGTACGTTCAGTCTCTGAAAGATCTCTGCAAAAACCATAATTATTATAACAATAATGCGTCAAAGTGACGTCATACTACGTGGACATAATAGAAAACCTATTGGGGGTTGGGATTGGTTAAGGGAAACATCTAACTATATTTTTCTATAGGAGCAAGGATTGTTATTGGCTGCCCACTATCTGGTGGACAACCTATGCCTACTTCTAAAAACATGTCATTTTGGAAACAATAGATACACAGTTTCTCATTGGTTTTAAACTATAAAGTCCATCGTTATATGGACTAATATAATTGGTTGGCATGCTTGTGCCATGTCCGGAACATTTGGTTCACTTAGCAGCAGGTAAGCCAAGACCCAGGTGAAGGAAGGTAGGTCATAAATCTACCTAACCACCCAATTAACCCAACATCGCCCATGCCTTCTGCCATGAAATTGTCTTTGTACTTGGCCTTGCAAAGTATGCTTGTCTTTGAGAATGTACGGGAGTGAAGGCACTTGCTTATCGTTTCTGGAACTCCAAGTTCAACTCTATTTCCATCCTTTGCTCACGTGACAGGAGAACATGATCTTGTCCATTTTGCAGCTTTTAACTGCCCTAAATGAATTATAACTTGGCATCTCAGGTATCCTTGATTGCACCTTGCTATGAGAAGATTCATCTTCTGCACACTTGTTCTTCTTGATTGTAGATAGCTGACCTTGTTTCCTAGAATCTTGACTTCAGGCTAGGCAGCCTCCACACGCAGCTCTGCGAGCCTCATATTCTTGCTG
The DNA here is from genome assembly GCF_040938575.1 of Ambystoma mexicanum. Lineage (NCBI taxonomy): Eukaryota > Metazoa > Chordata > Amphibia > Caudata > Ambystomatidae > Ambystoma > Ambystoma mexicanum. The sequence goes on from NC_090936.1 coordinate 387,189,868, forward strand.
CAACATAGTTTTCCATTCCTGCTTCATGGTTCTGTTTTACTAAATTCAGGATACCAATGTCTGGTTTCTGTACAATGGCGGCTTTGCCTGCATTCTATTTACTATTTATAGCCAGTTTCTATAACGACTTAATCTACCTTGCGTTTTGGCATCTGTACATTTATTTGAACGATTTGTTTCCAGCAGCAACTTGTGCACATGTAATCATCTTATTTTACATTTAGGGGCACACTTGATCCTTTACTTCATCATTTAGTATTCTTAGGATTTATGCATTATTTTTAGCCAATGTCTCGAGATGCTGAGCACATCTTCTCATGACATCACTGGCTCATCTTCGTTGCTCTTTTTCATATTCCTTAAGGGAGTTCCTGCAGCATGATACCCTTGCTCCGTGGGTACATTCGATAGGGCTCTCTCAATGGGTATCTTCCGCCAAATACTGCTTTATTGGTATAATGGTTGGTGTCGAACATGGCACAGTCTCATGTCTCCAGTATATTATGGGCATGGGAGTGGGATCTCCAGAAGATGTGTACAGCTGCTCCTATACAGAATAATGCCCAGAGCAGTAGTCGACAGTCAGTCTGTCCCGCACAGTCCCAGCACCTTAGAACAGGCAGGTGATAAATAGTTGAGGAAGGTTGGGTTCATGGGGTGAAGAGGGGGGGTGTGAATCTGCTTCTATCTCATTAGATGGACGTTCCGTATTCAGTAACCAAGGGAATCTTCATAGGACAAGGGTAAGATCAGAAAGAACAGTAGCAAAAGTACCAGGAGGTACACAAGAGCGCTAGCCAAGATTTCTGGAAACAAAATCAGAAGCGCCGAGTGCAGCCACCCGGAAGAATTATAACGGGTGGCCGCAACCCCGCCTGAATCCTCCTCTCTGATACAGCGTTACGTGGGCATGGAGAGGACGCCACAGTCGCCATGGCAACCCCGCAGCATGTGTTTTCAAGAAACAGAAGTGAAACAAAACCTTGACGTGAGTTGTTCGTATGAATGGCTTTGTGAACAGAAAAGGATTTCTTCTTGAAAAAAGTCGAAGTTCCACGCTTTTGCAGGGTAAGAGAATGCACATAAGAATTTTGCAATGAGGGTGTTCGGGAGCTAGTCCTGACATGGACCTGGGGATCGAATCTGTGTTGCTCCTTGTTGTCTTGCTTCCAAGGCAAGCACGTTGCCTCTGAGCTATCCTCCCGGGAAATGCATCCAATGTCTTGCAATCAGAAACAGACTATCTATGTGCTGCTTGTGTGATGCTGGAATAATACTGTAATTTAAAGAGGAGGCTACTAAACAAGAAGGGGTTGGCGCCTGAGTTTTTTTTCATGGGGGACTGTTACTTATAAATGGGGAGAATACATATATTATCAAGAACAAAGTGAACAGCTACCCCTCCCTCAGATCTCCAGTTCTAGTCAGAACTCTATTTACAGTGCAGATATACCATTAGAAATGCACTACGCCTTAGTATTTTCCTTGGTGCATACAAGATAATTTATTTCTGCTTGTTACGCACTCTCCATTTTAGGTCATAATATTAACAATACATACATATCATGACAAACATTAAGACATATAACAATGTTTTTCTCACACAATATAGGTTGAGCTTATTCTCCACTGCGCCTCTCATGTGGGGTTAGCATTCAAAATGCTTTCGTTGCAATCAGAATATCATTATCACTTTCACAGTTTTATACAGTGTTTTTTCTGGGTGAGTGATAACAACCATAACATTTTATGTATAGTCGAATTCAATATCATATCACTTTTCCATAGCTAGAGCACAGCCTATTTTATTTAGTTATGGTTGCATAGCAAATCTTGAAACACCCGGTGGCTACACACAGGTGTACAGAGTCACCACTGTTCAGTTTGTTGCTTGGATGTTGTTTCAACAGAAGCATCGACACTGAGTGTTTCGTCCCTTTCGGTAATGGTACGCACATCCAGGTAACCATACCATGCTGTGTTTGTGTGCCTTCATCAGGACGAGGGAGAATTGATGGCAGAAGGATGGACTAGGAATGGTAGCACCAATATTCAACCTGACAGACTATCAACTATCCCAGGAAGAATGAAATGTACTGAACAAGGGACTCCGTTTTGTGCCAACCACGAAAGCTGACCCCTTTACCACATAAACAGAACTTAGAAGGTTCTGCAGAGTCCTCAAATTAATTCTTCAGAAACTCAAATACAGAGATAAGTTCGGAGAAAGAGCCAAGTGTCACAGGTTTAACACTAGTCTCAGCATTCACCCCCCCGATCACAGCCATAAGTCCCCATATTGTTACCTTCGAAAACAGAATCCTGCATGAGGCAAAACAACTACTAAAAAAGAAGAATCAATCAAAAGACAACCTCGCTAAAACCGAATGAAAAGCTATTACCTCGCCGAACAATAGCCCAGAGTTTGTGGTAAAGCCTGTGGATAAGGGAGGGGACATAGTTCAATGGAACCGGGATATGTAAAAAAAAAAGAGACGCTAAAGCTGTTAAACAACTGGAAACACTACAGTAGACTAAAATCCAACTCCACTGAAAGATTACAGGAAGAGATCCGTAGCCTGACACAACATGCCGTGGGGGACGGCTGGATCGACAAGAATGAAAAATGAGTTCTCAATAAACTGCATCCAGCTACTCCAGCCTTCTACATACTCCCGAAAGTGCATCAGAACATAGAATCCCCTCTCCCCCCAGGCAGACCAATAGTTTCAGCGATTGTTTCTGTCTTAGAACCCTGTAAGAGGATTCAATTCAACACTACAGCTAAGTCAATGCCTAGTCTGGGATTTTGAATGGAAACCCTTATTAATATATCTTTATGTCCAGTTCATGCGTTCTGGATGACTACCCCTATATAACACCCCTCTCTTGGAATCCCCCTGACCCCACTGAGCCAAGAAGTAGTTCTGTTTTGCAAGTTTAAAGGTTTATTTGATAATTTAAACAATAGATATATATATCACACTTTATAATAAATTAACAATTGAATATCACACTTAATCTGAGCAGTAATCAATAATGGATAGTCCGGCACTAGCACACTTCTTTATAATCAATGATGAGTGGTTATAGGATGGATAAGATAGCAACACTGGTAAATAGGGACAGAAGAATAATGTGGTAGAGAATGCTTTATAGGGTTCAAAGAAATGCAAGGTTGAATGAATGAAATGCAGTATAGAAATACTCAATATGACTTCAACAAAACAATGTAATCACTTTTCTCTGGCAATCCCCTCCCCCCCTTTATGCAATGCAAGGAAATGGAAGGAAAGCACACAGTTCTCAGAAATGCAATCAAATGTAATTCAGTTCACCCCAGCAAGCTTAGACTACAGAAGTTTGAAACACAGGCCCAAAATGCTTTTATATGTGATAGCACTATATTTGAAAATGTGCTAAAATGCTTTTATATGTGCTGGCAATGAAGTGAAAAATATGCTAAAATGCTTTTAATTCCCTCTAGAGGTTCAGGGTGAGTGGTATCTAGTTAATATTAGTCCAGGCTCACTCTAGCAATTATTCAGGGATGGTTCTTAAGAGGCAAACGAATTTTAGTAGTTCAGGCAACAGCAGCTGTCTTTTTACAAGTAAAGAAATCGGGCCAAATCGTGGCAAAATTCGCGAGTGCGTTCTTCGCGATTGCGGCAAAAGTGTATGGAGTAGGAATGCGGTTCTAGGTACGTTGAAAAGCCAAGATTCCCAGCTTTCAGAGGAAAGTTACTGCAAGTCTCTAAGACAAACGGTCACGGAGATATGAGCGATATGGTAAAGGTCGTTTTTCAGATTTGAAATTTTAAAAGTTCAAAGTGACAAGTGACAGCTAGCAACTAGAAATGACAGGTGACAGCTTTACAAAATGACAGGTGACAGTTAGGAGGCAGTTCTACTTAGATTAAAATAGATTGAATTATATTATTTTAACTAAGAGATTGGTTCTGCACAGTTCTGCTAGGTACTCACAATATATTTAGAAATAGAATGGGCCTCACCACGGATCTGGTCAGGTTTTAGACTGGACTCTGGTCTGGTCTCGGCACTTCACAGTGATCTGGGTCAGCTCTCTGGTTCTGCTAACAGTGGTCTGGGTCAGCTCTGCTCTGCTGGTCTAGCCTCTCTGGATTCTGGAGATTGATGGATTTGAAGTCTGGATCTCTGGATGTGGTATGGTCCGGCAGCATGCTCCGCAGCAAATGGAATTGAATGTCCCTATCTGTCCTGACTGTCTGCTTTTATGTGTTTTGAAAATGGGTGGAAAGGCTAGCTTCCTAGGCCCTACCCCTCTCCACTTGTCATTGGCCACTTCATCCTCTTCCCCTTGATTGGGGGAATGAAATGAAGTGTCATCATGATGAGGTCTGTTTATGGTACAGAGAACCCACCCCTGTCAAATTACACACAATCTATATTTTGACCCAAAAGACATATTTGCACAGGTACACATTTGTTTAAAATTACATGCACCCATCACATATCACAGGAGGTATACCCTGTCCAAATCTGTTCTTCCTGAGAGCTTGCATTGAGAAATGGCAACATATTTCACTTTTTGGTCAGGTTACCAATATCAGATTCCTACTCAAATTTACCCAAATGTGTGCAAGGCATGCAGGCATTAATTGATGAAGTATCAGACTTTTCACATGCATACATTTTAAGTAATACCCTCTTAACTGCTAGCTTGCCCCCAGATCATGCCACCGGTTCTAAAAACCTCTTAAAATGTGGGCAGAAAAATCACAAGAATTATGGTATCATTTAAATAATTATGACAAGTCCGTACTATGAGTTATTCATCTTTTTCTAAAACCATATTCTGGCTACAGAGGGGTGTGGTTTCAGGTCACATGGTACAGAAACCAGTTTTTCCACTTTCTTCAAGCTCAGCCTCTGCTCCAGTTTCTCCCCCTCCCAGTTTCTGCCAAGCCAGCTTGCTCTCACATGCAGTGCTCCTCCCCTTTCCTTCCAGGAGGAAGCCACTTTTACGACTCCCACCAATAAAACATTTGCCTGAGTCAGGACAGGGCTTTGTTCAATTTCCTGCAGAGCCAAGGTAATTCAATCAGAGAAGTGTCAGATCCCTTTTGGTGGGAACAGCAAAAGGCAGCTGGCCTGGGAACACAGCTGTAGTGCAAGTCTCATCTCCTGTCGGGGGTAGCTGGTGGGCAGAATTCAGTTCCTTAACCCAGGGCCCCAGCTAACGTCACTTTTAGTTACCCAGTTTTCTGCATTCAAATAAAACTAACCATTTTTTACATATGCAGCTAAAATGCTGATTCTAAGTTCAAACTATGACATTTAAACAATTGCAACCTATGTGACACTCAAAAGTAGGTCACTCATTTCTTTTAAACATTTAGGTTTTTAGTGTTTTTCAGTCCAAATTTACTTAAACTGCTGAAATCCACAGCTCAGCCAGTCTTGTTATAAACCTTTGAGTCACTTCAGAATATAACTTTACATTGGATCCACCTCTCAGTAAGTCTTTCTTTGGCCTGCTTTGGGTTCATTTATTCAGTTTTACACAAAAAGAGAAAAAAGTCTGGTGTTGTTTTAAAACGCCGGCTTTCTGATAGTGGTGAGTACTGGTAATGCACCCATTTTTGGGATTTAAGAAAATGAATTCCCCACAATTCTAGGTTGCTTTTGGCAATCAGCATTGCCATTCCCAATGGTTTCAGGCTACTGTGTGGGTAGTCCAATGGTGGTTTTAGGCAGTGCCCTTCTGTGACCATAACATCGGCAAAATGGGTGGCGGCCTATTCTTCATGCACTTCCCTGGACATTTTCTGGGAATCTCTGGCCATCATGATGTTTTCCATGTCAGTACTGCACAGTTTTGAGGTAGGGCTTGGATGCGTTGATAAAAACATCCCACAACCCCTATCCCAATACTCAGGTTTTTCTTGAGACCATTCGTGATGAACATGAAGTCATATATACAAGATTCAACAGAAATCATTAATGCGCTAACTAACTTGAAAATGGAACAGGACGGTCTCCTGGTAACCTTTGACGTGGAAGCATTATATACAAGTATTCCGCAAGGATCAAGTATAGAAGTGATGTGGAGATATTTGGACAAACAAACAGATACTAAAGAAAGGGTACGTACTAACTTCATCTTAGAGTGCATTAGATTGGCACTCACTGAGAACTTCTTTCTGTTCAAAAACTGGCAGGAGAAACACCAGATGGAGAAGAAAGAGGACATTCCGATTCATTGGATTGGAACTCGTCAAAAGTGATCCAAGAGGAGGAGACAAAGAATTGAGATTCAGACAACGCGAAGCCAAGCTGATTTGCAAATATATGAGTGTGAGCCTAGGCCTCAACACTGACCATGAGCTCAAAGTTTTCTTTTGACTAATTACCCACTCTATATCTTTCTCCTAACTTCTTAATGTCACTATCCTTGAGGGCATCAAGGACCCTTTCTGGCGCATGAGCCAGACACCCCAACACTATGGGCTCTTACCCCACATATAAGCATGGGGTATGATTTGCAAATTAAGGTTGGGAGCCTTGACCTCAACACTGACCATGTGTTCTATGCTCCCACCGGATTAATCACCCACTCCATACTTATCCTCTAACTCCTTTACGCCACTCATCTTGAGGACAATCGGGACGATTTCATGAGAATCAGCCAATTCACCCAACACTATGGACCCTTATCCCACAAATAATCATGGCGTGTGTACTTCCCACGACGGGCCTCACCACCATCTGGCTCCCCCCACAAACCCCTTGGGCACCTTCTAGTGCCATGGTATTGAATCATACTTATCTTCAGTACCCGATGAATCAGGCTCAGCATGCACTGTCTTGGCATGACTACATAACAGTAGCTCCCTGAATAACCATACTTCGCCCCCAATATTTGCAAACATGACACTGTGCACTACAACTCAGAGATGAGCACACGTCCCAATTTGGGAACATACTAACTCCGCTCCCTCTTTTTTACAGCAGCCATCCAGCTACTCATACAAGTGCAACTCTATCCCCTTCTCATTCGGTAAGAACAGCCTCTTCATTTGCTTTTCACCAGATACTCAGGCACCTGCCCATCCACATCTAACCCCATTTTCCTTTCTTCCCTCTTCTCTTCCTTGGTGCAACTTCCTCTCTGCTCAATTCTATGGTTTCATCATAACAAATGTGTACTATTTGAATGGGTTTTTATGACAATTGGGAATGTGGTATCAATTGGGAATGTGTTAATATGTCACCACACATTCACCACACATCACCTCACTTTTATTCCATTGTTTCATTATGCGATATGAAATGGATATAAATGGTATGTGTTCCAACTGGCATTTCACGGCAGTTCACCTCACCACCTGCACACATTGTCGCACCTCCACAGTACCACAGCCTTGATAGATACCCCTGGTCGAAACACGTGTTGGCTTTTTTTGACATGCAAATGTACCAATACTCGCCTGCAAGACCTGGGTGAACAACTGCCCAGTAACAACCAATAAAAAACAACATGCAAACTTAATTGTTTCTGGCAGTGATACCAGGTATATGCACTTTGGCATCACTACAATATATGACAACTATCAGATCTAGTGCCATTACTACCAGGGATCCAACCACAGCCATTTCTATCATACAAACCACAGGACTTTGGGAGATCTATCCTGCCAGGAACCTTGGACCAGCTGCAGGAAGCCAAACAGATACCTGATTTACCACACATATTAGGGCAGGGATCCTACCTTTTCCCACAAACTCCCACCCTTTCTATAGTAGGTTTGCCTTACTTTCCCCATGTTGTTTCTATGGGTAATCTTCACTGCTCCCGGTTGCCTCTTCCTCGTCCCAGTGTTGGTTGGAAATAGGGCAGGAGGATTGAAGGGTTTTGGAGGATAGATCTATTTCTCGCTACTCTAACAGAGAATCGACAATGGACATAGGGAAATACTTTAGCCTGGCTTTACCTCAAGGTCGGTGGTTGTCCGCTTCCATATTCTGATGGTTGATTTTACAAACATGAGTCTTGATGGTATTCCCTGTGATCTAGATTGGTAGAGGATGAATGGATATTAATATAAAACTTCTGTCTTTGTTTTACTTGATCCTTCTTCCTTATCCACCTTGGACAGTTGACTCTTACCTCCCTTCCCCTTGGGTCATGGATGACGGGATTGAAATTAGGGAAAATGAGACCTGGATTAGGGTGACGGGGAATCAATGTATCCCATGAAGGCATCTGGGACTCCCTCCTCCTCTTCTATTGGCCCGTCGGAGTACTGTGTCTCGCCTGGGGTATTCCCACAAAGGCAATCCCGGATTACCCTACCCAGGTGCTCCTCCCTCGCTCGTCCACCCGCAGCGTTGGTATCCAAGAGCAATGGCCCTCCCCTGGCCACCTGAATAGAGGACTCTCTGGGTCTTAATGGGGGAATACCCCTAGGTTTCTCACATACCCTTCCCCAAGAACAGCGGCCACCCGCCATAGGGCTATGGGAAGTTGAGGGATTTCTCAGTTTGTTCCCCTTGTCTGTAGACCATGTCCAGTGTTCCGAGTCAGAATGGAAAAGCTCTTCCCGCCAATGGTAATTCAGAGAAAATCTGGTGCCTCTAGTTTGAAAATTTTGAATGAGAGAGGAGAACCCTGGAAAATCTCTCCCAATTAGCAGCTCTTCCGGTATGATATGATATGAGAGGTTATTTATAGCGCGCTTAATACCCAGACTTTTCTAAGCGCGGACCCGGGGATCGAACCAGTGTGGTTCTGTACCGTCTTGCTTCCAAGGCGAGCACGTTGTCACTGAGCTTTCCTCCTGAGACAGAGGGTAGACCTGGTATCACTGGAGATGGGATGATGGTGTCACTATTCCAATTTGGATAGATATAGGGATCTTGGGGTAGATCGCTTGATCTCCATGCATGCAGGTGATTCACACACTTGCCCCTTGTTTGATGTTATGAAGGGGGGATCATGTCAGATCTTATTGTGGTCTGCTTACTGACTGAATCAATAAGGGCCTGTAGTGCCATCCCGTTGGCTATAACAGATACAGGGTAGATGTAGTGGGGATATCACAGTAACATGCACTCCTTGTTAGTATCTCTTTCCCTGTTCTTCCCACTCCTCATCTATTAAACGTCCAATTTCTATTGATTCTTCCTTTCGGTTTTGGGGGCATTTCCAAGTTAGATGCCCAGGCCCTTTACAAGAGAAACAAACAAGTGAGATGGGCTTACTTGGTTTGTTTTCCTTTTCTTTTATTTCTTCTTTGCCTCAGTACTCTGGTCTTTCATCTGATTTTTCTTGGAGGTAAGGATCCCTAGTTCTTAAAAGGTTCCTGTCTTAACTTGTGAAGAGGGATAGGGATGGATAGTCCCTCGACCCTCCTTTTTCCATCACTCTGCTGCAAGGAATGGAAATGTCAGTTTGCTCCTGCATGATTATGAGCAGTTTCAATTGCCACAGTAAGAGTGGGTTTATTAATCTGTAATACAGCCCTTTGAAGAGATGGCAGTAAAGAATGTATACACTGTTCTGTGATTAATTTGTCAAGCACTTCAGCCAATGTTTTGCCTCTTAACCACAGGGAGAGGGTGTTATTTATTCTTTCTCCTAGTTCAATGGGTGTCCCTCCCGGGCTCAGTTTTAAACATTGTCATTTATGGTGATACACGTTACTGGTTTCTCCCACCCTTTTGTAAGAGGGCTTCCTTGATCTCAAGAAAGGAAGCTGTTCCGGGGAGATTCAGGAGCTGATAAGACTTTTGAAGTTCACTTTTCAGAAGGGGTCCCAACTAGCAGAGTTTGAGATCATCTCTACACTGAAATTGTGTGGCTAATCTGTCAAAATTGAGAAAAATAATTCCTAGATCCTCTCCCTCTTTATAAGGTTGTAGGACTCCTAGAACGGGTTAACACCTCCTCCAGGGCAGCAATAGTTTTGGGTAGAGTAATAGTTTTGTCTGACTCCCCTCCCAAAATAGAATCTGAACTTTGTCAGAGCTGGTGTCAGATACGTGTTTGGAAATGTTTTTACTCCCCAGTAGTTTTTCTGGAGGAGAAAGGGTGGATCTCATCGAGGAAGTGTGAAGATCTATAGCTACCAAACCCTTTCCCGCAAGTGCTGCTCCCAACCCACTAGGTTTAATATAAGTATGGGAAATCTGACTTTCAGGATGAGATGGTCCCACTGCAGGATGTTGGTCTTGCCCAGATACATTGTTTTATTACTGCAACTCAGTCCTGATCTTCTATCTGTACAATGATTTTTTCCCTGTGGGTTGGAAACACTATAAATAGCACGGTTTCTCAACTTTTATCAATTGAACTGTATCCCACTGCAGACACCACATGTGAGACTGGCATGGTATCAAGAGAGACACAGACTCGGAGGTTTTAGCTTCCAAACCTTTATTTACTGAGCTTTCTGTGTTGATGTAATGCCTAACTGGCCCTAACTCTAAAGGAATGGTTCCTTTAACTGATGTTTCTAAAGGCCATCGATGTCTGAAAGTCCAAAATAAAAGTCTGTCTGTGTCTAAACCTATGCTTGCCCTCACTCTTTACAAAAATGTGATGGGAAGTCTTTAAAAAGTAGAATTAGTGGTTCAACTGAAAATAGGAAACGAGGGTTGGTTTCATATGGTCTCCTCACCAGGTGTAGTTTGGTCAATGTCACAAAAATGAGTTCAATCCAAAAAAAGTCTGTTCGTAAGACCTTCTCCACAGAGTCCTTGTAATATTCTCAAATACCTTCAGTGTCTTTGGTTCCTTCCCTTCCCCAAGCTTCAACTGTCCAAATTCCAAACACCACAAAAGAAATTAACAAGTTCTTTTGAAACTTCTCAGGGTTCCCTTCCCTAAGCTTCAATCTTTTCAACACTGCAAAACAATATGTCTCCAACTTGGTTAGACCTCCCAGGGTTCCCTTCCCCAAATTCAGGCCCCTTTCAGTTTCCTACACAAATTCAGTTTGGTCAGGATGTGCTTTGCTTTTCCTTCAATATCTTGAAATAATTGGGATTGCACTTTGTTAGGCTTCTCAGGGTTTCCTTCCCTGAGGTTAGGCCCCTTTTGGTTTGCAACACAAGTTTAGTTTGTCAGGATGTACTTTCCTTTTATCTACAGTTATTTCACACACACTACACTTGTTTGGTACAACCAGAGACTTTCAAAACCACCTGGTTCATTGCACCTCCTAAGCGTGGCCACTTTGATCTGTAACCCGTCTCTTTATTCCTTGCTCTTTCTTTTAAACATTTCACCTTTAGGGGCTCCTGCTCCCCTTCCTGTTCTTTGTTTCTTCCTCATGCACACTTGCACCTTCCCATGGTTTATAGTCATAAAATCGAATGCAAAAATGTCGAAAGTCAAAAAATCGAAAAAATAATGTCGAAAAAAATTCACATTTCTTTTTTAATGCATCTTTTATTCGAAATGGGGGGTTTCCCCCAAACCCCCCCTTTTTTTACCTTTTTTTTTACATACGGAACCCCAAAAAAATATATAAATAAAAAAATAAAGAATTCCATTTTTTTTAGACATTATCAGGCCGATTCATGGAATAATTAGCGCGGCGCAAGTGGGCAAAAACGTGCGAATCGCAGTGGAATAGCGAAAATCGCAGTGCAAGTGCGAAAATCGCACGAAAAGCAGCGCACGTCGATTCATGGAAGTCCATGCGCGAGAAAACCAGCGGATGTGTGATAAAAAAGTGCACCGCGCACGTTGGCGCACAGGCCATCTAACAGCGTGCGCCAGGTCACAGCGAAAATCGCACAGGCCACAGCGAAATTTGCACATAGCGCGGCGCACGCAACAAAAGTAGGCGGAACACGGGCGTAACACTCGGAATGGGGAACAACTTGCAAAAACATGGGCGTCACGGGGGAAGTACAGGGCACAAGTGCGCGGAACGCCCACACGCTCGCCTACAACATGTATTCATGGAATAGAATAGGGCAAAAAAGCGCACGCTCAAACCAGCGCACAGGCACAAACACGACCGCCACAAGAAAGCAGGCGGTAGCGTCTCTGCGGCTGTAAGAAATGTGCGCCAAAAGGTGCGCCAACAAATAGCACCTATATACTGCCATGATGAATGTCCCATACTGTGGCCCTCCAGGACAAATGACGTGCAAAGGGGTACCCACAAACACGGACACCCGCTGACAAAAAATATGTGTGCGTTTCTACCGTGGTGCGCGGGAAGTCTCACACGCGATTTCAGCAGGGTACATGTATTACAGGGGTTCGCATGAAGTTTTTCACGCGATCAGGCCTGGGGGAGCGGGCTACGTGTATTACAGGGGTTCGCGTGAAGTTTCTCACGCGATCGGGCCTGGGGGAGCGGGCTACGTGTATTACAGGGGTTCGCGTGAAGTTTGTCACGCGATCGGGCCTGGGGGAGCGGGCTACGTGTATTTCAGGGGTTCGCGTGAATTTTTTCACGCGATCGGGCCTGGGGGAGCGGGCTACGTGTATTACAGGGGTTCGCATGAAGTTTTTCACGCGATCGGGCCTGGGGGAGCGGGCTACGTGTATTTCAGGGGTTCGCGTGAAGTTTTTCACGCGATCGGGCCTGGGGGAGCGGGCTACGTGTATTACAGGGGTTCGTGTTAAGTTTGTCACACGATCGGGCCTGGGGGAGCGGGCTACGTGTATTTCAGGGGTTCGCGTGAAGTTTTTCACGCGATTAGCCAGGGTACGTGTATTTCAGGGGTGCGCGGGAAGTTGCACACGCGAATAGCCTGGGCGCGTGTATTTCAGGGGTGCGTGGGAAGTTCCACACGCGAATAGCCTGGGCGCGTGTATTTCAGGGGTGCGCGGGAAGTTCCACACGCGAATAGCCTGGGCGCGTGTATTTCAGGGGTGTGTGGGAAGTTCCACACGCGAATAGCCTGGGCGCGTGTATTTCAGGGGTGCGCGGGAAGTTCCACACGCGAATAGCGTGGGCGCGTGTATTTCAGGGGTGCGCGGGAAGTTCCACACGCGAATAGCCTGGGCGCGTGTATTTCAGGGGTGCGCGGGAAGTTCCACACGCGAATAGCCTGGGCGCGTGTATTTCAGGGGTGCGCGGGAAGTTCCACACGCGAATAGGCTGGGCGCGTGTATTTCAGGGGTGCGCGGGAAGTTCCACACGCGAATAGCCTGGGCGCGTGTATTTCAGGGGTGCGCGGGAAGTTCCACACGCGAATAGCCTGGGCGCGTGTATTTCAGGGGTGCGCGGGAAGTTCCACACGCGAATAGCCTGGGCGCGTGTATTTCAGGGGTGCGCGGGAAGTTCCACACGCGATTAGGCTGGGTGGGTCACAGGTGTTCCCTGTACACCCTCGACGGCCCCTGCAGGCAGCCCACAAAACAGGGGACTACCCTGCACACCTGCTCATGTCCCCCTGCACCCCCACCCCCCAGCAGTGCAGGGGCAGCCTCCACCAGGCCCCCACTCATGTCTCCCACCACCCCCACCCCCCAGCAGTGCAGGGGCACCCTCCACCAGGCCCCCACCCATGTCTCCCACCACCCCCACCCCCCAGCAGTGCAGGGGCACCCTCCACCAGGCCCCACCCATGTCTCCCACCACCCCCACCCCCCAGCCACCAGGGGCACCCTCCACCAGGCCCCCACCCATGTCTCCCACCACCCCCACCCCCCAGCATCCAGGGGCACCCTCCACCAGGCCCCCACTCATGTCTCCCACCACCCCCACCCCCCACCATCCAGGGGCACCCTCCACCAGGCCCCCACTCATGTCTCCCACCACCCCCACCCCCCAGCAGTGCAGGGGCACCCTCCACCAGGCCCCCACCCATGTCTCCCACCACCCCCACCCCCCAGCCACCAGGGGCACCCTCCACCAGGCCCCCACCCATGTCTCCCACCACCCCCACCACCCAGCATCCAGGGGCACCCTCCACCAGGCCCCCACTCATGTCTCCCAGCGTGCTACGTGTATTTCAGGGGTGCGCGGGAAGTTCCACACGCGAATAGCCTGGGCGCGTGTATTTCAGGGGTGCGCGGGAAGTTCCACACGCGAATAGCCTGGGCGCGTGTATTTCAGGGGTGCGCGGGAAGTTCCACACGCGAATAGCCTGGGCGCGTGTATTTCAGGGGTGCGCGGGAAGTTCCACACGCGAATAGCCTGGGCGCGTGTATTTCAGGGGTGCGCGGGAAGTTCCACACGCGAATAGCCTGGGCGCGTGTATTTCAGGGGTGCGTGGGAAGTTCCATACGCGAATAGCCTGGGCGCGTGTATTTCAGGGGTTCACGTGAAGTTATTCACGCGATCGGGCCTGGGGGAGCGGGGTACCACTCACCGTCTGCCTTGCGTGTAGAAGAACGCGTAGCCAACACCCGCTGTGAAGTAATAGCATGTGAACCCCAACGGATGGAAAACACACGCACCGCACGAAAAGCACGTACAGAACATAAAGACACGCGGGATCACCAAGCCCTGCCAGGGCAACGCCCGTGCGCAAAACGTCACAGATGCGCTTACGCTGTAAGGGCCTTTGGTCCAATGAAATCGCGTACGCGTGCTGACGCGCTTACGCGCTAAGGGCCTTTCCTCGATTTTCACGCTGACGTGCAGGATTTTCACGTGCCAAATCACTCCGTATCAAGCTGGCCACGCGAAAACACACGGAAGACCACGCTCCTGCCCAGAAGGCCGAATTACTGCCCCCCAGTGCCCCGAGCAGCCTTCCACGTGCCATCTGCTGCTGCCTGCCTGCCTGCCTGCCTGCTGCCACCGTGCCCTGCCATTTGGTGCCTGGACATCAGCCATCTGCAGGTGTCCAGTTGCTGTGTCCACCCCTGCTGGAACAGAAGACTCCCGACTCGGATAACATCGCTCCACAGCCCAGCCCCAGGACCCAGTTCCCCACCCACTCCTGCCCCTGGGGTTGCCATGTCGGGCACATCAACATCTGGCACCAGTGGCAACCCCCAGCCAGAGGGGCAGAGGGGCACCAGCTTCACTGCCACCGAAGTTGGTGTCCTGGTGGAGCAAGTCCTGGGGCAGTATGATGCCCTCTTCGGATCGTCCCGCGCCAACAAGGAAGGACGGGACAGGATCTGGGCCGACTGTGTGGTTGCCATCAACGCGGAGGGGGTGGCAACCCGCACCATCCAGAAGGTCAAGAAGCGCTGGGAAGACTTGAGGTCCAGGACCCTCATGAAGGCCCGGCGCCTCGTGGAGGGGGCCCGGGGCCGCATGAGTTCCATCCAGTTGAGGGTCCTGGAACGCGCACACCCAGCGCTCCACGCCCAGGTCCTTGAGAGGGAGACCCGTCTGGAGTTGAGCGGTAAGTGGCCAAGCATTGCTGTGTGAGACAGGGCATGTTGCAGTGTGCTGGTTGTCTGATACTTGCCTGCATGTGTGACATAGGCCATGTACGCATGTATGTGTGCAGGGACATCATGGGAATGCATGTGCGACCTGTAATGTGTGAACCGCACGGTTGTTGCATGTGTTTGAATGCGACATGGGGAGCCCTGTGCAGATTGCACACATGAGAGCATGGCAGTCTCTGTTCCTGGACATGGGTGGTGGCGAGGGATGGGTGCTGATGCCAGATACATATGTGGTATCCATGTCTGTGTGCCTGACCTGCGTGTCTGTGACTTGTGAGTGCCATGGATGCATGACACATGTCTGTGACAATGTACAGATTCACTGATGCAGCCTAGTCATCCTTGTATGCACTGTGATTGGGGTGTACGGGGCCAGATGGATGTGACTGAGGTGAAGTGTGTGCATGTGATAGGCATGACCCATGATGCATGTGAGTCCCATTACATTGTATGAATCGAGAGTCCATTGGACATGCATTGAAATGTCCATGGCACGCACCATGACTGTCACTGTGTGTGTTTTGCCTGGACTGACACATGTGTTGTGGTGTGAAATGATGGAAGTGTACTTTGACAGTGGCACTCATCTGCTATTGCTTCCTGTCTAGGGGACCATTGTACAGTACCCTGATGCTTGTGTTCTATGTCTCCCTCTACGCAGCGGCTAGTGAAGGAGAGGGCGGAGACGGCGCTGTGGAGCAAGGCGGCGCGGATGCCCCCACGGCTGCAGCGGAAGGGGTGGGTGAGCCCCCACAGGGGCCTGCTACGGTGGTAGACGGCGAGGAGCCATCCAGGTTGGTGGTTTCCACAGAGGAGGAGGAGGCCGCCACTGAGGCGCACATGGGGCCTGGTGGGGGCATCCCTGCTGGTGCAAGTGGTGCAGTCCAGGGGCAGCGGCAGGAGGCAGCACAGGTCACCGTGGAGGGGCCTGTGCATGTCGCTGTCCCTGAACCTGTGGGTGCACCACCTTGCACCAGCAGGGATGCCCCGTCCCAGGCCCGTCCGCAGGTAGAGGGGATGTCCATGTCATCTGACTCCCCTCCACCTGCGGACGAGGGGACCCCTGGCCGTGTGGAGAAGGTCCTGATTGGGGTCGCGATGCGCACGGCTGTGATTCGTGATGCCGTGCGTGCTTCCCAGGAGGAGCACGCACGTCATCACGAAGAGCACCGTGCCGACGTGGCCCAATTGGGATCGGCCATGTTCGGGGGTTTCCTGCATGTGTCGGCCACTCTGGCGGCCCTCTCCTCCTCTGTGGAGACTATACGCCAGTCGTTCTCCTTGCCGTCTTCTGGCCCAGATGCCACCAGGGACCCCTGTGGACCTGCCCTGACCAATGCAGCCAGCTCGGTGGGGATCCCATCCCTGCCACAGTCGGGAGTCAGAGGTCCAGCAGGGGTGGACAACACAGCAACTGGACCCCAGCAGATGGAGGATGTGACGGCATCATCGGGCAGGGCACGTGCACGACGGCGTCGGTGGTTTCCATCATCCTGGATGCCGTCGTGCTGGCAGAGGCAGTGGCGTCGGAGGCAGCAGCAGGCTCGACGTGGGAGGCATCATGGCTCGGGGCCATCAAGATCAGAGGGGCAGGCATCGGCCGGAGGGCAGGAGAACCCTGGGATGGTAGTGTCTTCCGTGTGGGAGCAGTTGGTCCAGCGGATAGGTGCGGAGCGGCAGCGGGCGGAAGAGGAGCGGCTCACCATGGTCAGGGCGGAGTTCTCCATGCGTCGGGCGTTGAGGCGGGCTGAGTGCCTCGAGGAAGCTCGCAGGGAGTTTGAGGTGAACATGGGGTTATCCCTGCGAGACCTCGGGGCCAGGACAGAGTCCCGCCTCCAGGATATCGACATGGAGTTCGATGATGCCCTGGCCGGCAACATCACAGAGTGAGCCGCAGGACTTGCCCGCTGCCATTGTATATAGTTATATAGTTAGTGGTAGGTTTCCTTTAAATTTTTTTTTTTTATTTGGTTGCGATTGGACAATGCGCCACTTTTTTGTATATAGTTCAGTTTTTAGTTAGTTGACATAGTTAGTTTTCATTTGGTTGGGCTCATGGACCCGGGATTGTCTTGTAAATAGTTATTCTATGGATTTTTTGATTTATTGGATTTTTTTCATGGACATTCATCTTCTTTTTGTTGTTTTGCTTTGTGGTTTTTCTAATTTCATTTCCATTCAAGTTGATTTTCAATACATTTTTATTTTCATCCTTCAATGTGTCGTATCATCTCATTGCTTTCATGCATGTCATGTTGGGTGTTTTAACATTCACTTGCAGCCATTGTGTGTGACAGACATGTGTTCATTTGCATTATTTACATTGGGTGTGTAACATGTAATTGCCTTTGATATGTGGGTGGATGTGATAGTTGGTTGGGCCTTTTGGCAGGGGAGGATGGCCATTACGGACATGATTGGGGATTGTTGGGACCCAGGTGCAGGGGGGCATGGATGGGACATGGGCGAGGGCCTGCTGGCAGGTGCCCCACAGTGCTGGGGGGTGGGGGTGGTGGGGGACATGAGTTGGACATGGGCGAGGGCCTGCTGGCAGGTGCCCCACAGTGCTGGGGGGTGGGGGTGGTGGGGGACATGAGTTGGACATGGGCGGGGGCCTGCTGGCAGGTGCCCCACAGTGCTGGGGGGTGGGGGTGGTGGGGGACATGAGTTGGACATGGGTGGGGGCCTGGTGGAGGGTGCCCCACAGTGCTGGGGGGTGGGGGTGGTGGGGGACATGAGTTGGACATGGGTGGGGGCCTGCTGGCAGGTGCCCCACAGTGCTGGGGGGTGGGGGTGGTGGGGGACATGAGTTGGACATGGGTGGGGGCCTGCTGGCAGGTGCCCCACAGTGCTGGGGGGTAGGGGTGGTGGGGGACATGAGTTGGACATGGGTGGGGGCCTGGTGGAGGGTGCCCCACAGTGCTGGGGGGTGGGGGTGGTGGGGGACATGAGTTGGACATGGGTGGGGGCCTGCTGGCAGGTGCCCCACAGTGCTGGGGGGTGGGGGTGGTGGGGGACATGAGTTGGACATGGGTGGGGGCCTGGTGGAGGGTGCCCCACAGTGCTGGGGGGTGGGGGTGGTGGGGGACATGAGTTGGACATGGGTGGGGGCCTGCTGGCAGGTGCCCCACAGTGCTGGGGGGTGGGGGTGGTGGGGGACATGAGTTTAACATGGGTGGGGGCCTGGTGGAGGGTGCCCCACAGTGCTGGGGGGTGGGGGTGGTGGGAGACATGAGTTGGACATGGGTGGGGGCCTGCTGGCAGGTGCCCCACAGTGCTGGGGGGTGGGGGTGGTGGGGGACATGAGTTGGACATGGGCGAGGGCCTGCTGGCAGGTGCCCCACAGTGCTGGGGGGTGGGGGTGGTGGGGGACATGAGTTGGACATGGGTGGGGGCCTGGTGGAGGGTGCCCCACAGTGCTGGGGGGTGGGGGTGGTGGGGGACATGAGTTGGACATGGGTGGGGGCCTGCTGGCAGGTGCCCCACAGTGCTGGGGGGTGGGGGTGGTGGGAGACATGAGTGGGGGCCTGGTGGGGGCTGCCCCTGGATGCTGGGGGGGTGGGGGTGGTGGGAGACATGAGTGGGGGCCTGGTGGAGGGTGCCCCTGGATGCTGGGGGGTGGGGGTGGTGGGAGACCTGAGTGGGGGCCTGGTGGAGGGTGCCCCTGCACTGCTGGGGGGTGGGGGTGGTGGGAGACAAGGGTGGGGGCCTGGTGGAGGCTGCCCCTGCACTGCTGGGGGGTGGGGGTGCAGGGGGACATGAGCAGGTGTGCAGGGTAGTCCCCTGTTTTGTGGGCTGCCTGCAGGGGCCGTCGAGGATGTACAGGGAACACCTGTGAGGACCCACCCAGCCTAATCGCGTGTGAAACTTCCCGCGCACCCCTGAAATACACGCGCCCCGGCTATTCGCGTGTGGAACTTCCCGCGCACCCCTGAAATACACACGCCCAGGCTATTCGCGTGTGGAACTTCCCGCGCACCCCTGAAATACATGCGCCCAGGCTATTCGCGTGTGGAACTTCCCGCGCACCCCTGAAATACACGCGCCCAGGCTATTCGCGTGTGGAACTTCCCGCGCACCCCTGAAATACACGTACCCTGCTGAAATCGCGTGTAAAACTTCCCGCGCACCCCTGAAATACACGCGCCCAGGCTATTCGCGTGTGGAGCTTCCCGCGCACCCCTGAAATACACGCGCCCAGGCTATTCGCGTGTGGAACTTCCCGCGCACCCCTGAAATACACGCGCCCCGGCTATTCGCGTGTGGAACTTCCCGCGCACCCCTGATATACACGTAGCACGCTGGGAGTCATGAGTGGGGGCCTGGTGGAGGGTGCCCCTGGATGGTGGGGGGTGGGGGTGGTGGGAGACATGAGTGGGGGCCTGGTGGAGGGTGCCCCTGGATGGTGGGGGGTGGGGGTGGTGGGAGACATGAGTGGGGGCCTGGTGGAGGCTGCCCCTGGTGGCTGGGGGGTGGGGGTGGTGGGAGACATGGGTGGGGGCCTGGTGGAGGGTGCCCCTGCACTGCTGCGGGGTGGGGGTGGTGGGAGACATGGGTGGGGGCCTGGTGGAGGCTGCCCCTGCACTGCTGGGGGGTGGGGGTGCAGGGGGACATGAGCAGGTGTGCAGGGTAGTCCCCTGTTTTGTGGGCTGCCTGCAGGGGCCGTCGAGGGTGTACAGGGAACACCTGTGAGGACCCACCCAGCCTAATCGCGTGTGGAACTTCCCGCGCACCCCTGAAATACACGTACCCTGCTGAAATCGCGTGTAAAACTTCCCGCGCACCCCTGAAATACACGCACCCAGGCTATTCGCGTGTGGAACTTCCCGCGCACCCCTGAAATACACGTACCCTGCTGAAATCGCGTGTAAACTTCCCGCGCACCCCTGAAATACATGTACCCTGGCTAATCGCGTGTATAACTTCACGCGTACCCCTGATATGCACGTTACCCGCTTTGCGTTCCTTGTTTGGCAGCCCTGTAAACTGGTCCAGGGTTAGCGCAGCCCTTTGCGATGATTTAGCGATTTTGATGGCTTTTCCTTGCGCGAGGGCGTTCTTGGGGGCGTTACTGGCGCTGCTGCAGGGTCACTGCGATACTCTGCGCCACGGCTGGTTTGGGAGCCTAAAATCCATGAATACGCTGTGCGCGGAAATCGGTTTTAGCGCACGTGCCTGGCGCAGACAATCGCACGCCGACACTCTGCGCCAGCCGCTTGCGACACTTTTCTGCGAAATTCTATGAATTACCCTGTAAGTTTCCGTATTTATTGTAATTCGTCATTTTTTTCCTCGATATTATGACTGACCACCCCTTCCCATGCTTTCTTATCGTGCCTCTTGCACACCTTGCATACTTCCTTTCCCTTAACGTGCACCCTTTACATGTTGGTTTCTTTCTCATGCGTCCTGCAAACTTGACACACTGTCTTCTCTTTAATGTGCAAGCTTTGCACTCTTTAAAAGTCTTTATTCCACTTTTTCTTCTTGGCACTCTTCAAATGCCTTTCTTTCACTTTGCTTTTCTTCCATGCCGCTAGTGCAACTTCTTTCTCTTCCACGACGCTAGCACAACGTCCTTCTTTCTATTTCTCATTCTGATTGTTTCTTACACGTTCTGTCCTTTATACACTTTATCCCACTTTCTGCTCAGCGCTGCTTTAAAATTGTATCCTTCTTAGGCCCTGCTTCAGTCAACGCATCCTCCCGACTTTCTCTCTCTCACTCATCGGGCAGCGCCGCATTGACAAGTTGTCCCTCTGGATACACGGGGTTGAGGTCTTGGTCTCACCACCTGCTGCCCCTCAAACACTCTTGGGACCGGCATACGTCCCATAGGAATGAGCATGTTACTGAACGCCACCAGCAGGATACAGACTGCCTTACTCCGATTCCTTGGAGGCACGTCTCCCTAGCCACGTTGCAGCCCCTCACAAACACTCTACCAGCATTTTGGCACGCTGTTCTCCTTCAGGCTTCAACTCCTGCTGCTCTCTGCTCCTTGGGTTGTCTGATTCGGACAGCCTCCCCAGCTCACTCCCCTCCTTGTGAAAAACTGCACCTTTTATTGTTGAAAAAAAAGTCAAGCCGAGTCAGGTGTGAATTTTCATTATTAAATGCCTGATCCTGCTTCACTCTATTAGTGGGACAAGTTGAGTTATTTCTATAGTAGGTTTGCCTTACCTTCCCCATGCTGTTTCTATGGGTAATCTTCACTGCTCCCAGTTGCCTCTTCCTCGTCCCAGTATTGGTTGGAAATGGGGAGGGGAATGGAAGAGTTTTGGAGGACAGATCTATTTCCCGCTACTCTATCAGGGAATTGACAATGGACATAGGGATATCCTCTAGCCTGGTTTTCTCTCATGGGGATGGTTGCCCCCTTCCATATTCCTGATGTTTGATTATACAAACATGTGTCTTGATGGTATTCCCTGTGATCTAGATTGGTCGAGGATAAATGGATATTAATATCAGACTTCTGTCTTTGTATTACTTGATCCTTCTTCATTATCCACCTTGGGCAAATGTCTTGTTCCTTCCTCCTCCTTGGGTAATGGATGACAGGATTGGAATGAAGGAAAATGAGACCTGAATTAATGTGACAGGAATCAGTGTATCTCATGAAGGTGTCCAGGACTTCCTCTTCCATCGCCCCGTCAAAGTACCATGTCTCGCCTGGGGTATTGTACACAAAAAGGTGTTCCTGTGTATGAAATTAGTTAACTTTGTAAGTACAACTTATGCTATTTAGATGTTGCCTTAAGTGGTGATTTAATCGCATATATTTACAGATCTATGGTACCTGAATATACATATATTGTAACATAAGCCCTGTGAGTATTTAGGGTCTCATTGATGCCAAAATTGAGAAAAAGAAAAGAAAAAGTAAATAGAGTGTACAGCAAATTGTTTTTTTTAATGTTTTAAGTGCAAAAGAAAAGTGTCTGAGATTCATGAAATAGACATTCCGGCTTAATATAGCGCCTGGAGTATTCCCGCAAAGGCAACCCCATATTCCCCTACCAAGGCGATTGTCCCTCGCTCATCCACCCTCAGGGTTGGGATCAAATGAGCGATGGACCTCCCCTGGCCACCTGAATGGAAGACCCGTGGTCTTAATGGGTGAATACTCCAAGGTTTCTCACATTGGATAAATGGGAAGGTGGAATGATTCTCCTTTCAGGAGATTTTCATGCAAGCTGCATACAAGTGGAATCAAAGATGGGCGCAACTTCTGGATTAAAGAGGAAAGTGTACTTTGGATATATATGGTCAAAACGGCTGGCCGTTATGGGTCTAGTGATGGTAAATGGACCGGTCACAGGTAATATACCAAGTCACTTCACCTGGTTTAGCGCATCTCATTTATCTATGCTAGACTATGGGCCTCATTACACGGACGTCGGTAAGGGTCTACCGGTACCGGTATTTTACTGGTACCGGTAAAACCTTACCGCCTTACTACGAGATCCCTTTGCGGGTTGGGGAATCTAACGCCTGCTTTTTGCAGGCGTTAAAAACCAACCCGCAAAGGGACCAGGGAGCTAATTACGCTACCGCAATTTGCGGTGCCGTAATTAGCACCTTCCCCATTCCCATTATGCCCTATGGGGCAAAAATGGGAATGGGGAAGGGCAATGGGGGAAGGGGGAATTACCGCCCCACCAACCTTGGAATAGGGCGGTAATTCCCCTTTCCACCAAGGCGGTGCCGGTATTTTTCCGGCATGGACCAAGGTGCTAATAGCACCTTGATCCACCGCCATCCATGTAATGAGGCCCTATGTATTTGCCAGCACTCTACTGTTTGAGAGATATACATGTTATCTGTCCTTCCCGTCAAATTCAGTGATCACTGTGTTTTGACTGCTGAATTTGAGATTTGGGGGGAGGTAATTCTAGATCATTGGACAAAAGGGTTTCTGGAATCTCCCTGAATGCTCCTGGAAACAAGCTATTTCGGAATCCATCGACAGTGTGCCGAGTAAACTTGAGAGTTAGCAGCTTTCTTAACACCATTAGCTTTGAGCAGCAGTATGATAGTTTCTCGGTAGACAATTTTCAATGAACTGTAGATGATGTGGTCAACAACTGTCTTCTTAGAAGAGCTGTACCCCAGAGTGGGTCACAGGGGAATCTTATACACTTCTATGACGTGGAAGTGGCAAAAAAAAGAAGAAAAACATGAGAGCTCAAATTCGAGCTGTTAAGAGAACTATGGGATTATTAGTGTCCGCCGTAAGTGCCCTGTAATAAAATTAAGCAGTCATATAACAATTGGCTAAAGGGTAATCAGGCTTCTAGGAATCAACGAGAAGCAGAGCAGATGCTACAGGCCTGAACTAACAAAAATACTGAGGCCTTTTGGAGGCTGATGAGTGACTCAGAGAACCAAAATCTGGCAAGGGAGTTCAATCCAATCCCGGAAGTGACATGGGTAACCCACTATATGAACATATTTGCCTGCATTGGGGTTGAAGAGACTAGTGATGGTAAAGATCTGCCCTTGGCTGATACCACCTGGCAATTTACTGCCACTCTGGCAGTGATTGAGGAGATTATTCATGGGATTAGTGCCTCCCGGGACCTAGCCCCCAACAAACTGTTGATTGTATTATTGAAGGGGAGCCTCTGTATGTGGGCTGAGATATTGTCAATCTCACTTGAACACATTATTCTGATTCAAAGGTTTCCACTTCATGGTCAACTGCCCACGTTCTGCTGATGTTTTTAGTAGATCGGATCCCTTTCCGCTCCATTGCCACTCTGGATGCTGACAGGAAGGTCTTTGCAGCATTGCTTTTGGAGTATTTAGAGGAATGGTAAATAGGGGTGGGTTTCATCTTGAAATGGCAAACGGGATTCCACAGGTTCATGGGCACTACATTAAATGGCTTTATACTAAAATACATAATGAGCCAAGCCTGATCGGTTTAATATGAAACGGTGCTTTTGGCAAGCCCTGACCATTCGGCCGCTTTTGATGCACTCGACAGGTCTGTGCTGTGTGCCAACCTGAAGAAATGGGGGATTCCAGGGGGCTACTTCATCTCATTATTGGAATCCCTGAAGGTCCTAATGGGCAAATCCACTTAGACCAACAGAGTTCTCTCTCCCGTAAGATCAAAACATCCAGAGGTGTTAGGCAGGGTTGCGTATTGGCACTCTGCCTATTTGACTTGTATATGTCTGCCGTGGGTAGCTGCTTTTGTCAGCATTCGCCAGCCCAAACATTGGAAATTTTAAAGCAATGTGGCTGGCGTATGCTGATGACTTTCTTACATGTAATTGTTCCCAAAAAGGTCTCTGAGTTTTGATCAATGCTTTCTCGGACTTTGTAAAAGTGCATAGTTTAAAAATAAGTCCCTCTAAAAGTAAAGTCATGCACTGCAAACAGCGGAAGACCGTTATTAAGTGTAAATGGAGTCTTGAAGGAGCATCCATTGAGTTAGTCGATCATTTGACTTACCTGGGATTTCCAATATCAAGGACACCACAAAAACAGCAGATAAAAGAGAGAGCTGTTAAAGACTTGCATGATCTCACATTTGAACCAGCTATACAGAATTGACAATAAATATGGATAATTTTAATTGCTTCCGGTATTAACATTTTTCCAGGACAATATTGTCCGACGAATGTTGTATGGGATTGAATTGATGTAAAATTGGGCATTTGATGATCTGTTTTAGAGAGAGTACTGTGGAGGAAGATCCTTTCGGTTTCAAATAGTATTCCAATCTCAGCCATTAGGTGCGAGCTGTGCACATATTCCCCCAAAGTTAGGGGATTTTGGCAGTCATTAAATTTATACAGCAAGAATGCGAATCTTCGGACCAACACTTTACACGCTGATTTAAACACGATACCGGAAATGAAGGCTGACAGATTTGCCATTTTTTTCATTCCGTTTGTCGCTGCTTAACACAGTTGAGTCCTCTACCTTGGAGTTGGTTTTCTAACACAGGAAAGGACAAAAAGTTGCTTTTTCAACATGATTGGTCGATTACTGTAGACCCACTGCACGCATATAGCTCACTGAGAGACCTAAATGAAGACCATAAAAAGGCAGGAATCCTTGCCCCATTTCTTTCAATATACCCAGATCGAAAAACAAAAAGAAATTTACTGCACTTCCGATGGAATCTAATTTTAACAAAGGAAGTATTGATAAGATACGGGTTGTTGGGGCACGATCAAGGAGAGTGTCATTTCTGTAAGGATAATCAGCATAAGGAAACATTCAAACAACTGATTACAACCTGCATTGTGGTACAATGGAAGAGGTGGAATTTCTTTAATTAAAAAGTATCTGGACTTGATACGTGGAAAACAGACAGCGCGGCAATGTTGCCTGTCAGGCCAAACCACTGCGATGGTAGTGGCGGCGACAGGATTCTTGAACTCACTTCACTTGAATCTGCCTTCTAATGCACAGTGCACTTTAAACTAGTATTAAGATACCCTGATCTTTTAAAGCGAACAAATCTTTGGAATTTAATCTTAACATTTTATTAGTGCATTTAGTAGATGAATTCAATTATAATTTGCGACTTAAGGAATTTTTTGTGGTGTGACATGTAGTGTTGGTGTAACTATTATTCTTTGTATGAGATCAAGATTTGGACTTAGCCTGTTAATGAACTGTGCAAGAAAGTATTTAAAAGTAGATTGAATTAAATGTGATTTATTATGCTGATTTATTTGAATTTTCTATTTGTTTTTATTGTAATGAATGTGTAATTTGTTGTAATGTATGTTCATGTTTTCTAGTAAAAATATTGTTACAGGTTGAACATATGTAACCATATAACAATAACAAAATAAAATGTAGCAAAGTACATGAATCCATACACGAGTGCAGTGCAAGTTTATAAGGCATTTTGCATGTCCGCCGTGGTTAACTGGGCTTGAAGCTATTTTAGCAGTAGCCAGTGTCCTTACTAAAATGTACCTTGTAAATATACTCCATTAAAACTTTTTATTGGAAAGGAAGTAACCTCCACCTGCATGTGCTAGGTCACCCCCTACCTCTCCTCCCCTCAACCTAGAGTTCATAGCGCTGAAAATGAGGTTTTCTATGAGCCAGAGTACAGGCAAGGCCTAGCTACAGGGTGCTGCTCGTAGGTAGATAATTCTGTCTGTTCAGATGTCGCCACAGTTGATAAACATTACCCAGCTAGTGAAATAGGTGTGCTGTATTGCAGCTCTAGACGTGTTTCATTCTGTCACAGAAGGCCAATCCTTCGATAATCGGAGCCGAACATTTGCTTGGAACCTCTTATGTAGCTGGGTTGGAAGGACAGGGGAGGAGGGTGGCAAGGACAATGAAGCTGATTCAGAAATAAGTTACTACCAACAAGACTGATTTACTGCTAGTAAATCAGGAGTAAGCCAGAGTTACTTGCAGTAACTTCTTTGTAAATCAGCCGCTTTGTATTGTGCTATAGTCTGGCTCCCTCTGCTGTACTAAAATATGAAGGATGCTACTCGTGACTGGACACCCAGGAACCGAGTCTAGTGAAGGGGTGCAGGGGCTGTGCTGGTGAGCTGCACCTATGGCAGAACTGCAGATGTGACACTGACAAAACATGCAACGATAAGGATTGCTGTTGAATAGTAATGCAATTGGCCACTGGATTGTCCATTGCTAAGTCAATGATAGGTTTTATAATTCCCTATTGAATGGTTCTGATTTCATGGACAGCACAGGGCTGAAGGGCTGCATGATCTTTGCTCGGATTCCACAGAACACAGGATGCAAACCTTTGACCTTACCAGGGATCTCAACATTTAAATGCACCCTTGGAGATGGGTGTTGCGACTGAAACTGACGGTGCAACATTTGAACTAGAGAATGTCATGGCAAGTGGCATCACAGAAAGTGACATCACAGGCACATGTGGGTGACACACTGGCGAGGTGATATTTTTAATGACAGTCTGCTTTCCACCAAAACTAAAAAGGTGATGAGGCGTTGCTAGGGGGAAGGAGGGGGGGCTGAGGGGACTATAGCCCCGGGTCTTTTGTTTGTATCCCCGGATAGAAAGTCAGATGTTAAGGCTCGCTAGCCCCCAGTCCCGACAGTCCCAAAATTAGCGTAGTCCCGTATCTTTTCTAGACCTAGCAACACCCCTGTTAAAAAGGCTTTAAATGGATCATAACTACTAGCCATGCTCTGGGCAACCATTCAAACTACCCATTTGTGGCAGGACAACACGGTTTGCAACTGGGTGGTTCCATTCTGTAATGGGGCAAACTGGATATAAGAATGGTGGCATGGAAGGCTGCCCAGAGGCATGGTAGTGTCGAGGATGAATTCAGAACCTTGTATCCATCCCTTTTGAAGTGTGCAGCGGCCTCCCAAACAGAAGAAGCCGAGATAAACAAAGCCCATTTACATTACATTGCATCATTTCTATATTGTACTCCACTTTCCCCTCCAGAATTAAATTTCTTTTACAGCCGACCTTATACTCAAGAAAGTGAACTCACAGTATGCATCATTTCCATCTAGTTTATGTGATACCTCAGTTGGTTGATGCACCGGCTGCAGCGATCTGGGTCCAAGCTGTGGGTCACAGCTTGATATCATAGATGCACCTGCAAATCATTCAATCCTTCCCAGGATGATACAATGAGTAACTGGGACTAAGACCTAGGGGGCTTTGCCCCGTCCTCCAGCACCCACGTCCTGGATGCTGGGAGGGGGTGAGAAAGGAACAGTTTTACTCTCCTCCATCACCCCACTCACAAGCTGTGCAGCAAATGGAAACCCATGGCCATTGCCCTTATGGTGATATGGGGAGTGTGAAGATTGCATTGGGCTGGCAGACTCCTTTCACAGTAAAGGCCCAGGAAACCCACGCCCCCCACCCAAACACTCTAGGGTTATCCTGGGTCCCGGCTATAGCACCATGAGCAATGCTCAGGCTGAGGGGCAAATCAGCAGTGATGTGTATTATATACATGATCATTATTAGTGTAATATGGACCAATCACAGCAGTCCATTAAACCAAGTATGTATGTGTGTGTGTGTAGTTCATCCTTCACAGAATCATTTCCAAGTGATTGAAATGTTGGTAGGCAAAGAAAATAAGCTCTATTTAGGTACTGACTTTCCCAGGGTCACATGGATTTTTCATGTGGGGATCCCTGGCTGTGAGCCCAGGTTTCTGGTAGCACATTGTTGCCCAGAGCATTGCCAGTGGTTAAGATTAAGTCTAAACCTTCCAGCCATCACCTCTTTGTTTTTGCTATGTCACCCCGAGTGGGACGGGTATGCCCAGACGTGGGTCCCGTGCCTGCTGGGCCTAGAGACCCAAGCTACTCCTCACTGATGAGCCCCAACAAGGGCGAAACATGTTTGGGGATGCTTGTGGTCTCGTGCAGAAGGGATGTGGCCTAGCAGTTCGGGCTGGACTGCCCCTTTTGGGGTGGGGCCAAGCCTGATTTGCATATGGTCTTTCCCTTCTGTAATGGCTTGGCAGGCGAAGAACGGTGGTCTGGAGGGTTGCCCAGAGCATTGCCAGTGGTCAAGATTAAGTCTAAACCTTCCAGCCATCACCTCTTTGTTTTTGCTATGTCACCCCGAGTGGGACGGGTATGCCCAGACGTGGGTCCCGTGCCTGCTGGGCCTAGAGACCCAAGCTACTCCTCACTGATGAGCCCCAACAAGGGCGAAACATGTTTGGGGATGCTTGTGGTCTCGTGCAGAAGGGATGTGGCCTAGCAGTTCGGGCTGGACTGCCCCTTTTGGGGTGGGGCCAAGCCTGATTTGCATATGGTCTTTCCCTTCTGTAATGGCTTGGCAGGCGAAGAACGGTGGTCTGGAGGGTTGCCCAGAGCATTGCCAGTGGTTAAGATTAAGTCTAAACCTTCCAGCCATCACCTCTTTGTTTTTGCTATGTCACCCCGAGTGGGACGGGTATGCCCAGACGTGGGTCCCGTGCCTGCTGGGCCTAGAGACCCAAGCTACTCCTCACTGATGAGCCCCAACAAGGGCGAAACATGTTTGGGGATGCTTGTGGTCTCGTGCAGAAGGGATGTGGCCTAGCAGTTCGGGCTGGACTGCCCCTTTTGGGGTGGGGCCAAGCCTGATTTGCATATGGTCTTTCCCTTCTGTAATGGCTTGGCAGGCGAAGAACGGTGGTCTGGAGGGTTGCCCAGAGCATTGCCAGTGGTTAAGATTAAGTCTAAACCTTCCAGCCATCACCTCTTTGTTTTTGCTATGTCACCCCGAGTGGGACGGGTATGCCCAGACGTGGGTCCCGTGCCTGCTGGGCCTAGAGACCCAAGCTACTCCTCACTGATGAGCCCCAACAAGGGCGAAACATGTTTGGGGATGCTTGTGGTCTCGTGCAGAAGGGATGTGGCCTAGCAGTTCGGGCTGGACTGCCCCTTTTGGGGTGGGGCCAAGCCTGATTTGCATATGGTCTTTCCCTTCTGTAATGGCTTGGCAGGCGAAGAACGGTGGTCTGGAGGGTTGCCCAGAGCATTGCCAGTGGTTAAGATTAAGTCTAAACCTTCCAGCCATCACCTCTTTGTTTTTGCTAGAACTGCAGATGCGACACTGACAAAACATGCAACGATAAGGATTGCTGTTGAATAGTAATGCAATTGGCCACTGGATTGTCCATTGCTAAGTCAATGATAGGTTTTATAATTCCCTATTGAATGGTTCTGATTTCATGGACAGCACAGGGGTGAAGGGCTGCATGATCTTTGCTCGGATTCCTCAGAACACAGGATGCAAACCTTTGACCTTACCAGGGATCTCAACATTTAAATGCACCCTTGGAGATGGGTGTTGCGACTGAAACTGACGGTGCAACATTTGAACTAGAGAATGTCATGGCAAGTGGCATCACAGAAAGTGACATCACAGGCACATGTGGGTGACACACTCGCGAGGTGATATTTTTAATGACAGTCTGCTTTCCACCAAAACTAAAAAGGTGATGAGGCGTTGCTAGGGGGAAGGAGGGGGGGCTGAGGGGACTATAGCCCCGGGTCTTTTGTTTGTATCCCCGGATAGAAAGTCAGATGTTAAGGCTCGCTAGCCCCCAGTCCCGACAGTCCCAAAATTAGCGTAGTCCCGTATCTTTTCTAGACCTAGCAACACCCCTGTTAAAAAGGCTTTAAATGGATCATAACCACTAGCCATGCTCTGGGCAACCATTCAAACTACCCATTTGTGGCAGGACAACACGGTTTGCAACTGGGTGGTTCCATTCTGTAATGGGGCAAACTGGATATAAGAATGGTGGCATGGAAGGCTGCCCAGAGGCATGGTAGTGTCGAGGATGAATTCAGAACCTTGTATCCATCCCTTTTGAAGTGTGCAGCGGCCTCCCAAACAGAAGAAGCCGAGATAAACAAAGCCCATTTACATTACATTGCATCATTTCTATATTGTACTCCACTTTCCCCTCCAGAATTAAATTTCTTTTACAGCCGACCTTATACTCAAGAAAGTGAACTCACAGTATGCATCATTTCCATCTAGTTTATGTGATACCTCAGTTGGTTGATGCACCGGCTGCAGCGATCTGGGTCCAAGCTGTGGGTCACAGCTTGATATCATAGATGCACCTGCAAATCATTCAATCCTTCCCAGGATGATACAATGAGTAACTGGGACTAAGACCTAGGGGGCTTTGCCCCGTCCTCCAGCACCCACGTCCTGGATGCTGGGAGGGGGTGAGAAAGGAACAGTTTTACTCTCCTCCATCACCCCACTCACAAGCTGTGCAGCAAATGGAAACCCATGGCCATTGCCCTTATGGTGATATGGGGAGTGTGAAGATTGCATTGGGCTGGCAGACTCCTTTCACAGTAAAGGCCCAGGAAACCCACGCCCCCCACCCAAACACTCTAGGGTTATCCTGGGTCCCGGCTATAGCACCATGAGCAATGCTCAGGCTGAGGGGCAAACCAGCAGTGATGTGTATTATATACATGATCATTATTAGTGTAATATGGACCAATCACAGCAGTCCATTAAACCAAGTATGTGTGTGTGTAGTTCATCCTTCACAGAATCATTTCCAAGTGATTGAAATGTTGGTAGGCAAAGAAAATAAGCTCTATTTAGGTACTGACTTTCCCAGGGTCACATGGATTTTTCATGTGGGGATCCCTGGCTGTGAGCCCAGGTTTCTGGTAGCACATTGTTCACATGTGTGCACTTCACACTGCAGGTTTTCCAGTTGCTTCTTTTGCTCCACTCTGAGATGTCTTTAACACGCATGTGTCACAAGACCACCTGCTCCTAGTCAGTGTTTCCAACATACAATGTGTCTCATTGCTATGGATAACGAATACACTTCGCATTGCCAGAAATAAACGAAACGTAGTTACATGAAATAGAGTTTTTCAGTTTTAGAAAATGGTTTTCCTTTGTAACTTAGTGTGCCTCTTTAGAGAAGATGGAAGCAATCCCATAATACTAAAAAACATCAAAGTAGGGCAGATAATTTGATCTGCCAAATACGTGTGGCTTGCAAACAAAAGTGCATCTTCAATCTCTGAGAAGTTGCAATCCTGTGAATACTTTAAATGCGGAATGGTCCATTTTAATTTTTTTTAAAGAGTGTATTTTTTGAGTGGAGTTGGAATACCATTAAGTCAAATGAAAGCAACACCGCCTCTAGAAATGACCTTACACTGGCGTTGCTTGAGGTGTGACAGCAGGCGAGAATGTCAAAATGGCCCTCTATCGCACACACCACTGAGGGCCCTGTTTTGTCTGCTCCCACCCAATGGGCCAGAGCAAACCGTGGAACAGTTAATTTAAGAAGTAGGGAGCTCCTCAGCCAATGGTCCTTAGGTTGCCATCTCCGGAGGGGGCTCAACCCTCCCTCCCCCCGCCCCCACAATCCAATTGAAAACTCCAGCCTCCACGTGGTCGGTGTTGCTGGACTTTACAAGTGGGCCACGGAGCCATCTTAACTAGTTTTGGGCGAGGGAATATCGCATATGCATACCGAACGCTCCTTGCAGTCTCATGAATGGTATGCCATATGTTACGCGGAAACATAAACTTACAGGTAGCCTCCATTCCCTGATTTGTAGTAGTGCTCTATTTTCTGTTAGAGATGATGGCAGTTCCCGCCCGAAAAGAAATAATTTGCTTGCAGCCAGTTATGCAGTTGGGAAAGTTAAGCGCTTGCTTTAGTTGAGTTCAACCACCTGGACGCAGGTTATGCTTTGAGTTTCGTTAAACCGGGTAACAAGCTTTTTGTTCCCTAGAAGCTCCATCAATCCACTATTCATTATTATGCAAAGAAAGGCGATAATAATGATGTTATATTTGGCTCCTTCTTGCGTTTAGTTCGTTATTACCGATCACGTACTGTAATACACTTTTATTGTGTTTTGGCGCCATCTAGCGGTTTGGTGCTCTTTTCACCATTTATGCTTTTTCATTGCTGTTAATATTAAAGTACAAACACGCATTAGCAATGTCAACAGTTTTGGCTTTTGTGTAGGCAGGGGAATTGCCTTTGCCAGGCACTGCCGTAGTGGTATTACTAGCCATTGATGGTAGTAGGTGCAAAATGGTGCGCGTGGATGGGTATCTAATAGCAGTCCCTGGCAAATGCCTACTCCTTACTCATACGCAAGTCAAAACTTTTGGATTTGTCAATGCTTGTTTCTAAAAAGACATCAGTGAAGGACACGCATGGTGCTTATAAATATAAAGTCTGAAGCCATACCTGGTTAAGACATTTTTGTTACACCAGTAGCGCATTCACAACTCCAATTAAGTCATTAACTCTCAGAAGACAGCTTTGAAAAAACACCGGCAGGCACTTTGAGTGCAAGGTTTGATGGTAAGGCTTGAATAAAGTAAGCTCAATTAGTTCTCCTGACAAGGTGTTTTGGGTGGGGAGTGGCAGGATCTCGGTGGGAAGGCAATAGGAAGTAGCATGGCCATGGCAGTCCATGGGAGGGAAAATAACCAAACAACACATATAAGCTTTATGGCCCTCCTCATAAGCCACTTCTCCCTATCTGTACTCAAATGCAATAGTTTCAGCTTATATGTGTCGCAAACAACACCTAATAGCCCAAAGTAAAAACCAGTGAAGAGAAACTCAATGCTGTGGCCCAGCAAACAAGGATCTGACTTATGCTGTGTGGCACTCCACTCAGTCCAGAGTCTGTGATAATCGGACAATGGTTAGAGAACACACCCTACCAATCCTGTACTTTGAAATGCTGCATAAGCGTTCACTTTTCTCCTATGCCAGACTCATGAACCTATGTGATTAAGAAAGCACTGCTTGATATGTAAGGATTAAGGCTACGGCTGTAACGTTACCATGTCCACTTTTGGTGCGGGTGCAGCTCTGTCCACTACAGATCATCATTAAGCATAAGTGTGCCCCTGGAAATGCATATGAGGAGAACTAAACCGGTTTGCAAGCCATTTTCTTGGATTCTTTACTTGGCAGAATGAAATCTAAAACTCTAAAATTAGAGCAATGAAGAGTAACAGTAAGTATTTGGGTGAATAAATCCTGCGCTTAGCGGCCCACCCCTTTCTTATTTTGTCATGTGGTTTGCTTGCCCTTCCATCCCTTCTGATCATGCACCAAACATGACACATCAGAAACCGCTGTGAATTCTGAAAGAAGTACAAGCACCCTTGACTAGAAGACAGCCATCTATAAATCCAGAATGGTATTTTGCCTGAATCTGCTTAAATCCACCAGGGCTGTTGCTAGGGCTGGAAAAGATCCAGGCTACGCTAATGTTGCGACTGTCAGGACTCAGGGCTAGCTAGCCTTTTGGTGGTAGCCCCTGAGCTTCTATCCGTGGCTACAACCAGAAGTCCCAGGGCTATAGCCCACGAGCCCCCACTAGCGGCGCCTCTGGCTTACACTGAACTGATGACAGGGAAACTCTGAGAGTGAGGAGCAAACCTCAAGGAAATCCCCCAAGCAAACACTAGGATCTATACCTGCGGGCCGGCTGAAGATACGTGAGCGCTCGCGAGAGCCCATTTCAAAAAGATGTTTCGGGGCCTCCATGCGCGCAGCTGTGAACACCTGTCAGAGGGAGCTGCGTGGTGGATAGATCATGTTATGTTAATGTGCTTCTATATTGTGCCAAATCACCAACGTAGTACAATCAGAGCACGCTGGCTTGTCCGTGGAGAGCCGTACTGTGCCCCTGGCAGGGATAGAAAGACCTTAGTCTGTTGGAAGAAAGAAAATGAGTAAGGAGGAAGATAAGAGGATGAGAAAGAGGAAAGCAGGTGGAACAAACAGAGGGCGGTAGAGATGCAGTGGGGAAGCGTGTTTTGTGGTAGCAGAGGTGTGTGTGTCAGCCACGTTAGGTGGAGCATGGGTCTGCATAACGAATGAGGCACATTTGTTCTGAAGTGTTGTCATCCCGAGGGAGATTTGGAGAATGGTAACTTAGTACACAATATAACGTTGGATGCATGAGGGGGCTTGAGAGTGTGCTCAGACAATCCTGGAAGTTTGGTGGCTTATTTGCCCCTGCATTTCTATACTTTGTACCTCAGGTCAAACTCAAGAATGCTAATGGTGTGACTGCCAAGCCTGAGCCAAGAGTTCCCTAGTCAAGACTCAACTATGTATTGAGGTGAATGTTGTTGCTGAGAAAAGGTAAGGGAATGAAGGGGCCAAACTGGTACCGTATTTTAGTTCATGGTGAAAAGGGGTGGTGCCTTAATTGAAAGTGGGCTATCAAAGTATGATAATACTTATCTTTTTATTGTGAGAACATATATAAAGGAGATGTTTCCAATTGCACACTCTGATGTGTGAGGTCCCTGGTTTTATCATTGAGGCGTTGTAACATGAACCCCACATGAAACTTCGTGAATCTCCAAGAATATTCACTGCTCCACACCAAGGAGCAGAACGCAGGCTAAGTATGTCAGTGATAACTCAACTCCATTTATAGTGGGCTGTCTTTGGCTGACAAGTACACATTTAAAGTGACAGCCTTTTGTTTGTGAGGACTGATGCTTCCTTAGGGAATATGCGCATACCATGCATCCACCTTTGCAGCTTAATTCTGTGGCAAAATCCTTGCTTTATCAATGGAGGGAGGGGGTTGAGTCGCCGTAGATTATCACAGGACATGGTCATTGGCCTCTGCACAACAGAACAAAGAAAGGCACCCAGCAGGGTGGACTGAAAGCCTAAATAACTAATTAAAAAAGCCATTGTGCTTATTTTGTCAGCAAAGTGCTAATAAACCCAAAACCCAGAGTGCAAAGGCAATAAGGGAATCAGAGCTAGGACGTTGCTGGATACTGTGAGGCCAGAGGGAGAAGATGGCCTGATGGCCACAGCAAAGTGAGTCTATAAGGTGCGAGCTGTAAAGCACACATTTAGCGTACTGAGTTAAAGAAGCATTTGCTTTGTAATAAGACTGCAAGCATGGGGTTGGGGTGGCTCAGGGCTGCTTGCGGCTCCAGGCCGATTTTAGATGAAAGACCTGGCAGGCACTGATGCTGTCCCTGCTAGACACACCTGATAGTGTCCCAACTGAAAGACTAATCACTAGTGGATCTACCCTAGACCCCTTTAGGTAAATCAATTGCAGCCCTGGTAACAGCCCGGCCACTCGTGTACTGCCGATGCCATCCTAGCATGGAAACCTAATACCTCTGACCCCAATATGCTGTAATGGAGACCAAAAACAATAATCTAGAGAGGGAGAAGTGGTTGAGGTAGTCCAGCAATGGCCTGCGCACATCCACCAGGGACAGGTAAATCTCGTCCTCCAAGGAGGCGCTGCAAAAGGAGGAGGTCAAAAAGAATTCCTAAGTGGTATGGACGATGGACACCAACAATAAGAATAAACTTGAAACCAAGCTAAGGTGCCTGGACACACATGAAGGAAGGGCGGCCAGGCCACATAGCAAAACAGATCCCCTAAGGATGCTGCAAATGCCTAGAAGGAACAACATGCAAGAGAGCATCTTAATGGATGCACCCTCCAGGACCTGTAAAGAAAATCCCCAAAAGAAAACATGGCCTAGGCATATCCTCTCCTGATGGGTGCTATATTCTACATTTGGAGCTCCCATAGTGAACAGCTGAAACAAATATAAAGTGAAAATCAGATTGTAAATAAGGTAGAACAATGTGTGTGTCTACAGCTAGAAAAAACATGCTCAAATACATGTTTGCTTGTTTTTTCTGCTTAAATCTTTTACCACAGAATGTGGGGGGAGATCCCACTACAACCCTCCCACTATGCCGCCAAACCCCACCAATATTTCTAGACTCCAACAAACCATCTACATTTTGATGGTAAAATTAGAGTAAAAAGAACAATTAAAAACGAAATCCGAGGAGGTTTCGGTCGAACAATAGACCTATTACCAAAGCAATAACATGACCTGACGAGCCAAGCAATTAGGCTATGGTGCTAAATCCCTGTCCTCCACAGACACACCAAGGCATCAGTGTGATGAATTTAGTGAGATCCACACTGATACCCCGGTGTGGGCCTCCTCTCATGTGGCCAGGGGAAGGCAGACGCTTTCTGACCCTGGGGGCGGTATAATGTGGGAGGATCACATGGGAGGGGACTCATATCAGGGAGAATTGGCCACCTCTTTAACCCAAGAATCCCCTATCATTCCTTAACCACCGGATTGGCAAGAGGTATTGATAGCTACTGTAATCTCTCTCAATCAAGTGTGCGAGGCACATAAGCAGATCTGAGTGGTAGACTACTCTGTAGAGCAGGTTTGGGAACATGCTGCACTCTGTAGAGCAGATGTGAGGGCCGCCTGCACTCTTTAGAGCAGGTGTGAAGGTGGATTGCAACCTGTAGAGCACAAGGTAGGGGTAGACTGTACTTTATAGAGCAGGTTTGGGAACACATTGCAATCTGTAGGGTGTGGAGGGAGACTGCAGGTCGAATATGTTTGAGGGATAAACTGTACTTTGTTCTGTAGATGTGAGGGGAAAGCTGACTTGTGTAGCAGAGTTGGATGACACACTACACCAATTGTGTGGGTTTGAAGGGCTGAAAATACTGCAGAGCAAGAGAGAGAGAACATGTCACATTCAGTGGAGTAGGCGGGAGAGTAGACAGCAATCTATAGGGTAAAAGGTTGGGGTATACGGCACTATGTAAAGCCGGTGTCAGAGAAGAGAAGACTGCACTCACGAGAACATGTTTCATAAGAACACTGGCCTGCAGAGTATTTGTGAGGGCAGACTGCACTGTGTGACACCGCTGTTTGGGAGCACTACACTTTGAAATGCACATGTGTTGTTTATTTATTTGTTTCAATAGTGCCTTGCGCCAAGGCGCTTTATAAAATTAATGGGTTTGTTCAATATAAGATCTGATAGCAGTCAACAACAGGACACAACAGAGAGAGAGAGTAGAGCAAAGGAATACATATAAAGAATGTAAATAAATGAAGAGTCCATGCATTGTAAAGCAACATGACGAGGAGTTGCATATGTCGGGACTGACTGCACTGTGTAGAACAGGCATGTGGGATAGACTGCACTTTGTGGTGCAGATGTGAGGGGCTGCCCACACCCCATAGAACACATTTGGGGGCTAGCCTGCACTTTGTATTGCAGATGTGAGGGGCAGACAACTTCTGGCGTGAGGGCAGGCTATGATGGCAGACTGCACTCTGTAGAGTAGAGCAGATATGAAGGGCTAATTATACTCTGCAGAGCAGGAATCAGGGTAGCATGCATGCCGTACAGCAGGTTTGAGTAACAGATTTCACTCTAAAGCAGGTTTGGGGCAGACTGCACTATGTAGTGTAGGGTGGAGGACGGACTACACTCTGTAGAACAGGTCTGCA
This sequence comes from Ambystoma mexicanum, assembly GCF_040938575.1. Lineage (NCBI taxonomy): Eukaryota > Metazoa > Chordata > Amphibia > Caudata > Ambystomatidae > Ambystoma > Ambystoma mexicanum. Next base: position 387,228,066 of record NC_090936.1, read on the forward strand.
GGATAGACTGCACTCAGCATCACTTTGTAGGTCAGGGCGTGGCCGGCTGTTTTATGTAGCGCAGGTGTGAGGGCAGGATGCGCTCTGTAGAGCAAGTGTGAGGGTACTTTACTTTAATTATTTAAAATGTGTAGCCTTGGACCCTTGGGCATTAGGGCGCGGACTAAACGAAACAAAACAAACCATAAAAGGATAAGAAAGCCAGATGAGCTAGCTATGATACTTGATGTGTCTCCATGATACAAATTCAAGAGAATAGCAAAGTTTTCTGGACTTACTTAAAGGCCGTCAAGGAGGAGTTGCCACTTAAAGCCAATGGTAACAGGTTACATAACTTAGGTGCAGCAATAAAAAAAAAACACCGTTCTCTGTTTGCTTCGTTCTACAACGTGGGAGAAACAAGTAGTTCTAGCAACTGGACCTAAGTGTCCTGCCATTGACCTTCTCAATAATATGGTCTTGCACGTATGAAGGTATTTGGCCAAGTCTGCATTTGAAGGTAATGACCAATATTCTGAACTTAGCTCGTTCCACCGCAGGAAGCCAGTACAGGGAACAGCTGGCATCGGAGACATGATGGCGGCGGGATAGGCCGACTACCACTCTGACTGTTCCGTTCTGTAAAACTTGGAGTCTGTTAGAGTCGGCCTTACATAGACCGACCAAGAGACTGCTACAATAGTTGATCTTTGCCCCAATGATAGCTCTAGCTATAGTTTCCGCATTACCCTGAGATATATATCGCCTGAGATGCGACAAGAGTTTAATGTAATATACAGAAGATGATACAGTACTGCCCACATGGGCCCTCATGGACAGCGTCTGGTCCAGGACAACCCCCAACATTTTTAGCTTGGGTTGAGGGATGATATTATTGTCCCCCAGCCTAAAGGAGCTATAGGCCGGGTGCAGCTTAGCTAATGCAACAGAGCTGTCCACAATCATCAACTCAGTTTTCATTCTATTCACGGCGAGGTTGTGGTTGATGATCCAATTCTCGATAAGAGTAAACACACTATTGAGTTACTGTTCATCGTGCGAGTGAACGCCTGAGAGTGGGACGACACACTGGGTGTCATCAGCATAGTTGGAGAACATAACCCCTTCCAGTTCCAACAACGAGAAAAAAGGAGCCATAAAAATATTATAGAGGCAGGGGGAGGTACTCACTCCCTGCGGCACTTCAAAAAGCACGGAAGTAGGTGAAGCCTCTACCTCCTCAAAACAGACCCTGCTATGCCTATTTTTCAAAAAGGAGTTGATGCATAGCACCGCGGCAGGGGAGAAGTTAGCCACCTCAGCCAATCCTGACACAGGGCTGGAGTGTTCAACCAAATCAAACACAGTTGTCAAAGTCTGGACGAGTAAGGAGGTCTTAGTTCCGAAGCCTTGTCTGAAGTCAGACTGATAGCGATTCAGAATAGGGAACTGGTTCAAATGCTGAGGGATCTGACAATAAGCGACCCAATCCAACATTTTTAACAGGACAGGGTGTTTGTTATGGGACGATAATTAAGTGGGTTATCTGCCACCAGCCCAGGTGTTTTCAAGATGGGAATAAACCCAGGCTTGTTTTAGGTCGTCCGGAACGTTGCCTTCAGGTAATGAATTATTCACAAATTTTCAAATAGATTTTAAAAGAGCCGGGGGACACGACTTAATGATCAAAGAAGAACATGGATCACCCTTGCATCTAGTCGCCTTTAATTGTTCAACAACCTTCTTCAATGCTTCCTCAGATATTGGGTGGAAATTAAATTGGGAGTATCAAGGGGCTTGTGTCAGAGACTTATGATAACTACTATCCGAGGCTGATGCAAGAGCATCATTTTTGAGAAATATGTCCTTTCTGATGCCCAGAAGTTTATTTTGTAACCCATTTTGGATTTGCTGATACCATATTGCATATTTATTTAATAGGTGTGCCGAGGGCTGGGGAGTGATGTCCTGTTCTTTCAGGATTTTAAAAAGTTCCTTAACATCAGAATTGGCATTTTGTATTCTGGAATTGTGATCGTTTTTCTTTGCTTCCACTATGGCCAATTTATATACTTTTGCTGCTGTTTTCTAGTCTGCCAAGGAAGAAGGGCTGGGATTAACTTTCCAGTGGTAAAATGACTTCAGAGTTAGAGATTTATGTTTTCGGAGCTCCGCAGAGAACCAGGGTTTACTTTTGTTACCCTCTGCAATTCCTTTTGCTTCAAAGGGGCACGTGAGTTGGCAATACGAACCATATTAGTGGATAGGCTACTAGACATCACTAATAGACTGCACTAAGTAGCCTAGGCTGAGGGCAGGCTGCACTCTGTAGAAGTGGTCTGCAGGATAGACTGCACTTTGTAGACTGCACTTTGTAGTGCAGTATGACTGACAGAGCCTACTCTGATGAGTATAAATTAACCCCTCATGGGCATAAGCATTTTGACCTTCACCTCAGCAGATACAGCAAGGTGATTAGGAGTGGGTTAGCCCGAGTAGCGCTGGCGTGTTTGGGTAGCCATGCCTTGGAGATGAGGCAGTCTGGGGGTGTGTGGATAGCGGACGGGGGCTGTCACACCTGCTGGACTGGATGTTCCTGTCCTCCAGGCTGCTGGGAGCAGGTAATCTTCGACTGCCGTTATCTGAACTCCAGGCACAGCCTCTGGTTACAGCATTGCAGGGGCAGGTACCGCTATGCCACACCCAATGCATCTTTGGCGTATCCATGAGGCATCATTTATAATCGGGGTCAGGCGATGACACGGTAGAGCCCAGGTTTATTGCTCCGAGTAGACAGGCCCCTGGGAAGCCATGACGCCAGCATCTCCACCTCGGGTGCCGTGTGTCATCAGGTGTGGCTGGTGCCAGGGGCTGTGCAGGCAGACTTGCCTCTTGCTCATCATGATCTCCATTGTTGTTGCACATTAAACTGTTTGAAAGGTTGTGTTTTAGATTTCCAAACTAGCCCCTCCTTGTGTCCTCATTCTGGTGCCATGGAGGTAATGGGTTTACGGCAATCGGTAACAAAATGAGGACGGTTGGTTGAGAACAATTAGGATCTGGAGTGGGGGGCCGCCAATCTGACAGTTTGCCTAGGGTGGCAACATTTCTTGGACCGGCCCTGATTTACATCTATATGTTTCATGTACATATGAAAAATGACTTCTAAGCCAGCTCTGACTTTGATGTGAGTTTTCAAACTTATATAAGTGTATATGTACGCAATGTACATCTCCTCCACGCATGTGTACAGTTTGTATAGAAGATACACATTGATTCTGAGCGTGTGTCATAATAGCGTGTCTTGTGCCATAAAGCACATTGCATAAGTGTGTGTGTCGTTAATGTGTTTTTCATAAGAGCTTGTGTTGTAATACTTTGTGTCATACGAGCATGTCTCATAAGTGCGTGTATGGTGTTTGTATGGTAAGTGTGTATATGGTGAGTATGTGTGTTATAAGAAGGCATATGTCATAAGAGTGTGTGTTGTAGGTGTGTATCATAAGTGTGTGTATGGCAAATGTGTGTACGGTGACTGTGTGTATGGCAAGCTTTTTCTCCAGGAAAATATCTTTGACAATAGGGCATAACATAACATTTCCCCTCCTGCTGTGGAAAGTTACTATTCTGGGAGTCCAGTTTGGTGCAAATTAATTTGTGTTTCAACAGGTTTTTATGTAATTCTGCTTCTGGTTTTAAAGGGCTTCTGAAGGACTTCCAAGCTGGAAACAGCCCAAACTCCAATTTCCTCACCTGCTGGCAAGGTACCTGGTCTGGAATATTGCTATGGAGAAAATGAATTTGTGTGTTGAGAGGATTTAATGCTACCCTGACTCTGTTTTCGTAGAATTTCCAAGTGTGTCAGCTGCCCAGATCACAATTTCTCTTGCCTGTGATTCTGCTGGGGAGAATGCTTATTTAGTTTCCAATCCCATTTCCTCCACTTTGTCCGTACATTCTGTTTTGCTCCACACCCATTCTCAGCCCACTAGGAAATACTACCACACACAAAGCATTCACTTCCCAGTGATTCAGTGGAACACACAGAAGCACTCAGAGGGATCAGCCTATTTTCTCATGGTAGCCAATTGAATTTGCCAAGTGGACTTTGCTCCTTCTCCACCCTCTTCCATATATTTCTTTCCCTCTTCTCCTCTCATCTTTCCGCCATTTTGTCTGTCTAGTTCATCGCTGCACAAAGAATTTTTTGTTCAATAAACTGAGTAGTTTTCCCAAAGTTACCCGAGCTTAGCAGGGACTCTGCATACTGAAACCCACAATAGCATAGACGTGTCTTCAGGGTCCCCCACATATCCCTAATGTAGAACTGGCTATTCAGGGCTGGGGACCTTCCAGTGAAGACCTGTGTGCTCACTGGCTCTTATATTGCTAGGGTGTATCCTCAAAGACTCCCTCGCCACAGCCTCAGCCTCAATACTATGAGGCGGCCTTACTAGGGCATAACGCGCTATACAAGCTTGTCATAGCCTTATGTGGTTACAGTAATGCAAGACTCTAGCCGCCTAAACAGGAACCCTTACTGGTGCAGCCACTGCACTCTCAGTCAATATATCACAACACATTTTCAGAATGTCACGCTATTCTCTCCTGCTGCACCTCTCCCTTAGTATGTGGCAAGGCCGGTGTGGAACTCTGAAGGAAGGCACTCACACATGATTTCTCGCCTCATGCGTGTCGACCTCATTCACCTTCTTCACAGTCCATTGTGGTGACTGTCACTCCTCACAATCAGCTGGACAATCCTGGGTTTATTTCTTTGGGGTCTGTAAGGTTACGGTAACAACCAATGCACAATAAAGTCACCACACTTCACAAGCACACTGGACCAGATTGAACCCATCACCCTACCCCTTACTATGTTGGGTAATTCCCTGTAAGTGCTAGAACCAAGAAGCCACCCACTTAGCCAATTGCTGATCAGAGCCATGTTCTGATCACTATACACTGTCAAGAGGCATGCGCACTATCACAAACTCCATTCCCAAACCCTCATTCATTTCTTACCTGTACAAATATTTCATGTGTGTTTGAACCTTTTTACTCTTTTGCCCCATACCTTTCTCTGCTGCCCCTTACTATTCTCTCGCTGAACCAAGGTTTGAATAGGCCAGGACTGGGCACAATATGCCACAATCCAGACAAGCCTCAGTGCTGTTACACAACTATGACCACACACCTCTTTTATCAACACGAAATATGGCATGGGCACCCACCACAAAACCATACAATTTGATATACCACAAATGCCTTCAGGAATGCACATATGACTGGACTTGGAAGATGGAGTTCACAGTAGATATTGTCAAACAAATAGCGTCCACACAAAAAGTAAATGCAATTAACAAACAGACAAGTGTTTATGTCCACGAAGTAAAGCAGTCTCACCCTGGGAAATTCCAGGTCTTCTCCTCCCATGGTGGAGATGAGTCCTTTTAGGCTACCCAGATGCAGGCATCCCTGGATCCCCTGCCAAAGGCTGTCTGGTGCCAAGTCATTTCCCCTGGTTCAGGATTCAGTTGACTACTTGCAGCTCCTCCTTGAGTTTCCTCTGTTTCTCACCCCTTTCCCGGAGGTACAGCGGAAGCTGGATCTGGAGCCACAAGTTCCCATCCCCAGCTCCTAATCCATTGGCCCCTTCTCTAACGAAATAGAAGGAAACAGAGGACAGGCTACCGCTCCCTTAGACACACAGGGGGTGCTTGGAAAACTTACTCTAAGCTAGTGAATAATGAAACTAGCTGTAGAAGATCACACTGGCAACAGTAGAAGCATACAGCTAAAACACGGGTACATTTTTGTCAAGCAATATCAGCATACGTGTGCTTGAAGCATTGTGAGTACCAAATACAATATTAGTGAATGTGCTGTAACAGATTCTAGGCACATTGTTACTGTCAAATCTCTAACGTCCAGCTTCTACTTTGGGCTTCCTTTTTTCTTCACCTTTCCTGAGGTGCTGGTACCCTCCCCGACCCCGTCTCATTCCTCCGCCCACTTCCTGGTCCTGCCAAAGGCTGTCCTGTACTGCAGGAACCTTTCTGTTCCCGCGCCCTTCCTCTTCATCCCCTTAAGGTGTTACATTCTTTGTGGGTCTACCATCTGTTTCTAATGTTCCCACCCCCTCCTCAGTATTGTCCCCATCTTTGACTCTTCAGCCTTCACCAAGGCATCAGACCGCTTGAGTGCTGAGGGAGTGGGAGCTTTAGATTTGCTGTTCTCGTCTTCCATGGGGCTGCTTGCACTGGGATGATGGCTGCAGGGTTTCTAGCATGTGGATTACTGTTTGGAAACATGCTGGGTTTGCCTTTTGTATTGTTTGATTCAGTGTTAGCATGTTTTGAAGGGGGAGTGGGATACTTTGGTTCCCCAGTGTGCTCTGCTTTCCGTGTGAACTTCTCAGCATTTGCTGTATGATCGCCATGTTCATTGTGGCTCCCACAGACCTTCGAGGAAAGCCCCTTTGGCCTGGGAAGGTTCTGCCTATAGAGCAAGCCTTCACTTTCAGTGTTGAAGATGCTAAATGGACCTTTCGAGTCTCCCAATTGGATAGGGGGAGCCTTTACACTAGCACATAGAGTACTACAACGGTTTAGATCAGAGTTAGGGCTGGTGTGCTTAGGTGGCTCAATGTGGTCGGTCAGGCTTGGACCCTGTGAGTCCTTGCCAAGTGTCAAGGACCATGGCGAGGCAACCAGGGGATGCTCGCGATACCGCCACTGGGCCCAACATCAACTGGCTCAGGCTGGCACCTGTCCCCGAGAGTCAACTCTCCAATGGTTCCCAGAATGAGTCAGGCGGGCTCATCACAGATGGCATATAACCTTTCATACTGCCAAGGTGCCAAGATGTGGGCACCTTCCTGTCTCCTGCCTTCCGCCTCCTGCCCTTTCAGGTTCAGCTTTCACACCATCCATTCTGACCCGGGCCCCTTGTGGCCCTTTGGCTTGGCAGTGGCAGTATTACTCTGCTGGTGGTTGCTCTGTTGGAGACATTACATGCCTTCTCCGATAACATACGCCGCCACGCTTCAAGGCGTCTTTTCAGCACATCTCAAATCCAACATGCAGCCAGACACTATCATGTATAATTTCTTAGATGGAAGGACCCCCAAGTAAACTCTACTTTCTCCTTCGGACCTATTTCTCACTTCCGGCACAATGGGCCTGATTCATGGACGTGCTTTATATTGGTGCAATCCCATAGAAAAACGTTCTGAGAATCAGGCCCAAGACGTTCAAGGGTCAGGATAGAGGGATTACTTTGTATTACACTGTTCATCCTTTTTTTGTTAATCTCTTTCTCCCACCCTCCCCCTTCCCAATTTCCCCCTTCTTTGCAGACTGTGGTCCAGAACCCCCCGCTGGGTGCAAATTCTGCTTCTTTTAGGACACGCCTCGGCTCTCAGAGGCTAATACAGCGATAACCCACTCCTGTTCTTATCCACCTCAATGACAACGCTGACTAAACCTCTGGCTGCCTCCAGAACTGCATGCTGGCAGTGCCAGAATGGATGGGCAGCAACTCTCTCAAGCCATAGCCTGATAAAACGCAGGTCATGGTGGCAGACGCAACCCCGCCTTTGGAATTCCACCTCACTGTCTCTCACCAGTCCCTTTGGTCAGAAAAGTGAGTTTCAAACATGATTCTTGTTACTCTCTTTTTCCTCGGATCAGTCACGTTGCTTTCTTCTGTTTTTTTTTAAACTTTACATCCTCTAAGAACACATACTTCCCTTCATTTCTGGAACTGCTGGTGTGTATCCTGCCAGTCCTCAGTCTTGCCTTTTCTAGGGCAATGCCCTTTATCCTGGCCTTCCTTCTTGGCAGTCTGCATCAACAACAGACCCTTCAAAATGCTCCTTAACTCCCTGGAATAACTACACATCAGGCCTCTCCTGCATCCTCCTGAGTGGCCACTGCTGTGGGTTCCAAATACAACTTAGTACCTGGGAAACACGGCTCAGCAGATCGATGATTTTACCACACGAGTAGGCCCCGTGCTTGGAGTGAGCTGGACAAACGGCAGAAGGGCTTCAAAGCCCTATAGTGTATCTGTTCATCTCTAACTTCCATGGGCACTTCCCGCTGGTGATCAATCAAACACCGTGAACAGTCAGTAAGGTTTCAAATGCTGCCCACACCTCTTTCTTGGCTTGGTTGGTTATTGTCGCTGTCATCACTGTAGTCTGGATGCTGAGATCTCTCAAGGTGCTGCTCCCCACCTGCTGATAATGTAGGGTTGGGTTTGCTTCTGGTGTTTCCACATTAGTGTTACGTCTCCAGATCTTGCTGGGTGCAGGCATCTTTAGATGCGTGCCCCAGAGTACTGGCTACCAACTCTGCCACAGCCTTTGCCAGAAGAGGGTGGATGGTTGCTCCTTTCGCAGGTCCCCCATGCACTCTTTAACAGCCTTTCACAGTCTCCAGGTCTAATTCACTTGCTTTCTTATTTCCTCCCTTCTCCTACGTGATGCCCTGAAATGTTCTATCCCTCTTCAACTCCCTTCACAGTTACTTTTCTTCTCCCTGGGTTTCTGGCTATGCTCTCTTTCTCTTTCACCCTTGCCTCTCACTCTTGCTTAGTTCTCTTTTAAAAGCTGTCGATTCTTCACTTTCCAAATCTTTGAGTTATGGCGTCTCTTCTTCTCACTTTTGGCTCTTCCTGGTCTGTGCTGCCTTTACTGTTCTTCATCATCCCTGCACACCTATTCCACCCTTTTCAGTCAAACCTCTTCCTTCCGGTGCCACTCCACTCTTCTTGAGGGCTTCCGACCATTCCACATCTCGCTCTCTCCTCTTCCCCTCCAGCTCCATCCCGCCTTCCTGCTCCACCGTCTCCCCTCCGACTCCTTCCTATGCCCTGTTATCGCTCCAGCGTTATTGCACGTGTTGCCCTCTAGCTGTGTCCCGTCTCCAATGTCCACACATTTATTCTGCAGCCCTAGTCCACCTTCTCCTTCTCCTCCCGCACTCGCTTTTTTCTGGCTTTGTCAGCTTCGACTGCGCCCATCGCCCTGTTCTGTTCTGCTCTGCTCTGCTCCCTCCTCTTCCTCGCCTTCCTCACCCAGCATCGCTAACGCTGTGGCCCTGGTGGAGGAAGGGTGGCATGGGACAGACCCATGAAGAAAACAACAGCGAGGTAAAGATACAGGACAGCCTGGCACATCATTGCTATTATAACTCAGCTCTTGTCTCAATGTTGTGTCCCGGCTTCACCAAACCCCCCACTCTTGTGTGCTCTGCTCTTCTCGTCAGTTTCTCTTCTGTATTCATCGTTTCCGGTGCAATTTCATTGAAAGACGTTCTTTCTCTTTTCTTGCCAATCTTAAAGGGACCCATTGTCCTCTTTACTCTCACTTTCTGACGAAGTGTTTCGTGGTTTCATGCAAATGGCATCCTTTCTCCCTGGCCTTTACCTGAATTCCTTTGCTTCCTTGGCAATTCAGGATCTGATGTCGGCATTAAAAACCCAACTGGAGTAACAGAACAGAGACCAGTGAAGAGATAACACATTTGCTTTAAATCACAAGGCTGTACTACTTTACTAGATGTTCTTTCCGTTGACAACTGCTTCCATTCCTTCCCTTGCTTTCAACAACAGACTCACTGGGCGCAGTGTTGTCACAAGATCACATGGCTGCACAGTAATGACTCCCTCCAACCCCAATTCTTACTGCTGGGGTGATTGCTTTTTCCCCATGGCTGGCCCTCAGAATATGCAGTTCTGCAAAGCTTACAAGACCACACTGCATTGGATACCTTTAGATCCATGTCTTGATTCCCTTTACCTTCACCCCTGGGAACAACTACCCCCTCGCCCCGCCCATGACACTGCTTGACCATAATCACAGGGCTATATATCACCTTTGCCAATTGTTTTTCGTTCATCCTTTTGGCGCAAACAAGCTCCAAACACACTCCTGGTAAAAGATTACAAGGATACACTGCAATGTGTGTGTCTACCTCTCAATGGTGATATATCCAGGATCACAAGGTTGCACTGTAACGAATTTCACTATCTCCAGGTTCTGATCTATTCCTCTTCCCCATGTATATAAGAGTTCTGAAGATGCTACTTGCAAAACATCACACACTGCGCCTTATAATAACCCATACTCTACCATTTTATGGTAATACCTTTCCTTCTAAAAATGACACTTTTTGCTGTAAGAATCATGGGTAAAATTGGAGGAGTACTGGTCTCCTGGATAATGTAACTCTTACTTTAATCGACTTATATTTATGGTTTGTTTTATGAATCGAATCAGCATTACATTGCAGTTTAACGTAACCAAGAACATGTTTCACATCAATAATGTGTCATGCAGTTTCATACTTACAAAATCAAAAGTAATTTCTGATTTTTTATTTAATTGTTGTATGCTGGGAAACGGATGATGACGACACATAAAGCCATGCTCGTTCACTTGTATTTTTTTTTCTTTCTAATGCACTATTGAAGTACTGCCCGCTTTGAAAGCAATGTTTTGTATCTTTTGGTTATTGCCCTCATCTGTGATCAGACAACCAGGAGCCAGCCACATTTCCTTGTCAAACTCTAGTGACATGTCGGTCCATAGATCACGCCTGAAGGGTAGCATTGTGCCGGCATGCCATGTGCTGTACACCGCTGAACTGCTTTATCTTTCGAAAACAATAATTGTATGTGAAAATGTTTCCTATAAAAAAATTGCAGGAATGTGTTCACTATAGTGAATTGTTACATTATATAATTCGGTACTGCATTCTTTCATCGATGGGTGAAATTTCGATGTTTTTTTCCCCCAAGTATATATCACTGAAAAAAACTAATCGAAATATATAGGAGGGAGGATTTGGAAAAGCACATATAAGGGGTGGGGGGTGGTCTGGAATAGGTAAAAACAATAGGGGATGGGGCTTGGGGATGACCCCCCCCCCAAAAATAAAAATAAATCAATTTTGATGATTTGTTTCGGATAAAAATATTCGTAAAAAACCCGTCGAAATATCACCCATTGATGAAATGACATAGAACTTATAATTCATGGTTCACTGTTAAAACGTGCATTGAGATGTGGTTGCCTGTAATATTTCAGTGATAAGTTCAATGTAATACATAATTATGTACTGTAGCTCAAAGTTGTCACCCAGAAGAATAGAAATATTATCCCAGAGCTGACCTACACAAGTAAAAAAAAACATGATCAGCATTTTCTAGCATTCCAAAGTGGTGGCCATGATAATTCTGGTTTAGTCCTGATGAAATGGTCCATCAAAAAGCCAGTTCTGCATCTCAGAACCGCTGATTATTATGGGTCATATTTACATTCTTTTTTAAAAGCCGTAATACACTTTGGTAAACTGGAAAAAATCACTATGCGAAGCAACATGTAAACAAAATAACATATTAATATCAAATTTGATAACTGTGCATCCAACAGTGGGGTGGTCCAAGGGCCAGGGGCCAACCCATGCTAGTGGAAGCTGGAACCAGAGACGGTATGCAGGTGTTCCCCAGACCATCCCCATTGGATGCCCGCTTTAAGACTGCGGGCAGTCACAGGAGCACTACCCCACCTATAACCATCAATGACAATTAGGGTAAAGTGGTCATGTACAAACCCCTGGAGGATACCTCAATTCATGATAGAGAGCTGTTCCAGCCCTGAGCCGGACCCAAAGGCCCATCATAGGAATTCATACATTTCTCTTTAAGGAAACAGAGTTGCAGTTATTTAGTTCACCAGCGTGTATATAAATACATTTCTTTCCTTTGAACTGCTGCTGGAGAATACATTCACAAATTGAGTCAGGATTGCACAGAACACATAAGACCCACAGATTCAAAGTTGCTTCTAACAAATTAACAAAGGGGTGGGAAATTGACATGCAATCTCTACATGAGGAGCAAAACAAACTTGCACTGTTCTCCCATTCCAGCTACCAAATGCTGAGATTACAGAGTTGCCATTTCCCCACAAGAAAAGCATCATATTTGTAGAAAACAGTTTACCCTGTTTGTACAACTTATCTCAGGCTTATGAGCCACATGCTGGAAAAGTAGAGAAACCAAGGTGGCTTCAGAAAATGCCAGCAGGACTCAAAAGGGGAGCGAAGAAGATCTCACAAATATCCAAGACAGCGGTAGAATCCAAGATGTTAACCGGCCTTAATATAAGATAAGATCAACCCTCTCCTAGCTCTCATGACCACAGGCATAAGGCACAATCAGGGAACAGACCGGCTTCATAAGTGAAATCCTAGTCCCTAAAAACCACCCAACTACCCAATTTATAGAGAGATAATACTATAGAAGGCATTTTTCGCAGTCTGGCAGTGTAGGGTGTTCGAGGAGGAGCTGGATGAGATTTGCAATCAAGTGGTCTCTCAGGGGAGAGCTGAGAGATAATTGTTGGAAGTTGGAGTGGTGAGAGTTACCATCTAGAGCAGGCTTGTCCAACCTTTTTGAATGTGGGGCCGAAGCATTCACTTTTTGTCACCCGGAGGGCCGGCGAGCCAAAAGTGAACACCCTGACCCAAAGCAGTATATTCAAAAGCGATGGTGTTTGACCTTTCACACAATAGCATCAAAGGCATAGCCATGCAGTCCCAAAGATAGCTTTTAGTGTCGGGGGCAGTGATGAAAGGTTAGTTTATTGTGATTTCTTCCAGTGTGTATGTGTTGATATTTCTCGGAAATAGCGTGGGTGACCAAGCGTAGCGAGGGAGCTATAACAATCTAGGGAGGGTTTGTGGGGGGGTCTCCCCCCCAAGATTTCTTTTCCAAATATGGGGCTGAAATTCTGCATTTTACAGCAGGAAAAGTGACCAAAAAGCCATACGTTTACAATCAGTTCTAAAGGGGAACATGTACATTCCATGTCACTAACAGCAGACAAGAACATTGTAGAACACAACACATTTTAATGATCAATGTGTCCACAGTGCAAGACAGCACTGTCACTGATGTAACACATTGACATGCTGGTTGTGCCCAAAATATGCCTCTGTAGCAACATGTCTATGCTGGCTGTTCCCAATTTAGGCCAGCATTGGCCTCTACAAAGCATGATTGATGCTGCCTGAGCATGTGCAGTGTGCCCAATACATATGCCAACTTATCTCTGTAATACACATTCATTACTTCTGTGGTAATGAAAGAAGCATAATACAATTCCAGGGGGCACCTGAGGCAGTAAAAGTCCTCCGCCACGGCCCGGTTTATTGGTCGGACCCAACATTGCAGAAATAAATTAATTAATCGTGTCCACGGACCCGACAAACATTGAACAAATAAATAAATCGGGCAGGGGAGCCGACTTATGAATTTCCTGGGTGGTGCCCAAATATTGAAAGTGACATAACCAGCACTTATATGACCGCATTTGCACGTAGTCGCCAACTTGGTGCGAAGGGGATGGGGGGTGCAGAACAGTGGAAACATTGGATAGCATGTATTGCATATACTAAAGGCAAGTAAGAAGGAGGTTTAAGCCTTCCAGTTGCATTCCAGTAGGCCAATACTGCCCCTACTCCACCCCTCTATAATCATCCAGGTTGTAGTAGCCCTCAAAGGGCAGAGCAACACAACTAGGATAGGAGAACGAAATGCCATCCCATCCTGTGAGTGTGTCAAACCTCAGAGCAAAGACTGTGCGTGTGCCTTGGAGCACAATCTCACTAATTTGGCGCAAATCCCGCAAGTGGGTGCATGGGAGTGCCATGTGGGTGTGTGGGCTGCATACCCCAGATCACTTGCTCACTTCTTCACTGTGAAAATCTGTCCAAGGCAGTACTGTCCCAATGGTGAGAAGTGTCATATTTTCACATTAACTATGCTTAAGCACTTTAGGTTATTGAATAGTGCTGCTACATTCGGAGTAATTCCATCCCTTTAAATATATTAGCTCTTGTATAACCACAACAGTGTTGATTTATTCTGATGATGATGAAGATGATGTTAGACTTGCTCAATAGTTCTGGTTCTGTATCATTAAATGTACTTCAGATCTTCGGAGTCTCGGGAGGATAGCTCAGGAGCAACACAGGTTCGATCCCGCTGGGTACATTATACCTCTACATCTGTGCACCCCTCTTACCAAGAGTGGTGCACAGAGGGGTGCACAGATGTACAAATACACCCAACCCAAAACGATTTTTAGAAATTGAGGGACAGACTTGCTTTGCATCTGTGCCTCCATTTCTAAAAATCGTTTTGGATTGGGTGTACTTCTACATCTGTGCACCCCTCTTGCCAAGCGGGGTGCACAGATGTACAAATACACCCAACCCAAAACGATTTTTTAGAAATTGGGGGACAGATTTGCTTTGCATCTGTGCCTCCATTTCTAAAAATCGTTTTGGGTTGGGTTACTTCTACATCTGTGCACCCCTCTTGCCAAGCGGGGTGCACAGATGTACAAATACACCCAACCCAAAACGATTTTTTAGAAATTGGGGGACAGACTTGCTTTGCATCTGTGCCTCCATTTCTAAAAATCGTTTTGGGTTGGGTGTACTTCTACATTTGTGCACCCCTCTTGCCAAGCGGGGTGCACAGATGTACAAATACATCCAACCCAAAACGATTTTTAGAAATTGAGGGACAGACTTGCTTTGCATCTGTGCCTCCATTTCTAAAAATCGTTTTGTGTTGGGTGTACCTCTACATCCGTGCACACAGATGTAGAAGTATACCCGAACCAAAACGATTTTTAGAAATTGAGGGATAGATGCAAAACAAGAGCCTCTTGCTTTGCATCCGTCCCACAATTTTTAAACATTGTTTTTACCCGGCTTTTACCTGGGCCGCCAGAGAGAGACACAGTATGGATGGAACAAAGGGCCATCCATACTGCGTCTCTTCTCTCCGGCCTGGGGGGCCGGAGCACCCGCATACTCTGCGCCCCTGAAACTGGGCCGTGGCCTGTAACTGCCTCTGGTGTACCAGAGGCAGTTACAGACCACGGCCCGGTTTATTTATTTATTTGTTGAGTGTTTGTCGGGTCCGTGGACCCGATTAATGAATTTATTTATGCAATGTTGGGTCCGCCCAACATTGCAGAAATAAATAAATTAATCGGGTCCACGGACCTGACAAACATTGAACAAACAAATAAATAAATAAACTGGGCCATGGCAGAGGCAGTAACAGTCCTCCGCCACGGCCTGGTTTATTATTTATTTGTTCAATGTTTGCCGGGTCCGTGGACCCGATTAATTAATTTATTTATGCAATGTTGGGTCCGCCCAACATTGCAGAAATAAATAAATTAATCGGGTCCACGGACCCGACAAACATTGAACAAATAAATAAATAAACTGGGCCGTGGCCTGTTACTGCCTCTGGTGCCACCCCCCCTCTTTTAGGCGGCACCAGAGGCAGTAACAGTCCTCCACCACGGCTCGGTGTATTTCTTTATTTGTTCAATGTTGTCTGTACAGCCTCGCGGGCCACATGAAATGGCTTGGAGGGCTGCATTGTGGCCCGCGGGCCGTATGTTGGACAACCTTGATCTAGAGGGTAATACTGAGGAGGTTGGAGAGGGAATGTTGCAATAGGTGGGGTAAATGTTACCAGGCCTAGTATGATAGTCGTTGTCTGTCTCATCTTCTACCTCTCCCTCTCCTCCTCCCATTCTTGTCATTGTCAAAGCTCTTGCACTATCTGAAATGTCGTCAGGCCGAGTACGATAGTTAATTTCACATTCTTAATGTCTCATGGCCTTTTTTAGAATGTCATTGTATTTTCCCTTGCTCCCTGCCTTGCCTTGAAGTGCTTTGAAACATATGTGTGTATAGATTTAATTCAAATTGAATACGTGTGTTGACTGTGTATTTTCCTGTGCATTGCTGCTTTACTGCATTTGATAGCTTCTGCCACTCCGCACCAACGTTCTTAGAAAAGAAAAACGCATTGATTGCCCGCATTTGTCTTGTTAATCGCAGCTGTGTGTGCTTTGACTCCCTGCATTACTTGTAACTGCCCGCATCCAAGGAAGCAAGCGCGAGCTGAGGGATTTATAAACCTCAGCTGCCCGTGCCGGTATTTACAACAATCACTGTTTAAAATTTGAGTAATTTAAAACCAAGCTAAAGTTCCTCTCGTCTTGGAATTTACTGAGCTGCCTTGCCAGCCCAAGCAAACTACATCTCCCAGCAGCACCTGAGCTCCGGCGCTTTTGGGACGGTGTCGGTCTACGCCATTCCATGGCGGACATCGGCCTCGGCCCTCCACTCTGCCATTTTTCTTTACTCTCTGCAAAACAACGGCAGAAAACCGCAGGGAAGAGATGGGTTTCCCCAACGTTCTGCAATTACTTTCCATAGCAAACCGGCTACAGAATGAGCAACTTGTCAAACAATATGTATGCACAAAACATATGTGAAACACAGTAAAACAGAAATGGTTAAACAACCTAAGAGACTCATTACCCCACCAGTGAATACCATCAAAGTCGCAATATTAAACACTAGATCACTGAACAAACACGCACAAGACATCCACGATTACATCACTGAAGACAACCTAGATATCCTCTTTCTCACCGAAACTTGGTTACAAGAACATATTGGTCCGACCATCAACACCGCAGTCCCCTCTAACTACAACATCTACTATGAAAATAGAGAAACAGGGAGGGGAGGAAGGGTAGCCATAATAGCCTGACAAGATTTTAAGCTTTTTTCTTCAGCAATCCAATGTCCTGGGTGCGAAGTTCTTCAACTCAAACTTACCCCTTCCCATAACCATTGCATCCATTTTATTGTCATTTATAGACCCCCATCACTGATTTCAGACTTCAATGACAACCTCTGCCATATCTTAAATAACGTAAAAGAAAATAACACAGGAACAATTCTTTTTGGCGATCTAAACAGATGGCGTGGAAACCCCACTGACAAGGAAGCATTAAGCCTGGAAAAAAAAACCTTTCCGATATCAGCTACTCAATTGCAAATAATGGCCCTACCTGCGCATCAAACAACCAACTAGACTGGATCATTACAAACAATATAGAACTTACAGTAACTAGCACACAGCCATGCATTTGGACTGACCACTACAAAATTGAAGCCACAATGTCACTTGCATTCAAAACAAACCGCCCTGACAACTTGCCCAAAAATATCCCAAGTAGGAACTTGAAGAAAATCACACCGGGCATCCTACTGCAAGGGATCACACACATCATGGACACAAGCTCAGAGGACGACCCCTGCGATATAATCACAGCTACCTACAGGAATCATTTCCAAGAGCTTCTTGATGAGAAGACTTCACTTAAAAACAAACAAGTTCGCCCTAAAGTAAACCACCAAAATGCTAACCTCTATCATTCTCTCACCCATTTTTTTAAACATTTTTTAAAATTACTTTATTAGTTTTAACAATATAACAAAGCTTACAACTTTATCAGTGCAACTGTCATAATTCGCTCATCTTTAATTCCCCTCCCCTCTCTCCCGCCCCTCCACCCCAAGACCACAGTTTGTTCGCCAGCCCTCGCTGTGCCAGCTTTCGAGCCTGGGCTGCCTGTATCGTCTGAGGTAGTGTCCACCGTGCTGGGATGGAGCAAGGGCACCGTCAGCGCTACCCACCAGTGCAGGTCTCCGCTAGTGTCCAGCCTCTGTTCTTGTAGCGCAGTCTCCCATGCTCCAGTTTCGGCTGTCACCCACCTCAGGAGATCTCCCCACCACTGTGCCACGCTTGGGTTTTTCGGGCTCATCCATCCAATGGCTGTGCATCTTTTCGCTGTTATATATATTAGGTCCTTGAGCTTGTTTAAAGTCCTGTTTTTCCTGCTTCGTTTGTATCTGCCCATGATGCAAGCCGCCGGTGTTTGCACCTCCACGTCTATGCCCACTCCTGCCACTTTTGCCGCAGCGTGCATCCAAAAATCTCATATCACTGGGCATCCCCAGAACATGTGAGACATTCCCGCCCTAGGTTCGTTACATTTGGGGTATACTTGGATCCCCGCTCCCCTGTACCTTGAGATGGCTTCTGGCGTGAGCCATGCTCTATTAGTTATGTAGAACTGTATAAGTTGCAAGCTGGCTTTTCTGGAAATCTTTTTGTGATAGTGGGTTATTTTCTCCCATTCCTTGTCATCAAATTCTAGGCCCAGTTCGTTCTCCCACTTCGCCCTGCATTTGAGTTAATTCCTGGTCATACCCTACATTAGTGCCTCATAAAGTCGTGAGGTTTCATTACCCCCTTCGGCCGTGTTTAGCATGGTTTCGATGACGTCATGCTCTGTTACCAGGTTAGTGACTTCTGGCCATCTGTCCACCATTCTCCGCACCACGGCTCTATGGAGCAAAAACTGCCCTGTCGGCAGTCCCGCGGCCTTGTTGAGTTCAGCGACCGTTAGGATCTCTTGTTCTTGTATCAGGTCCCCCAGGGTCATCAACAAATGTACAACACAAAACAAGTGAGATTTTGAGACTCACCCGTGTCCAATATGCCAATACCCACCACCACAGTAGGGGCACTAGGGGAGGCAAATAAAAACACAAGACCAGACCCAGAATCCGGACGCACAGGGATTCTAACACGGGCCAATTCCAGAAAACAACTCGACAAATGAATGTGCGAAACCACTAGTCAACTTATCACATCGTTATTTGACCAATGACCAAATCAGTGTTCTCAACAAAGGACCCTCCTACGCACCTACGTGCAATACGATTTTCAAATTTCAAATTGATCTTTTCAAGTTCATAAGAAAACTTAAAACTTAAAAAATGTTTTGCTAATCAGTCAGACAATATGTACCTACTGAGCCTGTGGCACCTCTTGGTACTCATACAATGACAGACATCCTGTTGGAATAGAAACAATATTATGCCTCCTATCGTAACAATTGTTTGTGTATTGGCCTACGCCAAGTTGTCTAAACATCATGTGCGAACAAACTCCACGGCAAGGTCTTGACCTTAGAGAAAGTAATGTAAGTCACCATCTTGGATTGAGCCGCCATTTTAGGTTCTCTTGCTATGTAGAAATCACCCTGAACATCAAAATGGAGGCCGAATGACATTCTGAGTAAGATTCTGGCCGTTGTGACCTCCGTACAACTGAATAATTAATATGCCTGCAGGCCACTTTTCGGGGTCGCGAACTGAGACCTTGTCCTACCGTTGACCTATATGTAAATGTACAACTATATCAGTGAAACTAATCGAAATGCATATATTAAAGGATTGACCTGGCAAGGAACCCAAAGACCTGTTTCGCAGAATGGTTAACCCGCAAGAGGGTTGGCCAAGGGCTGGACAAATTGTATAAAAAGTCTGGGTATTCCAATGTGCGGTCTCTCACTAACACATCGAACCCTCGTTGAAGTTCGTTATGTTATACTGAGAGCCGAATAGCTATCCGTTTGTCAATTGACTTGGTTACTGTTGTAGCTTTTAAATAAAGCACTTGTATGTTTCTTTGTAACCTGTTTTGGTGTGTTTCTTTTTGGGCTTCCCGGCCTCATATCATTTTTCTGTTTCCACAGATGTCGCCCGAACTGGGACCCTCAAGATTGATGCCGGATCATTGAAGAATTGACGCAGACTATCGAACCTGGATCGGACGGTGTGATACTGCGGGCCCGACCGAACGAGACGCGTTACCTCGTCAGCGCTGCACGATCCGATCCTTGGACGATAGTCGTGTGGTCTGACACGGCATCTTGACGAGGGTCCATTTTTGAGGCGGGCAGATTTGTCGAAACCACCAAACACAAGGTAAAATTCGTTAGGTAAGTTCTTTGGTAAACCGTACGGTCCTCCTTAGGTTTGGCCAGGTGTAGTCGTGACCCGACTCTTAATTTAACCCTGACAATTTGAATTTGGCGTATTGTATCTGCAGACACAATTATTGACCAGGTAACACCAATTTTTTGTGAAATGCCTGGGAAATTGTCTAGCTGCGTTAGGGCTCTGTTCCGCAGCGATCGACAATCTTTGGAATTTAGCCGCCCGGCACCACAGAAGGGTCGCTGGCGTGTACTATGTACTGTAAGCATGGCATTGGAAGTATAGTATTTAATGATATTTGGCACAGACAAACCAGACATGCCTCTGAATTTCAGTGGCCAATCAATGGTAGTTTTGAGATCCCCCGTATTGAATACCTAGAATCGGTCTTGCTAAAGAAGAAAGCCAGACCTGCAGCATTTGATGTTTTGCAGAATTGGAAAAAGGAAGCGTTGCAGCAGCTTAAAAGTAGGGATAAACATGCACGCCGTCATAAAACGAATGCCGAAAAGGCGTTGTTATATGATAAGGAAAAACATTCAGAGTCAGTCAAGAATATGGATAGGGCTTTCTCACTCGGTATCCAGAAAATCTATCCCTCTAAAGATTTCCATGTTTCTGAAGAATTTATTGATAAATTGTTAAACGAACGCAGGCCTGGTGCCTCTGCGCCACCTCTGTATGATCCTCTCCCTGGTGCTGTGCCCATTCCTGCTGTTATTCCCGCTGTTATTCCTGTTCCCCCTGTACAACCTATTGTTCCTATTCCGCTAGTTGTTGTTCCTCCACCTATCCTACCACCCCTTCCTCTTGCGCCGATAGTTGCACCTCCATTGAATTTGCCCGCACCTCCGCTCCCGAGTGGTTCTGTACTGACTGAAGTTGATCAGGGTGCGGGGTCAAAGATTGTTACTCAAAATACTGTCTCTGCAGAAAAGAAATGGGAATTATTTGCATGGGCTAAGCACTGTATGGAGAGAGGTGATCAAGCTGACGTTTTCTCCACATTATTAAATATGGCCAATTTTCCCGAGAAAAATGTTTTTATTGAAGGTTTGGGGACTCATTTATGTGTAATGTGGGGTAGATTACATAATACAGATCTCCCACAAGGGTTGAGGGATCTAAATACTTTAGCGCTTTCGAGGGACACAGAGGAGAAAGTACATGGTCATGTTGAGAGGTTATTTGAGTGTAGGAGGGACTTAGAAAGATTACGGGATGAGGATGGTGAAGACGACAGTATGTATGTACAGAAACGGTTCCTTCCATGTCGTAAATTGGCATCTGAGGAAGTACAAATTTGTACCAAAGATGCGATTCGATGGATCTCGGATTCATCGATACCGCCGGATGAAGTATATGATACGTATAGTCGGTATACAGTAGAAATGCAGAGGAAGGTGATTCAGGTAATGGTACAGTACCTGCAGGATGAATGTGTAAGGAAGAAGGTTAGTTGTCCTATAGAGTTATTGGGTATTTGTAAGAGGGCTTTTTCGCCCGACACTTCTTCGGCTGCCTTAGCGCTCGACCTGGCTCTGTTGCTCAGTAAGCGGTCGGAGTTACCTATATCTCAGTTGCCAATGAGAGAGGTTCCTCCGACATTTGTCCCAAAGGTTGAGATTCCCGCTAACGTAGGGACAGGTGCACCCGCTGTGGACATCCCTGCACATTATGTATCGCAATTTGTTCACGTTCCGTTTTCGCGACAGGAAGTGAACACTATTAGACAATCAATTCCCGATATTAGGAAAAATCCGACAGGATTCTACAAAAAGATAGAGTCCATTTTACAATCGTCTGTGTTCACCCTAAGTGATATTGACTTGCTATTCCCTGTACTCCTGCCCGTAGATTTATGGAAGCAGGTTTGAACAATAGACGATGTGCCAGGGTTGGGAGATACGTGGGCTAACATGACTGGTTTGATGGGGAAAGACCAGCTGGTGAGAAACCATCTCAGGTAATACTCACTTTGCCTGATAGAATTGTCGCCAAATTGAAAACCATAATTCCTGAGAAAAGAATTATTTGGGACAAGCTTACGGCCTGTGTTCAAGGAAAAACTGAAGGTGCCACCGAATTCTTTAATAGATTCGAACAGGTATTCTCTGACTTCAGTGGACAGGACTTGGGCACAGAGTCTGGGAAAAGGTTGTTTGTGGACGAATTTGTACGTGGATTGTTGCCCGACATCCAGTCACAGATTATGTCCTCTGAGAGCGCTTGGCAGGCGAAATCCCAATCTGAAGTTTTACACATGGCTCAGTATTATGAGAACCGTGTTAATAATGAAAAAGAGAGAATAGAGAAGAGGAAAGGAGATTTGAACACTAAAGTATTGTTACAACAAATTATTAGAAATCTCAGAGGAGGTTATTCACAGACCAGAGGTCAGTATGTTCCGAAAGGGAACGTCCCCTTGGGTCCTGTGAATATTAATCAATGTGCCTATTGCCGCCAGGAAGGTCATTGGCGTGCACAGTGCCCCGTCCTTCGACAAAGGTCAAACAACACATTTGGGAGTATGGGTAGACGACCTAGAGGTCCCCCCGGAGTGGAGAGGTCAGTTCTCGCAAGATCCTCAGCAACCTTTTTCACGGGAAAATCAGACTTCGAGTGTGGACACGAGAAACATATTTGATCACCCTTCTGCTGCCTACCTTTCTGAAGAGCTTCCTTCCGACGACATTTTATTTCATTAGGATTGCCCGAAGCAGGGTTTGGAACCCTTACCTATTCCCGTTAGTCAAAAAGGTCCCTACGTTGAATTGTTAGTGGGGAATAGGAAACATCAGTTCTTGATAGACACTGGAGCACAGAAGTGCTCCATTGATCATTCTCGGGTTCCAAACATTCCACTGTCAGGGCAAACTAATGTTTCTGTAGGGTTTCCTGGCATACCAGTTGCTTGCCCGGTTTCTTCACCGGTGCCTGTTTCTTTGGGTCCCTTTACGGACCACTGTCCATTCCTCTTGACTTCAAACTGTGGAGAGAATTTGCTGGGGTTAAATCTGTTGAAGAAACTAAATGCAGTAATTCATTGTTCCTCTGACGGAGTGCGACTGTCGGTTTCACCACAGCAACTTCCCAGTTCTCAGTTTTTGACTCGACCATTGCCTCCTGAGTTTAGCGTTGTCCCGGAATGTTTGTGGGCGGTTGACGACAATGATGTCGGGGTACTACAGGTTGAACCCGTTAAAATAGTTTTGAAACATGGAGTTAAACTACCACGCATTCCGCAATATAAAATATCAGTTGAGGGCGAGCGTGCTTTGAAGTGCATTGTCTCCAATTTTGTGCATCGAGGAGTGATTGAAGAGATTGCAGGTAGTTTATGTAACAGCCCGATTTTACCCGTGTACAAGAAAGGCGACAATGCAATCCCATTCCGTTTCATAATTGATCTATGCGCTATTAATAAAGTTGTCGCCCCACAATTTCCAATTGTGCCTGATGTGACAACGATACTAACGATGATCCCTGCTACAGCTACTCACTTTAGTGTTGTGGATCTGAAGAATGCTTTCTTCAGTATTCCTATACACAAGGATAGTAGATATTTGTTCACGTTCACCTTGGGGGGACGTTCGTTCACATTTACTCGTGCACCTCAAGGTTATAGTGAAAGTCCAAGCATTTATAGTAGGGCTTTGAAAGAGCAGCTTGACACCCTTGAATTGCCATCTACTTGTACACTGCTTCAGTATGTCGATGACTTGCTTTTAGCTGTAGATTCTGAAAGTGCTTGTAAAGAAGGCACTGTATTGTTGCTTATTCATTTGGCTGAACATGGTCATAAAGCTTCGCTTAAGAAATTTCAATATTGTTGTCAGGAGGTCGCCTATTTAGGCTATCTCCTGTCAAAGGAGGGGAGAAGATTGACACCTGAAAGAATAAAACACATTTCTGGCATGTCTGTTCCAAATACACAGAAGGAAGTCAGAGCCTTAATAGGTATGGCTTCCTACTGTGGGTTGTGGATCCCGAACTTCTCACTAGTGATAAAACCGATGTTGGCCTTGACGAAGAAGGGCATTTCTTCGCCGCTGCCATGGAAATCGGAACATCAACGATCATTTGCGCTTCTCAAAACCGCGTTATGCTCTGCGCCGGTTCTGGGTACTCCAAATTACAATAAGGCCTTTGTGTTGTTTGTGCATGAATGTGATGGATGTGCTTTGGCTGTGTTAACACAGGAACACGGAGGGAAGAATAGACTGTGCGGCTACTACTCTTCCGCTGTTGACCCTGTTGCATGCGCTTTGCCAAGATGTTTGTGAGCTGTCGCTGCTGCTGCCGCGTCTGTAAAACAGAGTGAGGGAATGTTCCTAGGCCATGATTTAATCCTGATGGTACCTCACTCTGTAGATGTCCTATTGATTAAAACCCAAACACAGCACCTCACCTCTGCACGGCTGACGAGGTATGAATTAACTTTGTTTGCCCCTTACATTCAAATGAAGAGGTGTTGTGTTCTTAATCCGGCTGAACTCCTACCTTTCCCGCAAAATACTGTTTGCGGTGATGAAGAATCACATGACTACCTGTATATTACTGAACAGGAAACGAAGGGCAGGATAGACCTTATAGATACTCCTTTGGACAATGCGGAAGGGGAGATGTTTTGTGATGGCTCCTGCTTCAAACTCCCGGATGGTACATCTACAGCTGCCTATCCAGTTACTACATTGAGTACGGTTGTTGAAACTAAGAGAATTCCGCATAACTCCGCGCAGGCCGCAGAGATTATAGCATTGACCCGAGCTTGTGAACTCTCCGAAGGGCACACAGTAAACATATATACTGATAGCCAGTACGCCTTTGGGGTGGCTCACAACCTTGGGAGGCTCTGGTCGGAAAGAGGGTTCCTAACCTCACATGGGACCAAGATTCAGCATGGCCCCCTGATAGTGCAGTTGCTCTCGGCACTCGCGCTCCATAGTCAGTTAGCGATCATGAAATGTGCAGCGCATCGTAAGGTCATAGACGATGTGGGAAAAGGGAACGCTTTTGCTGACCAGATAGCCAGGCAAACGGCCACAGACCTTAGCGCAGACATGTATGCTCTAAGAGAAACATAAGATGCCTATGTAATGGAGGAGGGTATTGGGTCTGTGCGAGATATCCAAGCTGATGCCACGATAGAAGAATCTAAAAGGTGGGCCGAAGTGATGGGGAAACTAGATGACGATGGGTGTTGGGTGGATACATCTGAAAGGAAATGGTTGCTCCCTGATTCATATGTGCTGGCGATGGTTACGATGGCACACGGTCCTACGCATGTGTGTGCTCAGCAGATCACGAAAATGTTAGAACGAGTCTGGGTAAATGATAAAATTTTGAAGATCGCACAGCGCTATGTTCAAAATTCTATGATTTGCTTACAGCACAATGTGGGGAAGGGGACAGTAACTCCAAGGGGTAGTTTTGGGCCTCCTTCTGTTCCCTTCGAGGTCATCCACTTTGATTTTATTGAGATGGAACGGTGTAACAATCTAAAATATGTCCTTGTGATCATTTGTGCTTTTAGTAAATGGGTTGAGGCTTTCCTCATTAAGGATGCTACTGCCATGACCACTGCGAAGACTATGGTAAAGGAATTCTTTCCACGATTTGGGCAGCCAAGAGTAATTTGGTCGGACAACGGTCCCCATTTTGTTGCAGCAGTAATTTTGCAGATATGCACAGCGTTACACATTAAAAAGCGATTTCACTCGGCTAGACATCCTCAAAGTGCTGGGTTGGTAGAGAGACATAACGGTATCCTAAAGAATAAGCTTGCTAAAACATGCGCCGGCACCAAACTGAAATGGCCGGACACCTTACCTATTGTATTGTTATCCATGCATGCCACACCTCAAACTAAGACTGGGCTCTCTCCATTTGAGGTAGTGATGGGGAGAACTGCTAATATTTGGGGTCTTCCGAAGCCCAAAGCCCTGAGGGAGGTTGAAAATGTATTGCTTGTGGACTACTGTAACCAGTTGACTAAAAATCTGTATCTCATTTATCATCAGGTTCAATCAGCTTTACCTGTACGGTTTACGGGCCTAGGACACAATATTCCGCCTGGAAGTTGGGTCCTGGTGAAGGCCTACGAAAGGTCTTCCTGTCTCGCGCCTCGCTGGCGGGGACACTACCAGGTGCTGTTGGTCAACCAGACAGCAGTGCGGGTGGCTGGAAAGAAGCATTGGATCCATGCGACGCATGTCAAGAAACTTCCACACCCGACGCCACACGTTACAGAAGAAGCAGAACCCCTCGCTGATGCTACAATCTCAGATCCTGGAGGAGCAAATAGCGCTGTGAGTGTGTCGGAGAATCTCTCTGAGCCCGTGGAGCTTGGGGAACAGTCCATTTTGTCTCCACCCTCTTTGGAAAGGTCACTTCCGGAAAACGTTGTTTCAAGTTCTGCGACTTCCATCGCCTCTGATACGTTGCTTCCCTCAGGAAGTGACGTTACCTGATTTCCGGATCAAACAGTACCGGGAATCACCAGGTACGACCTTCGACGAAGAAAATAGGACTACGGTACGGGTTTTGCCTGTGCATCTGGAGAAGAAAGAAGAGTCATTAAGAGTTTTGTTCTTGCAAAAGAAAGTTTTTGAAAGAAAGGGGATTCTGCTGGCTAGAGTTAGGGAAGGACTAAGAAGTCGCGCGACCGTAGTGTCGCCAGCAACGAACATTAGGGTCGTCGATTGAGAAACTACGATGCCTGCCACCTCCACCGCTGCTGCTCGCATTGGACTTGTAAATAAGGGGGTGACTGACTCGGACAATGAACAATGTGCCTGGGCCCCGAAAACGTATTGCTGTGTTGTGTTAATAGTAATTGGAATTTGTATAGTTACTGCCGTGGGACTCTGTTACTTCAAAGAAATGTATCCTCTAGAGCCTCTTCTGCCAATTGAAATTGTACCTACTGCTTTGACTCCCTCTGTACACCTTCATACTCTGTCACCTAGGGACTCCCAGCATAGACGAAAGTACCATAATAACACTTTACTGATAATGATGAATTCAACGCATGCCATTTTTAATAAGAGTAATTGCTGGATTTGCACCCATTTACCGCAACATGGGAACAAGGGGCTAGGATGGTATATTCACCCTTTACCTTTAACGACTGCTTGCTATGCCTCTCTTAGAGACTATTCTTTGGCCGTTGGAATGACAGCATCTCAGGGAACTTTGATGGAACTAATTTAAATAATTTTGAGAAACATGAATTGACTCCCCTGGGATGCTCGCTTTTTGCAAATAGAAGTAAGCCTAATATTGCTTCTATTAGGCCATCTGATAAACTGTCTCTTCCTTTCCAAACTCTAATTTCCTTTAAAATGGCTCCGATAGGCTGTGCCTCCTTCTTGCTCCATTAACCATAGCCCCAATTCAGTCCCCTTTTGTGTGCAAAGAAATGGCACTCGGTCAATGGGAGATTTTGAAGGTTGTGTGAACATTGTAAATTTGACCGGGGAGAACAGGCCTCTGTATGTAGGGGGGCCTGTCTATTTCGTTTGCGGTAGTATAGCATTTCCCTGGTTGCCCAAGGATTGGCAGGGAACCAGTTATTTAGGAATCTTGTTACCTGGGGTATTCATAGCTAGTACATTGGAAGTTTCTAAGGCTCGCCCACGGCAGGACGAGAACGGAGATACCCCTGGGCAAATATTGGAAGATATAACAAAATCAGTTGTGCCATTTTGGGGACAGATAGCGAATTCTGAAAATATTAGGGGGCTAGCAAGAGTACTGGAGAGAACCATCAGCCGGACCACGGATATACTCTACAATATGACACTGGAACAGAAAGCAATAAGATTGGTGGCGCTCCAAAACCGGATGGCATTAGATGTCATTCAGGCAGAACGTGGTGGAGTATGTAAATTAGTGGGGTCCGCTTGCTGTGTTTTCGTACCAGATTCCTCACCGACAATTTTTAAAGCAATATAGAACTTGCACGTCCTTAGTTCAGAAGTGCATGTTCCTGTGGGAGATTGGAGTATTAGTGCTTTGTTCTGGGATTCTCTACGATCCTGGGGTTGGAAGGTGCTTTCTGTCATACTGGTTATTTTGGGAATGTTGCTACTCCTTTGTTGCTGTATCCAGTGTCTACCTAGTATATGTGCAATGCTAGGGGGATGTTGCTCTCAGGCAGTGATCACGATAGGGCACAAAATATATGCCCCAGATACAGCATCTAAAGAGTTTGTGTTGCAAGAGGTTCTGGTGAACGACCTAATGGCTATAGATATTACAGATAACGATTCAGGATGTATGGATGACGATGCATGGAGTTATTTACAAAGACATTAGAAATGATATTAGCACTTGGCATAGGCCAAAAGGAGGGTTTGTCGGAATAGAAACAATATTATGCCTCCTATCGTAACAATTGTATGTGTATTGGCCTACGCCAAGTTGTCTAAACATCATGTGCGAACAAACTCCACGGCAAGGTCTTGACCTTAGAGAAAGTAATGTAAGTCGCCATCTTGGATTGAGCCGCCATTTTAGGTTCTCTTGCTATGTAGAAATCACCCTGAACATCAAAATGGAGGCCGAATGACACTCTGAGTAAGATTCTGGCCGTTGTGACCTCCGTACAACTGAATAATCAATATGCCTGCAGGCCACTTGTCGGGGTCGCGAACTGAGACCTTGTCCTACCGTTGACCTATATGTAAATGTACAACTATATCAGTGAAACTAATCGAAATGCATATATTAAAGGATTGACCTGGCAAGGAACCCAAAGACCTGTTTCGCAGAATGGTTAACCCGGAAGAGGGTTGGCCAAGGGCTGGACAAATTGTATAAAAAGCCCGGGTATTCCAATGTGCGGTCTCTCACTAACACATCGAACCCTCGTTGAAGTTCGTTATGTTATACTGAGAGCCGAATAGCTATCCGTTTGTCAATTGACTTGGTAACTGTTGTAACTTTTAAATAAAGCACTTGTATGTTTCTTTGTAACCTGTGTTGTTGTGTTTCTTTTTGGGCTTCCCGGTCTCATATCATTTTTCTGTTTCCACAATCCAGAATATTGAAATTTTACTATCTATCACCTCAGATGCTGTCCCAGACAGAGCGCATCTGATGGCTCACTTGGCCATACAGAGTAGACATATGAAAATGATTGAATTCAAACGTAAATCCAAATTTACACCTACGTTTGGTCCTGAAAATATCGTTGATACCTTCCATGCCGCAATGATTAAAGATAAACATACCATTTTGGACAAACCATTTAAACCTAAGCATCGCCGTAATTTAGATCTACCTGAATACCAAGCTCTGAAAGAATTAGAACAAGATCCAACTATTACCATCAGAGAGGCTGATAAGGGTGGCAATATTGTCATATTGAACACTGCTGATTACATTCTAATGGGGACCAAGAACCAAGAGACCCCAGGGTGTTATACTAAACTCACCAGCAACCCTACCAAATCAATTGTACAAAATGTACAATGCCTTATTAATGAGTGGCATATGTCAGGCTACCTTACAGACGAAGAAAAGCAATTTCTCACAATCACAGATCCCAGGAATCCCACACTTTACGTCTTAACCAAAATACACAAGGAATTCACAGAGTTACCCGAAGTCAGGCCCATCATGAGTGGCATAGGATGGGCAACTGAAGCAATTTCACAGTATCTAGATGAGGTTTTCCAACCCTTTGTCACACAAATGAGCACAATCTCAGGGACAGCACGCACGTTTTACAGTACCTACAAAAATAGTTTGGCAATCCAACTTCTGTTTGGCAACTCTAGATGTCACGGCCCTTTACACCAACATCAATCACGAATTAGCAATGCAGGCTGTAGATTTAATTTTTTGTAACTCCTCCGCTTCATATCAACATATCCAGATGATAAAGACTTTTCTTAAATTTTCTTTAAGTAACAACGTATGTCTCTTTAATGACACTTACTACCTTCAATCAAAAGGTGTAGCGATGGGTGCCAAATTTGCCCCCTCACTGGCAAATCTCTTTATGTCTCATTATGAAGAGACCCATATACTCAATAAATCAGAATACCAGGACCAACTCATTTGTTGGAAGCGTTACATTGATGATATTTTGATAATCTGGAATGGTTCCGCTGATGCCTTTTAATCTATTTGTCGCACATGCCAACCTTCCCACCTTTGGCATTACTCTGTCTGGACATTGTAACCCTTCTCACATCACTTTCCTTGACCTTGAGATTTCTGTTGTTAACAACACGTTACAAACCAAGACATTTAGAAAATCTACTGCAGTCAATACTATAGTTCATGCTAAAAGTTGTCACCAGACTATACTATACTCAACATCCCAAAAGGTGAATTCTATAGGGCACGAAGAAACTGTTCTAGAGATACTGATTATGCAGATGAACGCACCAAGTGGTTTGAACGTTTTAAACAAAGGGGCTATCCACGCAAAGCAGTGCTTTCTGCCTCTCATCAATACTCTGTGATTAAACAAACAGACTTGCTCACTCCCAAATCGCTTATTGATAGCAAATCACAACCAATTGCAATCATTACTCAATAGTCTAGAGATACTTCTACCTTGTATAAAATGGCCAGCAAACATTGGCATCTTCTTCTACTAGACCCTGATCTACAACCTCACATAGCTGCAAAGCCCAAATTCACTTATACTAAAGCAATAGACTCAGTCAATCTTTCTTTGATCCATCTAAGGCCAGCATTCCCTCAACATGGCTTAACAAACCAAATGGCTTTTTCAAATGTACCAACTGTAATCAATGTCAATTTGCACATCATAACTGCCATGATTTTGTTGACAAATCTGGGATCAAGATTACAATCAATGATTTCATCAATTGTAAAACCAAGTTTGTGGTTTATGTGATAATATGTGTCTGCAATAAGCTTTATATTGGCAGCACTATCAGACAGCTGAGAATCCGTATAAGAGAACATCTCTCCAGTCTCACTAAAACTGACACTAACTTGCCACTGGCACTCCACTGGCAATCTCAACACCAACTTGATAATAAAGCAGATATTCATTTTATAGGGCTAGCACGAGCCAGAAGTGAGAAACGTGGTGGTAACCTATGTCTGAAATTAAGACAATTAGAATCAAAGTTAATTTGTCTTTTTCGCTGCACCACCCTGTGAGTCTAGAAATTACCCTCCCATAACATAGGCAGTATATTTTGTTTGCCGAAAACCAACCGCATCATATGTTCAGCATTATTGGTACCGACTCATGAGCATAACGTCCATTTTGTAGGAACAGAATTTGCCATTTTAGTAATTTTTGCTTTCTTGCTTTTCTGTTCAAACTGCTTTGCTGTAAGTGAATTCTATTTCGTTCTTGCTAATGCATAGAGCAAGGCCACAAGTTACATGTTGAAATGCAGCCCAGACAACCCAGACAGCAATGCCCCAGTCTCCACCATCACAAGTCCTTGGAAGTAAGCAACAAGCCATTTAATCCCTACGCAGGTGCCAGCTAGTCTCGCTGGTGCGGCAGAAACTGTAGAAATGAACAGTTAAAGGCAGAATTATACTCTCTTCTGCGGCCCCCCTTCATTGAGCCCCTGTAGATCGAGCTAACCTCTAGCCCACAAATAGAAACTTGAAGATAGTGAGGCCTGGAATGTGTCTCTCCCCTGCACGCAGCTTGCTTGTAAGAACAAGAGCATTATGTTCCCTAAAACAAAGAATTGTGTCTGCACCTTTGCAAATTGCAAACTGTTGCTGAATAAATGTCTGAAGGGTGTCATATTCGTCATAATTGTCAATCATCTAAACCATTGCACAGAAATATACATTATGGGCAGTTTTGAATGTGTCACTACTGATAATAAGATGATAATTTTGTATATATGTAACTGATGTAGAATGCTCACTCTCTTGCGTCCCACGAGGTCTGGGTGACACACGTTGCGGGACGTGAGACCCAGTCGGCCGACTGAGACTATTTGCTTTGCAATAAACCCTAGATTTTGGGAATTGAACCTCGTGTCTGGCGTATCAGTTTGTGTGTTGTGATTGTGCATTGTTGCCATGCGCGAGGGTCCCCTAGGGGCCCCACCAAAATGGCGCCCGAACAGGGACCCTCCCCCACTTGCTCCGTCGTATACGTTGTAATTTGAAGAAGGCGAGAGAGAAAAAATGAAGCGAGGACGAGACGGTCGAGTCGGGATCGAGAGGTGCTCGGAGCGCCCCTGTGAAAGTGATGAGAGACTCCTTTGCAGATCTGTACACAACTGATCCCTGATCGACGTGTCCGGCCAGAGAGCAAGAAGGTGAGGGTCCCGAAATGAGGCAGAGTTAGCCAAGATACGCAGACACGATGATTCTTAGTTGCGTCAGTATACGGACGAATTGCGTCTTGAAAGACGACTTGGTTGATCAGGTGAGTCGTGCCCCGATTCTAAATAACCATGATATTGGTTGAGTATTGTTCTTGCAAGATCAATCACCCAGGGTAAGGTTCAAACATGCCTGGGATATTGTCTTCCTGTTTAGTGGGATTTTTCCACTGCAATAGACAATCTTTGGAAACTGGCCAGGCTGCGCCACCCTTAGAGTCGCCAGCATATGAGATGTATGTTAAGTATGGTATAGGGGCAATAATGTTTTGTGAAATTTGGCATAGGCAAACCAGACACGATGAAGACTTGCAATGGCCAAAACATGGGAGTTATGAGATGGCGCTCATAGATTATTTGGAATCAGTACTGCTGAAAAAGAAAGCACGCCCTGCAACATTTGAGGACATTAGAGACTGGAGGAAGGAAGCTATGCTCTGCTTGAGAAGCAGAGATAAAAATACGCGCAAGCACAAGTCTAGAATAGAGAGAGTGAAAGAACAGGACGAAAAAGAGCGTGATGAGAATATAGGAAAGACAGATAGAGGTGTCCAGATGGGAGTAGACAAAATATATCCTCAACAAGAATTGCATTCATCAGATGAACTAATCAATAAAATATTAAACGAAAAGAGACAAGAACGCCCAAGAAGTAAGGCTGATAAAATTGCATTAGCGCCCATTGCCCAACCCATCCCTGTTGCCCAGCCTCCATTATAGCCACAGCAACCACCCCCCCTTCCAGTTCCATCTGCACCGGCCCCCCATCCAAAACATCCCCCTTCCCCCTCCGCCTATTGAACTTGAATTCACTGTAACAAGAGAAGACGGTATGGGAAGAGAGGGGACGACACAAAGTGAGTGTAGTAGAATAACCCGTAGTGCGGTCAGCAAGGAGAAAAGAAAGGAGTTAAAAGGAGTTAAAAGAACAGGCAGAAAGGTATATAGATGGAAACGATGAGACATCGACGCTGGATACGATGTATGATTTCAGGAAGACTAGTGAAAAACAGGCATTGTTGGAATGCATGGGAAAATATTTAATGGAGAGATGGAAACAGTTAATTGGAATGGTACTGCCGCAGAAGTTGTGGGATCTGAATGCATTTGCACGGTTGAGATAAAGAGATGTAGAAATAAAGGAACATGTGGACAGGCTTTTTGAGTTTAAAAATGAACTTGATGAAGCATATGCTGAAATGTAGAGGAAAGCACTGCAGGTGATGTTTGAATATTTGCATGATAAAGATATAGAAAATAAACATCTTAGCCCCCCCGAATTAATGGCAGTGTATAAGAGAGCTTTTGTACGTGATACAGGAGAAACAGCCTTATCCCTTGATTTAGCAATAGTGTTGCATATGAGGGAGGGAGGAGGAAAAGCAAGTGCGATATTTCCCATGAGAGAAGTTCCACCTACTTTTGTGCCGAAAGTAGAAATTCCTGCAACAGGTTATCAACCAGCACAGGTAAAAGAAGCGCATTATACAGCACAGTACGTACATGTTCCCTTCTCCAGACAAGAGGTAAATAATATAAAACAGACGATCCCTGATTTGAGAAAAAATCAGGCAGGATTCTATAAAGAAGTAGAGTCCTATTTGAAATCGTCCATTTTTACTATGAACAATATTGACCTAATATTCACAGTAATTTTACCAGCAGATATATGGAAGCAGATAATAAAAGTAGATGATCCGGATAGTTTTGGCGACACATGGGAGCATCTAGCAAAAGAGGATCCAGACAGGAAAGCAGGCGGGAAACCATCGCCAAATATGGCAGCATTACCAGCACAAATAATACAAAAATTAAAGACGATAGCTCCAGAAAAAAGAATTGTATGGGACAAATTAACTGCATGTGTTCAAAGAAAAGATGAGTTAGCAACAGACTATTTCAATAAATTTGAGATTTCAGTGGGCAAGATGTAAGCACTGAGGCGGGGAAAAGACTATTTGTTGATAACGATCTGAGGGGATTAATATCTCCAATTCAAAACCTAATAATGACATCTGAAAGTGCATGGCAAGCAAAATCATTGAGTGAGGTACTACACATGGCCCAGTACTCTGAGATAGAGTGAATAAAGAGAAAGAGGTGAAAGAAAGAGTACATTTGAAAACGGGGTGTTACTCCAGCAGGTAGCGGGTCACAATAGAGGAAGAGGAAATGCGCAAGGGAGAGGAAGTAATTCCAACATGCATGGAGGTCCTCTGGGATTAAATCAGTGTGCATATTGTAAGGGAGAGGGTCATTGGCGAGCGCAGTGTCCACACTTGCAAAATAGAAATGGGTATGGTCAGAGAAGACAGCACAGAAGTCGCCCGGGAACAAATGGACAGGATAGAAATAATAATATACAGCAAAATCAGAATAATCAAGGAAATAGCAATCAGAATCAGAACCAAGATCAGAGTCAGACTCCTTACTTTCAAAATCAAAGTGAGCGCAATAGAGGTGGGGGCGGAAATATTTTTGATACTCAACCAAATACATACTATTCTGGTGACTACACATCGGATGATTTATTGTTTCCCCAATAGGGCAGCCCAAGCCAGGGGTCGGAACTAGTGTCTATTCCCGTAAATCAAAAAGGACCCTACGTAGAAATGAAAGTCGGGAACAGGGAGCACAGCTTTCTCGTAGACACAGGTGTGCAGAAGTGCTCAATAGACCACCACTTGGTTCCGGAAATACCGCTGTCAGGGCAAAAGAATGTTTCAGTAGGATTTGCAGGCACCCCATTAATTAATTCTGTGTCCTAATCAGTACCAGTAACACTAGGGCCATTTACCAAATATTGTCAATTTTTGTTGACACAGAATGGTGGGGAAAACTTATTAGGATTAAACTTATTGAAGAAACTAAGTGCAATTATCCATTATAGTCCTGATGGAGTGTTTTTGACAATATCACCACAGAATATACCAGTGTCCGAGTTCCTGTCCAAACCTCTGCTAGGGGAGATAAGTGAAGTACCAGCTTGTGTGTGGGCAATGAATGACAATGATGTGGGATGTTTGAAGATGAAGCCAGTAAAAATTGTTTTGAAAGAAGGAGTAACATTGCCACATATTCCTCAGTATAAGATTTCGATGGAGGGCGAGAAAGCATTGAAAAGTATTGTCTCAGATATGGTAAAAAAGGAATGCAATTGAAGAGATTACAGGTATCACTTGTAACAGCCCCATTCTCCCGGTGTATAAGAAAGGGGGTAATGAGATACCGTATTGTTTCATAATTGATTTACGTGCATTGAACAAAGTGGTTGATCCTCAATTCCCATTGGTCCCAGATGTCACCACAATT
Source organism: Ambystoma mexicanum (assembly GCF_040938575.1). NCBI lineage: Eukaryota > Metazoa > Chordata > Amphibia > Caudata > Ambystomatidae > Ambystoma > Ambystoma mexicanum. Next base: position 387,263,470 of record NC_090936.1, read on the forward strand.
CTGACAATGATACCTGCCTCGGCAGCATATTTTAGCGTGATTGGACCTTAAGAATGCATTTCTTAGCATTCCAGTATACCAGGATAGCAGATATTTATTTGCATTCATGTTAGGGGGGCAGTCAGTTACATTCACGCGCATTCCACAAGGCTATACAGAGAGTCCAAGTATTTATAGCAGAGCATTGAAAGAACAGTTAGATATGCTAGAACTACCGGTGGGTTCTGTATTATTGCAATACATAGATGATCTGTTGATTGCTGCTGATACAGAGGAGATTTGTAAAAAGAGTACCGTTTTGTTATTGTCACACTTAGCACATGGCCATAAAGCAAGTTTGAAAAAATTCCAATATTGTCGAAAGGAGATGGCTTATTTGGGCTACCTACTCGAGAGAGAGGAGAGAAGACTGACACCAGAAAGCATAGAGAGTATCTTTGGTATGCCTATTCCAAAAACGCAGAAAGGAGTCAGAGCCATAATAGGCATGGCTTCCTATTGCCGTCAATGGATAGCAAACTTTGCGATGATTGTGAAGCCGATGGTGGAATTGACGATAAAGGATGTTGTGATGCCTTTGCAATGGAATGAAGAATGCATTTGATCTGCTCAAAACTTGTTTTGGGCACACCAAATTATGAAAAAAAAATCAGATTGTTTGTGCATGAGAATGAAGGCTGCGCATTGGCTGTTTTAACGCAGGAACAAGGTGGAAGAAATAGACCATGTGGTTACTTTTCTTCTGCGCTGCACCCTGTAGCATGTGCTTTACCATGTTGTTTGTAAGCTGTTGCAGCGGCTCCTGCGTCAGTCAAACTAACTAAAGGAATGGTGTTGGGGCACACCTTAATTTTGATGGTGCCACATGCCATAGACGTTCTATTAAATAGAACGCAGATGCAACACCTCACGTCCGCTAGATTGACTGGATATGAAATTGTCCTATTTGCACCAAACATTCAAATTTTGAGGTGTAGTGCTTTGAATCCTGCAGAATTAATGCCACTGCCCAGAGGAGAAATAGGGGAGAATGAATCACCTCCCCATGATTGTTTAATGGTTACTGAAGAAGAAACGAAAGGAAGAGTTGATTTAACAGACACCCCACTGAAAGAGCCAGTTGGAGAACTGTTTTGTGAAGGCTCCTGTTTTAAATTACCTGATGGCACATTAACTGCTGCCTATGCCATTACGACACAAAAAAGTATTGTAGAAAGCAAAAGAATCCCCTACAACTCCGCACAAGCCACGGAGATAATAGCGTTAACCAGAGCATGTGAAATTTCGGAAAATCTAAACATATATACTGACAGTCAGTATGGCTTTGGGGTGGTACATCATTTTTGCCGACTCTGGGCTGAGAGGGGTTTCTTGATATCACATGGAACCAGGATTCAACATGGCCCTTTGATAGTACGATTTCTGTCTGCACTAACGTGTCCGAAGTGCCTAGCAATAATAAAATGCGAGGCGCATAAAAAAGTAACATGTTAAGTGGGAAAGGGAAACGCATTTGCAGACAGGATTGCGAAACAAACTGCCACTGATGTGAGCACCAGAATGTTAACAGTACAGTCAGAGGAAGTGCCCTGCATGATAGAGAATGGGATTTCTACAGTCAAAGAGATGCAGGCGGAAGCAACTTCTGATGGAATACAAAAGTGGGCTGAGCACTCTGCAGAATTAGATCTGGAAGGTTGCTGGGTGGACAAGAAATGTAACTGCAATGGTCACTATGGGCCACAGCCCCACACACATTTGTGCAAAGAAGATGATTCAGCATTTGGCTACAGTGTGGCGGAACACGCACATAAGAAAAAATGCAGAAAGGCTAGTACAAAATTGCATAACGTGTTTACAACACAATGTTGGAAAAGGAACAGCTACTCCAACAGGTAGTTTTGCCCCCCCTCTATGACATTTGAGGTGATCCATTTTGATTTTATAGAGATGAAAGGTTTCAGAACTTAAAATATGTACTGGTGGTAGTATGTGCGTTCAGTAAATGGGTGGAAGCATATCCACTGAAGGATTGCACTGCCATGAGCACTGTTAAGGTGATGTTAAAAGAGTACTTTTCACGGTTTGGCTTGCCCTGAGTCATACGGTCAGACAACAGCCCGCACTTTGTTGGCACAGTAATATTACAGATTTGAGCAGGTCTTCAGATTGATAAAAGATTCCATTGCGCCAGACATCCGATGAGTGCCGGGCTTATTGAACGTCAGAACAGCATACTAAAGAGCAAGATCAGTAAAATGTGTGCAGGAAACAAGTTAAGATGGACTGATGCATTGCCCCTAGCTTTGTTGTGCATGCGCACATCTGTGCAAGCAAGGACTGGGCTCTCCCCCTATGAAATAGTGATGGGGAGGCCTGCTAATGTTTGGTGTGCGCCGCAGCCAAGGCGGTTGAGTGAAGTAGAATATCCTGTGCTTAGTACATACTGTAACATTTTAATACAGAAGTTGTGTTTGATTCATCAGCAGGTGCAGGAGGCTTTTCCTATCAGATATACTGGTCTGGGGCATTCTCTGCAACCAGGCAACTGGATCCTGGTGAAGAATATCGAGAGGAAGTCATCGCTTGCACCCAGATGGTGTGGGCCCTACCAAGTCCTTCTGGCAACACAGACAGCAGTCCATGTAGACGGTAGGAAGGCGTGGATACATGCCACGCACACGAAAAGAATTCCATCGCCATTGAAAGAACTGCCTGATCCAGATGACAAGGAAGAGACAGCTGCCTCTGAATCGAAGGAAATTGTTGCCAGCTCTCTGCCACAAAATTTGCCTGCTCCTGAGACAAAGCCTGGAAAGATTGTTACAAAGGAAAAAGGGCTAAGAGTGCCCCAACGTTGCCCAGCAGAATCTGCATCGCTGCTGGTTGACACGAAACCTGCATCATCACTTTGGTGCCCACCACCTCTCGTTGTGCCGCAGGCCGACTCTGAGCCTGAATCTGGAAGTGCACCCGCACTATTCATCGATCACATGGTACCTGGAGCAATACGGTACAATCTGTGTTCCCGAGATAAGAAGTGATCAGATCTTCGTATTATCTTCTTTGTTGCCTCTATTTCCCATCATGGATGAAGTGGGAACCGGAGGCCCAGGTGAGAGAGGCATGGGAGTTGTGCAAATCGACAGCTCAGAAACGCGGCTCCCCAGAGCTATTTTTGAAGACAAAAAAAAATCCATGTGTTGATCACCCCACATGAACAAATGGGGCTCATATGGTACAAAGGCAATTGATGACTGCTCCGGAGTTCTTTGAGCAATGTGCAGAAGCATGATAATCTTGCCTAACGTATAGGAATCCAGGCTGCTGAGAACTGCCTAAAACACTTTGTTAACAATTCAGAACTTACTGATAATCGAACGAATGCAGCAGTAAGAGTTATTCACGACAAACGTTCTTGGAGAAGAAGAATCAAGAAAAATGCCTGCACCAACTTCTGCCCCCTCCTGCACCAATGCTGATAATATAGTGAATATAGAGACTGTAAGATTGCCAAAAAAGAAGTGCCGAAAAAATTGTATGCTGATCTTAACAATAGTCATATGTGTTATGAGTATACTAGCACCGATAATGACAGTACTGGTATTATGGTATCTAGAAGAGATACATCCCTTGGAAGTGTTCTTGCCTATTAGAAATATTTCCGCCACTGAAAGCCCGGTCCATGTAATTTCCTATACTTTGTCCCCAATGGAAGAAAGACACAGGGAAGGTATGGAAACAACACATTACTCCTGATAATGAATATGACACACTCAATTCTGAGAAAAAAAAATGTTGGGTGTGTACCCATATACCGCAACATGGTGGTAAGGTAATAAGTTGGTATGTGCAGCCATTGCCATTGAGTTCTGCATGTTACGCATCCTTAAGTGCATTATATTACGGGAAATGGAATAAGAGTGAAACGGGTCAATTAGATAGAACAAACATGGACAAATTTGATGAGGTAATAATGAAACCTGTAGGTTGCTCTATATTTCGCAAAGTAAGACTAATAACGCCAGTAGTAATGCCACAAGATAGATTATATGTGCCATATAAATCATCTGTAATCACGTTTCACAAGAACCTAGAAGGGAATAAAGATACAGTGCCCCCCTCCTATACAATAAATTACAGTCCTCGCTCTGTTCCATTTTGCTTAAGAAAGAAAGGCTCCTATTCAGTAGGGACATTCACTAGATGTATGAATATAGCGTTCCTCGAGAGAGAGGAAGAACCAGTATATATAGGTGATCCTGTCTATTTTATATGTGGAGAAAAAGCTTATCCCTGGTTGCCGAGAAATTGGGGAGGTACTTGTTACTTAGGGATTCTGTTTCCATGGGTGTTTCTTTCAAAAACATCAGATATAGCCAAACTATCTAGATCAAGACCCGGCGAAATGAGGAAGGAGGATTAATAGCAGAAGACATAGCAAAATCATTTATACCATTTTGGGGTCCAGCAATACATTCCTATAATATAAAACAACTGTCCAGAATATTAGAAAAAAACAAAAAATGGAACAACGGATATATTATATAACATAACTTTGGAGGAAAAAGCGATTAGATTAATGACACTCCAAAATAGGATGGCTCTTGACATAGTTTTTGCTGATCGTGGGGGAGTTTGCAAAATCGTGGGGGCATGGTGTTGCGTATTTATCCTCCCTATGATTTTTGAAGTTACACGTTCTGAGCTCCGATCTCCATCCCCCAGAAGGTAGTTGGGAATTAGACATAAGCTCCTGGTTTTGCAAAGTATTACGCTCATGGGGATGGAAATTGGTTGCAATTCTAGTCGCAGTGCTCGGAATAGTCATGACATGTTGTTGTTGCATACACTGTTTACCAATAATTTGCACCGAAATAAGTGATTAATGCATACACATGGTAACGCAGAAAAGAACCCCCAGATTGGATACAGAAATGAATCATGAAATGAAGACAGTAAAAGAATTTATGTCAATTAATATTGATGACAATGATGACAATTATAGTAGTATGCAAAGTTCGGAATCATTTACATGGTCAGAGGAAGACACAATGTTTGGATGATGTGTTTGGTTTACGGCCAAGAGGAGGGTTTGTGAGTCTAGAAATTACCCTGCCATAACATAGGCGGTATATTTTGTTGCCCAAAAACCAACCGCATCATATGTTCAGCATTATTGGTACCGACTCATGAGCATAACCAGAGAGCGTCCATTTTGTAGGAATAGAATTAGCCATTTAGTAATTTTTGTTTTCTTGCTTTTCTGTTCAAACTGCTTTGCTGTAAGTGAATTCTATTTCGTTCTTGCTCATGCATAGAGCAAGGCCACAAGTTACATGTTGAAATGCAGCCCAGACAACCCAGACAGCAATGCCCCGGTCTCCTCCTTCACAAGTCCTTGGAAGTAAGCAACAAGGCATTTAATCACTACGCAGGTGCGAGTTAGTCTCGCTGGTGTGGCAGAAACTGTAGAAATGAACAGGTAAAGGTTGAATTATACTCTCTTCTGTGCCCCCTTCATTGAGCCCCTGTAGATCGAGCTGACCTCTAGCCCACGAATAGAAACTTGAAGATGGTGAGGCCTGGAATGTGCCCCTCCCCTGCACGCAGCTTGCTTGTAAGAACAAGAGCATTATGTTCCCTAAAACAAAGAATGGTGTCTGCACCTTTGCAAATTGCAAACTGTTGCTGAATAAATGTCTGAAGGGTGTCATATTCGTCATAATTGTCAATCATCAAAACCATTGCAAAGAAAGATAAATTATGGGCGGTTTTGAATGTGTCACTACTGATAATAAGATGATAATTTTGTATATATGTAACTGATGTAGAATGCTCGCTCTCTTGCGTCCCACGAGGTCTGGGTGACACACGTTGTGGGATGTGAGACCCAGTCGGCCGATTGAGACTATTTGCTTTGCAATAAACCCTAGATTTTGGGAATTGAACCTCGTGTCTGGCGTATCAGTTCGTGTGTGGGGATTGTGCCTTGTTTCCATATGCGAGGGTCCCCTAGGGGCCCCATTAAAACTTGGTCTAAACTCAGACCACAAAATGCATGTATTCTTGTAAATGAGTTTCTAATCCAAAGCATATATCCATGGCATTAATGTTTTATATCTTTACATGATTTGTATAACTTATTTGAGTGTTTCCCCACTTTGTAGTCTTTGCTCTAACCCTACTCTAGAGATGTTAATCACATATTTGCTGCAAATAATTGCAATTCGGCTCTTACTGCTCATACTTATACTGCCATTTCATTTACAATAATTACATTTGCAACAGTGTGCATACTTAACATTCGTAACAATGAATGTTTACTATGGAGCGCTACCTCCATTATCGCAGATTTTTGGCTCTAATTGAATTAAACTCTATTGGCTTCGAAATGTTAAATTTGACCAAAGATAATTACCAACTTCCTATGACCTCTTTTATTTTAGACTTTCAGGTACAATCATGAACATTTTTCCTTACATTCTAGTATGCATACAATCATGCACATACAAGTGCTATCATATTTTTCTTTGCATTCTCTATCTCTGACATGCTATTGTTGTCAACCTGATTCTCCTGGCACTTCCAAGTGCATACTTATCCATTTCTGCACAGCTGTTGCTTTCACATTTTTTTCTAGATAATTTGCATGCCAATACCCTTCTAATTACTGTTTTCTGAGATTACTTCCAATTTTACCATGCCGCGTTTTCGCCTTGTCTGTTTTCATCTGACGGGTGTTGCCATTACGTGGTGGCGTGCGCGTGACGTCATGCGCACTATGTGCGTATGATGTCAGGAACGCGTCGCACACGTCACATCACAACAAACCAGGCCTCACTCTCATTTAGTTTCAAAGGCGGACGCACTTATCACGCAGTTTTCGTAATTGGGATTGGACCCCTCCAATAGTGACAAGCTAAATGCAGCCATCCCTTTCTTGCTCCCAATCTTTTACCTAATTTACAACTAACTGAGCCCGCACCTGACTCTACCTAAACTGACTTATCCTTTTGTTCTTGTTATCCATCTTTATCACTAGGACTGACGACTTGTTTAGCATTCATGCTACATCCTAATTTTTCTGTGAATTCTCAAATATGGTAAGTTTATCACTTGCTGTCCCTTAGATACTTTCTAACCACTTGCAACATTACAAATATAGCGTTTAATTTAGTGTTTTCAAATTCATGTTATTCAACTCTCCAGGCGGCGCTACATTTTCTCCAGCCAGCTAATCCTCTACCAGCTCTGCATTGGCAGCATTGCATCGCACGGTATGCCTTCTATGCCTTTTTACTTCTCTAATACCCGGTTTTGTTCTGCGCTCTTTCTTTCAATATGTATCTCTCCAACACGGGTGAATATGTGTCCTTTACCAGTTCTGCATTAGCAGGATCACAATACACAATATGCTATCCATGCTTTTTCACCTCTTTAATGTCCAATGTTGTATCTCATTCTTTCACTGAACATGTATCTCTCTAACATGGGCGACCATTCCAATTCTTCTTTTGACCAGTATGTGTATCTGGGGTATCAATCACACTAATAATTTTACTTATAATTGGTCAATTTTATACATTTCTGTGACCACAAAGGCAATGGTATAATATACTCAATTGTTTTGTGTTACCATCTGGCTGTTTACTTTCAACATGAACCTGCTTGTTACTTCTACACTACTGAATCATGGTACAACAATGTTTCCAATATTATTTTTCTCTATCTCATGTCGCAGTGCTTTTTCTTTTCCCACTTTTGAATATTTTGTTTTATTTGTTATGTCAATGTATTCTTTTTAATTTTAAACTGATGTATTATTAATTGCACAGCCTTGATAACGACCGTGAAGGTCGAAACACGTGTCAGCTGTTTTTCAAGATCCTTTTATTTTGATTTCACGATAAAGACTCACATGGTTTCAAGAATTCAAGACCAAGAATCATTCTTTTTGTCACCAACATTACCAATTCATGTTCAACTAGACTACTTCGGATCAGCGCATCTGATTCACCTTCAATCCCATTACTTTCAATTTATGTGTCCTGGTTCCTTCTAGGGGGTCCAGTGGAAGTGTGTGGATGCTGCAGATCCAAACGGCATTAATTTTCTATATTAACAACCAACAAGCGGTATCAAATAGCGCTCGGTCATCCTACGACCCCTAATTTTTTACTTACAGTCATCCTGTCTGTAGTTTACATTTTCTTTTACCTTTTTAAAAAACATGAGAGCTGGGAGGGACTTGAGGATCTCCAGCAATAAGATATTGAGCACAAAGGATATTTGTAAATATCACAAATAGCTTGCGAAAGACACCACACTTGGATTATTTTGTTAGCTAACTGCACACTAGGCGTGTCCTAATGGTGACAGGTGGTTCAGGTATAAAACATACATATCAATATTCGTATTAAAGTAAAGTGACATAAGAAACTCAGGATAGTATACATTTACAAAATATTATTTATTAATTGCAAAACTGCAATGTGGAAAAGGACAACTGTTATTGAGGTAACCGAAACAAAGATGACTCCCTGTATATAGGAAAAGCACACGAATATCAGACATGAATCACACTGGTTGCAGCAAAGGAGGAAGATGCTGGAAAAACCTAGCCGTGTGGCAATACCCCTCAGGTTATCTTGTTTGGATATGCAGGCAAAGATATAAAGGCCTTTGTTTCTAAGATGGATACCCCCAGTGATATTGGGAATACAAAGTCTGTGCAAGACAGCAAACAATGAATTTTGGTTCATTAACCCCACAGTTAATGCACAGTTAATGCATAGGGTAGTTACCCAAAGGTGTCAACCTTCACTACAGTTTAGCTAAGAGATGGCCCCCAGATGACGTCTGCACTTGAAATAGGATCATTTGGATGGTAAATGTCACCCAAAAGCTCTGTAATTTTTGGGTCTAACTTTTACTCCCAGAGCCTGTAGAAGAGCACTTGTATGCTACTTGATATGTGGCACAATACACAGAAAGGAACTGCAAAGGTGACTGACGCCAGCCATTCCTTCTAAGCTCGTTGATTCAAAGAGAGAGTTAGCAAGCTCGACTTACTGGTGCTGGATTCTCTGCAGGCAGTGGACACTTCATTGAAAGCATCCCACCTGCCTCTAAAATGAAGGCCTTTTAGGATGCAGGCAAATGACTGGCTCTTCTCTTACGAGTGATGTTTTGAACGACCCTAATGTTAAGGATGTTATACGACTGATGCGCCCAAGTCCTCATGCTATGATATGATAAATCATTTATAGCGCACCTGTAGACAAGGGCTTCTAGGCGCGACAAGACAAGGAATGGGAGAAAAAGGGAGGACAAAACAAACGATCTCAGTAGGCCTTGTGTCATTCAGATCGTGCAAGTGCAAGGTGAAGTGAGAAGAGAAGTGCCAGGGGGAGGGAAAGGGAAAGTGCAATAAGCTTAGCTCAAGTAAGTGTCATGCAGGTTTTTAATTCATTGCTAGCCACTGGCTTCATAACTGAGAGGTGGAAAATTTGAACCATTGTCCCCATTTAAAAAAATGCAATAAATCACCTCTGACCTCATATCGCCCCATCACTCTGTTGGATGGAACATCACAGCTTTTTTCACGTGTTATCATAAAAAGCTATAAGAAAGGGTTATCAAGCACCCTATCCTTTCTGATATGCAGCTAGATTTGAGGCCTGGCATGGGTAAGATTAACTAACATGCCAACCTATATGTGTTTCTCTTTAAGTATATTTGTATCACGAGGACAACTGTATATGTGGCCTTTATGGGTCGAGTTCTACCTTTGACCACATAGACAGAAGTCTTCTCTATAAGTCCCTTTATGCAATGGGTGTCCCAGTCCTGGAATCTCTACATGCTGATGCTCCGTGTTCGACACGGTAATGGTGGAGAAGGGGAGAAAGGGCCCCTCCACTTCAATGTATATGCTGATCACCTCCCATTATTCCTGGAGGAACTGGGTGCAGATGGATGTACCACAGTGTGCCTGTTTTAAGTTACGTTGATTTTGTAGCACTCTTAGCCAGAACTCCCATATCCTTGCAGATACTGGTGGAGGTTTATGGGGCTTTCATGAGAGAGATTTGTATGCACACTTTCGACTTATTTAGCCTTTTGTGACAGCAACATTTGGAATAAATAAACACATTCCATTTATGTACAATACAAAGGTAAAACATTAAAAAGTATAAAAAATAATAAAACATATATAAAGCACGCATCTTACGATTAGACTAAACAGCAACAAGTAATTTACAGGACCCAGTAATACATTAAAAGGCAGAGTTTGTTGTGCCAGTAATATGGCCCCAATTATGCACCGCACTTAATCGTGACAGCCCGATTAAATATAAGATTGAATACAAAATACGTCTCCAAAATCACGTTTCACCCTTGACCCCATAAATACCATCCAGATGGATCTAGTCACGGGGGAGACTTGGGTTCGGTACAGGTGAGAATTGATTAGTGCTAAAACATCCTTACTCGCAGCCCCCTTGGTTCAACCCAATAGCCTATGTTTGTTGGGTTCCATGCTGATCTCTGACGCCACGCCCCTCCGCCCCCCAGATAAAACCTGCCACTGACGAGGTGATATCGCCTTCAAATTCCCAGAGGAGAAGCTGCAGTGCCATTCTCCATTAAACCTTCCTTCAGTAAGTGTGGTTTGATGCATCTTGGTCTTTAGTTATCTTATGCTTGACATGTGAGAAGGAAGTGTTGCACATTTTCATCCACTTCCCCACACATTTTGCACTGGAGGAGTTGTTCCATTTCTTCAAGGTTTTCGCCAACTGGAGTGTATGTTCTCTATCTAGTGCAAAGAGGAGTCTAACTTGTGGATTTACCAATGTTGACAAGTAAGGTTCTCCCCAGATCAAAAATATCCGCTCAACCTAAATGAGCAAGTCGCCCCAGTCCCTCTTTGCAAATACGTTTTGTTCTTGCTGATCAGGAGTTTCATAGCTTGTTTTTCATCAGCCTATATGGGTCAGTGAGGCGGTAAAGTGGTTCCAGGATGTGTCCTAGTCCCAATGATGACAGATCTTTTCCCAGCTCGTTCTTCTGGGTGGACACAAAATATTGGGCAAGCCCACTAGCTCCTTGTTTTGCGATGTGATTATTTTTATTGCATACCTGGCCGGTGAAACCATCACCCTCCTTAGTTGAGTACAAAAAGCAACATCAGCGAACAGGGCAGCATTTGGGAAGCCTATCTGAAGATATAACAGCTGTTTCCAGAAGTAATGCTCACAAATGCCAACCCTGGATACGTTGTTGTCCAAGCCCCAGATCTCAGCTCCATAGGCTACCATGCCTCCGAACTTTGCTTGGGGGACTTTTCCGACTTCCGGCCTGAACTTGTCATTGTGCTTAAAGGCAAAGCTAATAATCACTCTCCCTGCAACTGCCACTTTTCTTGTTGTAGGTTCAATATGTTCTTTCCATGTGAGATTTTGTGTTATAGAGATTTTGTGTTCTAGCCACTCCCAAGTATATGATCAATTTAACACCTCAATGATTCCACCCTCCATCCTGAAACTGCATTATTTTTTCTTATTGTGGTGTCTGTTGAGGATAGTTACTTTTGTTTTTGACTTGTTCAGGATTAGGTGGTCATTTATACAATAGAAAGCTACTGCTTGAAGTTGGTTTCTGAGAGCATTCAGGGTTCTTGCAATGAGTACTGAGTCGTCTGCATAGAATAACATTGCTACTGTCTTTCGATTAATGGTATCAACATCCTTAGAGGCCTTTTCCATGCACTTGGACATGTCATAAATGTATAAAGAGAATAAGACTGTTCTGGGCTCTGTCTCTGGGAAAACCCAGATGGGGATGTTCTTTTGAGTGGGGATTTAAATGCACGTTGCCTATAAGGAGAAACAAAGAGAAATGGTTAATAACAATATAAATGATAATTTTAAGCAAAAAGTAGAGCTGGGGCACAAATTATTTTAACCTTATAATGTTGAGTAAATATATGAGATTCATTTGGGTGGATGTTATTCTCGGTACAATAATGGTCGTCATAGCAACATTGATTCTGTATTTATGACTTCTAACATAAAGGAAAATATATTAACATCTATGTTGGATGAGTGCCCACTCTGGGATAAGTGTGAGACTAATCAATAGGGATACTATTGCTAGACTAGAAGGACATTGAATGGTTAATTAAAAGCGATTCGGAATTTACTGTAATCATTGAAGAATATACCATATAAATGAGTTAATCACAACTGATACTGCTTTGCTATGATTTTCCTCTGGTATGAATGGAATGGTGATGATTAATAGAATAGCAGAATTAGTGCAGACAGTTGGAAGGGGCATAACTAAGAATACCATCAAGAATGTAGGTAATAATATTAACCACAAATCCAGAATATATGATTATCACATTGCTGCAAAGAAAAGAGAGGTCAGAAGATTAATCTGTATATTTAATTAAGATTGGAATATGGCTATGAGTGAGAAACAGATAAGATAAACCAGATAAAGAATACATATAGGAACTGGCTAATTACTCACAGAAATTCCACAGAAAATGTACAGTGGCAATTCATGTGCCAGACGCTGAAGACGAATGACAATGTTACATTTTGGAGGCTTGTAAATATCTACACTAATTATGGAGAAATGCTATGATTAATGCTGTAAATGAGCTGTAATGGGTGAAGCATTTACAGAGCGTTTACTCATCTCAAGAAGAATCTATAGGGTGTTCAGTGGAAAGAATAACAAACAGCCCAGAACCATTTGAAGAGGATGATATTTATAGATGCATAATGGCCCTTTGATCGGCCGGAGCACCAGGCATTGTCGGATTGCCTATTAAAGTAATTAAATGTTGCCCCACTAACTGGGCTATTATCTTAAATACATTACACAAGTATATATATTTAAGTAGATTGGTACCGGAAGCCTGAAAAATGTCATGTGTGATACCAATCTTTAAAAAGGCTATAAGATATGACCCTAGTAATTATCGTTAGTTGGCATTACAAGACGTCCCAAGATTTTTTCTTAGCAATCTGACATTAACGGTAATCCTAACATGGATAGAGACAAAGCATGTATTGTCTCCATATCAAACTGGATTTAGGGCAGGATTTGAAACCTTCCATAATATCTGGATATTGAAAGTTCGGAAAACCAATGCAAAAAGAAATCCCAGTATAAATTATATCTGGTGTATATGGACTACAAAACAGCTTTTGACACTGTAAGCTGGGTTAAAGTTTGGAGTAAGTTAATACAATGGGAAATGGCCAAGTATTTATTAGCATTTGTGAGACAATTATATGAGAATACATCTGTGAAGGTACAATTAAATCTAGATGGAGAGTTATCAGAAAATATGAATACCAATAATGGATTAAAACAGAGTTGTGTGCTGGCACCCATGTTATTTAATCTATGTATTTCAGATCTGGGTGATTATATAAAAGGTGCACATATTTTCACCCACAAGATAAATAATAAACACATAAGCTGGCTCGGTTATGCCGACGATGTTGTTTTGTTGGATAGAAGTGTGGTTGGCCTTCAGTGTTCTCTCGCTGCTTTAGTAATTTACTCGAGATTAAATCATTTCCAAATAAATGTAGGCAAAACAAAAACAATGATTATTGGAGATAGACCTCTGTATTGTAGATTTATTTGGAAAATAGATCATAAAAGATTACAGCAGTTCACTGATTATAAATATTTGGGTGCAGTCATAGATGTTGGAATAAGTAGCAGCTATTTGGAATATTATACTGAAAAGAAAATAAGTAGTACGTTTATGTTACTGATAACATTCATAAAAAGCGGGGGGCGGTCATTCATTAGAGGGCTTGTTACAGTTTTATGAGGCTTACCTGATTCCAAGTAGCTATATCCAGAAAAGAATGTGAAGTGGTTAGATAGATTGGAGGGGAGAATATGGCATAGGGTGCTCGGATTGGGCAATGGTATGCCGATTGAGGCACTAAGATTAGAACTTGCTTTAATGTCACTTTGGACCAATTATCAGATCAAATGTAGTCTATGGCTATTGAAGATAATGTTAAGTGACCTTTGTACATTACTGGGTGACTTTAGTGTATCATTAAGAAAAGAACCCTGGAATGATAAATTATATTTACATGAGTTTAGATATGAATGCAGTATATTTCATGAACAGATTAATTGGTCACCTAATTTAGAGGATAGTTATTGGACCAATAAGAAGATATTATATAAAAAAGCAAGTAAACTCTAGGGAATTTGCCACACAGTTATTTGTTATTCCTCCCCCAGTAAATTATTTGCTTGTCGTTAGACACAAGGAACTGTGATGGCTGAAAATGAAATTGAGATTTAATAGTTTATCTTCATGTCTGATAACAGGAGCATGGACAGGTATACCCAGAGATGAAGTTTGTCATGTGTCGCTAGATAGTACGCACCATTTATTGACCGCATGAATGAAATTAAGTTTTTATTATGTTTGTATTATATACAGGTTTACAGTAATTATGTCCATGATGTGTGTACTAAAGATGGAGATACTTTTTGGTCTTATCGACTTCAGGACGATCTACAGAAGTATCAAACAGGATTTGTAATTTGTGACAAATTATTCAGGATAAACTAAATAATTGATTTTAGCAACATGAATTTATGCATTCTAATGACAATTGTTATTTGTTATTGTGCGTTACTTTTTTGTAGTTGGTATAATATTTGTAATGTGTTCAAAGTTTTGTTTGTAAACTTAATAACACTAATAAAAAAGTACATATATGTAAATGATTAGTCTTATTTGAGGCCCACCTGATCTCAGTCCCACTGCCTTATTGCTCTGAGCTGCTCTAAACATTTCCTTTCCCCCTCTTTTAGTCTTGTCTTTTCTTCTTTCCTCTCTCAAGTTGACTTTTGATCCTTCTCTTTCTTCTTTGTTGTCACTTGCTCTCTACTTGATCTTAATTGCACTAACGCTTCAAAGATCCTCTTCACCTCTACTTTAATACTTTTCTCCACCTCCCCCACCTGACTGCTCCTCAAAGCTCCTCTCCACCTCCTTGTTTGCTCATCTCCTCTGTCTCTATATATATGTTCGTTCTCAATGCCCGTCCAAGCACTGTCCCTTGAACTCACACTTTCTGACTCCCACATCACATTGCCTCCTCTGCACCAGCATTTGTATACTCCTGCATGTCTTTCCCTCATGATGCCTAACTGCTCAGGGTTCTCTTTTAGGCAAACATTTTGAGTGTTCTTAGTGGTTTGCTTGCATGTGTTGAAACTATAACATTCTCAGCTGATTTAGTAACACGCTGCGCTCGCTAGTGTTCCTTTGATGCGCTCCGCCCTCTTGAAATTGTATTTTGTGATAACGCAGTTGCTGCCTGCAAGACTTATCAAGTCCTCTTTGAGACTGTGATCGGAGAGGGCCAGATGCTACAGTCTGCATAGGACTCTACAAATTATCTCGGCGCAGTCCTTGAGTAACTCTTTATTCCTGAGGGTTTTTGAAATGACACAGTGGGTCTGCACGAGTGTGGGTGAAGCAAACTTGTGAACTTGTATTTTTGTTTAAACAACTCCTCCATAGTAATGCTTGGACTCAATAGACACCCGTGGAACCTGGTCAATTGCCTACTGGAGCCTGATGGTTAAATCCCTCAGTGTTGAACAAAAGACATTTTTTTCTTGGAGGGAAACAGTGTGTCTTCTCAGATACACAACACCCTCTCTGGTCGGACTAGCAGGACATCCCTGATATGCATTTGGGGTTTTAAAATCAGGGGCAGGCAGTTATAGGGGCCTGTAAAATGATTCAAAAGATTACCAGTCCTTCATTGCCTACATGACAGTATGCGCTGTAGTGCACTCTCTACAAGACCACACTGTGGCTGTGGGATGATCTTGCCCCCCCCACCCCTGCTCCAGTCAAGCCCTTTGTTTCCAGTTCCAGTTTAAAAGTTACATTCAGGGATCCAGTGTTGGTTAGTTTGGAATGCTGGCACATGTGGCAGGAATTGGTCATAGATACAGTTTCCACTGCAGCAGTGCCAGTTGACCCACAGTTGCTTAGGTAATAATGGTAAGAAAATTGGGACATATGTGTACGCCAATGACAGGATCGTACTCTGATCAGATAAATTGACATTTACAGATACGACATGGAATATTCAAGGTTTTATGTCCAACAGACACCTCTGGCAAATCATGTCTTATGTTAATAGATACCAACTTTTTTTTTTAACTTTATTTATTAAAAGCTTGGCAACGCAACAACGGAAAACGGCCGTACATAACTTGTCAGTGAACATACATCAGGTGTACATATAGAGTCTCAAATTGTTCATGAGCAGTGGAACACATTTTTTAAGGTGACCAGTAGGATGACATCAACACCAGTATCATGAGTATAGCATTATAAAGGGACTAAGCAAGTCCATGGGGGGGCGGGGCGGTGGCGGCTCGCTGACCTCGTCACCCAAACTGGCAGACAGGGAGGTGATGTATGAGTGGAAGGGGCCCCACATATCATTGGGTCTATCAAAGGTTGCAGTAGTAGCCTGCATTCTTTGGTGTCAGCAGCCAATGTGACCGCGCAGAGCCATTGTTCGTGCGTGGGGGGTCTGGGCCATAGCGAAAATACAAGAATGAACCAATAGATACAATCTTAATATACTGCACCTGTAAGTGGCACACATAACCATTGCCTCCCACACGCCTTTGTCTGTAAGGTGGCGTGTACACAGGTGTTATACTTCATACTGCCCTAGCCCCAGAGGAGTCACCATTTTAATTGACAAGACTCTTAAGTTCAAATTGCCACCGGTAGAATACAAGACCGAAGGAAAGCACTTGCTGCTGACATTTGGTGAAAAACAGCACATGCAAATAGAAATACTTAAGCATTAATTCTGCACTTCAAAGGTCAATGGCCCAAGCTCGAGATAATAGGCCTAACTGAAGAAAGGGCCTTTACCAGGTTGCTATAGACCCAGGAGTGGAGCATTGTTGCTATTAGCAACCTGGAGCAAAAGCCTGAGGTGCTTAGGACAAGTTTATATTAAAGTAATATGGGCTGTGACAGGCGCACAGATCGTGGAGTAAGGGGAAGTGCAAGTGATTTCAATCCGGCACTTCACCTAAGTCAATGCCTAGCGTGGGATGCACAACTGAAACCCTTATAAATTTATATGTGTCTATAAGTTCTTTTATTTCTGAACGATATACCACTTATATGACGCGCCTCTCTTTGAATCTCCCCCGGTCACACTGAACCAGGAAGGAGGCTGGTTTGCAAAGTTAAAATATTTATTTATGGATTTCACAATATATATATCACACGATTTTAATGGGCATACAATAATCACCAATGGGGTGATGTCACACTAGCAACCTCTTTAATCACAAGGAGCAATGATGGGAAAAACCAATGCAGCATAGAAATAATACTTTTGTGTGTGTTCAATCAAATGGCAATGTGATTACTACCCTGCACACCCCTCAATCCCCCCAATATGCAATATGAAGAAATAGAAGGAGAGAAACAGGTTTCAGGAATGCAGAATTTAAGCAAATATATCAATCCCAATTTCCCCCCAGCAAACACCAAAGAAAAACAGAATTAATTGGCAAACTTGTCAAAAATGGTTTTAAGTTGGGTTTGAATGAATGGGTAAAACATTGAAAATAGTTTTAATCCACTGAAATTGTTGCAATTCTAATCGGAGCCGCTTTGTATGGGTTCAGACAAACACTAGCAATGATTTGAGAGTAACAAGCAAGTTGAAAACATAATTTTGAGGTCGGGTGCAATGAAAAGCTATTGTACACGTTATAGATTTTAGCCAAACAAAAATTTGCGCCAAACTTTTCCACACGCGGTAAATGCGATTGCGGAAAAACTATAAGGAGTTGATCAGGTTTTTGCCTGCCGAGATGCTTGCCTTCTTCAGATGAATATATCAGTGCAAAGATGATTTTAACAATATTATTACAGAAGCACTATAGGATAAGAGAGAGAGTTCAGGCAAGACAAAAAGATTTTCTAACAATACAGTTCTGGATATAAGATAGATTTGATTGGGATAGGGATGACTATGGACAGTACATAGGCTAGTGACAATCCTATACTATGGATACTCACTACCAATGTTTTGAATGGAACCGTCAGGGATTCTTTCTGGGACAGACTGCTGGGCACACCGGACTGGTCTGGTTCAGCGATCAGCAAGGCGCTCTGGACACTGCACAGCAGGACTGAACAGCAAGGCGCTCTGGTCTACACTGCACAGCACGACTGGACTGGATCTGCAATGGCTCTCTGGTCTGCACAGCACAGCATGGCACCAGGCTGGGATTTAATCTGCCCTTCTGGTTATGAAGATGATTCTTTGGCAGGCAAGCAGTTACAGCACAGCCTGGCTGCTTCTTTGGTTTCCCCTTTAAGTTGAGGGATCCGTTCTGGAAGTTAGTCCCAGCTGAAAGTGGATCAGCTATGCTCTGAGCCTTTCTGCTTGCAAAGTTTTTGGAGTCTGGAACAAGGAGTATGGATGGATCTCCTTCAAAGTGCTTCGCCAAATTCGGGATGGTCGGTGGATCAGTGTCTTTCTAGGTCCTCAGCTGTCTCTATTTATGTGTTTGATGAAGGGGTGGGTATGCTGAATTATCCTAGGCGCACCCCCTAGGTAGTCAATTGGCTAAAGTCTGCTCTCTCCCTTGATTGGAGGAGAAAACAGAGTGTCATCATGGTGATGTAGTTTATGAGGCAAAACATCCTCCCCTTTGCCTTTTGCACATAAACTCTATTTTTGATATAATACATCTTTACATGTGTACAATCTTTATACCAATAACATACGTAGATCACATATTTTGTGGAGTACACCCTCTTCCAAGCCTCTTTGCTGTGAAATCTTTGGTCTGGATTTGGCAACTTTTCACACTTTTCGTCCGTGACACATCTGATTTGTCCATAATTTTGTACATATGTGCGCATGATATCTGGGCATAATCATATGAAGTTTCATGCTCCTGACATAAATACAATTGCTACAAAACCATAATTTGCACTGTGTCTTCTCAGAACATCGCACAGATTTCTGGCACCTCTTAAAATGTGCCCCAAATAAATCACATTAACACTGCTACTAATTTTATAATTTTTACAAATTTGCACAGTCCTTTATCAGTCTTTTTAGAAATATTCTTTCTGCGCTTTGGGAATCAACAAAAATGTCTATCTCCGCCTCCATCTCTATCTTGTAGCTCAAGAGCAATCTCCGCCTTCTTCCTCTGGCAGAGGCTACTGTTGACACTTTGCAATCTGCATATCCTTTCAGCCAAGGAAGGTTCATTGTCTCTTCCAGGAGCAGCCCAAAATCGCCTCCCTTCTTAATCAACACCTGAATGTGAGTTCCTCGTCCAGAAAGCAGAAGGGAGGTGCCTTGTCCAGTGGGGGAAGTTGCTTTGTAGTTTTGGCTTGCATCAGGCTTACTTTAAAAGTCACTTTGTTTAATGTTTCTTTGTTGAAAATAAACGTGCAATTTTAAAACAGGCAACTAGAACTCTCGTTCAAGTCTCTAAACCATGGAGATTAAATACTTGCAACCTATATTACTTTTGATAACAAGTCACTTAATTTCCAGCCATTTGATTTCAATTGCTCAAGTTTAAGCTTCTGATGCAACTAAATGACAGCTGTCATACAGGCGGCCGCTGGTATTGCGCACATATTTTGACAAAGTTTCACAGGCAAGCACACTTTTTACTGTGGATATTTTGATGATAGATTCTGCTTTTCCTGACATTGTGTGTTCATATTTATTCCTTAAATGAAGTGGCGGGTAACACCCAGCAAAGATATTGGATGTTTTTGTGGTGTTTTGGACCGGTATTTTGTGTTTTCAGCAACCAAGAAAAAGGGATTTAAGAACAATTTCTGGGTTTCTTTCAAGAAAGCACTGCCTTTCATGCAGTTTCCATTTTTCCTTGGTAGGCAGCCCAGTGGCATGTTTCAGCAGTGAGGTCTCCTTCCACCACTGACAACAGGCAAAGTAGCTTTGGCAGCCATCTTTTTGTGCTTGGTGTAGCACAATTTCCTTAGGTTTTGGCACGTATGGGGTTTTCGTGGCCATTTTGCTGATTCTGGTGCCACCAGCACACAGTGATGCTGCAGGGCAGAGCCTGGTGGGTTAAAACATCCCACAAAGCCCCCCCTCGTGATTTGACTTCTGACCGCCCGTCAAGGGGAAGTCGTGAGATTGGGATGTTCAGTTTTTTTCTTTCTGGTCCAAATGTCAAAATTCATCTGCTTCTCCCATCAGTGCTGGATCGACAGGCTCTCCTTGCCGGTTCCTGATGAGAGCATGGAGCGATACCCCGGGCCCCTTGGGTCTTTCTATCAGGTTTGATGGTAATAATATCAGGTAGGTCGGTAATATCTTCTTCTTTACTGTTGTAGAAGAATAATCCAACTTCTTTCTTCGAGGTCGCCGGGCTTCAGCCTTCATTTTTTTGTGCAGATATGGTCTGCCTCGGAGGAAAGCCACCGTGATTGCAGTCCTGTGAATCTCCGGTGCCTCCTTTCCGCAACAGCCAGAGCGGTGGAGGGAAAAAGCCATAGGCGTGAAAAAAAACCCAGATCTTCATGAGTAAGTACTGCCGCCGGTCAGGATGGTATGTACCAAATGAACGTAGAATCCAGGACAAATAGTGGTCAGGAAGGAAATCTCCCTGCAGGAGATCGAGAGGAATCTGGAATAAACAAACAGCCAAAAACGAAATGGTAAGATAACGGAACAAGAGGATTCACTGACAGGAGGGAATCACACAAATTAGACAAGTAAAGACAGAACAGGGGAAACAGAAAAAGAGGAAGGAAACCAAGAGGGATAAGGGCGACAGGCAAACAGCGATGCAGAGAGCATGAAAGGAAGCAGAGAGGAATGCAAACTGTCACCAATAGAGTGGGCGGATCACTGCCAAGGGAAGTAACAAGGAGCGAAGGCAACAAGGAGAAATCCAGTAAGTTACAACGCGCCGAGCCGCCGAGTACTGAATCGGAAATAGAACTCGGCGGCGGCCATGTTGAAAAAGACTAGACTGCTGCGGAACGTTGCAAAACAGCATGATGGCACACTCTAATGGCGGTTGAGCTTCCATTTCCTCCATACTCGCCAGTCTCCCGAGTTCGTGATAGTATGCCCCCTTCGAAGACCTCGCCCTCCCGGCCTACCCGGGTGAAGACGATGGTTTTTGCACATCAAACGAGGGGCCTGAATATTTGAACAAGGTTCCCAGGTATCCTCAGAAGAAGGGTACCCTTTCCAGTGAATTAAATATTCCAGGAGGCCCGAATCTGTGAGACCTCATACTCTTCTGAAGTAGAACTAGGAATGACCTAGAGCTTGGGAGCAGACTGTGTTCGGGTACCAGGCAAGTAAGTTCGTAGAAGAGAGGCATGAAAAACTGGATGTACCCACCTCAGGGTATTGGGTAACTTGCGGCAGTAGGATACAGGATTGATTTGGGATAGTATCTCATAGGGACCGATGTAACGGGGAGACAATTTGGAAGGATGTAACCAGCGAGGCAAGAATTTTGTAGAAAGCATAACCTTAGTGCCTTTCCTCCATTTGGGTACCTGACTGCGATGTCTATCAGCCTGTTCTTTATAATGACTGCTAGCCTCTTGAAGACTTAGACTAGCGGTAACGTGGGCTTCTTTGATTCTCTCAAGGTTGGTCTCTATGGTTGGCGTGTATGAATCTACAGAGAATGTAGGCACTATGGATTGAGGATGTATACCATAGGTACAGTAGAAGGGGCTGATCCCCAGCACAGAATGCACCGAGTTGTTGTGCGTGAACTCTGTGCTGGGGAGCAGAGATACCCAGTTGTCTTGCTGTTGGTTTATAAAGCATCTGAGATACTGTTCCAGAGTCCCATTTAGCCTCTCTGTCTGTCCATTGGTCTGGGGATGGAACCCTGAAGAGAGAGCTCTTTCGATCCCCAACTTCTTACACAATGCTGTCCAAAATTTGTAGGTGTATTGGCTACCCCGATCTGATACAATTTTCAAAGGAAGACTGTGTAACCTGAAAATGTCCTTCAGGAAGACATCTGCCATCACTGAAGCGGAGGGTATTCCGATTATGGGGGAAAAATGCGCTAACTTGGAGAAGGAGTCCACTGTGACCATGATGCAGGTGCAACCTAGGGAGAAGGATAAGTCCACTATAAAGTCGGTTGAGATGTGTTTCCAAGGTCCAGGTGGAATTGGTTCTTGATGAAGAAGTCCCAAAGGCTTCTGCGTGAGGTGTTTGCTCCATTTGAGAACTTTGTGTTGGAGATCGGGGGATGGAATGAACAGTTTTCCGTGGCCAAGAATAAGCCATCTCTTCTTACCTTTGGCTGCTTCAGAAGGACCGATGCAGGCTGTTCCAGGCTAAGGGAGGCCTCTTGAACTTGTTGCAAAAAGGATGTCACGGTGGAAATAATCTGAGTATGAGGGAACATCAGTTCCTTGCATTGTGTAGGTTTTTTTTCGATTTCTTCTTTGCGTGATAAAGCATCAGCAATAAGATTTTGAGAGCCGGGTATGTAAGTGATAGAAAAATTGAACTGGGCAAAAAAGTGAGCCCATCTGGCTTGACGTGTATTGTAGCATTCTTGCTGTTTAAGAACTTGCAGGTTTTTGTGATCCGTTCTTATTTGAAAGGGATGCAGACTTCCTTGAAGTAGGTGTCTCCACTCCAGACAGGCTAGTTTCATGGCCAACAGCTCCTGTTCGATAACGGAATAATTCCGTTGGCTCGGGCTCAAGGTCTTGGAAAAGTAAGCAATGGGATGTTATAATCCTTGATTGGATTGAAGGGGAACAGCACCCACCGCTGCTACAGAGGCATCGGTTTCCAAAATAAAACGCTGTAGTTGGTCAGGCTGTTTTAGGACAGGAGCGGTGCAAAATCTTTGTTTTAAGCTGGAGAAACTGTCATCAGCTTCCTTAGACCAAAGAAAAGTCTTCTTCAAAAGAGAGGTAATAGGAAGAGTGATCTGAGAGAATTCAGGGATGAATTTTCGGTAAAATTAGCTAGTCCAAGAAATCGTTGGATTTCTTTAACCGAAGAAGGAGGTGGCCCGTTCAAAATTGCCTCTACCTTCTTTGGATCCATGGTGATCCCTTGGTCGGATAGGATGAATCCCAAATAAGATATTGAGGACTGAGAGAAAGCGCACTTTTCAGGTTTAGCCAGAAGGTGATGCAACTGGAGCCGGCGTAATGCCTCCTTAACATGACACTGATGGTCCTCTAGATTGCGAGAGAAAACCAGTATATCGTCTAGGTATACTACCGTGGTTTGAGCCAACAAATCTGAGAATAAACGGTCCATAAATCACTGGAAAACAGAAGGAGCGTTGACTAGTCCAAACAGCATCACCTGGTACTCAAACAGGCTGTATGGAGTGCGGAAGGCCGTTTTCCATTCGTCACCTGCTCTAATGCAGAGCAGGTGGTATGCATTCCTGAGATCGAGCTTTGTGAACACCACTGAGGCTTCAACAGACTCTAACACTTCTGTAATGATGGGCATAGGGTAACGGTCCTTAATGGTTAGCTTGTTTAAACCCTTATAGTCGATACAAGGTCTTAGTTATTTTTATGTCTCTTTTTGGAATAAAAAACAAGGATGCCCCGCGGGGGACCGAGAAGGTTTGATGAGCCCATCAGCGAGATTGTCATCCAGATATTGCTTGAGTACCTTCTTTTCGGATACCGAGAGTGGGTACATCCGGCTAAAGGGAACCAATGCTTGAGGAACTAGGTTGATTCTACGAACCTCCGGTCGATGTGGAGGTAGTCTATGGGGAGACTGTTCCTTGAAAACATCTGAAAATTGGGTTAGGTAACTGGGTATGCAATGGATTGCACTGGTTTCGGTAGAACATACGGTTTTAACATGTTCAAACAGTGGCTTGGGTAGACACTCCTCTTTACAGTGCTGAGAATGAAACCTCAACAGATTGTTGGTCCAGTTGATAGTAGGATTGTGTTTTCTGAGCCATCCTATACCCAGTATAACCGGGAAGTGGGCTGCACAAATGATGTCAAAGCTAATTTTTTCTGAATGTTGTTGGATGAAGACTTTTACTTCCTCGGTGGTATGAGTAATAAGCCCGGAACACAGGGGTGTTCCATCCACTCCTTCCACCTTTTAATCTTCCGTCTTTGAGAGTCTCTTTAGACCCACCTTGTCCGCCCATATGGTGTCCAAGAAGTTACTGGCAGCTCCACAATCCAACAGGGCTTGTGTGTCAACTTCTTTCCCTCTGAACTATCTTTACTGCTATAACCATCAGACGTGAATCCTCGGATGACTTGGTGGAGGTGACAGAAAGGGTTGTGTAGGGACTGGGCTTCGCCCCTCGATAGTCCGTCCTATTAACTACCGAGGGCGTTTGTTTCCCGGTCTCCTAGGAGGAACATCTGGACAGTCCCGCAGCAGGTGGGAGGAAGCACCACAGTACATACAGAGGCTTCCCTCTCTTCTTCTTTTTCTCTCTTCGGGAGTTAATGGCGCCCGAGTAGTCCCAATCAGCATAGGTTCAACTCGGATGGGATGCGTGGCAGGAGAGGAGGGCAAGGGGTTTGCTTCAGGATAGGGTCCCAAACTGCAACTCTTCTTCTCATTCTTACATTCAGTCAAGCGGAAATCAATTCTTAGAACCGCAGTGAGGAGGTCAGAAAAAGTCTCAGGACGAGGTTACGAGCAAACTTGTCTTTCAGTTCTTCTCGCAATCCTCTGCAAAAAATGGTATATTGGGCTTGTTCTTGCCAACTCGCCTCGGCCGCCAATTTTCTGAAGATTGAGATGTAGGTAAGCAGGTCAGAATTTCCTTGACGAATATCCAGCAGATCCTCACTGGCTACGAAGGCACACTCTGTCCGGAGGAATGTCTGTTGTAGGAGAGCTTTAAAGGCTGTGAAATCTTGCAGAACCGGGTCGGACTGGGATACTAATGGCGTTGCCCATGCCAAGGCATTACCCGACATATGAGTAAAAATGAATCCCACCTTGGCATGATCGGTAGCGAAGGCGCCTTTCCTAAAGGCAAAGTGAATGTTACAAGCCTCCAAGAATTCTTTTACTTTCCTTTCTGAGCCGTCAAATTTCCCTGAAACCAGGGGTAGAGGAGGGAGATCAGCAGTTTGCTGTTCTCTAGCAGCCACCCTTTGCTGTAAGGCGGCATTGTCAGCTTTGAGTGTCTGTACTTCGAGATTAAGGTTTTGAACCGCCGCCACAAGTTCTTGAATCTGCTGTAGTGTGGCCATCTCTTCAATCGGGCGTTGCAAGCTATCAGGTTTGATGGTAATATTATCAGGTAGGTCGGTAATATCTTCTTCTTCTCTCAGGAAATGGAGCTCTCCCTCTCCCCCTTCCTCCTCACCTGATGTTGTAGAAGAATAATCCAACTTCTTTCTTCGAGGTCGCCGGGCTTCAGCCTTCTTTTTTTTGTGCAGATATAGTCTGCCTCTGAAGGAAGTCACTGTGATTCCAGTCCTGTGAATCTCTGGTGACTCCTCTCCGCAACAGCCGGAGCAGTGGAGGAAAAAAGCCACAGGTGTAAAAAAAAAACAGATCTTCACAAGTAAGTACCGCCGCCTGTCAGGATGGTATGTACCAAATGAACGTAGTATCCAGGACAAAAGGTGGTCGGGATGGAAATCTCCCTGCAGGAGATCGAGAGGAATCCGGAATAAACAGACAGCCAAAAACGAAATGGTAATATAACAGAATAAGAGGATTCACCGACAGGAGGGAATCACACAAATTAGACAAATAAAGAGGAAGGAAACCAAGAGGGATAAGGGCGACAGGCAAACAGCGATGCAGAGAGCCTGAAAGGAAGCAGAGAGGAATACAAACTGTCAGCAATAGAGTGGGTGGATCACTGCCAAGGGAAGTAACAAGGAGCGAAGGCAACAAGGAGAAATCCAGTAAGTTGCAATGCACCGAGCCGCCGAGTACTGAATCGGAAATAGAACTCGGCGGCGGCCATGTTGAAAAACACTAGACCGCTGCGGAACGTTGCAAAACAGCGTGATGGCACACTCTAATGGCGGTTGAGCTTCCAATTCCTCCATACTCGCCAGTCTCCCGAGTTCGCGATACTTTCCTTCTGGTCCCTGGGTGGTCCTCCTTGGTGCTTGGTTTCAAATTCTAGGATGACAACACAGAGCATATTTGTAGACATTTTCCTCACCACTATTCATGTAGTGGGGCAGACACATACATTTGACATATAATGACAATCTCTTCTGTTTACAATTATTACTAATTATAACAGATGGAATAGTTTTATAGTTGGAATTCTAGGGAGCTGGGATGTCCCCCTCTGGGTTTCCAGATGAATCCTCTAATTGCTGCACAGTGTGCCTAGGATGGAAATACTTCAGTTGGTTGATGTGGAACCACTTATCTTCCCCCTCTACCAAACTGCCTTTGGGGATACGGATTTTGTAGGCGACTGGTGAGATTTTGTCTACAATTTCAAAAGGACCCCGCCAGCTAGGCAGAAACTTGTGCTGTTTGGCCTGGTTCCTTTGGAAATTGTATAAGTAGACCCGGTCTCCTACTTGGTATTCTTTTCTAGTTGTCTTGAGGTCATAGTGGGTCTTCATACTGTCTGCAGATCTTTCTAGATTTTGTTGAGCATAGGCAAAAGCTTGTTGAAGGTGTTTTCTCAGATTTTCAACATACTCATGAGTTGTGGAGGCATTGATCAAAGTCTTCTCTTGAGTTCTGTAGAGCAGATGCTGGTGAAGCAACATCCTTCGTCCCGTCATCAGCTCAAACAGTGACATTTTAGTTGCAGGAGAAGGGGTAGATCTGATGGCCATCAGGACAAGAGGTAGTCAGATGTCCCAACTTGGCCCAGAATCTGCCACAACCTTTTTTAATATGCTCACAATTGTCTTGTTGTATCTCTCGACTCCACCACTAGAGGCTTGCTGGTAGGCAATGTGTAGTTTCCTTTTGAACGCAAGTACCTCCCAGATTGTTGTCATCACTTCGCTAGTGAAGTGGCTTCCTCGGTCTGACTCAATCCTTTGGGGTAGTCCAAAACGCAAGAAGATGTGGTTGATCATCAGGGCAGCTGCTGTTTCTGCCTTGCAATTTGGGGCCGGGAGACATTCCACCCATTTAGTGAACAAGCATGTCATGGTCAACATGTAATTGTGCCCCCTAGAGGAGCGAATCACGGGCCCGATAAAATCAACTTTTAAATATGACCAAGGCAGTGTCATCCCCCTCTTTTGGAGAGGCGCACGGTGTGTGAGGGGTGTTGGCTGAAATTGTACACACACAAGACACCCTTCAAGTATTGGTCGAGGTCCTGCCCCATGTGTGGCCAGTATGCAACCTCTCTTAAAATTTCAAGTGTTGTATGAAACCGCCTATGACCGGCTGTGGCCGCTTCATGGGCGTGACTTAGTATCAGGCTTCGGAATGAGGTAGGGACCACCCACTGATCATGGCCAGGTAGGGATCTCTTCACCAACAAACCGTCTTGGATTCTGAACATTTTTGGACATTTCATCAACACTCCGAGGTCCTCTTTCCCAATGTAGTCGGTATCCGTCAGGGGAACGTTTTCAGGGTCCTCAATGTGTTGATAAAACTTACCAATTATTGGATCCCCTTTTTGAGCCGTAATCAAATCAGCATCTGGGGTCTCCTTACTCCATTGTGCATTTGAGAGTTCATTGTGAGCATTTGTCTGGGACCTAGAGATAGCAGTGACCTGGATTTCCCCCAACAGGGACTCGATCTCAAGTAGATCCCCTTGGATGGCTCTGGTTTTGGCCAGCTGATCAGCTAGGTCATTTCCAGTTTTGTCTGTTCCCTGTACTTTAGAATGACCCTTGATCTTTTTCCAGTAGATGGTCATCCCATTCGAGGTGACCAGATCATCAATATTTTGGATTCATTTCCCATGTTTCAATGGTTTGTTATTAGCACATAGCATGCCTCTGGTTTTCCAGTTAACCAGGTGCTCCACGAACCCGTTCCGTACATAATCCAAATCTGTGATTATGACCAGTTTGTGGAGTTGCTGTTGGATAGCAGTGAGGATGGCTTGATGCCCAGCCCTCAACTCTGCCACTTGACTACTTGGGGGACTGATTTTGTACCCAGCGGAGGGTTCTGGGGCATCATTCACTCATGCATTCCCTACGGGGCCACAAGTTCTTTTTCCCCGTTGTTGTCAACATGGTAGGAACATCCATCCACATAGACCGTGGGCATTCCCTCACACTGCTCTTCTTCAAAGACTTTGTGTGGTGAATTAAGGTATGCCTCAATGTTGTCCTTGATTTTAAGACTTTCGTCCTACGAGACAGTTTTCTCTGGCACAATCATGCAAGTCAGCCAGACCTTGCGCGAGGGGACTCTTCTTGTTTTGGCCATATCTGACCACAGGAAAGCCTTGCATTGACAGAATCCAGGAGGTAAGTCGGGAATTACTCACATTTCCGGCCTGGATTCTGTCACTTTGGAGATAGTGCTGAGGCTGCTGTGGAGTCTCCACTATGATGTGTTCCCCCTGGATAAATGGGCGGTAAATCTTCAATGCCCACACCGTCGCCAGGAGTGCCTTCTCACACTCGTTGAATTTTTCCTCCACTGAGGATAGAGTTTTACTCGCATAGGAGATTACCTTGTCATGCTTTTGATATAATACTGCAGTCAAGCATGTATTTGAGTACCGTGTCTCCAAGAAGAACTCCTTGTTTTGACAGGGTAAGCTAGGCAAGGTGCTTGTTAGAGGCTTCTTTTGAGTTGTCTTACTGCCTCGGCTTGTTCTGGACCCCACTCCCACTTGACCCCCCCTTCAAAAGAAGGATCAGGGGTTTTGTGATCTCTGCGTATTCCTCAATGAACTTTCTGCTGTAATTAGTCAGTCCAAGGAGGCTCTTTAGTTCTCACAGAGTTGTGGGGTCTTTTAATTTCTAGAGTGCTTCCACTTTCTTTTTCTGGGAACAGAATCCCTGAGGAGTAATCTCATGTCCCAAGAAATTGACACAGGTTCTGCACCACTGTGCCTTTTGAAAGGAGAATTTTGCTCCGACAGCCCTCAACTGTGTTAGAACATAATGGATCTCCACTATGTGTTCCTCCACAGTCGAGCTTTTGACTAAAACATCATCCACATAGGCCAGGTTACACATTTCACACAGGTCGGGCATGGCCTTATGTAGAAAAATGTTAAATTAATTGCCGAAGTTGATGTATCCAAAGGGAGCCCGGGTCCATGTGTACAGCTGCCCCCCGAAGGTAAAGGCCAGCTTGTATTGGTCATCCCTACTGACAGGTACAGTCCAGTACCCATTGGTCAGGTCTATTGCAGTGAATACCTTTGACCCCAGGATCTGGGCCAACCCTTGGTCTATGTAGGGAAGAGGCCATCAGGAAGTATGGACCCATTTGTTGAGCTCCCTACGGTCGGTGCAGAGTCTCCACTGGCCGTTTGGCTTCAGAATCCCCAGCACCGGATTATTGAAGGTGCTGTGGACTGGACGAATTATCCCACGATACTCAAGGTTCTCAATTATTTCAGTAAGGGACTTCATTGATGCGAGAGGCAAGCGATATTGCTTCACAAACACTGGAGTCATGACAGGGTCTGTGGGAATTGTTGTTGTATGAATGTCGGTGCGACCACAGTCATATGAGTCCACCGCAATGAGATCTTGACAATCTAAGAAAACTTGTTTCAATATTTGGTTTTGCTCCAGAGTCTCACAGACATCAGCTAGGTTGACTCTCTCTTCAACCATCTGCCTAAAGCCTGGAAAAACTTCCGGTTTTGCTATCTCAGCGGCCTCCTCCAGCTGGGTGGAGAAGTCCCTGTTCAAAGTACTGATTTGGACTGGTGGCTTCAGGTGGGGAAGGCAGTCCTCACGGACTTGGAATATCACCTCATCCCTCCTGAAGTCACAGGTCATATCTTTTTTACCATAAGGGCAGGAAGTGTACACCAGGAAATTCCCCCCATGCCGGGTGAAGATCCTGTCTGGTGTTGCGTCAACATCACTATCACTGTCAAAACAGTCCTTGGGGATTGGTCCTAACAGTTCGTTACCTAAGTCTATGGAAAAATGTCAGTCATCAACCGCCAATCCAATAATGGTACCTTTGGCTAGAGTGATACTCTTATTGGAATGGTGTCATGTTCTATGTTGACTACTGGTGTTTGGTTTACCCCCAACCCTTGCTGTTGGAAGTGAGCATTGAGATGGATATAGGTGTCAGGGTTTTTCAGTTTCTGTCCTCTTTTAACTTTCACTTCCAGGGAGAATTGTTGGGTCCGTTCTGGGATGGTGACCTCCTCTCCAACCTGTATTTCAACTGCATAAGGCAGCAGTTGAGCTGACCTAAATGCTTTCTCTGGGTCATCAAAGCCCATGGGATTACCCGCTAATCGGGACCAAGCTTTGAAGTTTATTAGGTCCAAACTAACGGCAAGGCGATTGAGAATATCACTGCCTAAGTAAAATGCAGCAGGGACATCTTGCACGACCCAACAATTATGGACTATGCTCTTGTTGCCTATGGAAATTCTGAGCATACACCTGTAAGGCAGGAGATGTTTGGCATTGGGTGTTTCCAGGTCCATTTCCCATTTGCCTATCAGTTTAAATGTGGGAATGGCTGGACCTTTTGGGAGTTTGCGGAACATGGCCTCGCTGATGAAGCTCTTACCGTTGTTCACACACACTCGGCGAGAACAGAGTCCTTCCCTTCATTTAACTGAATAGAGATGAACAACTGCTCCCCAATTTTCTGAATGTCAGCCAGGCTTTGAGCTGATTTCTCATCTTTCTGCACTATAGGAGTGGGATTTTCTGATTGTGAATTTGTAAAGAATTTCAGAGTGTTTCCTTCCAGTGTGGAATGCCACCTTCGACTGGAAGGAAGGTTGATTTTCAGAAATAGAGAGGACCCCCCATCACCAGTTTGTTGTCCTACTGCAATTACTGTCACGTCTGGGATTTGGTTGTTCTGGAAGTGAAATTCTATTTGGTCAGGTTTTTTCTCAACCATGTGCCATTTAAACTAACATGGTTGAAACTCTGTTTCAATTTCATTGGTCGGTTAGTCTGGGTCCAGAGGACCTTGTTTACACAATCTATGAGCTGTGACAACCTACGCAGGATGTCTTTCCGTAGTAAACAAGGGGTGCCCTCTGGAGTCACAACTATGCCCGGGTGCTTCACCTTGTGTCGCCCAATTTTAATATCCAAATCTGCAGTCCCCTTGACAGGAGGTTACTTCCCGTCAAAGTTCTGAAGTTGTCCAGGAAGAGGGGTGAGAGGATTTTGGTATTTCTCCCCCCTTCCTGAATTCAGTGGATCAATGGCCCTTTTTGACAGACGGGTAGCTTGGGATCCAGTGTCCACCAGTGCCAAAATTGTACACTGCCCCTGTATTTGGACCGGGCATAAAATCTTCCCTCCTTCTCAAGGGGGCAAAGATAATGTACATTTTTGGACAACTGGTGGGTTAGTTTCTTGGTTTTGGACACTGACAGGAAGGTGATTTGGGCAGGATTCTGTTTGGAGTCTTGGGAATCTGAAAGAAAAAGGTGCCAGCTAGATATGGGGGAAGCTTTGGGTTCCCCTGGTTCTGGTTCTGGGCGGCCCCCCGACCCCTTTTGGAGGCAGTCACCAAGAGGGGTTTGAATCAGTGGATTGTCATGCTGATGATTCTGGGATTTGATGATGGGCGATGCTAACTCGGTCCCCACATCTACCCAGTCGGGATTTGGATCCTTTGGGACCCATTTTTCTTTGGGAGGAGTTCCCCCATCTCTGAAGGAGAAGATCCTTTTCCCAGGGTCCTCTGAGGATCCCTCTCCTTCAAACTGGAAGACTTGTACCTCCTCCTCAAAATGGGTCTTTTTGGGTTCTTTATTTCTCTTACCCCCTCTCTGCTCCTTGGGTTACAGACTTTCAGGGGCAGGTTATTTTGGTTCTGGTTCCTGGGTTTCCAGGGGCTTTTTACAAGTATGGAAGGGAGCTTCCTCCAAGGCTTTACACTCCCCTTCCCCTTGTGCCTCCTCCCGGGGAACCGGTGGGTTGTCGGGGTTCTTTCCCCGTGATTGCTCTGGAGCACAGGGTCATGGATTTGAGGCATTCTGTGCTGCCATGCTCATCTGAGGGTTCTGTTGACAGACCCTCCAGCTTATAGCGATTTTGCGATCCCGAAAAAAGGCCACAAAAACGGCCGTTTTGCGCAAAATGCCGCAAAAATGGCCGTTTTGTGCAAAAACAGCATCTTTAAAAAAAAATACACAAAATGTACTTTTTTTTTTTTAAGTAATCTGCTAAATTTAATGTTTTCAAAAAAAATAATACTCAAGGTCCCAGGTTCTCAACTTTTTTTTTTACACAAGAAATGAAATGCGCTAACACATCTCATCACTTGTGCCCCAAAAAAGTGCAGCCCAATCCACAAGGGACACATGAATGGGCACATTTTATATGCGCGCCCATTCAGATGTCCTTTTTTCACCTCCATGATCAAATAATGTGGCGTTTCTGTCAATTTAAGACCGCATCCCTCGTGTCCAAGCAAGATGCACTTTTAAATGTGCAGAAATTGTAAGCAACCCTACGCGCATGGGATGTGGGGCTGCCACTGCATGACAGGGTCTTTCCTGACCCGGTCATGCATTTCTTTTAAGGTATGAACCGCTGCTGTGTCGCTTGCATTTCCGTTCCTCAAACAGGATAAAAATTGAATTTTTGGGTCGCATTTTACAGCGGCAGGCACCTGGAGGGCCTGTCTCTGTGAAAGGCGCTGGGAGCTTGCAGAACACTGTCGGGAGAGCGATTCTATTCAAAGTACTGCCCATTTTGATGACAAAAATCTATTGAATGTTACAATTTTACCTATTTCGTCCAGTACTATTCGATCGATTTTTTATAAATGCTGAACATGTGTTGCGGGGGTGTCACCCGCTCCCCATATTCAGTATTTTTGGTTTAGGGTGGTTTCAGAAGTGTTTTCCCCTTTTTCCTCAAAATTGGAGGCGGGGACAGAAAACAAAAGAAAATAACGAAAAAGGGACCCTGCACAGTCGGATCCGACCCGCGTTAGAGGGACAGATCTGGCACCGCAGGGTTGCAGGGGAAGCGGCAGTGACCAAGCAGTTAAGTAGGGGAGGGGGTGTGGTGGTGGTGAAAGGTACATTTTGGGTTGTTTGGCTGAAGTGCAAATCAATTCACAGCGAAATTGACTACGGTCAATTCCGCCGCAAATAATTACACTTCGGTCAAACAACCCAGAACACCATTCAAGGCAGCTGGCCAGCGCACAATTTGCGGTAAAGCGCAAGCCTGTGGAAATGCGCCAGTCACCTCTGAGAATAAGGTGACCTGCTCATTTCCAAAAATGGGTTGTCTAAAAAGAGCATATCCTCTGTTCTTTTTTTAAATGCCCCATTATTTGAAGAACTGTGTCAAAATCTACATTTAAGAAAACAAAATGGTTACACTATGAGAAAGGGAGAGTGATGGGTGAGATGTGAAGTGATAGGCAAGAAAGCAGAGGGAGAGCAGTGGGTCAGAGGAGGAAGTGCTGCACAAGAGAGCAGAAGAAGCAGTGATGCGGTGGGGCAGAAATCTGAGAGTAAGCAGAGGTACAGAAAGTAGAGGGAGCGTGTGGTCAGTGAGCCAGAAAGCAGAGAGGAAGCGGTGGGCCAGAAAGAGGCAGTGAGCTGCAGATTGGGAAAAAGGATGAAGGAAGAGTGCGATAGAATGGGAACAAGGATGAAAGATGCAGAAGCAGCACAAACGAATGAAGGACTGTATATTGCGGGAGGAATTGTAGAGTGTAAGGTGTGAGTTGGGAGTATGATTTGGAGTGTGGCAGGTGCTGGGCAGTGCAAATTGTGACTTGACAGTGCGACATAGCACGTGAGTATTTGTATGACAGAGTGAGAGATTAAGGAATGTAAGTTGTGATGGAGAGTTGGTGAGATGTGTGTTGGTGAGAGAGGTGTGTGGGTGTTTGGGGGATTGGAGAACATAGAAGGGGAATATTTTCAGCATTACAATTGATAATGATCAATTTAGTTAATACTATTAAATAGGCATGAACATTAAACCAGAAATGTAGCCAACTCAAACACTGTTCTGCCAAGCCAGAGACATCTGGGACTCTTCCTATTAAATTAATACAAAAGATACATAATAATGACCCTGGCTCTCTTGTAGCCTTGCACTCTGCCTATTTCCTGCAATGTGGCAATCTTACACCCTCCAGTTAATACAAAATGTCCCGCAAAAATGCTGCAATAAATAAAGGTTTGTGCCGCAAAATTTGCCATTTCATGCCGCAAAATTTGCCATTTCATGCCGCAAAATCCTGGAAGGTCTGTGTTGAGCCCTCAGCATGCGACCCAGATCCTGTGCCATGTTTTGGACCTGGCGCTCTAGTTGTGACACCCACTCTGGCTGGTACGGGGTTCTCATGTCTCCCCTGGGTTGATCCCAGGAAGGGTAGCTATCCCTTCTCCCAAAATACCCCGGGATAGGAAAATGTGGGTACCCCTCCACCCTTGGCCTCCCCTCTCCCAGATTGGGTTGTCTGGCTCAGGAAAGTGGGGCAAGAAGGATGGATTATTTTGGGGGTTAAAGTTTGGTGGGTATCTTGGAAAGAAATTCTGTCCGATATTTGGGGGATTACTGCCCTCCTGGGGGAAGTGAAGAGGGAAGTTCCCTGGGTTAGCTGCTGTTTGGTTAGATCTCCTCCCACCTTGGGCTGGAGGAGTCCACACATAACCCAGGATGGGTTGATTGCCCTTGTAGCGTGGGCTGATGTAGTCAGGAGAGTTAGGGGTCCCATTTGTGGGTTTGCCGCCCTGGCTCCATGTTTGTGATTGGCCCGAGGGTCTTCTGGGTTTGGGGTTGTTTTGATAATGTGCGGGCAGGTTTTTAGGCCCCCCACCTCTAAATCTAAAATGGAGGCAACCTTCACCTCCGCCATTTTAGCAGCAGTAGGGGTGTTAGTTGTTTTAGGGCTTTTGGGAGTATTTTTATTTTCCGCTGGCTTTTGCACCTCATAAATGCGTGTGGCTTGTTCAATGACCGAGTCTAGTGATCTTTTCTTGTGAAAGTCTCTCACTAGCTGAGTCATGATATACTTGGGGAGAGCATGGAAGAAAGTATTTACAAACTCTTTGCTGTCAGTGCGCACCCTTCTAGTGGTCTGTGCAAATGCACGTTTCAGCTCTTGAACACATTCTTTTGGGGCATGATCTTCCCCACATTGCAAGTTACATTTTGAATACAGCTTTGGCTGTCCTTCAAATGGAAAGTCTCCATCATTTGTTCAAAGAGCTCAAGGTGCTCCCAAACCGAATATTTCGCATTCTTATGATAGGGCGTGATGACGCTCCTAATGACCTTTATTTGTTTTAGGGGATCCTTGAGCAAGGCCCTCTTGACCTTGTTGGCTTTCTTTGTTCGGGTGACCCTGGTCCACTCATCCTCTGACTCAGAGGCACTGCTACCAGAGGTGCCTGTCTGGTCTTCTAGGCTCTCCCGGATTCTGCGAGCTTGGGAATGGCTGGCAGAATGTGGGGGCCTAGTTTCCTGAGTCCTGTGGCACTCAGAGGAGTCTTATGATTCCTCCTTGCTCCCAGGATTTGCTGAGTACCCCCGCCCCCCACTGTCCTAGCTGGGCAGAGGTTTTCAGGATGCCCTTAGTGGACCTACTCTCATGGAGTTCCCCACTAAATTTGACCATTTGGTCTCTGGGTAAATTATATTTTTGAGGATACATTTCTCTGACCCTCCCCTCATTGGAATCTCCCTGATCAGAGAATATGGCCCTAGCACTTGGGAACCCATACCCAGATGCCTGCCCATCCATTTGTGGGAGGTGCTGATCTATGAGCCCAATATTCCTCATTGGATTGAAGTCTGTCATCCCCGTGACCCTTGGCTCATGTGCACCAGTGGACATGGGGGTGGCAGAGTCCATGGAGTGGAAGAGATGAAGGCCTCTGGTACTAGGGTTCCTGAGGTTATGCTCAGGTGTTTCCCTTTCCCAGCGGACCTCATCTCTCTCTGCCCCTGCTCCCTGTTGCCATGCAAGAACCTGACCTTTTTTTTCCTCTATCAAGGCCTTGCTAGTCTCTATCAGTTGTTCCTGCATAGCTACCTGTCTGTGGAGCCTATCATTTTTCTCACAGAGAGTCTCATTGTCTCTCTGTGCTTCCTGGGTAATTTGAGAGTACTGGGCCAGTTTTTGCTGCAGGACGGTTACCTCCTGAGTCCTGTTCTTACTGGCCTGGTCACTCTTTGCCAGAGCATCTTCCATCCTCATGGAGTGCTCTAACAGTTTTGTGTAATCTTTTTGGAGCTCACCCTGTCCCTGGAGGGCCAGGAGATTTTCTTCCATTTTATCTTTTAAATAACTGACCTCCTGGCCTAAGGTGACCCTTTCCTGAATAAGAGTACCCCTCTGTGCAGCCAGGTCGTCCCTTTGTTTTTGGAGTGCACCAGCTTTCTGGCGCTCCTCATCGAATTCTGTCTGGGTGTCAAGGTCTTTGAGAATTACTTTATTTTTTTGTTCTTTTTCTTGGTCTAGGCGGTTTTGCAGGGTGACTACCTGCTCTGCGCAGGCCCTATTAAAATGTATTTGCTCTTCCAGCTTTTTCTGGCTCTGCAGTAGAGAGTCCAAACTTTCTTGGCACTCTATCTGCAGGGCCAGTACTTTGGTATCCTGCCCTACCTTCTCCCACTGCAGGATATCCATATCTTCTTTTATTTTTTATCAGGTACTGCCTGGTTTCATTTTCTGATTCATGGATCTTTTGTAGCCTTTGCTCTGCAGAGTCCAGATCAGTTTGGGGTTTTTCTAATGAGTGTAGTTGCTTGTTTGCCAGATCTAGGTTCTCGGCATATTTCTCCTGTATTGCTCCAATGTGGAGGTACAGATATGCTGCTATTTTGGCAATCTTACATTGCTCTTCTTTTACCTTAGGGGCCATATACAGTTCACTCAGTGCCATATGTAATGGACCCTGATCTTGCCATATATGTAATCCTGTTGCAGTGGCCTGTTCTTTAATTTCCTGCAACCACACATTCTGATCCTGCTCTGTCCATTCACCCCTGACAAATAGTTTGTGCAGTAGGTGTTCTTTTGCCATATTGATTTCTACCACGGTCACCATTCTGGAAATATTAATTTCCTTTCTGACTTACAGGAGTTATTTTATTTTTGCAAACAGACAAATTCCTTAGAGCGTTCCTATTGAAGGGTGCTTTTCACAGTGTAACACAGCGTGGTAGCCCAACAGGGTTTATGTACCCCAGTTAGCAGGCTGTATTAAGCTGTCACAAGTGGTATGTCTAATTCAGAAATCCCGGCACGAGGCCCCAATCTTGTAAGTGATTTCAATCCAGCACTTCACCTAAGTCAATGCACTTTCGGGATGGTGGGTGGATCAGTGTCTTTCTAGGACCTCAGATGTCTCTATTTATGTGTTTGATAAAGGGGTGGGTATGCTGAATTATCCTAGGCGCATCCCCTAGGTAGTCTATTGGCTAAAGTCTGCTCTCTCCCTTGATTGGAGGAGAAAACAGAGTGTCATCATGGTGATGTAGTTTATGAGGCAAAACATCCTCCCCTTTGCCTTTTGCACATAAACTCTATTTTTGATATAATACATCTTTACATGTGTACAATCTTTATACCAATAACATACATAGATCACATATTTTGTGGAGCACACCCTCTTCCAAGCCTCTTTGCTGTGAAATCTTGGGTCTGGATTTGACAACTTTTCACACTTTTCATCCGGGACAAAACATCTGAATTGTCCATAATTTTGTACATATGTGCACATGATATCTGGGCATAATCATATGAAGTTTCTTGCTCCTGACATAAATACAATTGCTACAAAACCAGAATTTTCACTGTGTCTTCTCAGAACATCGCACAGATTTCTGGCACCTCTTAAAATGTGCCCAAAAAATCACATTAACACTGCTACTAATTCTATACTTTTTACAAATTTGCACAGTCCTTTATCAGTCTTTTTAGAAATATGCTTTCTGTGCTTTGGGTATCAACAAAAATGTCTGTCTCCACCTCCATCTCTATCTTGTAGCTCCAGAGCAGTCTCCGTCTTCTTCCTCTGGCAGAGGTCACTGTTGACACTTTACAATCTGTATATCCTTTCAGCCAAGGAAGGTTCATTGTCTCTTCCCGGAGCAGCCCAAAATCTCCTCCCCTCTTAATCAACACCTAAATGTGAGTTCCTGTTCCAGAGAGCAGAAGGGAGGTGCCTTGCCCAGTGGGGGAAGTTGCTTTGTAGTTTTGCCTTGCATCAGGCTTACTTTAAAAGTCACTTTGTTAAATGTTTCTTTGTTGAAAATAAACTTGCAATTTTAAAACAGGCAACTAGAACTCTCGTTCCAGTCTCTAAACCATGGAGATTAAATAGTTGCAACCTATATTACTTTTGATAACAGGTCACTTAATTTCCAGCCATTTGAATTCAATTGCTCAAGTTTAAGCTTCTGATGCAACCAAATGACAGCTTTCATACAGGCGGCTGCTGGTATTGCGCCCATATTTTGACAGATTTTCACAGGCAAGCACACTTTTTACTGTGGATATTTTGATGATAGATGCTGCTTTTCCTGACATTGGGCCTCATTACACCGTATGCGGTAACCATGGCGCTATTAGCGCCATGGTTGCTGCTGGTATTTTACCGTGTCCGCCTTGGTGGATGGCGGAATTACCGCCCTACTCCAAGGTGAGCGGGGGCGGTAATTCCTCATTCACCAAGGCACTTCCCCATTCCCAATTTTGCCCCCATAGGGCTCAATGGGAATGGGGAAGGAGCTAATTACGGTACCGCAAATTGCGGTACCGTAATTAGCACCAAGGTCCCTTTGGGGGCCCGTTCCTTAACGGCTGCTAAAACCAGCCGTTGAGGTCGGGTCTGGCAAAGGGACCTCGTAGTAAGGCAGTAAGGGTTTACCGGTACCGGTGCCCTTACCGGTACCAGTAAACCCTTACCGCATACCGTGTAATGAGGCCAATTGTGTGTTCATAATGATTCCTTAAATGAAGTGGCGGGTAACACCCAGCAAAGATATTGGATGTTTTTGTGGTGTTTTGGACCAGTAGTTTGTGTTTTCAGCAACCAAGAAAAAGGGATTTAAGAGCAATTTCTGGGTTTCTTTCAAGAAAGCACTGCCTTTCATGCAGTTTCCATGTTTCCTTGGTAGGCAGCCCAGTGGCATGTTTCAGCAGTGTGGTCTCCTTCCACCACTGACAACAGGCAAAGTAGCTTTGGCAGCCATCTTTTTGTGCTTGGTGGAGCACAATTTCCTTAGGTTTTGGCACACATGAGGTTTTCGTGGTCATTTTGCTGATTCTGGTGCCACCAGCACACAGTGATGCTGCAGGGCAGAGCCTAATGGGTTAAAACATCCCACAAAGCCCCCCCTCGCGATTTGACTTTTGACCGCCCGTCAAGGGGAAGTCGCGAGATTGGGATGTTCAGTTTTTTTCTTTCTGGTCCAAATGGCAAAATTCATCTGCTTCTCCCATCAGTGCTGGATCGACAGGTTCTCCTTGCCGGTTCCTGATGAGAGTATGGAGCGATACCACGGGCCCCTTGAGTCTTTCCTTCCGGTCCGTGGGTGGTCCTCCTTTGTGCTTAGGATCCTTGGTTTCAAATTCTAGGATGCCAAAACAGAGCATATTTGTAGTCATTTTCTCCACCACTATTCATGTAGTGGGGCAGACACATACATTTGACATATAATGACAATCTTTTCTGTTTACAATTATTACTAATTATAACAGATGGAATAGTTTTATAGTTGGAATTCTAGGGAGCTGGGATGTCCCCCTCTGGGTTTCCAGATGAATCCTCTAGTTGCTGCAGAGTGTGCCTAGGATGGCAACACTTCCGTTGGTTGATGTGAACCCACTTATGTTCCCCCTCTGCCAAACTGCCTTTGGGGATATGGATTTTGTAGGCAACTGGTGAGATTTTGTCTACAATTTCAAAAGGACCCCGCCAGCTAGGCAGAAATTTGCACTGTTTGGCCTGGTACCTTTGGAAATTGTATAAGTAGACCCTGTCTCCTACTTGGTATTCTTTTCTAGTTGTCTTGAGGTCATAGTGGGTCTTCATACTGTCGGCAGATCTTTCTAGATTTCGCTGAGCATAGGCAAAAGCATGTTGAAGGCGTTTTCTCAGATTTTCAACATACTCATGAGTTGTGGAGGCATTGATCAAAGTCTGCTCTTGGAGTCTGTAGAGCAGATGCTGGTGAAGCACCATCCTCCGTCCAGTCATCAGCTCAAACGGTGACATTTTAGTTGCAGAAGAAGGGATAGATCTGATGGCCATCAGGACAAGAGGTAGTCGGATGTCCCAACTTGGCCCAGAATCTGCCACAAACTTTTTTAATATGCTCACAATTGTCTTGTTGTATCTCTCACCTCCACCACTAGAGGCTTGTCGGTAGGCAATGTGTAGTTTCCTTTTGACCCCAAGTATCTCCCACATCTTTGTCATCACTTTGCTAGTGAAGTTTCTTCCTCGGTCTGACTCAATCCTTTGGGGTAGTCCAAAACACGAGAAGATGTGGTTGATCATCAGGGCAGCTGCTGTTTCTGCCTTGCAATTAGGGGCCGGGAGACATTCCATCCATTTCGTGAACAAGCATGTCATGGTCAACATGTATTTGTGCCCCCTAGAGGAGCGAATCACGGGCCCGATAAAATGGACTTGTAAATCTGACCAAGGCAGTGTCATCCCCCTCTTTTGGAGAGGCGCACGGTGTGTGAGGGATGTTGGCTGAAATTGTGCACACACAAGACACCCCTTCAAGTATTGGTCGAGGTCCTTCCCCATGTGTGGCCAGTATGCAACCTCTCTTAAGATTTTACGCGTGTTGTATGAAACCCCCTATAACTGGTAGTGGCCGCATCATGGGCGTGACTTAGCATCAGGCTTCGGAATGAGGTAGGGACCACCCACTGATCATGGCCAGCTAGGGATCTCCTCACCAACAAACCGTCTTGGATTCGGAACATTTTTGGACATTTCATCAACACTCTGAGGTCCTCTTTCCCAATGTAGTCGGTATCCGTCAGGGGAAAGTTCTCAGGGTCCTCAATGTGTTGATAAAACTTACCAATTATTGGATCCCCTTTTTGAGCCGTAATCAAATCAGCATCTGGGGTCTCCTTACTCCATTGTGCATTTGAGAGTTCATTGTCAGCATTTGTCTGGGACCTAGTGATAGCAGTGACCTGGATTTCCCCCAACAGTGACTCGATCTCAAGTAGATCCCCTTGGATGGCTACGGTTTTGGCCATCTGATCAGCTAGGTCATTTCCAGTTTTGTCTGGTCCCTCTACTTTAGAATGACCCTTGATCTTTTTCCAGTAGATGGTCATCACATTCGAGGTGACCAGATCGTCAATATTTTGGATTAATTGCCCATGTTTCAATGGTTTGTTATTAGCACATAGCATGCCTCTGGTTTTCCAGTTAACCAGGTGCTGCACGAACCCGTTCCGTACATAATCCGAATCTGTGATTATGACCAGTTCTTGGAGTTGGTGTTGGACAGCAGTGAGGATGGCTTGATGCGCAGCCATCAACTCTGCCACTTGACTACTTTGGGGACCGATTTTGTAACCAGCGGATGGTTCTGGGGCATCATTCACCCATGCATTCCCTACGCCGGCCACAAGTTCTTTTTCCCCGTTGTTGTCAACATGGTAGGAGCATCCATCCACATAGACCATGGGCATTCCCTCACACTGGTCTTCTTCAAAGACTTTGTGTGGGGAATTAAGGTATGCCTCCATGTTGTCCTTGATTTTAAGACTTCGGTCCTCGAGACAGTTTTCTCTGGCACAATCATGCAAGTCAGCCAGACCTTGTGCAAGGGGACTCTTCTTGTTTTGGCCATATCTGACCACAGGAAAGCCTTGTATTGACAGAATCCAGGAAGTAATTCGGGAATTACTCACATTTCCGGCCTGGGTTCTGTCACTTTGGAGATATTGCAGAGGCTGGTTTGGAGTCTCCACTATGATGTGTTCCCCCTGGATAAACAGGCGGTAATTCTTCAATGCCCACACTGTCGCCAAGAGTGCCGTCTCACACTCGTTGAATTTTTCCTCCACAGAGGATAAAGTTTTACTCGCATAGGAGACTACTTTATTGACCTTGTCATGCTTTTGATATAATACTACAGTCAAGCATGTATTTGAGAACCCTGTCTCCAGGAAGAACTCCTTGTTTTTGACAGGGTAAGCTAGGCAAGGCGCTTGTGAGAGGCTTCTTTTGAGTTGTTTTACTGCCTCGGCTTGTTCTGGACCCCACTCCCACATGACCCCCCCATCAAAAGATTTATCAGGGGTCTTGTGATCTCTGCGTAGTCCTCAATGAACTTTCTGCTGTAATTAGTCAGTCCAAGGAGGCTCCTTAGTTCCCTCAGAGTTGTGGGGTCTTTTAATTTCTGGAGTGCTTCCACTTTCTTTTCCTGGGGACAGAGACCCTGAGGAGTAATCTCATGCCCAAAGAAATTGACATGGGTTCTGCACCACTGTGTCATGCATGCTGGACGCTACGCTCGTAGGACAGCTAGACCGTTCTACTCCAAATGGAGGCTATTCGATACGTTACCGGGAAAACGACGTTTGCACTTTTCACGTCACTAACTTCACGTGACTTTTGCTTCGTCACGTGAACTACGGTATTACGTATTTAAGCAGCGTAGAAACTTCACTCGCTGCTTCTGATCGTCTCTATTGGCGTTGTGTAGCTGAACCTCTGATCTACATCCTGGCATAATCCTACAGCTACTTTTGGGCCTTCGATAGCGTGTGTTCCGCCACACGCTGATTCCTGGAGCTATCCCTTCGCGTGATAATTCACACGCGTTCTCTGTCTCCAAGCGCGCCTGGCTAAGGCTGCGTAAAACCTGCCCGCGTGTAAAATCCACACGCGCTCTTTGTCTTCAAGTGCAGCTGGCCAAGGCTGCGTAAAACCTGCCCGCGTGTAAAATCCACACGCGCTCTTTGTCTTCAAGTGCGGCTGGCCAAGGCTGCGTGAATCCTGCCCGCGTGTAAAATCCACACGCGCTCTTTGTCTTCACACGCGGCTGGCCAAGGCTGCGTGAATCCTGCCCGCGTGTAAAATCCACACGCGCTCTTTGTCTTCAAGTGCGGCTGGCCAAGGCTGCGTGAATCCTGCCCGCGTGTAAAATCCACACGCGCTCTTTGTCTTCACACGCGGCTGGCCAAGGCTGCGTGAATCCTGCCCGCGTGTAAAATCCACACGCGCTCTTTGTCTTCACACGCGGCTGGCCAAGGCTGCGTGAATCCTGCCCGCGTGTAAAATCCACACGCACTCTTTGTCTTCACACGCGGCTGGCCAAGGCTGCGTGAATCCTGCCCGCGTGTAAAATCCACACGCGCACGTTGTCTTCACACGCGGCTGGCCCAGGCTGCGCGAATCCTGCCTGCGTGTAAATCCACACGCGCACGTTGTCTTCAAACGCTATTTTATTCTAACTCCTGCATCTGTGGAATTAACAGAAGGATTGATCCCTAAAGTGGGAAGGAAGCCTTTCAAGGATTATTGGAAGTGACTTTGAACTGAACTTTGGACGCTATCCTGTGGTGAATTCAACCCGTATCTAGCGTGAGCCTCGTTCCGTTCGGGATAAGTCTCCCTTACTAATTTTCCCTTCCCTGTCGTTTGTTCTTCATTTCAAATCCATCAAGAGACTTCTGGATTATTCTACCCAGAGATACAGGTCAGTGTGATCATTCCTGTCATTATCTAATTCATCATACTCAGGTTGGAGCAGTTATTCATGATACTTTAATTTGTCCTAGGCTGGATTACTATACCTTACCCACGCCCTTTCCAGTGATCCATCGCTCTGCCTGTTTTATCAGCCAGAGGGTTGTATCATTTGGAAGGTCTTTGTTGACTTCACGACTATCAAATCGGGTGAACAGGGATCCGGAAGACCCTACCTCCTGTATCCTTTTGAGTGTTGTATCCTTTTCAGTTAATACTTGCCATGGAGGGTACGGATCCTTTAACTGTTTTGACACAGTTGATCAACGATTTGAGAAATGAAATGGTTACTGCACAGGACATGTTACGGCACCGTATGGACGTTATGCAAGACGCCCTACATGGTAGTCCTCAGGGAGCACAGGCGCCGATGGCTACTGCATCTGGATCTGGGATTACGGCACCCCCACAGGAAACTATTAATGTGGTTATGCCCACTCAGTTTCCCTTGGCCCCTCCGGAAAGGTTCACGGGTGATCCCAAAACCTACAGAACCTTTGTAAATCAGTGCCGGCTCCATTTTCTTTGCCGTCCTACATCTTTTCCTGATCTAACCACAAAAGCAGCCTTCGTGCTTTCCCATTTAGGGGGCACAGCTGCTGATTGGGCTAACCCTTTGTTGGAAACTAATAGCCCTTTGTTGTATGATTGTGACGATCTCTTGACTGCTATGAGTAAAGTCTTTGACATGCGTTACTCTACTCAAGCCACAGATTTAGAGTTGCTTAACCTACAACAGGGCAGCCAACCCCTTATGTCTTACGTTGCCCGGTTCAATCAACTGACGG
Organism: Ambystoma mexicanum; assembly: GCF_040938575.1. Classification (NCBI taxonomy): domain Eukaryota; kingdom Metazoa; phylum Chordata; class Amphibia; order Caudata; family Ambystomatidae; genus Ambystoma; species Ambystoma mexicanum. Next base: position 387,308,211 of record NC_090936.1, read on the forward strand.
CGGAAACCCAATGGCCTGACAGCAAGAAAACGGCTGTTTTTTACAAGGGTCTTTCTGAAGAACTGAAAGACGCCTTATCTACAGTTCCTGTGGTTCCTACGGGTTTCCCAGAGCTGCTCGATTTGGTTCTACAAATCGACACCCGAAGGAATGCTCGAAAGGGAGAGAAAAAGCCCTTCATGCCAGTCTCGGGGCGGTCAGAGACACCAGCAGTCATCTCTAACGACCCTGAACCCATGCAGATAGGCGCCGTGAGAGGCCGATTGTCCAATGCAGAACGGGAGAACCGAAGAAAAAACCACTTATGTATGTACTGTGGTTCTTCCGAGCATTTATTGGCAACATGTCCTAAAAAACCCATCAAGCGTGCGGGAAACGCCAAAACTCGACATTAGCAGGAGTCCCTATGTCGAGTGTTTCATCGGACTCCAGTACCATTCCTAAACATGCGCCTGTAATAGTTCAGGTGACGTTACATTGTGATGAGCGAGAAGTGGTTTCCAAGGCCATGGTTGATTCTGGAGCCACCAGCAATTATATAGACATCACTTATGCCAAGAACCGTTCCTTACCCCTTGTAAACAAAAAAAGACCTGAAACGGTGAACACCGTGGACGGATCTGTTTTGATTTCTGGTATGGTAACCCAGGAGACGGTACCTGTTCAGATGACGTTATCAAATAACCATTCAGAAGAAATCATCTTCGATGTTATTGCTGCTCCGCAGTACGAGATCATACTTGGTCTTGCATGGTTAACCCTTCACAACCCTGCTGTTGACTGGGTTTCGGGATCGCTCCAATATCCTTCGACTCATTGCAATGAACATTGCTTTACCAGTCAGGAGGTGTCAAATAAACAACACATATTGGCCTCTATGGTGGAGGATTCTACTATCAGCGTTGTACATCAATGCGACAATATCATACCATGCGAATACGCTGATTATGCTGATGTCTTTGATAAAGGCCAGGCAGAACAATTACCTCCTCATCGACAGTACGACTGTCCTATCGAATTGATTCCTGGTGCCAAAATTCCTACAGGCCGTGTTTATTCTTTAACACCTAAAGAAGATGTCGTGTTAAAAGAATACATTGACAAAGCGCTAGCAACGGGCTTTATACGGCCCTCACAATCTCCTGCTGCATCTCCTCTATTCTTTGTTCCTAAGAAAGAGGGAGACCTCAGACCATGCATTGATTACAGGGCACTTAATGATATCACCATCAAAAACCAATACCCCTTACCACTAATAAACGTTCTGTTGGATCAGTTAGGCACTTCCAGTTATTTCACCAAATTGGACTTGCGAGGTGCATACAATTTGGTTCGCATTCGTGAAGGCGACGAATGGAAGACCGCTTTTAAGACACGGTATGGTCTTTACGAATATTTGGTGATGCCTTTTGGTCTGTGCAATGCTCCCGCCACATTTCAATTCTTCATGAATGATATATTCAGAGACATAATGGACCAATTTGTGGTTGTCTATCTGGACGACATTTTGATCTACTCATCATCTTTATCGGAACACGTCAGACATGTTTCTACAGTCCTACAAAGACTTAGGGAGAACCATCTTTATGTGAAAGCCGAAAAATGTGTCTTTCATTCACAGGAAGTGGAATTCCTTGGTTACGACATTACCAATCTAGGTGCTCGAATGAGTCGTTCCAAGGTAAAGGCCGTCTTGAATTGGCCGATTCCACATAACGTCAAGTCACTACAGTCTTTCTTGGGCTTTGCGAATTTCTATCGCAGATTTATCCATTCCTTTTCCAAAACAGTAGCTCCTTTGACGGCTTTAACTAGTTCCAAAGTACCTTTCTGTTGGAACCAACATGCCCAAGCAGCATTCGAAAAGCTGAAGGAAGCATTTACCACGGCACCCGTGCTTCAACATCCGGATCCTGATCGCCAGTTTGTCGTTGAAGCGGATGCATCCAGTGTCGCTCTTGGCGCAGTGCTCTCACAAGTTTGCACAGAAACCAAGGAGGAACACCCAGTGGCTTTCTTCTCTCGTAAACTCACCTCATATGAACGGAACTACACCGTTACTGAGCGGGAACTACTGGCTATCAAAGATGCTTTCCGAGAATGGCGTCATCATCTTCTTGGGGCCAAACAACAGGTGTTGGTGTACTCTGACCATAGAAATCTCCAAGCATTCAAATCCATGAAATGCCTTACGGCCCGTCAGGCCAGATGGCATGTCTTTTTTGCCCAATACGATTTCCAGGTCACCTATCGTCCTGCCCGAGAACATGTTAAGTCGGACGCTTTGTCCCGTATGAGTAAAGAGGCGCAGGAAGAAAAACAAGTACAGATCCAGCTGTTGGCAGATCATGTGATTTGTAGTTGTTCGGTTCAACCATCCTTAAAAACCGAAATACAAGAGTGGGTAAAAAATAATCCACAAGTAGTCCAGGATATGAATCTGGACGTGCATAACGATTTACCATTCACACAAGGAGTACTTTATCTACCAACTCCTTCAATGCGGAATAAAGCCCTCAAATGGAATCATGATTCCTTGATTGCAGCCCATCCTGGAAGAAAACACTGGACCTGCTCAAAAGGTGGTGCTGGTGGCCATCCATGGCAAAAGATGTTATAAACTATGTATCTTCTTGTTCTGTATGTATCCAATGTAAAAATACTCCTGGTAAACCAGTGGGCTTACTCCAATCCCTGCCTGTCCCTAACAAACCATGGGACATGATATCTATGGACTTTGTGGTAGAACTCCCCCCAAATCAGGGATATGATACCCTATGGGTCGTAGTGGATTATTTCACTAAATTGGCTCTATTTATTCCCTGTATTGGTTTACCAACTGCTACTGTTCTGGCTGAACTATTCATCCAACATATATTTCGTTTCTTTGGTCTACTATCAGTAATCATTACTGACAGGGGCTCGCAGTTTGCGTCACGCTTTTGGAGAGCTTTAACATCTGCATTACTAATTGATGATAGAATGTCCAGCGCTTATCATCCTCAAACCGACGGACAGACTGAAAGGGTCAATTGTACTATGGAACAATATCTGCGGTGTCTGTGTTTGCAATACCAATCGGATTGGCTCACGGTACTGCCGGCGGCTAAATTCGCCTATAACAACTCTTATCATAGTGCCATAGGCACTTCACCGTTCTATGCTCTCTATGGACAACACCCCCGATCAATACCTCTGGATTCCGGTCTATCCCTGGACACGCCTGCCGCAGGCCGTACTCTTCGTGATCTGAAGAGATTACAAAGAAAGGTGAAGCAGCAATTGGAGCAGGCTAAACGACGTGACAAGTTCTATGCCGATGCTCATAGGGTATCCGCACCTGTCTATAAGGCTGGGATGAAAGTCTGGCTATCCACTAAGAACTTAAGAATTCCAGGCAAAAAGAAATTGTTGCCTAGATACATCGGTCCGTATGTAGTGCTCCATGTTCTTAATCCTGCTGCTGTACGTCTGGCTTTGCCACAACGATGGCGGGTGCATCCTGTATTCCACGTCTCGCTCATTAAGCCATTCTCTGACACTACTAGACTGCCTGTACGGCCTGTTGCTATTTCTGTGCGGGGGTCTGATGAATACGAGGTACAAGACATACTGGATATGAAACTCCGTTCTGGTAGACCATATTATCTGGTGGACTGGAAGGGCTATGGTCCCGAAGATAGGTCCTGGGAACCTCTTTCCAACATTCATGCTCCTGCTTTATTGAAGCGCTTTCACACAAGAAGGGGAGAGGTTGTCCCTTTGGGGGATGGCACTGTCATGCATGCTGGACGCTACGCTCGTAGGACAGCTAGACCGTTCTACTCCAAATGGAGGCTATTCGATACGTTACCGGGAAAACGACGTTTGCACTTTTCACGTCACTAACTTCACGTGACTTTTGCTTCGTCACGTGAACTACGGTATTACGTATTTAAGCAGCGTAGAAACTTCACTCGCTGCTTCTGATCGTCTCTATTGGCGTTGTGTAGCTGAACCTCTGATCTACATCCTGGCATAATCCTACAGCTACTTTTGGGCCTTCGATAGCGTGTGTTCCGCCACACGCTGATTCCTGGAGCTATCCCTTCGCGTGATAATTCACACGCGTTCTCTGTCTCCAAGCGCGCCTGGCTAAGGCTGCGTAAAACCTGCCCGCGTGTAAAATCCACACGCGCTCTTTGTCTTCAAGTGCGGCTGGCCAAGGCTGCGTAAAACCTGCCCGCGTGTAAAATCCACACGCGCTCTTTGTCTTCAAGTGCGGCTGGCCAAGGCTGCGTGAATCTTGCCCGCGTGTAAAATCCACACGCGCTCTTTGTCTTCACACGCGGCTGGCCAAGGCTGCGTGAATCCTGCCCGCGTGTAAAATCCACACGCGCTCTTTGTCTTCAAGTGCGGCTGGCCAAGGCTGCGTGAATCCTGCCCGCGTGTAAAATCCACACGCGCTCTTTGTCTTCACACGCGGCTGGCCAAGGCTGCGTGAATCCAGCCCGCGTGTAAAATCCACACGCGCTCTTTGTCTTCACACGCGGCTGGCCAAGGCTGCGTGAATCCTGCCTGCGTGTAAAATCCACACGCGCTCTTTGTCTTCACACGCGGCTGGCCAAGGCTGCGTGAATCCTGCCCGCGTGTAAAATCCACACGCGCACGTTGTCTTCACACGCGGCTGGCCCAGGCTGCGCGAATCCTGCCCGCGTGTAAATCCACACGCGCACGTTGTCTTCAAACGCTATTTTATTCTAACTCCTGCATCTGTGGAATTAACAGAAGGATTGATCCCTAAAGTGGGAAGGAAGCCTTTCAAGGATTATTGGAAGTGACTTTGAACTGAACTTTGGACGCTATCCTGTGGTGAATTCAACCCGTATCTAGCGTGAGCCTCGTTCCGTTCGGGATAAGTCTCCCTTACTAATTTTCCCTTCCCTGTCGTTTGTTCTTCATTTCAAATCCATCAAGAGACTTCTGGATTATTCTACCCAGAGATACAGGTCAGTGTGATCATTCCTGTCATTATCTAATTCATCATACTCAGGTTGGAGCAGTTATTCATGATACTTTAATTTGTCCTAGGCTGGATTACTATACCTTACCCACGCCCTTTCCAGTGATCCATCGCTCTGCCTGTTTTATCAGCCAGAGGGTTGTATCATTTGGAAGGTCTTTGTTGACTTCACGACTATCAAATCGGGTGAACAGGGATCCGGAAGACCCTACCTCCTGTATCCTTTTGAGTATTGTATCCTTTTCAGTTAATACTTTGGTACATTCTGACACACTGTGCCTTTTGAAAGGAGAATTTTTCTCCGGCAGCCCTCAACTGTGTTAGAACATAACGGATCTCCGCTATGTGTTCCTCCACAGTCGAGCTTTTGACTAAAACATCATCTACATAGGCCAGGTTACCCCTTTCACCCTGGCCGGGCATGGCCTTATATAGAAAATTTTTAAATTAATTGCCGGAGTTGATGTATCCGAAGGGAGTCCGGGTCCATGTGTACAGCTGCACCTCGAAGGTAAAGGCCAGCTTGTATTGGTCCTCCCTACTGACAGGTACAGTCCAGTACCCATTGGTCAGGTCTATTGCAGTGAATACCTTTGACCTCTGGATCTGGGCCAGCCCTTGGTCTATGTAGGGAAGAGGCCATCTGGAAGTATGGACCCGTTTGTTGAGCTCCCTAAGGTCGACGCAGAGTCTCCACTGGCAGTTTGGCTTCAGAATCCCCAGCACCGGATTATTGAAGGTGCTGTGGACTGGACGAATTATCCCACGGGACTCAAGGTTCTCAATTATTTCAGTAAGGGACTCCATTGATGCGAGAGGCAAGCAATATTGCTTCACAAACACTGGAGTCATGCCATGGTCCTTGGGAATTGTTGTGTGAATGTCGGTGCGACCACAGTCATATGAGTCCACCGCAAAGAGATTTTGACAATCTAAGAAAACTTGTTTACATTTTTGCTTTTGCTCCAGAGTCTCACAGGCATCAGCTAGGCTGACTCTCTCTTCAACCATCTGCCTGAAGCCTGGAAAGACTTCCGGTTTTGCAACTCAGCGGCCTCCTCCAGCTGGGTGTAGAAGTCCCTGGTCAAAGTGCTGATTTGGACTGCTGGCTTCAGATTGGGAAGGCAGTCCTCACAGACTTGGAATATCTATCACCTTATCCCTCCTGAAGTCACAGGTCACATCTTCCTTACCATAAGGGCAGGAAGTGTACAACAGGAAATTCCCCCCATGCCGGGTGAAGATCCTGTCTGGTGTTGCGTCTTCGTCGCTATCACTGTCAAAACAGTCCTTGGGGATTGGTCCTAACAGTTCTTTACCTAAATTTATGGAAAAATGTTGGTCATTAACCGCCATTCCAATAATGGTGCCTGCAGCTAGAGGCATTCTCTTTAAGTCGCTTTTATCCACCTCTATTGGAATGGTGTCATGTTCTATGTTGACTAATGGTGTTGGGTTTACCCCCAACCCTTGCTGTTGGAAGTGAGCATTGAGATGGATATAGCTGTCAGGGTTTTTCAGTTTCTGTCCTCTTTTAACTTTCACTTCCAGGGAGAATTGTCGGGTCTGTTCTGGGATGGTGACTTCCTCTCCAATCTGAATTTCAACTGCAAAAGGCAGCAGTTGAGCTGACCTAAATGCTTTCTCTGGGTCATCAAAGCCCATGGGATTACCCGCTAATCGGGACTAAACTTTGAAGTTTATTAGGTCCAAACTAATGGCAAAGCGATTGAGAATGTCACTGCCTAAGTAAAATGCAGCAGGGACATCTCTCACGACCCAACAATTATGGACTATGCTCTTGTTGCCTATGGAAATTCTGAGCATACACCTGCTAGGCAGCAGATGTTTCCAGGTCCATTTCCTATTTATCTATCAGTTTAAATGTGGGACGGCTGGAGCTTTTGGGAGTTTGCGGAACATGGCCTAGCTGATGAAGCTCTTACCATTGTCCAGACACACTCGGGCGAGAACAGAGTCCTTCCCTTCAATTAACTGAATAGGGATGAACAACTGCTCCCCAATTTTCTGAATGTCAGCCAGGCTTTGAGCTGATTTCTCATCTTTCTGGACTATAGGAGTGGGATTTTCTGATTGTGAATTTGTAAAGAATTTCAGAGTGTTTCCTTCCAGTGTGGAATGCCACCTTCGACTGGAAGGAAGGTTGATTTTCAGAAATAGAGAGGACCCCCCATCACCAGTTTGTTGTCCTAGTTCAATTACTGTCACGTCTGGGATTTGGTTGTTCTGGAAGTGAAATTCTATTTCGTCAGGTTTTTGTTCAACAATGTGGCATGTGCCGTTTAAACTAACATGGTTGACACTCTGTTTCAATTTTATTGGTGGTTTAGTCTGGGTCCAGAGGACCTTGTTTACACAATCTATGAGGGGTGACAACCTACGCAGGATGTCATTCCCTAGTAAACAAGGGGTGCCCTCTGGAGTCACAACTATGACCGGGTGCTTTACCTTGTGTCGCCCAATTTTAATATCCAAATCCGCAGTCCCCTCGACGGGAATTTCCTTCCCGTCGAAGTTCTGAAGTTGTCCAGGAAGAGGGGTGTCAGGAATTTGGTATTTCTCCCCCCTTCCCAAATTCAGTTGATCAAAGGCCCTTTTTGACAGAAGGGTAGCTTGGGATCCGGTGTCCACCAGTGCCAAAATTATACACTGCCCCTGTATTTGGACCAGGGCATAAAATCTTCCCTCCTTCTTCTCAAGGGAGCAAAGATAATGTACATGTTTTCACAACTGGTGGGTTAGTTTCTTGGTTTTGGACACTGACAGGAAGGTGATTTGGGCAGGATTCTGTTTGGAGTCTTGGGAATCTGAAAGAAAAAGGTGACAGCTAGATATGGGGGAAGCTTTGGGTTCCCCTGGTTCTGGTTCTGGGCCGCCCCCCCTTTTTGGAGGCTGTCACCAAGAGGGGTTTGAACCAGTGGATTTTCATGCTGATGATTCTGGGATTTGATGATGGGCGGTGCTAACTCGGTCCCCACATCTACCCAGTCTGGATTCGAATCCTTTGGGACCCATTTTACTATGGGAGGAGTTCCCCCATCTCTGAAGGAGAAGATCCTTTCCCCAGGGTCCTCTGAGGATCCCTCTCCTTCAAACTGGAAGACTTGTACCTCCTCCTCAAAATGGGTCTTTTTGGGTTCTTTATTTCTCCTACCCCCTCTCTGCTCCTTGGGTTGCAGACTTTCAGGGGCAGGAGATTTTGGTTCCTGGGTTTCCAGGGGCTTTTTACATGTAGGGAAGCAACCTTCCCTACATGTAAAAAGCTTTCTCCAAGGCTTTACACCCCCCTTCCCCTTGTGCCTCTTCCCTCGGAACCGGTGGGTTGTCGGCGTTCTTCCCCCGTCATTGCTCTGAAGCACCAGGTCCTGGATTTGAGGCATTCTGCGCTGCCATGCTCATCTGAGGGTTCTGTTGAGCCCTCAGCATGCGACCCAGATCCTGTGCCATGTTTTGGACCTGGCGCTCTAGTTGTGACACCCGCTCTGGCTGGTACGGGGTTCTCATGTCTCCACTGGGTTGATCCCGGGAAGGGTAGCTATGCCTTCTCCCAAAATACCCCGGGTTAGGAAAATGTGGGTACCCCTCCACCCTTGGCCTCCCCTCTCGGATTGGGTTGTCTGGGCTCAGGAAAGTGGGGAAAGAAGGATGGATTGTTTTGGGGGTTAAAGTTTGGCGGGTATCTTGGAAAGAAATTCTGTCCGGTATTTGGGGGATTACTTCCCACCTGGGGGAAGTGAAGAGGGAAGATTCCTGGGTTAGCTGCTGTTTGGTTGGACCCCCCTCCCCTTGAGCTGGAGGAGTCCACACAAAACCCAGGATGGGTCGATTGCCCTTGTAGCGTGGGCTGATGTAGTCAGGAGAGTAAGGGGTCCCATTTGTGGGGTTTACTCCCTGGCTCCATGTTTGTGATTGGCCCGAGGGCCTTCTGGGTTTGGGGTTGTTTTGATTCTGTGTGGGCAGGTTTTTAGTCCCCCATCTCTAAATCTAAAATGGGGGCAAACTTCACCTCTGCCACCTTAGCAGTAGTAGGGTTGTTAGTTGTTTTATGGCTTTTGGGAGTATTTTTATTTTCCGCTGGCTTTTGCACCTCATAAATGTGTGTGGCTTGTTCAATGACCCAGTCTAGTGATCTTTTCTCGTGAAAGTCTCTCGGTAGCTGGGTCATGATATACTTGGGGAGAGCATGGAAGAAAGTATTTACAAACTCTTTGCTGTCAGTGCGCACCCTTCTAATGGTCTGCGCAAAGGCACGTTTCAACTCTTGAACAAATTCTTGTGGGGCCTGATCTTCCCCATATTGCAAGTTATAGGCTGCCTTGTGAGCCTCCTGAGGATTCCTGTGCACAGAAAAGTGTTTCAAAATGGCTGCCCTATAGGTGGACCATCTGGAATGATTCTGATCCTCCAGCCCCGCAAAGAAGCTAGAGTACTCGAGAGAGAAGGTCCACTTTACATAATGAATACAGCTTTGGCTGTCCTTCTAATGGAAAGTCTCCATCATTTGTTCAAAAAGCTCAAGGTGCTCCCAAACCGAATATTTTTCATTCTTAGGATAGGGAGTGATGACGCCCTAATGGCCTTTATTTGTTTTAGGGGATCCTTGAGCAAGGCCCTCTTGACCTTATTGGCTTTCTTGGTTCGGGTGACCCTGGTCCACTCATCCTCTGACTCAGAGGCACTGCTACCAGAGGTGCCTGTCTGGTCTTCTAGGCTCTCCCGGATTCTGCAAGCGAGGGAGTGGCTGGCAGAATGTGGGGGCCTAGTTTCCTGAATCCTGTGGCGCTCAGAGGAGTCTTCTGATTCCTCCTTGCTCCCAGGATTTGCTGAGTAACCCCCCCCACACTGTCCTAACTGGGCAGTGGTTTTCAGGATGCCCCTACTCTCATAGAGTTCCCCACTAAATTTGACCATTTGGTCTCTGGGTAAATTATATTTTTGAGGATCCATTTCTCTGACCCTCCCCTCATTGGAGTCTCCCTGATCAGAGAATATGGTCCTAGCACTTGGGAACCCATACCCAGATGCCCGCCCATCCATTCCTGGGAGGTACTGATTTATGAGCACCATATTCCTCATGGATTGAAGTCGGTCATCCCCGTGGCCCTTGGCCCATGTGTGCCAGTGGACATGGGGGTGGCAGAGTCCATGGAGTGGAAGAGATGAAGGCCTCTGGTATTAGGGTTCCTGAGGTTATGCTCAGGTGTTTCCTTTTTTTCACAGAGAGCATCATTGTCTCTCTGTGCTTCCTGGGTAATTTGAGATTACTGGGCCAGTTTTTGCTGCAGGAGGGTTACCTCCTGAGTCCTGTCCTTACTGGCCTGGTCACTCTTTGCCAGAGCATCTTCCATCCTCCTGGAGTGCTCTAACAGTTTTGTGTAATATTTTTGGAGCTCACTCAGTCCCTGGAGGGCCAGGTGATTTTCTTCAATCTTATCTTTTAAATGACTGACCTCCTGGCCTAAGGTGTCCCTTTCCTGAATAAGAGTACCCCTCTGTGCAGCAAGGTCGTCCCTTTGTTTTTGGAGTGCACCAGCTTTCTGGCGCTCCTCATCGAATTCTGTCTGGGTGTCAAGGTCTTTGAGAATGAATTCATTATTTTGTTCTTTTTCTTGGTCTAGGCGGTTTTGCAGGGTGACTACCTGCTCTGCGCAGGCCCTATTAAAATGTATTTGCTCTTCCAGCTTTTTCTGTCTCTGAAGTAGAGAGTCCAAACTTTCTTGGCACTCTATCTGCTGGGCCAGTACTTTGGTATCCTGCCCTACCTTCTCCCGCTGCAGGATATCCATATCTTCTTTTATTTTTTATCAGGTACTGCCTGGTTTCATTTTCTGATTCATGGCTCTTTTGTAGCCCTTGCTCTGCAGAGTCCAGATCAGTTTTGGCTTTTTCTAATGATTGTAGTGGCTTGTTTGCCAGATCTAGGTTCTCGGCATATTTCTTCTGTATTGCTCCAATGAGCAGGTACAGATATGTCGCTATTTTGGCATTCTCACTTTGCTCTTCTTTTACCTTAGGCGCCATATACAGTTCACTCAGTGCCATATGTAATGGACCCTGATCTTGCCATATATTTAATCCTGTTGCAGTGGCCTGTTCTTTAATTTCCTGCAACCACACATTCTGATCCTGCTCTGTCCATTCACCCCTGACAAATAGTTTGTGCAGTAGGTGTTCTTTTGCCATATTGATTTCTACCACGGTCACCATTCTGGAAATATTAATTTCCTTTCTGATTTACAGGAGTTATTTTATTTTTGCAAACAGACACATTCCTTAGACCGTTCCTATTGAAGGGTGCTTTTCACAGTGTAACACAGCGTGTAGCCCAACAGGGTTTATGTACCCTGTCAGTTAGCAGGCTGTATTAAGCTGTCACAAGTGGTGTGTGTAATTCAGAAATCCCGGCACGAGCCCCCAATCTTGTAAGTGATTTCAATCCGGCACATCACCTAAGTCAATGCCTAGTGTGGGATGCACAACTGAAACCCTTATTCATTTATTTGTGTCTATAAGTTCTTTTATTTCTGAATGATGTACCACTTACATCACGCCCCTCTCTTTGAATCCCCCCTGGTCACACTGAACCAGGAAGCAGGCTGGTTTGCAAAGTTACAAATATTTATTTATTGGTTTCACAATATATATATCACACTATTTTAATTGGCATACAATAATCACCAATGGGGTGATGTCACACTAGCAACCTCTTTAATCACAAGGATTAATGATGGGAAAAAACAATGCAGAATAGAAATAATGCTTTTGTGTGTGTTCAATCAAATGGCAATGTGATTACTACCCTGCACACCCCTCAATCCCCCCAATATGCAATATGAAGAAATAGAAGGAGAGAAACAGGTTTCAGGAATGCAGAATTTAAGCAAATATATCAATCCCAATGTCCCCTCAGCAAACACCAGAGAAAAACAAAATTGATTGGCAAACTTGTCAAAAATGGTTTTAAGTTGGCTTTGAATGAATGGGTAAAACACTGAAAATAGTTTTAATTCACTGAAATTGTTGCAATTCTAATGGGAGCCGGTTTGTATGGTTTCAGACAAACACTAGCAATGATTTGAGAGTAACAAGCAAGTTGAAAACTTAATTTTGAGGTCGGGTGCAATGAAAAGCTATTTTACACGTTATAGATTTTAGCCAAACGAAACATTTGCGGCAAACTTTTCTGCGCGCGGTAAACGTGATTGCGGCATAACTAGAAGGAGTTGATCAGGTTTTTACACGCCATGACGCTTGCCTTCTTCAGATGAATATATCAGCGAAAAGATGATTTTAACAGTATTATTACAGAAGGACTATAGGATAAGAGAGAGAGTTCAGGCAAGACAAAAAGATTTTCTAACAATACAGTTCTGGATATAAGATAGATTTGATTGGGATAGGGATGACTATGGACAGTACATAGGCTAGTGACAATCCTATACTATGGATACTCACTACCAATGTTTTGAATGGAACCGTCAGGGATTCTTTCTGGGACATACTGCTGGGCACACCGGACTGGTCTGGTTCAGCGATCAGCCAGGCGCTCTGGACACCGCACGGCAGGACTGGGCAGCAAGATGCTCTGGTCTACAATGCACAGCACAACTGGACTGGATCTGCAATGGCTCTCTGGTCTGCACAGCACAGCACGGCACCAGGCTGGGATTTAATCTGCCCGTCTGGTTATGAAGATAATTCTTTGGCAGGCAAGCAGTTACAGCACAGCCTGGCTGCTTCTTTGGTTTCCCCTTTAAGTTGAGGGATGGGTTCTGAAAGTGGATCAGCTATGCTCTGAGCCTTTCTGCTTGCAAAGTTTTTGGAGTCTGGAACAAGGAGTATGGATGGATCTCCTTCAAAGTACTTCGCCAAAATCAGGATGGTGGGTCGATCAGTGTCTTTCTAGGTCCTCAGCTGTCTCTATTTATGTGTTTGATAAAGGGGTGGGTATGCTGAATTATCCTAGGCGCTCCCCCAGGTAGTCTATTGGCTAAAGTCTGCTCTCTCCCTTGATTGGAGCAGAAAACAGAGTGTCATCATGGTGATGTAGTTTATGAGGTAAAACATCCTCCCCTTTGCCTTTTGCACATAAACTCTATTTTTGATATAATATATCTTTACATGTGTACAATCTTTATACCAATAACATACATAGATCACATATTTTGTGGAGCATACCCTCTTCCAAGCCTCTTTGCTGTGAGATCTTGGGTCTGGAGTTGACAGCCTTTCGCACTTTTCGTCCGGGACACAACATCTGATTTGTCCATAATTTTGTACATATGTGCCCATGATATCTGGTCATAATCATATGAAGTTTCATGCTCCTGACATAAATACAATTCCTACAAAACCAGAATTTTCACTGTGTCTTCTCAGAACAATGCACAGATTTCTGGCACCTCTTAAAATGTGCACGAAAAAATCACATTAACACTGCTACTAATTCTATAATTTTTACAAATTCGCACAGTCCTTTATCAGTCTTTTTAGAATTATGCTTTCTGTGCTTTGGGAATCAACAAAAATGTCTGTCTCCGCCTCCATCTCTATCCTGTAGCTCAAGAGCAGTATCCGTCTTCTTCCTCTGGCAGAGGCCACTGTTGACACTTTACAATCTGTATATACTTTCAGCCAAGGAAGGTTCATTGTCTCTTCCTGGAGCAGCCCAAAATCTCCTCCCCTCTTAATCAACACCTGAATGTGAGTTCCTGGTCCAGAGAGCAGAAGGGAGGTGCCTTGCACAGTGGGGGAAGTTGCTTTGTAGTTTTGGCTTGCACCAGGCTTACTTTAAAAGTCACTTTGTTCAATTTTTCTTTGTTGAAAATAAACTTGCAATTTTAAAACAGGCAACTAGAACTCTTATTCCGGTCTCTAAGCCATGGAGATTAAATAGTTGCAACCTATATTACTTTTGATAACACGTCACTTAATTTCCAGCCATTTGTTTTTAATTGCACCAGTTTAAGCTTCTGATGCCACTAAATGACAGCTGTCATACAGGCGGCCGCTGGTATTGCGCCCATATTTTGACAGATTTTCACAGGCAAGCACACTTTTTACTGTGGATATTTTGATGATAGATTCTGCTTTTCCTGATATTGTGCGTTCACAATGATTCCTTAAATGAAATGGCGGGTAACGCCCAGCAAAGATATTGGATGTGTTTGTGGTTTTTTGGACCGGTATTTTGTGTTTTCAGCAACCAAGAAAAAGGGATTTAAGACCAATTTCTGTGTTTCTTTCAAGAAAGCACTGCCTTTCATGCAGTTCCATTTTTCCTTGGTAGGCAGCCCAGTGGCATGTTTCAGCAGTGTGGTGTCCTTCCACCACTGACAACAGGCAATGTAGCTTTGGCAGCCATCTTTTTGTGCTTGGTGGAGCACAATTTCTGCGTGCATGGGGTTTTTGCGGCCATTTTGCTGATTCTGGTGCCACCAGCACACAGTGATGTCGCACGGCAGAGCCTAATGGGATAAAACATCCCACAGAAGATAGAAAAAAGCTGTCATGGAGTTAGAAAGCAGGGCTGTAGCGGGGCTACTCTTCCATTGGCCTGCCCTTAATTGTCGGTGGCTGTTTGCAGAGTGGGGACCTGGCATAGCAGTGCAAGAGTAACATCTCTCCAAGGTAAGGAGGTGAGGATGGAAGAGGTTGGGGGAGATGTGGGTGGAGGGAGTGAGTTACAAGGCCAGAGCAAGGCCAAACAGTGCAGCCAGGGAAGGCATTAGCCACCTGCGTGGAATGCAGTATTTCATCACCTGCATGCATGCTTCACTTTACTTTATTTTATTCATTTATATTGTGCTAGGAACAGGCCTGTAGGCATAGATGCGCTAACAAGACAAACACAACAGAAAACACAAACCTAACCAATAACCTGCATCCAGGAAAGCAGAAACTGGGAAATCGATGAAACAGGAGTGTCTTCAGCTGCATAAGAAAAGGATCCCTGAATGACACTGTTAAGACTGCCCTGGGTACATGAAGGAGGGCCAGGTTGTTTGACCTTAGCATTCTGCGTGCAGGCAGCCAGGAGAGTCTACTGGATAAGTAACCAGGGCACACACCATGGAGGTACCTGTGTGCAATACACTTCAGTCGCAAAGTAATTCTACTGGTAATCGGCAACCAGTGTAAGGCCCTCATGGCTTTTTTGCGTAGGCCTTCAACAGCCCTGACGGCATTATCTGCACAATCTGTAGTTGAACAATTTCACCCTTACTGACCCTTCCTAGAGCCTGGCACAATAATCTTGTTTGGCACTAACTATGGCTTGTGCAATGATGGCACAGTTATCATGAGTCAAAAAAGCTCTCAGATAGTATGAGGTGGATGACATGAGGCTACTCACATGCATTCTCATGCTGAGTTCTTGGTCAATGATTATGCCCAGAGTTTTCACTTTAAGAAGTGTAGCTTCAGTCTTCGGTAGCTGATTGGCGGCCCAATGTGCCCTGCATGCTAATGATAATATTTATACCCCTAATTCAGACTTCCCTGAGTGGTTTGCCTCAGCAGCAGTACAGTTATATCACTTTCTAGACTAAGATATACAGTGAAATGGGGAATTTAATTTGGGCCCAAATCTGGAGCTGGACAGGTCAAACTCATTGAAATGAAGCTTAACCAAATCACCGCTTAAACTGTAATTGTAATTGGTTGCTTTACCACCCAGAGGTTTCTAAGCGCAGACTCAGGGATTGACCTGTGTTGCTCCGCGTCATCTTGCTTCCAAGGTGAGCGTGTTGCCCCTGAGCTATCCTCCCAATGGCAGACCTTTCTTCCCTGTTACATTTATGGCAACACTACAACCCAAATGGACAGTGCTAGTGGTTTTATTCTTCAGTGCATGATGCTTCTTCTCTTATTTATTGTCATACTAGTAAAAAGTACCCATACTTCACACAGGTTCTGTAGACAGGGATGATAACCCTCTCATCAATTGTTGAAAGTCAATGATCCTGTAGGCCGCTGTCCCGAGTTGCTTATCGATTGATGTGCTTTGCGCTTTGAAGTAAACTGCACTGAGAATGGGCGTGTGTGCCTGGCTGACATACCCCAAAGGAGACGTGGAAGGGAGACTAGAGTTGGCATGCTGCAGCACACTGGGACCTTCTGTGCACTCTCCCCACCTGTGGTGAAATGTCTCAGAAACAGTGCATCCTAGGGCATTGAAATGTGGTTTACAAGGTCCCATATGGAGCTTTGAGTTTTGTTCCTCGTGTTGAGGTGCTTAACCTGAGGTTTGTCCGGTCCTTCCATGACCACATTGATGTTTCGCCAAATCAGACAACCATCTCACGTGTGAAGGGGCTAAAATCCAGGGAAAGGGGTGGGGTGTCCAAATGTGATGTAGCCAGTAATGTCCGGAGGGTCCTAACAGGTAACTATGCACAATTTTGTGCAGATTGGTGGAACAGTGTGGAATTTTATAAGGATCAAATTAGCCGATTTTCGGCTATATATATATATATATAGAGAGAGAGAGAGAGAGAGAGATAGAGAGAGAGAGAGAGAGAGAGAACATCCATCTAATTTTTTTCATAAACAAGAGTAAAAATACTCTTTTGAGCTTCTTTCAATGGGATGAGTTTCAGGAACATTCTGACCAGGTTGTGGCGACGAGTAAATGGAACAGTCACCCAGGACAATACATACGTGGACATACATAGATTAAGGACAACCAACATTGGGCATTTTTAAGCGCAGGTAGCTGTGCTTAGGATGTGACCATTATGGATGAAGTGCTAGAATGGAAGCAGAGGAAGCGAGGGACAGAGGCAGGTTAGAGGTGAGGGAAAAATGTTAGCTAGCTGGCAGCTGAGAGGTAGGTTAAGAGGGTAACACAAAGGCGAGGAGGTAGGCTTTTAGTTTGATTCTGAACAAATCCATAGGGACTGTTTCTTAGATGTCCGGGAGAAGAGAATTCCATGCAAGTGGAGCAAGAAGAGAGAAAGAGCGGAAGTGAGAGGAAGCACAGGGAGGGAGAGGATCCACAAGGGTAGTCGAGAAGGCAGAGCAGAGATTACAAGAACGCTTATAGAGCTGGATAAAGGAGGATAGATACAGAAGTGCCTAGCCATGGATAGATTTGTGAACCAGGAGAAGACATTTTAATCTGGCCCTGTTTTGCATCATCAGCCATCCAGCCTGGTGATGGTACAAGGAAGTAGGTGTGAAATGAGGGAGTTCAAAGATAATCCTGGTAGCGAAGTTAATGATCTTGTCTAGAGGACACACATCATAGTTGGGGAGACCAAAGAGGATGCTGGCACAGTTGTCCAGTTTAGAGAAGACAAGAGTGGTTAAGAGATAATTGGCAGTGGTGGAAGGAAGGAGGTGCCAGATGTTCCTAATATTTAGGAGATTGAGGTGAACTGCTGTTCCAGTTTTGGAGTTAAAAGTAGAGAAGGTGTGACAAGGGTCATAGAAGACACAGAGGTTTCTAGCTGAAGAAGAGTAGGGCAGAATGTCAGGTGGGAACTGGATAGGCAAAGGAAGCGATGAGAGAGAGAGCTTATGGCAGGGAAGAAGAGTACCTCTGTTTTGGTAGAGTTTAACATCAGAGAGTGCAAAGACATCTGATACTTAATATCAGAGAGACAGTTGGACATTTTGATAGAGAGAGATCAGAGGAGAGTTAAGGAAAAGAGAAGAAGATTTTGGTATTGTCCACGAAGAGTTTGTGCAAGTACTCAAAGGAAGAGACTAGTGCCCCAAGAGCAGTGTAGGGTGTAAAGAGGAGCAGACCCAAGACAGAGCCTTGTGGAACACCAACAGTTAGAGGAGTGATTTGAGAGAAGTTGTTGGTCCAGGAGACAGATAATTAGCGAGCTGCAAGGTAGGTTTCAATGCAGGTAAGAGCTTGATCACAAATCCCAAGAAAAAAGAGAGTATTAAGGAGATCAGAGTGATCAACAGTGTTAAAGGTAGCAGACAGGCCATGGAGAATTAGGATATAGGATAGGTTTGAGTGCTTAGCAGAGGCGATGAAGTTGGACACATTCATGAGAGCAGTTTCCGTGGAGTGACAGGAGTGGAAACCTGCTTGTAGTGGATCTTGAAGGTTGTGGATGGCTCAGAAATTGCTAAGATGGTTGAACACAACCCTTTCAAGCACTTTAGCGCAGTGTGGAAGGAGAGATACAGGGCGAAAGTTGTCCGGTAGGTTCAGGTCAGCCCTTGCTTTTTTAGGAGAGGGAAGACTGTGGCTGTTTTGAAAACAGAGGGAAAGCATGCAGAGTCGAAGAACAGGTTGAAGGATTTAGAGAGGTGAGAGGCCACTACAGGGCCAATAGGCTTAAATAGCTAAGGACCAAGAGGGTCTGATGGGGCACAATAGGGGCTAGCCTGCATCAACAGAGATAGCACTTTGTCAGTATTAGTGTGACTACTGTGGGAGATAGAGGCAGAGGATTATGGTAGAGTAGGCAGAGTGTAAAATGAAGGAGGTGCGAGAGTGAGGAAGGTCAGGTGAGTGTTTCTAATTTTGGAAATGTTTGCAGCAAAGTATTCAGTGAAATCATTAGCTGTGAGAGTGGAGTTGATAGTCAAAGACATAGGGCCTCATTACACGGACGGCGGTAAGGGTTAACGGTCACCGTTAATGGCAACGGTGACGGTTAACCCTTACCGCCGTACTACGAGGTCCCTTTGCGGGTTGGAGGAATTAACGCCTGCTTCTTGCAGGCGTTAAAAACCAACCCGCTAAGGGACCTCGGAGCTAATTACGGCACCGCAAAATTGCGGTGCCGTAATTAGCGCCTTCCCCATTCCCATAGAGCCCTATGGGGCAGAAATGGGAATGGGGAAGGGCAATGGCGGAAGGGGGATTTACCGCCCCTCCAACCTTGGAATGGGGCGGTACATCCCCTTTCCGCCAAGGTGGTGCCGGTAATTTACCGGCATGGTCCAGCCTGCTAATAGCACCCTCGATTACCGCCTTCCGTGTAATGAGGCCCATAGTCTTTGGAGGAGAGGAGAGTGAGTTTAGGATTCCCTATAGCCTGCGAGGATGGTCGGAGTGAGAGTTTATAACGGTTAGGTAGAATTCCCTTTCAGATCTAGCAAGAGTGGACTTGAGTTGCAGGTTATCATGCGAGTGGTACCCTCCCTAATCAAGAGTAATCATATTGCATAACACCCACAATCTACTCCAGCCACTCCCCAGCATTGATGTAATCATGCAGACACACATACACCAACAATTACAAAAGCTTTGAGACTAAAAGAAGATGCCTTCAAGACCCCACATTCAGACCAGTAACAACCGAAAATATCATTAGATTTTGAAAAGTGAGAGGCTTTCAAGGTCTATCTCCAAGAGGCATGCATCTCACAGGAAAATGGCATCTTAAAAGCATAAAAAATGCCTTTAATGAAGTAGAGACAACTATAGAATAACTGGAACCCCACCATGCAATGACATCAGATTTTGGGAGGTGGCAATCAGGGACGTTCAATTATGGAAGATAACACCCAGTCTCTGCATAGATGGTGAAAGATCTGGTAGACACCTCCCCTGGTCTATTAGTTGGATGAGAAGGGAGAAGATGGGAATGTTTTACAGGCTGGTTCCTAGACTCCTTCCTGCACACAGGCTGGATACTGTCCAGCAATCACTGCAATGGGACATTGGGTGTTGCATAAACAAATCATAAACATAGGATATATTGCCCTATGCTAGTTTCAGCCATACCTGCATTCTGCTTTACTTATCCTCCCCTGATACAAGTGGTCAATTCACAGGTGCCTGAATCTGTTCCTTCACAGAGTATGCAGTCTCTGTTTGCTTTCTTTATGAAGGTTATGCCCTGCTTTCCATTTCTTTATGGCAGTTGTGGGATATTATGCATGTCAGTGCTCATACATATCTCACAAACTATTGCTGACAGTTTCTATGCCCTTACTGAATGTATTGTACAAACACTTTTCCTAACACACAATAATACCCCAATGGTTTATATGCTCCAGGATTTCAGTGGTGTGGGTGAGCACAGCACTCCCTGTGAGTGTGTGTGCTTAATATTTGTAAGCAAACACTGAGCTTCTTTCATGGGTCTGATGGGGGATGTACGAAAGAAAGTTACTTATTTTTCTCCAGCAGGGTGGTGCTCGTGCAGCCTTGCAGATGCTAAAGAGAGGAGATCCACTTCCTCCACATCCTCCCCGTTGCTGTTGTCCTAAGTGTATTGTTCCCTGTGTCCCCCCACCACTCCCAAACCCCCCACCCCACTGCTGCTCACTGAAGATCTGCTATAACGAGCAGAAAGGCTTAGGCACAGTCTGCATTTATGTCCTGCCCATGCTCAAAATGGACCCCTTCCAAACCTCTGTCTCCTGGGACTTGCAGTTTTTAGTGTATAGCTCACCCATTTGGCCCCTAAGGGCAACATCACTAGGGAAATTCAATGTAGGTTCCTTCTCCCCTTTGCACTTAACTCCCACTTGACTTACTCTTCTTCCTGGATGAGCCTCGTACCTCCTGATAAGATTTACCTCAAACATGTATGTGTCTATTCGCACTGTTAATAAAAGCACAAAGCTGCCAGAAGCAATAGCCATGCTTGATGCATAAAAGGCCCCTGATGCTGTTTAATGGCCCCTCCTATTTGAGTTGCTTCGCAGATAAGATCTGGTTCTGCACTTCATGACAGTGGTCCATTTGATTTACTCCATACCAAGAGTGATGGCACTAACACATGCCCTGCCGTCCCCAGATGTTATTTTAATACGCGGCATCAGTCACAGATACTCCATATCCTTTTTGGACTAACCCTGGCAGAGTCATGCATTTACATTGTATGAAAGAAATGGTTCTATCATATGCAGATGACAGGCTCTTCTACCTGTGATACCTGGAAAGTAAGCTTTGTCTAAAAGTCAGACCTCCTTTGTCACAAAGCCCAGTGAGGACGTTGCAGCCCAGGAATGCCAACCTACCAGGACATCCTAGCCAGAGATATGAGCTGCCTAGAGGCAGAAAAGTGTGGACACTGCAGACATCCTCCTTCAACAGGGCCATACCCAGACTTAAGTGATTTGACCTGCAACTCGGGGTACAAGCCATCTCTGCGTTGCATGCATGGTACTATCTCACTAGTGCCAATATGAAGGTTCAGCATGCTAGGAGGCCCTTAGTCCTTGGTAGCAGTGGTGATTTACACAGCGTTGGTGTTCATCGAGTGTTTGAACATGTATGCACTGATACTGTCCCACCCATTAGTATCTGAAGCGGTATAGTTCAAACATATCTCCCATGAGAAGATGAATCAGGAAGAGGGAGAACGCAGAGAAAGAGTTTGTAACACCTGTGCATTGTGAACAATCGGAACAATCCTGAAATGTTATTATTTGACTAGTCCTGGCACTATTGGGTTAGACCGGTTCCTAAGAGAATATACTCATTTTGTTATTGGTAACCCCCTGGGTCATATAAGGCGTTTACACCACCAAGATCCTAGTTTTCAATAAAATAATTTTAGCTTTAAATTTGATACGTCAGATGGGTTGTCAATCCACCACTCCTTCCACCTGTGGTTGGGGACATAACACACTTTAGGGAGCTAGCAGTGATAACATAACATAACATAACATAACCATACTCCTGCCACAATTAGGAAGGAGATACTGTACTTGAGTGCGACACATCTTCACACCCAAAACAGCCCTTTCATCAAAACATATAATCACTATTCCTGACCAGAATTATCCCTGGGATGTGGAAGAGCTGAACGCCTTTCTTGAACACATTACTAATGTCCAGCTTTATTTTGGGAAAGAACATTTTGAATACCCTTCCATTAAGATGTATTATTAGTAATTACCAGGAAGAGTGAAAACAACCCTGTTTATTAATATTTAATACATCTTACTACAAGGTTATTTGTAATGCTGCTTCCAGGATGTTCATTTGTCATGTTTTAGTCAGTCAAATAACTGGTTCAACATAAACTCATGTCATCTTTTAACTGAGCCTTTGTTAAATACATCAATAAAATAGAAAGGGCGAGCCTATGTTATGAGGCTTGAGGCCAGCACTTTTGACTGCTTGCGCCCCCCCCCAACCCCCTGTGTGATTGTTCTAACTTTTGTTCACAAATGTTCTGGCGTGGGCTCAGTGCAGGTGCAGGCAGGCACTCTGACTTGTGTTGAACGACAAGGAGACACCTAGTTGTGAAATTATAGACTGGGGCTAAAATAGTGGAGAGATGTGGGTTAGATGTCTCTTTTGGGGGATACAAAAATGGGATATATCAAAATGTTGCTCTCGTGCAGAGCTGCCCAAATATGGTCTTTCTTGAGATGGTGCCACAACAGGCAGAAGTGAGTGACAAAGGGCTAGCAGAAGGAATATGGAATCTGGCATCCTATCTATGCTGGCCCATCATTACCAGCTTAGACATAAAAGGTTGTGCCACCAATGCTTAGAGAAACATTACTGTCTTTGCACTCAGTCCTATCAGTACTCACACTAAGGACATGTATGATCTCGGAGACTATATATAGAACACAAAGTGTGAGGGGAACTTGGATGCTTAACTTTGAGGAACTTTGTGCTACTTGAGCTATCAATATTGTACGTTGACAGCCCCTCCCTTACATTCACATAAATCACCTTGCATAACCTTAATGTGTGAGTCAGAGGTTGCCTCCCTTCTAGCGGACACTATCATTGGATTCTGAAAAATAAAGAAACATATACATATGCGAGGTATGGGGCAGTGGAATTCTCACATCTCACCTTGATCTTTTCCAAATTGTTGAAAGAAGAAAGCAAAAACCTGTGTAGAGTCTACTTACACCTTTTATTTTTAAATTGTCAGAATATCATTTCTTTAATTTCATTATCAGAATTGCAAAACAGTCTCTTAGTAATTTGTTTTGGTAATTCACGCAATTTCACAGAATGCAATATGAATCCCCACTTTCTTTCACAAAGGGCCTCATTATGAGAATGGAGGTAATGAAAATAGGAAGGCGGAATGGTATTACCGGCATCGTTAACGGGTCCGGGTCATTACGACATGACACCCCGCCAATACGGCCACCGCCCGCAACGTGCCCCTTCATACCGGCTCGAGCGCGGACACGCGCCCCTTCATGGAGTAAATACCGGGATGCCGGTAATTGGAGGACATCACAACTCACGCGGGCATGCAATTTCCGGCATCCCGAAGGCGGTAATTAGGGCCTGCACGATGGCAGCGTACAGGCATCGCGGACCACCCGTAAACAGCAACCTGCAGTCAAGTCAACTGCCACAGGTGCACACAATCACCATAGGTGGAGTCAATGGAGCCTGTCCCAGCATAAAAGGAGCACACCCACACACCACACCCCTTCCCACACCAAAATGATACCACTAGCTGTTGCAGTCATGGGGCTGGAGGACATGCATGTACTGCTACAACTACAGCAACTACAACAACAACAACTACAGCAGCAACAACAGGCAGCACAGAGGAGACTCAGGAGAAGGAGGGTGACACAGGCCCAGCAATTACCACCAGTGCAGCCAGTAGTACTTCGTAGGCAGCAACCAATCCCTCGCATCAGACCCAGTCCATTCAATCTAACCCCTGAGCAGATTCACACCCTGTACTGGTTGGACCGGGACACCATCACCACCATTGTGGACATGATACATGACAACATTGTCAGCCTCATTGAAATTCGCACTGCCATCCCCCGGCTACTAAAGGTGGTGTCTGTGCTCCACTTCCTGGCCACAGGCACCTACCAGCACACAGTGGGCCAGCTTGATGGTATATCACAACCACTCTTTTCACGCATGCTGACCCAAGTGCTGGATGCCCTCCTGAAGCACGCTAGCACCCACATATCCCTCCAAGGGACTGCCCAGGTGATTGCCGACACCAAAGTAGGCTTCCATGCACTGGCAGGCATGCCCAATTGCGTCAGTGCCCTCGACTGCACCCATGTTGAATTGGTAGTCCCTCATGCCATAGAGGCGGTGTACCGCATTCGCAAGCAATACCACTCCATCAATGTGCAGATGGTATGTGACTCCAACAAGATCATCACACTTTGTTGTGCCCGATATCCCGGATCCACACATGATTCCATGGTGCTGCATAACTCCACGCTACTCCGTCACATGGAGCGACATGCTGACGACATGCCTGGCTGCTTGGTAAGTTGCCTGACTGGCTCATGACAGTGCATCAGGGTTGTGATGTGGTGGGATGCATACTCCACCTAGGTGGGAATGGGGGGATGCATACTCCACCTGGGTGGGAATGGGGGCGATGCATACACCGCCTGGGTGGGAATGGGGTGGTGAGTGGACAATGCACTCAGATCTAAACACTTCTGAGCTGAACCTCCCAACCCGAACATGACACATCACTGCCACACATTGGACCAATATCGTACATCAATGAAAACATGTAAGATGCCCAACCAGGCCACCCTGGGTCTGTCAAGCAATGAATGACTGAACATGATTACAACTGTGCCAATGTGGCCAGTGTGATTAGGCACAGTGTAGCATACACTGCAATCATGGGAGGCAAGACATAGCTCCGCATCCACAGTACATCTGTATCAGCATGCAAGTTAATACCCTGCATCATCTGTACAACGCCATCCAAACTAGCAGACCATATTGCAGTACACAATGCATCCAAATAATCTCAGTGCATACATACAGGGACATGTGCATGTCAACAGCAAATCGCTGCGGCCATAGCTGTGAATCCTGAAGGTGGCAGCTCAGAATGACTCACACACACCTCTCTGTACTCCCATGCAGGTGATGGAGGATATCCCTTGAAGCCTTACCCACATACAGAACCAGCGTAACAGCCATGAAGAGGAGTACAATCGTGTACATATCCGGACCTGTGTTGTGATTGAGCAGACTTTTGGCCTGTTGAAGGAGCGATTCCGCTGCCTAAGCAGATCTGGTGGATCACTCCTTTATAGCCCTGAGAAGGTGGCAAGGATCACCATGGCCTGTGTCATGCTGCACAACATGTGCGTCCGGAGAAATGTATCACTGCCACCTGACATTGACATGCATGCACCGGGTGAGGATGATGAGGATGAAGATGGAGGAGAAGCAGCACCGCTGCCAGTACGTGATGCACAAGATGGATGTGCTGTAAGCCAATCACTGATTGACGAATACTTCTGACCCACAGGGACGTTGATGGATATGTGTCACTACTACACTAAACACTGGGTCCATGTGGACATGCACACAGGGTATGTGGGGAGGTGGGCACTGTGCACTGACATGAATGAAATGAATACACACAAAATGAACAATGCCCAGGCATTGAATGATTTTCTACACAACGGGTGTATTAATATAAACTACAGAAAAGTGCTACCCCGTACCCCCCCACTACACCAAAACACCCCATACCCCCAAATAACACCCCATACCCACCAATTAACACCCCATGCCCCCCAATTGACACCCCATACTGCCAAATTGACACCCCATACTCCCCAATGAACACCCCATACCCACTAATGAACACCCCATACCCCCCAATGAACACCACCAACACCATGTAACCCACTGCCCATTGTTGTCCAAAACTATTTTTGTCCTTTCTTGCTCTCCGGGGGCAGCATTTCTGACTGCCTCGCACTCCGCCTTGTCTGACGCACAGGGCTGGAGGGTGCAGAGGAAGCGGCTGTGGAGTGGTGGATGGGGTGGTTGCCGCAGTGATTGCCATGGCTGGCACGGGTTGTTGCTGCTGCATGTGCAGCAGGAATGAGGTCAAGACCTGTGTGGCGGCCCCCAGACTGTCTCGCATCATCACCGCAGAGGCATTGATGGCGGCAGTGTTCCCCGCAATGGCCTGCGCTATCTGCCTCCTTGTGTCCTCACCCTCTGCTACATATTGTCGTACCAGTTCCAGCATGGAGTCCTGTCTTGCCTCCACCCTTGCTAGCCGTGCCTCAAGGTTGGTGGGAGAAGCAGTGGTTGAGGGTGCTGCGACCGGGTGTGCATTGGCAGGACTGGCCTCGGGGGTGGTGATGAGGTCTGAGCTGTAGAGGGCAGCCTCTGCGATGGTGCTGATGGGTGTGTCTTGAGTGTGGGGTTGGGGGGTGGACAGGGGGCTTGGGGAGTGTAGACATGCCACATGTATCAGCCCTTCCTCGTCCACATACTCCTCTGCTCCAACTTCAATGTCGTTCTGTGGGGCAGTGGCAGCTGTCTCGCCCACGGAACTGGTTTCTGCCGAATGGGTGCCACTGGCCTCGCCTTCTGATGATGTTGCCAGCTCTGTTGTTCCGGTGTCTGGCATAGCTGTGGGGCCCTCATGTGCGGGCATGGCCTGGGCACTCGCCCTGGGTTTTGGTGTGGCCTGCGAGGCTGCGCCGGAGGTGGTTTTGCCTGTGGGAGTAGTCTTGGGCCGGGACGTGGATGCCCTTGTGGGTGTTCCTTCACTGGCATCCTCTCCATCGGCGCCTGGGGGGGTAGAACAGATGCAGGGCATAAATGATAGTGTTACATGCAAGATGCATTATATGGTGCTGTGGAGAATTTCATTTATCATGTATTCATATCTTACAGGTGTGTCACACAGGGTAGCTTGAAGGGGGCATTTTGGCATTTGCCGTGACGTCTCAATTCAGGAATGCTGCATGGCCGGTGGCATGCCGTTGTATTGGGGTTTGTGTGATGTATTACATGGGCACTGTCCGTGTGTGTTGGCTGCCTGTTGGTAATGGGATTGGCACTCAGCATGCATTTTAGTGTGGCAGCGTTTGGGCCTCCATCTGGACATGGAGATGTTGATGTGTGGGTTGGGACATGATTGCCTTGCCTAGACTCTATTCCAGATCACTTGTGCTACGTCATGGTTTCCCCTACTGGGGTCTGCAGGGTCACTCACCTCCATCTCCAGATGATGCGGCACCCATCTCCATCTCCCCGAAGCCCTCGATGGACTCCATCTGGATGAAGGTACTGCACGTCTCCTCCCAGCGCATTAGTTTTGTGGGTGAGTGGGCACCCCCGCCTGTGGCCATGGCCTCCCTCCTGTTGCTGGCCAGGATGTTCCGTACCCTAGGGCGGAGGTCGTCCCACCTTTTCTTACAGTCTTTGACTGTCCGTGGGGTGGTGCCGATCGCGGAAACCTTGCGAGCTACCTCCTCCCAAATCTCCTTTTTCCTTAGCTTCACCTCCCTTTTGAGGTTGTGCATGTTTATCTCCTCAGCATGGGCAGCGAGGGTGTCCGCCAACATGTTTAGTTCTTCATCCGAAAAATGCTTTTTGCGCAGGCCGGGTTTTGATTTTCTGCTTGCCTTGGACAGGGAGATTTGTAAGGCCTTGGTCTCTCCTGTAAAACACTGGTGGTTTAGGAGGATTGCAATGGATTGTGTTTATAAAGATGGCCGCCGGCGCATTTCCCGTTCCGAGGTGATGATGTTACTTCCGGGTCCGGTATTGCGAGCCCGATATTAGCATGGTGTTATTACCGGGTCGGTATTAAGGGGTTCCTCCTAGGCGGAGGTGGTATCGGCGGGTCCTGTGAAGGCGCTATCGAGGGGTTGGAGGGCCTTTAGCGGCATGCCGCCATGGCTATTACCAGCATGGGGGTTCGCGCGTGCTCGCGCACTCGTAATCAGCCGCTATTAGCAGCGTCACATGAGCGCAGCCCTCCTGGTTCCTCCATGCCGGTAATGACCCCGTTTTTAGTGCACTTCTCGTAATGAGGCCGAATGTCTTTTACACGCTTTGGCACATTCATCATGTTTCCCAGAATGCAGTAGTGCACCTCCCTTTATTTCGCAATGTCTTTTGCATATTTTGGTACTTTTGCTGCAATTCCCAGACTACAGCTCCAGGCCTCTCTTTATTTCACAATGTAGTTTTTATGCTTTAGTACTTTCACTACATTTCCCATAATGCAGTGCCAGGCCTTTCCTAATTTCACTTGATGAGCCCTTCGACTCATCTTTTGACTCGTTCGGGCCTCTGTCTTCTTAAAGCACACGTCTCTCCTCTCCAATTGTCTGTAACCTCTTTTTGGGGTGGGTTATTCAGTGTCTGTTACTCCTCGAGCAGCACTCGCTCCTGGACTCTCGCCCATCTTCCCACCACAACCTCTAGTCCTTGGAACCCTACCTTCGAGCTGTGTTCTCATATGCAGACCTCCCATCCTTCTAGCCTCAGCAAAGTCAGAGAGCCCCCTCCTCTTCCTCACAACACTCCACCACCCATCCCTACTCCAGGTTTCGGCCGTGACCGCTTCCGTCTCACTAGGACTCAACAGCTTTCATCTTTCTCCTGCACCACTGCCCGTTCTCCTACCTTTCCAGTATACGCCAGTGGTGGGGAGTCAGAGGACATTCATTAGTTTCACTGTTTCTTGCTCTGTGGCTCTCTTTGTCTCATTCCCCAGCATTCTCAGTCTCGGACCTCGGGTCACCTGCTCCATGGACGGGAGGTTATAAAAGCTTATGCTGCCATCTTGGATCTCATTTTATGACTATGGTGAGGTACCCAGTCGGAGTTGAGTGTACTCTGTTCCCTTCCTCGTGCCTATCTGTGATACTAAAGGTAATGTTATGTCTGTGTGTGAGACACTGTAGAGGGGTGTGTTGTCACAGAGGACTCCTTCGTTCCCTTAACCAAGGTACAATGAGCAGTAATAACAAGCCTACTCCCATGCCAGTCCTATGAACACCCAACAGTTGAATGGGGTAATAGTAGAAACAGTCCTTCTCCCCACATATTCCCTCAAATCTGGTTTATGAGAAGCGGGCATGTAACATGCTCTCTCTTTCTGTCCCATTATAATGTTCTTCTGGCAACAGCCTTCAAACATTCTCCCCCTTGAAGAACAAAATGCTAATTTGAATTCCCAGTCCTGCCCAAGCTAAATAGGGCGATACCAGTCAGGCCGTCGTGCAATATTGCACATCCATACCTGTTTCATGCTGCCTTAGGCTGCATACGAATGGATTTGCGAACATTCGGGAGTCTTTTCAGAGCTTTATGATTGAAGGTGAGTGCAATATTAGTTTATTTTTTACTTTTTTATTGGATTGTTTATAGCGTGGACGTAGCCTAGGCTTCCTGATGTATTTAAACCTGGGGCGACCGGCCGGGTCAGGCCCACAGGCCTCAGTTCAGTTGCTGGCTGATCCAGCCCACCACTGTGAGGAGTGTTACTGCAACAAGCTGCGGCACTTATAAAATGGCCGCCTAAGAAGAATAACAGGTGCAGCCAGCTGTGTCACGCAAATGGAAGACTGCAATGCAATTACTTCGTGATCATTTCGACCATATATATATTTGTAGGGTAGAGGGTATGGAAGGGGTTTGGGATAAGGGTGGGAGTGAAGGGTAATTAAGGGGGAAGGGCGGTAGGAGGGAACCCCATAATAAAGAACTCAAAGTAAAAAAGGCAGTGATTTCCACTAAGTAAATTACCACAAAGTTATTTATTTAGTGGAAATGACATGGAACTGACTGGGCACCATGTGAGCTCCTGTTCCATTTCCATAGCGATGAAAGGTGGAGACATTGAAAGAAGGTGAGAGCCGCTGGGGGCGGAGAGGAGATCTGTCAATTCACTGGGGGGGAGAGGCAAGGAATGGGTGGGGGATACATTTTGGGTGGCAGTGCGGCTGGGAAATGGCAGGGGAAGCGTGAGGCAGAGAAATAGGTGGGCTGGGGCGAGGAGTGCTCAGCTTGCTCCAAATGGCGCAGAAATCAATAACTTCAGCCCACGTTTGCTACCATTGAATTCGACCTTCACAGTAAAATACCTTATTGTTGTGTGGTCGCATCTTTTACTTCCTTTCATTTTTCCTACGCTTCCTTCCCTTCCTTCCAGTCAATCCCCACCCAATGTCTTTCCCAGTCTTTTTACGCTTATATGTGTGGCATTTACGTCCTGTTTTTGCTTGGTATGTGCAGAATTATATATGCATAGCTTTATGGATTCATTGCATTAATCTGTTTGCGATTAGGATACCTAGATTTGTGTTTAAATAGGTTCAGGGGAAATCTTTATACTGTTTTTCATGTCACATTACGTATATTTGCAGATAGTATTCATTAAATGGATGTGACGACGGACGAAGCGTCAAAGGATGGCTGCCATTATAATCAGACCTGTGAGTTGTGAATCGAATCTCTCTCAACTGAATTGGGTTTCATCCGCTTCTTTTGTGTTGTTGGGGTCCTACCCCGAACACTGTCATATTGGCATCCAGGGTTGACTTTGGTCAAGTTTCAACCTCTTGAAGTGGCCATAAAATGGCGTACTGAGAGGCAAATGGAAACACAAATATTGAGGGACATTGAAAAAATAAATGTAAAGGGTTTTCAGAAACAAGGAAGGATGTATACATTTCGTTTCAAGTGAAAACATTGGTGACACGTTTCTCTGGATCATTTCACTCGCACCCTCCTCGGACATGAAAGCTGCTTGTGGAGATATGGCAGCCAACCATGTGCAACACTAACCTGTAGTGAAAGATTGGCTGGTGTGTGCACCGCATCACTGGCGTGATTTGCAAAGTGCTTGCTAGCCCTGATTGCAAAGCAAACATTCATTAGCGAAACGTGGTGGTGCGTGAGGTAGGAGGGGGGGCGACATACAACGAGGACTCCAACAGATGGGCTTCCAGCCTTTGCAAATTTGGCACTCGTTGACCATTAAATTATCCCACCCACAAACACAAGTCCTTTGCTGGAGCGCGTTACGCGTGATTCTGATATATGGCCACGCGATAACTGAGCTCATGGCAATGTTTGGCGGGAGCCAACTTTGAGGTTTCAGACACAAGCATTTTTAAAGCTTTTGGCATTGTTCATTTTCCTTATTTCTATTTAATTTTTTCCACTTTTAACAAGGAAGTTAATATCCAAAAAGTCTAGGAAAACCAATGACATGGCGGAAACCAAAATGCCATGCATGGAATAAATACAGTTAACGAAAGACATGAATGCCATTTATATTTCAAATACAGCATTTAGTGCTGAAGCATGTGTATACAAAATGCTACATCGCAGTTTTAATGAGGAAAAGGTGGGGCTTTTTTATGTGATCAGAAACCAACTGTCGATGAACAATTTCTTTCCATGGTGCCACTCTACGTACGGCGCATGTCGTGTAGAATTGGCAAAGTAATCAATGAGGCCAAAACATGTCTGGGGTTGCCTATGGTCTTGTGCAGAAGGGATGTGACCAAGCAGTTCAAGCTGGACTGGCCTTTTTGGGGTGGGACCAAGCCTGGTTGCATAAGGTCTTTCCTCTTTATCTAATGGCTTGGCAGGGGAAGAACGATGGTCTGGAGGGTTACCCAAAGCAATGCCATTGGTTGCCAGTGGTTGGGATTACTTCGAAAAACCTCCACCCATCACCTCCTTGGTTTTGCTAATGCCACCCTGAGTGGGGCAGGTATGCCTAGAAATGAATCCCATGCCTGCTGGGCCTAGAGACCCAAGCTACTCCTCACTGATGATCCCCAACAAGGGTGAAACATGTTTGGGGATGCTTGTGGTCTCGTGCAGAAGGGATGTGACCTAGCAGTTCGGGCTGGACTGCCCCTTTTGGGGTGGGGCCAAGCCTGATTTGCATATGGTCTTTCCCCTTCTGTAATGGCTTGGCAGGCGAAGAACGATGGTCTGGAGGGTTGCCCCGAGCAATGCCAGTGGTTAAGATTCAGTCTAAACCTTCCAGCCATCACCTCTTTGTTTTTGCTTTGTCACCCCGAGTGGGACGGGTATGCCCAGACGTGGGTCCCGTGCCTGCTGGGCCTAGAGACCCAAGCTACTCCTCACTGATGATCCCCAACAAGGGTGAAACATGTTTGGGGATGCTTGTGGTCTCGTGCAGAAGGGATGTGACCTAGCAGTTCGGGCTGGACTGCCCCTTTTGGGGTGGGGCCAAGCCTGATTTGCATATGGTCTTTCCCCTTCTGTAATGGCTTGGCAGGCGAAGAACGATGGTCTGGAGGGTTGCCCCGAGCAATGCCAGTGGTTAAGATTCAGTCTAAACCTTCCAGCCATCACCTCTTTGTTTTTGCTTTGTCACCCCGAGTGGGACGGGTATGCCCAGACGTGGGTCCCGTGCCTGCTGGGCCTAGAGACCCAAGCTACTCCTCACTGATGATCCCCAACAAGGGTGAAACATGTTTGGGGATGCTTGTGGTCTCGTGCAGAAGGGATGTGACCTAGCAGTTCGGGCTGGACTGCCCCTTTTGGGGTGGGGCCAAGCCTGATTTGCATATGGTCTTTCCCCTTCTGTTATGGCTTGGCAGGCGAAGAACGATGGTCTGGAGGGTTGCCCCGAGCAATGCCAGTGGTTAAGATTCAGTCTAAACCTTCCAGCCATCACCTCTTTGTTTTTGCTTTGTCACCCCGAGTGGGACGGGTATGCCCAGATGTGGGTCCCGTGCCTGCTGGGCCTAGAGACCCAAGCTACTCCTCACTGATGATCCCCAACAAGGGTGAAACATGTTTGGGGATGCTTGTGGTCTCGTGCAGAAGGGATGTGACCTAGCAGTTCGGGCTGGACTGCCCCTTTTGGGGTGGGGCCAAGCCTGATTTGCATATGGTCTTTCCCCTTCTGTAATGGCTTGGCAGGCGAAGAACGATGGTCTGGAGGGTTGCCCCGAGCAATGCCAGTGGTTAAGATTCAGTCTAAACCTTCCAGCCATCACCTCTTTGTTTTTGCTTTGTCACCCCGAGTGGGACGGGTATGCCCAGACGTGGGTCCCGTGCCTGCTGGGCCTAGAGACCCAAGCTACTCCTCACTGATGATCCCCAACAAGGGTGAAACATGTTTGGGGATGCTTGTGGTCTCGTGCAGAAGGGATGTGACCTAGCAGTTCGGGCTGGACTGCCCCTTTTGGGGTGGGGCCAAGCCTGATTTGCATATGGTCTTTCCCCTTCTGTAATGGCTTGGCAGGCGAAGAACGATGGTCTGGAGGGTTGCCCCGAGCAATGCCAGTGGTTAAGATTCAGTCTAAACCTTCCAGCCATCACCTCTTTGTTTTTGCTTTGTCACCCCGAGTGGGACGGGTATGCCCAGACGTGGGTCCCGTGCCTGCTGGGCCTAGAGACCCAAGCTACTCCTCACTGATGATCCCCAACAAGGGTGAAACATGTTTGGGGATGCTTGTGGTCTCGTGCAGAAGGGATGTGACCTAGCAGTTCGGGCTGGACTGCCCCTTTTGGGGTGGGGCCAAGCCTGATTTGCATATGGTCTTTCCCCTTCTGTAATGGCTTGGCAGGCGAAGAACGATGGTCTGGAGGGTTGCCCCGAGCAATGCCAGTGGTTAAGATTCAGTCTAAACCTTCCAGCCATCACCTCTTTGTTTTTGCTTTGTCACCCCGAGTGGGACGGGTATGCCCAGACGTGGGTCCCGTGCCTGCTGGGCCTAGAGACCCAAGCTACTCCTCACTGATGATCCCCAACAAGGGTGAAACATGTTTGGGGATGCTTGTGGTCTCGTGCAGAAGGGATGTGACCTAGCAGTTCGGGCTGGACTGCCCCTTTTGGGGTGGGGCCAAGCCTGATTTGCATATGGTCTTTCCCCTTCTGTAATGGCTTGGCAGGCGAAGAACGATGGTCTGGAGGGTTGCCCCGAGCAATGCCAGTGGTTAAGATTCAGTCTAAACCTTCCAGCCATCACCTCTTTGTTTTTGCTTTGTCACCCCGAGTGGGACGGGTATGCCCAGACGTGGGTCCCGTGCCTGCTGGGCCTAGAGACCCAAGCTACTCCTCACTGATGATCCCCAACAAGGGTGAAACATGTTTGGGGATGCTTGTGGTCTCGTGCAGAAGGGATGTGACCTAGCAGTTCGGGCTGGACTGCCCCTTTTGGGGTGGGGCCAAGCCTGATTTGCATATGGTCTTTCCCCTTCTGTAATGGCTTGGCAGGCGAAGAACGATGGTCTGGAGGGTTGCCCCGAGCAATGCCAGTGGTTAAGATTCAGTCTAAACCTTCCAGCCATCACCTCTTTGTTTTTGCTTTGTCACCCCGAGTGGGACGGGTATGCCCAGACGTGGGTCCCGTGCCTGCTGGGCCTAGAGACCCAAGCTACTCCTCACTGATGATCCCCAACAAGGGTGAAACATGTTTGGGGATGCTTGTGGTCTCGTGCAGAAGGGATGTGACCTAGCAGTTCGGGCTGGACTGCCCCTTTTGGGGTGGGGCCAAGCCTGATTTGCATATGGTCTTTCCCCTTCTGGAATGGCTTGGCAGGCAAAGAACGATGGTCTGGAGGGTTGCCCCGAGCAATGCCAGTGGTTAAGATTCAGTCTAAACCTTCCAGCCATCACCTCTTTGTTTTTGCTTTGTCACCCCGAGTGGGACGGGTATGCCCAGACGTGGGTCCCGTGCCTGCTGGGCCTAGAGACCCAAGCTACTCCTCACTGATGATCCCCAACAAGGGTGAAACATGTTTGGGGATGCTTGTGGTCTCGTGCAGAAGGGATGTGACCTAGCAGTTCGGGCTGGACTGCCCCTTTTGGGGTGGGGCCAAGCCTGATTTGCATATGGTCTTTCCCCTTCTGTAATGGCTTGGCAGGCGAAGAACGATGGTCTGGAGGGTTGCCCCGAGCAATGCCAGTGGTTAAGATTCAGTCTAAACCTTCCAGCCATCACCTCTTTGTTTTTGCTCAATGAGGTCAAAACATGTCTAGGGATGCTTGTGGTCCCGTGCAGAAGGTATGTGACCAATCAGTTTGGGTTGCATTGCCCCTTTTGTGTTGGGACCAACCCTTATTTGCATATGGTCTTTGCCCTTTCTGTAATAGCTTAGCAGGCGAAGAACGATGGTCTGAAGAGTTGGCCAGAGCGATGCCAGTGGTTAAGATTAATTCTAAAACATCCTGCCATCACTTTTGCTTTGATCAAGATGGCAACCATTGAAGTACATAAAATCGTCAACATTTGTATGGTCTTATTTGAAATATATTTAAGGCCCAAAAAACGTTCCTTTGCTCTGAAGTAAATGATGTCTCAGCCATTCCCATATTTACAGGACCTACATGTTATACATTTTTATTATCTGTTTTAGGTACAAGCATTTGACTGGAGTTATGGAAGGTATACAGCAGATATATCAGCCATTGTTGTCCAAACAAAAGTGCCCACTTGGTTTAGACATTTATTTGTGCTTATTGTGTCAACACCAAATAAAGGAGGCTTTAGAGTTCAACCCTAAATATCTACGGAAAAACTAGATACTCTAAGAATTCAAAATGAGTGCAAAGACAGTGATTATGAACACCTGTGTGACTAGGAACACCTGTGTGATTATGAACACCTTGCAGAACACTTTGAAATTACAACTGCAGAAGAAATAAAACAATGTAATGCTAGTAATAGCATCTGTCCTGTTACCAGTATACACAGAAAGGTAATCTTGACTACAGGCCAGACAAAAAAAACAAGACCAAAAATACTGAACATGGGGAGCGGGTGACACCCCCGCAACACATGTTCGGTATTTATAAAAATTGATCGAATAGTACTGGTCGAAATAGGTCAAATTGTAACATTCAATAGATTTTTGTCATCAAAAGGGGCAGTACTTTGAATAGAATCGCTCTCCCGACAGTGTTCTGCAAGCTCCTAGTGCCTTTCACAGGGACCGGCCCTCCAGGTGCCTGCTGCTGTAAAATGCGACCCAAAAAAAGCATTTTTATTCTGTTTGAGGAACAGAAATGCAAGCGGCTCAGCAGCGGTTCATACCTTAAAAGAAATGCATGACAGGGTCAGGAAGGACCCTGTCATGCAGTGGCAGCCCCACATCCCGTGCGCATAGGGTTGCCTACAATTTCTGCACATTTAAAAGTGCATCTTGCTTGTAAATGAGGGATGCGATTTCAAATTGACAGAAACGCCACTTTATTTGATCAAGGAGGTGAAAAAGGCCATCTGAATGGGAGCGCATAAGAAAATGTGCCCGTTCATGTGTCCCTTGTGGATTTGGCTGCAACTTGTGTAAAAAAAAAAGTTCAGAACCTGTCACCCTGAGTATAGTTTTTTTAAAACAGTAATTTTTGCAGATTACTTAAAGATGCAATTTTTGCACAAAACGGCCGTTTTTGCAGCATTTTGCGCAAAACGGACATTTTTGCAGCATTTTGCAGGATCGCAAAATCGTTACTGCTGCATTGCCGCACTACTGTGCAATGAGTTTGGTAGTAAAGAATTACCACCAACAGTAATTCTGCCAAAATCCTCATGGAGTCCTATGGAGCACTTACACTGCTCTTCCATCACTTGTAAACCTGGGGTAAATCTGTGGGACCAAGTGGCAGTACCAGTAATTCTGTTTTGCAGTATTTCAGTGGTTTACTGCCAAGCTCATAACGAGGCCCAATGTATTAAAAAGTGTAGGAAAACCTCCTGAAACACAACAAATGAGCCAGAATGTGCAAGTCAGGGTGAATTAATTGACTGTTTATTAGAGGCCCTCCTTGAAGGTAAAGTTGTTAAATGGCAGATTCTGAGTGACACAATAAAGCTATCTATTGCTCAAATGGTGTTAAAGTGGAAGACATATTAAGAATATCCTTGAAAACAGATATTGATTTTTTTTACACAAATGTCGTATTCAGCAATCCTCTCTCAAAGAAACAATTACTGTGTATTTCCTTGAAATCAGTTTATGATGCTGTGCTTTCACATTCAGAAGCAAGTCCTGCATAAATAACATTAGTACCCGGCACGCGCGGCTGAACAGGAATACTGTGTGGTGATTGGCTCATTTGCGAGCCATACCACACGGTATTCCCGTCCACGCCGTGCGTGCTGGCTACTCTGTTCCCGGCGGGGGGCGTGGCAGCCCCTCAGCCAATGAGGAGGCTCGAAACGGGGCAATACCCGCTCCAAGCCTCCCTATGGCTGGAGGCTTCCTTTGTCCCACCGCCGGGGACTCAGGTAAGATTTTTTTTTCCCTCCCTCTTCCCATCTCCCACCCCACCCGATTTACTTTCTATCCTGCGATCTCCGGCGGGGGACGATGGAAGGCTCCAGCCGTGTGGAGACTCGGAGCGGCGCTCCAAGCCTCCACACGGCTGGAGGCTTCCATCGTCCCCCGCCAGAGACCGCAGTAGGTTTTTTAATTTTTTAAAATTTTTTTTTATTCCTCCCCTTCCTTCCGCCCTCCCGACCCCACTTACCTTCTTTTTTCTTCTGCTCTTGGAAGCAAACGCGCTGGGAACACTTCTGTTCCCAGCGCGTCCGCTCCCGATGGCCACCATGGAAAGGGAAAACGGACTACGTTTTCCCTTTCCATGACGGGCGGCCATTTTTTTTGCCATTTTTTTGTTCTTTTTTTTTCTGTTTTGAAACGTGTTTTGGAACAGAAAAAAAAACAATTAGTACCCCGGTCTAACGGGCCGGGGTACTAATGGCAATAAGCCCCTCGGTGGTGGCCCAATACTGCCAGTGGTAATGCCCCCGGGGCACCGTTAAACTCGCCCCGGGGGCATTACCTGGGGCGGTATTGGCCTGCCACCTCGTGGCTTATTGCCACAATATGAAGGCTAGTTAATAGGATTTCAAATTACGATGGGAAACCATCCTGGCAAAGGAGAAGTGGAAATGCATGGGTTTGATCAGGCAGGACAAAGTTACAAAATCAGTTTAACAAATAGTGTTATTCTTTTTCAAACGGTGTATAGATGGGAGAACACTGTTTGATAGCTTGCAGGTAGAAAATACACGCCAAATAGCTGTAGCGTTGTCACAAACTCTTATGCATGATTGCCTAACACAAAGTGAACAGAGGATAGCACAAGGGGGAACGTGCTGGTCTTGGAAGCAAGACCATGCAGAGCAACATAGTTTCTAATCGTGGATCTGCGATGAGAAACCAAACTCAGGTATGGTATTAGGCGCATTATCAAAACACAATTAAATATTTTTTTTAAAAAACAATTAAATACAGTCCTACCTCATACGGTGCATGTATTTCAAAGTTAAGACACACACATGCATTTCCATTTCAGGAGGATGTTGGCTTAATAATACGTCCAAAACTCTCTACAAATTCTTGGTTCCGTTTATGCATGGCTTTGGACGCGCGATTGAGTACATTAACAGCAGACACGCTAAGTATTTGACACGCTTTGAGGAGTAGACTTCGCATGATTTCCATGTAAAATTGGGTACATAGCCATCTCTACTACTTTGAATGTTGAGAGCACAGCAGTGAAACAGCACATACAATACTGCAATGGTTATGGACTTCCGAAGTGAACTTAAGAAAACACGTTTTTATCCTGATTGTGTTTCCAGTGCAACCCTCACAGAAGTGCAAAAGCAGATGTTTCGCATATGTGTGCTGCCAATCATACTATATACCCTAAGAGATCATTCGATTCAGTCTACATTCTTGACACAGCTGGAAAACGTAACAAATCATATTAGTGGAAAAGTGTCAAAATGTATTGTGACATAAGTCGTGAGTCTCTACCATCCTGTGCACCACCAACAAATCTGCCAACATTGTTGTTGTGATTGATTTGTTTTACGACCTGTTGCATTGCACATATGTATGTCATCACGTCATGCTATTGGCTCTTTTATTGCTAGATTTGGTGTTCTTGCATATGCAATATCTGCTACAGCGGGAGCACTGTACAGCAAATAATCACAGACCAACATAATTGTTGTGCTGAAAAAACGGACATATACACACTTGTTGCATGATATGGCTGATACCTGGAATTATTCTGCAAGAAGCATCCCTTGGCAGAAATTCATAATGAGATAGAATTACAAACCATACATGTCAAGAGCTGCGATATTCAGGATCTGCTAGCTACCATGGAGATATGTAATATGTTTCAAAAAATGAAAGAGTTTGACAATATCCAACAAGTTACCCAACCTTTAAAATGATGTAGGATTACATGCCAATGTATTGTAATATGGCATTTGTATGGCACCTATTGCAATTGGTATGGTCTCAAAGCTGTGTAGGTGAACGCCCTTGAAGGACTGAAGTCCGAGGTATGAGAGATTAGTCCGGGGAATTCAGAATTTGTGCATTTAGCCAGTACAAAGGTAGTCAGGGGTGGCTAAGTCCCTGCTATCGACGCAAGTATATCTGGCTTGTGGTTTGGTGCTGTGAAGGCTTTCAGGAGAGTATGTGTGTCAAGGAGACTGATTATGTGTCCAGCTAGAATGAATTATTATTGTGGTACTTAGCTGCATTCTAGTGGCTGTGGTGATGTGCGATATGAGATTGAATAGCAGGTGATTGCAGATGTTTGCGGGTGGGTGGTCGTGCCTTTGGGAGGGACACAGCTATCTTCCATCCAGACACAGTGTTGTACATACCCAAGAGTCATGGCTGATTGCCGGACCTGTCTTGGGGGTCTATGCGAATTCAGTCTGTGTATGCTCTGCAACTTCTTGGAATCTCCTCACATGACTTATCAATGCCCCCACCTACCTGTCTGGGAATAAAGTTCACCAGAGAAGTGAAGAGCCAGATCTTGAGAGCCTTGCAGAAGTTGAGGTGATTCTCAATGTAGCGGATGCTATGCTACGAGGGATAGAGTTCCATATTTTCAGTGCTTGGATGGAGAAGAAGGACCCCCCTATTCTGGTTTATTTAGTGGAAGGGATAACCAAGTGAGAGCTGTGCCTGAT
This sequence comes from Ambystoma mexicanum, assembly GCF_040938575.1. NCBI lineage: Eukaryota > Metazoa > Chordata > Amphibia > Caudata > Ambystomatidae > Ambystoma > Ambystoma mexicanum. Next base: position 387,347,866 of record NC_090936.1, read on the forward strand.
CTCAAGTTTCTGTAGATATTCTGGGCATGTGTGGTGCAGAGCACAGTGAGTGATACACATAGCCATGAAGGTGGACCATCGACTGTCAGGGAGCCAGTGCAGCACACGGACGGCGGGTCGGATGTGCTCTTTAAGGCATAGGGCCAGGAGGAGCATGGCTGCAGTGTTTTGGATTCATTGGAGTTTTCTGAGTTGAGATGCATGGATGCCCAGTTATAGGGAGTTGGGGGCTAGGCGAGAGGGGGCTATGGTTTTAATTGCAGCAACTCTCTGAGGCAGTTGAGGTATGGAAAGATGTGTACGAGAATGTGTAGGGTAGATGGCATGATTTGATGTGATGTGCTAGTGTCAGATCTGAGTCCATGGTGAGTGTCTCAAAAAAGTCAGATCCTGAAAAATGGGAAGAGTTTGACAAAGGAAACTGGATTGTGAGAAAAACTAATATTCCATTCACTGCTCTTTGAACAGCTTTAAAGGTTACTGACATTTAGGTAGGCATAAAAAATACATGAGTGCCCTTGTACACTATTTATTAACAGTGCCAGTGTAGAGGAGGTCCCAAATAAAGCCTCTGCTCCCATCGCCCATTTTGAAGTACCAGGAACATTCACACCAAAATATGTGACGTATGATGAGTAAATAAACCAGCAGAGAGCCGCAGTTGGGCTCTGCCCAGTACCCATCATAAGAGCAACACCTATTGAAGTATCAATAACCTGCAACAATGGCAATAAAGTATCCATTGAGAAAACCCTACCAACTAATGATACGAAATGAAGATTGCCTAAGTACCGTCCCGGAAGAAATCAAAAAGGTCTTAATGGAAGACGAATGGTAATGTCACAAGACCCCGGACGGTCTCACATATAGTACAAATGACAAACCCAGAATGACACAAGGAGACGAAACGCCATGAGAAAAGAGATTGTGAACTTAAAGTGATAGGAAGCTATCAAAGAGTAAGAGAGTTAAGCTGTAAGCAGGATGAAGATATCCAACTAGCTAATGCCTGTACATATGCTTGAAACCGCAAGAAAGCTAAGAAAACAGTGTGGCTTGCTATGCTAAGTAGAAGAATAGCGCGGCAAGTGCGATTGTATGTAATCTACCTCAAAACGAAGTACAGTATTATAAGTGCGATTCGACTTTACACGAAAAGCAGAATCAACTCAGGTTTCTAGAGGCCAAACAAAACAAGATTCATATTTGAGCGAAATGAGAAGAGACGGCTGAATCAAAACTCATCAGATGCAACTCATGCCAAAGGAGCCAAGGTCATACCAATAGAAGGAACGAACAGTAGCTACATCTAATTGAAACTTAAGAACAGAATATCCTGCCTCTGAAAGGTCAAGATAAGGAAGCGTAGGCAGGTGGCGAGCCGAATAAGAATTAAATGCACAAATAGAGAGAAACTAGGCAAATTCAGAGTGTCTGCATCACATGACCATCCGAGCGAGGAGAAGCACGAGTTCACACCTACGCGTGGCAATCGCCCAGGAGAAGATAGCAGAACTTTCTCAGGCAGAAGATGCAGTTTCGAGGCCAACAACAGTAACATAATTGACACATTGTTGTTGAAGTGATGATTGATTGTAACCTTAATTGGAGGAAGGCCGGGCAGCTGAAGAGGGCACCCTGCACCTGGCTGACCATTCTGCATGCTGCTAAGTAAAGTGGAAATGTATGCATGGGGTTGGTGCCAGCCCAATCACAATTAACCACACAATCTAGGGTCCTATAGTTAGTAGAACCAATGGGACATCATACTTTTGGTGACGTCTACAGTAGTCATTTTGAAAGAAGGGCTTAGACGTCCACCTGACAGTATCTACCCAGTCCCCTCACTCCATTACTATATACAGATATAGCACCTATATTAAATTTACCTTTTCCTAACCAATAGAAATGCTTATTAACTTTTGAGTGTTACACATCACTTATGACAAATTTCAGTATAAACAATGTGTTTTTTATGAAGTTCATTGGAGTTGAAGCGAGAAGGATGATCGCATCACTGCTGATTTCCATGACTTCCCCGTTTTTTGTACTTGTCATTAAACGGACTCCCTTGAGCTGTCCTTATTGATTGGTGTTGGAGTAATAAATCTGCACCCCCATCCATCTCAAGTTGCAGCTATCTCGTCTTAAAGTACTCTTGGAGCAAACCTCGGCTATATGGCCGGCCGGGGATCTCCTGAGTACACTCTTAGCAGAGGATGGGTTATCGATTATCGATAATTGATTTGAATAAGACACCTAATGACTGTAGGTCTTGGGCAATATCACGAGTCATTTGCCATTCGGCTGAGTAGACCGTGAAGCTCCCCATAGACAATGGCAGCATCAGGGCCTGAAGGGACCTGTGTTCCCCACACATCCCTTCCCATTCCTACGGGCAGCTGAACGGGTGGAAAAGCCGAAGAAGGTCGTAACAAAGGCGGTGATTCCGAGGGTTCAGAGAAGAACCATGCAAACGGTGAGTGAAAAAGACTAATGTTCTGGCAAAAGTGCATGCTATAGAGCAAGTAACGGGAAAAGGTAACGGAGGGAGGCAGGTGAAACATTTAAATCTAGTTAGAAGTAGAGAAGACTGTATATATATAAAGGGATAATGAATCGAGAGTAATAAAAGTAAACAGAAGGTTACCGGGGTAGACACCTGAGAAGAGAGAGGTTACCGGGGCAGACAGCCGAGAAGTGAGAGGATTCCCCTTATACCTACACTTTTAATAGAAGCGGATAGGAGAAACATGTACCCAGAGTCCCACATAATGGGGAACAGATAGACTACGACAACGTTTAAAGACGTCGTGAAAGGGGTACGTTTACACCCCATGAAGGGGTAATAATTAGAGGCAGAGGTTTCTATGTCCAGAGGGTGTCTGTCTAGTCTGTCAACAGTCTGTCTTACATGTTTTTGTTGTGACGTCATATGTAAAAATAAATCTTAGAGAAACTGATTCAAGTTTTATGCGATTTGATAGCTGAGATAAAATCGCATATGAATTGATGTTTTTTGAATAAATCGGAAGGTATAACATTTTGTAAAAATTTGGATTGGAGCTTGCAGTGTTTGGTGCTCGCTCATATTGTTAGTTGTTTAAGCCACACAAAAGCGTTGATAAGTGTTATATTAGAGAAAAGGGAACAGATTTAAGCATGGGGGACATGACTCCAGTTGCCAAAACACGCACCCAAGCTAAAGAAATATAGTACTGAGTGGGTTAAAGGTACCACCCACAAGATGTTTATGCCATGGCCACAAAATGGGTCTTTATCTAAAGCCATTTTACAACATATGATGATATATTTGCATGCCACATATAAAGGAAAGAAGTTAGAAAAACTCCTTGCTGTTCTCGAGTTGTGTAAAATGATTGAACAGGGAAAGGAGGAAGAGCCGCCAACAGATTGGATACTTAATATATGCACAGAGGGGGGTGAGACGCCTAACGCACCACCTGCCCCACCCAAATGAAAGTTGAAGAAAGTAAGAACGAGGGATTATACCCACAGAGAGAACTCAAAGCAGCCACGGGGTATAGCAACCCCGCATATGAGTCACCTACACATAGCAGTGATGAAAATCAAGGGAAAGATAAGGATAAGAATATTACCTCTGCAGTCCCAAAGATAGAGAAGGGAAGCGATGGAAGGGAAGCGAAGATAGAACTGATGAGATAGCATTCGCAAAAAACGAATGGATGGGAGGACACATTTTATTGAAACTCGATGGCAAAGGCATTGACGATGTGAAACAAAGGGAGAAGTTAGATGAAACACGGAGAAAGGGAAAAAGAGAAAGAGTTAAGAGACGAAAGGATAAGAAAGAAAAACAGAGAAAGGCGAGAACAGCTATATCACGAAGAGCAAGAGAGACAGCTCGATCGCAACCCAAGAGCAGCCAATGACCAAGACAAACAGAAACAGCAAATGTTAGAGGAAGAGCAAATGATACGTGAGAAAAGAATAAAAAGACGAAGAGATGAGGAAATCCGAAGGTCAGAAGAACATAGAAATGAAAAGAGAAAGGAAGAAGATAGGGTCAGAGAAGAGGCGAGGAAATGCAAAGAATTTGATGACGACATAGAACGTAAGCGAAGACAGAGAGCACGCAATCTTGAATATCTGGGGAAAGAGGTTAAAAAACCTGCTCCAGTTGTAGACTGGGAAGACATTGAAGAATTCTTTCCCGAGTACGATTCAGTACCAGGCACGTCTAGGGCAAATATTAATGATGACTTCGACACCAGAAGCATCGGAGAAACAATCGATAGAATATATGATGAAATGGGACTAGAACAAATACCCCAAGGGGAGGTGGATGACGAGCGCCTAGAGAGCATTCAGCTGTATGACACTGAGAATGTCTCCCGAAGTAGTGGGAATAGAGAGCCATCCCTGGATAGATTAGAAATAAGTAAAAACAAAGAGGATACGAGAAGTCATGCTAGTTGGAGACAGACAGGGTCCGACTCCAAAAGGGAGCAGCGCGAGGAAGATGAGGAAGAGGGAAGGAGCAAAAGAAGACTCCCAAGGGAAAAAGGAAGAAGGTGGTCAGACAATAGCGAATCTGCACCAAGAGCATCAGAGTCTGCCATGCAGCCTGACCGATATGAAGAAGTATCTCACGGTCAGAGGGGGGTGTCTTTGCCGCCCTATGTGGACAGACTAAGGGCATTGCCAGGTAGACAGCGATGCGGGAATATTACCCCTGCAATAGACAGGAGAACAATGAGAGAAGAGAGAGAGGGCTACACATTCCAATTTCCGTTGCTCGAGAAGGGGGGAATAAGACCGCAATATATACCATGGCCACACATGGATTGAGAAAATTTGAAAAACAAGCTTCCAATGCTGACATCGGGAGCAGGAAAGTGGATACATGAGTTCGAAAAATGACAGAAGGAAACACGTTAGCCATAGGGGACATCAAAGGTCTCCTAATCGCCATACTTGGCGAGAGAGCAGATGACGTGTGGGCACGAGCAGGCTACCCTGACGTAACCACAATTAATACTGCACACAACAGAGCTCCATTCAACAATTTTAGAGCTGCAGTATGGAAAGTGCTGCGAGTACTATACCCAGACACTTCTGATATGGGAGCTATAATGACGCGAAAGATGAAGGAGTCTGAAGATCCGTTAATTTACATAAAGAATTTTCAAGACACATGGGTGCTCTAGACTCATGAATCTTGGACGAAATCTATACCTGTGTTTTACCATATATTGTGGCAAGTGCTGCCAGAGCCGATACAGAAACAACTCAAGAAATTGGTGGTACTTGAAACCAAGCCTTGGGCTGAAATACAGTTGACCATCGCACATTATTGTAGATTGCTGCAGGAAAAGAATTGCAAAAAGGAAGCAACTCGAAAGGGTTAGGAAGCGTAACTGGTACCAAAGAAAATGTGAAAATATGCTCTTGAGGGAGCCATGATAACTAGCACAGCTGAATCAAGCATGCAGCAGGTGGCTAGTCCACAGCAAAACAATCAAGGCAATACAGGGTTTTACCCCAGGGGAAGAGGATTTCGGGGAAGAGGATGGCAGAGTAATCAGGGAGCTTTCCAAAATAATCAAAGAGGTTTTCAAAATATACAAAATGTTAACCAAGACATGTCGAATGGGCAAATGATTCGACCACCGCCAATATGTTGGCTGTGTGGAATGACAGGGCATTTGGCGCGCACATGCAGAAATCAAGCCATGATGCAGAACGGCCAAGGAACAGGAGCAGGCATGGCAAATCCACCTGTAGTTTTACAGCAGGGTGGTACACAGAATTACACGGTGCAACAACAAGCGCCAGGAGTGCAACAAGGTGTTGAGCCACAAAGCATGGGAAGTTTTCCACAAGGACAATCCCAACAGGCACTGCTGTAACTATCGCAGACTATGAGCACAGGGCAGACCACAAACCCTGGAATGGGGAGTAACAATGGGAATGGGGGAAATTCACCAGCACATAGTGGCCCAAATTTGTATATAAACTAGGACAGCTCACTGGGAACCCTGATGTGTTCTATCCTATCAGTGACACCAGATGCTCACAGAGAACCTAGGGTGGATGCCGTTACAGGTGATAAAGAATATTCCTTCTTAGTTGACATGGGTGCAGCATGCTTGTGCATACGTGAAGGCACATTTTCCTTGTCCGGCAAGGCCATATATACACAGAGTTTTACAGGAGCTACCAGTCATGTTCCCTTCTCAAATGCACTTCCAGTCACCATAGGAGAATGTGAAATGAATATAACTTTATTATATTTTTGGCAGAACCCAGTAAATATTTTGGGTTGAGATTTAATGACAAAGTTAAACATGACAATCTCATTCACGGAGAAGGGCATAGTATGCTCCAATCCAGGAATGCACTACTCAAATGTATGCAAATTGATTAGAGCATACTCAGGATACGTAGCCATGAGGGCTATACCATTGGAGCCAGAAATGTCCACATATGGTACACGTGTGCTTATAGCAGGATTGCCAGACCTTGCAGACAAAATCATGAGAACCCCTGATGAGTTCTTATTCAGACCAAGAATACCGATGCATGAGGCGAAGGGACAAGTATTTCCCTTGATGATACACACGGCTGCAGTGAAAGGGAGAGTGGCCTTGATTGATGGGTATGACGACGAGGGCCGACAATGGTGCGCAGTAATCGCCATTGAAGAATGATATCGATTAACTGACGTCACCGATGATGATCTGTTTGAAGAGCAAACAGATATAGGAGAGACAATGGTGGAAGAGAGTCTCACCTTTTGGGTAAAGATGATTAAAAGAGAAGTACCCCAGAGAATGATGTTGGCACTAAATCGTCCTGAATATTTTGATGCCGACATAGCCAAGGTGCCTGTCTCAGTATGGACTACAGGCCCCTATGACGTAGGCCTCTTGAACGGGGTTGGAGAAGTGAAGATTAAACTGAAACCAGGAGCAATTCTACCAAGATCCCAAAAATATCCCATGTCCAGAGAGGCAGATGAGGGGATTTTTAAGACAATTTCTGCTATGAGAGAGGAAGGCATCTTAGTGATGTCAGAGTCGTCATGTAATACGTCAGTGTACCCTGTGAAAAAAAGTAAAGGGGGGTTGTGGAGGCTAATTCAAGACCTGAGGCCAATAAATGATATTGTTGAGACCGAGTTCCCTGTAGTCCCGAACCTGTCTACAATTCTATGTAATATACCTGTTGAGGCAAAATATCAGTGATTGACCTGAAAAATGCATTTTTCTCAATCTTGCACAGTGACTCACAAGATCTGACATCAATCACGTTCAGACAAATACGTCTGAAAAGCACGAGGCGACACCAGGGGTACTGTGAGTCTCCTTCAATTTTTAACCAACTCCTGCAGATGGACTTGAGCAATATTGCATTAGAAAGTGTTGTCCTGCAATATGTGGATGACATCTTAATCTGCAGCAAAACAGAAGAGCAATGCAGGCACGATTCTGTTCAGCTATTGATTATAATGGCTGAGAAGGGATATAAAGTTGACAAAGAAAAGTTACAATATTGTCAACAAGAAGTTTTGTACATAGGCCAGCTGATCTCACATGAGGGAAAGAAAGTGACCCCAGAAAGGCCTGAAGCCACACTTACCACGGCTAAGCCACACACGATAAAGCAGATGCAGAACTTTTTAGGCCTATGCAACTACGTCAGTGCTTGGGTTTTCGACTACAGCTCTTACATCAAGGCTTTACTTCAGGCCCTAAAAAAGGCCCAAGTGACGAAGGAAAAGATTGAATGGTCTGAGACCATGGAGATAGGGTTTGCTGAACTCAAAAGAGCCATTTGCACAGCACCAGTTTTAGGGATCCCCAATTATGTAGAGGAATTTTACCTGTTTTCACACACAAATGGCAGCGTTAGGATGGCAGTACTCACACAAAGAACCACGTTGGGGTACATACAAGCCCCTGGCCTACTACAGTGGGAACTTAGACCCAGTTATGAGGGGTCATTTCACTTGCAAAAAAAGTTTAGCTGCCGCAGCGTTTGCCATAGAGAAGGCTACAACCATTGTAATGGGATGCTCAATGACGTTGTATGTTGAGCACTCAATATTTGCCATTCTAGAGAAACCAAAGGGCACATTGACATCTCAGAGAGCTTCTGCTTATGAAGTGATCATATCAAATCAATCTATTAAAATAGTCTGATGAAAGGTAGTGAACCCAGCTATGTTCGTAGCAGAGCGAGTCACTGAAGGAGAGCCCATGCATGACTGTGCAAATTCTGAAGACTTCTATGATGAAATCCCCAGGGTGAAAGAAAATGCCTTGGCAGAAGGAGAGATCGTCTTTATTGATGGGTCTTCAAGGATCGACCAAAATGATGGGCAAAGATACACAGGCGTTGCTGTGATGAAGCACACAAGGAATGGAGAGTTTTGAGTGCTTCTTAGTGCATGGTTACCATCTCATTATTCAGCACAGGCTACAGAATTATTGGAGTTTATACTCACCATTGAGAATCACGCAGACCAGGAAGTAATGGTGTACAGTGACTCCGCCTATGTGACGTCAACAGTGCACGGAGGCTTAGCGCACTGGAAAAGGAGGGGCTACCTCCGAACAGATGGCACGCCAATGCAGCACGCAGCCTTATTGGACAGGCTGATCATGGTACCACAGCTCCCAGTGGGCATAGCGGTCGTGAAATGTGCCACCCACACGAAGGGGACAGATTTTATCTCACGCGGGTGTCAAGCAGCAGAAACGGAAGCCAAGCTTATGGCATCCAAAAGTGAGACGATCATGGAAGTGGAAGTTATCCATATCAACGAACGAATGATGGTTACACAAACTGCACTTGAAAGTTACAGTAATTTGGGGCAAACACAGCTAATAGAACTCCAAGGGGAGGCAGCACAGGAAGAAAAGAACCTGTGGAAAAGTCAAGGGTGTTCTTTAAATCCCTCTGACAGTTTGTGGCGACAAGACAGCACTGGTAAACCAGTAATGCCTGTAGCCCTATTAAAAATAGCACTGGAGCAGTTACATTACCCGGCGCACATGAAAAAAGGAGAACCTAGCAGCAACGCTTGCAGAAGACTGGTTCATACAGAATTTAGCAGAGCATGTTGCATCCTTAATGGTAAACTGTATAATCTGCCAGCAATTTACAGCATGGCACACATTTAAAGTAATGAGAGTAATCATCCCAAGGCCAAATGGGCCTTTTCAACACTTGCATGTCGATTACGTCGATATGATTCAAGTATGTAATGGGTACAGATACTTAATTGTTGTGGTGTGTCCATTCTCTGATGGATTGAGGCAGCTCCAAGTACACACCCAGACTCTACCTGTGTGGCCACATTTTTAGTGAGAGAAGTGTTCCCTAGATGGGCGTGTGCAAGGTCATGAGGTCAGATAATGGCCCTCATTTTGTCAATGCAGTGTTCGAGCAGATTAGCTTGCTGCTTGGTATAAAGCACAAGTTCTCGTCGGTGTATCATCCACAAGGTAATGGGATCTGTGAGAAGCTCAACGGCTTGTTAAAGGAAAGGATAGCCAAGTTAAAGCTTACTCTAAAGAAGGGATGGTTGCACTGCCTTCACTGCCACTGTTTGCACTTCGGAACCAATCCGGGTCTGACCATCATTTTACTCCACACAAGATAGCCACAGGAAGAAGAATGAGACCTCCTCTGACACCCCATGATAGAACTAGATGTGTTGCCCAGTCAACAGGAGAGGTTTTAGTGTCTGAAATGCAAAACTATCTGAACTGCATGACATCTTGCCTTACTGTAATTTCAGACCAGCTGCAGCGACAACAAAAAGGGTGCAGTGCAGCACAGAACACAGAAGGAGATACTACAACAGACCAAGTTCAAGGTTTACGTGTTCCACCCGTCTTCCCTGGAGATGCCGTCCTTGTGAGGAATCACACAAGGAAAAAGTGGGATGAGCCAAGGTTCAACAGTCCTTTTACAGTGGAGGACTGCACTCCGTCCGCAGTGAAACTACAAGGCAGGAGAGCTTGGATTTTTCTCTGCGATATAAAACCCTACATCGGAGAAGGCCCCCCTGCCTACACCCCAATGAGAGAAATCAACGAGCGATGGGGAAGAACCACAGCACGTGCTGTCGAGATCCATGACGTGGAAGAAGGACGCATGACCAGCCAGACAAAGACAAAGAACTTTTGCAAACTGTGGCTTAAATTGGACACTTCCTCTAAGCAAAAAAGGGATAAAGACATGAAAAACAAACACTCTGTGCATCCTAGTTGCAGGGTGAAGAAGAAAATTGCACGCACAAGCCACAACACTGTCTGATGACTTCAAACTTTGGACTGAGGCACACTTAAGCATTGAGATAAGGATATGCCAAATTTTGACCAAGGACACTTACCTTGGAAGCAAATACAGTATCCTGATTCGTTTAATACTGAGACATAATTCAGAATCACATGTGGTGTCCCACAGTAGAGACATCAGAAATTACATAATAATAATCTATCTTGATCTAGTGCTAAGACCATACCCGTCATTGGTAGGGAGGCTCACCATTTTCACTGACTTTCTACACGATCCTGAAAACGAAAAGACAATAAGACAACTCCTCACTGTCATTGCCGAACAATTTATCCTACTCCCTGAATACAGTGAGAAAGAATCAAATGTTCCCAACACAGGGGGAAATAGATGAGCTCATCAACACACTGTTCTTTCGCATAATCAAAGACTGTCCAACTCTTATTGGGAGAACAACAGATATGCTCACATTCCTTAGAGACCCAGTAAATACAGAACATTTAAGCCATCTTTTAAATAAAATCATCATTCTAGTTGCACTCCATGCGATCGGACAGTGCAGACATTGTTGACATCTAGGAGAAAATATATAATCCTGAACCTCAGCAAGACAGGACGGATGTCCCTGTCACCTGAAGACACCAGATTGGCCCATAATGTTCTCTTTCGCCTAGTCACTGATTTTCCAGAGCTAGTGGGGAGACCAATCGATGTTGACGTCCTCACTTACATCAGAGACCCAGCTAATATTGCATAGAGGGGAATGCTCTTGCACAGAATCATACTCCAAGTGGAACGTTCTAACCATCTGAGGAGTTATCTGAGGAGATTCAAAGAGCCTTCCACCGAGGGACAGATCAAAGAAGCGGCGCCAAGAACTCCACGTGTCATATTTGTTGTTATTTTAGTCCCTAATCCTTCATACTGATCAATGTACACTATGTCCTCAGGACTGAAGCAAATCCAAGCAGTGGATTGGCTGCTCACCTATTTTGAACATGCACAGTAAAGGGACTCACTAAAATGTTATCTTATTTCTGATTTTTTCCATAGTCTAGCAAAGGAACTGTATCCTGACAAAAGAGACAATCTGTAACTAACGAGAGGGGGAACAGCAATCTGGTCCTCCCACAAGAAGAGAGGCAACCCCGCTTCTCTGGAAGAAATTGCTGTCGCCTGACCTACAGGGGCATAATGTACCTATGCATCATATTCATTATTGTTTTACTGTCATTAACAATCAGAACTGCATTCTTTATTGGTGCACAAAGCGTCCCAATTTCAGTGCACCCACCTAATGATGCACGCATGAAAGCCACAAAAGCACCCAGACCTTATATACATATAGGGCCTCATTACACGGATGGCGGTAAGGATTTACCGGTACCAGTAAGATACCGGTACCGGTAAATACTTACCGCCTTACTACGAGGTCCCTTTGTGGGTTGGGGGATTTAACGCCTGCTTTTTGCAGGCGTTAAAATCCAACCTGCAAAGGGACCTCGGAGCTAATTACGGCACCGCAAAATTGCGGTGCCGTAATTAGCGCCTTCCCCATTCCCATAGAGCCCTATGGGGCAGAAATGGGAATGGGGAAGGGCAATGGTGGAAGGGGGATTTACCGCCCCTCCAACCTTGGAATGGGGCGGTAAATCCCCTTTCCACCAAGGCGGTGCCGGTATTTTACCGGCATGAGCCATGGCGCTAATAGCGCCATGGCTCACCGCCTACCGTGTAATGAGGCCCATAGTAATTCCAGTCCCTAGAAGATCTGATGGTGGAGTGAATGAACTTGAAATGGATGTGATTAGCAAAGATATACACACACTTGTGGTAACGAATGAAAAGAAAGGCCGGAGACAGGATCGGCAAGGAATGAATGAAGCAACATTGTTAAACGGTAAATGTATAGTGCCTCCTTTATATTTATATTGGCCTAAGCCTAGTCGCACTACGAGGAAAACCGCATTGCAAAGTTCCAATTTTGGGATGACTTTGCCGACATTTTAAGATTTGTCCGCCATTTTGATTTCCACTCATCTGTTTCTTCATTCTAAAATGGTGGACTATGTTTTCAACTTGCAACCAAGCTTCCCGACCTTTGAGTTCTGTTAATGTTTAGACTGTCCAAGAGCCGACTGTGTAGACTAGGCAATAAGGCCTTGCACTGCATATGAACTGTTGTTTAAAGGCATGGTCTAGTAAAACATTTTATTTAAAAAATAGATAGGCAACATAAAAAAAAATACTAGCATTCTCTTTTTTTAAACTTCCTATGTAAAATTTTGAGCTATTCAAGCTCAAAATTCGCAAAAACAAGCACATGGGCGCATCCATTTTGTAAAAGCTTTTGCTTTTGCGGCACTAATGAAGGAAAAGCCAGCCAGCTGTAGTAAACAAAAGCTACCGCTGGGCGGCTTTCCCTTCATTAGTGCTGTACGCGGAGGACAGGGACCGGAGACCAGAGCAGGAAAGCTGCAGCTGAATCTCGGTAAGTGCTATTTATCTTTTTTAAAAAATAAGCACTAGCTGCGTTTATTTTTTCTAAGTTTTCCAGGCTGGAGGAGCCCGGAAAACGTAGAAATAAAACCGCAGCTTTAAAAATGTTGTATTTATGTTTGGGGTCGCTTTTGAAGCGACCGGAAACATAAATACAACGTTATTGTATTGGAAAACGCTGCAGTTTTTCTTTCCAAGTTTCTCAGGCTCCTCCGGCTCGGAGTAGCCTGAGAAACTCGGAAAGAAAAACCGCAGCGTTTTCCAATACAACCGCGTTGTGTTTCTGCCTGCTGTGGCTATCACTTTGGGTCTCCGGTGCTCCCAGTGGAGCACCGGAGACCCAAAGTGAAAGCCACAGCAGGCAGAAACACAACGCGGTTGTGTTTACATGCCACGTAGTGTTTCTGCCCACAGCTGATTTCCCATTTGGGGCTCTTGGAGAGCCCCAAATGGGAAATGCTAAATGCTGCGTTGTTTCTGCCTGAATCTGCTTTCCCATTTGGGGCTCTCCGAGAGCCCCAAATGGGAAAGCAGATTCAGGCAGAAACAACGCGGTTGTTTTCCGCAATGCTGCGTTGAGCCCCAAATGGGAAAGCAGATTCAGGCAGAAACACAACGCGGTTGTGTTGGAAACGCTGCGGTTTTTCTTTCCGAGTTTCTCAGGCTCCTCCGAGCCAGTGGAGCCTGAGAAACTTGGAAAGAAAAACCGCAGCATTTTCCAACACAATAACGTTGTATTTATGTTTGCGGTCGCTTCAAAAGCAACCGCAAACATAAATACAACGTTTTTAAAGCTGCAGTTTTATTTCTAAGTTTTCCAGGGTCCTCCAGCCCGGAAAACTTAGAAAAAAAACCCCAGCTAGTGCTTATTTTTTTTAAAAAATAAATAGCACTTACCGAGATTCAGCTGCAGCTTTCCTGCTCTGGTCTCCGGTCCCCGTCCTCCGTGTACAGCACTAATGAAGGGAAGCCACCCAGCGGTAACTTTTGTTTACTACAGCTGGCTGGCTTTTCCTTCATTAGTGCTGCAAAAGCAAAAGCCAGCACAGGAGGGCATCCATTTCACAAAATGGATGCGCCCATGTGCTTGCTTTTGCGAATTTTGAGCTTGAATAGCTCAAAATTTTACATAGGAAGTTTTAAAAAAGAGAATGCTAGTATTTTTTTTTATGTTGCCTATCTATTTTTAAATACATTTTTTTACTAGACCATGCCTTTAAGTGTTGTCTGTGCTCACAAGACTTATCCTTGAATACACATTGGGGACAATGTAGAACGAAATTCGAGTGTAGACACAGGCCGAATGCAATTGTAAAGGAATATTGAATAAGGCTTACTGCAGGATTTGAGAACATACATCGCCATTGTGCCACCACGGAAATGCAAAACTATGTAATCCCTTGTACAATATTGTATGATCTGTATGTGAACTAGGCACGAATTCTAGACCACAAATTATTAATGTGAGGAGAGGCTGGACAATATTACTCAAAATTGTATAAAAGTACGAACGTTTAGCTGTCCAGCACTCTCTCTCCTCTCTCTGTCCGGCTGGTACACATTTCGGGGTGTTGCGAGCCAGATAGCTATCTGTGTTTCTTTGTAAACTGTACAGTAATAAAAGATCTGTGAATCTTTTCAGCCCGTGATTGGTGTATTTCCTTTGTGGTACTCAGCCTCGATATTTCCTTGTTATTTAAGATGGCGCCTGAATAGGGACCCTCAAGATTGATGCCATCTCGTTGAAGAGTTGACGCAGCTATTGGACCGGGATCGGACAGTGAGAAAGGGGGTCCCTTCTTGGATGAGACGCGACACCTCAACAGTACTGCACAACCTGATCCCTGGACGGTGAGCTTGTGGTCCGAGACGGCATCTTGACGAGGGTCCATATATCGAGGCGGGCAGTTTTGCTGAAATCACCAACCATGAGGGTCCTTTGTTGTCCTTTGTAATCCGATCAGACCTCCCTTTGCCCTTTGAATCAGGTGAGTCGTGCCCCGATTCCTAAGTATCCTGATATTTGGTTGAAGTATTGTTCTCGCAAGTACAATCATTGCCAGGTAACACCAGTATTCTGACATGCCTGGGAAATGGTCTGCCTGTTTCAAGGCGTTATTCCACAGAGACAGACAATCTTTGGAATTTGGCCGACTGGCACCACAGGAGGGGTCGTCGGCATGTACTATGTACTGTAAGTACGGCATTGGTAGTATAGTATTCAATGATATTTGGCAGAGACAAATTAGACATGCTTCCCAACTTCAGTGGCCAATCAATGGTAGCTTTGAGATTTCCCGTATAGAGTACTTAGAATCTATATTGTTAAAGAAAAAAGCTAGACCTGCAGCATTTGATGTAATACAAAATTGGAAAAAAGAAGCCATGCAACAGCTTAAAAGTAAAGAGGAACATGCACGTCGACATATGTCAAATGCCGAAAAGGCATTATTATATGATCAACAGAAACAGTCAGAGTCTAATAGAAATATGGATAGGGCTTTTCAACTTGGCATACAGAAAATATATCCATCTAAAGATTTCCATGTTATTCGTGGACAAATTTATGCGTGGATTGTTGCCTGATATCCAGTCACAAATTATGACTTCCGAGAGTGCTTGGTAAGCTAAATCTCAGTCCGAAGTATTGCATATGGCTCAGTATTATGAGAATAGAGTCAATAACGAGAAGGAAAGGATTGAAAAGAAAAAAGGAGATTTGAAAACTAAGGTATTGTTGCAACAGATAGTTAGAGGGCCTAGAGGGGGTAGTACACAGTTTAGAGGACAGTATATTCCACAAGGTAATGCGCCGTTGGGTCCTGTACACGCGAACCAATGTTGGTTGAGGTTGAATAACACATATGGTGTCATGGCTAGACGACCCAGAGACTTTCCTGTGGTAGGGGGTCCTGGAAGAAGCCAGTTTGCTCAAAATTCTCAGTCCTTTTCGCAAGATAATCAGCAACCTAATGTAGATAGCACAAATATCTTCGATGATCCTTCTACTGCCTATCTTTCTGAAGATCTTGCCTTTGATGATATATTGTTTCGTTCGGACAGCCCGAAGCAGGGTTGGAACCAATGCCTATTCCCGTTAATCAGAAAGGTCCCTAAGACGAAATGAAGGAGGGGAATAGGAAGCATCTATTGTTGATAGACACAGGAGCACAGAAGTGTTCCATTGACCATTCACGGGTTCAGGACATTTCACTGTCAGGCCAGACTAACGTTTCTGTAGAGTTTTCTGGTACGCCAGTGGTTAGTCCGGTTTTCTTGCCGGTACCAATTTCACTGGGTCCATTTATGGATCATTGTCCGTTTCTTTTGACAACGAACTGTGGAGAGAATTTGCTGGGGCTGAATCTGTTGAAGGAATTAAATGCGGCAATTCATTGTTCTTCGGGTGGAGTGCGTTTGACGATTTCGCCACAGCAATTTCCTGCCTTGCAGTTTCTGACTAGACCTTTGCCGCTGGAATTTAGTGAAGTTCCGGAGTGTGTGTGGGCAATTGATGTCAATGATGTTGGTATTTTACAAATTGAGCCTGTTAAAATCATTTGAAACCAGGAGTTAGGTTGCCACAAATTCCACATATAAGATTTCAGTTGATGGTGAGCAAGCTTTGAAGTGTATAGTTTCTGATTTTGTACATCGTGGGGTAATTGAAGAAATTGCAGGAAGTTTGTGCAATAGTCCGATTTTACCAGTGTATAAGAAAGGGAATAATACAATTCCTTTCTGTTTTATTATCGATTTACGTGCTATTAATAAGGTTGTTGCTCCACAATTTCCAATTGTGCCTGATGTAACGACGATATTAACGATGATTCCAGCGTGTGCTACTCATTTCAGTGTTGTGGATCTTAAGAATACCTTCTTTAGCAGTCCTATACACGAGGATAGTAGATATCTGTTCGCGTTCACTCTAGGGGGACGCTCGTTTACATTTACTCCTGCACCTCAAGGGTACACGGAGAGTCCGAGCATTTATAGTAGGGCTTTGAAAGAGCAGCTCGATACACTTTAGTTGCCTCCCACTTGTACATTGCTGCAATATGTCGATGATCTTCTTTTAGCTGCAGACTCAGAAAGTGCTTACAAGGAAGGCACTGTGTTATTGCTTATTCATCTAGCAAAACATGGACATAAAGCTTCATTGAAAAAGTTTCAGTATTGTCGACAGGAGGTCGCCTATTTAGGCTGTCTCCTGTCAAAGGAGGGAAGAAGATTGACACCTGAACAAATTAAAATCATTTCTGGCATGTCTGTACCAAATACACAGAAGGAAGTCAGAGCCATGATAGGAATGGCTTCTTACCGTAGACAGTGGACCCCTAATTTCTCACTAGTGATCAAACCAATGTTGGCATTGACCAAGAAGGGCATTTCTTTGCCACTGCCGTGGAACTTGGAACACCAGAAAGCTTTTGATTTGCTCAAGACTGCACTGTGTTGAGTACCAGTTTTGGGCACACCAAATCATGAAAAGGCCTTCGAGTTGTATTTGCATGAACGTGATGGATGTGCTTTGGCTGTGTTAACACAGGAACATGGGGGGAAGAATAGGCCGTCCGGTTACTTTTCCTCCACCCTTGATCATGTTGCATGCGCTTTTCTGTTTGAGAGCTGTCACTGCTGCTGCTGCATCTGTAAAACAGAGTGAGGGTATGGTCATAGGCCATGCTTTAACCTTGTTGGTACCTCACTCTGTAGACGTTCTATTAAACAGAACGCAAACACAACACCTTACTTCTGCACGATTAACGAGATATGAATTGATCTTGTTTGCACCGCACATACAAATTAAAAGATGTTGTGTATTAAATCCGGCTGAATTGTTACCTCTTCTGCAAGATATTGCTTGTAGTGACGAAATGTCACATGATTGCCTTTATACCACGGAACAAGAAACTAAAGGCAGGATTGATTTGAAAGATACACCTTTGACCAATCCTCAAAGGTAGCTGTTTTGCGATGACTCCTGCTTCAAACTTCCGGATGGTACATCCACTGCTGCTTATGCCATCACTACATTAAGTACGATTGTGGAAACCAAGAGAATTTCGCATAACTCTTCGCGGGCCACAGAGATTATTGCACTGACACGAGCTTGTGAACTTTCCGAAGGGCTTAGAGTGAATATATATACTGACAGTCAGTATGCTTTTGGGGTGTTTCACAACTTCGGTAGATTATGGGCAGAAAAAGGTTTCTTGACCTCACATGGAACGTAAATCCAATATGGTACCTTGATAGTTCAGCTACTCTCAGCGCTTGCGCTTCCCACTCAATTAGCAATTATGAAGTGCGCGGCACATCAGAAAATCATAGATCATGTAGGAAAAGGGAACGCTTTTGTCGATCAGATGGCTAAACAGACTGCTACTGACCTCTATTCAGAAATGTACGCTACAAGGGAAGCTATAAACACTTGTACTATCAATGAAGGGATTGATTCCATAAAAAATATTCAAGCAGATGCCACTCTAGAAGAAACCAAGCAATGGGCTGAGGGCTTGGCAAGGTTAGATGAAGAAGGGTGTTGGGTGGATAATTCAAAGGGAAAATCGATGTTACCGGATGCGTATGTCACTGCAATGATCACAATGGCCCATGGTCCCATTCACATATGTGCTAGGAAGATCTGCAAAATGTTAGAATCTGTCTGGGTAAATGTTAACATCCCGAAAACTGCTGAGCATTTTGTCCAGAGTTGTATGGTTTGTCTACAGCATAATGTGGGGAAGGGTACATCAACACCGAGGGGTAGTTTTGGTCCACCCTCTGTGCCTTTTGAGGTGATTCATTTCGATTTTATCGAGAGGGAACGTTGCAATAACTATAAGTACGTATTGGTAGTCATTTGTGCTTTTAGTAAATGGGTTGAAGCCTTCCCTGTGAAAGATGCCACAGCAATGACAATGGTGAAGACCATGCTTAAGGAATATTTTCCTAGGTTTGGTTTGCCGAAGGTCATCTGGTCGGATAATGGTCCACATTTTATCGCTGCTGTTATTCTGCAAGTATGCTCGGGATTACAGATCGATAAACGGTTCCATTTGGCTAGACATGGCCAAAGTGCTGGACTTGTAGAACGTCACAATGGTATTTTGAAAAATAAAATTGCTAAGGTTTGCGCCGGCAGCAATTTGAAATGGCCGTACGCTTTACCGATAGCACTCCCATCAATGCGACATCCCTGCAGACTAGGACAGGGCTCTCCCCATTTGAAATCATCATGGGGAGACCCGCCAATATATGGAGCCTCCCCAAGCCTAGGTATTTGAAAGATGTAGAGCATTTACTTCTCTCTGAATCCTGTGATCGGTTAACTCAAAATTTGTATTTGATTTATCAACATGTGCGAGAAGCCCTCCCAGTTAAATATGAGGGGCCAAGTCATAGAACTCGACCCGGTGACTGGGTGCTCACAAAGCCATTTGAGAGAGCATCCAGTCTCGCACCGCGCTGGAAAGGGCCATACCAGGTCCTATTGGCCACACGGACTGCCGTATGAGTAGCTGGGAAACAACACTGGATCCATGCTATGCATGTCAAGAGGATACCTTTCTCTTTGCCACATGATGGAGAAGATAAGAAGAAACCTCCTTGCTCTGTTCTGAACAGCATCAATGGTGTTTCGGAGACACTTCCTGAGCCCGCGGGGCCTGGGGAGACTGCTGCTCTGTCTCTGAACTCTTCTACAGATCCTTCTGCACCCTTGCACGATTCTTTTGGTATTTCATCATTTCCATCAGGAAGCAACGACACACTGTTCACAGATCACACAGTACCAGGCGTCTCAAGGTACAATCTGCGTCCACGGCACTAGACTTACTGCACAGCACGGCTGTGCCCACAGGAAACGATTGTTGAGCGTGTCCTTTGCCACTTTTGCACTGAAGTGTAAGTAAATGGCTGGGGACTGGGAAGAACTATCTTCAATCAAGAAATCAGGTGATCAGGAGATCACCAGCAAACGGACTAGGGAGTTTTCGCAGGAACTTTTTCGGGAAAGAGTTGTTTAGCAACAATGCCTGTCGTCATCCCTACTCGTGCGGAGCAATCAATTTATTGCGTGGCCAACAATGACACTGGACAATCAAATACATGGTCCTTGAGGACGTATTGTTTTCTTGTAATTGTGTTAACCAGTCTTATAGTATTGATTGCTTTTGGGTTTTGGTATATAGAGGGAGTGCGTCCACTTGAAACATTTTTTCCTACTGAGAATGTTCCCACTATGTCTACACCTTTCGTGCACCTGTACACTTTATCTCCTAGGGACTCTCAGCACAGACAGAGCTATCACAACACACGTCTGTTAATAATGAACGTAACTCATGCGATTCTGAATAGAACTAATTGTTGGATCTGTTCACATTTGCCACAGCATGGGGAAAAAGGGTTGTGCTGCTATGTTCATCCTTTGCCTTTAACTACTGCATGTTATGCCTCTCTAAGGGCACTATTCTTTGGTAATTGGAATGATAGCATCTCAGGGAACTTTGACGGATACTAATTTGAATGAGTTTGAAAGACGAGACCTGAGGCCTCTGGGATGCTCACTTTTTGCAAATAGGAGCAAGCTTAATGTTGCTTCTATTAGGCCTTCCGAAAGACTCGAGCTTTCCAATCACTGATTTCTTTCAAGATGGCTCCTGTAGGCAACCGGGATGCCACTCCACCTTCTTACACTATCAATCACAGCCCCACCTCTGTCTCTTTCTGCATACAAAGGAATGGTACTCAGTTAATTGGTGATTTCGAGGGTTGTACTAATGTTGCAAACTTGAACAGTGAGGACAGACTTTTGTATGTAGGGGAGCCTGTTTATTTCATTTGCGGTAATTAAGCTTATCCGTGGCTACCTAGGGATTGGCAGGGAACTTGTTATTTGGGTATCCTGTTACCAGGGATATATGTAGCTAGTACCACTGAGATCGCTAGGGCTCGTCCAAGGCGGGAGGAGGACAGTAATACTCCTTCACAAGTCATGGGTGATGTAGCAAAATCCTTTGTACCATTTTGGGGACAGATCATGAATTCCGAGGATATTAGGATACTGGCAAGAGTATTGGAGAGAACCATCAACCGGACCCCTGACATGCTCTACAATGTGACTCTCGAACAAAAAGCAATTAGATTAGTGGCTCTTCAGAACCGGATGGTGTTAGACGTCATCCTGGCTGAGCGTGGTGGAGTATGCACAATTGGTGGGATCCGCTTGCTGTGTTTACGTACCTGACTCCTCCCCGACCATATTTAAGGCAATACAAAATCTGCATGTCCTAAGTTCAGAAGTGCATGTTCCTGGGGGAAATTGGGATCTAAGTGCTTGGTTCTGGGACTTTTTACATTCTTGGGGATGGAAGCTTCTCTCCGTTTTGATGGTAATCCTTCGTATTCTGTTGTTCCGTTGTTGTTGCATACAATGTCTTCCTGCCATATGTTCGATGTTAGGGGGATGTTGTGCGCAAACTGTAGGAACATTAGAACCAAAAGTGCACACACCTGAGAAGATGACTAATGTATTCACGATGAAGGATATGACTGTCAAAGATCTAATGGCAATTGTTATATCTGATGAATGTGATTCAGGATGTACAGATATTGAAATGTGGAGTTACGAGTAAAGCAACTATTTTTAGTAAAGCTCTTGGCTTAGGCCAAAAGGAGGGTTTGTTAAACCGTAAATGTATAGTGCCTCCTTTATATTTATATTGGCCTAAGCCTAGTCGCTCTACGAGGAAAAAAGCGTTGCAAAGTTCCGATTTTGGGTTCACTTCGCCGCCATTTTAAGATACGTCCGCCATTTTGATTTCCACTCGTGTGTTTCTTCATTCTAAAATGGTGGACTATGTTTTCAACTTGCAATGAAGCTTCCCGACCTTTGAGTTCTGTTAATGTTTAGACTGTCCAAGAGCCGACTGTTTAGACTAGGCAATAAGGCCTTGTACTGCATATGAACTGTTGTTTAAGTGTTGTCTGCGCTCACAAGTCTTATCCTTGAATACACATTGGGGACAATGTAGAACAATCCCCGATCGTAGCCACAGGCCGAATGCAATTGTAAAGGGATATTGCATAAGGCTTACTGCAGGATTTGAGAACATACATCGCCATTGTGCCAGCACGGGAATGCAAACCTATGCAATCCCTTGTACAATATTGTATGATCCGTATGTGAACTAGGCACAAATTCTAGACCACAAATTATTAACGTGAGGAGAGGCTGAACAATATTACTCAAAATTGTATAAAAGTATGAACGTTTAGATGTCCAGAACTCTCTCTCCTCTCTCTGTCGGGATGGAACACATTGCGCGGTGTTGAGAGACAGATAGCTATCTTTGTTTCTTTGTAAATTGTACAGTAATAAAAGATCTGTGAATCTTTTCAGCCCGTGATTGGTGTATTTCCTTTGTGGTACTCAGCCTCAATATTTCCTTGTTCTTTCAACATCACTGAAAACTACACGCACGGAAAACACTGAATTCACAAAATACAGGCATAGTGTCAATGACTGCAGAACCACAAACCAAAGCAGCAGAAATGAAGAGACTGCCCGCCACAAGAAACTCCACAGCAGATGTTGTGAGAAAACAAGAATTAAAGCAAAAACCAACAGGAGCAGTTATATCAGAAACTCTTAAGAAAACAAGAGCCAACACTGAGAAACTCTCTGTACAGACACAACTGATAGTAGACTCATTAGTTCCGCACATAGCCAGAGATAGGGAACTACAAGAGGAACTGAAGAACAAAATTGCAGAGACTGTATTACCAAGCATATACATTCCAACGCAAAGGACAAGTACTAATTGCACAGTACAACCAAATACTAGACCAACGCCAGAATGGATACGAACATTTATAACCCGACAGAGAAAGATGCATGAAGAGTGGGAAAGAGCTGCCAGACTCTTGTCCGCTCAAATGGCGCAGATGAGAAGGCCTGCACCATGGACCAGGATACCTGAGAATCCTCCAGCAAGGAAAAGCCATACCGACGCATTTAGGGATGTAGTCATAGCCAACTACAGAAAAACATTAAAAATCAAGAGAAGTATGCATGGAGATGACAATGAACTAAACAACTACCTGGACAGCACAGCACATCTGGGAAACAACATTTGGTACCAACACATGAAAGAAGTTGGAAGATGAAGTTCAGAAGGAGAATGCTTTGTTTGTGCACTCCTACCATACAGCATGGGGAAGTCCAAAATCTTCGTAGCTGCAGAAATTGATGTCCAGACAGCACACTCTATGTCACACGTAGCAAGACCAGAGGCCAGTTCATGGGTAGTGATGCCTCTCTGAAATGGGCAACTGAAGCAACTGATCCAAATGAAGACGATTGTGTCCAGGACATAAAGACAAGAAACAATGGAAAGATGAAACACATTATGATCAGATATGAGAAGCCTGGAGTTAAAGGAGCAGAGATCAGAAGAGAAGCAAATCAGAAGCTAAATGTCCAAAGAAAAACTCCAGAAGAAGATGGAAGAATAGAGGCCAAATGCAAATTTGGGGAACAGTGCTTTCACTAGACGGATGGGAGAAAGGAGTATTGATATGGCGAGCATGGATGGTCTTCGGTCACTACGAGCCAACCATCAACATAGTGTGAAACGGATGCAAGCCATTATGGCCAAAACTTGCAAAACTACTTACATGGGTCGAAGACAGAGGAGGACCCTTGCAGATAGTGGCACTGGAGAGCCCAAAGTGCTGCTTCAGGAACAATGGCAAGGAAGATGGGAGAGAATCAGAACTGTGGACAAGTTTTTGACGCTAGAGGAATGGTACATGGAACCGCAGTGATTATGGATCATTATTGGGCGTGTGGATCCAAAGCATACATCAGACTGCCAAGAGACTCGGGAGGCATATGCGCGATAGTGAACGTCCATGTTCCAGCATTGGTGATCCCAAAAAGTGACCTGAATATTGATAGTTTCCCAAAAGCAGATGCTCACTTTAGGAAGAAGAGATCTATGGAACTGATAACTCGGATGAAGGGAGAGAATTACTTCTCCGCTAAATCAGAAGAAGCTTTTCATGCAATCCCATATGAACACAGGCTGTTCAGCCTCACCTCATCAGTGTTCACAACAATTTTCATGCCAAGATTCCAAGTTGAAGCAAATAATAAATGGTTCCAGATAACCAGATGGGAGTTACTGCAGACCATCAACATGACAATAAAAGGATTCAGTGAAATAAGGGAAGAGTTAAGAGCCATCCAACTGATGACTCTCCAGAACGGATATGTGCTTGACAGGATCACAGACATGGATGGAGGAGTTTGTGCAAAAATAAGAGAATCATGTTGCACATTTATACCTTCTCACAATGAGGAAAATGGAACCTTAACAGAAGCCATAGGTATGCTAACGAAGCCACAGAACCAGATGATCGACGAAACTGACTAAGTTGATGATGACAGCTGGTTTGGATCACTATTCTTGTGGGTCCCACAATGGATGGCAGACATATTCAAGTTTCTAGGAGCCCTGCTAGTGATGATATTACTAGGATTTTGTGTTATCAAGATAATAATCCTGCAATGCCAGAAGACTGCAAAGAAAGCCATAGGGATGAATATCATGACTGATGTCATGCCCAAAGACCTGATTGATGAAGAAATAAGAGTTGTTGTGAAGGCCAGCAGGCACACGCCAGAAGGTACAAAGTATCTCTATCCCAGGAAGCACAGAAACTATGTGGGAAGATGAGTTTACTGTAGCCCAAATGGACAATGTTAACTAATAACATGGAATAAAGGCGAACATGTAAGGACAGCAGGATCTTGAAAGGAGTAATAAAAATATGGACCCCAAAGAGACAGTTCTTCAAACCATCATGTATAGATCCAGAAGATGAAGAAGGAATGAACCCAGGCGATGGAGTGAAGATAAATATAGAAGAATCAAGTGAATTGCATCCAAAGGAGGAGGTGAAAGTGGTGGATGAATCGCCCAGAGGGAGGAGTGTAGAGGAGGTCCCAAATAAAGCCAGCACTCCCATCGCCCGTTTTGAAATACGAGGAATATTAACACCAAAATATGTGATGTTTGATGAGCAAATAAACCAGCAGGGAGCTGCAGTTGGGCTCTGCCCAGTACCCTTCAGAAGAGCAACACCTATTGAAGTACCAATAACCAGACAACCATGGGCGGTAAGGTATCCATTGAGAAAACCCTACCAGCAAATGAGAGGAAATGAAGATTGCCTAAGTACCAACCCGGAAGAAACCAAAAAGGTCTTAATGGAAGATTAATGGTGACGTCACAAGAGCCCGGACGGACTCACAGATAGAACAAATGACGAACCCAGAATGACACAAGGAGACGAAACGCCATGAGGAAAGAGATTGTGAGCTTAAAGTGATAGGAAGCTATCAAAGCGTAAGAGAGTTAAGCTGTAAGCAGGATGACGTTATCCAACCAGCTAAATGCCTGTACATATGCTTGAAACCGCAAGAAAGCTAAGAAAACAGTGCGGCTTGCTTTGCTAAGTAGAAGAATAGGGCGGCAAGTGCCATTGTACATAATCTACCTCAAAATGAAGCAAAGTATTATAAGTGCGATTCCACTTTACACGAAAAGCAGAATCAATTCAGGTTACTAGAGGCCAAACAAGACAAGATTCATATTTTAGCAAAATGAGAAGAGACGGCTGAATCGAAACTCATCAGATGGAACTCATGCCAAAGGAGCCAAGGTCATACCAATAGAAGGAACGAACAGTAGGTACATCTTATTGAAACTTAAGAACAGAATTACCTGCCTCTGAAAGGTCAAGATAAGGAAGCGTAAGCAGGTGGCAAGCCGAATAAGAATTAAATGCACAAATCAAGAGAAACTAGGCAAATTCACGGTGTCTGCATCACGTGACCATCCGAGCTAGGAGAAGCACGAGTTCACACCTACGCGTGGCATCCGCCCAGGAGAAGATAGCGGAACTCTCTCAGGCAGAAGATGCAGTTTCGAGGCCAACCACAGTAACATAATTGGCACATTGTTGTTGAAGTGATGATTGATTGTAACCTTAATTGGAGGAAGGCTAGGTAGCTGAAGGGGGCACCCTGCACCTGGCTGACCATACTGCGTGCTGCTAAGTAAAGTGGAAATTTATGTATGGGGTTGGTGCCAACCCAATCACAATGGACCACACAATCTAGGGTCCTATAGTTAGTAGAACCAATGGGACGTTGTACTTTTAGTGAGGTCTACAGTAGTCATTTTGAAGGAAGGGCTTAGACACCCACCTGACAGTATCTACCCAATCCCCTCACTCCGTTACCATATACAGATATAGCACCTATATTAAAGTTACCTTTTCCTAACCAATAGAAATGCTGATTAACTTTTGAGTGTTATACGTCACTTATGACGAATCTTCAGTATAAAGAATGGCCCTTATTACAACCCCGGCGCTAAACCATGGCGCTATTAGCACCATGGTTGGTGCCGGTGTTGTAACGAGTCCGCCATGGTGGAATGGGAAATACCGCCCCATTCCAAGGTTGGCGGGGCGGTAATTTCCCATGCCGCCATGGCCCTTCCCCATTCCCATTTTTGCCCCATAGGGCTCAATGTGATTGGGGAAGGCGCTAATTACGGTACTGTAAATTACGGTGCCGTAATTAGCTCCTAGGTCCCTTTGCGGGTTGGTTTTTTAACGCATGCTAAAAGCAGGCATTAAAGTGCCACCCGCAAAGGGACCTCGTAATCAGGGGTTAAGGGTTTAACGGCGCCGACACCTTTTACGGCGCCGTTAACCCCTTAACGCCTGGGTTGTAATGAGGGCCAATGTGTTTTTTATGAAGTTCATTGGAGTTGAAGCGAGAAAGACGATCGCATCAATGCTGATTTCCGTGACTCCTCGTTTTTTGCACTTCTCATTAAACAGACTCCCTTTGCCAAACCATTGAGTTGTCCTTATTGATCGGTGTTGGAGTAATAAATCTGCACCCCCATCCATCTCAAGGTGCAGCTATCTCGTCTTAAAAATACTCTTGGAGCAAACCTCGGCTCTATGGGCCGGCCAGGGGTCTCCTGAGTACACCAGTGTTTGATTATATGTCTGAAAAACCATTGAGGAAGACAAGGATATCATAACAAGCAGCATCATGCAAACATCATTACATCTCTAAAGAAACAGTAAACAGAGAGGATATTGCGATAAACACGTTACTTAATGAATTTAAATGGATTGGAAATGAATTTTCATATAATGGGCCTGAACCTGACAGCATTGCCACTGAGGCAATATTTAGTGATATCATTATGAAAGATCTTGGTCATCTCCATGCTCTTGGTTTTAGATTACATGATTAAATGGAACAAATGAAAGGAACACTCCTGGATAATACACAAACTTCATTAACTCTAATCATCTTGGGATCACATACCATAGAAGGCCCAACTCATCCAGCATCGCCACCATTAGGAAACCCGACAATCACTGAACGAGAAAAGGTCACCAGGAGGAACAAAAGGAACAAACTAGCAACCAGGAACAAACCTGCAGAAATACTCAAATGGAACTTACCCAAACAGTTTTGGACTAGCACAACAAATAAAGCAAATCAAACAATATTCATTGGCCCATGACCTGAAATCAGAACAAATTAAAGAACCTGAACTCTTTCTCAAAAGGTTCTCATCACCAAGGCCAATGAGAAAAATACAAGGCCGTGAAAACGAATGTTGATCGCACACAACGCACAAAGAACATTACCCATAAGCAGGCAGCCTCATGTTCCATCCACCCTCAATGACCACAGGCTCTCCAAATTTGCCATAACATACAGTTAAACAAAACCCTCAATCCACACCAGAAATGGTCATAAATCTACACCTATTGAAGCAACTTTCAACCCCAGCCACTGGTGAAAACACTTCAATCCTTCCCAGACACTTGAGATCTTCCATCTGGAAACAAAATGCCTATGGTGCTCCTGGTACTACATGCACCAAAACGTAAACAAATCACAATGACTTTTCCCTCTACTCCACCAACCACTGCCTCCCCCTTAAAATTTCAGATGCCTGTTAACACCCAGCGACCATTAAAATGGCAGCAGAGTGCAGTTCAAATCAAAATAATAAAATAATCAAAATAATAAAACATAATATGATGAGTTCAAAATGTACAGACTCTTCTCTGAAACAAGCAGCATGAAAATATGGGATTCTATCAAGAACGACAAACTAAATCTGTGTTTAAGCACCAGTAAGAAAATAAAAGAAGTGTCTGGTTAAGAGATAAGAGCAGGTAGATCACTGTTTGCCAAACTACGTGTTGTAAGCAGCTCCCAGTGTCAAGTAGATTTACGTGTACCAGAATCAAAGTTTAATGATGATGCAATGTATCAGTGACAGCAAAAAAAAAAAAAAAACAGCTCAACCCACAGCAATTACAATTATGAAAGGATCGTATCTGTTAAAATTGTTGTTGGCTGAGGTGCAAGTTTTGGATAAGTGAAAAGGCATTCAGCCATGCAAAGATCTCGATAAAACATTCACTTGAAAGAAGTACTGGAATTGTAATGAAATACACTTGGGACTTTCCCATGCTAAAACATTTTTTTAGCAGGGCCTTAGTGTTTGACACATACAAAGAAAAACAAAATCAAGATTATGACACGCCATAAGAATTTCCAGTGCATTGCGTTAACAATGTAAACATAGGTTAAGGGTACAGAAATAAGGCTCAGACACAATGGGAGCATGTTATTGGGTATAAACTTTAATTAATTACAAAAGGTTTGGAAAAATGACTTTCTACCCCTAAAGTTAAGAGGAGTTTCCCTATCTCAGAGCAAACTTGTGAAATTGTCAATAAGTATAACTAAAAAGTCTGTCATTGTCGTGTCCCAAAACCTAATTCTGTCCCAAACACTAATAATCTAAAGCAAGTGTGCAAGCAAGGACGTCATTTCACCAAAATGCCAGGGGTAGCGGAAGTGACATCACACGACCCTTGACCCCCTGATGACATCACAGGAAGTGATGTCATTTGACCCCACCCCAAAGTGATATCGCGGGAAGCGATGGAACACGACCTTTCACCCGTTGCCAAAATAGGAAGTGACATCACAGCATTGTACACTACGAAAAATATGGTTACGATATCACTAAAATGTGATGTACATTTCATGCAAGAATGGATCACCATATGTAGCGTTAAGATCAGTGTGTATAGGCCCATATTACCAAATTACTGTGAATGCAAGCAGACGTCCATGACCAAATGATAATGATGTGTTATTATATAGCACTTACGCTTAAGCGCTTTATATAGAAAACATATACACCCAATATCACCCAACCTGTCTTGGTACTTATTTATTGACCTCAGAAGGATGAAAGGCTGAGTTGAGGCGTTTAAGAACAGACTAAATCAGTGACTCACCCCCTGACGTGTGCCTGAAATAAACCTTTAATGAGTCTAGCAATTATTGTACAGAATTCCAGGAAGACACATTATTTGGTTTCCTATTCTTTCTTATTTAGGGTCAGTGCTGAAAGTGTTAGACTTGTGGCACTCCTGTTCTTATTTTTTTATTTTTTTATTTTTAAAAGAGCCTGTACATGAGAGCCAGGACCTTGCATTACAAAAAACGGAAGAAAAAAAATTTTTTAATTTTTTTTTAATTTTTTTTTTACAGAGGTCGCAAGCGAGACCACAGAGGTCGCAGTTGCGACCTCTGGCGACCCCCAAATGACGTCCCTGTGTGCAAGGATGATCTCTTCTCAAAGTAAAACGTGTTCTTTTTGTTTTCAACCACAGAAAAATTCCCAGTATCTCTGGTAATAAAAAGTGATGCAAAACAACATTCCGAAATGCTAGGGTTGTGCTCCTTTGCCCTAGACTTCTTCTTATCTTATGCCGACTCCCAGAGGGCTACTTAGCCCCTCTTATCCCTTTTAGGTAAAGAGTCACTGGGCAATTCACAAGGGATTGCGTCTTATCTTCATGCTTCTATATCCTACCAACCTTGCACAGTTTGTTACCAAGCAGAAGATTCCTTATGTCATTTCCAGGGTTCTTGTCTCTTTTATTCTGAACTTCTAATGTGGGTGTGAGTCCTAGACTCACTATCACTTACACGGCTTGGCTCACTCTCCTGCCAAGCCAGTGTAATTTTACAGACTGTCTCTCTTTCTCTCACAGGGACCCAGACCTTCTTAATCTTTGTCATTTAAAACTTGAGTGCAGGTCCCAGACTTGCAGTGCAGTGTCTGCTTTGTTCACTTCCCTGCCAAGCATACAACTCTTTCTAATTTGCATCTTTCATCAGGGTCCCAGACACTCTTATTCTTGATTTCCTGTTTGGGTGCGGGTCCCAGACTCACACTGGGTGTGGATTCTGCTTGGTTCACTCTCCTGCCAAGCATACCACTTGTTTCGCTTTGTTTTATTTTCATTCAGGTTCCCAGACCCTTCTCGACCACTTATTTTGGTGCGGGTCTCAGACTTGCACTGTTGCGTTGTATTCACTTGGTTTACTCTCCTGCCACGTATACAACTCTTCCTGGTTTGCCTTGTTTGCAATTGTTAACGGTGCCGGTGCAACCATTCTCCAGCATGGGGTCTGGCATGGATTCACATGCTCATGAATATTCTCCGTCGTCAGGCTGGGAATCCTCTGTAAAGAAAAAACCAGTATCAGTTTCGTTTCTGATCTGTCTTTCGTAGTAATAACCAATCACTGATCTCTGCGTCATACTGACCACAGCCAATGACTGCCCTCTACCTAAGCCCCGCCTCTGGCAGCCATCTTCAGATTTTTACCGCACGTTCATGTGTTGGGATCCTCGTGCTATTGCTCTCCAGCGTTAGTGCTATTTTTTTCACGTTTTTTCTCAAAAACTTCGTTTTTTCGGTCAATAGAGCCTCAAGCTCCACCGACTCTCCATCCGATCAACGGGGACCCGTGTCGGATTCGTCTGTGCCCCTCAAGGGTGAAGATTTCGTCGAGCTACGCTTTTGGAGGACTCCAGAAGTTTCTCAGGCCCGGTCATGGCCCAGGAGAAGGGAAGCTCGACGCCCGGAAAGCTGTTCAGGGTCTGCCCTGGATGCCAGCTGCAGAACGTCTTCAAGGAGGACGAACACTCTTTTTGTCTTTACTGCCTACATGAGGACAAGACGCACGTGGAGAAGGACTGTGCGTTTTGCGGCAACATGTCGGAGCGGACCATGAAGGACCGCCATCAACGTCTCGCCAACTGGCTAGAAGGGAAGAGCCCGTCCGGCGAGAAGAAGAGGAAGAAATCCGAGCAGTCTTCTAAGACCTTTGAGGACGCCCCGGCGACGGGGGTCCAACATAAGGCCAAGCACCGCGAGTCCGCTGGCACCGGGAGCGCCGAACGGTCGGGCTCTACGGGCGCCAGGCAGGGCGCACCCTCCCCGGTACCATCAACCACGAGCCAACGCTCTGGGTTGGGTAAGAGGAAGGCCGAGCACCCGGCGAAGCTCCTGGAGAGGCCCTGGTCGAGCTCGAAGGCGGAGGGGGAGCGAGGCAGTGTCCCCCCCCTCAAGGATAAGGCGGTGAGCGCACCTAAGGTGGTGAAGGCCTTAATCCATCCGGCCAAGCCCTCTATCGAAACTGTCGCAGCGGCCCTGGCTCAGCCTGTGGAGGCTACACCAGTGGTGGCGACTTCGGGGCTCAGAGTCTCCCTGCCACCTCGGAGGGAGTCCTCTTTTGTGCCCATTGATAGGACCCCCGTGAAATCCCCCGTGGGGAAGAAAAAGGGGGGGCAGGGCGTCGTCGTAGATTCGGCTTCAACCTCGGAGGAGGAGCTGGTCGAGGTCTTAAGCCACGGCCTCGGCGTGGAAGAAGACCGGCCCGTCGGGATGGATCCCGACGCAGGTGACGACGACATCGTCGAGGGTACCGACGGGGCCCCTGATCGCCCGTCGGATTCCCCTCTGCCAGCGCCGCAAGACAACTCGGTGGCCATTTTGTTGGCTATACAGTCCTTATGCTCAGAGATAAGGACGAGACTACCGTTGCCGACGGAGGAACCTCTCCCGTCGGGGGACCCAGAACCGGGACCTTCTGGTGTTCCCCCTACCAAGAAAAGAAGGATCCACCCTCCACCTCCTTTTCAGCCGTCGCGCCCCGTCCAGCCCTCCTCCCCGTCCACCCGAGGGGATGATACGGGGACTGACACGGCAGCGACGGGTACGGACGACGAGGTATACGACGAGGATCTGCCGTCGTCACCTCCCACCAGGGCTTCTCCGCCCGACGAGATTGGATCGTTCCACTCCATGATCGCCAGGGCATCCGAGCTTTTCCAACTCTGCCCTGAGGAGAAGAAAAAGGAAGGATTCCTTTATCAACGGCGCGAGGCCAAGAGGAAGACGGTCCTCGCAGTGCCTCTATTGGACGACATTTGGGATGAGGGCCTCACCCTCCTCAAAAACCCTTCCACGACGCCAGCTCGAAGAGACCGGTACGAGAAGAAGTATCGGGTCCCGGACACGGCCCCCCTGTGCCTCCGGGCGCAGCCTACCCCGGACTCCGTCGTCTCCGCGGCGGCCAGGAAGAAAGCGGGGGGGGGTGCGGCCTCCACATCGACTTCCCCACCGGACGGCGAGGGAAAGAAATTGGACGCTATGGGACGCAGAGTCATCTCGTCTGCAGCGACGACGATTAAAGCGGCCAACGCCTTGGCTATCGTGGCCCGCTATGACAGGGAGCTCTGGTACAAACTGGCTCCCCTGCTGGACTTCCTGCCAGACGACAAGAGGGCAGAGGCCCTGGAGATCCTGCAGGAAGGTGAGGTGGCTTCGGACCACGCCATTACCGTTGCGACGGACATCGCCGACACTGGGTTCCGCCAGTTGGGCAACGGCGTTTGCCTTAGGCGGCGTGGATGGCTCAAGGCTACGGACTTCCGTCAAGACGTTCAGACCAGAGTCCTGGACATGCCCTTCGATGGCAACAACCTGTTTGGGAAAACAGTGGACGATTCCCTTCAGGCCATTAAAGCGGACACTGAGACGGCCCGGGCCCTTGGAGTTCTGCAACAACGACGGACGCCCTTTCGGAGCAGCGGAGGCAAGGGCGCCTCCAAAGGTTCCGGCGGCGGTTTCTCCACCTACCGTCAAGCGGCCCGCTCGTCGTCTCAGGAGGCCTATAGAGGACAAGGCAAGTCTAGCGGACCCCGCCGTCGTCGCCAAGGAGGTCAAGGCGGCAAAGCCTCGTCGAAGCAGGATTGAACCGGCCGTGGGGTCGGGCCCCCACCGAAGCACCCCGGTGGGAGGCCGGCTGGCGAGCTTCGTCAGCGTGTGGGAGTCCATCTCCACTGACCGTTGGGTGCTGGACGCCTTGGCCCGGGGCCACGCGCTCGAGTTTCAAAGAAGGTGTCCACGCGTCCCCCCCGTGGCCAGGAAAGAACTTCACGTCCCTCAACTTCTCCTGGAGGTAAAGGCGATGCTCAGGAAGGGCGCCATCGAACCCGTCCCAAAGAGGCTTCCGGGCTCCGGAGTTTACTCGAGATACTTCCTCGTGAAGAAGAAGACGGGGGGATGGCGATCTATCCTGGACCTGCAACGTCTGAACAAGTTCATCAAGGCGCAGAAGTTCTGGATGGTCACCCTCCAGCACGTCCTGGGTCAGCTGGAGGAAGGAGACTTCCTGTCGTCGTTGGATTTGGAGGATGCCTACTTCCATATTCCCATCCTAAAGGGGCACCGAAAATTCCTCAGGTTTGTGGTCCAAGGGCGTCATTACCAGTTCAAAGCCCTCCCCTTCGGACTACGGTCGGCACCCAGGGTATTCACCAAGTGCCTCGCACCGGTGGCGGCGCAGCTGCGCTGCGAGGGGGTCCACGTCTACCCCTACCTGGACGACTGGCTCATCCGAGCCAGGACGAGGGAGCTCGCTGTGGTTCACACGGCAAGGACCGTCCAACTTCTCACGGACCTGGGATTCTCCGTGAACTACGCCAAATCCCACCTGGTACCCGCGCAAGACGCTCTGTTTCTGGGAGCGAGGCTCAACACAGTGTCCCTTTTGGCCTCCCCGTCGGAGGAGAGGACCAGGACCATCCTGGGCAAGGTGCAGCGGATGTTGGTGGCCGACGCGGCCAAGGTGAGGTCCATCAAGTCCCTCCTCGGAATGATGTCTTCCTGCATCTACCTCATTCCCATGTGCAGGCTCCGGATGCGCCCGTTGCAGGAGTTCCTGGACGCGCGCTGGATCCAAACGACGGGCAGCTTCGAGGAAAGTATCACACTCGACGAGAGTTTCCGACGAGCGATCCGGTGGTGGGGCACCCGCGCGCATCTGACGGTGGGCATGGACTTCCAGACCCCAGCCCACCAGGAGACAGTGACCACGGATGCCTCCCTGGAAGGGTGGGGAGCGCACACCGAAAATCTGCACGCAAGAGGCCTTTGGTTCCCGACGGAGAAATCCCTACATATCAACGTCCTGGAGCTCCGTGCAGTGTTTTGGGCCCTCAGGTCCTTCCTTCCGTCCCTCAAGGGCAAGGTGGTGAGGATCTTCACCGACAACACCACCACCATGTTTTACATCAGGAAACAGGGCGGAACCAGGTCCCCAGCACTGTCCAAGGAGGCGCAGGACCTGTGGCATTGGGCGGTCGCCCAAAGGATATTTCTGGTGCCGTTTCATCTGGCAGGGATAAAAAACACCATCGCCGACTCACTCAGCAGGGAGCTGCGCTCGTGCCACGAGTGGGAGCTACGGCAGGATCTAGTGGATCGCCTCTTCCGACGGTGGGGCACACCCCAGATCGACCTGTTCGCGACGACGACGAACTCCAAGTGCCGGAGGTTCGCCAGCAGGTTTCCCCAGGCGAGGAGCATGGGCGATGCTTTCTCGTACCCCTGGGAGGGCCTGTTCCTCTACGCGTTCCCTCCTTTGCCACTGCTAATCCGGCTCGTCAACCAGCTCAAGAGGTCACGGTGCAGGATGATCCTCGTCGCACCTGCGTGGCCGAGGCAGATAT
Organism: Ambystoma mexicanum; assembly: GCF_040938575.1. Taxonomy (NCBI): domain Eukaryota; kingdom Metazoa; phylum Chordata; class Amphibia; order Caudata; family Ambystomatidae; genus Ambystoma; species Ambystoma mexicanum. Next base: position 387,382,668 of record NC_090936.1, read on the forward strand.
GGTTCCCGGACCTTCTGGACTTGTCAGCGCCCCCGCCGATCAAGCTGCCGGTGGACGCGGATCTACTCTCCAGGGAAGGAGGCGCCATCCTCCACCACGACCCGAAATCGCTGAACTTGCAGGCCTGGCTCCTGCAGCGCTAGAGTTTGGAGGATACGACATACCGGCCGACTGCAGAGAGGTTCTTGCAAAGGCCAGGGCGTCCCCGACTCTTAAATGCTACGGACACAAATGGAAGAGGTTCTCTGTCTGGTGCCACGCACAGAAGATTAACCCTCTACGGATTACGGCTCCCCAAATACCTCCGTACCTGCTGACGCTGGCCAAAGCTGGACTGGCACATGCGTCCATCAAGATTCATCTTGCTGCGATCTCCCGATACACCAGAACCACGGGGCGGACGCCCTTGTGGTCTCATCGTCTGGTGAAAGAGTTCATGAAGGGACTGTTCAGATCGTTCCCGCTCCGGCCCCGGCGTGGGAGCTCAACGTGGTGCTGACCAAGCTCATGGGACCTCCGTTCGAGCCTCTGCACTCGGCTCCGTTGAAATTTCTGTCGTGGAAAACAGCGTTTCTTGTGGCCATCACCTCCGCACGACGAGTGGGAGAGATCCAGGCCCTTTCCTGCAAGGCCCCGTACTTGACTTTTCACGACACGAGGGTAGTGCTCAGGACGCACCCCTCCTTCATGCCCAAGGTACCGTCGGACTTCCATCTCAACGAACCCTTGGTGTTGCCTGTGTTCTTCCCGTCGCCTTCGTCGCCGGCTGAGAGGACTTTGCACTCGCTGGATGTGGCTAGAGTGCTGAAGTTCTACGTGGACCGCACGAAGTGTTTTCGGAAGACGTCACAACTCTTTGTGAACTTTGCACTGGTCAAATCGGGGAAGGCTCTCTCGAAGGCTTCCATTTCCAGATGGCTCTCCGGCTGTATCATGTATGGTCACCGGTTGGCAAACCGACCGCTGCCTGGCCGTCCGAGAGCCCATTCCACCAGAGCGATCGCAGCTACCACGGCGTTCCTATCTGGTGTGCCCCTGCTGGACATATGCAGGGCTGCTACGTGGAGGTCGATGCACACCTTCACGAAATTCTACTGGGTCGACCGGGATTCCAGGGAGGAGTCCAGGGTCGGCCAAGCAGTGCTGCGCAACCTGTTCGCCTGAGGTGAGCCTGGTGAGGAGGTAAGATGCTTAATGTTGAGTTTGATGTAATGCTTAATGTTGAGCCTTTGCCACCTCCCGTGGTTGTGCATGTGTGTACTGCTATGTATTCTTTATTCATGAGCATGTGAATCCATGCCAGACCCCATGCTGGAGAAGGAACAAGTTACTTACCTGTAACTGTTGTTCTCCAGCATGGGTCTGGCATGGATTCACATGCGAACCCTCCCGCCTACCCCTCTGCGGCTCTTCACTTGGTCATACTGCCACTTCACGTGCTTCCAAATCTGAAGATGGCTGCCAGAGGCGGGGCTTAGGTAGAGGGCAGTCATTGGCTGTGGTCAGTATGACGCAGAGATCAGTGATTGGTTATTACTACGAAAGACAGATCAGAAACGAAACTGATACTGGTTTTTTCTTTACCGAGGATTCCCAGCCTGACGACGGGGAATATTCATGAGCATGTGAATCCATGCCAGACCCATGCTGGAGAACAACAGTTACAGGTAAGTAACTTGTTCCTTCTCCCGACGCAAATTCTGCCCTATGGGGCAGAATGGGCATCGGGAGGCCAGCCATACCAGCACCCGCGAATGGGCAATTACCGGCCCATTCATCTCGTAATGGGCTAGTAATGGCCCATTCACGGGTGCCTAGGCCGGTAGCGAGTTTGGCGGTAGCCATGCCCTTAATAAGTGCATGGCTACCGCCAAACCTATAATGAGGCCCAATGTGTTCTGGTACCAAGTCAGCCAACTTACCACACATGCAAAGACTGAAATACCAGAAAGTACAAAGTATCATGCATTTACTCTTAAAACTGGTACTGTGAGGAAGAAGATGACTGGTGCCGGTGGAATCACAAGTTCTGATCGCGGGTGCTGGTCTGCACGCGTGGTCAGACCATGCGTGCAGTCCGGCACAGGCTAGCAGAACTCATAATGTGGCGGAGAGCTAACAACGGCGCCTGTAGCACTACTGGCGCCGTTGTTGCCTTTCTGCCACATTCATAATGAGGCCCATTGGCTCTATGTAGAGAGGGGGAAGGAGAATTTAGGGTTGGAGAAGGGGTTGAGTGTATTGATGCAGGGTCATAGCGTGTTCTCTGATGTTGGTCGTCCCCAATCCCATGTAATGCTCCCTAAGTGCACCACCCGCAGGGGGACTATTGTGCTGTGTACGCACCACACTGGCCCCATGAGAAAGATCTCCCCCAAAGGGAGAAGGGACAAAATCTTCAGATTTGTCACAATAGCTACTTTCCCACTTTAGCACCCAAGATGGATTAACTGCTTGTTAGCTCCTAAAATGCTTCAGCATTCACAAATGACCAAAAACAACTTTATGGTGGTATGGCATACAGAAGTAGCCACCTCACATTGTTCTTTGGACTAGTTGAGCAATATACAAGAAGAGGCAGAGACGAAGATAATTCCACATGCATTCAGTGCTACAGAAAGAGGAGCTACATGGCTATATGTTTACACAGGACACAGATTATGTTTTATTGCTGTCAGAAGTGTGACAAGGACATTACAATGTCTGCCTGTCCCTGTGTTCCCCCAGCAGAGACTAAACACAAGGAGTGCTTTTCAAGAGTTTTTTTTAAAAAAGAAAATACTCCAAAATATAACATAAGCACCAGGATGCTTTCAAAACTCAGTGTTATAAAGTGTCAGGATTGTTGCTCTGCATGTTCAAAACAGGCTATCTCCAGTGGACAGTTCAAAAACAAATGTCTCAGAATCTTTCAGTATCCCAAACTCAAAAGAAGTGTCCACAAAGTATTTTCAAGTCACCACCATATAACATCTTAAGAAAATATAAACCAGGGTTTTCCTTTAAGGAGGCCTTCTCTCAATGTCTATGGTCAGGAGGACAGTAGGCGAGAGGGTGTTGCGATCTCTGATCTCCTCTTTGGGTGGCCTGCTTCCCTTGGTTTTGTAGCCATGACTCTGGGCTGATGGTATTTTGGGGGTCCTCTGGATGTTTGCTGCCTAGATCTCATCCTCAGGGATCTACCCTGACAGGATGGAGCGAGCCACTGCATGGCAGGGCGTGAGGTTGGTGGGTGCAGGATGTATTGGTGTGCTCTTTTAAGGTCTGGTTGACAAGCATGGCTGTACACTTATCCACCCATTCTCCACTCATTGGTCCCTCCTGGGCACTTCTGTCTTGACTAGTTCAATCATGTCCACCTTGCTCCCCAGCCAACAGTGCCATGTCAAACCTCCTCCCACCTATATCACCTGGACCAAAGTGATGCTATAGAACCACCCTATCCTTATTGCCAAAGCGATTGGTCTCTCCCACTACCTCCTCCCAGTGATGGTATGGTTCTGTCCCCCACTCTCCTGCTGGTACTGAAATTTGTGTCTTTTGCCAATGAATTCCGTCCTACTTTCTGTACTCCTGTCATGCGTCCGGTCTGCTCCTTCCTCGTGTGAACAGTACCACCCTATCTGTGGGCTCTCTTTCTTCCCAAGACAAATTACCATTTTGATCTCCTTCACCTCACTGTTCTGATAGTCTTCCCTTTCCTACTTTCGGCCAACAATGCTCTCTCCTCTGAGGGTAACCCTCCTCCATCACCACTAGTCCTCTCTCATTCCAATCTCAGATGCTCTCCTCCACCATCTATAGAACACTATTCTCCCAGAGGGTATCTCCATCAGTCCTCTCTAAACATGGTCCTTGCTTTCTCCTTCAGCACCACCAAATCCTCCACTGTCTCCTTCCAAATTATCTTACATTCCTGCACAGTATTCCTCTCACCGTCCTCGTTATACAGAAGGTACCCTTCCATCTACTCTCAAAGCTGGTACCCTTTGTGTCCCAAACAATTCCTGCCTCTGTCTCCAGCCCACTCTCTCCAAATCAGTAGTTCTTTCTCTCTTCTATTCAACTCAATCTTTCCCTTAATCACCAGACTCACCCTCTATTCGTACCCAGAGAAATCTCTCTCAGAACCACGCACCAGTATCTCCTTCTATGTCTCCAGCTATGTGATCTCAGCATCCCATTTCTCCACACATGGCATCTCACACAATCTGCTGTTCTTCTTCCAGTACTCACAGGAACTGCCCCTGCCTGACTGAACGGACTGCCCTTTAAAGGCTGGTCTCAACTCTGCTTGGATGCTGTTTGTTTTAAAGCCTGCGTCTGATCAAAATGTCCACACGCACTGAAACCTCAGCTTTGGTGTCTGCCACGCAGTGGTCGAAGTGGGCGGGAGCGGTCGGGAGCGGTGCTCCTCTACTTCTTTTAATTACGTTTTACCGTTCCTATACTTTATTTTTAAAAAGAAACCGTTCCGGGAAGGTTTTGTTTTAAAATAAAAGTTTAGGAAGAAATTGAAACTTGCACTTTCAGTGCAATGCACAGGACGTTTCCTTAAAGAGCAGGCCCATGTGTTTTGGGTTTTTTATTGTGCATGGGAGGGGGCGCGGTGATGAGGTCTGTGGGGAGCGGTGCAGGCCAGTAGGGAACATAGTTCCACTACTTCTTTTCATACACTTCGACCACTGCTGCCACAGGAGTGGCAGACACATCCCAAGGCACATCTAGCAATCTCAAAGAGAAGTGCTCTAGAATGGACGTGTGCCAGCATCATTTTCCCCAACACCACACGGGCTCTTCCTGTCAATGAGCAAGTGCGATAGACAGCTCAAAGCAGGCAGGGGTCGCTGACTCTTTTCAGAGCTCTGCTTGCAATATTTTGCTGCAGACAAAAATCTGAGGCAAAGCATCCTAATGTCTGTATATTTAACATGTCCAAACATAGAATAGGGGTGGACATTTAAAATGCAATCAAATTAAATTGCGATTTAATTGCCAATATCAGCTTGTGTCACATCTAGACAGTATTGTGATTGTTAGCCAGTGCCACATTTAGGTATATTTTGTGATTATTAGCTTGTGCCACATCTAGACAGGATTGTGAATGCGAGCCGGTGCCACATTTAGATATAATTGTGAATACTGGCCTGCGCCACATCTAGACAATACCACATTTAGATATATTGTGAATATCAGCTTCCATCAAATCTAGACAGGGTTGTGCATGTCAGCCAGTGCCACTTTTACATATAATTTGTGAATGTTAGCTTGCGTCACATCTAGACAGGGTTGTGAATATTAGACAATGCAACATTTAGATTTAATTGTGGATATGAGCTTGTGTCACATCTAGACAGGATTGTGAATGTTAGCCAGTGCCACATTTCGATATATTTTGTGATTATTTGCTTGCGTCGCATCTAGACAGGATTGTGGATGTTAGCCAGTATGGCACTTAGATATAACTGTGAATATCATCCAGCACGGCTATGGTACGTGTAACCTTGAAAACTATGGTACGTATATCTTACACCACATCTGTGGACACAGGCTGCAGGCACAGCCAAGCATCCATGCACTGCAGAATGCAGCTATGGCTATGCTTTCCGGTCTAGCAGCACATATAACTGTCTAGACTGAAACACCTGACGTACCTCAACACCTCTGCCACTAGCATACAGCGACTACCTGTGAAAGAAATCCGGTATAGCTGGTCACACATCGACTCTCTCAACAATAGCAATCTATTGAAAACCACCAACAGCACCCATCCACGTGCCTGACCTCGCTTTGTGCTGCTTAGTCGAGCCTAGCCAGCCACCCAAGTCCTAGACCGGCAAAATGCACACATGCATCTCCTAATCTAAACTCTTTAGAATTATCCAGCACATTGACTACGGTCACTGAGGGCGTCCCAACCTAAAAAGCGCATTGAGGCCACACAAGTGGGGAAAGAGCGCTATATAAATAACCGGATACAATACAATACCATACAATGCATGTAAAACATGAATTGATGGTTGTGGCCAATATTAAATATATCAATACCAATGCCCACTAAGCACCAACATAGTTTGAGGGGTGAGACCAGATATCAACCCATGTGGTCTATGCATATGTGACTGTTGGGCGGTGGAGTAACTTTGCTGAAAATGTTGGAGGGGGGACATGACATCTAAATGAGAGGTGCCCCTGCCAAATAGTGGGAAATAAAGGTGTGCCACAAAAGTTGAGGGGACAAACCCCCCGGCCCTTAAATGATGCCCATACCTTTGTGAGGTTTGTGCTTGACACTTGCATCTGACTCAAGAGCCTGACTAAAAACCACTCCCATTCACAAGCCACCTGCACCCACATGCAAATCCCCTTTATGAATCAGGAGACCTGCAAGCAGCAGAATATGAGGGTGTACAATGCAAGGAGCCTTTAGTCCTTGCTTTTAACTTGCATCGTCTATGGTGAACCAGGTGCATCAGCTGAGCTCCTGTGCCTAATAACTCTTCATAATGTATTCTTCATAAAAAGAAAGACATGCTGCAAACTAATGCATAATGCTTTAGAAATGGTGCTCGGGTCTATTATTGAGATTCTACTGAGCAGCATTTAGAAAACAGGGCGCATTAGGCCACAGCGTTACTTTCTATAAAGAATACACTCAGAAGAGTCGCTAGGCAAAGAAATTCAACTGATAGTATTTGCACTGCAATCAGCATGAGCATACACAGTGCTTTCAACATGCACGTTTTATGCCATTTCTGCAGCAAATCTTGGATTTATATCTTGATAAAACGTCCCCATTACTAATTGGTCACCTCTTCTACTAAGAGCCTATGAGTAATATACGTGCCGTGTTCTGCGCAGGAACTCAAGGAATTGTTGAATCCTCTAGAGATTGCCTAGGGCCTTGTTATGAGTTCAGCGTTGTCAGATTTTGGTGGTAATTCCATGACTGCCTCCTTTTTTGCTGGTTTGTACTATACATGGTGGTATATCCTATACATTAATGGCAAAAAGAGGCAGAATTGTTGCAGGCAAAACTACCTCCTATTAAATCTGCCAAATCTCCAATGGAGTTTTATGGACTCCAGGAAGTAGGATTTCAAATGTGAAGGAATGAGTTGCAGAAGCAGTCATACAATTTGTAAGTATTTTCACAAACATACATTAGGGATACCACCAAACTCATAATGAGGCCCATACTGACTTAGGTGTACCTAATAGGACAATGACATAACGTGTGCATTTCCACTTTTATTTGCTCATCATTTGAATTTGCAATTATAGTTATTACCATATGGTGGCGCTCGACACCAAGAAAACAAGCACCTAGAGGTTGAGACTGAAGGGGACAAAAGTGAAAACTTTTCTGATGCATATTCCTGCTGACAAACTGTGGTGTGCAGTGGAGTATCCGGTTCATGCCGTTCTTGCTAAACATATTGTTAACCACATTGCTGGTATGATTATATCACTAAAAAGGTGGTATTTTAGTTGGAGATCGCATGGGGATATTTACGGCATGCGGTACACAGAAAGTACTGCATGCATTGATTAACCTATAAAAGTAATAATCATTGTCAGAATTACTAGATGCCCCTTGCAACACAGGCACCGTAGATTCAAGGGTTCACAGACCTAAAATGACCACAGCAGTCTTTACTTTTTTCTGACCATGCCCGGAGCAGTGATTGATTCAGCATTAGCACCCTGGGTGGCGGCGTTGGCCAATCAGGATGCTCGGAACGTGGGCTGTATTGTCTGGTACAAGCAGGGTCGGACTGGGACAAGAAATAGGCCCGGACACCCAAAAAAAGTGGCCCACCGCTCGCTTCAAAAAAGTGACCCACCCTGCGCCTCAAAAAAAGTGTCCTCCTGCGCCTCAAAAAAAGTGACCCACCCCGCGCCTCCAAAAAATTGGCCCTAAAATCATCATCCGTGAATCGCCTACCACGCTTCTCACTGCTCAAACACAGATGTTTCTACAGTATCAGTGCCATTAATGAAACACAACCTTTCATCCCTTGACAAAACAGGAAGTGGCATCAAAAGCAGACTAATATGGTTATGATTTCACTAATGTGATATGCATTTCATACAAGAATGGATCACCATATGTATCATTAATATCTGTGTGTTTAGATCCATATTGTCAAATTACTGTGAATGCAAGCAGACGTCCAAGGCCAAATGATAATATGTTATTGTATAGCACTTAAGCTTAAGCTCTTTTTTATAGAACAAATATGCATACAATATCACCCAACCTGTCTTGGTACTCATTTATCGACCTCAGAAGAGTGAAAGGCTGAGATGGCCTGGCTGGGATTCGAACCTGCAGATCACACACACATCACAGCAGGTAGCACTCAACCCACCAAGCTATCATATCGGCTATAGTAAAATGAGCATCTGCAGGTGTGGCGCAAATGTGGCCACATTTCAAGCCTGTCTGCAATGCATCTACTTTTCAGGCTCTGCCCACGGTAGTGCTTGTGTGATGAGGGCCTCAGCAAATACAAGTGCATGACACAAGGCAATGGTGCCTGACCATTTAGGGTAGTTTCTAAGATCCCAACGTGCAGTCTCTAGTAAATCACGTCCATGACAAGCTGCCAGCCAATCCCCCAGGGCCTCAAGCACCTGATGGTAGGCTGATGTCAGCTGGATGTCAAAGCCAGCCTGAAAACAACAACGTCACGTCAGTAAATTACTGTCAGTAAAGGTCCTTTGTCTGGAACATCACCACCAAGGCATGGTGCTTCAGGCAGTCCCGGCCGTTTCCTCTGCTTATTAGGAAGTGGGGGGCCCGAGAAGCATGTGAATGAAAGAAGGGACATGCATAGCGCAGCACTGTTAACTGAATTGCCTCAAGGCGCTTCCTGGCCACACACCCACAGGGATTCTGGGAAATCGACGGACTAAAGGAGGTCGAAATTGTAATGCAAAGATCCCTGTTAAGCAGGATAGATTCTGCACGGACAAAGCAAAAGTAAGATTCTAACAACAAAATGTCAAAAGAGAAAAGTAAATTAGCTTTGATGAAGGAAGGCTGACTGCTTTGTGGGATGGAGTAGGCCGTCTTTAAATGCCATGTACGCGTACATGTTCCAGATATCGTTGATATGACCAAATTAAAAGACTAATATGACCAAATTAAAAGACTAATTGGAGCATTGTTAACTATTAGTTGCATTTCCATATTTAAGTTGGTGACATAAAATGGAGGCTCGTATGCAGGCATAACGTTGCCCACAACTACCTCATCCAAAAAAAAATGGTATCAAAGGACGTGGGAATCATATTGAAACCACAACACAGTGTGGCTAGTGAAATGTGCGTTCGCCTCTAGCTATACAAGGTTGACAGCAGTTCGGAGAAAAATTGCACTCAATGTGCAAAGGCGAAACACAAGGAGAGAAATGGAAAATGCTGGCTGTGCTTGGATAAATGATAATAATGCATGCGCCAATAGTCATTAAATATAGTGCATAGACTGAGACCAGCCAACCTTGAGCCGTTTTTGTGGCGCTCCCCAAATGTCACAACAAATCATAACCATCACATCACACCACCATGTTGCGCCCTCTCTACCCAGCCCACCTCACTCCCCCATTCCCAACATGGCACCATGGCATCCATTCATGCAACAATTGTGTATAGGCGTGTTACAAATGCCGCATTCGCTCAGATTTTAGTCCATAGCCTACAGTCATCGCTGCAGCAAGACGCTACCCCGCCGCGCTATCTTAAAGCACTTTGGCCACAGTTTTCTGAATTTCTGTGTGTTATGGCAAACTCACCGGGGTTCTATGATCTGTCCTTTAAACTACCAACATAATTGGCTCTCCTCCGGAGGGGTTCATGGTATTATTGACTTCCAAAGGGGGAAAGTCTGGGGGATCTGACTCTCGGGTCTGCCAGAGCTCTCCCCCTTGAGGCTGGGACTGTACACCGATTTGAGCAGTGGGCGCAAGGCCCACTGAGATACCTTGCCTGCTGCTGAGTCACAGATTGGGCGACAGCGGGCATTCATTGCACTACTTGCCTCCTGTAAAAGCTGCCTGTTTGTTTTTACCGATTATGTAAATATTTTAGGATAAGGGTGTGCTCTTGCAATTCCAGACTTTGCACCCCCCCCCAAACCTCCTGCTTCCACACAGCCCCGGGCAGCAGGCTGCGCCCAGACTGGCCCACCGAGTCAACAGGAAAAGAAATCAGGGTGTCTACGCCAGCCAGAAAATCAAGCACTATCTCCCCTCAGGTAGAGAAAGGTGAGACTGCAGAATGTGGCATGAAGGGTGGGAGAACACCCTAACTTCCCCTCCCTCTCCCAGGGTGGGGGCACACGCACATTGCACAATGAACCTGAAACCAGAGCCGTGATCAGGGGTTTCTAGTAACAGTGCCGGCAGCCTTCATTAACCATCCCTTTTTGATCTGACTTTAATTACCCCTGGGGCATTATTGACAAAGTAGCACTCACCCGCCCCGATGAGTAATGCGTTCATTTCTCGTGCACCCGTGACCGGGCCTGAAAATGCTGCGGCTGAAAGGCTTAGTCAAAGGAGCCGGGTTCGGCCCGTAGAATGCCCTGGGCTGCCTGGCGCGCTGTCCCAGGAACTCATGAAATGTGATTATTATCATTGTGAGTAAGTGACTGAGGACGGTGGAGGAGGTCATCACTCACTCCATCCAGCAAACGCTTGACTCGAGCTCACATTCACAAACTTTCACCAGGTAGACAGACAGCACCAAAAATACCGTCTCTGTAGGCTTTATTAAAATTATTACCCGATACATTTAACATACTTAGGTCTCCACAACTAGATTTCTGAGGTCTACTGGCTGAAGAGCCAAACAATTCCCTACCTCATAGTGTCTCGAATATTCAATGGCATTTCATATCCAATGAATTGTCTAGAGAACCGAATAGCACTGGACTGAAGTATGCCCCCTCTTCACCCCTCACCCCTGCATACATTTTTACACGTCTACTCTTAGCATCAACACTTCAGTCAGCTGCCTTGGCAAACCCAGTTCTCTCCTCTGATACGAGGGTTGGGGTTTCTTACAAAATGAACTGGTAAAAACCTTCACAATACCCGGGCCTGCTTAAGCACATCTCAAGTGAGGCAGCCAATCACCAGCATCATCTAGTCCCTTGCTTTGCGTGGACTAGATGTTGCCATCCATCAAGAAACTAAGCTTAGCTGCACACAGATGACTCCTCTTCTCATAAATACCAACTATCATAATAGACACGAATCCCTACACCACAGCACGTTCAGACTGGGGCATAAAACTGTTTCGACTCTCGGGCACCATTTAGAATGTGCCCCATATTTGCAAATGGCAATACATTCCTTTTGTGACAGACTGTTTGCGTAGTACCCAAGGGGGAGTTTTTTGATAACATGTGATGCACATTGTGCATTTTGAATAATGTTCGTACTGTTTACAGTAAAACTGGTCAAAACTACTAACCGCATGGTGAAGTAACTTAGCAAACTGTTCCACACTAGCATTTTGTGCATTTTGGTTCGGGCATAAAGGGGCAATGTTACGTGACTGGGTAAACATTGTAGAAGCAAATGGGTTTTTTGTGGTGCATCTTACCTGAGCACAGGCTCCTAACACAGTGTGTGCTGATGAACTTCACGGTCTCTGTCTCTCGTGAGTGGTGACTCCTCATCTTCTCTCTCTTCGACTTCTTCTCAGGGCAGGCTGGCCTGGAGTGTCTCGGGACTGGGATAGGAGAGGCCCAACTTATCATCTAGGCTCTCTCTAGTCACGTGGTATGTAGTCCAATTGCGGCGACACAGAGTCTGGGTCAGCGCCGCGGCCTGAGCCACATCCACATATACCCAGGCCCCTTCCCAGCCCCCCAGGCACAACAGTTGCTTTCAACTTTGCACAAGCAACAACTTCCTTGTTGTTACTTCCTGAAAAGTTGAAAGCAACTTGTTGATAAGGTGCCGGGCGGGGAGGCCTCTAGACTGTGTTCTGTGCCTCCGGGGCCCAGGCCCAGCCCCCGGCCCAGCCATGGCGGCAGGAGGAGGCTGCAGGCCTGCTAATTTCATTAGCATTTCAGAGCGAGCCTGGGGCGGCCTGGGCCCAAAGCGAGTGAGCACCACTATACGCCCATGGCTGGCACGGTGCATCTGCATGATGCATAATGCATCATGCATGCATGCAAATTTGTTGCAATGCATGAATCATTTATCAAATCATCAAAGCAAGGTAACAAGGTGTGTGTTGTTACCTTGCTTTGATGATGCGTGACAGCCCTCCTGACCCCTGCCCGCCCCCTGCTGCAGTCGGTGTCAGTTTCCTTTCCACGCTGCTACTAGCGAGACGAGGGTGAGCCCGGTGAGGCAGTAGCAGCCAGCCTGGCCCAGGCCCTGAGTCGCGCACGTGATGCGATTTGCGAACAAACATTCCATTAAAAAAAAAACACGGGCCAGCTCGGGCCACCCGTGTCCACGTGTGTGGCACTGATGGCACACTCACACATGCAGCGCCACGGCACTGCCACAGTGGCTGCCTGTGAGCTGTGTGAGTTATATAAATTATTTCTTAAACACAAAAAACCAGCCAGGGTGGCTTCACGAAAAACCGGCCGCCCAGGTCCTCAAAGTTCATCGGCCAGTGGCTGATCGGCCGATGCGGCCAGTCCAACCCTGGGTACAAGCCCACATTCTGAGCAGCCTGGGTGGTGTTCCCTAGAGCCCTCCTTCCATACCCCGCTCCTCCTCCAATCGCCACCCGCTCCTCAGCAGCCATGTTGTTTCCTATGTGGGTGCTAAAAGTTTGTTTTTTTTGTTAAAAAAAGAAACTTACCTTGCTAATCAGGCAGGCACCGTAGAGTGCTTTCCCGGGTCCGTTTTCAAAGTTGGTGACATCGCAGTCATCAACATTGAAAACAAACTTCGGAACCACAACGCGGCACTGCACACGCAGTAAGGTAAGATTATTTATTTTTCCTTTTTTTTTTTAAATACACACCATTAGCAGCCGGGCAGGGTTCTACATGGCTGCTAATGGTGATATAACTCTAGGTGGCAGGCCAACCCTGTTGGTAATGGACCCTCTGCCCGCATTCAGGGTCCCCGGCTTCGACGGGCCATTAACTTGGGCAGCAGGCCATTACTGACAGGGCCGGCCCACAGCCTTGGGTCATATCGCCCCATTAGCAGCCTGGTTGGGGGAGCTGGCCAATGAGGATGCTTGGAACGTGGCCAGTATTGTCTGGTACAAGCTTCTGGTGGCCTACGTGGCCTGGGTGCAGCTAACCAGTGCCTCACTACCCGCCACACTCCTCCTTCACTTCCTCAACCCCCCTCACCTCTTAGCACCCATGTACTTTCCTATGTGGGTGCTAGGAGTGCAGTTTTTTTGTTTCAAAAAAAGGTAGCAGGCGCTCCTCTCCAGAAAGAATAAGGCATGATAACCTGTTCTGAGGTGAGAGTTTGCAGCACACGCTTTTTGATCTCTGTACCTTTCACAGATGGAAAATATCCATTTGCATATCAGTATTTGTCCCGTCCACATGGGCAGTCCAGCACCAAAATGCTATGGCAATTCCTCTCTGAACAAGAGTACCACCAGCAACCCCATACACGTGTTTCAGCCTTGTTGGGCATCATCAGTGAGGTGAAGCTGTGCCTCTCTAAGCACAGTGAGCAGGGAGTCCACGTCTGGTTACCCCCAGGTAACTTAGAGTGACCAACCCCAAGTTCCTTGAAAAAATTTCAAAAAAAGGTAGCAGGCGCTCCTCTCCAGAAAGAACAAGGCATGATAATCTGTTCTGAGGTGAGAGTTTGCAGCACACGCTTTTGTTGTTGTTGTTAAAAAAGAAACTTACCATGCTGCAGAGCCTGGTGCCACGCAGTGCTTTCCAGAATCAGTTTTGAATGTTGATAATGTCACAATCATCAACATTGAAAATTGACTTGGGAAACACATTGTGGCGCCTGGTCCGGTCAGGCAGCAAAGTATGTTTCTTTTCTTTATTTTTAACCTATAACCATTAGCACTCGTGTAGGGAAGTAAATGGGTGCAAATGGTGATCTTGAAGGTCCCTTAATGCAGGCGGTGGTGCTGTTACCAACAGGGTTGGCCAGCCACCGAGGGTCATATCGCCTCATCAGCACCCTGGGTGGGGGCACTGGCCAATCAGGATGCTAGGAACGCAGGATGTATTGTCTAGTACAGACCTGCACTGTGAGCAGCATGCCTACTGATTTTCAGCACCCCCTTCCCTGCTCCTCACCCCCCCCTCACTTCTTAGCACTGGGTAGTTTCCTACGCGGGTGCTAAGAGTGTTTTTTGTTTGTTAAAAAAAGACACCTTGGTGCGCGGCCTGGTGACGCACCGTTCTTTCCCGAGTCAGTTTTCATTGTTTATGATGTCACAGTAATTAATATTGAAAATGGACCTGGGAACCACGGCGCCATGCCATCCTGCGCAGCAAGGTAGGTTTCCTTTGTTACAAACAGAATACACACCATTAGCTGCCGTGTAGGGGACCACTTGCGTGCTAATGGTGATAAAACTCTCTGCAGCAGGCCGATCCTGTTGGTAATGGCACTGCCAGCCGCGTTAAGGGACCCTCACTTTACTCGGGCCCTTAACTTGGGTGGCAGGCAGTTACCGACAGGGTCTGCCCGCCGCCTCAGGTCATATGGCCCTATTAGCACCCCGGTCTGCAATACCAACCAATCAGGAAGCATAGAATGTGGCCTTTATTCACTGATCCAAGTTAACATTCCATCCTGACATTCGTACATCCACTTCCGGGCCTCCATTTTATGTGCCGCTCGGCCCAGTCCCTTCGCACTCCCTCCTATCTTCGCACCCACCTGTTCTTCCGCAGACATAGTAGGCTGATTTCTGCTTCTAAATCGGCTTATTAAGTGCCTTAATAATAATAATGTTTTTCTCATATAGCGCTACACATCCAGAGGTCTCAGAGCGCTGAAATAACAGAAGACATTGCTGTCCCACAGAGTGGTACCCAATTTATCGACCTCTGAAGAATGAAAGGCTGAGTTGACCCTGCTGCGATTTGAACCTGCATTGCAGGCTTCACACAGATATCAGGGGCGATCGCTTAGCTGAATATGCTATCTAACCAACTACGACCATCGAAATCAATGAGAGATTCTGGCTGAAGACATGCAACTATTTGCATGGTTGCCATGTTTATTGTAGTTTTTTTTTATTTTGCAAGAAAAAGCGGCTTGCATGCAAGAAATGGGCTTGGTTTTCCTCAAGAAAACAAACAAAAAGAAACCCTTACGACTCTCCCAATGGTGTTACAGTTTAGAAAGTTCATGCGTATAATCAGGACTCTTCTGGTGAGTGTTACGATAACTCAGAAGGCTGTTTAAGGAGATGGGGATCTGTAGGGAAGACCATTCTGAAAAGATAGGTTTTAGTAGCTTTCTAAATTTCATTCGACTCTGCCCCAATAGCACAGATCTCATACCTGGCATCCCAATTTTGGAAGATACAGCACAGCACGAAAATAAATTGCTCAGGATCCCACACTTTATGCAAGAGATGAAGACTGTATCTGAGCCCTGTCTTCCAATCTTCACACATCTAGCTGATACAAATGTGTGTTTTATTTCATAAAGATCAAATGAAATGTACACAAATGCCAATGTAAACCAACCTGACACATATTTAAATCCTTACTTGAAGCAAAAACTGTACAACTGAAGCTTTATTTTACCCCATCCGAATGGAACACTACATGTATGATGTTGCACAGAAATGCCATCTTAAAAACCTCCTTTAGCTTTTGCAAATGTACTTTTAGGACTTACAGACTTACCACACAACAACAACAATACAACTGTGTGACAATCTTATTTTGACAGAGACGTGTAGCATGATGTAAACAGAACAAACGAGATTACACAAAAACGAGCAGGTTGGAAATGACCAGGATGGTTTAAAAAAGTGGCTTAATGGTTTATATGGGGATTCATTGTCATGGTAAACTGAGTAGGGGGAGAGTGGGGCGGGGCTCCAGATACAAATGTGCCCAATAAGTTCGTCTCAGCTGCGGTTCACACTTAACCCATGAAGAATCATTGATTCTCTGCTCGCCTGTTTCCTGACACACACACACCTCTTCATTGCAATGTACTGCTCGTAACATACGAACAGTGCAAAGGATTTCCAGGCCCTTCTTTGCACAACTCCTGTCAGCACTACTCCTGTATGCAGCACTGCTCTGACTGCTACCAGCATGACCCCCAGAGGTTCTGGTTTGGGGCGGGACCATTTTTTGGCTGAAGGTTACTCGCCCATGGCCAGGTAAGGATTTGTTTTTTCTTTATTTCTGCATGAGAAGGCAGGGCATGGCAAAGGTGTTGGGTGGCTAGTCAGGCCCGGCTAAAGATGTGTACAGGCCCATTTCAATATGATGGTTGGGGGTCCCCCGTTGATCAGAATGCAGTCAGTTGGGTCCATACATTAGAATGGAGATATAGATAAGGTTAATAGCCACCAATTATCACGAAACAGCGAGCCAGGGGGGAGCTGAAATACTGAATGCCCACTGAATAGCTATGAATCCTTTGTAAGAAAGTGTCTGACATGGAGGAACCAGTGTTGAAAGGCAACGAGGTGATAAGAGATCTGTTTTCCCAATGGAAGTGACTGCTGAATGAGCTCCAGGAAAGGTAGATTGTAAGGCAAGCGAGGAACAGCGCACACTGTAAGGACCAGAATGTAATAAATAAATTAATATATTGTTGTGTTATAACTCATTGGAATACTGACTGTCCATATGGGGGCAGTTGCTGAGGGCCCCCCGAGGCTCCTTTTATTTGAAAAAGTTGAATGGCCCTGACGCCATTGCTGTGGCTAGTGGCTCAAAAACAGTAACATGCTTTAGCGAGCCAGTAGTGCCGGTTCTGCCTGAACTCAGCCTAAATCGCAAATCTCTCCTGGTACCACTGACAAGCCTGTTGTGCTGGGCTAGGAAGGATCACTACACGTGACTGATGCTACCCAATGCCTACTGGCTTTTCAGAGGCACCCGTTTTCGGGAGGGATCTCCTGAGAGTTCAGCGGTTGGAAGTTGGAAAGATTAAAGGAAGGTTGATCCATACATGGCTCCTGTCATCCTTGAGCTCTAGCATGCAAGAGTGAGTGATGTGAGATTGGAGCCAACAACTAGCGACGAAGCCGCCGCATCCACGGCGTGCCGCAAGTCGGGCGTGATAGCCCAGTAGAACACCGAAGGGGCCGCCGCATCCATGACGTGCCGCAGGGAGGGCTGAAGGGCCCAGCAGCGAAAAGCCGCCGCACCCACGCGTGCAGCAGGGAGGGCGGGAGAGCCCAGCAGCGCAAGGAATAAGCCACTGCATCCATGTGGTGCTGCAGACAGGCAGGACGTCCAGCAGTAGCAGAGCGAGTAATCGTACTTGCAATGGAAGAGGGCTGCCGTGAACCCAGCAGACCACAGGCAGGACGCTCACCAACAGGAGAAAAAAAGGAAATCGGAATCAGAAGAGGGCCGCTGCAGCGACTATAAGCCCAGCAGGACCCGCGGGAAACAAGTGGTGGTACCTGTCAAGTGCCCACAGGGCAGTGCGGAGGGGGAGAGGAGCCCGAGCGCACATGCCGGAACATGCACGCAACTATGGAGCAGCTACGTGAGTCATCGAAGACCCGGACGCAGCTCGCAAAGAAGAGGAGAGTGCCGGTAAAGAACGGCCGCCCCAATCGCATGCCAGAAAATGTTAAAGGCCCCCAAACCAGTGTGCAAAAGCCTACCCATCATACGAAGCAGGCAGCCAACCCTTGGGACAAACAGAAGGCCCGATTGGCAGAACAACCTGCCATCCAAGCACAGTAAAACGCAGTCAGAAACCAGCCAACCTGTAATGATCACTACCCAAGCATACTACACGGAAGGCTAACAAAGAATACAAGGGGTGCACCCAGACGCCCGACACTCAAACACGGAACAAAACGCAAGCAGAAGCACCCACAAAAGGGGACCACTCCCGACCGTGGGCACCCATTTCAATACTGGCAACAGCTCTGACAGCCCGATAAGCTATTTAACTTCCTCGTAACACCCAGCAATAGACCTCACACACCGACAACAAAACCTGCTCAAGACGACCACGCCCAGCACCACGAACTGAGCCACCATGACCGATCAAGCCCAAGTGGCCACTGATGCTGGGGCGCTCCCAACTGCCAATGCTGGTACCACATCCCATGCTAGCCTTATGAGACGACCCAACCCGTTTACCCTCAATCCACACCATTATCAAGGGCAACGGTGGAAGAATGGGTTGAGGAATTTGAAGACTTCGTAGGCGCCATTGGAACCCAGGACCCTCTGAATAAAATCTGCATCTTCACAAATGTGGCAGGAAGAGAGATTAAAAACACTATACGTATAATTCCACCACAAGAACGAGCCACATACCAGAGCCTTCTGGAAGCCATCAACGGAAAACTGTAGTAACACCCAACAGAGACTACAAACGCTATGCCTTCAACAATGAGCTGAACTAGCTCACAAATCCATAGTTGAATTTGTCATCCACCTTCAAAGGAAGATTCTAAAATGTGACTTTGCCAACTTCAATGACGATGAAGCAATTTGACAGCAAATTATTGAAGGGTGCATATCATCAATGTTTAGAAAGCAGCTCCTAAAAATACCTCTCACCCTCAAAGAGATCCTAGACCTAGCACGAGTATATGAAAGGATAGACGTCCAAGCTGCAACCATCGAAAATCCAAAAAAGGGGGACTTCATCTCGGCTGTGACACTGTATACCAGATACCAAAGCCCACAGAGCCGACAGATCTTTAGAAGCTCCCAACAACGGCCTCAGAGTGATAGACAACGCTACCGATGCAGATTTGAATACCCCCACAGAGGACCATGTCCCGCAATCAGCCAAAGGTGCGTGCGCTGCAGCCAAGAAAATCACTTCCAGGCCATGTGCAAAGAACAGCTCCCCGAGACAGAATCAGTCCGTCAACAACCCCAACAAAACCTCGGCCAACACCCAGAACCACAAAGAGAACAACACGACTGGCGACCAGTCGAGAGAGGAATGACATATCCCACAGCAGCCCACCCATGGTCAGACACCGTGAGAGCCCTGGAAGGCCTACAAATCGAGCCTGACAGGAAAACTCACAAACTATATGACTACCAGCAATATGACCAACCCTGAACGACCACCCTGGACGAGGTCTACACCAGGGGACATTTAAAAAACCAAGAACAGGAAGGTAACATGACCTCCACAGTAACAGACTACGACCCATACAACAACTCTCCGCCAAGGACGCTGATTGCAGAGAACCAGTACCCCCTATACCTGCAGGACGGCTATGACAGAGAATACATCAGACTCCTCAACACAAGCAGCGACGACACGCCTGCTCCCAGAGTGATGGTACAAATGGGAGACCCCCGGAACCTACTTGTTGTTGACACCGGGGCTACCGTCAACGTGATGAATGAAGAACTATACCACGCATTAGTGGATCTCTACCCACTACGCTTGTCGAAAACACACATCTTCTAATGGGGAGAAGCACTACTCTTAACATCCAAGGGCCAATTCCTCTGCGACCTGACACAGAGAACCCTCACTGTACCAACGACGATACATAGGCCTTTGTATACATTTTGGATCCCGCACAAGCTGCACACATACCCGGTGCTCACACGCACCTTTAACTCTCTCTACCCTCTCTACTGATCTGAACTTCGGTTCCCAAGGGCGTTCAACCTACCAGCGCCTTCAGACCATACCAATGGTATATAAGGTGCTATATAACTTCAATCCTCAGCTACAGGACAGCCAGAGCCCTGGCACTCCTTGACCTCCAATACAAACCAACAGAGGTAATAAAAGGCTACCCGCCGGACAGGCAAGAAGTCCAGGCGATAACGTGTCGGCCCATCAACAAAGATACCCTCAAAACCTGCTTCCCCAAACTATTTCAAGGTGTAGGGATGCTCAAAGACTCTGTCATCAAACTGCACTTTTACTCTACGGTAACTCCGGTACCGCAAACCCTCACAAAGTGGGGTTCCACCTCCAAGCACAAGTGTCCAAAGAACTACAACTCCTGTTACAGAACGACATGATTGAGTAAGCTGAGGGACCCAAACCCTGGGTGTCAGCCATTGTAATCGTCCCCAAAGACAACGGATGGCTATGCATATTTGTCAACATGCGCATTCCCAACACCGCCATCCAGAGGGAAAGGCATCCCGGACCCAGCCTAGAAGACATGCTCGTCAGACTAAATCAAGCGACAAACTTCTCCAAATTAGATCTTAACAAAGGTTACCACCAGCTTGTCGTAGATCCAGCCTCTCGACCAATCACCACCTTTGCCACACACGAGGGGCAATTCAGATATAAATGCCTTAACTTCGGCATATCCTCAGCTGCTGAGATCTTTCAGGAAACCATCAGATGGCTAAAATCATCGGAAGTAAACGCCCTGAATTACAGCGACGACATCCTTGTCTTCGGAAGAACTGAAGAACAACACGACAGGGCACTCCTCGCGATATTCAAGATCCTACAGGATGCGGGCCTGACACTCAATGGCCCTAAATGCAACATCAATAAAACCAGCCTTAGGTTCTTCGGACACATATTCTCCGATAGAGGCATCACGGCCGACCCTGACAAAATCAAAGCCATCACTGACCTACATGCCCCCATGACCACAGCGGAACTACGATTGTTCCTAGGAATGGCAGGATACTGTGCACGATATCTCCAAAAACTATGCCACCATCACTGACCCACTTTGAACTCTCCTCAAGAAGGGCACCCTATTCACTGGGACCCACGCTGTCAGACGGCCTTCCAGACCATCAAGGAAAGCCTCGCCAACCACCGTCAACTACCCTACTTCCACCCCGAGTGGGACACCATCATCACAGTCGACGCCAGCCCAGTCGGGCTCGGTGCCATCCTGGCCCAAACCAGCCCCAAAGACAGCACCCAACATGCAGTAGTAGCCTACGCCAGCAGAGCCCTGTCCCTCACCGAAAAGGCCTACTCACAGGTGGAACGAGAAAGCCTAGCAGCCTTGTGGTCTTGTGAAAAATTCCACCACTTCGTGATTAGTCGATGATTCAGACTGGTCACTGACCAACAAGCACTACTGTCCCTATTCGGGAACCCTAAAACTAAAATGCAATGGAGGGGAAGGGGCAGACAAGAAAGACCTAAGCCACATAGCCAAGATACACTCAGAACTAGTAGCCACAGACTAATGCATACTATAATGAGGCAACCGACTGGTAGCCCCAAAGGACCTCTGGAAAACACTAGTAACAATAGCCCACGAGGGGCATAGGGGAATTGAGAGCACCAAGAAAATCTTAAGAAACCACATATGGATCCCCTACATGGACATCATAGTAGAAGACGTCCTCACCCACTGCGGACGCTGCCAATAAGCAGAGAAAAGGACAGACCCAAATCTGATCAGAACGATACCACTACCGGATAGACCCTGGCAAAGGGTTGCAATGGACTTTTACAGACCTCTAGAGGAAGGAGGATACCTGCTCTTAGCAATTGACAAGTACTCAGGATTTCCATTCGTCAAGCAGGCCCCATCGACATCGTTCTACTAGACAGCACCAATCATAGTTGAACTATTCAGCGAATGGGGCATTCCAGGCACCGTAAAAACAAATAATGGTCCCCCATTGAAGGGACACAAATTCCCAAAACTGGCAGACCACCTCAGCTTCCACCACCAAAAAATCACACCACTCTGGCCCCAGGCCAATGGGATGGTGGAACGCTTCCTGCCGATCATAAAACTAACACGACAGAAGGCTCTTGCAGATCAGATGCCACATCAACAGACAATCTGCTGCATGCTCAGGAGCTCCCGAAATACCCTGCATGGTGCGACAGGACAAACACCGGCTGAATTAATGGTAAAGTACAAACCACAAACCTGTATTCCTCAATGGGAAGACTATACCCCGGAACAAGATGCAGCCATAAGGGAACGAGACGCTGAAAGGAAAGCATGTGCCAAAGAATGGACCGATAAGAAACGGAATGCAAAAGAACCACAGCTTGAAGTAGGGCAGACAGTCCTAGTCCGACAAAGACAACTAAGGAAGATGGACACTCGCTACAGCCGAGAGCCCCGAGTGATCACTGCTGTAAAAGAACCCATGATAACAGCAATGGGAGAACCAGGCGAGATAACCCGGAATGCGTCATTCTTTAAAAGATTATACCTCGAGGATCCAGAAAACCCAGAGACTACAACAGAGGACCCAGAGCCTGAAGAAAATACAAGCCCTCTGATCAAAACAGCTGGTGAAACCAGAGAGTCACCGGGCAGACCCCAAAGAACGGTGAGGAGACCTGCAAGGCTCATCGAACAAATATAGACTCCCAGCTTTCATGTTAAGCACAGGGGAGATGTTGTGGGTGAATAAAGAGAGGCAGCTCCTTTAAGAGAGGAGAGCACGCCAGGGCTGGAAGAGGGCAGAAGGGGAGGGACAAACGGGGAGTTCGGCGGTTGGAACTTGGAAAGATTAAAGGAAGGTTGATCCATACAAGTCTCCTGTCATCCTTGAGCTCTAGCATGCAAGAGTGAGTGATGTAAGATTGGAGCCAACAGCTGGTGCACATGTACTGCTGCTGCAGTAGCTCCGGTCTGCGAATATGAGTTAAGTAAACTAACTCCTGAAAGAATGACTCTGCCTGACCATAAAATGGCGCCAGCAAGAGCTGCCTATTGCCAGACCGTTTCTTTTGCTTTGCCAATGAATTGATGGACCATAAGAACTGCTGCCAAAATGTCACTTTAAACCCAGAAACCGAGTGCATTGTGGTAATTGTAGTCTCGGCGGCTGACTGGTTCAAAAGTCGATATTATACTAGAACATGCACTTGAAAATCAGGACTGGAATACACTCACATACTTGAGGTTTGGTAATTGGAGCAATGCTCTTCACTATCATGTTAATCTGGTTGTGAGTTAAAGATGTCAATAGTAGGCTATGCTGGGCGTGTCTTCAGGCCTAGTACACCAGCACATACAAGTACACATTCAGGAAAAAATTGCTTGTAGTAGAAAAAAATGAGCCACGCGATCTGCCCGAGTCACAGGGCAGTGCTGCAGTTGCTTCGTGCAACGTTGTGAAAATAGCTGAAACTGTCCCTGTGTCGGAAACCCTACTCGGTCACCAAGGTGCACTCGGGCCCAGTGGCAGGCCCATGATTTTGTCCCTTGACATTTCTAAATTACACCTGGCGAGAGAAAACGGTGGCTTGGGGAAGGGTGGCATTTTTCTTGAGAGTTTTGGTATTTCCAAAACGTCTTGCACTCCGTCAAGCAACTGGATAACTTTAACTTGGCGCCGATAGTGTACATGCATGTCTGATTGTTACAACATGAGCCAGATCATGGGATGGCAATTGTCGGTCATGGCCAAGTGTCATCGCACTTCGCAGCCTGGATAAGGCGCAGCATATGGAGACTGGTGGCAGCCTTGGCTCCTCTCCTGTTATGTCTGTAGATATGAAGGCACTCTGCAGCACTGTGATACCAGCTGTTTCTAGCACTGACGTCCAAGTTGAAGGTTGGGAGTTGGCAAGTGACCCGAGAGGAACTTTTTGTCTCTGAGAAGTTTCTGAATGTGCAGTGAATGACCACATGCTATCTCTGGCAGGACGAGCAGATTGCAACACTGACACGTGCATTCCAGCATAGGCCTAGGGATGATGCTCTATGCCCTTGGACGTGATGATAAGCTGCTAAAATGTCGATTTACACTACGACTTTTCAAAAGAAAAGATGTGTTCAGGAATCACGTGAGGTCAGAGATATAGTGCATACACGTAGAGAAAGGAACTTCATTATTATCCCAGCGAGAAACTCTATGTGTAGCTAAGTCCATAGTGGGATGTATCTGTGTCCCCAACTTTACATTTGTCCTTTCCGGCCCCCTAATATTTTTAGCCTCTGGTTCCAAAAGGACAGTGACACACACACAAGTGGTGATTCCATGCATGACGGCCCACACACTGATGCTCAAGCGCTATGCTGCACGCATTACCACCACACCAACTGACTCCTCAAGTGCTGTGCTGCATGTGTTACGACCCACTGACTGCTCAAGGGCTGTGCTGCATGTGTTACGACCCACTGACTGCTCAAGGGCTGTGCTGCATGCATTACCACACACCAACTGACTGTTCAAGTGCTATGCTGCATGTTTTACCACCCATCCACTGACTGCTCAAGGCTAATTTACAAGCATTACCAACCACCCAATGACTGCTCAAGTGCTAACTTGCATGCCTTGCCACCCACCCACTGAATGCTCAAGGCTAAGTTGCATGCATTACCGCTCACCCACTAACTGCTCAAGTGCTATGCTGCATGTTTTACCACCCACTGACTGTTCAAGTGTTTTGCTGCAAGCATTACCGCCCACTCACCGACTGCTCAAGGGCTATGCTGCATGCTTTACAACCCATCCACAGACTGCTCATGGCGAATTTGTATGCTTTACCCCACCCACTGACTATCAAGTGCTAAATTGCATGCATTACCACCCACTCACTGACTGCGTAAGTGCTAAATGGCATGCATTATCACCAACCCACTGACTGCTCAAGTGCTAATTTGTACATCGTACCACCCATCCACTGACTGCTCAAGGCTAAGTTGCATGTATTACCACCCACCCACTGATTGATCAATTGCTAACTTGCATGCATTACCCCCACCCACTGTCGACTAAAGTACTACATTCCATGCATTACCACCCACCCGCTGTCTGCTAATGTGCTAACTTAATGCATTATCACCCACTGCTCAAGTACTACATTGCATGCATGACCACCTGCCTACTGACCTATCAAGTGCTATGTTGCTTGCATTACCACCCACCTACTGACTACTCAAGTGCTATGTTTCATGCCAATAGTTCTCTTATGGCGTTCTTCCAATTTTATTTATTTATTTATTTATTTATTGTTACATTTGTATTGCACACTAAACCCGTAGACATCAAGGCACAGCTTGCAGAGCAAAAACCAGACATCATTACCATGTTACTCAACAGTGTATCAGGGTATTCAGACAGACATTGTGGCAAAATTAGAAGACAGGTACCTGATTGGTTATCTTTAGGGGTAAGAGACAAGGTGCCATAAGTGAAGAACCACATTTTGAAGTGTTTACGGAAAATCCAGTGAGCATAGAGCCCTTTGGGTATTGTGCATGCAATGGATGGGATGCAGAATAACTGTGACTCCAGATAAATGAGCCAACCCAGGAAGATGGCAAAGTTTGCTGTTTTATTATCAATTGTCTAAAACAGGGAGTTACAACAGACATGAACAGATGTTCGCTCGAGTTCTCAGTAAATTTCACATAAAAACACATTTATATACTAAAAGTGTGTCATAGGTGATGTCATACTACGTGGCAAATGAGAAAAACCTATGAAAGGTTGTGATAGGCTCAAGGGGAACATCTAAGTATACTTTCTATAGGGGGTGGGATTGTGATTTGATATCTACTGTCAGATGGACACTCATGCTTACCTCTAAAAACATGCCATCTTTAACACTATTAAGTACACTGCATATCATTGGTTCTCAAACTATAAGGCCCTGAAAAAAAAAAAAAAAAAAAAAAAAAACTATAAGGCCCTTCATTATATGGCACTCTACAATTGGTTGGCACGTTCGTGCCATGTCTGGAACATTCGGTTCACTTAGTAGCACGTGAGCTCAAACCCAGGTGCCAGTAGGTGGACTTGACTTTAACTCCCCACCCAATTAGCCCAATGTCTCTCATCACCTAATGCCTTCTGCCATGAAGATTGTCTTTGGACTTGGCCTAGCAAAGTATTCTTGTCTCTAGGAATATAAGGGAGTGCGAGCATGCACTATTGCTGTTCTAGAACTCGAAGCTGAACTCTATTTCCATCCTGGGCGCACGTGACAGGAGACCATGATTTGGTCCATTTTGCAGCATTTAAATGCCTTAAATGAATAAAACTTGACACGCATGGTGTTCTTTCTTTGCACCTTAATGAGGGATGATTCAACTTCTCATGTTCACTGCCTTTGAGAATAGATAACTGACCATGGCTGCTTTCACTTTGACATCAGGCCAAACAGCCTTGCCACTCGTATCCACGATCTCAGCTAATTCTTGCTGCAACACAGTTCTCGGCTTTTCCTCTCCATGGGTCCATGGGTCCACGTTCATGACATTGATGTACTGCATTTAAACATTGGCGGCTTTGCCTGTAGTCTATTTACTACGTATAGCCATCTTCTAAGATTACTTAATCTACTTGCGTTGCTGCATCTGTACAGTTACTGGACGGCTTGCATTTTCTGCAGTGCGACACACACGTGCAATCTTCTTCTCGCATATGGAAGTTTACTCGATTCCTAACTTCGTCACCAGCTTCTATAAGGTCAATGCATTCTCTTCTTCCAGTATCCCCAAGGAATCACTTTCATCTCTCGAGACATCAGCAGCTCCTCTTTACCTCATTTTCATATTTCTTCAGGGAGTTTCTCCCTCAGTTTATCGTCTCTTCGGGAATACATTTGATAGGGTTTTCTCAGTGGGTATATTCTTTCGAATATTCGCTGTGGTATGGTCACAACTGCTGCTGTCAAACATGGCACAATTTCAGACTTCCAACATACAGGAGGTATGGGGTGGGACTTCCTGCAGAGGCATATAACTGCTCATCTACACCATTATGATTGTTCAGCTCTCAGTGTTGGGGGAAGGGAGTTCCACAGTTTTGCTGCGATGACTGGGAAGCTCGAATCGCCTGCTCTTGATAGTCTGAATTTGGGAGGATGTGTCTGCTGGCATAGGCAGTTCTGGTTGGTCTTGTGGACAGGGTTCTGGTGAATTTCTGTGTGAGATATGGAGGAGCTGACTTGGAGAGGCGTTTATGGGTGATTGAGAGAGTTTTGAACAGGATTCTTTTTGTGAATCGGGAGCCAGTGGGCTTTTATTCTCGCAGTAGTGATGTGGTCTCATTTGGGAATGTAAAGTGATGAGCGGAGAGCATAATTTTGGATCACTTGAAACTTGTGTGAATATTCTCCTCAACGGTGACAGCAACAAGGAATTGCAATAGTCCAGGCTGGCGCATATAATGGCCCAGGCGCTGGTGAGGCAACTGTCTGATGAGAGGAAGGGCCTACAGGTGTTTATAAGTTTGATGGTGTGGGTTGCTGAGGAGGCAATCGAATTGACTTGGCGTGTGATGGAGCGGGAGGCATCAAGGCAGACTCCCAAAGCTTTGACTGACTGGGGGATAGGGATGCTGATACCATCGATGGTAAAGGAGTTGTATTGCTGGCCAAGGTTGTGGATTACAGTAGGGAGTCCAACGATGAGTAGCTCTGTTCTTTCATCGTTTAGACAGAGGAGGTTAGTAGCCATCCATGATTGGATGGTTTGATAGATAGAGTTTAGCTTCTTTGAGTATTGGAGGTAGTTGCCAGAGAGGGGGAGGAGTATATGGGTATCGTCAGTGTAGTTGGTGTAGCAATGCCCATTGCGTCAAGAAGGTTAAACAGTGGTTTTGTGAAGATGTTGTGAAGTATCGAGGAGACGCCTGAACCTTGGGGAACGCCACATGAAATGAATGCAGGGGGGACGTTGGCATTGTCCACAAATACCCTGATTGTTCTGTCTTTGAGAAATGAGGCAACCCAACTGGAAGCCTCTGGTGAGAAGTTGGCTGCAGACGAGAGGGCTTGGCAGAGTATTTTGTGGCCCACTAAGTTGAACACTGCTGAAAGGTCCAACAGTAGTAGTAGGGCAGACTTTCCGGAGTCCGTGAGAACATCTAATTGGTTCTATAAGTCAAGCAGGTCAGATTCCGAACCGAGTTCTGGACAGAACCCTGATTGTCAGATCTCAAGTATACGATTTGACTCCAGATAATGCTGAATTTGGATATAAGCTGCTCTGGCCAGAATCCTAAGGAGGAAGGGGACCATTGTGATAGGTCGATAGTTAGTGGGTATGGAGGGGTCCAGTTATTGTTTCTTTAGTAGTGGGAGTACCCATGCTTCCTTCTGGCTAGTGGGACCTTGGCAGGAGGCGAAGTTGGACTTGATAAAGGTGGTGATGAAAGGTACAAGGGCATCCACACAGTCCTTGATGATAGTGGGATGGCATGCATCTCCTTTACATCTGGAGGGCTTCAGATCTTTAAGTAGAGTAGTGACTTGCCTCCGAGATGGGGGCAAAGCAGAATGGATGGGAGGGATTGGCAAAGGAGGAGTCTCCGGGATCGTGACTTCATTCAGAAGTATCTTTTTGTGTAGAAGGGGATTTTATCCATCAGGGTATTTTGGACTTTAGAGCACCAGCTTTCATCTTTGGAGAAATCAAGTGCAGGTGAGTGGGTGATTCCAGTTGTCTAAAAATGGAGAACATTTTTTGAGTATTCAAATTTGCGTTATAAATTCTTGTCTTATAGGTGGCTGACTTTGCTTGAAGGATGGCTGTCTTGTATGTTTTGGCCTCAGTGGTAAATGTGTATTTGAGTAGGTTAGAAAGGGTCTTCCTCCATTTCGCTTCGGCCTCACGTTTCTTAGAACGAAGTGCCAGGAGGTAAGAGGTGAACCAGGCGTTAAGGTACTTTTAAGGTTTAGATTTACAGGGTGCAATGGAATCAACAGCTGATAGCAGTGTGTTGGCATATAGGTTGGCAAGCATGTTGGGGTCTAGGTTTGCAAAGTGTTTCCTGCTGTAGCTTGTTGAGCAAGTGCAAGATGCGATCTTTGGTGAGTTTTCGCAAGCTGCAAGTGATAGTGGGTGGCATCTGGATGGTGCACTGTGCTGGTGGGCTGTGCAGGGCAAGTGAGAAGGTAATGATGTGGTGGTCGGTCCGGGAGCAGGGGAGGTTGGACAGGATAGAGATCTGGCAGTTTAGGGCAGTGAGCCAGCTCAGGGTGCAGCCCAATGAATGTACATAGTGCGCTTTATAGAACATCTGGATCAGGTGCATGCTTTATTTCATGAGGATTGTGTTGTATCACCTCTTGAGGCTGGTTGAGAAAAGATAGACGTGGAGACGTTGCATGCAAAGCACACCTCACAGTGAGAAAATGCACAGACAGCATTTGCTGTAAATCTGTTTGCACATGTTTCTGCTTCAGAAGTCAACTGTTCGTGCGTGCTGTCACAAAAGCCTCTGAACTGCTTCCCATGGCCTGGAAAAGGACTTTACAGACCCCCATAAATAGCTACACTGCTTTCCCACCTTTCCCACCACATCCTTCTACTACTGACTTTATACCATGTGGTGCCAGTTGCTCAAGGACATCCTCCGCATTCTGAGCTTTCCTCAGAAGATGGAAGTGAGCAGGGCCTTGGTCCTTTGAGGATAGACCACTACAGCAGTCTACACTTGGGTCTGCCTAAGCATCTTCTCCATCACTTGCAGCTCCTTCAAAACAAAGCGCTAGACTCATCCTCCAGCTGAGGCCTAGAGACCACACTGTGCATTCTATGACATCACATCACTGGCTATCGGCTGCGACCTAGAGACCTCATTACGTTTGCTTGAAGTGACATCACTGGCTCCCGGTGGATGCAGGGATTTCCTTCAAAGCATCAGGCCAATCGGGACAGAGGTCCTAGAATCTGTGGCTCAGGGAGTCCAAGTACCTTCTTCCCAGCAGGTCTCTTAGATCTACCTCCTATAGGTCTCTGGCCACCTGTTAGCCAAAAACAAAAAAGACTGGTGGCAGGCCCCACAGCGCCTTGGGGGCTAGCATCTGGAACAATTTGCCTACTTTGTTTAGAGTAGAAACGAACCACCTTTGTATTGGGAAAGAACTCAAGACTCTTGTCTTGAAAGATGACTTTCACATCTAGTTCTTCCTCTGTTGCAGGTGGCTTCCCAAAACCATGATTGGAGCTGGAGCTGAGGACATGGAAAAGCCATGAGTGTAATCAACATGACCGGCACTGAGTAAGTTGGAGCCATTGTTATATGAAGTGAAGGCCACTATCTAA
This sequence comes from Ambystoma mexicanum, assembly GCF_040938575.1. NCBI lineage: Eukaryota > Metazoa > Chordata > Amphibia > Caudata > Ambystomatidae > Ambystoma > Ambystoma mexicanum. Next base: position 387,412,758 of record NC_090936.1, read on the forward strand.
GAAAACATGCATACCACCTGCAATTCTAAAGTTTCTCATAGAGGTGGACACAGTAGAAACCAGAAGAAATAATAACGTCTGCATGTTTTGATGTGCACACCCCTTTCACAAACATAGTCCCACCAGAAGCAGAAATCCCATGATGAAGCTTCGACCTTGAGTGTTACCACAGGCAGGGCTTTAATGGGGCCAGTGCTAGCCAAGGCAGAGCCCTGGCAGTCTCAGTAAAATGGTTCAGAGACGTGGCCCTATCAGGACTCCTTAATGTCTCCTGGCAGCCCCAGCCAATGAGGCCACTAGAGGCCAATGGTTTTCCTTTTAAAGCCTGCAGTTCGTGCTCATGTGCAACAGCTTCAGGATTTAGATAAAAAGCCTTTTCTCCATCATGGTGGTGCCGTTACCTGCCGGGCATCCCTTTAACTAAGAGAATCCTGTAGGCCTGCACCAACATTATGGAAGGAAATGTGAGGCCATTGGAAGCCAGGCCTTTTTTTCAAAGCCTGAAGCTCTCGCTCATTTGCAGGAGCTTCAGGCACTATGTTTTGTTATGTTACTTTGCATTTATATAGTGCCTTATGTACCATTGGTATGGTCTCAAGGCGCTGGTAGGTTGAACGCCCTCGGGGACCGAAGTTCAGGTCAGTAGAGAGAATAGAGAGAGACAAAAGGTGCATGTGAGCACTGGATATGTGTGTAGCAGGTGTGGCATTCGTGTGATAGCTGCTTCTTAGCGGTAGGTGTGGATGTTGAGAGATCAAGAGTATGTGTTTGTTCTGACAGGTTGTTATCCAGACGATTATGGCTCCGTTAGGCCTGAGGAGAACGCCTAGGCTGGAGGGTGTGTAACCAGCAGTGTTTAGTTAGGGTGATGGGGAGTATGAGGCAATGATGGTATGAGAACAGCTATACGAATGGTGTCATAGTATCGCTGTGTTCTATTTGAGTGGTGGTGTAAAGAAGAGAGTAAGCATGGAGAAGTGAATATGGTGGTTTATTTTAGGTACTTGAGATCGAGCCCACTCCAATATTTCCATGTACTCCATCCGTTCCATGCACTCTGACTGTTCCATGCATTACGACCATTTCAAGTACTCAAAACCGTTGCTTTCAGTGCTCTTCCAAGCAATCCATGCCCTCCAAACCATTCCATGTAAATCACGCCGTTCTATGCACTCCAATCCGTTCCATGCACTCCAATCAGTGGCATAACACAAGATGTGGGGGGCCCCCCTGCGAGCCGTGCTGAGGGGGCCCCCAACTAAGCAACAAATCAAGGGTCGCGCCACACTCTGGACGGCCTAGATTATCACACTTGCACAATACGTACAAACGTGCTGCTGAACGGATATGCTGCCCACTGCACTAGGAGAAAGATATAAATAGGTATTTTAATATAACATACAGCAAAATGTATGAGAAAAATTGGCTAAAAAGCCAGAGTGTTTGCAATTGTTTTGTAGGGTAACACCAATCCAATAGATGCAAGTCACCAACAGTGCACAGGAACATTAATTCTTTGCTTTTAAAAATTCCATGCAACAATGAAAACATGCCCAACTGGCTGCACAATTTAGACCAGTGTAGACATGTAATAACAATATGGTAAAGCTTGCCAGCCCACATTTAGACATATCTAGACTGGTTGCACCAAAATGGCAGTCGAAGCAATAACACTCATCAAGAATAGAACACACATTCAAGCCTGTGTATCTGTGGCCTCCAACAACTCGGCCAAACTCTTTAAAATCTGAAAAGAACTGGTCAATCCTGTTGCAGTCTTTACGTCTCCTGTTCCCTCCCAGGCCCTCTGTACGGCTCTGTCATCTCACTTCTACGCTAAAACTCAGGACATCCTTTCCTCGATCTCCTCGTCCTCTCCCTCTTCCTCTCTTGGCCCCCCCTTTGGCCATCTCTACCTCTCTTCCTCCTTTCTCCTCTTTCTCTCTGACAACACCTGACAAGGTTTCTAGACAAGTCAGATCTATGAAAGTGTCATCCAAACAGGCCCTCTCCTGCTCCCCCAGAACCATCAAGAACCACATTGACACCCTCGCTCCAGCCTTGACCGATTTCTGTAATCACTCTTTCCCCTCTCCCGTTAAGCACTCCCTTATGAACCCACTCCTCAAGAAGCTTTCTGCCGATCCTGCCTGCCCGGCAAACTATCGCCCAATCTCCATCACCCCTTTCCTGGGCAAACTGTTGGAAAAGCTGGCAATCTCCCAGCTTACTCTCCACACGGAATCTGTTGGTTGTCTCCATGACCATCAGTCTGGCTTCAGAGCTTCCAGAGACACGGAAACTGCTGTCCTGAACACCTGTGATTCCAGCATTGATTCCAGCATCTCTAACCTTGATTCCAGCATTCCTTCTGTCCTCATCCTCCTTGATCTTTCCTGTGCTTTTGACACGGTCAACCATGCCATCCTGATCAATCCTGATCAATCGACTCCATGAGAACGTGGGCATCACGGATCAGGCACTTGAGTGGCTGACCTCCTTCCTCTTGGACTGCCCCACCCAGGTCCAACTTGGTCCCTTTCTCCCCGCTCCATCCTCTCACTCTGGTTTTTCAACCTCTATGTGGCCCCTTTGACCTACCTGATCTCTACATTCCCCTCTACCTTTCAGTGTTATGCGGATGACACTCCGCTTTCCTTCAGGCTCCCCTCATACTCCTCTCATCTCTCGCTCATTTGCGACTGTCTATCTGCGATTCAGGATTGGTGTGCCTCCAACGATCTCTGCCTTAATGTCAGTAAGATGGAGATCCTTCTCATTTGGACTCCTGCCCCTGCTTTCCCTCTCTAACTCTGGCCTCCCGCATTGGGCCCTCTTCCTTCGCCTTCCTGTGAGGCAAACAACACTGGTGTCATCTTTGACTCCACTCTCTCTTTCTCTCCTCACATCTCGGACGTCGCCAAGAAGTCCCACTAGCAGCTGCTCCTCCTCAAAGGGACTCTTCCCTTTCTCACTTTCCCCCATAAGCTCACTGTCTGCAGAGCCCTGGTTCTCTCTAGGCTGGACTACTGCAACCGCCTCTTTCTCAATCTGCCTTCCTCTACTATCCAGCCCCTGCAACTAATCCAGAACAGGACTGCGAGACTTATCGTTGGCCTCAAGCACAGGGATCGTATCTCTGCAGCCCTGAAATCTTTCCACTGGCTCCCAGTTGCTGCAAGTATCAAGTTCAAGACCCTTTGCATTGTCCACAAGGCTTTCTGGGCCCAGGACCCGCACTACATCCAACGCTCTGTTCCAAAATATCTTCCTTCTCGAGCCCTTCGCTCAGCTACCTACAACTCTCTAAGGGTTAGACGCTTCTCCAGGAAGAGAGTGGGGGGTAGATCTCTCTCCTCTGCAGGTGCCTCCCTCTGTAATAGCCTCCCCTCCCCTCTCAAGTTTTAGCGGACCACCTGAAGTTCTGAAAGCAGCTCAAAACTTTCTTCTTCTCCTCTGCTTTCTCTCTCTCCCTCCCTTGCTGGCCTACCTGACCTACCTGTTTGCTTTACCGACTGGTTGCTTGGCTACCCTCGGAGTCTCACTGAGTCGAGACTCTTTCTTGATCAGTCACCCTTGCACTGCCTCTGGTCCTACCATGCACTTAGGGGCTGTAACTGTAACCCTACAGTCCCTTGTTCTCCTTGCACTAACCAGAGCTGTGCTGCCCTGACAGCACTTAATCAGCCTTGCTGCCCAATTTTTCCCCTCCCCTCTCCCTTGCGCTTCCCCCGTCCCTTTCCCCTTGCGCTTCTCGTTATTGCACTTCCACGATCTGAATGACACAAGGCCTAGTAAGATTGTTTGTCTTGTCCTCCCTCTATCTTCCATCCCTTGTCTTGTCACGCCTAGAAACACTTGTGTGCAGGTGCGTTATAAATGACTTATATCATATCATTTGATCACAGATGCCCAGAAAAATATGCAATGCTGCAGTAAGAAACGGCTAGACTGGCAGCACTCAAATGGCAGTCTAGCCAGGTAATTCACTTTGCAGGACTGCTTTATCATAAATGCCCCATTAAAAAAAAAGTCATACCAAACTGAGGAATGACTAGCCTGGCTGCACCAAAATGCCTCTCTAGCCTCTAATACCACATATCATGCCTGCTTAGCCTGGACATGGACAGCCATTATAATTTGTCGTACAATCCTGCCCCCCCACACATCCCCTCTCCCTCCCACCCCAACCTCCAAAATCAGCTCCTTGGCCCAAAATAACCTCCATGTCCCTCTTCCTTGCCCCAGAGCTTACGGTTGAGGCTCCTTGCCTCATAGGTAAGTACTGGGATGAGGAAGAGTGGGACTAGTAGTAATGAAGGGTACAGGTAGCTAAATCAAGCATTACCTCCATGTACCTCTACCTCATCCCAGTACTTGTATATGAGGCAGAGTGCCTTATACACAAGTACTGTCTCATACACACTGGGACGAGGAAGAATAGGGCTAGGAGTAATGAAGATTACCAATAAGTAATCCAGGCATTAAACACAAGTATTGGTGCAACACCATTGAATTGACTGGGATTCAGCACTCCCCCCATTCCCCCTGAAATGTTGGGCTATGTTGTCTAGAACTGGCTGACCTTCAGAGCAGTTGCCAGACAGAAAAGGACACATATGTTAAACAGCACATGGGTTTCTCTGTTAACAAGAACCCACTAATTACTAACATAACGCAATTCACTGTTAGTACTTACATTCAAATGCCATTTTTTTCAGGCAATTGAAATCGTGATGTGGGTTTAATACTTGCATGCCAGGGGAGTGATTGGAAGGGTAGAGAGGGAACAGGAGACCACTCATTCTCACGGCAGTCCATAAGTGGGTGCTTTAAACCTTAAAGGAGAGAGTTAACTGCTTGTAACATTGAAGCTGCACTAGAATAGTCTCATAAAAAATTAGATGACCCAAACAAATAAGTTTGCCCCTCCTCCACCGCCCATGAAGTTGGCACCCCTCCCGACATTTGAAGGGTTAGCCTCCGAAATGTAGGTTTTGTTGTGCCCCTGAACGCAAGCACACACACCATTCACCATATACAGACACGCACACCGAGCCATCCATACATTTAAGTGTGAATTATTTCACCATACTGGCACACCGAGGTAGCCATCCATACATTTAAGTGTGCTCCCTTTCACCATACACTCGCACAGGCAGCCACCCATACATTTACGTGTGCACCCTTTCACCATACAGGCACACCCAGGCAGCCACCCATATATTAAAGTGTGCACCCTTTCAACATACACTCACACACGCACACATCATGGGGTTGAGGGGAGCCCTAACACTTAAAAAAGAAATTGGGCCTCATTACAACTATGCCGGACTGTAAACAAGGTGCTGGTAAGCTTACCGGCACCATTGTTTCCGGGCGGGCATATTACAGCTCTGCGGGCGGTTGCCGTCCTGCCCAGCAGGTCAGACCTACCGGGCAGAACGGCACCCACCCGCATAATTTTCACGGAAGCACCGGCACCGTTATTAACGGTGCCGGTGCTTCTGTGGTCCCCATTCCCATAGAGTCCGAAAGAACTTTATGGAAATGGGGACTTACCATTTCCCGGAGCCTGACTTCCCAGACCGCCGGGGTTGTAATCCCCCGGTGTTACCGGAAAGTCGGGTGCCGGTAAATCATTACGGGTCCGGTGGCAACCTGCAGGTAGCAATGGCACGGTTGCCGCCAAACCCGCAATGAGGCCTATGGTTTCTTTTTGAAGTCACTCTGACTTCATAAAGAAATTATTTATGTTACAGAAATAATTTCTTTATAAATGCACAGTGAATTCAAAAAGAAAAAACAAAGATTTTTTTTTGTAAAAAAAAATAATTTTTCCTACAAGTCCTGTTAGGGGCCCCCACACGTGCTGGCGGGGCCCCTGCACCACAGGGCCTGCGGGGGCCCCTGTTACACCAGTGACTCCAATCCGTTCCATGCACTCCAATCCGTTCCATGCACTCCAATCCGTTTCATGCGCCCAATCAGTTTCATGCGCTCCAATCCGTTCCATGCACTTGCATCCGTTCCATGCACTCGCATCCGTTCATGCACTTCAACCCCTTTTATGCACTCCAAGGGCCTCATTACACGGAAGGCGGTGAGCCATGGCGCTATTAGCGTCATGGCTCATGCCGGTAAAATACCGGCACCGCCTTGGAGGAAAGGGGATTTACCGCCCCATTCCAAGGTTGGAGGCGCGGTAAATCCCCCTTCCGCCATTGCCCTTCCCCATTTCTGCCCCATAGGGCTCTATGGGAATGGGGAAGGCGCTAATTACGGCACCGCAATTTTGCGGTGCCGTAATTAGCTCCGAGGTCCCTTAGCGGGTTGGTTTTTAACGCCTGCAAAAAGCAGGCGTTAAAGCACCAACCCGCTAAGGGACCTCATAGTAAGGCGGTAATGGTTAACGGTCACCGTTACCATTAACGGTGGCCGTTAACCATTACCGCCTTCCGTGTAATGAGGCCCCAAGTATTTTCTGCACTGCTCCTTTCATTCGTTCTACCCACATTATCCTTTCTCCATGCATCATACATCCACATACGCCATCTTCACACGTTCCATCCACTTAACTGGTTCCACCCATTTCACACGTTCCATCCACTTCACCCGTTCCTCCCACTTCACCGGTTCCAAACACATCACCCGTTCATCCACCTACTTCATCCGTTCTACCATTTCACCCGTTCCACGCACTTCACCTATTCTACATCAGTTCATCCGTTCCATCCACATACTTCACCCGTTCCATCCACATACTTCATCCGTTCCATCCAAATACTTCACCCGTTCCATTCACATACTTTACACGTTCCATCCACATACTTCACCCGTTTCATCCACATACTTCACCCGTTCCATCCACATGCTTCACCCATTCCATCCACATACATCAGGTGTTCCATCCACATAATCCACATACTTCACCCTTTCCATCTAAATACTTCCCCCTTTCCGTCCACACAGTTGATCCGTTCCACAAAGTTCATCCGTGCCACCCAGTTCATCCGTTCCACCTAGTTCATCCCTTCGACCCAGTTCATCCGTTCCACCCAGTTCATCCGTTCCACCCAGTTCATTAGTTCCACCCAGTTAATCTGTTCCATCCAGCTCATCCGTTCCTCTCACATACTTCACCCGTTCCAATCTCATACTTCCTCCGTTCCAACCACATTTGTCATTTGATCCATTCACATAACCCGTTCCATCCACCTACTTCAATTGTTCTATTCAGTATATTTGACCCATTTTGTCCACATACTCCATCCGTTCTTTCCTCATACTTTACCCGTCTTGTCCATATGCATCACCTGTTCTTCAGGATCCATCCTCCGTTCCTACCACCCACTTCACCCGTTTCTTCGCCTTACTACACGTGTTAGTTCAAACCACTTCACCCGTCCCTCCAACCACTTCACCCGTTCCTTCCAACCACTTCACCCGTTCCCTCCAACCACTTCACCCGTTCCCTCCAGCCACTTCACCCATTCCCTCCAACCACTTCACCCGTTCCATCCACATACATCACCTGTTCCATCCACATACATCACTGTTTGCTCTACACTCTACACCCGTTCCGCACTCTACACCCGCTCCGCACTCTACACCCGCTCCTCGCTCCGCATTCTACACCTGCTTCGCACACTACATCCTCTCCGCACTCTACACCTGCTCCGCACCCGCACAATACCGTACATCCGCTCAACACCCTACATTGGCTCAACACCACCGCACCCTACATCTGCTCAACACCCTAAATCTGCTCAACACCCTACATCTGGTCAACACCATCACACCCTACATCCCCTCAACACCCTACATCTGCTCAACACCATCACGCCCAACATCCGCTCAACACCCTAAATCTGCTCAACACCTTAAATCCGCTCCACTCTATTATCCACTCACACCCTACATCCGCACCACAACCTATATCTGTTCGACACTCTCATCCGCTCCATGCCCTCATTCTTTCTGCGCTCTCATCCACTCTACGCACTCATCCTCTCTACGCACTCATCCACTCTGCGCACTCATCCGCTCAGCGCGCTCATCCGCTCAGCGCACTCATCCGCTCAACACACCCATCCATTCTATGCGCTTCCTCCACTCCACCGACTTCATCCGCTCCACTCACTTCATTTATTCATCCTGCATTATCTGTTCAGCCTATGTCACTTGTCGCACGCACTCGATCTGTTCTGTGCTCTCCATCTGTCCCAAGCCCTACCCCCGTCAGATGTACTCGAATTGTCTATTCTGTACTTTCCATTTATACCATCAACTCATACATTCCATGGCATCTGTCTGTGCATTCATCCGTCTCCTGTATTCATCTTTCCATCCTCTTCACTTTATGCCTTTCGTCCATTTTGTTCCTTTCGTCCATTGCAATCATTTCATCCATTTAATTTATTTCAACCGCTTTACTGCTTTTGTACACCTTATTCTTTTATCCACTTCACTGCTTTGATCTACTTTATTCATTCTATTCTGTTTGTACCTTTTAATTTACATTAGAGATTATTAGTTTTTGAATTCTGGCTTGGGTCTTGATGCTGTATTGTTATTTAGGGTCTAGTAGTTGGGTTAATTGAATTGTTGTTTTACACTTTATTCCTCATGTCCACGTTGATCCTCTTGTCCATTACATTTATTTTGTCGATTTCAATAATTTCAGCTACTTTACTCCTAGCGTACAACTTATTCTTTTTATCTACTTCGTAGGATTTATTTATTTATATATTTATTTATTTATTTATTTTTTCTCTTTTTTGTTTGTCCCTTTAGCTAACCAATAGTGGTTATTTCTCGCTTGGATCATGATGCTGCATTGCTATTTATGACTCTGTTCATAAATAGCATATGGCAAAGTCATTGCAATGCTGTTATCCAGTTTGCGTTAGTTTGAGTTTGTGGTCAGTCTTAGGGGAAGAGCCAGGTTTTCAGTAATTTGCGGAAAGACATGAGGTCTTCAGTGAGTCGGATGTGGGGTGGGAGTGCGTTCCACAGCGTGGGGGCCAAGGCTGAGAATGATGATCCGCCTAACCTCACTGAGTTTGTTTTTGGTATGACTAGGATGCCGGCTGAGCTTGATCTTAGCGTACGTGCAGGGTGATAGGGTTTTAGTTTGTCTTGAAGATATCGAGGTCCAGTTTTATGCAGTGCTCGGTTAGAAATGCATAAGGTTTTGAAGGACAACCCTTTGGGCAACCGGAAGCCAGTGCAGAGTTTTGAGGGCTGGGGAGATGTAGTCTCTCAGGCCAAGCGCTAGTAGCAGTTTGGCTGCAGCGTTTTGTGCTCTTTGTAGTTAAGTCAGTTGGTATGCGTGGACTCCGAGGTAGAGGGGGTTAGCGTAGTCCAGTCTTGATATAACAATTGATTGGGCTGCTGAGAGTCTGTTGGAAAAGGAGAAGTATGGAAAAATACATCTAAGAGTTTTAAGGTGGTAGTGGCAGGACTTTGAGACGTTGACTTGGCGTGAGAGTGTTAGGTCATAGTCTAGGGTGCGTCCAAGGTTTTTTACTGAATTAGAGGGAGTCAGTGAGTTGCCCATGGCAGATGGCCAGGGTAATGGGTGTGGAAGAGGTTCAGTGTTGCCACATACCATGATTTCGGTTTTGGAGGGGTTTAGCAAGAGGTGGTTTGTGGTCATCCAGAGTGCTATGTCGAGGAGGCAGGAAGCAAGGTCAGGTCGGCAGTTGGGTTTGAGTTCAGGATTTTTAGAATTAGTTGAGTGTCATCAGCGTAGTTGTAGCACAGGATGTTGTGTGAACAAATTATTCATGGGAGGGTGGCCATGTAGAGATTGAACAGGAGGGTTGATAGGCATGCTCCTTGTGGAACTCTTGTGTCGACTGGTCGGGCTTGGGAGGAATAGGTGGAGAGTAGGGTTATTTGGTTCCTATTTTTGAGGAAGGATGTTATCCATTTGAGAGCGGTTCCAAAAACTCCTAGCGAGTGGAGGCGGTCAAGGAGGATTAAGTGGTTGATTGTGTCGAAGGCGGCGGATAGGTCAAGAAGGATTAATGCGGCGCATCCCGCAGAGTTTGCCGTGTTTTTAAGGTCATCCCAGATTGAGGGTAGGGTGTTTTCAGTTCCGTGTCGGGCTCTGAAAACTGTTTGAGCGGGGTCTAGGAGATTGTTGGCTTCGACAAAGGCATTTAGTTGGGAGTAGCGGTTCGGTCGATGAGTTTGGCAATGAATCTTGTGTTTGAGATGGGGTGGTAATTTTTGGGCTCGAGAGGTTCGAGGGAAGGTATTTTTATTAGAGGTTTGACGTGAACCATTTTGAATGTGTTGGGAAAAATTCCCGAGGCAAGGGAGTCATTTATGATGGTTCTTGCATGTTCTCCTGCGGAGCTAGATGCGAAAATTTATTTGAGGGTTGTGGCCGGGCAAGGGTCCAGCGGAGAGCCGGATGGTTTGCTGGCAGAGAGAAGTTTGAGAAATTGGTCAGCTGATATTGGACTAAAGGAGTCGAACGTTGGTTGGGTAGAGGTCACAGGCGGTGGGTTGGCCGGTATGGAGGGTGGGTTGCCTGGTGGGAGTAAGAGAGGTAGATTGTTGGTTAGAGCGTTTGTTCTTTCAAGAGCTGTGGTGTAAAAGTGGAGAGAGAGTGAGTCGCACAGCGATTGTGAGGGGATCGGGACGGTGGTCATGCATGATGGTTTGGTGAATTCGGTGATGATTTTGTGAAGGTCTTTGCTGGGGTTTTTACAGTTTAGGAATCGGGAGTTGTAATGGGCTTTTTTTGCTTTTCGGATTTCGGCCTGGTACTAATGAAGGTGTCGGGCCAATGTGGATCTGCTCAGGGGAGTTTTGTCTTTCCGCCATTTGCGTTCTAGGTATTTATATAGTTGTTTACTGGTCTTCAATTCAGATGTGAACCATCTAGGGAAAAGGCCACAGCATGCTGGTGGTTTGCAAGAGGGTGTGAGCCGCATTGGTGTGGTGTTGAGCCATGAGTCAAAGGCGTTGGTTAGTTGATTATTGAGTAGGCAGGTAGGCGGAGGAGACTGGAGGAGTGCGTTGGCTAGGTCCGGATGGATTATTAGTTTCTTCCAGCATTTGCATAGATTTGGAGGTTCCGGTTTGGGTACGGGAAGCGGGTTGGGTGAGCGAATGGCGAAAGAAACAATGAAGTGATCGGACCAGATGATAGGGGTCGGGGGGTTTAGATGTATCCGGTTGTGGGAGCTGAAGATGGCATCAAGAGTGTGTCCTTTAGAGTGAGTCGGGCTGTTTATTTGGGGTTGGAGGTTAATCGCATCTAGTCCGTCAACCAGAGAGTGTGTCATAGGGTTGGTAGGAATGTCGAGCCATATGTTGAAATCTCCTAGAAGGGTGAGGTTGGAATGGTTTAGTTGGAGGGTGGCAATAGATTCACAGAGGTTGTTTGAGAATTGTCTATCGTAGCCAGGGGGTCTGTTGGTTATTAAGAAGCTGTGGGAGAACAAAGGGGAAGGGATAGTTTAATGAGGAGTGATTCGCAGGAAGGAATGGAAGGTTGGTTGTCGATGATTGAGGCGTGGAAGTGAGACTTGAAGGCAAATGCTATTCTTCCTCCTCTAGAGGGTCGGTTCAGTGGGATGAGGGAGTAGTCGGGGAGGAAGGCTTCATTGGTGATAGGGGCGAGGTCATCAGTGAACCAGGTATCGGTGATGAAGACCAGGTCTGGTTTGTCAGAGGCGAGGAGGTCAAAGATGCTGTGTCTGTTTTTTGCTACGGATCTGGTATTAAATAAGATGCAAATCACTTCGGTCGATGAGGTTGTTGTCGGAGCTGCAGAGATGGGGGTGGGGGGAGAGGGTGGAAACTGGTGAGCGAGAGGGGTGGGGTGGTTCATGGTCGATGGGAAGAGTGGGCGAGCAGAAGAGTTGGGGGGTTTCAGGTGGGGTGGATGGACGAGTGTGTTGGGATGATTGGGTTTGGCACTGGGGATGTGAAGGTGGGGTGTTGGTTAGGAGTTTCAGTTGTGGTCGGTGAGAAATCGAGGGAGAGGGGTTTCAGGCAGGGTGAGGCATGGGGGGAGGGTGGTGAATGGGGGGATGAGGTGGTGGGTCGACATAGGGAAGGCGATGCGTGCTTAGAGATTGAGGGGGACCAGGTATGTTTCCTCTTTAGTGTCTTTGTTTTGAATGGTGTGTGTGAGAGGGTAGGGGGGGTCATAGGGGGAGAGGGGTGAGGCTTCTGTTCTTGCTAGGGCTAGGTGTGCAGTGTTTAGGGAGGGGAAGGAGTGTGGTCGTGGGGGGATGATGGTGGGGTTGAAGGGAAAAGCGGGGGGAGCATGATTGCTGGGCAGGGTGTGCCTGGGAGGTTAGTGAGGGGAGCAGGTATATTCATAGTGTGCTGATTGGTCGAGGGGTTCAGAGGAGCAGTGGTTTTAGGGTGGTTGAGTCGCCATCATGCCCCTCTGGCTTGGTGTTTGGAGAGGGGAGGGGTAGGGGATGTGGTGGAGGGTGGGATGATTTGGGGAGGGGACGCGGGAGGTAGTGCTGGCAGGAGTGGGGGGCGGTGTACAGGGGTAGTTTCTGGTAAACCTTTGTGGATTGGGAGCACTCATGGTTAGTAACTGTGATACCACTCAGTGAGATTATTCAAGGTTTCTGGGTTCAACTAAACAGGGTGATATTATTCACGTATACTAAGTTTTAATGTTCTAGTTGCAATCTAGGGTGCAGATATGCCTTTACGCAGTTTTGAAATGTAGTTAAGACCATAGAATATGCTATTAGTCAGACTATCTAGTTGCAACTACAGCTCAGTTATGCTGTTAGGTAGACTTTCCTCTAGCAAGCTGGGATACAGGTATGCTATTAGGCAGAGTTTTGAAAGTATCAACACCAGAGATATGCTTTTAGGTGGACTTTAAAGTGCAATTTAGGAGGACTTTCTAAATGCAGTTATGATATAGATATGCTATAGGGCAAACATTCTAACTTCAACTTTCAAATGCAATTATGCAATTATGCAATTATGACATAAAGGTCAGAGTTTTTGATTGCAATTATGACATAGATAAGCTATAGGGCAGAGTTTGTAAATGTGATTATGTCACAGATATGCTATAGGGTAGACTTTCTAAATGCAATTATGACACAGATAAGCTACAGGGCAGACTTTCTAGACTTTGGCACAGTGACGTTATTGGGGACACTGACTAAATTCCGCTATGCCAAAAGTGGTGTTGTTATATACACTTCTAAATTCAACTTTACACCGAGATTGGATATTAGGCACACTTCTAAATTCAACCACGGCAGGCTATTAGGCACACTTCTAGGTTGAACCAAATTCAATTTTGCACAGAGAGGATATTAGGCACACTTCTAAGTTCAACTTTGTACAGAGAGGATCTTAGGCAAGCAAATTCAATTTTGCACAGAGAGGATATTAGGCACACTTCTAAGTTCAACTTTGCACATAGAGGATATTAAGCACACTTCTAAATTCAACTAAGGCACGCTGATAGGCACACTTCAAAGTCAACCAGGGCACGCTGTTAGGCACACTTCTAAGTTCAACTTTGCACATCAAGGATAGTAGGCACTCTTCTAGGTTCAACTTTGCACAGAGAGGATATTAGGCACACTGCTAGGTTCAACTTTCGACAGAGAGGATAATTAGGCAACCAAATTCAACTGTGCACAAAGAGGATATTAGGCAACCAAATTCAACTTTGCACAGGGATGATATTAGGCAACCAATTTTAATTTTTCACAGCGAGAATTCAACCAAGGCACGCTAATAGGCACACTTCTAGGTTAAACCAGGGCACGCTATTAGGCACATTTCTAAATTCAACAAGGCACGCTATTGGGCATACTACTACATTCAACTTTGCACGGAGAGGATATTAGGGACACTTCTAAATTCAACCACGAAGGCTATTAGGCACACTTCTTAGTTTGACTTTGCACAGCGAGGATATTGGGCAACCAAATTCAATTTTGCACAAAGAGGATATCAGGCACACTTCTAAGTTCAACTTTACACAGAGAGGATATTAGGCAACCAAATTCAATTTTGCACAGAGAGGATATTAGGCACACTTCTAAGTTCAATTTTGCACAGAGAGGATATTAGGCACACTTCTAAGTTCAACTTTGCACAGAGAGGATATTAGGCACACTTCTAAGTTCAACTTTGCAGAGAGAGGATATTAGGCACACTTCCAGGTTCAATTTTGCACAGAGAGGATATTAGGCACACTTCTAGGTTCAACCTTGCACAGAGAGGATAATTAGGCACCCAAATTCAATTTTGCACAGAGAGGATATTAGGCAACCAAATTCAATTTTGCAGAGTGTATATTAGGCACACTTCTAAATTCAACCAAGCCTCGCCAATAGGGACATTTCAAAGTCAACCAGGGGACGTTATTAGGCACACTTCTAAATTCAACTTTGCACTGAGAGGATATTAGGCACAATTCTAAATTCAAGCAAGGCACACTAATAGGCACACTTCAAAGTCAACCAGGGCACGCTATTAGGCACACATCTAAATTCAACTTTGCACAGAGAGGATATTAGGCACAATTCTAAATTCAAGCAAGTCACACAGGCACACTTCTAGGTTAAACCAGGACACTCTTTTAGGCACACTAGGAAAAAAGGCCTTGGTTTCTAGCAGTCTCACCTTCTCATTCTTAATGGTTGGGTTGGCCCCCACCAGTCATCCCTTTAACTAAGAGATGCAGTGATCACCCACAAGGCAGTGCCACCACTAAGGATGAAAACATGCAGAGGTGTCCCCCACCAGACATCCCTTTATATAAGAGATGGAGGGATCATCACCCTCACATAGGGGGGAGAGGGGGTTATGATCCCAGCAAAGGGATGCCTTGCAAGGGTTGGCAACACTATTAAGGAAGAAAAACAGTGGTGTCAACCCCAGCTAGCCATCCCTTTAGTTAAGATATGCAAGGATCAATACCCTCTCCCCTGAAGGGAGATGGTGATGATCACTGCAAAGGCTGCCTGGCAGGAGTTGCGTGCAGTCATTAGGCCAGAGCTCATTAAGGGGGTGCGGCCTAACAGGCTACAGGTGACCCCTGCTGTGAGGCCATGCCCCCTTGACGAGCCCTGCCTAGTTTTCCCAAGCCACTTAAAGCACTGACTGCGGGGATTTCTGCTCTCTGCGGTAAAACCAGATAATTTGTGTGGTGATCCCTGTAGATAGGCCTGAGTCCCATAGACAACATTGACATGTCTTGAACCTACCATGAAGCAGATGCTGTATATTTATGCATTGATGTGTTATTTTATAACTCACTGTTTGTATACTGTATGCTAATGAGCCCCGTGGTTGAAATGAGGAAAACGAGGGAGGAGACAAGCAGGTCCATTACATGGAAACAAAAGATTCAACAAAAATATAGAAACATGATCTTTGGGTACTGAAATCCAAGAAGCATTTTACATTTCGAACTTAGTAAACAGAGGCATGGGATATCTGGATGTCCTGATTGTTAATGTGATCCGCTCTTGGGAAACACCTTTCAGAAGAGGATGGCCTTGAGGGAATTTCTGAACTTCAGGTGGTTGTGATCTAGTCTTAAGTCCACTGGTAGGGTGTTTCAGAGCTCAGGTACCCTGATGGCCAGTCCATAATGACTAATAAGGACTGTCACCATGTTTTTGCATGGAGGCTTGCATCACTGGTGCTCACTATGCTGGCTGTTCCGGATCCATTAAATTGTACATATAACGTACAGTGTCGAAAAGATAAGCTCTCCTATTCTTTCTATTGTATCTTTTAAACAGTTTTTTTTATGTTGGATGCTCATGTCTAGTGGCAGCATTAGTTAAGATTTTTCACAAACAACAGCATAGTCTCAATAAGGTCACTAGATCCCGATGTGATGTTTCTTTAAGTATATATAAAATTCCTTATTGACTTGAATTTAGGTAATATCAAATTGTGTTATTTTATCATAGGAAGACAGAGAGATTTTTGCGTGATGAAGGGAGGCATATATTCTCGAAATGTGTAGTGACACCAGGAACTCAATTTTTCAACAAAAAATCATTGTAAAAAAGGTGGATAATTTCTGTAAAACACTAATCTGTTATCTATGAAAATATTGTTTGTGTTGATCAAACTGTAACAGAATTTCACATGACTGGGAATTAACAAATGTAGGGTCAGATCAACTTGTACGTGTACTTTATCAGTATTTGCACGCACATTTTTATAATAATTTGTGAATGTACATAATATTTGTTTTTTTAATATTTTCTTGTAATTGTTGTTCCTTTAATATCACGAGTGGAACTGGTAACTCATATAACACAACATTTGGGATTTTTCCCATTAGCATGCATGGGTATTTCCTTGATTCACTTCAACAGGGAACATTCCTTTTTATATAGTTTTACATATCCCCTTAGCTAGGAATATTTACCTGGAGCACCTGAAAATTATCATTGAAATAATCAAGTCATTGAATATAAGAAAAAAACAGTATTGCGTCCCTCCACCCAAGTGTAGTGGACATATTGGAATAACCGATATCAAGAGAGGAGTTTGTAATAGATATGCAAATATAAAGAACAGTAAGATATTGCTGGTTGTTCAATAATCATGTAAAAGTATAACAATATAGAAACCAGCAAAAAGCCTGACAATGCCCTCTTCAGGGATTTTTGAATGGTTACGTATAGACATTTTGGAACCGTATCCATGTTAGAAACAAACGTGAAGTTTGTGTTAGTCATGATTGACTATTACTCGAAGTGGCGTTAGGCCATGCTAGTATGACACACTGTAATATTTTTAGAGAAAGTATTTAAGAGAAAAGTGTATTTGGGTATCCCCTAACCATAATTACTGATAATGGACCACAGTTCAGGAGAAAGAAAGTAAGTGAAAATGCTGGCAAGAAGGGAATTAAGTGGAAATTCACAAATAATTATCACCCAGAAGCTAATGGGCTGACAGAGAGGTTCAATAGAGTGTAGTGGAGACCATTACATTGGCACAAAGCAATGAGGTATATATAGTCAAGGCATTGGAAGAAATGTTGTGGTGTTTAAGATTTTCTCACAACAGGATCATGGGGGTGTCTCCTTTTTACTTAATGAGACGAAGGCATGCCAACTCAATGTTGAACCCTTACTTGGTTAAGGAGGTATGCAAAGGAGAGGTAAAGTAAAATGATGTGCTATAGAAATGTGTTGCAGCAAAAAGGAGAAAGATTGAGGGAGGTGCAGTTAAAAACAAAGGTGTGCAAATAACTGTGATAGGGGATATAATGAGGATAAAGAAATGTAGTTTCTCAGAGAAAGTTGTGTCAAAGTGGTGAACCCCAGAAAGTAGTTGAAGTTTTACTAAGGCAGTGACAGAGAGAAATTAACGCCAGGGAGAACAATAATAAAAGTAAGGAGAATACATGAAGAGAAAAGAACATCTGCCATGGGGAAGGAGATTTGGAACTCCAGGATGACAGATAGTGGGGTGGAAGATTCCACAAGGGTGTTTGGTAGAAAAACTCAGGCCAAACATCTGTCATGGCCCAAACGAGTTACAAAAGTACTGGTGAGGTACAACGATTTAAAAACATAATCTGTGTATTTGTTGTTAAGATATGAATTGGACGGTGGCTCGGATATCTGAGTAACATGACATTATGCAATAGATTTTATTCAAAGTTTTAGTATCTTTATATAAGTAAAATGTGTAGTGAGATGTCTTATATTGTTTTGCGTGTGCACTATTTGTTATTTTTAATTATTTAGGAGGGTGATGTGTTGTATCTCAGTATTATGTCGAATGGTGAACCACTCTCACCATGCGCTTTGGGATGTAGGAGTGAATGGAATGATGTGGGATGAGGAAGGGACAGCTTGAGAGGGTTGTTATAGGAGAGCAGCAGTGGGCTGAGGGGCGGTTCAGTATCTACACAATAAAGGAGTTATGAACATTACTGAGTGTCCTGAAACTTACGTGAAACACATATGTACCAACATGCATCCTTACATCCTTCTATCACTTACAGGAGTGATCCAGAGTGCAATAGAGCAGGCCATTGCGGGCACTATTGATGAGTGTGCAAAATACCTTGACCAATCCACCAGAAATAATTGAGGTTGCAGAAATACTGTGGGTGGTGAGCCTGGAGGATGATGCAGAGATGCTACTCCCAGAGGAGTGTCCTCCCATGCAGGAGAGCCAGGTTCATCCACTCCAGCCTATCAGAGAGCTGTGGCATATGAGGTGACTCCAGCCCCAGTCCCATTTCCACCTGCAGTTCCTGTAACACCTGCTACCCAGGCTGACCCAGGAGTGGCAGAATGGGAAGGAAACAGGATACCTTCTTTGGACACATCATTGTAGAAATGCAACAGACACTGGCATTGCTGCAGCAAGAGGCTCAGAGCTCCAACCTCTTGAGGGAATCATGGATTGCTGAAGCAAGGTGAAAGGTAGTAGAGGAAGACTGGAAGTCATTGCAACTGGGACTTTAGCTAAAGGTGCTCAAAAGCTGCTCAAGCCCAGGGCAGCACTAATGCAGAGACTGCCCAGGCCAGGACAGGGCAGATGTGAAGGAGAACTGGCTCAGGCCAGTGCTGACGCAGAAGCACGGTGCCTTGAGGCTGTGGAGGCTGCCATGGCAGCGTTGAATCAGGCCTCGCAAGGCCATTCTTTCCTTGCTTATGCCCCAGGCAGCGCTCAGCGTGGTTCACACTATGTTGTGAGGTCTATCTAGACCTGAAGTCGCCGGATGGTAGCAGGCAGCCTGAAGTTTACCCAGCCACCTCTTGCTTGTGCGTCAGGAGCTTGCTCTGCCATACAGACATTTGCCACCATCACAGCTCCACACAAACTTCTGTTGTCACAATTTCCTCCACCCCTACACACCACTTCTCAGCATAGAAGTCACCAGAGCAGCGACGAAGTTGTTTTCCACAGTTGGAGTTTCCGCCCCACTCCTACCAAGGGCAAATTCGGCAGGTAGGGGAATTGGTTTATTGTAATTCCCCTTGTCTGGGTACTGTTATTTTTTGGGGCGTTAGGCTCTCCATGAAGTGGACATATTTTTAAACCCACATTGTGAAGATGTGTTTGTCTCTTGGAACCCCAACTACCAAGAGGGCTTTGCATTTTTGTTGATCTCACGCCCTTTCAGGAGTATCATTTTTATATATCACGTGCCATTTCAGAATGAGCATTCCTAGGGATTATCAGTTCTGTGAGTGTTCATTTAGGAGAGACCCTTTCATAAAGCAGGCCAAATATGTAGAAAAACATGAATCCATTATGCTCATGACATGCTATTTTCCACAGCAGGAAATGTATTTTCTCCCAACCAGCAGAGGGCTTTTTTGCTTTTTGGTCGTTATATCTGCAATGCCCACAAGTTGTTCTTGAGTGCCTTGTCTGCCAACCCCATCCCCATGAGCATCCTCACCCGGCTCCTAAGCGGCGATGGGCACACTATAGTCGGTGATGTTGTGCAACACCCTACGCGTTGCAGTTATCTGGCAAACCTTTTCTGGGTTGTATTCTAAGACCTCCCTGTCCTGTGAAGGTACCTGAAACAGTTCTTCAGAATGCCAATGGTGTGGGTGCAGGTATGCCTGGTTGTAACTGTACTCATTGGGTGCCATATGCTGGCATATAAGTATCATATAATTGGCTTGGTTGGGTTAGCCAGTGCGGAAAGTAGGGGAGGAGGGTTATGACTTAAGTTGGTTTTGCAGATAAAGTGCCTTTCCAATAGCAGTATTGTATTATATACCTTTCTGCATCAACCAAGTACCCAAATGCATATGATCAGGGGTCGAAATTGAGATTTGTTGACAAGGAGCAAAAAACACCTCCTGGGTATCAGGCATAATCAGTTAGGCAGGAGCTACCAGTGGGGAACCAGGAGCTAGCAGGTAGCGCACAGTAAATCTAACTTTGTGCAAGATGCAAACTCTAACCTTTTGTCCATTTTATATTATCCCGTATGTTCTAAATGCCCCTTAGGTGTGTTCTTCATTCTCCTCGATATAGATTCCCAAACATACACAGTTAATATCACATGGCTATGTTTGTATGGCACCACTTGCCATAGGAGTCAAAAGTGGCTGCTGGTAGTTGTTGGTTTCAAGCTAACCAGGCTCCCCTTGGCTATAATCAGGAGCTTAATAGCTCCCAGCCCCTGGTAATTTTGAGCCCTGATATGCATGATGACTAACAAGCCAGTAGACATTGTTCAGTCCATTTGCCGCCAGTGACCTTATTACACAGGTTGTGTTACGCAGCCGCTGTGTTTCCACTCACCAGAATGTGTGATGGTACAGTGGTGATGGAGTGCTCTCAACAATCCTTACATCAACATGCATTCCTGTGCATGTGCTGTGATGCACGCGTTCATAGCAGCCAGGTCCAGCGTTGTGGTGGATGATGTATGATGCATGCCAGGCAGCTTTTCCTGAGGGTCATCGAGCTGACCCTGGGAAGCATGATCATGCATGGGTGAGGAACAGGTCTGCATCACAGACCATTTGCATGGTGATAATGTGTTTTATGTTTCTGTTGCTGCAAACCTGCTCTCTCAGGTCTTGGGTCATACAAGGCTCAGAGGAGACCCATCCAATGACCCAACCAGATTAGCCACCAATGATATATATAGAATGTGTCTTCCATATCATGTATACTAGCGGGATCCCGTGAGAAAAATATGGATGCTCTGACAGGACATGGGTTCACATTTTGGAAAAATCAGGGCTGGGTCATATATGCAAGTGGCAATGTGCCCTGGAACGAGCTTCATGCACAGAAACACAACACAGTGAGCAGCTTCAGGGTAGGTGGTTTTACGGCTGCAGTCTTCCAGTCTTTATTTAATTACTTTTTATTTTTTACATTTATATAGCACACAGACAGCCCAGGGGCATTGTGGCGCTGTTACTTGTAGGAAAAATAGTTACAGTAAGCATACATTCAGTGCTTTGGAAAGCAGAGATGTTATACATGTTATGCATAAAAGCGTACACAATTTGCCTTTCAGCGGGCTTTTATGTTATCCTGGGTATCTCTTAGGACTGAGTGGATTCAGACCCTGTGCAGCCGTTAGATGGTGAGTATCTGCTGGTTACTCATATGAAGGCAGCACAAATGGGCCCTGTGAACCTTTCCCATTCTACTTCTATGCTAAGGCTGCTGCTGTGCTGCCGGCTGGGGTCGCCAATGGGCTTGCTGCTGCTCAGGAGGATGGGCGGGATGCTGTGCAGGCGGATGGGGTGGCTGCTGATCAGGAGGATGGGGAGGCTGCTGTTCAGGAGGATGCCATGGTTGCTGGTCAGGATGATGGAGTCGCTGCTGCTCAGGAGGATGCCATGGCTGCTGCTCAGGATGATGCCATGGCTGCTGGTCAGGTGATGGGGTGGCTGCTGCTCAGGATGATGCCATGGATGCTGGTCAGGTGATGGGGTGGCTGCTGCTCAGGATGATGCCATGGCTGCTGGTCAGGTGATGGGGTGGCTGCTGCTCAGGCGGATGGGGTGGCTGCTGATCAGGAGGATGGGGAGGCTGCTGCTCAGGAGGATGCCATGGCTGCTGGTCAGGATGATGGAGTCGCTGCTGCTCAGGAGGATGCCATGGCTGCTGCTCAGGATGATGCCATGGCTGCTGGTCAGGTGATGGGGTGGCTGCTGCTCAGGATGATGCCATGGATGCTGGTCAGGTGATGGGGTGGCTGCTGCTCAGGATGATGCCATGGCTGCTGGTCAGGTGATGGGATGGCTGCTGCTCAGGCGGATGGGGTGGCTGCTGATCAGGAGGATGGGGAGGCTGCTGCTCAGGAGGATGCCATGGCTGCTGATCAGGAGGATGGGGAGGCTGCTGTTCAGGATGATGCCATGGCTGCTGGGCAGGCTGTTGCGGTGGCTGTTTCTCAGGAGGATGGGGAGGCTGCCCTCAGGAGGATGCCATGGCTGCTGGTCAGGCTGCTGGGGTGGGGTCTGTCCAGAATGTGGCGGTGGCTGCTGAAATTATGGATGAGTTGTCTGTTGCTTATCCAAAGGCGCACCTGTAATCAGTATTGGCATCTATTTCAGTGAAAGGAAGCGGCTTGCTGCTCCCTACATGGCGCTGAGTTGCAGTGAATGTGGACATTGTGTTCATTCTATTGTGGCTCCACTCCCTTCTTTGTTCCAGGTGCCAGCTGCCAGGCGCCAGGTAGGGGGAGTTTTCATGTATTGTTGTAATGATATCCACCCCGACCCTTATTTGTGCCTGGTTTGAGGAGGTGCTACATTCAGGATGACCTCTAAATTGATTTGGAGATGTCTGCATACATCATGACGCTAACATGCAGTTTTTCCCATGCATACACGTTTTCCGCAAGCATAGTCCTTGTGGTTTCACTCACCACATGCGCTACTGACTGCTCAATGTTTGCACATTAAGATAACGCTATGCCAAGTGTTTCTGTCTGTGTTCTTATGCTTGTATAGGAAAGCAGAGGCGTGGGTAAAAATGCAGAAACAGGTTTTTTTCACCATTTGTATCGATTTTAAGCTCATATCAAGATGAAGACTATATCATTCTGTGGGTGAACAGGAGCCATAGCTTTAATGTTATTTTGGCATAGGTGGTGGGAGAAAATCCCTGCACCAAACCATTTCATTTATTAACAATAACAATATCGTGTTTTATATATTTCTTCTTTGGTATATTTCTTCATGACTGATTCCTCATGCTTTTAAAAGCTGTAACAATATACCTATCACCCTGTGTCTGGGGGTGTTCAAGGCCAATAATGGCCCGCCATCCTTCACTCATGCCTTGGCGAGTGCTCAGGACTATTACTGGCTCTGCATAGCCCCGGACATGGGGGTGAGGGCTATTCACACCCAATGGCTCTGCCCAGCCTTTGAACAGTTAAAATGGTTTATTAGTACCCAGCAAGGGACAATGAGGGATTCCCGGTTGGGTAACACCACGGCGAGGGCCAATGTAACAAGCAAGCTCATTGGCCCTCGCCGTGGTGTTACCCAACTGGGAATCCCTCACCCCCACAATGTTCCTTCCCTTCTGTCACCGGCAGGGGTGGGCGGGGTGTGGCTGCCACTCAGCCAATGGAGTGGCTCGGAATGGGGTAATCCCCGCTTTGAGCCACCACATGGCTGGAGGCTTCTGATTGAGGTAAGTGTTGTACCCCTTCCCCTCCCCAATCCAAAGAATTCCCTCCCCGTCCTCCCAAGCCCACTTACCTTCTTTTCTGTCCATCTCGGGAGCAGACGCGCTGGGAACACTTCTTCCCCAGGGCGTTCGCTCACGATCCGCGACAAGCTGTCATGGAAAGGAAGATGGTGGCCATTTTATTTGTTTACATTTTCCCTATTTTTTTAATGGCCATCAAGGAAAGGGAGAGGGGACTACTTGTAGTCCTTTCTTTCTTTCCATGGCGCCCATTTTGTTTCTTTACTTTTTCACATTAATTTTCAATGGCTGCCATGGAAAGGGAAAACAGACGTCCATTCTTTTGACTTTTTTTTTTCTGTTCCAAAACGAACAGAAAAAAATGCTCTTAGTACCCTGGTCATATGGGCCGGGGTACTAACATCAAAAGGCCCCTCGCAGGGGGGGCATTACCACTTCAGGTAATGCCCCGGGGCCATTGTTAAGGCCCTCGCTTCACTCAGGCCTGTTACTGTGGGCCCCAGAGTATTGCCTGAAGTGGTAATGCCCCCCTGCTCGGGGCCTATTGCTTAATTGCAGTTTTGTAGGGATATCCACATATTGCTCGATCCCAATCTGGACACACAAAAAAAGAAAAAGAAATATCCGCTGCGATAGTTAATAGAAAAGGTACTAAGTCCCTATTATTTCGATGGTGGCAGCCCAGCAAGGACAGGGGGAAAAAAGCGGGATCTGGAGCAAGGAAGCCCCACGGCAGCAGATAAGTTAGACGGGAGGGCTGGGGATTACATGGTGGTCTGGGGAGGGAGGGGCACTGGCAGAGGGCCCGAGAGCCGAGTTGCAAAAAAAAGCATGGAGGTATCCAGAGAAGGGGCACGAGTGGTTAGTGGAATACGGGCAGGCACTGGTAGTTTCCACCTGCCTTTCCAGCTACCTGATAGGCTGAGACCATTGCCATGGTGCAAATAGCTGCTATTACCTAATTTACTCAATTACCTTGGTTATGCATTATTCAGTCATATGGTCTGACTCATGCAATTTAGAAAACAAACGTACTATATGGAGGAAAGTAAATATTGTGAGCAACAGTGCTGCAAATACACTAATCTGTGGTCAAACAAGCAAGGTTATTGACTATATGTTTTGAGAGGAATGTAGGATATTTTGTTGAATGTCTCAATGTGTCCTCTAAGGCTGTGTTCCTCTGGCTTAGTTTTTATTTGGTGCCTTACCGAGCGTGGAGGATGGTGAGGCCTAGACATGGAAGTAGAAATGGAGATGGAGAAAAGACTTCCATCAGCTAATAAAAGTTTAATGTTTATAAGAAACAATATGGACATTTGACTAGTCTTATGTGACAGATAAGTTGTGAATGCTGACTCCTGAGAGAGGGATGAACTATATTTTATGACTAAAGCCATGGAGCATTCACATTTTCCAAAACATTATTTGTAAACAGTGGTATGTCCTAAAAACGAATGCAATTGATTTTTTAAAGCATGCTTCTGCAGAGAAAAATATGTACTATAATATTACAAATGTAATAAAGCAGCAATGTCACCACCAGCTACCCACCTGCCCACACGGAGGATGTAGGTTACCTACTCATCAGGTGAAAAAAAATATTTCTCACAGAATTGTGCGTTTTACCACAGACTCAGTATAAAAAACATATTTTAATAAGTATGTTACAATACATATAAACAATATTAAAAATCAGTCTAATAAAAAACATATTTGCACTTATGATAACAGGCGTTGTAGAAGAGAAAAGGCCACTTTCAAGTGTTATTGTGGCCTACTATGGCCAACAAGATATAACTTGTGCACATATAGGATTATGTTAGTAACACGGGTGGTTGATGACAGCCATGTATACATTTGTACACAACATGGAGCGACAACACTTAATCGTGTTTCTGGGAGCGGCTGAGCACTTATATAAAATAATTCTTGGTAGTGTTCTGCCGGCACCCGTCTTCAAGACGCGGGTAACTAGTGAAACCAGGGCAGACTAGGCTAAATGCACGGGGCCCTGTGCATAGCCATTATGACCTGGGGACAAAGGGAAATACATTTTTTAAAAATCTAAAAAAAGGGCCTTGTGGTAGTAAGAAGGTGGGCTTGTATTGCGCACAAGGAAGGGAAAGTAGAGGTCCTACTAACCTGTCTTCAATTTCTTTATAGTGTGGAACTCAAAGTGATCCTGGAATTGATGGGCATGGTCCCAAGGATGCGGCATCAGAATGCATCCAATTACTAAAGGTCGAAGAACAAGCACATATGTTTTGAATAGCTGCACTTTTATGTATCAGGAAGTTAATTAGCCTTTGGTTTACTTAAGAGTTACCTTTCATGTAGGGTAAGTCAGTCAACACGCTGGTGATTAGCGGGAAGAGATGTCCCTCTACTAGCAACTGGAAGGTATCACACTTGCTATAGATTATACTGGCCAGACTACATGGATCTTGATGCATCAGTGTCTCCTGTAGAGGTGAAGGAAGACAGGAGGGGTTCTGTCAATACATTATAGATTAATCAAATGTGGGTTACTGAAACGTGGGATGAACCCGCCTATTCCCATGTTACTTACTATGGAACTCCAAGGAACCTCACGGTGCGGGTAAAATCCAGACAGCGTTGTTCCATCCGTCACCGCAGATATCTGCTTCGTGGCATGTTGAATTTAAAGGATAGACACGACGGATGGTTCTAAGGAGAACCCTCGGCAGGTGTACAGCACTCCGTTGCTGTGTATCCCACTGCGAGCAGTGCTACAGCTCACAGAGCACAAATCACGGAATAGTTTGGCCTCCCAGCGATCTACTCTGTCGCATGCCTTATCAACTAGGAACTGTGAAAACTGAAAACGGACCAGGTTGGAAACAGTTTACAGTATAGCAATGGTGGTAAAGCTGAATGTGCTTATGTGTTTGTTATGGCACCATCTTGGGTGTGTAAATAAATGACTCACAGATGGTATTATTCAGCTGCCCATAGAGCCACCAAACATATCCAGGATTAAAAGATATGCCAATGCTAATTTAATGTGATATGTGGGGACCTGGTGAGTAGGTAACCTACATCCTCCGTGTGGGTAAGGTGGGTAGCTGGTGGTGAAATTTCTGCTTTATTACATGTGTTCAATCCTCAATCCCCCAGTCCCCTAAAAAAAGAGGAACCCCTTTTGCTCAAACACTTTTGAAACCTATAATATGACAAACAAATAGTAACTGTACATGGTCCTTAAATTGCCCAACACTCCAATGGGTGAAAATGGCTCTTTGGTTTGAGCATGAACTGCAGTCAATGACCCTGTAACAACTGATAATTTTGTCATTGAATTTACCTGTATACCTAATATTGTCCTTTCTGTTGAGGTAACTATTCTGAGGTCTGATATCTCCTCCCAAAAGGCTGTACAAAAGATCATATAATACAAACAGTAGCCATGGTTCCCTTACAGGGCAAAGAAGCCCCTGGCAATGTGACAGGTATAGGTATGACGCTGTAACAACTGATGATTTTGTTGTTGAAGTTACCTGTATACCTAATATTGTCCTTCCTGTAGAGGTAACTATTCTGAGGTCTGATATCGCCTAACAAAAGGCTGTACAAAAAGATCATGTAATACAAACAGTAGCCATGGTTCACTTACAGGGCAAAGAAGCCCCTGACAATGTGAGAGGTAGAGGTAAAAAAACACAAAACAGAAACTGATAAAATGACAAAATACCTTTTCCCAAAAATGGTTACATAATCTCTGTATTGCTAACTCACTACAAAAACCACAAAAGTAGATTAAAGTTTTACAAAGTCAACTGACCCCAGCTATAGAAGAAAGCGATAGAGAGCTTCAATTTTCTCTTCCAGTCGGGCCGCTATTTCCCTCCATGCCCCAATCTTTATCTGTGACAAATCTCCCCACTACATATTTTGGCATGCCTTTATCCAATGTTAAAAACTCTTGTGGTGAAAATGTAGTCTTGTCTCAGCTCATTTGGGTGCATCAGCTCAGGGCAATAGCAATATCTCGGCACCCTTGAAGGTGGCTGCTGGTATGCAAACCATGCCTAAAATGGTAATCTTCGAGGACGCTGTCACCCCACAGGGTGAATTGTTCCATCTCTCTAGCTGCACACTCCCTGTTATGAAACCTACACCACCCCCTCAGAAAGTTTCCCACATATTTACTGCTGCCACGAAGTCCCAATGCAAGTGTGATAATGGGCACATGAATGCTGCATCAAATACGATCTCAAGTTGCCAGGCTGTCGTATAGACTGATGGGGTTTAGGATTCTGAATGTATGACAAATGTTTCTAGCAACCTTGTGCAGGCCCCCTTGTATTTAAGATTGAGGAATACACTGACCAATCCACCCCCGAACCTTGTGTTCACACCTCATGAAGTAAGCCAGAACATGAATTTGGGGGTATTGGATAAACAGTATGTACCTAGAAGGTGGCTCTCTGACCTTTCCCCTGCCATAAGGACTCCTACAGAGTCCTGTTTTGTTCCCCCTGACATGATTAATAATACCTATGTTTCTGTGGTAGATCATACTAACATGTTTAACTTGAAAACTGCAATGAAAGGCAGTCATACTCTGTATAGTTCCATTGGTCAAGGGAAACATTCCCCCATCACACAAACTCAGGTGACCCTCATTTTTCTACCTTGTTAACGAGAATGTTTAGATCTTTACCGAAGGCAAACCCTCATGGTAATAAGATTGCACATGATGCAAGGAATATACTTGTGATCTCTAGCATACTTGGAGTTTCCTTTCCTATTTGTCTAAATCTTACCAATGTTCTGGTGATATTTTCAGAAATTCCCAATTTGAGTGCTCTATCCTCCTGCAGAGATTGAAAGAGTGTTTTTTCCAAACAAGCAGAATATGATGCAATCACTGCTCTATTTTCAATCTAGATTGGTGATTGATCTGATTCTGTCAGAAAGGGTACCCCTAAATATGGGCTTCTCAATTGCTCGATGGTCGGAATGTCAGCAAATTCCCCACATCCCAGGGTCTGGGGACAATTCATTTGGCTCTAATTCCAAAAGTGTCCATTATAATACTGATGAGTCTCGTAATCAAGTAAGAACATCTAACTTTAGAGCTCAAGGTACGGAGAGGCTGAATTATCTCTGATTCAAGTCGAGATGGTGATGTTTCTAGACCTGTAGCAAACAAAATCAGTGAAGAGGAACTGAAGTTACTTTCGTGGACCTCGAGAGGCAATCTGCATTTGTTGACAAATCTTGAAACAATTGTCTTCTCACAAAGTAATAACTGTTTAATGCTCCAGGACAATTGGATAACTTCCATTCCTTCTTTAGATAGTTTTAAGGTATTCTTTCACCCTGCAAAACCAAGCTGTGGAGGTAGACCCTCAGGTTGCCTCCTCACTGCTCTCCGATTGTGAGCTTTGTCTAATTGGTCATCAGATAGAAAACCCCCCTTATGGAATGCTAGCTGTAGAATTTTGAGCTTTTGCAGATAACTTCTATGCATTACTAATTAATGTCTATTGGCACAAGGGTGTGGGTTGCTAGAAGACTTTCTACTTACCATCACTGTGCTTGTTTCTGAATGGAAATCCAAAGCTGGATGTAGCCATGTTTTCTTGGCTGGTGATTTAAATGCTAATTGTATGCCAGCAAGCCTCGAAGGTAATCAATGGGATTATCATCTTGATGCTTTCAGCCCGGACTTAAAATAACATCAAAAATAGGCTGGCAGTGGAGCTACACCATGACCTCTCTGGGTCTTCTAATGATTAATGGGTAGATTGGAGCAGGCACTGATGCTCAACATATCTGGTCTAGAGGCACCAGTAAATCTACTCTGGATTACATCTTTGCTGACCATCTGATGTCCGAGCTTTGCTCTGATTTTACGATAAAAGAAAACACATTGAGTGATCATTGTATTTTAAGTAACAAATTCACACTACCTTTTCAAATTAAAGAGCTGGCAACAATCGGACCCACAAACCTGAAAGTGACCTCTAGTAGAAACGCTGTTTGCTGGACTCCACAACATATGAGATACTGACGGATGAATTTAATCAGGTGATGTGCTATACTACTTTAGAGTGGAAATTGGAAGTTTTCAATGTGGACAATTTTGACTTAACCATCGAAGAGCTGATGATGGCTGCCACAAATTATTTTTTGATTGATTGTTATTGATTATGAAAATAAACAAGAAGAATAATCATTTATTTGATGACCAGTTAGCGCTTAAGAAGGCAGATATGAGACGGGTTCTCAGACTGATAATGAGCTCTAATATTCCCCTTTCAACAAAGTCATCTAAACGCAACGCTGAAAAAAAAAATATAGAAACTTTTGTAAGTTCAGATGATCTACGCTCTTACCACTTGATGCAGAATTTATGCTTATGGTTTAATTAAAAAAAAAATTGTTTTTTTTAATCCATGATTAATGGGCAGGAAGGTCAGGTTATCACCTCAAAGCTAAATGCGGTGGAAGAATCTGCTTGGGTAGTGTTCTTCTCAGACTTATATGCCCCAGGCAAAGCTAGACCATTATCTATTTCTGTTCAGTCTGATGTTGACATGCCTTCAGAAACAAATATTTTTGGTTCATGTGAACAAAGTCTATTAATTGATATTTCTACGTAATTCATCTAGAGCTGCCGGTCCAAATGGCCTTTCTATTAGCACTATAACAAAGGAACCAACCAACTAGCAAATACCCTAACTATTCTCTTCAAGAGTGTTATTGTTTCAAAATCATGGCAGACTGTTCATGTTGTTCCAATTTTTAAAAAGGTTGCAAGATCGGATCCAAAAAATTACAGACCAATCTTACTGTTAGATGTTGACAGTAAGATTTTTGCATCTCTACTACTTCATCATCTTGAAACGTGGGCTTCTTCCTCTAATAGGAAATCTAAATTTCATATAGGCTTTCGCAAGGCTCGCTCCACAAATCTCAATGGCCTTACCTTAAGACCATTCCAAGAATCTGCCTGATCTACTTCTGCAAGCTGCACGTATGTGGCATCTGTTGACCTTTCCTCTGCTTTTGATCATGTTAATGGGGGCAGACTATGAGGAAAGTTATCAGGCTGGGGTATTCCACATGGCCTATTAACATTAATCATTGGGCTCCATGAGAACTCGAAGAAATTCAGGTCAGACTGATGAGAGAGGGGGTTATTTCCAGTCATATTTCCACCTCATCTGGATTAAGGCAGGGCTGTATCCTTGCAGCTTGTTTATTCAACCTATATCTTTCAGACGTAAATGATTACTTGAGGCTGGATACCCATTGTCTCCTAACGTGGGCGCTTTGAAGGTGCCGTGGTTAGCCTATGCTGACAATTTCTTACTGTTTGACAGCTCCCGTGTTGGTTTAAAAAGGCTACTTTCAGCATTTGCAACTTTTGCAGGTGACAACAGCTTCTTAATCAACCCGAAAAAAAACAGAAACACTTGCCCTTACAAGATGTAAGAAATGTAAGGCTCATATGTGGTCCTGGGAGAAAACAGCAATTAAACCTGCACCTAATATGGTTCCATGTCTTAAAATTGCAGCACAAATGGCCGTGTATACAAAATATCGCAGCAAAAATGCAGTGGTTTTGCCACCACAATCATGTAAAGGATGAGGGGGATCCCCCCGCAGCCGCTGACCCATTATACCATTTAAGGGAAGCGGGGGTCACCCCCACAACCCCTGCTTCCTTTAAATGGTATAATGGGGTACACCTTTACTGGATTTTTTTAACCGGCAACATTTTTGCCGCAATTTTATTACCTGATACCCCTAATATGACTAACGTGGGTTTTCCTATATCGGCCACCCCAGGCTATAATATTGTAAAACAAAGCCTCCTCCAAAAATCTACCCATCTGCTTAATCAACTGATAATATTAAATCAAAAATATGGATTTTACTCCATCATTTAGCACTCACATTTTATGAAGGGAAAATAATTACAAAACTTACATAGGAGCTGGAAATCTATTTTCATGTTCTTCCAAAATGGTTGGATTGTGCAGAATCTAAGATCATAAGATTTGAGCTAGGCCTTATCTCAGTCAGAGCACGAGTAGAGTGGAAGGTCCTGTCTTTATATATAAAATTGCTTGCACCTGTTTCTGCTTCATTGTACACAGATTTGAAAACGTGTATGAACCAAAATCCCAGAGGGAACTCCATTAATTACATTGTTCAGATTTGTATATCAGAGTGAAAATATTCTGCAAAGCCTAAACTTGAATACCGATTACCTGATTGTAAACCTGATAAAGGTGGATTAGTACAGTAGAGAAACTTCACAGCTATCTGTCAATGAGTCACCTTCCAAATGAACATTAGAAAAGAGGGTAATTGTTGTCTTACTTGGTAAGATTTCCCGCAATCGACATAGATCCATTTTCCTTAGATTTCATTGGAATGTTTTACCCACCAACGAAATCCGCCTAAGGAGAGGACTGATTACAGCAGGTGAGTTTGGAAGTAGGTTCTGTAAGAACAGTGATATAGAGAAAACCACTCGTCACCTGATGCTGCATTGTCCAGCACTCAATGGTGTGAGGATGTGCTACTTAGGAAATCTGTTTCTCTCCAGCCATTGGTGTACAGAGCAATATCTTTGGCAGAGATATTTGAATGGTGACAATGCTCATGACATGATAGCAGTAGCAGCCTTTTTTAAATCTATTGAATTGAAATTAAGGAAGTGTTAACCCTTTTTACCTTTTATATGTCTAGGAGATTTTAATTCGCAACAGCTTAGATATTTTACAGACAAGATGATGGAAACACTTAGTGACAATTAAATCCTTGTTTTATATTTTCGTTTTGCCATGTATTATTCCCAGTTTTGATTTTATTTTCGCTTCCCAGCCCTCACCTTAAAGCCGCCTAGTGTCTGCTGGCTGAGCTGATTTGCACATGGAAGCACTCAGCTTTAGCTAAGAGACAATCCCCAAGGCCAGCGATTTGTCAGTCAAGCACTACCGTGATGGATTTCTGGGCTGATTTCTCCTGCTCTTTCTTGCACTATCTTCCCATATTCATCTTATCACCATAATGAATTGTGCCTTACATGCTTGTGGCATTTCTGATGTCTGTTTGTTTATGCGTTGTTTGTTTTCCTCTGTTATTGATTAATAATGAATAAAATGTCTATTTTGAAAAAAAAAATACATACAACAATTTTGTATTTAATCTTGGTTTCTATTTGATGAAATGTGTAATGTGATGAAATGTATAAACTTTAATCTTTTGTGTTGTAAAGGTTTTACAAATCGTAAACAATAAATAAATAAAAAAGGAAAAAGGAGCCGGAGAAGAAACAGATGCCAGGAGACCTGCCGAACAAGCATTTGTGCAGAGTTGGGGGAGTAACCTGTGATTGGTGCAATTGGACTGGCTACGGAAAGGAGAAATGGCTTGTGTCTAAGACAAAGCCCCTAAGAAGTAGTGAGGCTGAGATGCAGAGAAGACTTCCTGAATGTGAGCTCGGAAAATGAAAAAGAAACAGAAGAAGGTGAGCCACATGTGATGGGAAACCTCGGAGAGAGGTCTGTGTATACCCAACAGCACAGTAGACAGAAACAGGTAGAAAGGCCACAGCAGCACTGTGAGATGACACCAGTCACATGTCCCGGTGAGAGAATGAGGCAAGTTATTGAAAGGAGAGAGGCTGCTGCTTAAAACAGGAAATCATTTTCTAAAGCGATTGATAAAACAACTTTGAAGATAAATGCTATGTGCTGAAAAGTGAATATTTATGAATACTGAATGCTGGAAAATAAAGGTGAGCTTGAGGGGCAGGTTTCTAGAAATCCCAATGAGACTGGCCCTCATTACGACCTTGGCGGAGGACCATGGTGCTATTAGCACCATGGTCCATGGCGCTAAGGGTGCAATTCCGCCATGGTGGTTGGCGGACTTACCGCCCCATTCCGACCTTGGCGGGGCGGTAAGTCCCCAATCCCCATTTACCCTTCCCCATTCCCATTTTTGCCCCATAGGGCATAATGGGAGTGGGGAAGGCGTTAATTACGCCACCGTAAATTACGGTGGCGTAATTAACAACAAGGTCCCTTAGCGCCATGGATTTTAACGCCTGCTAAAAGCAGGTGTTAAAAGCTCCATGGCGCTAAGGGACCTCGTACTCAGGCGGTAAGGGTCGGCGCTGTTTACGCCGGCGTAAACCCCTTACCGCCTGGGTCCTAATGAGGCCCACTGTGTGAAAGCGGAGGATGCTCTCGATAATGTGGCCAAAGAAAAGACAAAGACCAGACATCTGGAGCACTTGAAAAAAATGCTTGCATTACATAAAAATGTCCTTCATTTTTTCTGTATGGGTATTCTCTAAGTACCCAGGAAGGTGGGGATTGTAGTGAGTCACAGTTGCTCACCATCCCTTAGCGTGGGGGAAACTGGGTCACAATGACTAGCGTGATTCACCCCCTGTCAAATGTTAGCTACAGATGGTGGAAGCATTGGAATTCCCCATGAGACGTGATACCCACCTTCCCATTCAATCAACCTTGGAAGACTAGAGGCATAAAGAGGACTACAAGTCCCTGCTACTCCGCAGGACTTATGGCTGCATGAATCAGTGAGCCAGCCCGGCTGTAGCTAGATGGCGTAGAAAGGTGAAACAGGACAAGAGCCACAGATCAAGCAAGCAACTGCCAGAGGCTTGCTTATCCCGTGAGTGGTGCCGAAAGAGTTCATCCCTGCATGCGCTTCTCTCAACCACAGGGCCGCAGAGATCCTCCGACTGTCATCCAAGCCGGCTTATGGCAGTAGGTCTTTACTGTTTATGAATCCAACCACGTAGCGGGTCAGCTGATCATTCCGTTCTGCACGTATGTGCCTGGATACACGCCAGCTGACCGCCTTCAAGTAAGAAGGGGTGTTTTAACATCTCTGCTATGTGCTATTGTTTTATCATTCTGTGAACTTTATATAGCATTTTCCCTCTCCCCAAAGCCTCCCCTTTGCGCCGCAAGTGTTTTATTATTCACTTTTACTTTATGATATGATATGGCATTTGTAACGCGCCTATACACAAGTGTTTCAAGGCACGACGAGGCGGGGGGGGGGAACAGAGGGGCGACAGACAACAATCCTACTAGGCCAGGTGTCATACAGATCGCGCAAGTGCAAGGGTAGAGGGGTAGGGAAAAGTGCAAGGGGGAAAGGGAGAGGGGAAAGTGCAGTACAGGGTTAGAAGAATACATGATAAATAATAAGGGCCAGCTGGTGGCAAGTGCAAGGTAAGTGCAGACAAGTGCTGGGAGGAGGGGCTGTAGGGATACAGAGACAGTCCTGCAGTGCAGGGGTTGCCAGAGAGGCAGTACAGGGGAGAGTGGCTGGGCCAAGGACCGAGATCGGTGAGTGGCCCAGTTGCAGATTCAGTGCAGTTTCAGTAATATTAGCAGGGGAGAGGGGGAGTGAAAGCAGAGGCAAAGAGGAAGGTTTTGAGATGCTTCCGGAACCGGAGATGGTTCTCCTCAAGTTTCAGGGAGGCAGGAAGGCTGTTCTAGACTTGTTGCTTGGAGAAGTGGCTGACCCTGAAGGAGTTGAAGGCGGATGAGCGAAGAGCTTGAGAAGGGAGATATTTAGGAAGAGAGAGTTGAAGGTATTTTGGCCCAAGGCCCCAGAAGGCCTTGTGGACAATGCAGAGGGTTTTGAACTTAATCCTCGCAGCCACTGGGAGCCAGTGTAGTGATTTCAGTCCTGGAGAGATACGGTCCCTGGGCTTGAGACCAAGGACAAGTCTTGCAGTCCTGTTCTGGATGAGATGCAGAGGGCGGAGAGTAGAGGCAGGCAGATTTAGATAGAGGCTGTTACAGTACTCCAGTTTCGAGAGAACCAGCGCTCTAGAGACAGTGAGCTTCTGGGGGAAGGAGAGGAAAGGAAGGATACCTCTGAGGAGGTGTAGCTGGTAGTGTGACTTCTTAGAGACGTCAGATATGTGAGGAGAGAAAGAGAGTGTGGAGTCGAAGATGACCCTGAGCTTTTTTGCCTTGCAGGTAGGAGCAGGAAGAGGGCCAAGAGAGGCCGGCCAGAGGGCTGCAGGGAAGGAGGGAGTGGGTGTGCCGATGAGTAGAATCTCAGTCTTACTGGCATTAAGGCAGAGGTCGTTGGCGGCACATCATTCATGTATAGCAGAAAGACAGTCAGAGATCGCTTTAATCGCTGTGTGCTGTGTGTTATTGTTTTAGTATTATGTGTACATTGTCTAGCATGTTCCCTCTGCCCAAAGCCTCCCTACTGCTGTGTGTGTGTGTGTGTGTGTTTTCATGCTCTGTTCTACTCTAATCGCTGTGTTAATTTCTACCGGCTTACGGCAGTACTTCTTTACTGTTTATTAACCGCCTACGCAGAGGGTCAACTGATCATCCCGCTCTGCACTTATGTGCTGGGAGATATGCTAGCGATGTGCTGGGAGATACGCTAGCACAGAGAACGAGCCTGATGCGTGCCAAAGGAGCGCAAAAGGCAAGCCTGTCTGTGCCCACCAGGGCCCTGTTGGGGCTGTGTGCTTTAAATGATTGTCAGAATACAGCAAAAGAGCTCCCGTCTATGCTTCAACCTCCTGGTAGGGGTAAGCTTACTAATGTCATTATTATGTATGCCCAGGCTGAGCTCGTTAAGCTAGCTCCTGAAGCCACTTGCTTCACTAGGAACTGGCCATGTGTGGTATCAGCGGTGGACACCAATTCTGCTGATGTGGTGGTTTCTGGCCACAAGGGTGAACTCACAGATATTCGGTGGTCGGGTTTTCTGATGAATGCCCGTTCAGCAGTGGCACATTGCCAAGAGATTTATGATTTATTGATGGAGCATCAACCAAACATTCTCGGGCTGACTGAAACCTGGTTTTCAGACTCCTCTGACCCGACATAGCCAGCTCCTGCCCTCCTCATACCCAATGTTCATGCTGACCGGCCCAGCTCCAAGAAGGGAGGAGACCTTGCTCTTATTTACCCAGCATCAATGAAGGGTTCAGTCATTCCAATAAACTATGACGCCCCCTGTGAGGTACTATTAATTGGGCTCCAGCCTTCGAGTAATATTTCAGTGCACCTATTGTTGGTGTATTGTTCACCTTCCCACCTGACCAATGACTTTATCAATAATTTTTCTCAATTAGTTGGTGATCTCTCCCTTGTCCATACCAACCTGATTGTGTTATGGGACTTTAATATCTGAAATAATGAGGTGTCTTATGCTCAGGCTGTTACCCTATTTTCTAGGTAGTCAGAGTGTCCTCTCCATCTGCGCAACTATCTTCCGATCCATTGATTTGATCTTTTCTGACATATTGCTGTCTATAATGTTTTGCCCTTTACCAGTTATCTGGTCAGACCCCTTCCTTCTTCCATTCCTTGATGTCCTGGCCACACGCAGGCAGGTACCACCTAAGGTACATGCTGGTCGTGACTGGGCTAAAGTCCCCTCAGGGCAACTTGCAGAGGCTTTGAAATTCAATGTCCAAACAGGTCTTTTGGGGAACCAGGTTGAGTCGTGTGGAGCATTAATAACAGCTGTGCCCCTTACGGCTGACCTGCTGACACCTCTTAAATGAGGCGTATGCCATCAGAAACTCTCAGCCCCCTGGTTTTCACCAGACCTGAGAATTTTGAAGTTGAAGGCGTGTCTCCTAAGGGACACTAGCCAAAGTTGAGTAGAAACAGACCCTATCTCAATGTAAATTGGTGGGGAAGTCCGCTAAATCTCAGGACTATGATAATCACATAACTACAGCATCATTTGTGTCTCGGGAGCTGTTTAGAGTGACGAAGGAGCTTTCTACTCCCCGTCCTGCCCATTTTGATCCCTCCCACTCTAAAGCTACCTGCAATGCTATTAGCTTTTTTTCACAGATAAACGTGACATGATTAGGACGATGATCATGTCAACTGGAATGTCGATAGTGGAACCTGTTCCCCAAGCTCCCCCCATCCAGCCCCCAACAGTGAGACTTTTTCCTGTTTTGAGCCTTTCTCTGATGCAAGTGTATTGGCGTGCCAGCTTCCACCTGGTCTCTCTTTTTCCAGTTATCATGAAGCTGATGGAAGCCATTGTTACCCCCAGCTTTCAGGGTTTCTGGAGGAAAATGGATGTTGCACCCTTTTCAGACAGGTTTTAGGCCACTTATGGGGACAGAAGCAGTGATGGTATTGATCCTGAATCATCTGGCTTTGCTCCAGGAACGCGGTGAGGACAGAGTCTTGATTCTCCCTGACCTCTCTATGGTGCTCGACACTATCAACCACAACATTCTTCTGCATTGCCTGGAACAAGCAGGACTGGCGGGTCCTGTCCTGGCCTGGTTTTCTTCATTTTTGGAGGACCGCATGCAGACGGTGTCCGTGCACCCCCCGGTTTCCGTGCACCCCCACACCTATTTTGTGCAGTGTGCCACAGGGCTCATCTCTATCCCCTTTAATTTTGAATCTATAGCTGCACCCTCTGGCAGATTTAATTGCGCCTACTGGTGTATGCTTCTATGCATACGCCGACGATATGCAATTCATTTTTAAATTGAATGCCCTGGTACCCGATCCCCCCTTCCAAATTAAAATCTTGCCTGGCTGAGATTTGTCGTTTGATGTCTCAAAATTGGTTGAACCTCAATGGCGACAAAACTGAGATTATTATATCTGGACGTCCTAATGCTCATTCTTTATGGCATTCTGACTCCTGGCCCAAATTCATGGGGGTTTATAAAGAAGGGAAAGGGGGGATCCTCTTTGTATTTTATAGAGGGGCCTGAGTCTGGAGGACGAATTAATACTGCAAAGAGAGGGGGTTGGACTCTGGCTGCCTCTTCCTCTGAGACACTAACAGGTGTCGCGCTAGCATACATGAAACTAAGTCTACGCTAGTAAGACTTGTGTTTTTTGTAATAGAGCCCAACAACAATTTTTCACGGGTGCTTAAGAATTTTTATTTGGGACACACCCCAAAATTTTTTTTTAAAAACATAGACAAACTAAAAGTCCATTGTCACAAATTGTATTATTCATTATATTGTATCGGCATATAATGTCAACAACACTTAGTCGTTAATACAACAAAAATTATCAAATGCAATGTTATTGTTCATGCACTGAGAAGGAGTCGACACTTAAATGTGTTTCCAGCTATATAACAACGCAGATGTAGATGGTGGGTTGTTCTATAGCTTTCCTCAGGACTGTGAAATCGGGTAGTCTTGTGTGTGTTTCTCTGACCAAGCTGTGGATGGGGAACAAGAAAAAAGGGGGGGACATGTGCTGTTTAAAAGGGTTCCATGGACTAAGGAACTACAAAAGTAAAAAAGCATGATGCTAGGCTCAGACATACCTGTCTTCAACAGTGTTTTGTCTCAGGGCAGGGTGGTGCGTAGGGAATGGCGAATCCGAGTATGCCAGACCAAGTTTTGATTGTTCTCTGGAGTTGCAGGAGAGGTATCTGCTGCAATATATAGGACATAGCGTGAGTTAGATGCAAGTATCCTATTTGTGTCATGAAAATTGACACTGTGCACGTGAGAAATTAAGGTACTGTTTGCCTATTATTGGCTGGTGCACTATGTAGTTAGCTGTGCGTGGACACACGTCTCATGTTATAATATATAGACAATGTATCCTAGATGGGATATCGATAGACTGTAATAGTCACTATGGTATTAATACTTGTAACACCCCGGAAGAGAGGGCGGGATGCTTACCTTCTCGTACTGGGGAGAGCTCCTGAAGTGAGCTGTGTCGCTGACCGTGTTCCGCGCATGCGTGGTGTCGCGTCGGTGAGGCGGGCAACCAAAAAAAGAGAATCAAAATGGTTTGCCCATGCGTGAGTAAATAGTGGTGGAGTTACCGCGCATGTGTGGGGAAAGAAAGTGTACGTGCGTTCATGGCTGGGATACTGTTGCTATGTCACGTCAGAGATGGGCGTTGTCTGTCTACACAGTGGGTTAGTCTCGTGATTTGCATTGTATACAGGTGGGCTGTGTAGTCCATGTGTTTTCAACAGTACAGTACAGTCTACATTTCATACATTTTGAGATTGAATTTCAGTAATACAGCGCACGTACAAGTGTATTTTGATTAATACAAACATGCGGACATTAACATACATAGCAATTTGCCTCATTCTATCCTATGTCACATGATAATTGGTAGAAGAGGAGAGTAGGGAAGAGTACTAATGGGAGGTAAATTAAGGTGTAATTAGAAAAAAAGGTTCCACTCTATGCAGATGTTTAATCCATTCTTCACCGTATCTAATCTGTGGATCCATTTCTGTTCCAATTTTCTCAGGGCTAGGTCTCTGTCCCCTCCTCGCTCCTTTTCATCTATGGTTTGGATGATCGCCCATTGAAAGTCTGTATATTTATGTTTAAGTTTGCTGAAGTGGGCCACTAAAGGTTTGTCGTACCAAGTGGAGTATTTACGTAATACGGTGCCCCTGTGATCTATTATACATCGGCAAAAGTAAAAGAGAAGTGAGGCAACGTATTTGCGAACACAGATCATGCTTAAAAAACGCTGTTGAGGACAAACCTTTAGTGGCCCACTTCAGCAAACTTAAACATAAATATACAGACTTTCAATGGGCGATCATCCAAACCATAGATGAAAAGGAGCGAGGAGGGGACAGAGACCTAGCCCTGAGAAAATTGGAACAGAAATGGATCCACAGATTAGATACGGTGAAGAATGGATTAAACATCTGCATAGAGTGGAACCTTTTTTTCTAATTACACCTTAATTTACCTCCCATTAGTACTCTTCCCTACTCTCCTCTTCTACCAATTATCATGTGACATAGGATAGAATGAGGCAAATTGCTATGTATGTTAATGTCCGCATGTTTGTATTAATCAAAATACACTTGTACGTGCGCTGTATTACTGAAATTCAATCTCAAAATGTATGAAATGTAGACTGTACTGTACTGTTGAAAACACATGGACTACACAGCCCACCTGTATACAATGCAAATCACGAGACTAACCCACTGTGTAGACAGACAACGCCCATCTCTGACGTGACATAGCAACAGTATCCCAGCCATGAACGCACGTACACTTTCTTTCCCCACACATGCGCGGTAACTCCACCACTATTTACTCACGCATGGGCAAACCATTTTGATTCTCTTTTTTTTGGTTGCCCGCCTCACCGACGCGACACCACGCATGCGCGGAACACGGTCAGCGACACAGCTCACTTCAGGAGCTCTCCCCAGTACGAGAAGGTAAGCATCCCGCCCTCTCTTCCGGGGTGTTACAAATATTAATACCATAGTGACTATTACAGTCTATCGATATCCCATCTAGGATACATTGTCTATATATTATAACATGAGACGTGTGTCCACGCACAGCTAACTACATAGTGCACCAGCCAATAATAGGCAAACAGTACCTTAATTTCTCACGTGCACAGTGTCAATTTTCATGACACAAATAGGATACTTGCATCTAACTCACGCTATGTCCTATATATTGCAGCAGATACCTCTCCTGCAACTCCAGAGAACAATCAAAACTTGGTCTGGCATACTCGGATTCGCCATTCCCTACGCACCACCCTGCCCTGAGACAAAACACTGTTGAAGACAGGTATGTCTGAGCCTAGCATCATGCTTTTTTACTTTTGTAGTTCCTTAGTCCATGGAACCCTTTTAAACAGCACATGTCCCCCCCTTTTTTCTTGTTCCCCATCCACAGCTTGGTCAGAGAAACACACACAAGACTACCCGATTTCACAGTCCTGAGGAAAGCTATAGAACAACCCACCATCTACATTTGCATTGTTATATAGCTGGAAACACATTTAAGTGTCGACTCCTTCTCAGTGCATGAACAATAACATTGCATTTGATAATTTTTGTTGTATTAACGACTAAGTGTTGTTGACATTATATGCCGATACAATATAATGAATAATACAATTTGTGACAATGGACTTTTAGTTTGTCTATGTTTTTAAAAAATTTTTTTGGGGTGTGTCCCAAATAAAAATTCTTAAGCACCCGTGAAAAATTGTTGTTGGGCTCTATTACAAAAAACACAAGTCTTACTAGCGTAGACTTAGTTTCATGTATGCTAGCGCGACACCTGTTAGTGTCTCAGAGGAAGAGGCAGCCAGAGTCCAACCCCCTCTCTTTGCAGCCAAATTCATGGGACCATGGCTTACTCCTACTCCTAGTCTCTCTGTCAAGAGTTTAGGTGTTATACTCCTCCCCTCTGGCTCAAAAGTAGGGCATATTGTGGCAGTTTGCAGCTTCAGTTTTTGTAAATTGAAACTGTTTAGAAAGGTGCTACTGTATGTGCCCCCTCAGCGCTAATGTAGTTATGGCCTCTGTTATGGGCACGCTGGATTACTGCAACTGCATTTATTTGGGTCAACCCACATTTTTGGTCCATCGGCTCCATATCCTGCGCAATTCTGCAGCACGCCTGGTGCTGAATGCCCTGAGTAGGTCTTCTGCCTTGCTGCTGCTGGCCAAACTACACCGGCTTCCTGTTAAAAGCCAGATACAATTCAAGGCATTCTGTATTACACATCATGCTTTTCTTTTCTCCACACTCCCGTCTTTCAATCTAAATTAATTTGCTATCTCCCCGAACGCACTTTGCGGTCATCTTCTGCTAATTTGTTGCGAATGGCTTGTTCCTGTAAATTTTGAGCTGGGGAGCGACCCTTCTCTGTGTGAGCCCCGACATTGTGGAACTCTCTTCCGGCCTTTCTGAGAGAGATCTCAGATCACTGGTGTTTTCATAAACGTTTTTGTTCTGAGATCGGTGCTGGGTTTTGTTGTCTATTCTTATTTGATGGCGCCCAGACACCTTTTGGCCTTTGCTTGCGCTCAATACATTGATTTACAATACATTTCATTACATCAAGACGGCTCCAGAGCCTGCAACCATTAAAGACTTGCTCTGAGCTGATAAGCTAACACCGGTAGTGCCAGACACTCATACCCATTTAACCAAAGCTTAAGAGCAAATAGTCATTCAAAAAGAGAAGCTACTATCAACCAATCAGAAAAGATAAACTTAGGTAGCTTGGTGAAGAGTCAATCAGGAGTCAGCTTATATGGTAGCCCAAAGCCTCATGGGTGTAAAAGGGACTGCAGGCAGTCATTTGGTGTCTTGCACCCAGAGGAGGTAGACATATCTACCACTGCTCCCTGGCTGGAAGGAAGACTACTGCCTGACACAAGGAATCTTTGGAGGATTATAGAGCCAGAAGAAGATGGAGGCACTTGTGCTGTGTGCAAGGACAAGATTCCAGCTGAAAGAATTGAACATGCTGCTAGAGCTGATAAAGCAGGAACTTTGGGATCTGAAGGGCAGGGTTAGGAAAGCCCCAGGTGAGGTGCTTACTGGGAAACCAGATCCATACAAGAGGATGAAAGAGAAATGAAAACCTGTTAAAAAGAATGCAAGGAGGTAATAAATATTGGTGAAAGTGAAAGCCAGGAGAATCCTGAGAATTGGTGAAAGAGAAAGCCTTGGCAAATGGACGCAAGTGAACCTTCGGGAGTAGAGAAAGAGAAGTCTGGTTAGATTGTCAGGACAATCTGGAAGATGCTCAGAGATAAACAAACCATTTGGCACTGTGGGTTTCCCTGAAAGGAAACCAAGGACAATTATTGATGTTGATTGTATTGCTAGATTAGGGCTGGACATTTTAGCGATTGGTTTTGTCTCTTTGTTTGCACCAGAGACTTTGGAACATTTCCATTTGTATGGCGTACATTGTTGTAGATTGCTTTGGTAAATTAGAACTGGAGATTTGTATTGGTGGGCTGCCTTTGGACCAGGGACTTTGGGACATTCCCATCTGGCCCAGTGGCTAAAGAACTTTATAAGAACAGGTTTAAAACCTCTCAGTTGGCCAACATTTTTTGATTTGAATAAAATAGGGCGTCCCTTGAGGAACAAGGGATTCTTGAGATTTGATTTTTGGATTCCTTGGTTTTGGGATTGCCCTTGAGGTATTACCTAACACTTAATACGCATCACTTTCTGTTG
This sequence comes from Ambystoma mexicanum, assembly GCF_040938575.1. Taxonomy (NCBI): domain Eukaryota; kingdom Metazoa; phylum Chordata; class Amphibia; order Caudata; family Ambystomatidae; genus Ambystoma; species Ambystoma mexicanum. The sequence goes on from NC_090936.1 coordinate 387,455,953, forward strand.
GCCCATTCCTGAAATGGTCTTAAAGATACCGCCTTTTTAGTTTTAGGTATTTCACCTAAGCCCAATGGGCACTGTCTAACCCCATCCCAAAGAAAGGCTTGATTGTACATAATTACACTACTTGCTTGTTATTGCTCACCTTCCACATAGGTAGAACCCAGAAGAATACGGGACAGACCATCACCATGCACAGGTGGCCTTGGAGGTTATCAAATGCACACAATACTGTTGATTTTCTGTTGTATCTCACAGAGAAATATAAAATGGATGGGGTCAAGGAAGGTCTCTTCTTTTCAGTGGGTCGGTGGCAGATGTTCCTGGTCTTACAGATTCTCATTACACTTGCACCCACCTAAAAGGCTATATGAGGTGGGATTTGAAATATGTTCTGCATTTCCTGTGATCCTGTTGTTGTCTTAGGTGATCATGGAGGTTGATCTACAGGTTTAGGCCTATGACCAAAGTTTGTTTTTACCTCCATGTATGCTTTCTTGAATCTGGAGTTGCACAGTGGGTATTTCTTTGAGGACCTCAGATTCCTTGATGTTTACGCTTTGTTGAATAGCTTACTTAGGTATTTTGGTGCATAGTCATGATGTACTTGGTGAATGAGGCAGAATATCTTGAAGGTGATCCTTTGTTCCATCAGGAGCCAGTGGAGAGATTCCTGCTCTGATGAAATATGGTATCCTCTTTTTACATCACATTATCCTAATTTTACTGGGAGGTTGGTGGGGACGAGGGGTGGAAAGCAGTGCTCTAACCAAGCCAGATTTCTGTTAGGTTTCTAGTTGGTGTAATGATTTGCTGCAGGTGGAGCTGGAAATGTGTTTTTCGAAGTTGCCATATTGGATTGTGTGGGAGAGTTTCTAAGCACAAGAAATCAAGGAAAAGTGCAGGACTTACAAATGGTAGGTTCAAAGATAATTATCTAAGTTATATCCCATTTAAGCAGAGTCTACTATCTGTCATCCATTCAAAAAATATTGGAAATGGGTTTAGGATGATTTTCCCGCATCAAAAGGTTTGTATGAACCTTTTGATCAAAAAATGCTACCACCAAAGGTTCGAACACCAAAAGTTTGAACCTTTGGTGGTAGCATTATTAAAAAAAACAGGGGCTGCGGGGGTGTCCCCCACATCACCCCGCTCACTATACGTCATGGTATAGTGAGCGGGGGCTCCGGGGGACACCCTCGCAGCCATACGTTTAAAAATTTAAAAAAAAAAAGAAAAAGAAACAGGGGTTGTGGGGGCGTCCCCCCCATCGCCCCACTCACTATACTTCATGGTATAGTGAGCGGGGGCCTGGGAGGGAACACCCTGCAGCCTTCCATTAAAAAAAAACAAAAGAGAAGAAAAGGACCCTGCAGCGCCAGTTCCTGATCACGGAAGGGAAAGGGAACTGGCGCTGCAGGAACCCAGCGTGAAGACAAGGTAAGTGTGGTTTGTTTATGTTGGGGGTGTGGGTGGGGGTGTGCTGAAGGTGTGGGTGGGGGAGTGTTATGGGTGTGTTGTGTTTGTGGGTGTGAGTTTTTACGTGTGTTCGCATGAGAAAGGTGTAAACTTTTGGTAGTTCGCACCGTTCTCATGGAACAATTTGCCCGCAGTAATTTCAGCCGCGGGCAAATCACTCGGATTCTTAGAAATGCATGCACATAAGAGCTATAATGGGAGATGTCAGGGCCCAAGTGAAGGAGAATTTGAAAGTCAGCACCCTATCACTGGAAAGGGAAGGGAGAGGCATCAAGGAAGGTGGTGCATGGTTTTAGCTGTATGTTGATGACCTAGGGGGAAATGGCAGTGTCGTGTGGGAACCTACAGGCCTGTGAGAAGAGGGGAGGATATGAATTGACCCAATTGTATTTGTTTGGATCTGTTTTCTAGGGAGGATTCAAAGCAACTGAGGGCAGAACCAGAAATGTGAATATAATGCTGGAGGTATTGTATGGGTATCCAATAGGTGCCCTGACCAATGCAATGAAGCTGCCTAATTGTTTATACAGAACATTCAATGGCAGATTAATAGCCAGTCAAATAGGTGAAGTTCAAATGTCTATCTTATTCTTTAAATATTTCAGAGCAACAAAGGCTTCTTAAAATGCATGCATGAACCACGGTTCGTTAATCCCATTGGAATTTCTTGCTTGGGTTTTTATTAATTAATTGTGTGGTGACACGAACGTGGGAAAGGGGGCTGTTAGTAAGAGGTGGCCTGAGGCAACATATGGTGGTGTATCTAAGTGAATCTGGACATGAACGTTTTGCATGCATGAGGGTGGAGGTTTCCGTTTATAGGGGGTTGAGGAATGCATGGGGAGCATGAGCGAGGCGAGCAGACCATACAATTGTGGAATTACCACACATTTGGAGATAGGAACAGGGTGGGGGAGAGAGAGAGGGAGAGAGAGAGAGAGAGAGAGAGAGAGAAAGAGAGAGAGAGGGAGAGTGAGAGAGAGAGAGAGAGAGAGAGAGAGAGAGAGAGAGAGAGAGAGATCGATCAGTGGGTGTGGGGAGATGGCGTTAGCAAACTACTACGGGGGTTTGGAAGGTTTCCCACCAAATTTCAATTGTAAGATTGGGGAGAGGATCAAGGGCAAGTTGGTGGATGAGACAGGATTTTAGGAGGTTTTTACTGAGGTTTGGGGGTGCCCATTTTGCAACACATAGTAGAAGCTGGAGGTGGGAGAGTTGGTTGGGTTGTGTCTTGGTAAGTAACAATGGGTGTTTGGCTGATTCCCCACAGTTTTACAAAGTGAGGCAGGGAATTTCACACAGGGGAAAGTGAGATGAGTGATGAAAGAAAGTGTGTGGATCATGTGTTAATTCAGATCTTTCAGAGGGTTATCCTGCTTTGACATTTTTTGAAGATTACTTATGATTAACTATATATAGCAACATAACAGTAGACACCAATCTTTTAATTTTCCATTTAACTATAGATGGACAAAAATGGAGAGCAGAAAAACATGTATGCTTGCAAATGTATAGTCAGTGAAATCACATAGAACCTTTAGATGAAGACGTCACTATCCCTAGATGATACATGCCTCTTGTAGATATAAATCCTGATTTGCATTGATTGAGGAGTTGCCCATTTTACAGTACAACTGAATTCGGGATTGGATCACTCTATTTTGTTTCCTCTCTTCAGGTTATCCACAGATTGAATGACTGTAGCTTAACAAAGAGTTAGAACTAGCACTGCCCTTTTTAAGGGTGTGATGCAGGCCTTCCTAACCACTGGTGCGATATGCTTGTGAATAAGGAGGCATCTTTAAATGTGATATGGCTGGAAAAATATATTGGTTTTGTGTTTGTTGGAGGTGGTTGGACATAGGTAATTTTGAGCACTAGACACTTTCATTACAGTGCTTGAAGATGCCAATCTCTAACATGGTTTGGAAGGTGCTGGAGTGTGCAGCATAGTTAGTGGTGTTTATTTGAGCCTATGCCCTTGTAGGGGCTATTGTGTTTTATGGTGAGTGTGTTGTCCAGGAAGACGTTTGAGAGATTGCCTGTGAACATTTGAGAGGGTTTAGTGTTGGTTTCTAACTTCCACTGGTTTAGTGATCTCTCTGTGTATGTTTAACGGTTCTAAGAACACGTTAGCCATTGATTTAATTTGGGATTGGGAAAAGGGTTTGTTTTTATGAGAAATTGCCGTTTGGCATGATTGTGTTTGTTGCTTGCATGCAACATTGTCCAAGACAGACAGGAATTTAGAGCTTCCTCCTTTTTCACTGTTGTCCGCTAGCTCTAGTTTGAACCATTTGTCAATGAGTTTATGGTTGGGGCGTTTCTGATTTTTTCATTCTTTTGGTACACATGAGTCAAGAACTATTGTTATGTTTGAATGAAAATCTCATATTTTATTGGATGCCTGTTTACTGTAGTGAGGATATTAGAAAAAATTAGCAAAGCATCCTTGTGAGATGTTTGTGATGGATCTGAATTCCAACATAGGCAAGGTGGCATGTTTGTTCTTTGTTGTGTCTTTGATGTTAGGAAGGTAGCACTTGAAGAGTGAGTTGTCGGACCCTGATACTAGGGTGTTGTTAGGTTTAGAGATGTCTGTGTTGTGGGGGAAGATCAGATATGGTGTTTGACCTCTGCTATATGTAGGGTTGGTTGCCCTTTAGGTGAAACCCAGTTTGCTCATATTGCCAAGGACAACCTGGGTGGGTTCATTGTATAGGTCATCAATCCATAGATTTAATTCACCTAATAATACCAGTTTCTTTAGAGATTAATAATACAACTCACATAAGGTTTAGCTGACCATCTAGAAGTCCTTGTCATTTCTATCAGGTTGGTAAAAAACACTCCCAGGAGGTGGAGGTATTTACATTGAGTTATACCATGACCCACTGAACTCCGATAGGGTTGCAGAGATTGATCAGTGCATTTGGCCAATATATGGCCGAGCTTGATCTAAAAATGAATCCATCTAAAACGGTCATCTTGATTTTTGCAAAGGCTGTTCGGTCTAAAAGGAAGTTTTGCTGAAAGTGAGAGAACAGGGTGCTGTCGGTTAAAGGGAATAAGCAGTATCTAGGGCATCCTATTTTAGCAAATCACTCCAAGATCTTCTACTGTAAGTATCTTAAAATGAAAGCAGTGGCTATGGGAAGTCAAATGAGGCAGATAGACCTGGAATTTGGTAAATTCTTGATGGTCCCTTGTAGGGAATTTTATAGAATGAATGTTCTGCCAAGAATATGCTATGGCCCAGAATGTTTTCCAAATTGGATCCTCCCTGAATTGAAAGCAGTAGAGGGCCTTGTTTGGAGAACGATCCTATTCCATTTGCCCAAATGTGTTCCCATACAAATAATCAGATATGAAATGGGCCTACAATCTATGGCCAATATAATCCAATGGAAAACATTCTTGCTACTGATAAAATGCAAAATCAGCATGGAGTTTGTACAGTCTCTTGGGGGAGGATGCTACTGAAGGTTTCCTAAAAGATCTACACCTAGAAGGAGCTTTAATCATGTAGAATTTGGGGTCATCTTTGAAAACCCCTATAGACAATCCCAGGAAGGTAAAAAAACGAATCATAGGTAATGACTAGTATGTAAATAAAAAGAAAGCCTCAGATTGTAGACTGTATTCTCAAGTGGTTTCGCCCCAAAAATGGTATCCTGATATGGAACAATATTTAAAGAAAATCAGTAGCTGGGGGGTGAGAAATAACATAATGCGATTTCGCTTAATGTTGTGAGAACTAAGGAATTATCAGCCAGCAGAAACCAAATGGATGGCACAAATGTCTTTTGCAGGTTTTGCCAGACCACTGAGGTGGTAGAATCCCTATTCCAACTATTATTGGGGTGCCCAGTTCTACTGTCCATTAGATTGCAATACTTTGGTTCGTTCGTCAGCAATACACAAATTAGTTTTTAGAGATCTGGTTTGGTTATTCATGTTACATGGTGACTCCATGTCTCTGCAGCTGAGAGTTTTGTCGTTCTTAAAAAATGCATGTAAATCAGATTTAATTCTGTAAGCTTGTTTATCAAATATGCCAAATTTGAGAAAGTTGGCTTGTTGTTGGGGTAAATCCTTCCTTTGGAAGAGTTTAATGAGATTTGTTCTTTGTATTTTGTGTATTTATATATTGGATCAGGATTTATACAATGCTACCTCAATGAAATATGAAGAATCTCATTATACTATTATCTATATTAATGAGCTTTAAGTGAATTTGTAAATGTGAACCATCCACCAGGCAACATTAGAAAGGTTTGCATCCACTCCAGAAAGCGCTCTTGTAAAAATATTTTAATGATTAAATACAAGTATAAAAAAAAATAAAAAATAAAAAAAAATGTGAATAAGTATTTTAATGGAAATGATAATTGATATTTATCTTCTCTCTCTTTTTCTAATGAAAATTGTTATAAGTTTTATTTTTTGTAAAGATGTAATAAATCATATACATTTGTTAAATACAAAAATAAAAATATCATGACCCAGAGGTATTCAAATGACAATAGATAGGGGCCAGGCCATTCAGGTGCTTCAGATGCTGGATTATGGGGAAGACCACTCCACCACCTGTTTTATGTTCTCTGATTTTGCTAACAATTTTATGGTTGGGGTAGAATATTGTCTATGTGTGAAAAAATGCTATCTTTAAGGTAGCTTTATCTGCTGTCTATAAAGGGGAAGTTGGTGGTTTTCCACAGTTAGTGGATGTTGGCAGTGTTTTTACAGCTCAGTGGGTACTGAAAAGGGCTAACTTCAGAGGGGTAAGGGGGAGGAGAGAACTCTATTTAAGTGATGAAGTGTCAGATAGTTAGTTGATGGTATTACCTGAAGAAACTGAGTCTGTCATTATCATTATTATTATTATTGTTATTGTTATTATTATTTTTAGGGTATTTATTGAATGCCGACCTAGCTTCGGGAAGCAATGGAGTGCTCCAACAATCATAAGGGGAAGAACAAGGTTAGGATTCAGAGAAGTAAGTGATTGGGGATCTAACAACAGAGGAAAGAGGGCAATTGTCAGCAATGAATCTGCAAGAAACTCAGGGAAGACAACAGTGGGGATCAGATCACCCAGTCTCCGGAAGGGTGGGGTGTGGAAGGTGTGTGGACCTAGGTATTAGGGAGGAGCCATTCCTTGTAGTGGAGGGTATTGAACTATTTCCTGGACTGTAGTAGTGAGGGGGCAAGTCAGATGTTGACAGAGAGGAGGTTCCAGAGTCTTTGGGCATAGACAGAGAAAGCCTATCTTCCTTTTTTTCCTTCCTGCACTGGCAGAGCTCAAGTCTGCATATGTAGTTAGATCTGGTGGATTGTAGGCCTCCAGAGATGCTGAGTTTCTCAGTGAGGTAAGTTGGGGACTTCAGGGTGACAGCCTTGTAGGGGATGCAGCAGGATTTGAAGATGATAGAGGATTGCAGTGGGATTCAGTGCAGTTCGTTGAGGGTCAGGTGATATGGTTGAATTTGAGGAGTCATTTGATGAGTCATGCTGCAGTATGCATGACACATCTCAGAAGAGCCTGGGTAGTTGCTGGAAGCCCTTCCAAAAACAGATTGCCACTATCCAGGTGTGAGAGGACGAAGGCTTGGACAGCCAATATGAAGCTATTTTCTATGTTGATAGGCTTGATTTTCCACAGGAGAGAAAGTTGATACCAGGCCGTGTGTGTCTTCCTTGCTATGTGCTGTTTGAAGACAAAGTGTCTGTTGATATGTCAAATGTCGAAAGTGGTCAATGGTAGATAGTTGTTGTGGGGATGGCATAGCCGCTATTTGCCAAAAATGGGGATAACCCATCATTTTAGAGAAATACAGCAGTTATATAGATGTTCACTCCCAGGGAGCAGGTCTGTAAAACTAGAGAGCAGGAGTTTAGGAGGAAGAGGATATTATTGTACATGGGCTATGCCTGCGTGCCTTATGCCCATCTAGAGCTCTCTCTCTCTGTTTCTGTGCTCTCTTTCTCTGTCTTGCTCTCATTTTCGCTCTCTCCCTGTATGTTTCTCTCTCTCTCTCTCTCTCTCTCTCTCTCTATCTGTCCCTCTCTCTATTTCAGTCTTTCGGCCTCATTACTGTTCTGGGGGTAACCCTGCTGGTGCAACTAACAAGTTGCCAGCGGACCAATAAAAATGTACCGCTGCCTGAATTTCCGGTGCCACCAGCTCATTACGAATCAGGCGGCCTGGAAGTCAGGCGCCGGTAAATTTGTAAATCCCCATTCCCATAGGACTCTATGGGAGTGGGGACACGAAAACACTGGCACCATTGCTAACAGTGCCAGTGTTTCCGTGATGGGTTTGCCTACCGTAACCGCTGGGCCCGGCAGGGTCCGTCCTGTTGGGTACAGTGGCTCCGGCAGGCAACCATGTAGTTTGCCAGTCCGGAAACAAGGGTGCCAGTGAGCTTAACGGCACTCTTGTTTCCGGACCAGCAAAGTTGTCATGAGGCCCTATGTGTCTGCCTATGTGGATGAGAATTGCACGGTCAGGCCCACTTTCGCTTGAGTTACCCCAGCCGTCAATGACAGCAGTGGGAGCACAGAAGAAGCATAGATTTCCTGGACGTGCTGCGTTTTTTTTGCGAAAGTACAATTGAAAAAAAAAACCAAGTAATTTAATTATAGTAGTACTGTAAACTAGCTCTTTTTAATATTTTACAATATTTTTTTATAATTATAACGTCGAGAATATATTTTAGTCATATTAAAAGTGCTACGCTTGTCTAACTGAGCAAATCACATTATTCTCGACATGTAATAGAAGTATACATTATTTTCTGATAGAAGGTTATAGCTGGATAGTTTGGTACACTCATATAGTTCTCTTCAGAAACACACACTATGAGGAAAGAGAGAGGGACAAATAGCAACAGTGCGGGTCCATGCCTGCTTTGCAACAAGAACATTTTGGGAACATATGAATGAACACATATCTCTGTATTTGATAAATATGTCTGTGATAAAAGGAGTGTATGCTTGAATCACTAAGTGCAAAATGCACACTGGACTTGGTGCACATTTATTTTTTCACACCCTAACATTAAAATGCCTGTAACATTGAAGCAAACTGATTCAGACCACTTTAGGATTTGGATGTAAGGATAACATGGCTGTGACATCTAAATTTCAGTGTGGTATGGTGATAATGTTTCCTTTCCCAGTGCAGTGTAAGGTAAGAAAGGATGTACATATGATCAGTTGCAAATACACACATATCCAAATAGACTTAGATTTATAAGACAAGGGGTGTAGGGCATTAATCTATGTATGTAAGTGCCAAAGCAGGCTCTGGCATTAAAGAAGAGTACTGTGGTCTGTGTTTCACCATCTTGCCCCATGGTTCTGTCTGCAAACAGATAAATAGCAGTAACCTCTTATAATTGCCCTTCTTCAACCACTCAGGTTAGATGCCCTTGCCCTCTCAAAGTCAAAGAGGAGGTGGCCAGGTCATGGGGTAACTTGAAACAATCCCACAGCCTGAAATGAGAGAGGGCCACAGGGATCCAGTTGGGAATGGTGTGATCAGGCTCCATTACTGCACGCACCAGAAATGTGCTAAAGCTTGGGTTCCTGTGACTTATACTGGGAAAATGGCCATTTTGGGGAAAGACTAGCTCATCTATGTAAGACTCCTCTTTTGGAATCACTGTTGTCCGGTCATATCGGTTGCTTGGTGCAATCCCTCACCCAGGGAAGAGTTCTGGTCACAGGGACCCAACTTGCATCGGCGTGAACATTTCAAAATCTTTAGCTTCAATTGTGATTTTTAGAAACTGTCAAAAGGAGTTGAATGTATTTTTGAAAAATAGTGTTAATTTTCGGCATGTACATCATCTACATTTTATATATCCAAGAAGTATTTGAAAATATGTTTTGGCTTGTGGAGGGTTTATTGTGTACCTCACCACATGCAAATTGAGCTATTCCTTGCTGGGGTTCAATGCAAAACAATATGTATGAGGACAAACTGGTAAGAACAAATTTGAAAGAGCTGCAGGGGTGAATGATGAGCATGCTTGGTGAAAGCGCCTATATTAATACATGTTGTTAGAGTTAGTTGGATTTATTCTCCTTACTTCTGCCTTGTGTTGTTTGTCTGTTAGCACTCTGAGGCCTATGGGTGTGCAGCGCTTTACAAAAATATGCATAAATATATAAATACATAAATAAATAAATAAATAAATACATAAATAAACAAGACCCGGGGAGATGACATTGCACAAGGTTAGTTGTGGCCTCTGCTTGAGTGACTCCCAGAGCTTGTTTGGGTCCCCTGGACGTAATAATCTTCTTGACTTGTTCCTCTTGGGGATGCACCTAAATGGAGTGCTCCAATATAATTTAAATGGATTTGGTGGCACAATTATGTGATTGGAGAAAAGCGATATGAATACATCGAAATCCATTGCAGCTAGACATTTTTCTTACTGACCTACCAAAGGATTGTTTTATATAGGAGGGGCTAAAAGATGTATGCAATGACAAATTAAGATTTTCTGGTTAGTGGGGCTAGGAAATGGGACATTTTCCAAACAAACAAGGTGAGCTGGGCTGGGCCGGGCCAGGCAGCTTGTTGTGGAATCCTGCTGTGGCCAGTGTATTGTAGTGCTGATCGTGTGGGGGCAATTGGTGCCTCAGATACTTTGACTGACTGCTTGCTCTCTGTAGTAGGCCTCTAGTCCAGTCTTTTTTAGTGCCCTGCTGCCCTCCATGTCTTTTACCATCCACAGCTAACCTGCGCACACTTCCCCTCTCCCCTCCCTCTTCCTCCTTCCATAAACACTTGCTGGTTTGGGTGTTGTTTATTTAGGGCGGTGGGTCACCAGGGGTGACTGCAAGCAACTGCTCTTCAGCCCCTTGTGTATCCAGGTTTTCTGGCGCAGCCCCCTGCGCCCCTTCCCTGGAACTAACTGCTGGAGAGTGGCGTAACACAAAATGTGGGGGCCCCCCTGCGAACCATGCTGAGGGGGCCCCCCCAGCTCAGCAAAAATTCATGGGTCGTGCCACACTTTGGGCCGGCCTAGATTATCACGCTTGCACAATACACATGAACGTGCTGCTGAAGGGGTATACTGCACACTGTACTAGGAGAAAGATATAAATATGTGTTTTAATACAATATACAGCACACTTTCTGAGAAAAATTGGCTAAAAAGCCAGAGTGTTTGCCATTGTTTTGTAGGGTAAAACCAATCCAATACATGCAAATCACCAACAGTGCACAGTGCACAGGAACATTAATGCTTTGCTATTAAAAATGCCATGCCACATTGAAGACATGTCCCACTGGCTGCACAATGTAGACCAGTGTAGACACATTATAACATTACAGTAAAGCATGCCAGGCCACATTTAGACATACCTAGACTGGTAGCGCAAAAATGCCAGTCGAAGCAATAACACTCATCAAGAAGAGAGCACACATTGAAGCCTGGGTCTCTGCTGCCTCTAACAACACGGCCAAACTCTTTAAAATCTGCATGAAACTGGTCAATCCTGTTGCGGTCTCACCTCTCCTGTTCCCTCCCAGACCCTCTGTATGGCTCTGGCCTCTCACTTCTCTGCTAAAACTCAAGACATCCTGTCCACAATCTCCTCTTCCTCTCCCTCTCTTGACCCCCTTTGGCCATCTCTACCTCTCCTCGTCCTTTCTCCTCTTTTTCTCTGACAACACCTGACAAGGTTTCTAGACAAGTCTGATCCATGGAAGTGATGTCCAAAAGGTGCTCCCATGCTCCTCCAGAACCATCAAGGACCATATTGACACCCTCGCTGCACCTTGGCCGATTTCTTTAATCACTCTTTCACCACTGGAACGTTCCCTCTCCCCTTAAGCACTCCCTTGTGCACCCACTCCTCAACACGCTATCTGTCGATCCTACCTGTCAGGAAAACTATCGCCCAATCTCCATCACCCCATTCCTGGGCAAACTCTTCGAAAAAAGCTGGCCATCTCCCAGAATCTGTTGGTTGTCTCCATGACCATCAGTCTGGCTTCAGAGCTGCCAGAGGCACCAAAACCTCTCTCCTGAACACCTGTGAAGATCTGCTCTCTAACCTTGATTCCAGCATTCCTTCTGTCCTAATCCTCCTTGATCTTTCCTCTACTTTCGACAGTGTCAACCATGCCATCCTGATAAATCGACTACGTGAAAACCTGGGCATCACGGATCAGGCCCTGGAGTGGCTGACCTTCCTCTTGGACTTCCCCTCCCAGGTCCAACTTGGTCCCTTTCTCTCTGCCACCTCTCTACCTGTGGCATTCCCCAGGGCTCTATCCTCTCACCCTTGTTTTTCAACCTCTACTTGGCCTCTTTGGCCTACCTTCTCCTCTAACTTTCAGTGTTATGGGGATGGCTCTCAGCTTTCCTTCAGGCTCCTCTCATCTCTTGCTCATTCCTGACTGTGTATCTGTGATTCAGGATTGGTGCACCGCCAATGATATCTACCTTAGTGCCATTAAGATGGAGATCCTCTCTCCTCGCATCTCGGATGTTGCCAAGAAGTCCTACTACCTACCAGCTGCTCCTCCTCAAAGGGACACTTCCCTTTCTCACTTTCCCCCAGAAGCTCTCTGTCTCCAGGGCGCTGTTTCTCTCTAGGCTGGACTACTGCAACAGCCTCTTTCTCAAGCTGCCTTCCTCTCTCCGCCCTCTGCAACTAATCCAGAACAGGACAGCAAGACTTATCCTTGGCCACAAGCCCAGGGATCATATCTCTACAGCCCTGAAATCTCTCCACTGGCTCCCGGTGGTTGCAATAATCAAGTTCAAGACCCTTTACATTGTCCACAAGGCTTTCTGTGGTCAGACTCACACTACATCCAATGCTCTCCTCCAAAATACCATTTTTTTCGAGCCCTTCCCCCGGCTACCTCCAACTCTCTAAGGGCTAGACGCGTCTTCAGGCAGAGAGTGGGGGGTAGATCTCTTTCCTCTGCAGATGCCTCTCTGTGCCTCCAAACTTTAGCGGACCACCTGATGTTCCGGAAGCAGCTCAAACCTTTCCTCTTCTCCTCTGCTTTCGCTCTCTCCCTCCCCTGCTGACCTACTTGACCTCCCCTGCTGACCTACCTGACCTACCTGTCTGCTGTACCGACTGGTTGCTTGGCTACCCTCAGAGTCTCACTGAGTCCATGCTCTTTCTTGATCTGTCACCCTTGCACTGCCTCCGGCCTACCACACACTTAGGGACTGTAACTGTAACCCTACAGTCCCTTGTCCTCCTTGCACTACCTAGAGCCTCACTGTCCTGGCTGCACTTACTCAGAGCATTACAGCCCTGTTTCCCCTCCCTTCTTCCTTGCACTTCCCCCTCCCTTTCCCCTTGCATTTCTCATTCTCGCACCTGCACGATTTGAATGACACAAGGCCTAGTAAGATCATTTGTCTTGTCCACCCTCTATCTTCACACCATTGCTTGTCGCACCAAGAAACACTTGTGTATAGGCATGTTATAATAGACTTATATCATATCATTTTATCACAGATGCTCACAAAAATATACAATGCTGCAGTAAGAAATGGCTATACTGGCAGCACCCAAATGACAATCTAGCCAGGTAATTACACTTAGCAGGACTGCTTTATCAGAAATGTGCAGTTAAAAAAAGGTCATAATAAACTGAGGAATAACTAGACTGGGTGCACCAAAATGCCTCTCTAGCCACGAATACCACATGTCATGCCTGCTGAGCCTGGACATGGACAACCATTATGATTTATCACACAATCCCACCGCCCACACATCCCCTCTCCCTCCCATGCCCTACCCCAACCTCCAAAATCAGCTCCTTGGCCCAGAATTACCTTCACGTCCCTCTTCCTTGTCCCAGAGCTTACATTTGAGGATCATTGCCTCATAGGTAAGTACTGGCATGAGGAAGAGTGGGATTAGGAGTAATGAATATACAGGTAGCTAAATCAGGCATTACCTCCATGTACCTCTACCTCATCCCAGTGCTTGTGTATGAGGCATGGTGCCTCATACCCAAGTACTGCCTCATACACAAGTACAGGGACAAGGAAGAATAGGGCTAGGACTAATGACGATTACCAATAAGTAATTAAGGCATTAAACACAAGTAGGGGCTTAACAATATTCAGTTGACTGGGCTTCAGCACTCACCCCCAGAAAATGTGGGCTATGTTGACTCAACCTGGCTGAACTTCAGAGCAGTTACCGGACAGAACAGGACACAGATGTTAAATGGCACCTGGGTTTCGCTGTTAACAAGGGCCCAGCCGTTACTAAAGTAAAGCATTTCACTGTTAGTACCTGCATCCAAACGCCAAATTTTTTAGGCAATTGAAATTTGATGCGGGTTTAGTACTTTCATGCCAGGGAAGTGATTGGAAGGGTAGAAAGGGAACAGGAGACTGTTCATTCTCACAACAGTTCATAAGTGGGTGCTTTTACACTTAAAGGAGAGAGTTAACTGCTTGTAACATTGAAGCTGCACTAGAATAGTCTCATTAAAATGCGTAAAGAAGTTAGATGCCGCCACACAAATAAGTTTGCTTCCCCCACCACCCGTGAAGTTAGTGCCTCTTCCAACATTTGAAGAATCATCCCCCGAAATGTAGGTTTTGTTGTGCCCCTGAACACGAGCACAAACACCATTCACCATATACATGCATGCACGCCCAGCCATCCTTACATTTAAGTGTGCACTCTTTCACCATACAGGCACACCCAGGCAGGCATTCACACATTTAAGTGTGCACCCTTTCACCATACACGCACACACGCACACCCAGTCACCCATATATTTGTGTGCACCCTTTCACCATACACTCACACACGTAGCCACCTCCACATTTAAGTGTACACCCTTTCACAATACACTCACACACCTCATTGGTTTGAGGGTCGCCCTATTACTAAAAAATAAATTGGGCCTCAGTATAAGTTTGCTGGTCTGGTAACAACGGTACCAGTAAGCTTGCCGGTACCATTGTTACCAGACAGGCAAACTACGAGTTCTGCTCCCGGGTGCCTTCCCGCCCGCCAGGTCTGACCTGGCGGGCGTACCGCCACCCGCGAGCAGAGCATGTCGGATGCACCGGCACCATTATGAATGGTGCTGGTGCATCCAAGCTCCCCATTCCCATTGAACACTATGAGGATCAAATGAGAATGGGGAGAATTTTTTCCGGCCCCCACGAACGGTCAATTACCGGTAACTGCCCATTCGCAGGTGCCAGAAAAAAGTGCAAGTTTGGCGGCAGCCTAACGGTTTTACCGGCAAGGCTACCGCCAAACTTGGAATGATGCGGATTGTCTCTTTTTGAAATCACTCTGACTTCATAAAGAAGTTATTTCTGCTAAGGACCGAACCATAACTGAAATCATTTCTTTATGAAGGCAGAGTGACTTAAAAAATAAACTATTTCTTTATTAATTCAGAGGACTCCCCCAACCCATGACATGAAGGCCTCCAGCCTGGGGTCTTCTATGTCGTGGGGCAGGAGGAGCCCTCTGACTTCAAAAAGAAGGTTTCTTTTTGTGGTCACTCTTGAAAACATTATTTTTTTTCATTTTTTTTTCAAGTGGGCCCCCCTCCCAGGCATGTGTGTGATTTACGTGGCTGTGAAAGCTGTGTCTCCCCTTTCTCTTTTCTTCCCTCCACACTCTCCTCACCTGAGTCCTCAGAGTCACCGGTGTTCTGTAGGTTTCGCCGGCTCAGGTAATCCCGTTGTTTTTTAGGTAGCACTTGCCTGTCTCGGTGAGAAGCCACAGTGACCGCTGACTGGACAGCCGTCCTGGGACCCCTTGACCGGGAACAGGCCGGACAAGAAAGGGAAAAACCCACAAGTGGGAAAAAACCCTTAGGAAGTTCTGGTAAAGAGGAGTGGGACGAATCGAACTGGAAGCTGATGCGTGATCCACTGGTTAGAACTCAGGAGGGATATCCAATGCTCCAAAGAATGGTGGAAGGAACCAGGCCACGGATAAGTTGGGAGCGGTGAGAGAAAGAGAAAAGAAAACTGATGGACAGAGAAAAAAGGAAAACTGGAGAGCCGCGAGAGAAAAGAGCGGCAAAGCGAAAGGATAAAAATAGCACGCCCGCCGCCGGAGCGGCGAGTCTAGAAAGAGAAAAAACGAAGAAGAGCCGAAGGATCGGCAAGTACAAAATGCTGCAAAAAGCAAAAAACTGCCGCTGTAATCAAACAGCGAAATAGGTAAGAGGAAAAGAACTCCTATACCAAAAATGAGGAGTGAGCAAGCAAAGGAGACCCGCTGCAAGTCGAGGCTAGCAGAGGGCAACGCTGGAGAGCGCAAAAACACGAGCCGCTGGAGAGAGCGCCAGCAACGGTTGAAACGCAGCGACTGTCGGGCTTGGATGACAGATAAACTGCCGGCAGTGCTGTGATTGGTGGTGGTAGGTACTAGATACAAAGAAAGGACTAAATGGCTCTACCTGCCGGAGAGCCTCCAACGTGGAAGGAGCCGCCATCCGCGGTAGCGGTTGCGGATGACAGTATGACCCCCTCCCCACCTAACCGCCCCAGGCTTCCCCGGATAGCGGCGGTGAAAAGTAGCCAATAACCTTGGTGCATGAACCTGAGAAGCCGGTTCCCATGAGTCCTCCGACTCCGGGTATCCCTTCCAGGACAGAAGGTACTCAAG
Organism: Ambystoma mexicanum; assembly: GCF_040938575.1. Lineage (NCBI taxonomy): Eukaryota > Metazoa > Chordata > Amphibia > Caudata > Ambystomatidae > Ambystoma > Ambystoma mexicanum. The sequence continues at coordinate 387,472,084 of NC_090936.1, forward strand.
ACGTCCACGATAATACCTGGAATCACGGATCTTAGATACCTCATATTCCTCAGGCTCCGAGGACTTTGCTAGTATAGATCTGGGGATAGTTCTCTGGTGAAGATCGGGATGGTAAGGTTTGAGAAGAGAGGAATGAAAGACCGGGTGAATGCGGTGAAGAGAGGAAGGAAGCCGAAGGCGGAAAGCTACAGGATTCACTTTAGAGAGAATAGTGAAAGGTCCCAGAAAACGAGGAGACAGTTTAGAAGGCCTTGTCCATCTAGGTAGAAACTTGGTGGATAACCACACCTGATCCCCTGGCTTCCAAACAGGACATTCTTTCCGATGTTGATCGGCACTGGATTTCGTCCGTCTTCTGCTAATCTCTAAACTCCGCATAGCAGAGGTTTGGGCCTCCTTGATATTTCCTAATACCTCTTCCACTGTAGGGGAGTTAGTATAACTGGGAACCTCCGGAAATACTGCACGAGGGTGAACCCCGTAAGTGCAGTAGAAAGGAGAGAGTTCTGTCGAGGAATGTCTAGTATTGTTGTATGAGAATTCCGCTGTGGGAAGCAGCGATACCCAGTTGTCCTGATGTTGAGAAATATAACACCTTAAGTATTGTTCCAGTGTTGCATTAAGGCGTTCCGTCTGACCATTGGTCTCTGGGTGAAAACCTGAAGACAGAGCTCTTTCAATGCCCAAACGGTGGCAGAAGGCGGTCCAAAACTTTGAGATATACTGACTTCCCCGATCCGAGATTATCTTATCGGGAAGACCATGTAGCTTGAATATATCTCGAGAGAAAACCTCCGCCATCTTAGCAGCAGTGGGCAGACCAGGAAGGGGAGAAAAATGAGCCAACTTTGAAAAAGCGTCTACTGTGACCATGATGCAGGTACAGGATTCCGAAACAGGCAAATCAACTATGAAATCGGTCGATATAAGACCCCAAGGGCGCGTTGGAAGTTTGACCTGAGTGAGCAGACCCAATGGTTTTCCTAGGCGGTACTTGGCTCTGGCACAAATTGGACAAGTGTTGACATACTCGTATGTCTCCTTTCTAGCATTTGGCCAAAGAAATGTTCTAGAGAGAAGTTCCAAAGTACTCTCAGGTCCTCTATGGCCGGCCGAGCGAGAGTCGTGACTCCACTTTAGAATTCTCGAACGAAGAGGACCCGTGGGGATGTAAAATTTCTGTTTGTAGAATAACCAGTCACCTCTTTGTTGAAAAGGAGAGGTGTTACGTAGGGGTATTTGAAGTCTTTCCTGAGTGAGGGCAGTCTTCACTTCTTTGAGGAAAGAACCAACCAAGGCCAGAATTTGGTTGCGTTTGAACATGGATTCCCTCTTTACTTCCAAGTGTTCCTTGGTAGAGTCTTTGCGGGATAAGGCATCCGCCAGACTGTTCTGGGATCCCGGGATATACGAGACTTGGAATTCAAACTGTGCGAAGTGATGTGCCCACCTGGCCTGTCTGGAATTTGAACATTCCAATTCTTGTAATACCTTGAGGTTCTTGTGATCGGTCCTAATCAGAAAAGGATGTCTGGCTCCTAGCAGGAGATGGCGCCACTCTTCGCAGGCTAGTTTCATGGCCAGAAGTTCTTTCTCCAGTACCGAATAGTTGAGCTGGCTGGGAGAAAGGGTCTTTGACATGTAGGCTACGGGGTGTTCCGCTCCTTGGATAAACTGGAGAAGCACCGCTCCTACAGCTACCGCAGACGCGTCCGTTTCCAGAACAAAAGGTTTTGATTGATCCGGATGCTGGAGAATGGGAGCAGTACAGAACAATCTTTTGAGAAAGTTGAAGCTTTTCTCTGCTTCCTCAGACCAAAAAAAAGGAATAGCCTCCTTCTTGAGTAAGCGCGTAATCGGGTATACTACCTCTGAAAAGTCTGAAATGAATCTGCGGTAGTAGTTGGCTAGTCCTAGGAATCTCTGGACTTCTCGGACTGAAGTAGGAGCTGGCCAATCCAGAATCGCATCCACCTTGGTTTGGTCCATGGCCACCCCTTCCTCTGAAAGAATGAATCCGAGATAGTGAACTGAGGATACTGCAAATTTACACTTCCCGCTCTTGACTAGCAACTGATTTTTCTGAAGGCGAGACAGTACTTGTGTGACATGTTGAACGTGTTCCTCCTGGGTAGGGGAGAAAACCAGAATGTCATCGAGGTAGATGATGACTGAGACTGACAGCAGATCAGAGAATAGCCTGTCCATGAACCTTTGGAATATAGCCGGTGCATTCACTAGGCCGAACGGCATTACTCTGTACTCAAACAAACCGAATGGAGTTCGAAAAGCCGTCTTCCATTCGTCCCCCTCGGTGATGCGAAGCAAATGATACGCATTTCGGAGATCCAATTTTGTAAATATTCGAGCCCCTTGTACTGCCTCAATAATGTCGGTTATGAGTGGCATGGGATACCGGTCACGGATTGTAACCTTATTGAGGCCCCGGTAATCGATACAGGGTCGAAGATCAGTCGAGTCTTTTTTCTTAATGAAGAACAGGGAGGCGCCAGCAGGCGACTTCGAAGGTCTAATAAGACCGTTCTCCAAGTTGGTATCTAGATAGACTCTTAATGCCTTCTTCTCGGCCTGAGAGAGAGAGAACATGCGCCCAAATGGTACCAGTGCATTAGGTTCGAGATCGATTGCACAGTCTTCTGGTCTATGGGGAGGTAGCTGAGCGTGAAGGTTCTCTTGAAATACCCCGAAATATCTTGCACAGAAACTAGGAAGCGCGTGAATACCTATATGATCCTTGGAGAGAACTCTGATAGACTGTTGATCCGCCCTGGTATCGGGAGGAAAACAGTGTACCGAACAGTAAGTAGAGCAAAAGCTTAGTCGATTTTCCGTCCAGTCGATATACGGATTATGCCTGCGCAGCCAGGGAATGCCTAAGATTATGGGGAAATGTGCGGCTCTAATGATGTCGAACTGCAGGTTTTCTGTGTGTTGGTTGATGACCATGGAGAGTTGTTCAGTGGTATGAGTGATTAATCCGGATGACAAAGGTGTACCGTCCACTCCTTCTACCTTCTGACCCACCTTCCGTACTATCCGTGTGAGCCCCATCTTGTCTGCCCACAGAGTGTCCACGAAGTTTCCGGCCGCTCCACAATCCAATAAGGCTAATGTTTCTACCAGTCTTCCATTCAAATTCAAGGTAACAGATAGTACCATCAGTCTGGAATCCTCTTGGGATTCTGACGCTGATACCGAAAGTGTGACATAGGGACGCTGAAAAAGATCTGAATACCCCCGGCTGCCCGTCCCTATTGGCGCCGAGGGTAATCGTTTCCCACCTTCTTCTCCGGTACTTCAGAGCAGTCCTTCAGTACATGTTGATCGGAACCACAATAGGCGCACAACCCATTTTCTCTTCTTCGCCTTCTCTCCGCTGACGATAGAGGTGCTCTGGTAGCTCCGATCTGCATCGGTTCTTCGCTTGGAGTAGAGGTGAATCGTCCAGAAGGAGAGTGTGAAGGAGGGTTCATGAGATTTCCTGGTCCTCTTTGTTTCCTGCGTTCTGTCCTTCTCTCTTGGAGACGGTATTCAATGTGGAGCGCGGCAGCAAGTAAGTCTGGAAATGTGGGAGAGCGTGGAGATCTGGCTAACTCATCTTTGATCTCCTCTCTCAACCCTCTTCGGAATACAGCGTATTGTGCTTGTTCGGACCATCCTGCTCCTGCCGCCAGTGTCTTAAAAGAGGAAATATATGACAGCACATCCAGTGCACCCTGTCGTGCATCCAGCAGGTCCTCACCTGCAGTAAAAGATAGTTCAGGTCGCTCGAAAGTCTGTTTCAATAGGTTCTGGAAACCTGAGCAATCCTGTAGAATAGCATTGCTGCTCGTAACTAGCGGAGTAGCCCAGGCTAAAGCATTCCCTGTCATATTGGAGATCATGAAACCTACTCTGGCTTGATCTGTAGAGAAGGTGTGTGGTCTGAAGGTAAAATATACATTGCAGGCTTCCAGGAATTCCTTCACCCTTTTAGGTGAGCCATCAAATCTTCCTGACGAAAGAGTCATAGGAGGCAATTCCGGAGGATGTGAGGGTTCCCGGACCGCTACCATTTGCTTTAGAAGGGCATTCTCCGACTTTACCCCCTGTAATTCCAGTGACATGGCCTGAAAAGCCTTCCATAATTCTTGGACTTGTTCTTCGGCAGACATCTTGGTCCTAGATGGCGTTTCAATCTGTGATTTACGTGGCTGTGAAAGCTGTGTCTCCCCTTTCTCTTTTCTTCCCTCCACACTCTCCTCACCTGAGTCCTCAGAGTCACCGGTGTTCTGTAGGTTTCGCCGGCTCAGGTAATCCCGTTGTTTTTTAGGTAGCACTTGCCTGTCTCGGTGAGAAGCCACAGTGACCGCTGACTGGACAGCCGTCCTGGGACCCCTTGACCGGGAACAGGCCGGACAAGAAAGGGAAAAACCCACAAGTGGGAAAAAACCCTTAGGAAGTTCTGGTAAAGAGGAGTGGGACGAATCGAACTGGAAGCTGATGCGTGATCCACTGGTTAGAACTCAGGAGGGATATCCAATGCTCCAAAGAATGGTGGAAGGAACCAGGCCACGGATAAGTTGGGAGCGGTGAGAGAAAGAGAAAAGAAAACTGATGGACAGAGAAAAAAGGAAAACTGGAGAGCCGCGAGAGAAAAGAGCGGCAAAGCGAAAGGATAAAAATAGCACGCCCGCCGCCGGAGCGGCGAGTCTAGAAAGAGAAAAAACGAAGAAGAGCCGAAGGATCGGCAAGTACAAAATGCTGCAAAAAGCAAAAAACTGCCGCTGTAATCAAACAGCGAAATAGGTAAGAGGAAAAGAACTCCTATACCAAAAATGAGGAGTGAGCAAGCAAAGGAGACCCGCTGCAAGTCGAGGCTAGCAGAGGGCAACGCTGGAGAGCGCAAAAACACGAGCCGCTGGAGAGAGCGCCAGCAACGGTTGAAACGCAGCGACTGTCGGGCTTGGATGACAGATAAACTGCCGGCAGTGCTGTGATTGGTGGTGGTAGGTACTAGATACAAAGAAAGGACTAAATGGCTCTACCTGCCGGAGAGCCTCCAACGTGGAAGGAGCCGCCATCCGCGGTAGCGGTTGCGGATGACAATGTGCTAGTGGGCCCCTCCGCACCGCCGGGGCTGCGGGGGCCCCTGTTACGCCAGTGCTGCTGGAGCGGCATTTTTTCACTCTTTTGCCTACTTCTCTGGACGTGGTTTATCCCATGACTGTGACTTAGTCTTATGACCTCAGCGAAAGTACGCTTGCGACCCTTTGCTGACTGCGCCTGGACCTTTGCCTGGGGCACTGAAATTACTATCTTCAACTGCCTCAACGTTACCATCTCATCAGGTTGTCCAACTCTCTGCCTTTCCTTGTACTGGTACCTACGTTGTTCTCCTACTACCACCTGCTGCCGACTTCGTGCCATCGTCCCTGGACCTCCAAAACTGATCGCCACTGCAGCTGACTTTTAGAACTTTTTTCCACGCTTCCCGTGTTTGGTGACTGGGGCAGTCACATGTTTCTATGTGACTGCTATTTTAGCAGTCTCCTTGGACATCTTTAGCCCTGGGCAGCCCTCTCTTAGCGTGACTCCTAGTGAAAGGCTTTGATTTTCATTATTTATTCTGTTTGTGGCAAACCATGTGCCGGCTAGTCACTTACTTTTTTACTTTTTTACTTTGCATTCCTCTTTCTACTTTTATGTCTCGTCCTGTCCCATCTAGGACAACCTATCACACTTCTGCAGTGCTACCTTCTGCCCGTCTACGTAATGCTTCTAATCTGTCTTCCCCTCTCATTTCTCCTGACACTCTTCCACAATTCCACATTGGTCTCTTAAATGCTCATTCCATCGGTAATAAATCACACACTATTCTTGACCTTTTTCTTTATTCTAATTTCCATTTTCTGTGTCTAACTGAAACTTGGGTCACCCATGACAATTCTGTAATCCCTGCTCGTCTTCACACTCCTACTTCTTTCTTCCATACCCCAGACCACTTAAGCATTGGGTAGGCAGAGGAGGGACACTGGAATTCTCTTTAATTTCTCCTGGACTCTCTGATCTCCCCTTCATAATCTTACTAATTTTCCTTCTTTCGAATATAATTTTTCCTCCTTTTCTAATACCTTTCCCGTCTCTCTTCTTGTTGTTTATTGTCCCCCTGGCCCACCTACAGATGTTTTTCAACATCATGATCTTCTTTTTTCTCATCTTCTTCTGTCTTCCTCCCCTTTCTTTCTCTTTGGGGATTTTAATCTTCCTGCTTCTAATTCTTCCCTCCCTTTGCTGCTTCCTCTTGCTGACTCGTATCACTTGCATTTTCTTTGTTCTCCCTCATCTCATCAGTCTTGCTCCTGCCTTGACTTAATTTTCTCATCTTCTTCCTCTCCTCCTCTTGTTTGCTCTTTTCTTTTTTATGCTTGAGATCACTTACTTCTTTCTTTTTCCCTTTCTCCCTCCCTTCCGCCTGTTCCTCCTTCAAATACCTTTATGTGTTGTAATCTTTCTTCCTGTGACTCCCCACCCTTTCTCTTGTCATTGTGCTCTTTTCTTCCTCCAATTTTGCTATTTTCCTCATTTTCTCCTGACTTAGCTACTAGTACTCTACACTATAAAATCTGTTTTGGATTCTACTTTTCCTTTATATTCTTTTTCCCTTACTTGTAAAACTCCACAGAATTGACTCACTTCTAGTCTCATTTTCCTTCCCCGTAGTTTGTGTAAAGCCGAGTGACTCTGGAAAAGTTCTCACTCCCCATCCCATCTTGCTACACTTTCAATGCTCCACTCTTCTTTTGATTCAGCCTTGCATATTGCTAAGAAATCTTATTTCTCTGAACGCACACTTTCTTTATCTCACCACCGTCGTCGTCTCTAACAGCTTCTGCACAATATCCTCTTTTCAAAATCCCATGATCCTTCTGCACTCTCATTACTTTCTTCTTCTGATTTTGCAAACTCCTTTACATCGAAAGTAGCTAATCTTTGCTTTGCTTTTACCTCCTCTTCTTTTCCCCCTGCTCCTCTTCCTTTTTCTCCCTTAACTTACTCCTTTGCATCTTTTTTTTCCCTTATGGATCAAGACGCTTCTTCTCTCCTGGTTCGTGCTCATCCTACTGCTTCTCCTTCTGACCCTCTTTCTTCCGCTCTTATTCCTCAAGTAATGACCCATCTTCTTACTTATCTTACTTCTCTCATTAACTCTTCTTTTGTGCATTCTTGTTTCCCTGTGGCTTTTAAGCATTCATGAATGCTCCCTATTCTGATAAAAACGGCCCTGTACCCATCTTTGCCAGCTAATTTGCATCCTGGTTCTCTTCTACCTTTTCTCTCTAAAATTCTTGAATGGGCCATACTCAGATAACCTGTTACTTGAGCCTCCACTCACTTCTTCCACCCTTGCAGTCTGGTTTCTGCCCCTCTCATTCCATCAAAACAGCCCTTCTTCAAGTATCTAGTTCTCTTCTTTCAGCCCGCCACTCTAAGTGTTCTTCTATACTTATTCTTCTTGATCTGCCTGCGGCATTTGACACTGTGAATCACTCTCTTCTTATTTCCTCTCTTTCCACTTTAGGTATTTCTGGGTCGGTTCTTGTATGGTTTTGTTCATTTATTTCACAACAAACCTATTCTGTCACTTGGGCTGAACACTCTTCTTCCTAACTCCTTCTTCTGTATGGTGTCCCCCAAGGTCCAGCACTTGTTTCTCTTCCTTTCTCTCTCTGTACTGTTCCTCATTCGGCCCTTATCTCCTCTTTCCAGCTTTGTTTTCATCTTTACGCTGATGACACCCAGATATTTCTCCCTTTCTCTTCCTTTGATTCTGCTTTGCACTCCACTGTTTCTCACTGTCTCTTAGCTCTTCAGAACGGGATATCCTCCCACTTTCTGCATCTTAATCCCTCAAAAACGGAGGTTCGGTTTTTCCTCTCTTTTACTATCTCTCCTACGCTACCCCCTCCCTCTCATTCTTTTCCCCATCATCTCTCTCTTTTTCATTTTCAGCACACAACCTCAGCTTCGTCTTTAATCCTTCTCTTACTTTCTCTCTTCATATGTCCTCTATTGCTAGCTCCTGTCCCTATGCCTTGTTTAACATTTGCCACGCCTGACCTTTCTTTTCACACTACTAAACTTCTTGTTTTTCTCGTCTTTTTCTGTATTGACTACTGTTCATATTTACTGTTTGGTCTTCCTGCTTTTCCCTCTTTGTTCTATCTATAATTCTTCTGTTTGTCTTCTTTTCTCTTTACCCCCTTGATCTTCTATTACATCTTCCCTGCTCTCAATTTCACTACTTCCTTTCGAATCCTGTCTCTTGTATCACTTTCTTTCGATTGTCTTCAAATACTCCTGTGGCTTGGCCCCGCCCTATCTTTCCTCCCTACTCTCCTTCTATGTCTCTTCACGTCCCTTAGAATCTCAGAATCTATTTCTTCTAACTTTTTGTAAACCTTCCTGTGCCTTGTCTCGTTCCACTCTTTTTCTCTTTTGGCTCCTAAGCATTAGAATGCCCTTCCTCTTTAACTTCGGTGCTCTTCATCTCTTTGCATGTTTCAAACAAATCTTAAACTCTACCTTCTTTCGTGTCTTGCTTCTTAAAAAAAAGAACAATTTTTTCCTTATCTTTTTCTCTGTTGATGTAACCTGTATTCATTTGTATCCTTTTGATTGTACTGTTTTTGAATTCTTTTATTGTTGAGCGTTTTTGGCGAAAGGCGCTCTATACATTTAATTAAATACAAATACAAATACAAACAGTCTCTATCTATGAATGCACTGCTCACTTTTATAGACGCATAAATCGATTCTTCTGCAGGTAGATGTTTGTTAAAATTATTTAATGAACATGTGTGACTTTTTCACTGATACTTTGCACCAGTGCAATTTTTGCATGGTGTTGGCACTATGTCAAACGGGAAATTAGATCGTACCTCCTATTGCAACAAATATATGTATATTGGCCTATGCCAAGCTACTTATAAGCCACTTGCGAAGAAAATCCATGTTGCAAGGTCCTGACCTTAGAATCAATGTAAGCCGCCATTTTAGGTCAATCCGCCATTTTAGGTTCTCTCTGTAAAGTCACCCTGTGAGTTAAAATGGTGGACGATGTCATTCTGAAATACAGTATGGCCGTCTTGACCTCTGTGTGTAACTAATATGTAACTTGCCTGCAGGCTACTTGTTGGGGTCGTGAACTGAGACCTTGTCCTTCGCTGACCTGTGTGTAAAGGATTACTTGCGCCAATGAAACTAATCAGCAAGCATATGTTAAGAACAATGTATCCAAATACTGAACTAAGAACACTTATTTAAATACATTGTATTAATGTATGAGAAGACCTTTAAGAGAAATCCTAAAATACACTGTTACCGTGTAGGCTTGTTGGTGAATGTATTAAAGGCAATCTATATGCATATAGTGGTGTGAACCAAGCATGAACCCTAGATCAGTAATGTATTAGAGGAATATTAACCCGAAGTAGGGTTGGACATCATGTTTGCAAATGGTATAAAAGAACGACGAATTCTAATGTACAGCGTCTCTCACTGAACACACTGAACCACGCTGGAGTTCGTTGTGTTGTACTGAGGGCCGATAGCTATCTGTTACCTTTTTTCTCTGTAACTGTTCAGTATAAATTAAAGATCTTTGTATGTTCCTTTTTAACCCGTGTTCAGTGAATTTCCTTTGGGGTATTCAGCCTCGATATTTTGATTTTGTTTTCACAGTTGGCGCCGAATAGGGACCCTCAAGATTGATGCCGGATTGTCGAAGGTTGACACACGCTATTGGACCGGATCAGACGGTGTGACAAAATAAGGGGCCTCTTCTGAACGAGACGCGACACCTCAGCAGCGCTTCACGACCTGATCCCTGGATGATTAGCTTGTGGTCCGAGACAGCATCTTGACGAGGGTCCACTTATCGAGGCGGGCAGATTTGTCGAAATCACCAAACACGAGGTAAGATTAGTTAGGGAAGATTCTTTGTAATCCAATCGGACCTCCTTAGGATTGATCAGGTGAGTCATGACCCGATTCTTAAATATCCTGATAATTTGATTTTGGCGGATTGTATCTGCAGACACAATTATTGACCAGGTAACACCAATAATTTGATATGCCTGGGAAATTGTCTACCTGCTTAAGGGCGTTGTTCCGCAGCGATAGACAATCTTTGGAATTTAGCTGTCCAGCACCACAGGAGGGGTCGCCGGCATGTACTATGTACTGTAGGCATGGCATTGGAAGTATAGTGTTTAATGATATTTAGCACAGACAAACCAGACATGCCTCCGAACTTCAGTGGCCAATCAATGGTAGTTTTGAAATCCCTCGTATTGAGTATTTAGAGTCGATTCTATTAAAGAAAAAAGCTAGACCTGCAGCATTCGATGTTTTGCAGAAATGGAAAAAAGAAGCTTTGCAGCAACTTAAGAGTAGAGAAAAACATGTGCACCGTCATAAAATGAAGGCCGAAAAAGCATTATTGTATGACCAAGATAAATATTCTGAGTCGACTAGGAATATGGATAGGGCTTTCTCACTTGGAATTCAGAAAATGTATCCTTCTAAAGACTCATGTTTCCGATGAGTTTATCGACAAATTGTTAAATGAACAAAGGCCTGCTGCCTCTGCGCCACCTCTGTATGTTCCTCTTCCCGCTGCTTTGCCTCTTCCTGTTGTTCCTGCTCATCCTAATGTCCCTCTTCCTCCAGTTACTGTTCCTCCACCTATTCCTCCACCCCTTCCTATTGCACCAGTAAGAGTACCTCCATTGAATTTGCCTGCCCCTCTCTTCCAAGTGGTCCTGTGCCGCTTGTAGTCGATCAGGGTGCGGGGTCAAGGGTTGTCACTCGCAATACTGTACCGCCAGAGAAGAAACGGTATTTGATTGCATGGGCTAAGCATTGTATGGAGAGAGATGATCAAACTAATGTTTTTGCCACACTTTTTAGTATGGATAATTTTCCTGAGAAAAATGTTTGTATTGAAGGTTTAGGGATTCATTTATGTGTAATGTGGGGCAAATTAAATAATACAGATCTCCCGCAAGGGTTAAGGGATCTAAACACTTTAGCGTTTTCAAGAGAAACTGTGGAGAAAGTAAATGAGCATGTCGAGAGGTTATTTGAGTATAGAAAGGAGTTGGAAAGGTTACAGAATGAGGATGACGAGGGGGAAAGTATGTATGTACAGAAACAGTTCCTTCCTTGTCGAAAATCGATATCTGAGGAAGCACGAATTTGTACGAAAGACGCGCTTAGATGGATTTCAGATATGTCGATAACAATGTCTATAACTTCAGTTGAGGTATATGACACGTACAGTCAGTATACGCCAGAAATGCAGAGGAAAGTGATACAGGTAATGATAGAGTACCTACAGGATGATTGTGTAAAGAGAAAGATTAGTTGTCCCACAGAGTTATTGAGTATTTATAAAAGAGCTTTTCACTTGACACTTCTTAGACTGCTTTAGCGCTCGACTTAGCTCTGTTGCTTAGTAAGCGTTCGGAGTTGCCTACTTCTCGGTTGCCTATGAGAGAGGTTCCTCCCACATTTGTCGCAAAGGTTGAGATTGCGGCCGATGCTGCGGCGGGTACAGTCGCTGTGAACATTCCTGCACATTATGTATCGCAGTTTGTTCATGTCCCGTTCTCAAGACAGGAAGTGAATACTATTAGACAATCTATTCCTGATATTAGGAAAAATCCGACAGGATTCTATAAAGAAATAGAGTCCGTCTTGCAGTCCTCAGTGTTCACCCTAGGCGATATTGATTTGTTATTTCCTGTACTACTGCCTGTAGATTTGTGGAAACAAGTTAGGACTATAGACGACGTACCAGGGTTGGGAGATACATGGGCGAACATAACTAGATTCGATGGAGAAAGGCCAGCTGGTGAAAGACCGCCCCAGGTAATACTAACTTGCCTGATAGAATTATTACAAAATTGAAAACCATAATGGAATTGAGCTGCCACGCATTCCCCAGTATAAGATTTCAGTTGAGGGCGAGCGAGCTTTGAAATGCATTGTTCCCGATTTTGTGCATCGCGGGTTGACTGAGGAAATTTCAGGAAGTTTGTGCAATAGTCCAATTTTACCCGTGTACAAAAAGGCGATAATGCAATTCCATTCCGGTCATAATTGATTTACGTGCCATTAATAAAGTCGTCGCTCCGCAATTTCCAATTGTGCCTCATGTGATGACAATATTAACCATGATTCCAGCTACAGCTACTTACTTTAGTGTTGTGTATCTGAAGAATGCTTTCTTTAGTATTCCTATACACAAGGATAGTAGATACTTGTTCGCGTTCACCTTAAGGGGACGCTCGTTCACATTTACTCATGCACCTCAAGGGTATACAGTGAGTCCTAGCATCTACAGTAGGGCTTTGAAAGAACAGCTTGATACCCTTGAATTGCCCTCTACTTGTACATTGCTTCAGTATGTTGATGACCTGCTTTTAGCTGCAGACTCTGAGAGCGCCTGTAAGGAGGGCGCTGTGTTGTTGCTTATTCATCTAGCTAAACATGGTCACAAAGCTTTGCTTAAAAAGTTTCAATATTGTTGCCAGGAGGTCGCGTATTTAGGCTATCTCCTGTCAAAGGAAGGAAGAAGATTGACACCTGAAAGAATAAAACACATTTCTGGCATGTCTGTCACAAATACACAGAAGGAAGTTAGAGCCTTGATAGGTATGGCTTCTTACTGTAGGTTGGGGATCCCAAACTTCTCACTACTGATCAAACCGATGTTGCTTTGACAAAGAAGGGCATTTCTTTGCCATTGCCGTGGAACACAGAGCACCAGCAATCGTTTGACTTGCTCAAGACTGCATTATGCTCGGCACCAGTTTTGGGCACACCAAACTATGAAAAGGCCTTTGTGTTGTTTGTACATGATTGTGATGGATGTGATTTGGCTGTATTAACGCAGGAACATGGAGGGAAGAATAGGCCGTGCGGTTACTTTTCTTCCACACTTGATCCTTTAGCATGCGCTTTGCCAAGATGTTTTGCGAGCTGTCGCTGCTGCTGAGTCTGTGAAACAGAGTGAGGGAATGGTCCTAGGCCATGATCTAACCCCGATGGTGCCTCACTCTGTAGATGTTCTACTGAACCGAACCCAAACGCTACACCTCACTTCCGCATGGTTGACGAGTTATGAATTGATCTTGTTTGCTCCTCACATCCAAATTAAGAGGTGTTGTGTTCTTAATCCGGCTGAACTCCTACCTTTCCCGCAAGGTACTGCTTGCGGCGATGAAGAGTCACATTACTGTCTGTATACTACCGAACAAGAGACAAAGGCTAGAATTTATTTGAAAGACACTCCTTTGAATAATATGCAAGGAGAGCTGTTTTGTGATGGCTCCTGCTTCAAACTCCCGGATGGTACATCCACAGCTGCTTATGCAATCACCATATTAAGCACGGTCATGGAAACCAAGAGAATCACGCATAACTCTGCGCAGGCCGCAGAGATTATAGCATTGACCCAAGCTTGTGAACTTTCAGAAGGGCTTACAGTAAACATATATACTGATAGTCATTATGCCTTTGGGGTGCTTCACAACTTTGGGAGACTTTGGTCAGAGAGAGGGTTCTTAACTTCACATGGCACAAAAATCCAGCATGGCTCCCTAATAGTACACCTACTCTCAGTGCTTGCGCCCCCTATTCAGTTAGCTGTCATAAAATGTGCAGCACACCGAAAGATTACAGATGACATAGGAAAAGGGAATGCTTTCGCTGATCAAATAGCTAGACAAACTGCTACCGATCTCTTTACGGAGATGTATTTTTCAAGGGAGACTGTAAATGCCTATGTAATGGACGAGGGTGTTGGGTCTGTATGGGATATCCAAGTTGATGCCACGTTAGAAGAATCCAAGAGGTGGGCCGAAGGCTTGGGGAAACTCGATGATGACGGGTGTTGGGTGGACATAGTTGAAGGGAAATGGCTACTCCCTGACACTTATGTAATGATGATGGTCATCATGGCCCATGGTCCTATGCATATATGTGCCCAGAAAGTCACGAAAATGTTAGAGAAAGTTTGGGCAAATGACAAAATTTCGAAAATCGCCCAGCGCTATGTTCAGGACTGCATGATTTGCCTACAACATAATGTGGGAAAGGGGACAGCAACTCCAAGGGGAAGTTTTGGGCCACCCTCTGTCCCCTTCGAAGTCATCCATTTCGACTTTATTGAAATGGAACGGTGCAATAATATGAAGTCTGTAATAGTGGTCATCTGTGCTTTTAGTAAATGGGTTGAGGCTTTCCCTGTCAAAGATGCTACAGCCATGACTACTGCGAAAACCATGTTAAAAGAATAATTCCCGCGGTTCGGGCTACCAAGAGTCATCTGGTCGGACAATGGTCCACATTTTGTCGTTGCTGTAATTCTGCAGATTTGTGCAGCTTTACAGATCGACAAACGGTTCCATTCAGCCAGACACGCTCGGAGCGCCGGACTAGTAGAAAGACACAATGGTAGCATAAAGAACAAGCTCGCTAAGACATGTGCCGGCACTAAATTAAAATGGCCGGACGCCTTACCGATCGTGTTATCAGCCATGCATACAACCCCTCAAACTAAGACTGGGCTCTCTCCATTTGAGGTGGTAATGGGGAGACCTGCCAATATCTGGAACCTTCCTAAATGTAGATCTTTGAGAAATGTTGAAAATGTATTACTTTCAGATTATTGCAGCCAGTTGACTAAAAACCTGTATTTGATTTATCACCAGGTGCGAGAGGCTTTACCTGTGCGATACAAGGGCCCGGGACACAGCATACGGCTGGGAGCTGGGTGCTCATCCAGGCATTTGAGCGTTCTTCCTGCCTTGCACCTCGCTGGTGGGGCCCATTCCAGGTCCTTTTGGTCACACAGACCGCGGTGCAGGTTTCTGGCAGAAAGACCTGGATCCACGCGTAGCACGTCAAGAAACTTCCTCACCCAGTGCCACACGATACAGAAGAAACAGAACCCCTCACTAACGCTGCAACCAACGATTCCAAAGCAGTAGATAGTGTTGAGAGTGTATCGGTGAATCTTTCTGAGCCCGTGAGGCTTGAGAAACCTGCCATTTTGTCTCCAAAAGTTTTGCTTCCGGAAACTGTTGTTTCAAATTCGGCAACTTCACTTGTTTCCGATACGTTGCTTCCAACGGGAAGTGACAACACATTGTTTCCGGATCAATCAGTACCGGAAAAGCAAGCTACAATCTGTGTCCAAGAAAATAGACTTATGGCATGGTTTTGCTGTGCATCTGATAGACTTACGGCATGGTTCGGTTGTGCATTCGGAGAAGGAAAGGATCATCGAGGGCTTGTTTTTGCCCAAATTCGAGAAAGGGGATTCTGTTGGCTAGGGTTGTGGAAGGACTAAGAAGTCGCGCAGCTTGGAGGTCACCAGCAACGAACATTGGGGGTTTCCGTTTGAAGGCTACAATGCCTGCTACCGCTACCGCTCTTATGGGACTTGTAAATGATTGTGTGACCAACCGGGATAATAGACAAAGTACTTGGGCCTCGAAAACATATTGCTGTGTTTTTAGAATAATATTTGGTTTTATAATAGTCACTGTTTTAGGCTTATGGTACCTCGAGGAAACTCATCCTTTAGAGTCCTTGTTACCGACTGAAAATGTACCTACTGTTCCTACTCCCTTTGTACATTTGTATACTCTGCCCCTAGGGACTCCCAGCATAGATAAAGGTACACCAATAATACTCTGCTACTTATCATGAATGTCACGCATGCCATTTTTAATAAGTCCAACTGTTGGGTCGGCTCACATTTACCGCAACACGGCGATAAGGGGCTAGGTTGGTATATTCATCCTTTACCTTTGACAACTGCTTGTTATGCTTCTCTTAGAGCACTGTTCTTTGGCCGTTGGAACGATAGCATCTCGGGGAACTTTGATGGCACTAATTTGAATAGCTTTGAGAAACGTGTTCTGACTCCCCTGGGATGCTCTCTTTTCGCAAATAGGAGTAAGCTCAACGTTCCTTCTATTAGGCATTTTGATAGACTGTCTCGTCCTTTCCAATCTTTGATTTCCTTTAAGATGGCTTTGATAGGCAATAAGGATGCCATGCCTCCTTCTTACACTGTTAACTATAGCCCTGATTCAGTGTCTTTCTGCATACAGAGGAATGGTACTCAGTCAATGGGAGATTTTAGAGGTTGTGCCAATGTTGCAAATTTGACTGGGGAAGACAGACCTTTGTATGTAGGCGAACCTGTCTACTTTGTATGCAGTAATGTAGCATTTCCATGGTTGCCCAGGGATTGGCAGGGAGCCTGTTATTTAGGGATCCTGTTACCTGGGGTATTTATAGCTAGTACAGTAGAGGTTTCAAAGGCTCGTCCACGGCGGGACGAGAATGGTGACACTCCAGCACAGGTCTTGGGAGATGTAGCAAAATCATTTGTGCCATTTTGGGGGCAGATAGTGAATTCCGAGGACATCAGAAGACTAGCGAGAGTACTGGAGAGAACCATCAACCGGACCACGGACATACTCTAAAATATGACATTAGAACAAAAAGCAATAAGACTAGTAGCGCTTCAGAACCGGATGGCATTAGATGTCATTCTGGCTGAACGTGGTGGAGTGTGCAAATTAGTGGGGTCCGCTTGTGTTTTCGTGCCAGATGCCTCCCCAACTATCTTCAAGGCAATACAGAATCTGCACGTCCTTAGTTCAGAAGTGAATGTTACCGAGGGAAACTGGGATCTTAGCGCTTGGTTCTGGGACTTCTTGCAATCTTGGGGTTGGAAGGTACTTTCGGTCTTACTGATCATTTTGGGAATTCTGTTGTTCCTTTGTTGTTGTATCCAGTGTCTACCTAGTATATGTTCGATGCTAGGGGGATGTTGCGCACACGCGATAGGTACAATAGGACATAAATTGTATGCCCCAGATAAAACCTCCAAGGAATTTTAGGCGAAGGACCTGATGGCAATAGATATTTCTGACAGCAATTTAGGGTGCATGGACAATGATGCATGGAGTTATTTGCAAGGAGATCCGAAGTAGTTTAGCACTTGACATAGGCCAAAAGGAGGGTTTGTCTAACAGGAATTATATTGTACCTCCTATTGCAACGAATATATGTATATTGGCCTACGCCAAGCTGCTTATAAGCCACTTGCGAAGAAAATCCGTGTTGCAAGGTCCTGGCCTTAGAATCAATGTAAGCCGCCATTTTAGGTCAATCCGCATGAACCCTAGATCAGTAATGTATTAGAGGAATATTAACCCGAAGTAGGGTTGGACATCATGTTCGCAAATGGTATAAAAGAACGACGAATTCTAATGTACAGCGTCTCTCACTGAACACACTGAACCACGCTGGAGTTTGTTGTGTTGTACTGAGGTCCGATAGCTATCTGGTACCTTTTTTTGCTGTAACTGTTCAGTATAAATTAAAGATCTTTGTATGTTCCTTTGTAACCCGTGTTCGGTGTATTTCCTTTGGCCTATCCAGCCTCGATATTTTGATTTTGTTTTCACAACTAGAGCAATAATTGCCATAGTGCAAAAAGCATATTCTGTTACTGCAATTTTGAACCAGGGCAAGGTGCAAAACTCCATTGAAACATTTTGTTTACACTAAGGCAATGTTTGGCTTTGTGCTAATGCCATTTAAATATGTGCTTGCACCAGTGCACAGTTTTAGAAATATGGCCCATCGTCGAATAGTCACATGGTGTTGGATTGGTTAAAGGAGCACTTTTTTGGGTTGAGAATTGTTTTCGCAATAATGGCCGGTTGGGAAGAATCTGAAATGCAGTGTTCCCCTCATTCTCTTTAATGATTTTCCTTTCAATCTCCTAGGGGATAGAGATGGCTTTCAAGGAACCAAAAAAAGCAGTAGGTGCAAGCAAGAAAATCATCTTTGTAAATTGGAAGCGGAACCGTAAAAATAAGACTCAATTTTGGTGAAATGTCAAATTTGGCTACTTTAGAATGAGATTCCTCTAAGTTGAGAGGAGGAGATGGAGAATTTAACAATATCGTTGGTACATTTTTGGAAATAAATTTATTTATGTTCAGGTATTTAACACTTGGGCTGAGGTTGTGGTAAAAGGGTGGCATGATTCACCCTGGGTGGTTTTGTCTGTTTTCAGCATCTTGATGTTTTTATTAATTGATTCTCTTACACAGGCCCTTTAACACACTGAGCTATCTCATTTGGGCTTCTACCTCATTTACCTATGTGATTGAATGCCAAAACTGTATTTGAAGAATTTTATTTTAGTAGGATTTTTTTTATCATTGAGGTTAAATATTACAGATACATTTTTTTTGTAGATTCTTGTCCTTTTAATGCCAGGTGTATTTTGTAACAGATCAAAACTCCACATGCCTTCTAGGCAGACATTTAGTTACACAGACCAGACATTCAAAAATGTTCTTTATTTACATACTCATTTTACGGCATGCCCAGAAATATTTGTATGCAATAATTGAGGGGCCACTTCAGTCTTCATTCCATTTAAAGCACTGGGTATAGTCCTGCCCCCCAGCCCCATATTAATGTCCAACCCACCAGTCTCTTAAGTGACACATATGAGCCATATACCTAACATACTTACCTATATACATACATAAAACACATCATCCATTAAATGCATAATCCATTAAACAGTCCTGAGAGTGGGATTTGGTCTACAATGAAGATATTCACTAGTGTTAAAAATACAAGCATTGGGAAATGCATTTGACAGGTATATTAACTGGCCATCAATGGTAGCAGCTGAAAAAAGGTGTGAGTACTTGGGCATGTGATTGGAGTGCCTGGCAAATGCCCAATACATACGCACAATCCAATAGTGCTTATATAGCGAGTGGCTGAATGCAGACCTGTTGAAGTCGGTTTTCTTACACAATTTTCATGTTTACAGATGCGATTAAGTCATTAACTCTCAGAAGACTGCTTTGAGGCGTTTTGAGTACAAACTTTGATGGTAAGGCTTGGTAAAGCAGCTGAAAGAGTTCCCATGAGAATGTGTTTTGGGCAGGGAGGGGCAGAAAGTGGTTGGGAATGGATGGGGGGAGAGCATGGCCATGTGCAGTCAATGGGTGGGCAAATAACCAAACACCTACAAGCTTTGTGTCCCTCCTCATATGCCATTTCTCCCCAGCTGCACTCTAATGCAATAGTTTCGGCTTGTATGTGGCGCTTTAGCCTCACCTAATAGCCAAAACAAATAACTAGAGGTGTGTTTTTTTTTAAAGATTTATTTTAATTTCATCTACACAGTTTATTATTTCAGCCAACTTGTGGTTCACGCTATCCTGACACTTTCAGAGTCTGTTATATACCCATACTGATAGACATTCATTTTGACTATTCCACTTGCCCATGCTTGAGTGCTCTATCTATTAAATTGGAAACAGAGAGTGCCCATTTAAGTGCTCAATTGTGTGTTAGTGTGGGTCTTTGATAATCTGTGGGACAGGAGCGCCCCTAAGTATCGCCTGTGCATTATTATTTCCGGTCTCCTAACCAGACTTTTAAGAACCCATCCTAACAAGCAGTGGTAACCTACATCAGTACTTGTGTCGTAATACATGCTTTCTTTGTGCCCACTAGTGAACATGAATGACAAGCTTCTTTGAACTTATCGATCCTCGTTGGATCAGAGACGACAGTAGAGCGACCCTGTGTGTAATGCGCTACTGATGCTGCAGGCCTGCAGGAGTGCATGTGGAAACAGAGCCAGATGCCTGCTTTGTTTTTGTTCCCTGATTCTTTTTGTTGGGAGTAGTTCCATACTTTCACGTGGACAAACACGTTATTACACCACTTATCTAGAGGCTTCTCTATCTTTCAACGTTCCTTTTCGAGGTTTCTCCTTTTAGCATGTCTGAATGATATCCCTCTGTACTTTGAAAACCTGCCCATACCTCATTCATCAGGGGCTGCATATCTGACGCAATGTCCCAAATTAGTACCCATCACTTTGTCGGGTAAAGAACATTATCTGCTCACTCATAAGGGTGCTTGATTAGGCAGTCATGTTATCTTTTCTGTGTGCTAAAACTCGCCCTAGATTAGCACGCATTTTGCATTCCAGCCAGGGGAGTAATCAGCATTGCAAAAGTCTGGGGCGAGAGGTGAGCCACAAAGCAATTCTGCTACTTTCCCCCAGAAATGCACCTTGGAAAATGTATGCCAAAGTGACACACAATTGTTCTTGCCCCACATACCATTACTTGACTCTGTACCCTCTCTATGCAACATTCTGACTAGAGTGGGACAATGAGGTGTGTGCTCCTGCACTGCATCTGGCTCTGCCCCTTATTGGGTCTGTAGTGCAGTCAACGACCTGGAGTGGGACACTGAGCGTGCCACCCATAGTGCATCGAGGGTGCAGAGCAGGAGCATACAGCCACACTGCTTTCCGAGTCCTGCTCCAGACCACAGCTCTACTGACAGCCAGGCCGAGCAGGAGCAGAAGCAATGCTGCTGTCCCGAACAGGAGGGCCAGAAGAAAAACATGCCACAGTAAGAATGGGCTGGACTGGCTGCCCCAAGTGCCAGTCTAGCCAAGTAATAACACATACCAAGCTTGGTTTATTATGGATGCCCAGAAAATAAGTCATACCACAGTGTGAAAGGGCTAGACTGGCTGCCCCAAAATGCCAGTCCAGCCAAGTAATGACACATACCATGCTTGGTTTGTCACAGTGCAAAAGGGCTGGCTGTCCCAAGAGTAGGAGATAGGAGGAGGGTGGGAAAGGGTGCAGAGGATGAGGAGGCAGTAGGTGGACAAGAAGAGAGCATCCTGAGGGTGTGGTGTAAAAAAGAAAAGTGATCAAGGAGGTCACTGAAGGAGAAGAAGTGGGTGTATTGGAGGTGGAAGTCAGAGCCTTAAGAGGGGATACACTCAGTGAGGAAGGAACAAGAAGGCCAGATGGGCTCAATGCAAGAAGAGAGGCGGAAGGATGCACAGTAGTGGGGTCCCTAGATGCCAGTGAAATCTCAAAATTATCTTCAGCAGAGTGTGGGGAGGGGCTGGGAACACAGGGACACATTTAAGAACTCCTGGCTCAACCTCTCCTTGCGCCAAAGGTTCGATTACTATCTGTACCTGGTGTAAAGACACCAGAACATACTATCAGAGCGGCTCTGCTTAGACCTGGAGGACAGCCTTCTAATAGATTGCTGAGGACCGCGGTAGCCTGCATCTAGGAAGCTGACCATGGAGAAATGCTCAACCGGAAACTCAACAACTCAAGGGTGAAGAGAAAGAGCTAGATGTTCCAGACTATCAAGGAGAACTTTCAATTGCAAGACATTGGTTTGTGCTTTCATTGTTTCTGGAGGACCCCAGTTTTAATGACTGCCCAGATACATTCCGTTTTCCAATAAAAGACTGAAACCAGAACGTCACTGTCCTGTCATTTATATCTCCCATTTGGCCTCTGTGACAGGAGGAGGAGAGGGGGAATATCAGAAGAATTAATGGAGCGGCGGCTATGAATCAGGAGAAGGTTACTGGAGAAGTTACCGATGTCGGAGAGAGGGAGTTGTGAAAAAAGCCCCCATCTCACACCTGGAATCTCCAGTGGGGTGATCAATGGGGTTCGATGTCTTCCTAAACTACCGGATGATAGGATCAGGTGTGATACTTGGCGGGTCTGCAGGCCAGCCTCACATGGACCCATTCTCAGGACAGAGGACAGCCACACGGTACAAACTAGTGACAGGGTCTCTTAAAGGGGCACATATGAAGTCTAGGCCATAAGGGACAAAGGGAATCACATTCTTTCAAAACCCAAAGCACAGTGCCTTTGCTTCTACTAAAGTAGGTGACTCTGCAGCTAATGGCTCTTTAACAGAATTAATGGACGGTGGTCCAGCCCCCTTGGCTCCATTCATGCTTGTGCTGGATTGCTATCAATAGAGGGGGAAAGGGGGACCTGAATTATAAAAGGATACTCGCCCTTCAATTCGTTATCCATCGTACACGGCCTCCACTCTCATAGAATTAGGAAAAGATAGGCTCAGGGAGTCCATCCAGGGCTCAGGTTTGGAGCATGACAACCAGAGAAAGGGCCAACCAAGAAGAGGTACTATCCCGACCCAAGTCTCACATCAGAACTGGGAGCCACCCTTAGGAGTGGGGCACCACCGTCCATCATTACATCACAGAAAGAGGTTGGGAGCGGAGCTAAAGTCATATAAAATCAAACAAGCTTAGTCTGGCATAATAGAAGTTTAGGGTAGGACATGGAGACTGAAGCCTGAGAAGTGAAGCAGAAGAGTTGGAGACAGGAGCGTGAACCCAGAGGGCAGGATAGAAATCCCTTTACTGAAGGATAGAAAAAAGACATTAGCATGGACTCAGAACAAGATCCTGGATGCTGGGCATCGGTTTAGCCTGGTTTTAGTGCATAGACTCAGGAAAGCCTCAAGAGAAACATCCTACCATGCAAGGAGAGGGTGGGTGTGGACAAAGAGAGTGAAGGTAACCTTACTTTTGTAAAACAGGTGGCTCACATTGGTGCCAGCTGTATCTATACTACCCATATTCTGTGCCAAATCCGACCTTATCTTTCAGAAGGTAATAGAGCTATGATAGCTACAGCTACCATTAACTAAAGAATGGACTATTGTAATAGTCTTTTGGCTGGTACGTCAACATCCAACCTGAAAAGACTTCAGACAATTCAAACTGGAGTTGTGCATGCCATCTGTGGACTGGGAAGTAGAGAACATGTCTCTCATGCCCAGAAGAAACTGCACTGGTTGCCAGTCCGGGACAGGATTCTTTTCAAGGCCTCGTGCCTGGCCTACAAGTGCCTTGCTGGCCTGCTCCCTCCTATTTCCGAGAACGGATTATGAAGCAGTCATCTTGACATACCTTACGGTCTAATAATAAGGATCTCCTTTTACAACCCTGTTTCAAGTTGAAGACATTTGGTGACCAGAGCTTTGACGCCTAGGGACCGAGAAACTGGAATAGTCTTCCTTTGTCCATCAAACAGCTTCCATCACTGGCTCAATTTAGGAAAATTCTTAAAACTCTCCTATTTTATGGAGGAGGCACATAGTCCATTCTCCTGACTGTCCTCTGGCCATAGCCATCTTGGATCCTTGACGCCTTCTGACTTACCTGTTTTTTGTTGTTTTGTTCTATTTGAGCGCTCTCAGGCCCGCCTGTTAGTTGGCGCTATAAAAAAAATATTAGACTAGAAGAATAGAATAGAAGTGAACTAGATAGCCCTGCCCTTTAAGATGAGTAGCAATTTCCCTGGAGATGGATGGGGATGCAGATTTGTATTCATACATCAATAATCAAAACAACTCAGGTAGTTGGCAAAAGCAAGACTGTTTTAATATCAATTATCTAAAACAGGGAGCATAACGAACATCAACGAAATAGCTTGATCCTCTTACTCAAACATTCCTAGTAAAAACTGAGATCTTATACAAGAAACTTGTCATCAATGACATTAATCTACATATGTACTAACATCATCCTACGTGGCAAACTACAAAAACCCATGAGTATGGGTGATTGGCTCTGAGTGAGCATCTAAGTATATGATCCATAATAGTTTAAAAAAGTGTGAATATGTAATTGGTTACTTAGCATCAGGTGGGGCAACTAAGCCCTCCCCTAAAAATGACAACTACGAACATCACTAAATACACAAAGTCCCATTGATTTACACAACTATTGGACCCCTAATTACACAGTACTCTACAGTTGGTTGGCACTCTAACCTCCGTCAGTACTTTTCCATCTACGTCTAGCAGCCTGCAGGCTGGCCATCCAGGTGCTGGTGAGCTCGCCTTAACCATTGCCTCCCACCAATTAGCATATCAATCCATCATCACCTCAGTGGTCTACTGTCAATTAGGCTTTGTAGCTCGGCCTTGAGAGTGTTCTTAGCTCTGATAAATTTAGGGAGTGAAAGGACACGCTCTGCCCTCGTGCGTAGGTGTAACCATCGTG
Organism: Ambystoma mexicanum; assembly: GCF_040938575.1. Taxonomy (NCBI): domain Eukaryota; kingdom Metazoa; phylum Chordata; class Amphibia; order Caudata; family Ambystomatidae; genus Ambystoma; species Ambystoma mexicanum. Next base: position 387,496,106 of record NC_090936.1, read on the forward strand.
TCCATCCAATTTCATACTTCCATGAGACTTGAGACCATAAAATTGAGCATTTAGTGCATTTCATACTATTTTTTAATAGACCTCTGATGTCTTCCTTGTTACGTTCATGCCTTCTGAACAGGAGTTTCATTCTTTCACACGATTTTGTATCCAATGCCAGCCAGACCTTAGCTTCTTTGGCTCACTCACCCTCGTCTGTTGAGATTCACTTTGTGATTCAATTTGCTTTTTAACTGCGACACACTAGAAATGAGGCCTTCTTGCTACTGTCCAGCACTGCTATAATACGTAGTGGAAACATCCATCCTTTACTTGTCCATATGCATATATGTATCTATGGGCGCTTGCCGCAATCTACTCACTATTAGCTAGCCTCAAGATTACTTTGTCTGCTTGCATTTCTTTTGCATCTGTACACGTGTAAAATTACATGATGATACAAAATCATGTGAAAGAACAAAACTCCTGTTCAGAAGCCATAAACATAACAAGGAAGACGTCAGCCATAGCTACTTAATGGCTGCTCAGTCTGCACGCGTGCACTGGGCTGCGCTGCAGGGTTCTATTCTTGCGCACATGCGCATTCCGTAAATAAGGCAATCTGCATTATCTGTAGTTTGGTGTATTGCTAGTAGTGCCGATCGTCTTCGGCTGTCAAAACATGTGCGTTATGGAAAATGGGTTTGATATTTTGGCGCGCACTTATGTTCGTTCTCATTGCTGGATGGGTTACATGGAGTTGCCATGGCGACCTGCGAGTGTTGGTATGGCACGCGTGCGCAGAGTAGCGAATTGCATGGTGTGCATTGCTTCGATTTGTGCCTGCCATCTTTGACCTGAAGCTGTGAGGCAGGATTTCTGCTGTATTCTAGGGGAATACATTGGGCATATCAAGTACTTTGTGGTTGGTACTGGCTACTTATGTCACAAGTGCCGGTGTTCGTGTGCATGGGATGGGGTGACAAAGGCAGTAGTCAGGAGGTTGTTGAGAACCAAAGGGGTGAAAGAAGTGAGACAGTGAGTAGAGAAGTGACAGAACATTACCAAGACTTGGAGCGGCTACAAAGGGAGAAAGAACTGGAGAGAGGGACAAGGAGTTGGTAAAAGAGCTGAAAAAGGAAACAGAGGATTGAGAGCCACAGTTTGAAGGAGAAATACACTTTCAAGAGTCTGAAGGAGAACTGTAGGAGTGAATGAGTGGATTTGAAGCAGTGGAGCAGTGCCCAGACATCACGTTGCTTTCAGATTGCTAGCATGTTGAAATAGGACAGGGACAAGGGGTTCATTGTAGTTTGTATATTCAGACTCACATACTGCTACTCTTGCCTGGCTCACATCCACTCCTTTTGGACTTGCCACACTCCCACCCAAAGGTCCTGATTCCCTTGCCATAGAATTCTGAATACCTCACAGAGACTCTCCTCTTTAGGCAGCATACTGGTGAGGCGTTTGAAAGGGGGCAAAACACAGGACATGAAAGGCCAATTCCAAGCGGCTGAGAAGGAAGAAAGAAGAGATGTCCCCTTTTCTCATGCAGGGTTATGCTCTCTGAGATTCCAAAGGTAGGCACGAACTGTCCACTGGCAAACCAGAGAGACTTCAGACACCAGAGAAGAAGGGTGCAGGAAACCCTGAAGCCCAAATTTGCAACTATAAGAGAGACAGCAGAGTTCGTAAGAATACAGGTACTTATGGTGTACACTTTATCCATGGGCTCGGAGTGAGAACACGCCACAAATGAAAAGTAAACGAAATAGCATGAAAGCCTTCAAACACTGCAGGGGACCCTGAAAGGTAGGGACCGAGCGCCCAAGAAATCAAATTCTGCCCTAACAATGTTAATGAGGGAGATGACATTCAGAGCGTCTCAATCCATGCCCTTTGTTTTGATAACATTCTCTAGTATCCTTACCACACTGCGTGTAATGGGATACATACATATATGACACGTCAAACATATGTTACATAATAATAATAATAATAGTAATAATAATAATAATAATAACATATATACCATACTTATGACATATATGATATGTGTGAGATGTGCAGTTGGACAGCTCATGGGTAAGCACTTGCCTGAGACATGGGCCTTTCTGCATTTTGCAAGTTAATATTCTATCAGTGCTGATTCAGCCCCTCATACTTCCATGGCAGATACTTTGATTATTTCTTTATTATTCATTTATAACGCGATTAATACCAGCGAGTGGTTTCTAAGCGCAGGATCAGGATTTGGAACCTGTGTTGCACTGCATTGTCTTACTTCCAAGACAAACGCATTGCCCCTGAGTTCTCCTTCCAGCCCATTACCATTAAATTGGTTAATATTAACAGCTATTATTACAGTGAATAAAGGGAGAGGACCCTAGCAAGAGGCACGGTATACAAATCTACTATTATTGCCTAATATTTGAGTCTGTCATGCACACACCACACACACACAGACCCTCTCACCATGGATATATATGTGACCTGCAAAATACTAGCGTATGTTAAAGTTTATTACCGACTACACAACAAAGAACAGACACTCTGCCTCATTACGATTACAGCGATGTGTGAAGAAATTGTGGTAATGTGGCAATTCCAATACTGCAATGTTACTGCCAAATTACTGCACTGCTGTACTATAGGTTTGATGGTAAGGTGGCGGACAAACCTCCAGCAAACAGCTAGAGATCAATCTGCGACCTTACTGCAAAGAATTGGCAAAATCGGCGGCATTACCGCTGGCGGTAATTCTGGTGAGATTCCCATGAGTTCTGTGGACTCCAAAAATGTGTAATTACAAGACCCTACCACCACTTGTAATCCTGAAATAAATCCACCGGACCAAGTGGCAGTAATGGCATTTCCTTTTGGCGGTACTTCAGTGGATTTACTACCGTAATACTGCCAAACTTGTAATGAGGCCCACTGTACCTTCAAATATGGGCTTTTATTCCTCAGTTTGGCCTACTCCCTGCAAGACCTTTAGGAGCAGCAGTAACATTTTCCTTTGAACAACCTTTCGATCACAGATTCAGTAAACTTACTGTTCAGTTATTCACAGCTGCCCTGCAGCACACCCACTGTATCAACATCGAGGTCTCAGACCTCTGCAGCAGGACATTACACCATTGAGCTAGTTTATTGCCTGTACTGCTCTGCTAGGAATGTGTTCACATGTCAGCCCAATGGAAGAAGGCCAGAGATGATGTTTCAGTGATGCCAGCAGAAGCAATTATGATAAGAAATTCTACTTCAGGAGATTGCCAATTCCAAGATACTCCTCTCAGGGGCAAGTGCACACATTCCGATCAAGCTAGTTCCTAGTATAAGCAATCGACATATTTAAGCAGAAATTAAAGTAATCTCATTGTGTCACTGCCACCCACCTTTCACATGCAACCTTGAATGTGATTAAAAATGGGCAACGTTCTCTATTACCAAACTAAGCAAACCTTTGGAGAACTTGTCTTGGATTTTGTTTTTGATTTCTTCAACCAACCCTGACTTTGATGATTTAAAACTACTACTTCTAATAATAATAATATTATTCCTAATATTAAGCCTTATATTCGCCTTGGGCCGTAAATTGGGGAAGGGCATTATCCCAAGTGATAATGACCCCTTGCAAGGACTAAAAGGCTATTAGCACATAGTGGTAGTAGCAATACATGTTTTCGAGTTTTTGTTCAGAAGCAAAAAAAAGTGCTTTAATAGTGAGTAAAGTAAATAGACAAAACTGAGTTAGTAAATTAAATGTGGTTTCATTTTCAAGTATTTAAATAACATGCTTTTCTTCAAGTTAAGCATTTTAATTGCAATTTGGTTGAACTGGAACAGGCTTGAAATTAACATGCGTGAGGTGGGTTCTCTGTAAGAAAGTGTAAGCATTTTTAAATGTGTTTTTCGTTTGTGTTTAATTAGCATATTGCAGCCAAAAAAGGTTCTCCCAGAGAGGAAGTGTCTTGTTGAAACAAAATTTTGCCTGGAAATTGCATTGTTGTTTCCCTGTCTGATTCTGAAACCTGAAGATCAGAATGCAGTCAATACCTGCAGTTATTGACTACATTCTAAGAATTCTGATTGGCAGAAAGGAGGTCAATAACGATTTCCACGTGCTAATTAAACAATATGACACGATTGTCGGGGGCATTACCGACTCAGGTAATGCCCCGGGGCCCATAGTTATTCACAAGGGCCTTAACGAAGGCCCTGGGGCATTACCTGAGTTGGTAATGCCCTCACAGCGAGGGTCATATTGCTTTTAGTACCCCAGCCCACAAGATTTGCATGACCGTGGCACTAAAAGCATTTTTTTCTGTTTCGGGACAGAAAAAAAAAAAAAAACAACCATGAAACTGGCCGCCGGGAAAGGGAAAACTGAGTCCGTTTTCCTTTTCCATGGCGGCCATCGGGAGCGGATGCACTGGAAACAGAAGTGTTCCCAGTGCATCTGCTCCTGAAAAAAAAAGGAGAAGAAGGTAAGTGGGGTTGCGAGGGAGGAAGGGAGGAAGGCGAAAATAAATGAACAAAAAATAATACGTAACTGCATCCCAGGCCGGGGACGATGGAAGCCTCCAGCCGTGTGGAGGCGCGGAGCGGGGATACATTGGTATATTATGTATTGGTTGTAGCTCAGGTTCGAAATATATGCTTTGCTTGGACGGAAATGTTAGATCTCAAACACACAGGATCTGAAAGAATCCCAACAAGAAGAATGGGGTTCACATCAAAATAGAATAATTGTGATCTATACCACTACGCAATTGCTATCTATCTATCTATCTATCTATCTATCTATCTATCTATCTATCTATCTATCTATCTATCTATCTATCTATCTATCTATCTATCTATCTATCTATCTATCTATCTATCTATCTATCTATCTATCTCCATAGCGCCACTAACCTGTAGGCCTCAGGGGGCTCACAAGAGAGACACATACAAAGGCAAGAAAATGAGCCAACAGGAGAGAAGGGAATACAAAAAGACCACCCCAGAGCAAGCCAGTGACTAGCAGAAAGATATTTTTATGGTACAAGCATGTTTATGGGGTAGATACCAGAAGCAGTAAAATCAGTTAACCCTGTCCAGCATCAAACAGGAACGTTTTTAAGCGCTACTTAAAAAGAGCCATTGAGTCACTGTCAACAAGGTCTTTCGGGAGTGTATTCCATAAGGAGGGAGACCAGAGGTTGAAACTGGCGCCCCCCAATTTTCTTCAATGAAGAGCATGGTTGTAACAGACGGATGGTGTCATTGGAATGCAAATTACGTACAATGGATTTCTTCTTAAGCCTGGAAACAAGATAAGCTAGGGCTTCAACATGAAGGCACTTAAACACAGTAGCTAAGCCCTTGTGCTGTAATCTTTGTTGACTGGGCAGCCAGTGTAGACTCCTTCTCGCTTCCATAACGTGCACATTGCGTTTATGTCCACACACGGCACGTACAGCGCCATTCTGAATTACTTGCAATGTTTTATATTGGCTTGTGAGGTGCCGATTAAAAGGCTATTGCAATAATCTAACTTGCAATTTATGATAGCAGCTGCTATCATGGCAAGATTTTCAGTGGACAGGAAGGGACGGATCTGCCAGAGTAACTGTGGAAAGTAATAGCAGGATGATTTTAGATAACTAACCTGACGATTAAACGACAATTGGGGATTAAAAAAAAACTGCCAAGGTCTTCACAGTCTTGAAGACAGGAATGACATGTTGTTGGGCGATCATAAATCCATCATAACTGGGGTCAAGCTTTTTAAATTTTTGTTGAATGCCCAAAATAAGCAACTCAGTCCCTGAAATGACTGCACACAGGGCATGAATACATGCATCAATGTGTACTCCATCCATTCACGATTCAAGTACGCAACCAATGTGAGTACTTGGAAGATGACCAAGGACTGCAATGAATCAATGCCACTTCTGTAAACAGTTGAGGAGTCTTTGGCAAGGGAGCCATTAGAATTCACAGGTCTAACAAGAGCATAGATGCTGTATCTAACCACTGGAATACCGGAAGACATAACAGGGAGCAGCAGTTACATGGTACATCACCACTGAAATCCGCCAAGAATGTCTCCGAAAGGATGCCATACTGGGCATCAGCGAAACTCATGGACTGGCAGAAAAAGCAAAATAGATGAGAATTCTTTGTGGCAAGACAATGATGTAAAGCACAGTCTTACCTTGTACTTTGTCAGACTTGAAACAAGTTCTAAAAGGGTATACTATTTCTTAATGAAGCATACTATTTTGATGCTATGGCAGGAGGCATTAGGCAGCGAGATGGGTTTTGACCTGCATGCATGCTCAAAGCTGAATAATCAAACCCACGGTCATAACACGTTTGTGGTTGCTGGCACCACCGCCCCTTCTTACATCCATTTACCATGACATTTATTTGGCACACCCCTTCTAAAGTCTTCAACTCTCCTGCCAAAGCCATACTCTCCTTTGCGGTCTGTAGCCTCCAACTCTGCGAAGGGTTCTTTGACTTAATGAGGTGCAATATCTGCTCATCCTGCTGGCAATAGAATACCGGATGATGTAATGGGCTAGAATCAGCGAACCCCTTTGGTTACAGTGGCTTCATTGCCTGAATGTAAACAAGAACTGTTCTCAGAATCTCCACCTTCATTTTTGTATCTTTAAAAACCCTCTTTGGTAGAGGCTCACAAAGAAGCAAGCTGGAAAGCAACTATTAAAAGCAATAGGTTTTCAAACCAAATTGCAATATTCTCAAGCTTGGATCTAAGCAGAATATGTGAAACCTCCTGGCTTGAGTATCCACGCCCTGAGAATCTCCACAAATGCACTGCTACAGAGCCAAAGTTTTCTGTTGAAGGCACGTGTAAGGGGCAGGGTAGGGAATCATTTATGATGAGCATCTTTTTACAGCCAAAGTTTCCAGAGTTGGGTCTGAGATCCTGTTGCACAATATTTTCTCCCTTCCCACCACATGGTTTCCCTTCCCCCGTACTACAACTTTCTGTTCTATGGACCATTAGAATCTTGGTTTAGAGGCCTCCAGGTAATATAGCTGCAGGAGCACTAGGAACAAAGCAGATGTTCTGATTTACTGGTGGAAATAAAGATAACCATGTCGGTATCTTTGGCTGTGCACATGTGTGTTTCAAGGATCGGAGTTGGAATCCCGTGACGGAAATGTCCGAGGGAGAAAAGACTGAAGGTTATTTCCTGAAAATAACCTTCGGTCTTTTCTCGCCTAAACATTTCCGATTGGGCCCCTAACCCCACCCACACCTCCACCCCGACTTACCTTGTGCCAGCACACTTCGCTGTGTGCCGCTATCTGTGTCCCTGTGACGCCTGTTCCCTTACACTTCCATGATCAGGAACCGGCGCCGCAGGGTCCTTTCCTTTTTTTAAAAACTTTTTGGGGACACCCCCACAACCACTGCTCCCAAAATATAGTGAAGAAGGATGTGGGGGAAACCCCTGTAGCCCCCAACAACCCTTAGCACTGAATGGGGTTTTGGTCGAACCTTTCGGCTGTGCGGAATTTTTGAACGGGTGAAATTCAGCCAAATTTCCCATTCAGGCTTTTTTTAACAGGCTTTTTGGACGTTTCCTGTTTCAACACTTCTATGGCCATTGTGACGTATTAGCCACAGTATTTTCTTGATCTACAATTGCCAGTTTGCTCTGCTTTTGCCAGATCTGATCCTGTCCTCCGGCATGTAATTTTGTTTAGACCTTGACTCCTTGCTCCTTTGTGCAAGGCACATATGTCTGGATTTCATTTCATTTAGCTTCTTTCATCATCAATTGAAACCATGTGCTATGTAGTACATGGAATGTAGTGACTGTGTTAATGGAGATGCATAAACCATGCAATTGAAATACTGGTCCTGTATATGGCCATGTTCCCTTTTCTCAAAGACCCCCCCCTGGCACCTACACACACATTTTGAATATGTTGACCATTCATTCTTGAAAAGCAGATGCGTCATTATGCAAGTAATGAAGGGCCCAAATCAGTTATACAAGAGCCTATCAGGGCAAATCTCTTGATGTTATCATGCTCTCACATCACAAGAACAGCTCGTAGAAAGGACCAAGTAAATATTCTCACCAGAATGAATGGAGACTGAGTAGAATGTCTTAGAATGTAGGCTTTCTTTCAAAAACAGAAGTTGGATGCGAGCAGCAAAATAAATGGAGCTAACCAAGCGACTGCTTCTGTCATAGCTGATAAAAATAAACATCAAGTACACACGTCATTTGCTAAGTTATTTTCAGAGTTGAAAAGGATATTGCAACTTCTCCAAGGCTAGTAATGACCATTGTTATTTGTAAATAAATTCAACTCCTCCGCTATCTCTCAACAGGACCAGCCCTCAAGAACGGAGATGGCTGGAGTTTGGAGCAATTTTTGGACCAATTTGAGGCAACTGAACCCTACTACTCCATGAGGGGCTCCCACACTACTTTGTAACTTTGTAAAACTTGGGTTTCACCCTAAGTAACCCAGGGTAATCCAGAAGGGGACCCCTTGCTCATTGTGTATTAGAGAGGCTCAGCTCCACCTCACTGATGAGACCTGACTAGGCCGAAACACGTGTCTGGGTAGCTGATGGTACTCTTGTTCAGAGAGGAATTGCCATAGCATTTCGGTGCTAGACTGCTCTTGTGGGTGGGACAAAGACTGATATGCAAATGTTTATTTCTCCTCTGTGAAGGGTGCAGTGAGAAAAACACTGTTGTAGACGCCCCTGAGTGGAATACATTCCATAGAACAGGGTATTTGACCAATGTTCCTTCTCAGTAGAGGGGCTCCCACGCTCCATGATATCATAGTTTGCAAAGTTTTGTTGAGTTTAAGAGACTTTTACGTTACTAAATAGAACTATCTTCTGTTCCTCTTTGGTTTGCATATGTGCTTTAGTTCCTGAATTGGTGGTCACAATCCAATTAGGAGGCGTTTGGAAAAATAGTAAGAGACTAGCGCACATAGTGTAACACCTAGACCCCTAGCCAACAACAACCCAGGCTCTATAACCTGCCCTTAAACCTCATTCCTTATGTCTCTTTATATCTCTAAAATTCTCCATGCAAATTACCAAAAATGGCCACATTAGTTTCTGTAATGCGTCACCTGGTAATTGTGTATGCAATCATATTATCTGTCAATGGTTAAAAGCGTACATTACCCCGCTCGTTTTGCCTCTCTTGATATGTACAGTGCTCTATTGCTCCTTTCTGCTAGATCTCACTTTATAAATGCCACAAAACATTACTATCACCAGATCCCTTGTCCTATGCAATCTCAAGCATTGCAAAAGCCATTCTTTGTGTCTCAGCTAGTCAACAATTCCTCAAATTCAAAACCTATCCAGAGCAAAGCTGCCAGACACGTACTGGGTCTGAAATGCCAAAATTTCAATTCCTCCTGGTTTGGAAGCGCTAACATGTCTCCCTGTAGATGCCAGTATTTAGTTCAAAACAATCGGCAGAGCACAATATGTTTTTGTGTGACCCAAATAGCTGTCGCCCGTAGCGAATAGTACTATCAGGAAAAATCATGAGATCAATAGGTGGAAACAAGCTAATTGCTGAATATAAAAAAAAGCAAAAGGGGTGATCGTTCCTTCGCTTCTTTAGCTACCAATTTGAGAAACTCTACCGCAATAGATCTGTCTACAAACAACATCTTTGACAACTTCAAGAAAAACCTCAAAGAGTGACTTGCCATATAAGACTACCTTAACACAGCGTATTAACATGTGTTAATGTGTATGGCTAGTTGAGACCACCACAATAGCTTCACCTTGGCGCATACTGCCTTGCCCTGTCCAACCTCCAGTACTGAGATAGCTTGCACTTAGGCCGAATGCAAATTATCCATAACAAAGTGTGTAGGCGAGCAGCGAATCTAAAAGCACAAGATTCCACTTCCTCTTGTCTGGAAGCACACATGGTCTCCTTGTAGATGCAAGGATGCAGTTCAGACCTATCCGTAGCGCACACGCTACTATATTCTCTGTAGGACCCAAATACCTATCACCTGTCCTGAAAAATGTTCCTACCATGGAGAACCCTGGGGTCAACAGGATCAAAAAGGGTCATTACAGCAACATACAGACAGAAACTAACCGGTGGCTGTTCCTGTGCGTCTTTAAACCCGAATGTCTTGAACTCTATCCCAATTGAACTTCTTATGAACAATAACTTTGGCAACCACTGACGAATGCCCCAGCCCTCTACTTCCACTCCCATTTGTCAATCAAAAGCTTGCATCTTCAGAACAGGCGGAATCCTGCCTGGCCAAGAAAATCCAGGACACTATTCATTCCTTTGCACTAGCCCTAACAACCTTGGTGAATGGTGCCTTACAGTGGGGTAACTTCCCTCAGCATCTTAAGATAACGTGCATAGCACTACTCCTCAAGAAACCCAGTGCTAAGCTTAACAACTCAGCAAATATCATCCTTTTGCCGACACACCTGTTATTGGCATAATAATAGAAAAGGTGGACACTACTCAACTGATTGGGTTTTCTGGCATTCTAAGTCTATTACGTGTTGACCAATCTGGTTTCAGTCCAAACAGAAACATGGAAAGTGTGCTGCTTTTCACGAGAGATGAGATGCTGATGTCACTGGACACCAACTCGTCCTCTACTCCCCTCCTTCTCAATGTCATTACAGCAGTTGACAGATCTTTTGGCATTTCTGCTTTCTGTTCCCCAAATGATCTCCTCCTTCCTGACAGACAGGGAGATTCAGGTCCAATCAGGCCATTTCCAGTTCCAGTCTATCATCCAGTGACGTGGAGTCCCTCAAGGCTCCATTCTGTCTCTGTGGCTCTTCAGGACCTACCCGATAACCCATGGCTAACCTCATCACCCCCACACATCTCAATTTTTCCAACCTCTGCAGGCAACGCACAAATAGCCTTCAGTCCTCAGAGAGCTGCATCAGCCCACAATTGTACCTTAAAAGGCTTGCTCCAAAACCTGCATTGCGTAATTGAAAACAACGTCTCTACCTGAGCAGTGTGAACTCTGATATCACCCTCTTGAGCAATTCCACCCAAGGGGGGGGGTGTGGCTCTGAAAACTCACAAGGCATGGTAGGTTTGTCCCCCCACCCTGTATTCTTCTCACTCTTTTCCTCTCCCTGTTGCCCTGTGGGTGCTTTGAAACAGTATTTACATCCAGCATAAGCACCTAATAAGCAACAAATACATACATTATTTATTTATTCAACTTTTAATGTGATATAGTTTATAAATAAACTTTACACATAAAAATATAAATGTGTATACTTAAATACACTTTACATTGTAAAACATAAAATAGCATAGAGAAAGATACTACATACTTATCACTCAATTTCTCAATACAGAAATAAATAAATAAATAAATAAATAAATAAACTGGTGCAAAACTGCAAGATGGCACAGCAATATAGCTGGCCAACTATGTGAAATTGACTGAAAGTTCAGGGGCAGAAATTAGAGGCTGTTTGTGCCCAGATAACTCCCTGGGGAGAATTGTAAAGGCTTTTGAGAATATAGCTTCCTTTGGGAAGACCTTAACTGTAATGGGGGAAAAGATAGGTTAAAACTCTAACATGGTTGAAGCTTTACACGAACTGCAAGAGGATAAATATTTTTTTAAAGCATACCTTTAAGGAGATCCGAGTTAACCTTTAGGAGGTAAGAGAGGGTATATTAGTTTACAAAGAGGTCTAGAGCAAGGAGGCGAGAGAAAGCTGAAGGGAAAAGGGAAAACCTGTTTAGGGCAGCTTTGAATACAAACTATGTTCCTGGAATGGGGGTAGGAACTGAAGCCGATGTCAAGCCAAATGCCTGGTTTCAGTTTTTTCTGCCTTATGTGGGGTTGTTGTGGAAAGTGAACTTGAGGAAAAAAGCTATAACTGGGGGTGAGCTTAGCTCACTACACAACATAACTATGAATGTGGTATTACTTCTCCTCGGGAAAGAGAGTCCATCTAGAGCCATGGTGGGGATAGGATCCCAAACAATATTTTTCGAATACTGAAGGATCTTTGTGTCCTGCTCCTTTAGCCTTTAATGCTATCATTAAGAGCAGACGAATTCCAAGAAGCTGGAAAGCATACCTTATTATTCCAATGTCTAAAAAAGGGGATCACTATAGCCCCAGTTCCTGTAGACTAATTATACTCCTTGACAGGATATCAAATATTTGTCTGGCGTCCTAATGGGTAGACTGCTAGAGTGGATTAAAATTAATACAATATTGGCGGACACCCAATTAGGCTCCAGAGAGCGGGTAGAGATGTGACGCCAGGCACTTAACAATGACTTGATTTTGGGAAAGTACTTATTTGGTCCAGTTTGCCTGTCTATGTGGTCTTTATGGGTTTGACATCGGAGGTTGACCAGGTGATAGGAGCAGGCTCTGGAGGGATCTGGAAGAGGTGGGTGTACCAAGAGCCTTATTGAATATTCCAAGTGAGTTACACACAGGAAATAATTCCAGAGTCTGATATGGGCCAAATGGGTAGGAAATAATTCCAGAGTCTGATATGGGCCAAATGGGTAGTCGATGGCGGAGATCACAGTTAAGAGGGGGTCAGACAAGGGTGTGTGCTAGCGCCCCCATCTTGTTTAACCTATACACAAATTCAAGTATCCTGGAAGGGATAATCTCTGATGTACCAAGGGTGGGTGATAGGAGAATAATGGTACTTAGCTGTGCTGATAGTGCTCTTATCTTGGCAAGGACTCCAAGGGCTCTGCAGAGGCAGGTCTCTGCCTACACCGTCTGCATGCGGGGGAGAGGCACATGTAAAATAAAATGATCATGTGTGTTTTCAAATCAAGGAAGTAGCTTGGGCACATATAGTTTAGTGGCCAGAGGTTATCCTCTTGCGTCAGCCATCATTATCTAGGTATCAGGTTTAATGATAGCCTGAATTGGACAGATCATGTACCTCTGTAAATTGTAAGGATGACCCAGGGTATTGTTGCCATCTTTCGATTTCCCCCAAAAAATGTCCAATTCTACCTGATGGATCATATTTTGAAAATCTCTAAAGAGAAGACAAGTCCAACTGGCTGTTATGGCGGAGTACTCTGGGCCTATGTAAGTACGACTGAGTTACAAATTGTAGCAAGTTATTGTATCTGCAAACTCATGGGCATACCACAGTCTGCATTGACCTTCATAGCACGACTGGAATTGTATATTTATAAAATCCTCCAGAGTAGTTACCCGTGTCTCTTTGGTCGGGCATTTGGTTCAGTGACCAGACTGAGATGACTAGACTTTTGCAGACTAGCATGAGGGAAACCCCGTAGCAGGAGCTAAATGGCAGATGGGACGATACAGGATGGAGACCGCTAGGTGTAAGTGGTCTCCTTGAAAAACATTGGTGCACTTTCCACTTTTGTGTGACATGCATGCACCTATCCAGAAACAATTCAGGATCCCGATTCTGTGTGAACTTGGCATTCGTCAACATAGATAGGCCTTAAATGTCCTTTTGCTGTCTGGTGATCCATAGGGTCGGAACAATACAATGGCATAAGCGTATTCAGAACCAGGGCATAATAACATCTTGCCCAGTTCTGTCCTAGCCATATTCATAGGCCTACCATAATTAGAAGACTGCCATAACTTATAGCAATTTGGTGATATGTACATCCCTTGCACAACAACAACCTTTCAATAACAAGAACAATGCCAATATTAGAGGTTCCTTATAGTCAACGCGCAGGTACAATCGGATATGTTGCGCAACGAGAGCCATGGCACTACCACATCATGCAACGAGCCAAGCTATTATACAAAAAGAGACCTGCCACGATAGGAACCCTGCCATAATGGGGGTCCTGGCAGAACCAGGACCCTGGCACCAGTGAGGCCCATACATAAAGCCATTTTTACAGCGTGTTCATATAATGAGGCCTGCAATAAACAGAAATGGTGTAGTCAAAACCCCATGGCATTTTGAGAGCTCTGGCATTTAGAGGTTTGCAATATAGACAGTCAAGGCAGGGTCACTCTCATGTCATAGAGGAATATAGCGCTTAAAATGTACAGGACAATAGTATATATAGAAATACAAGTCTGGCATAATGTTGAATCGGGCCTTGGTATATTTGTAAATGTAACTGTGACTAGAGATTGCCTGCTATTTTCAACGGGTAAATGCAAACGAATCTATCTGAATAGCTCAGTGGGTTATGTACTTTTTTTCAGAAATCTCTGTTCAACCCACAGGCCACAGGTTCCTGGCAGGAAAAAAGAACTACAGTATCTCTTGCTTATTTTATGGTTTAGTGTTAATATTGTTTAACTCAAAGTTGCTCATTTTAAGACATTTAGAAGAATGTTCAATTGTGTCAACAATGTGACCTGAAGGTTAGAGTTATCACTCAGCAGTAGCATATTTACACAGTACCCACCAAGGTAGATTAGCGAAAGAAAGCCACAAGGAAAAGAGGTGAGAGTGGATGTGTTGACCCGTTACACAGCATTTTCAATCATTATGTTATCTTTACCCACTATAGTGTTACTTATTGAGAGAGTTCAAAATATCGGTCAGGGACAATCAACATATAAATGACACTTAAACAGGCCTACTGGCCCCTCATATGTATCAGCCTTGCATACTATATGACCATTTATTGTGATGCGCTGGTATAATAATCATTGTGTCACCTTTATTAGAATTAACTATTGTGCCAGGTATATTCAACCTGCAACTGGCTGCCCTACTCCTGCTAGCCTCTCAGAGGTACTGATCTGTAATGATATTACCTCATATATTATTTCCCTTCTGCAGGGTATTTTATTATCCCTTTTAAAATGAGGAAAGGTTCGGTTAGGCTGGAATTACATGGGGCAAAATCTGCCTTAGCCCAAATGGCCTTAAATTACTTATTCCCAGTTCCCATTACTCACCTCAGCGGTATTCTTTTTACCTCCTTCAGAGAGTCACATACACTTGACTGCTCAGGGTCTTGCCCTTCTTGTCTTCTCGAGCTACTTGTGGTATGCAAATCTTCCTAGTTTAACATTCTTGAAATCAGTGCTACTCATTTTGCCCCACTAAGAACAATGAAAGACTGAGCCAGGCCTATCTGACCTCGCCAGTCGTATTGGCCTCTTAAGTAGTACTGGCCTGTCATGTTCTCTCTGCCTTTAAAATAACTGTACCTCACCTGTGTCGTACTGCCCAACTTTCAAAGGATGAACCAGGCGCACCTGACAGACAGCTGACTTTGCCTCAGCCCTGTTAGCCTTTTGCATGTACTAATGTGACAAATCAACTTCTGGGGCACCAGTGGTCCAGGGTTGAATATCGGTTTCTAAACCATCAATCAGCCCCGCACCTCTAGTACACCAGAAGGGATCTGAACAGATTGGAATCACAACCAAATTATAAACCTCCTTGTCAAATTTTGGTAACGTGGACATAACAGCAGGCTTATCTCTGAAATTACGTGGATCTTTGGTTAGTTGCAACACAGCGGAAATACAATCATTACCCAATGATAAAAGGAATTGTCCAGTCAAGGTTGTATAAAAATATCTACTTTATTATTAACAAAACAGACAGTTCTAGCACCACTACGAAAAACAGCCCACCCTGTATAGCAATGCAGAGGGAAAACAGTTTCAAAGAAGGAAAAGGGGTGCACTCTGGATACTGACAGGAGGGTAGTCAGTAAAGTAATTAATGGTAACAGTTCAAGGATACTTGGCTTCAGCACGAAGGGATCAATGGATCTTAAAATGTCTTTGGGGGCCTTCGTAGAAGGACCAAGGGGACAGAACTACATTGTACTTCATGCTTATAGGTGTTCCTGGCGCTCAATAGTCGTTTTCAGGGTGCTTTACAGCTTCTGTAACAGATGGAGACTGCTGCGGGTATCAGGTGGAAAACAGTTTGGTAAGCAAAGCTGGACAGATTGCTGCAGGCTGAACTACATGGCGGTTCGGGGTCAAGAATCGTCTCAATACTGTTTGGCGGTTCTGAAGGACTAGTCGAGCTGTCTCGGATGTCTTAAAGTGACTGCAGTGTTGCAGTCGGTTGCAGCCCGGGGAACATGACTGGCTAGAAAATGTCCTTAAAGGGGAATGTCGGCAGTTGCTTGTCGATGCCCTTCTGCCAGCTTCTTCAATGGGCTTGTGTCGTCCTTTAAGTAAGAACGGCCCAAAGCTGAGGAGTGTGTTGCAGACAGCTGCCTTGTCCTTGGTTTCGGGTTCCGAGACCTTCTGACACTTCCCACCTAGGAAGCTTGCTGCAGAGCCTAGCAGGGCATGTTGTGGGCTTGCTGGGGACCGGTTCTGGAGCAGCTTGAGGGTCCTCTGGATTTGGCATCTCCCTCGGTTCCCTGGGAGATCTTTAGGGGAGGGATCTTGCTTCCCTCTTTGGAGATCCTGGCCTTCCTTCATTGGTGGAAGATGTAAGGCAAAGGGTATCTTTAGCCATGGTCCAATAATTAGTTCTTCTTGCTACTCCTTGCAAAGTCTTCAAATGATCTGCCAAAAGAGAGGCTCTGCCCTCTTTCAACGCCAAATGGCCCCAAGTGATTGGTGTAGGCTAAGCCTACCTTAATGATCCAATCCTGGGTCCTCATCAACAATCTCCTGTATGCGTGTGGTCATTACCAGAGTGCTTTGCAACAGAAAAGGTAAAAGGGGTGCACAAACGTAATTCTAAGTGTCACCCATCTTCCTGTCTGTTGTGAATCAAAGGGTCTCTCTGGTTGATGGAGCTCTCTGTGGATCCGGATTAAAGCAGCAGGTATCCCTTGAAGATGCTGCAGGACCAGACTCTCTGGCTCCTGCAAACCACATTCTCGTACCTTATGAATGGGGTCCCCCTCCGGAGAGGACTTCTTTAAACACAGAGTCCCAGACATGACAGTACACTGTCAATCGATGCTGAAGGCAGGAGCTGGCTTCAGGTTGACACATTTGTATATGAAAGGATGTTGGAGTTTCCTGTCTCCTTTGTTAGGCTCTGCAGGCAGGCCCTATGAGGGCCTGTTTGAATTACCCTCTGAATTGTATGCAAATCGCTGCCACCAGCTGCAGGGAAGTTCCATGGAGCCTTTTATAAGTTAATCAGGCTGTCCATGGCAGGGGGAAGGTTTGGTCCTCCCCCTTCTGGTGATGCTTCATATACTCCTGTCATATCCCAACTAAATAGGACGGGGGCACTGTGTGTTCAGGCTGTGTCCACTAAGAGTACACGGGAGCTATCACCATTCCTCTTCTGAAAAAAAACACTCACTCAACCCCTCCTTGCCTGCTAGCTTCCAGTCTATCTCTCTTCTTCCTTTCTGTATGAAGCTTTTGGAATCGCTGGTTTCCCCTTTGCTCACTTCTTTTCTTGAGCACTCCAAATGTCAACATGTTTTCCAGTCTGGCTTCTGTGCTGGTTGAGGTACAGAGAGTGTGCTTGTCTCAATTTGTGATGATCTTACCTGTCTGGTGGACCGGGGGGAGGGGGTTGGGGCACTGATTCTTTTAGACATGTCTGCATCATTTGATACGGTGGGCCATCCATTGCTGTTAAATCCCCTCACCCTGGCTGGCCTTTCAGGACAAGACCTCTCCTGATTTGCGCTCTTACCGGCCAACAGAAGCCAGACACTAACTCTTTCATCTTTTTTCCCTGCACCTACCCTTCTTTCCTGTGGGGTCCCCCAGGGCTCCTGCTTGTCTCCTGCCTTATTTCATATCTAAATTCAGCCTCTTGTTTTGCTCATAGACTCCCATGGCTTCAGGTGCTACTCCTATGCTGATGTCAATCAAATCATCGTCTGGCTGGACTCTGCCCAGCCGGACATGGCGGCTCAGCTTACGCGTTGCCTGGCGGCATTGGGTAGGTGGATGGACAGCAATTGGCTGAAGCTCAATGGAGACAAGATGGAGGTTCTGGTGGTTGGCCCCTCCCACATCCCCTTTTCTTGTCCATCCTTTCCTGGTCTTCTACTTTCTGGCACCCTCAGCTCGGTTCTTGCCCTCTACCTGTGCTGGAGGTAAAGAACTTGGGGTTTATGTTTCAGTCATCTTTATCACCCTCAGCACAGGTGAGTGCCCTATGCAAAGATTGGCTTCTTACAGTACAGGGTCCTTCGCAAAGTTGTACCCTTCCTTCCTGCAAAACAGAAAGGTGATGGCTGGAAGGTTTTGAATTAAACATAACCACGGGCAAAGCTCTGGCCAACCCTCCAGACCATCGTTTTTCAGCCTGCCAAGCCCTACAGAAGGGGGAAAACCATATGCAAATCAGGCTTGGTCCTACCCCAAAAGGGGCAGTCCAGCCCAAACTGCTAGGTCACATCCCTTCTGCACGAGACCACAAGCATCCCCAGACATGTTTCAGCCTTGTTGGGTGTCATCAGTGAGGAGTAGCTTGGGTCTCTAGGTCCGGCAGACTCGGGACCCACGTCTGGGCATACCCGTCCCACTCGGGTTGACTTTAGCAAAACAGAAAGGTGATGGCTGGAATGTTTTGAATTAATCATAACCACGGGCAAAGCTCTGGGCAACCCTCCAGACCATCGTTTTTCAGCCTGCCAAGCCATTACAGAAAGGGAAAAACCATATGCAAATCAGGCTTGGTCCTACCCCAAAAGGGGCAGTCCAGCCCAAACTAATAGGTCACATCCCTTCTGCACGAGACCACAAGCATCCCCAGACATGTTTCAGCCTTGTTGGGCATCATCAGTGAGGAGTAGCTTGGGTCTCTAGGTCTGGCAGACTCGGGACCCACGTCTGGGCATACCCATCCAACTCGGGGTAACTTTAGCAAAACAGAAAGGTGATGGCTGGAAGGTTTTGAATTAATCATAAACACGGGTAAAGCTCTGGGCAACCCTCCAGACCATCGTTTTTAAGCCTACCAAGACATTACAGAAGGGGAAAAACCATATGTAAATCATGCTTGGTCCTACCCCAAAAGGGGCAGTCCAGCCTGAACTGGTAGGTCGCATCCCTTCTGCACGAGACCACAAGCATCCCCAGACATGTTTTAGCCTTGTTGGGCGTCATGAGTGAGGAGTAGCTTGGGTCCTTAGGTCTGGCAGACTCGGGACCCACGTCTGGGCATACCCGTCCCACTCTGGGTGACTTCAGCAAAACAGAAAGGTGATGGCTGGAAGGTTTTGAATTAATCAAATTCAAAACGGGCAAAGCTCTGGGCAACCCTCCAGACCATCGTTTTTGAGCTTGCCAAACCATTACAGAAGGGGGAAAACCATATGCAAATCAGGCTTGGTCCTACCCCAAAAGGGGCAGTCCAGCCCGAACTGCTAGGTCACATCCCTTCTGCACGAGACCACAAGCATCCCCAGACATGTTTCAGCCTTGTTGGGCGTCATCAGTGAGGAGTAGCTTGGATCTCTAGGTCCGGCAGACTCGGGACCCACGTCTGGGCATACCTGTCCCATTCGGGGTGACTTTAGCAAAACAGAAAGGTGATGGCTGGAAGGTTTTGAATTAATCATAACCATGGGCAAAGCTCTGGGCAACCCCCCAGACCATTGTTTTTCACCCTGCCAAGCTATTACAGAAGGGGAAAAACCATATGCAAATCAGGCTTGGTCCGACCCCAAAAGGGGCAGTCCAGCCCGAACTGCTAGGTCACATCCCTTCTGCACGAGACCACAAGCATCCCCAGACATGTTTCAGCCTTGTTGGGCATCATCAGTGAGGAGTAGCTCGGGTCTCTAGGTCCGGCAGACTTGGGACCCACGTCTGGGCATACCCGTCCCACTCGGGGTGACTTTAGCAAAACAGAAAGGTGATGGCTGGAAGGTTTTGAATTAATCATAACCATGGGCAAAGCTCTGGGCAACCCTCCAGACCATCGTTTTTCAGCCTGCCAAGCCATTACAGAAGGGGAAAAACCATATGCAAATCAGACTTCTTCTTACCTCAAAAGGGGAAGTCCAGCCTGAACTGCTAGGTCACATCCCTTCTGCACGAGACCACAAGCATCCCCAGACATGTTTCAGCCTTGTTGGGCGTCATCAGTGAGGAGTAGCTTGGGTCTCTAGGTCCGGCAGACTCGGGACCCACGTCTGGGCATACCCGTCCCACTCGGGGTCACTTTAGCAAAACAGAAAGGTGATGGCTGGAAGGTTTTGAATTAATCATAACCATGGGCAAAGCTCTGGGCAACCCTCCAGACCATCGTTTTTCAGCCTGCCAAGCCATTACAGATGGGGAAAATCCATATGCAAATCAGGCTTGGTCCTACCCTAAAAGGGGCAGTCCAGCCCGTACTGCTAGGTCACATCCCTTCTGCACGAAACCACAAGCATCCCCAGACATGTTTCAGCCTTGTTGGGCGTCATCAGTGCTCAGTTACGTCCTCTGGTGGTGGCTTCCCTTATCCTGAGTAGGCTTCATTATTGCAAAGCTCCATTTCTTGCTCAACCTCTTTATCTGTTTCACCGTTTACAGCTGCTCCAGAACCTAGCACACAGACGCCCTATGATTCTCACATCTCCACAGTTCTACGTTCGCTTCATTGGCCCCCAGTTCAACAATGGGTGCGGTGCAAGTCTCTCTGTATCGTTCATCAGGCTTTTTATGGCCTCGGGCAGAGTACCTGCAGGGAAAATTCATTCCTTGCTTGCCGGCATGGCTGTTCCACTCCCAATAGGCATTTCTTCTTATGGTATCTCGCTATCACCTAGAGAGCATGGGCGGCCACTCCATCTCTGTTGCAGCAGCTAATTTGTGGAACTCCATCCTCCTCACCCTCTGTGTCACCAAAGATCGCTTCACCTTTTGGTGTGCATTAACAAAACATACCTCTTTTAGGCTGTCCTGTGCTTCCTGGTGTATTCTCTTTGGCCAAGATTCCTCTGGCGTGCATGTGCTTTATAAAACATACTTAACATAACATGGTTATGTCGTGTGGTGAGCATAGGAAAATGTGTGTGGATTAACCCCACACATTTTCTGGAGGTTGATCTACCATCATTCAATTTCATTTAAACATATTTTAAAAATCCAGGCAAGCTCACAGACACTGCGTGGTAGATCTAATTCCTCAAATGCCCCCAGCTTCACCATTTGTACCACCACACTACTGAGGGTCTGGTTCGTCCTCAAGGCAAAAGTACCGGCTGAGGCCATCTGTATTTCCATGCTGGGAGTCTGGCTTGTACTGGATGTCCATATATATTCCCTATAGGGGTATGGCCCAAAAAAAGTATAGGGTTCTCCCCTTTCATGGCCATTAACCATCGAAGAGGCCGATGATCGGTTTGGATAGTAAAGTGCAACCCAAAAATGTAGGGTTTCAGCTTCTTTACTGCCCACACAACCACGTAAACCTCTTTTTCATTGACGGCCCAGTTCCTTTCACTTTTTGTCAACCACCTGCTAATGTAGGTGACAGTTTGCCATTTCCCTTGAGAGTTCAGCTGTGCTAACACTGCTCCAATCTCAAAATCACAGGCATCTGTCTGGATAATGAACTCCTGACCATAGTCTGGAACTTTCAGAACTGGAGCCCTGCACAACCCATCCTTCAAATCCTGAAAGAAGGTGCAGAGGAGCAGTTGCATGCTTCTGCAGGAAATCCTGCCCCCTACCTATATGTTTGAAGTCTGATATTGTGCCATGTTTGACACCAGCAGTTGTGCCAATACCGCAGTGTATATTCGAAAGAAGATACCCATTGAGACAACCTTATCGAATGTATTCCGAAGAGATGACAATCTGAGGGAGGAAATCCCTGAAGTCATATGAAAAAGAGCAAAGAGAGAAGTTAGTGATGTCACAAGAAACATGTGAGGCGTTCCGAGATACCGGGTGAAGAGGATGCATGGTTCCTACAGAAACTAATGATATAGTAAAGAGTCAAGTGAACTTTTAAATACAAAAAAGAATATTACACGTGCACAAAGTGCTGAGAGAATTAACCGTTCAATAATTGTACAGATGCTGAAATGCAAGGTAGACTAAGGGCCTCATTACACGGAAGGTGGTAAGGGTTAATGGTCACCGGTAATGGTACCGGTGACCGTTAACCCTTACCGCCTTACTACGAGGTCCCTTGGCGGATTGGTACTTTAACGCCTGCTTTTTAGCAGGCGTTAAAAACCAACCCGCAAAGGGACCAGGGTGCTAATTACGGTACCGCAATTTACGGTACCGTAATTAGCACCTTCCCCATTCCCATTATGCCCTATGGGGCAAAAATGGGAATGGGGAAGGGCAATGGGGGAACGGGGAATTACCGCCTCACCAACCTTGGAATATGGCGGTAATTCCCCTTTCCTCCAAGGCGGTGCCAGTATTTTACCGGCATTGACCAAGGAGCTAGCAGCACCTCGGTCCACCGCCTACCATGTAATGAGGCCCTAAGTCATCCTAGAAGCTGGCTTTATGTAGTGAATACAATGCAGACAAAGCCATCACTGTATAGAAGCTGGACTTGGTATCATGGATTTTAATAAGCCAGGACCCATGAAGAAGAAAGGGAGAATTGTGTTGCAGCAAGAATAAGCTGAAATCGTGGAGCTGCATGGTGAGACTGTCTCGCCTGGTATCAAAACTGAAGCAGTCAAGGTTATCTATCTATCTATTCTTGAAAGGAGTGAACCCACAAAGGATGAATCATCTCTTTTTAAGGTGCTGAGAAAGAACACCAAGAGTGCCAAATTTTATTCATTTAAAACATTTCAAACCAGCAAAATGGACCAAATCGTGGTCTCCTGTCAAGTGAGCCAAGAATTAAAATAGAGTCGAACTTGGAGTCCTAGAACAACGATAGTGAGTGCCTTCACTCCCATGTATTCCCAGAGACAAGGAATACTTTGCAAGGCCAATTTCAAAGACAATCTTCATGGCAGAAGTCATGGGCAATGAGTTATGTTGGGCTAATTGGGTGGGGAGATAGAGTCAGGCCCACCTCCTTGCACCTGGGTCTATGCTTACGTGCTGCTAAGTGAATCGACTGTTCCAGACATGGCACAAGCATGTCAACCAATTGTAGATGTCTGTATAACAAAGGACCTATAGTTTGAAGACCAATTGAAAGCTGTGTACTTAATGGTTTTGAAGATTACATGTTTTAGAGGTAGGCATATATTGTCTACCTGACAGTGGGCAGCCAATCACAATGTCACGTCCTAAGTAATGGATACTTAGAGGTTCCCCTTAAACCTATTACAATCCTTAGTAGGTTTTTCATTATTTGCCAGTATGACGTCACCTCTGATGTATTTTTAGTAAAAAGTCCATGGGGGTCATTCCGAGTATGGCGGTAGGGGGTTAACGGCACCGGTAAGGATTCCGGTGCCATTAACCCCCTACCGCCGCATTCCGAGGTCCCTTAGCGGGTCCCACTAGGGCCGGCTGGTTTTACCAGCCGCCCTTAGCGGGACCCGTTAAGGGACCATGGAACTAATAACGGACCCGCAATTTGCGGGCCCGTAATTAGCTCCTTCCCCATTCACATTGAGCCCTATGGGGGCTCAATGGGAATGGGGAATGGTTTTCGAAATGAGGATTTACCGGGTCCTCATAGGTCGGAATGTCCCTGTAAGTCCCCATTCCGACTACCCGGACCTGGACCCGAGTTTGGAGGCAGCCATGGTGCAAGTAAAAGCACCATGGCTGCCTCCAAACTCGGAATGACCCCCTATGTTTTGTGAAAAGATCGCTGAGAGAAATTGAACGAACATCTGTTGATGTCCGTTGTAACTCCCTGCTTTAGATAATTGATAATAAAACCGTACTTTGACTTCTTCGTGAGTTGGTTTGGTTATTTGGACTCAGAGTTAATCTGTGAACCCATCCATTGCATGCACTCTACTAAAGGGCCCTAAGCTCAGAGGTTTGACATGCAGGAGTCTAAGTTAACTTCTTTATGATATGATATTACATTATATGATATGGCATTCATAACGCGCCTATACACAAGTGTTTAAAGGCGCAGTGAGGCAAAGGAGGGGAACAGAGGGAAGACAGACAACGATCCTACTAGGACAAGTGTCATTCAGATCACACAAGTGCATGGGAAGGGGGAAAGGGGAAGGGACAGTACCGTACATGGGATAATAGATAAATAAAGTAAAAGTACGGCCTGCAGGTGGCAAGTAAAGGGGTAAGTGCAGACATCAGGTGTCAAGTACTGGTAGTGAGACGGTACGGATACAGAAAACAATCCCCAATTGCGGGGGTTGCCAGAAATGTAGTGCAGGTGTGCGACTGGTGGGGAGGGGACCTGGGCCCGTGAACATAGGGTGGCCCGGTAACCAGTGGAGTTTCATTTTCAGCCAGGAAGTCAGCAGGAGAGAGGTGGATAAAAAGCAGAAGCAAAGAGAAAGGTTTTGAGGTGCTTGCAGAACCAGAGATGTTTCTACTCAAGTTCAGGGAAAGCAGGAGGCTGTTCCAGAGGGAGGCCCCAGCTGAAGAAAGAGATCTACCACCAACTCGTTGCTTGGAGAAGCGACTGACCCTGAGGGAGTTGGAGGCAGATGAGCGAAGTGCTCGAGAAGGAAGATATTTAGGAAGAGAGAGTTGAAGGTATTGATAGCCCGGCCCCAGAAGACCTTGTGGACAATGCAGAGGGTTTTGAACTTAATCCTCGCAGCCACTGGGAGCCATGGCAGAGATTTCAGTCCTGGAGAGATACGATCCCTTTGCTTGAGGCCAAGGACAAGTATCTCAGTCCTGTTCTGGATGAGTTGCAGAGGGCGGAGAGTAGAAGCAGACAGATTTAGAAAGAGGCTGTTTCAATAGTCCAACCTAGAAAGAACCAGAGCTCTGGAGACAGTGATATTCCGGGGGAAGGAGAGGGAAGGAAGAATACCTCTGAGGAGGTTCTGCTGGTATTGTGACTTCTTAGAGACATCAGAGATGTGAGGAGAGAAGGAGAGTGTGAAGTCAAAGATGACCCCAAGGTTATTAGCCTCACAGTAAGGAGCAGGCAGAGGGCCAACAGAGGCCGGCCAGAGACTGACAGGAAAGGAAGGAGTGCTGTGCCAATGAGGAAAATCTCTGTATTACTGGCATTAAGGCAGAGATCATTGGCAGCACACCCCTCCTGGATGGCAGACAGTCAGAGATGACATAGGGAGAAGAGGTGGCTGAAGGTAGCCTGAAAATGATCTGAGTGTCATCTGCATAGCACTGGAAGTTGGGGCAGAGCGCAGCAGTGTGGTGGGCAAGAAGTGTCAGGTGTTGGTTGAACAGACAGGGAGAGAGGTTAGACCCCTGGGGAACACCACAGGTAGAGATAGAGATAGAGGAGAGGAAGGACCCAAGTTGAACCTGGGAGGGTCGTTCAGAGGGGAAAGAAGTCAGCCACACCAGTACCTGACCGGTGATACCCAGGTTATCATGGAGATGGTTGAGCAGGATTGCATGGTTGAGCGTGTCAAAGGCGAGGAGAGAGCAAGTAAGATGAGGACACAGGGGGTGTTGGAATCAAGGTTGGAGCGCAGGTCTTCACAGATGTTCAGTAGAGCAGTTTCCATGCTTCTGGCAGCTCTGAAGCCAGACTGATGATCACAGAGACAACCAACAGATTCAGTGTGAGGATTAAGCTGGGAGATGGCCAACTTTTCCAAGAGTTTGCCCAGGAAACGAGTGATGGGGATTGGGTGATAGTTAGCCGGGCAGGACGGGTCAGAAGGGGATTTCTTAAGAAGAGGGTGCACAAGGGAGTGCTTCAAGGGGAAGGGAAGAATACAGTGGTGAAGGAGTGGTTGCAGAAATCGGCCAGAGCTAGGGATTCAATATGGTCCATAATATTTTTGGAGGTACGGGGATGAACCTGTTTTGACAAGACTTTCATAGATCAGACTTGTCTAGAAACCTCATCTGGGGAGAACAGGGGAAAGGAAGAGAAGGAGGGAGGAGAGGTGGCCGAAGAAGGGCCAGAGGAAGAGCAGGGAGTAGAGGGAGGAATGGGAGAGGAGGACAGGGGGGACTGCTACGCTCACCTGGTATCCACGGGGGCGCCACACGAGATTGGATGAAGGTTTAAGCGATATCCCGGACCCCTCTCTGCTTGGTTATGTGCCAGAAGTTGGGTAGTGCCTATAACAGGAGAATGGATGGTTAAGATACTGGTTCTGTGATGGGTGGACTCCCACCTCCCTCTGGTCCAAATCCCCTCCCTTGGGGTTATTGCTCACCTTAGGTTTTTGTACGTTGAACTTTCTGTCCTGCGTCTCTGTGCAGGGGCGTGTGGTTGATGCAGGCGTTCCGTGGACCTAGTTGCTTCACTGGTTCGTGCGCCCTTATGTCGGGTCCAGACCGGCTGTGACTCCGACTCTGCTTGCTGTCTTCCTGGTGAGTTATAATGTCTTTTCCATCTTTATTCTGTCTCTTTCTTTCCCGCCATTGTCTCTGTCTTCTCAGCGTCTTGCTCCACTACGCTGTTTCCTAACAATGTCTCTTTTTGTTTTCACAGGGATGGTTGTGATCTCAGAGGTGCCGCACCGATGGCGAAGACCACGGTGAGTTATTGATGCGCAGAGTGCTGTGCTGTTTATTGGTGTTAATTGCTAACCTGTGTTCTCTTCTCTTTTTTGTACAGGTTGCAGTGATGTTCCAGAGTGATGAGCGATCGAAGCGCTGCTTGCCCAAGTAAGTGCTTTGTTAATGCTGACCTTGTTCCTTCTCCCTTGCAGGTTGCAGTGAAACCCAGAGATGGGCGAGGAAAGAGAAGCGCAGGGTGGATTCAAGGATGGTTATTTCACAGGTAAGTGTTCTTGCTCGCTAATGCTGTTCTTGTTCTTCCAGGTTATTATGGAATCCGGATCTAGGGCTTCAGGATCAGGCCACCGGTGAAGCCGATGAGCAGGAGCTGGACACAGTGAGCGTTATGCTGCAGGAGTGCAGAATAATGGGAAGCGTGTTCTGCTGTTTGGGTATGGTTTAAATAGCCTAGGAAAAGTAGTTCCAGGCCCAGCCACACCCAAAACACTAGACCGCATGGCTTGGTTCTAAAGAACTGAGCTGTGTAATAGGCCTCCATGTTGGATTAAGTTCCAAAACTGGTATTGCTTTATTCCTGATAATGAGCCTGGCGCCAAAGGCGCCAGGACTGACTCCATGTATGTTTCTGATGGAGTTTTAAGGCCCTCGGGCCGGTGTGAAGGGCTTTGGCCCCACTGCTGCCAAAGGGGCTGCTATACCTGAGGGGTTCAGGGGCATGGCTCATGACAGGGACAGGATGTCCTGAGTTTTAGAGATGAAATGAGAAGCCAACACCGTGCAGAGGGCCTCGGAGGGGACAGGAGAGGTATAGACTGCGGCAGGATTGGCCAGTTCCTTGCAGATTTTAAAGAGTTCTGCCGAGTTGTTGGAGGCTGAAGAGACGCAGGCTTTCATGTGAGCTCTCTTCTTGGTGTCGACAGAGAGCCGGTATTGCCTTGGAGCAGGCGGCAGGCCAGTTTGTCAGAGGATGTACCAGAAGCATGCCATTTCCTTTCAGCCACCCTGCAGTTGCGTTTGAGGGTGACGAGGTCGGAGTCGTACTAGGAGTTGCACTTGGCTTTGGGCTTCAGGCAGATCCTCATGACAGGGGCAAGAACATCGAGAGTATCAGATATAGCAGAATGGAGCATGGAAAGGGCTTTGTCACGGTGTGAGTCAACCAAAGGGGAAGGGGGTGAGAAAGAGGCGGTGAAAGCCTCAACTGACATGGGCTTCATGGGTCTGATAGCCGAGAAGGTGGGTGGCAGTGCTGGAGGTGGCCTGGCCTGAGGGGTGGAGAGGGTGAGGTGGGAGGAAAGGAGAAAGTGATCACTCAGAGAGAGAGGAGTGGTGAGAGGGATTGAAAGGGAAAGGTCTGAGGAGATCAGAACATATAGAGTGTGCCCTGCAGAGTGAGTCGGGCCAGAGGGGAGAATAGAGAGTGAGAGAGAGAGTCACAAAGGTCGCAAAAGAGTACAGAGGAAGGACAGGTAGCATCCAGGTGGATGTTGAAGTCTCCAAGAAGGTGGAGTTGAGTGGTCGAGACCAGGAGGGAAGAGGAGAGGTCCGCCCACTCAGAGAGGAAGGAGGAGATCTGACCAGGTGGCCGATAGTAGCCACAGTAAGGGAATGGCTAGGAGAGAGAGAGAGCCTGAAGACGAGGCATTCGAAAGAAGAGTAGGCCTGCGTAGGAATGACAGAGGCAGGGATCCACTGGGGGAAGATCAGGGCTGCACCCCCTCCGGAATGGTTGGACTTGGGCGCAGAGGATCTTGTTCCCGTCAGGGAGGAGAGTGTCAAAGCTCGTGACAGAGCTGGCCGTGAACCATAACTCAGTGAGACCGAGGACATCGAGGTCAAGTTCCTCAAGAAGGCGGCAGTAGTCAGAGGAGTGTTTGACAGCTGAGCAAGAGTTTAGAGTCGCAATATAGAGAAGGTTGCCGTCCTTGAAAGACTTCTGGGGAGGGGTACAAATCAGCAGTATGCCCTGTTGAGGTGTAGAAGAAGCCTGAGGGGGGGCAGAAAGGGAAGGAGGAGAGGGAAAGGCAGCCAAGGAGGAGGCAGCAGGGGGGGTGAGGAAGCAGAGGAGTGGGGAGAGGGGAGAACAGGCGAAGAAAGGAAATTTAGGAGGCGCAAGAAGCGTCTATCGAAGAGGGGAAGGTTCGTCATGAGGGTCTTGGACCAAGATGGTACCATTTACATAAACATTAATGATGACCTGAGAGGAGTGGACGGAGGACAGGAGGGCCTCCCACCGGTGCCACCATTAATGGGCGAGGAGGAGAAGGGAGAGAGCACCGAGACCATATGTAGGGGCCATAGGTCTGGTGAGGGATCAACAAAGAGGATGTCGGTGAAAGTTTGCCCGGGGGAGGCAATGGTATAGGTGTCAGCAATAGGGAGGCCTGGGTCGGAGACCAGGATGTCCTTTTTAAAATTCTTCCTACCAGATTTAGTGACGAGAGCAGGATAGTCGATAGAGAAGCAGTTAGAGAAGATAGTAGAGCCAGAGAGCACCATAGAGTAGGTAGGGAGAGGAGAGAAGAGAAAGGGAGAGGGAAGGGGGAAAAGCTAGGGAAGGACACAGGGCAGGGTGCAAGCAGACGAGACAGGGAGAGGCGAGACAAGACGACAGACACTCAGATTTTAAGGCTATCACAATGCAATTTTAAAAAAAGGAGAAAACACACCTAAGTTTGAGAATCCTGAATAGCAGGGATAAGGCCTAGGTTTCACAATACAATTTTAAATACTTTCACAGTGCACAGGAGAAAACACACCTAAATTTGAGAATCCTGAATAGAGGGGATAAGGCCTAGGTTTCACGATGCAATTTTAAATACTTTCACAGTGCACAGGAGAAAACGCACCTAAGTTTGAGAGTCGGCTAGGTGGGCAGGGGTATGCAGGGTAGCGTACGGGTCAACCCTGGTAGATGGCTGGCAACTGGCTTCCCCTGCGGACACCTGCAGACACTAGCTGGACCTTAGCCACTGGGGCTGCCAGGCAGGGGGCTGCCCAGGGAAGGTCACAGATGAGACAGCAAGCTACCAATCAGGGGAGGAGGGCAGGCAGGGAAGCAGGAGGGAAAGGCAATAAGAAAAAGGATGCAGGGGAGGGTGGGAGGAGAGAGAGACAGTGACAGAGCTGGGAGCGCTAAGTAGAATTTCAAATTTTAAGCAAAAAGGGGCCCAGGAGGGGCCAGATGGTCTGTGCAACACTCACCTGCTCAAGCCAGGAAATGGCGAGCGGTAAACTCTGTGAAGGGGTAGGCTGCAAGCCTAAACCAGAACCGCCAATCAGGGGAGGATGGTGAGCAGGGAGGCAAGAGGGAAAGGGAATACAGAAAAGTATGCAGGGGAGGGTGGGAGGAGGGAGAGACAACGACGGCGCTGGGAGCGATAAGTAGAATTTCAAATTTTAAGCAAAAAGGGGCCCAGGAGGGGCTCAGATGGTCTGTGCAACACTCACCTGCTCAAGCCAGGAAATGGCGAGCGGTAAACTCTGTGAAGGGGTAGGCTGCAAGCCTAAACCAGAACCGCCAATCAGGGGAGGATGGTGGGCAGGGAGGCAAGAGGGAAAGGGAATACAGAAAAGTATGCAGGGGAGGGAGGGAGGAGGGAGAGACAACGACGGCGCTGGGAGCGATAAGTAGAATTTCAAATTTTAAGCAAAAAGGGGCCCAGGAGGGGCCAGATGGTCTGTGCAACACTCACCTGCTCAAGCCAGGAAATGGCGAGCGGTAAACTCTGTGAAGGGGTAGGCTGCAAGCCTAAACCAGAACCGCCAATCAGGGGAGGATGGTGAGCAGGGAGGCAAGAGGGAAAGGGAATACAGAAAAGTATGCAGGGGAGGGTGGGAGGAGGGAGAGACAACGACGGCGCTGGGAGCGATAAGTAGAATTTCAAATTTTAAGCAAAAAGGGGCCCAGGAGGGGCTCAGATGGTCTGTGCAACACTCACCTGCTCAAGCCAGGAAATGGCGAGCGGTAAACTCTGTGAAGGGGTAGGCTGCAAGCCTAAACCAGAACCGCCAATCAGGGGAGGATGGTGGGCAGGGAGGCAAGAGGGAAAGGGAATACAGAAAAGTATGCAGGGGAGGGAGGGAGGAGGGAGAGACAACGACGGCGCTGGGAGCGATAAGTAGAATTTCAAATTTTAAGCAAAAAGGGGCCCAGGGGGGGCTCAGATGGTCTGTGCAACACTCACCTGCTCAAGCCAGGAAATGGCGAGCGGTAAACTCGGTGAAGGGGTAGGCTGCAAGCCTAAACCAGAACCGTCAATCAGGGGAGGAGGGCGAGCAGGGAGAGCAGGGAGAGCAGGGAGGGGGAGGGAAAGGCAATACGGGAAATGATGCAGGGCAGGGTGGGAGGAAGGAGAGACAACGACGGTGCTGGGAGCGCTAAATAGAATTTCAAATTTTAAGAAAAAAGGGGCCTAGAAGAGGCTCAGATGGTCTGTGCAGCACTCACCTGCTCAAGCCAGGAAATGGCGAGCGGTGAACTCGGTGAAGGGGTATGCTGAAAGCCTAAACCAGAACCGCCAATCCGTGCTGGAGTACCGGCAGGGAGGTGGGAGGGAAAGGCAATACGGAAAAGGATGCAGGGGAGGGTGGGATTAGGGAGAGACAACGACGGCACTGGGAGCACTAAGTAGAATTTCAAATTTTAAGCAAAAAGGGGCCCAGGAGGGGCTCAGACGGTCTGTGCAACACTCACCTGCTCAAGCCAGGAAATGGCTTTGTCATTTTCTTGGAAGTAACATCATTCAGAGGCATGACAATGGTCCGATACGCCTTGATGAACGACCGGTAGTACCCAGTGAGACATAGAAACGCTCTCACTCTAGTCTGCATGGTGGGGAGGTCCCAATCCTTCGCAGCATGAACCTTGACTTTGAGAGATTGCTTCTTACCTCCACCAAATAGGCGACCTAAGTAATTCACTGTGTCCTGCACTACCTGGCACTCTGTGGCCTTGATATTCAGACCTCATTCTGCAGTGCTGAAGCACTTGTTTCAGGCGGGATAAGTGATCTTCACAGGTGAAGCTTAACACAGCAATGTCATTTACATAGGTAGCACTGATGTTTTCCAGTCCAGATAAAACCTGGTTAACCATCCTCTGAAAAGTGGCAAGGAATTCTTCAATTCGAAGGGCAACACAATGAACTGATAATGTCCTTCTGGGGTTGAGAATGCTGAACTCTCTCTCGCTCCATCTGTCAAGCCGACCTATCAGTACCCTGCCGTGAGGTCAAAGGTACTTGTGTACTTGGCAATGCTGAGCTTTTCATTGAGTTCATCTGCCCGAGCAATGGGGTGAGCATTTATCTTCATGACAAAATTGAGACCCCTGTTGTCCACACAAAAGGGAACTTCCGTCTTCCCAACACTGGTATTTTAGGGACTAGTGACACCAGGCTAGCCCAGGGGCTGCGGGATGTTATTATCACTCCTAGGGACAACATCTTGGAAACTTCCTCCTTGATTGTGTCCTTGACATCCGGTGAATCGTGCTCTTCACCGGCTTTCTGTCTCCATCTGTCACAAGTGCCATGACCAAGTCATCCAGGCTATAATGGAGTTTTAGCCAGTTGACATAAAACATCCTGCACATCTGTTTAGGTTCTTTCATGTCAATGAGATAATTGATTTTTTCCAGCACACAGTAAGACCCAGTCCACTTGTCCTGAAGGGTACTGGGTTTGTCATGCTCCACAATTCACACCCATCAGCTCCTGACTGGCCTTTAGGTTTTTTGTCGACTGTTCCAAGTACTTTGTCATTTTAGACTGAAGGCCAAGTACATAGTCCACCACATCCCGCGTAGGGGATGAGGGGTTGCCCTCCCATTTCTCTTTCACTAGACTGCGTGGCCCTCATAAAGGGTGTCCAAACAGAAGCTGAAAGGAGCTAAACCCTACACCAAATCCCTGTAGACGAACAGTAGGCATGCAGGAGAATATCCCACTTTCTGCCCAGCTGCTCTTCAAGCCACCTATCATGCCTTTCAGGGTCTTGTTGAACCGCTCAACAAGACCATTTGTTTGTGGATGGAAGGATGTCGACAACCGGTATGTGACTCCACACTCTTCCCACATAGCCTTCATATATACTGATATGAAGTTTGGTCCCCTGTCAGAAATGCCTTCCTTGGGGAATCCAACATGGGAGAATATCCCAATCAGATCCTTCGCCACTACAGGGGCTTTGATGCTCCTGAGAGGCACAGTCTCAGGGTACCTTGTGGCGTGGTCTACCACCACCAAGATGTATCTGTTACCTGAGCTAGTTTTAGGATCCAAAGGACCCACAATATCCATGCTTATTCTCTCAATAGGCTGCTCAACCACGGGTAGTGGAATTAAGCAACCATCAGAAGTCTGACAAGTTGGGCAGGACCACAAAAATTCCTTAACCTTTATGGCAAACTGCAGCTAATAAAAGTGTGCAGACAACCGGTCGGATGTCTTAGTCGCTCCCAAGTGACCCGCAAAAGGAATTTGGTGTGGCAAATCCAAAAGGAACTTTCTGTGGAATTGGAGAATCACCAACGTTCTGGTGCTCTCACGCTCAGAGTCTTTTAGCTCACTGTACAGGACTCCATCCTCCCAGCACATGCTGAACAGTCCACGGGCCTCACCCTTAGCCTGCTCCTCTGCCTGCTGCCACAGGCGTGCAAGAGTAGGGCACTGTTATAGGTTTTAATGCAGCCAGTCTTATCTGGGCCCCCAGCTGATCAAAGCTCATCCAGCTTGGGAAGACCCTTCAAATCTGCTCTCACCTGGTCCTCCACCTCAAGTTCCTGCACTGCGCCAGGCAACTCTGAAGTCACTGAGTCCTCTGCTACCAAAGTAGGGTCCTCAGTGGCTACTGGCCCCTCTCCCACAGGAGTAGGCTACTCAGCAGTTTGTGGAACTGGACCATGGGCTATCAGCCATGCCGGTCCCTCCGACAAACCCTTCGGAAGCACTCCAGGCCCTAAGGCTTTTAGAGTGTTCAATCTGGTGACCTCTTTCACCTCGATTAGATACCCGCTATGACTATATATGTGCCAGGAAGATCATTACCCAACAGACATGAGGCGGGGATGGAGTCCTTCCCCGCTACACAGCGCTGGGTCATTTCACTTCGCCAGATGAACTCTACTATCAACAAAGGGCACTTACTCTTTCTGTCAAACCCACTGATGCTACAATCAGGCCCTTCAATATAATGGCCTGGCTGTACCCACTCTCGGGTGACAGCAGTGAGGCTAGCCACAGTGTATCTGTCCGCAGGAGTTTTGTGTCCATTGCTATACACATGTTCTAAATAGAGTTGAGTATTATTGGGAATTGTGATCTCTTATGGAGATCTAGTACTGTTCCCAGTCAGTGTAATCAATCCACATTCGGCCACTCCTTGGACTAGTGGGAAGTCCTCCTCTAGCAGGTCCACACTAATGATGGCCTCTTCCACAAGGCCAACTCCCTATGTCTTGCTTGGGTAACCCCTTGAAAGCAGGATGCCCTTTCCAATGGCCCAGCTCCTTACATTCAAAACAAACTTTGGGTTGTTCAGTTGTCCCAGTATTAGGGCTTCCTGCACCCTGCTTTTCAGAGTGCACAACTGAACTAGAGTTGTGAGATTCCCTGTCATGCTTTTGGGGACCTGACTTCTAAGTAGGTTGGACCTTTGTCCTTCCCATCCTTATTAACTTTCTTGTCTGCAAATTTCTCTTCTGGTTTGGGTGTGCTTACAAACCAGTCAGCAGCATTTGGAATCTCCATAGGGTCTCTGATAGTCTTGTTCACAATATGCTGGTGTAGGTCAACCTCACAATTCTTCAATACATGCTCACACTCAATCAAATTGTACATCCCTTTAAATGTGTCAACTTTGTTACCAGACACCCACCCAGATATTTCAATGGCCAGAGTGTGAATGCATCAAATGTCTGCCCACTTTCTTTCCAAGCTCTCTGAAGCTCTTGAGATATTGTTCTGGGCCTTTACAGAGCTTCCTGAGGAGAGTCTGCTTCATTCTCTCATAAACAGCCCTTTTCACAGGAGTTAAATGAAGAATTGCATCAGTCCCTGGTGTCGATAAGCGACTCATCAGGGCTGCACTACACAGTACCTCCTCCACCTCCTGTAGCTGGAAAGCAAGCTTGAGTGCTTCAAACTAGTCAAATATATCCTTCCCCACTTCTTAAGCCTGCATTAAGTCTTTGCGGATGTGTCGCTGGGGCTTATCCCGGGCTCTCTGGTTTGAGCCACTACCGCTGCTTTTGCTAGAAGTGGATCTGTTGGCCTCCTTCATCTTTTCGAGTGCCAGCATGCGCAGCTCTATGGTGACCATATCCCGCTGTTTCTGTTCCTCTCGTGCCAGTCTCCTCCCTTCTAACAGGAGCTTTCTACCTGCTACATCGTTAACAGCTGGAACAATTATAGGGCCACGTAGAGACTGTGCCAGGGCCTGGGACCTGCGGGAGGCCACACTAGACCCTAAACTCACAGACACTCAAGTTTGTTAAGAGCCCACGCTTGCCCCGCAGAGGGATGGTTGGCAAGAAACACTGCTCATGCTGTCTTCCTCGTCATCTTCCACTAACCGTCCCACAAGGTCTTCTTCATTCAGGTACCGGAGTCTAACCCATCCCCTGGGGTCTTCTCTTCAACCTCCCTGACTTCTACCCAAACTTGGAGGCTGGTCAGCAACTCAGGTTTATTAACCTTAGTTCTGTGGGTAAGTCCCCTCTCTTGACATAGGACGTGCAGGACAGCTTTGCTCATGCCTTTCACTGTCTCTATGTCAAGATCCATGATTATTTCAAATACATAGCAGGGTTCCAAACTTTGCCTGTAACAGTACTTTTAACCTTGGGTGACTAAGCTTTACACAGGGCTTCAACTGGGTCCAACCGTCTGCCACCAATGTGAAAAATCAACTTCTAGGGCACCAGTGGTCCATGGATAAATATCAGTTTTTAACCATCAATAAGCCACGCACCTCTCGTACACCAGAAGGGATCCAAACAGAGTGGAAACTCAAGCTTATCTCGGAAAAGGTTGTGGATCGTTGGTTAGTTACAACACAGCGAAAATACAATTATTACCCAATGATAAAGGGACTGTACAGTAAAGGTTGTATACAAATATCTACCTTATTATTATCACAACAGACAGTTCTAGCAACACTATAGATTACAACTCAATGTAATGTAGAGGACAGGCAGTTTCAAATAAGGAAAAGCGATGTATTATGGATACTGACAGGAGGGTGGTTGGTATAATAAATAATCGCAACAGTTCAAAGATACTTGGCTTCAGCACAAATGGATCAAAGGGTCTTAAAATGTCACATAGGGGCCTTCGGAGAAAGACCAGGGGTATAGAACTACAATGTACCTTGTGCTTGTGGGTGTTCTTGGTGCTCGACAGTGTCGAGTCAGTTTTAGGGCACTTTGCAGATTCTGTAACAGAGTTCAAGATGGGATACTGCTGTGAGTATCAGGCGGCAAACAGTTGGGAGAGCAAAACTGGACAGACGGCTGCATGCTGGCATAAACAGTGGCTGGGGGTCAGGAATTGTTGTCTCAATGCTGGTCGGCTGTTATTAAGCACTGGTCGAGACGTCTTGAATGTTTTTAAGTGACTGCAGCATAATAATGGTTAGCGTTGCAGTCGGTTGCAGCTCGAGGAACTCGATTTTCTCGGAAATGTCCTTTATGATGGATGCCGGTAAATGCTTGTCGAGGCACTTCTCCCAGCTTCTTCAATTGGCTTGTGTCATCCTTTAAGGTGGATGGCCCAAAGCTGAGGAGTGTGTTGCAGGTACCTGCCTTGTCTTTGGTTTCGGGTTCTGAAACCTGCTGGCACTTCACATCTTGGAAGCTTGCTGCAGAGGATAGCAGGGCACACTGTGTGCTGGATGGGTACTGGTTCTGGAATGGCTGAAGGGTCCTCTGGATTCGGTATCTCACTCTGTTCCATTGGGGATGTTTAGGGGAAGGATCTTGCTTCCCTCTTTGGAGGTCCTGCCCTTCCTTCACTGGCGGAAGATGTAAGGCAGACTGTACCTTCAGCCAGGGTCCAATGATTTATTTGTTTTGCTACTCCTTTCAAAGTCTTCAGATGATCTGTCAAAAGAGTGGCTTGGCCTGCTTTTAGAGCCAAATGAACCACGGGCCTTCCTTAATTAACTAATCCTGGGTCCCCAGCACCAATCTCCTGTAGGCGTGTGGTCATAACCAGACTGATCTGCAACAGAAAATGTAAAAGGGGTGAAAAAAATACTAATTCCCACCCATCTTCCTGTCTGTTGTGGATCAAAAGGTCTCTCTTGATAATGGAGCTCTCTGTGGTTCCTGATTAGGGGGCAGGGCTCCCTTGAAGCTGCAGCAAGACCAGACTCTCTGGCTCCTGCAAACCACATTCTCGTAACTTATGAATGGGGTCCCCCTACAGTGAAGGGTACAGTAAGCATGCAGTCCCAGACATGACAGTTCACTGTCAATCGATACTGAGGGCGAAGCTGGTTTCAGGTTGACACAGTTGTATGTGAAACGTTGTTGGGTTTTCCTGTCTCTTTTGTTAGCCTCTGCAACAGGCCCTGTGTGGGCATGTCTGAATTACCGTTTGAATAGAATGCAAATGGCTTCCACCAGCTTCAGGGCCCAACACATGGACAGGACGGATCCAAGGAGCCTTTGTTAGTTAATCAGGCTGGCCATTGCAGTGGGAAGGATTGGTCCTCCCACTACTGGAGATGCATCTTGTACTCCTCCCGTTTTATCCCAACTAAATGTGACAGGGGCTGTGCCTGTAAACTGTGTCCACCTAGAGTACACAGGTCTATGTGTATGTTGTGCGATGAGCATAGGAAAATGTGTGCAGATTAGCCCCACTCATTTATTAGAGGATGATCTACCATCATTCAATTTAATTTAAACATTTTAAAAAAGCCTTGGCAAGTGCACACCCACTGTGCAGATGGTTGAATTCCTCACAACTAACCTCCAATGAAATCTCTCGATATTAAAATAATATATTTCAATGGTAGGCATGTATTTGCCTCAGAATGATGACGGTTGAGCCACAGGATCTATGAACGTTTTCAGACATACACATCCTTTTATCCAACAATTATTCCTGCCGCAATTTTTGGCAGGCATTCGCTGTACCTTCTTTTTTGAACTTTCCATGGCATCCATTTTCTCCTGTTCTTTCTGAATCCAGTTCTTGAGCAGTTTCAGGCTTCATGCTGGCAATCAGTCTGGGTGTGGCAGCCTGTCTCTAACAAGACACCAGACAGTTCTTATTAATTTTATGGCAAATGCCGGGCGCCCTTTTTGTGGATCGGGATTAGGATGGACTGCTGCCAAGTCCTGGTAATAGTACCCGTCTCACAAATATGCATGAACATTTGCTGCAGGACCACTGTCCAATACTCAGGGTCGCTCTTAAAGATGACATTACTAAGCCCACCTGGGCCAGATGACCAAGAAGCAGTCAGTTTTCTAATTACCAGTGACAAATCACTGTCCCTTACCAGCTGCCCTACCTCGGTGTTGACCATAGACCTACATGTCTGAGACAATGGTATGTCCTGTGTCGCCCAATAATTTTTCTTAATGTATGTTGCCCAACAGGACCCTTCTACAGCACATATTTCAAGAGACGAAACCTCTACCAAATTAGACTGGATTAAATGCCAGAATTTTCTAGAATCCCTTTCTAGGATAAGTCTGTTCATAATCATCCAGGCAGCACTGACCTTACTGTGATGATGGTTTATAAGCCAACCTTTGTATAAGCCCTTTAAAGCAGACATTTATTGAATTCTCGCTTTGAAGTCAAGAGAGTGATGTCTCTTAATCAAGCAGATAGCTGCCCTTAGCTCTCTTTCCCTGCTAGCTATAATGGGAATGTAGGGAATTCCCGGCCTTTTGGATCCACACCTGTGAATGATTGACCTGTCAAATTGTGGCCCATACCTGGAAAGCAGGGTATCCAACTGCCAGCCGCAAGAATGTAAAAACGTGGTTCCCCTATCATCTGCCCTACTCAACCTGTCATTTAGTTCACAAATGTGGCCCAGTGTCCAACACAATCTGTGTCCCTGGGCATTTACTGTGGGGTTACTTGCTAGCTAACTGTTGAGTAATAGTTGGCTTGGTATCCTGTAAGGCAATATTCAAAATGGCATGATCATTCATGGGTACTCGAATAACTTCCAATAGTGCACAGTATTTGATCACAATGTACCATTCATAAACATGAAATCCAAACAACTATAGTGTCTACCATTAGATCATATGTAGTATACATCATTTGAGATTGGTACTGAACCTGTAAATCAAATTCTGTCAGCAAATCCCACCATTTATGACCCAGGGTTGTATGCTTTAATCTATTTACAGCTTTACCATTAGGCCTTAGCTGTCTGTATTCATAACAGTCAACATTAAAGTCCCCGGCCACCAAAATCCCACCCTTTATATGCTGCTGTTGCCAACTACGAAGGATGTTAATAAGCGCCCCCTTCAACACTGTGGTCAGCATGCCCATGAGAGAGCGGGGGGTTGTACAAAGTAATCACCAGTAAGTTCCCAACCCCAAAGGGTAACCCAGTTATTTCCACACAGAGCAAATAGTCTTTGAAACCAGCGATTACAATCTCTTTGGCATAATATACAACTTTAACCCGCACGCATAGACCGCCCACTGGACGTCCAGCAATGGGTGGATGAGATAAGAGAAAGAACAATGCATAGCCATCCAAATCAAATCCAGAAGTAAGCCATGTCTCTTGTAATAGGAATATATCATTTAACATTGTGAGTTCCAGTACATGCCTATTGCTCATAAGTGAGAGATGGCCTCTCGAGTTCTAAGACATTGGACCTCATTATAACTGTGCCGGTCTGGTAACAACGGTGCCGGACCGGCACAGTATAACTCTGTGGGCGGGTGCCGTCCTGCCCACCAGGGTCAGACCTGCCGGGTCGGACGGCACCCACTTGCAGACTTCTCACAGGATCACTGGCACCGTTGTTAACGGGCGCCTGACTTTCCGGCTAAACCGGATTGGACTCTTTTATGAACTTTCTCCTGTGTTTTCTTAATCCTGTTCTTGAGCAGTTTCAGGCTTCATGCTGCCA
Source organism: Ambystoma mexicanum (assembly GCF_040938575.1). Classification (NCBI taxonomy): domain Eukaryota; kingdom Metazoa; phylum Chordata; class Amphibia; order Caudata; family Ambystomatidae; genus Ambystoma; species Ambystoma mexicanum. Next base: position 387,535,683 of record NC_090936.1, read on the forward strand.
ATCAGTCTGGATGTGGCAGCCTGGCTCTAACAAGACACCAGGCAGTTCTTATTTGTATGCCAGGGAGACCGCCTCAACCCACGTGTGACCCTCTACATTATGCAGTCATCAGGAATGCAGGGGAGTCTCCTACAACCTGCCCTCCCTCTGATCCCATATTGTTCAGAAATATGGCTAGCTGCTGCTCTCTCAGCTTCACTTGCCCCACATGCACGTCTACTGTAATGGAGCAGCTTCTATGGGCAGGCTGTTTGCATTTCAGTGCCACACCCACAGAAGGGAAGTCACTGTGTAAGACACTGTCCATTCCAGCAAAGCCATTCCAATCATGTGGCCATCTTGCTGTCTTCTGCACACTTGCATGTGTGTTACCATGAGAATTAGCTGCTTGAAAATAAGAAACTGCGCAAAATGTATGCATTTGGGCTAAACTGCACAAAACCCCCAGACCCGCGTGTAGTGGAAAAGGTTGAATAATGTAACAGGCAACAGCTTACAATCAAACGTTAAAATGGCTCTTTGGCCTTGCAGACTACAGATCGTTAATAATGAACCAAAACAATTAATTAAATCATTCAATAATTCCTGTCCCTTGTTCCCTCCCATCCCCCTCAATTCCTCGCACCACCCATTTGTCCCCCATCTTCTCCCCACAGGCCATGCATCTCCTTCTTTCATACCTCTTCACCCTTATTTTACCCACCGGGCTAGCCTGTCTGTGCAAACAGCGCTACCCCCCTCCTTTACCACGACAATACCCCTTTTCACTTCCCCCAACTATCCTCCAAAGGACCAGGTCCCCCTGTTACTCTCATTCGACCAAAAGCTCCCCTCAACACCAATCTCCCTCCTCCTAATCATGACCACACAACCTGGCAGACCTGCTATATCAGCAACAACAATAAACCATTTAGCACATCAAACTGTGCCACCTAATGCCACAGCCTGCCATACAATGCCACCATCACCCCTTTGTAAGCTGCCAAACCCTTCTTCGCAAGCCACTGCCCATGTTAGATAAACCTCACTGCCACTTAAAATCACGGGGTGGAGGGTGGCAAATGTGACACCAGCCCCAACCGTCGCTTGATCTTGAACCTTCACTGCCCCTTTTTATACTGGGAGGGAGCACTCTGTCCAACGGCCCTGCTCGCTGACCTGTGTGCAGTGCCCAAATTACCCTGGGGTGAATGCAGGCTTACCCCCGTGCCTCCCTTGGGCTAAACTGCACAAAAATCCCAGAGTAGAGTGTAGTGGAAAAGGTTGCTTTAATGTGAAGGCCACAGCTTCCAAAAAAGGATAATCTTGCTCTTTGGCCTTACAGACTATACATCGGTAATAATTAACCAAAACAATACATAAATTATATCATTAATGAATTCCTGTCCCTTGTTGCCTCTCTTTCCCCTCAATTCCTCTCACCCTTTCTCCCCAGGGCCATGCCCTTCTTTCTTCCATACCTCTGCACCCTTTCTGTACCCCTGGGCTACCCTGTCCATGAAAACATTGCTACTCCCCTCCTTTACCGTGCTAATACCTCTTTTTGCTTTCCCAACCATCCTCCAAAGGACCATGTCCCTGGCACCCAGAAAAACCTTCCCACGAGGTGTTCTTTTCACCTCACCTCACCTCTTGTCTACAACCAGCTTTATATCAATTCTTCGACCGCCATCCTCAGATCCAGCAAGTAATATTGATTACCCATTACTGACATGTGCACGCCATCCTCTTGAAATAAATCAAACTCCTCATACTTAATGTCCTAGTGTGCCACTGTACGCTTCTCACAGTACCTGCAGAATTTTCCCATTTCCCTGTTGATCTTTTTCTGTGTGTGCTCAACTGCCCCTTCCTTGATAGCCCCCTCCAGACCTCCTAAGCGTTAATTCTGTCCAATACTAAGAAATTGTCAGCCAAAACTCCCTCAACTATCTCAAATCCCTCATCCCTCATTTCTTTATCACTGCCACCCCTGGCTCCCTGACCTAATCATTCTCCCCTGCATGCAAACAAAGTGCAGCTGGCACCCCATGTTGCTCCCTCACTCAGCAAACATGGGCAGAAACTGAACCCACCTCATACCTCCCACCCTGACCATCTCAACAAATGCAACTGCATAACTGCACTCCAGCTGGGTAACAATAATTCTCTTTGTATTTCTCTCCCTGCCTATTTCACCATGGCATGGCAGCAGATCCATATCTGTGGAACCTCACCACTCCCTTGAGCCGCATTTGCAAGAGAAAAGAACATGAGCTCCCGTGTTGGCAAACACCCATCCAATTTCTCCCATCCTCTCCCCTTAACTGCAACTCTTCTACAGTTCTCTGATGTACATCTTGTATTTTTAACTTACTCCCTTCCAATGCTGCTCTAATCCTGAAAGAATGAGTCCCATATTCCTCAGCCCACTCCCCTAATGCTGTCAAAACCTTCCTCGTCACCCCCAGAATGTGCACCACCATCACCCCTTCTCCGTTTTCATGTTGGAAAACCAAACCGTTCCAACCTGGACATCCCTTTGCCATGTTAAACCAGTCTTGACTCGGCACAAATCCTGTCCTCCCCTGTCCAAATGAACCTCCCATCTCGACCCATGCCCCCCGCCCTTAGCACCAATTCCAACACTCAGAACGGCCCAAAAAACAACCAAGTGATGCATGCCCTGAACATGTCCTTCTCCAACTGAGACAAGCACATTGCGCAACAGCTGACACCACTTCCCAACAACTCTGCTGTTACTGCCATTCTCCTGTCTTTGATCTGCCCTTTCTCCCTTGCCCAGCCTTCCAGCATCCTATTTGCCATCTCCCCCCACTAGGCTGAAAACCCCAGAACCACTTACTGTAGAACGCAATTCCTGCCAGTTTCCCAGCTATCGTCACCCTAGACCAATGTTTATCCATGCAATCCAATATGAAGTTCCCCATGTCCTCCCTCATTCTCACCTCTGCATCACCACTCCCTCTTCACCTCCACGCTCCCCCTTCTGAAAATCTAACCAAGCTCTCCTGTATGCCATCCATTAACTTGCAGCCAATGAACCCTTGACTAATTGCAACTCTCGCATTCTCCTAGCTGCCATAGCTCCTCTGGGATCCAGTGCCCGTCCAGCGCTGCTTCCAGTGCCAAACCATGGAATCTCTGCCACTGAAAATGAGATAATGCATCAGCAATGCCGTTATACTTTTCCGGCAGGTGCATGGCCTTGATCACAATATTCCACTTGAGGCACCGCAGCACAAATTCCCTCAAAAACCAGGACACCCTCTGATCCTTGGCAGACTGCCGGGTCACTACATTGACCATTGCCATATTGTCCACATTAAAGTTCACCTTGTTGTTCTTCAGCTCCTTGCCCTACAATGCAATGGAAAGAACTCCAAGAATGCAATGCTCCCCCCTCCTTTTCTCCATTGGGGTGGCTATCTCTCTGTACACTATCTCCCCCAACAGTACACCCCTAAACATCCTGGTCCTGACGCATCAGTGAAAAACTGCACCTCCCAAGCAACTTGGTCCCCTAGCAGCCAACTTGACACTCCATTGAAATCCTCCAAGAAACACAACCAAAGCCTGCAGTCCTCGCTGTGAGCCCCTGACAACCTTATTCTGTGGTGTGGTTGTTTCACCCCAGCCATAGACCTTGCCATGTTTCTGAAAAATGTGCGTGCCAGAGCCACTACCGAGCATGCATAATTCAGGTGTCCCAACAACTGCTGCAGGCCTACCAGCATCATTTTGCCCGCCCCCATCATCCTCAATAACCATAAATCCTCTGAATGCACCAGCAGCAACCTGAACGCCGACTTGATGCCACATTTGGCCACAAATGCTCCCTTTCCCTTCTCTAGCACGAGCTCCACCACCGGATCCGCACTCGCGTAGAACATCATACAATCCTCTTGGGCAATTAAATCATTCACTTACATGCCCTCTGGCCATGACAAATGGTGTTCAGTCTGAACTCCACTTCAACCTTTTTAGGCACCTCCCCTAATGACACCACCACCAAATCACTCGGCAAATCCACAAAAGGTCCAACCACCCTCCCCTCTACCACCTCTTTCTCCAGCTTATATTTTACAATGTCTGTTCTCTCACTGACTGTCCCGAGTTCAACCTCAGGATAATGGGCGACCATGCGAGTAACGCCACTGGGCAGAAACATCGGAACCAACCAAAAAGAGACAACAGGCCAGCAAACAGCACCAGTCCCCCCCAGCCACACCAGATTGTTGTCCCCTATATGCAAGGGTACCAGGTCTGGGTCGGGCAGCCCCCTCTTCTGTCTTTTCTCCTAAAACACCAGGCGCACCTGCTGTACCTGCAAGCCCCCTGGACCAATTAGTATATGTTGAAGGCAGCCACAGCCACCAACAGTCCCGGACATTCCACCACTCTCCACTCTATTCCCCATACTACAGAGTGACCAATGACCCATACTACTGGCCTTGCCATCTATCCTACACAGATACAGAAATTAAAGTATGTTAGCCATTTCATGAACCAAACAGCCAGGGGAGTTCTTCGTCTCCTTTGCACCAACAATACAACAGTCCTGCGACCATCCCGCTCTCTCTCTCCCCTGTCCCCCTTTATGTCACATCAAGGCTTGTCAACATGTTAAGTGTGTCTTGATGTACCCTTTGTATGCACAGGCCTTCCATCATCAAATTTCTTTGATCTCTTTTTCCCTACACCCATACCTGGTGGTGGTGGTGGCTGCCCCAATTCAGAAGGAATGAGGAGTGAACCCCAGCCCCGACCCTGACCGCTCCTAGCGATCTCTCAAAGATCTTCCTGAATTGAAACCTGGAAAGGCAGGATCCATTCCCATGCTGAAACATAGGTCCTCCTTGCTCGCCCCTGTGGCCTAAAAATGAGCCTAATAGCCCCACTGGGCAGATCTCTGCCATGTCATGTCTCGTTAATGTGACCTTGACCCCCTTCCTTCCTGATCCGTCTTTGACTTTCTAAGCCAGAGGGGCACTGCATTACTCCCCTCAAATGAAAGGTCCCTTGTACTAGTCCCCCAGACAAATCAGACATGGATGCTCCCACCAATTCCCCTATCTTGAATGCTCTGAAGAATGCGGTGGCAAAAGCTGCCCTGAACAAAAACCCTCCCATTCATCCCTGCTAATTTCCCACAAGTAACTCAAGATGGTGGTCTATTTCTTGGGATTCAGTGGCCACCTGCTGTCCCCCCGAGAGCCCTCGATCCTCCTCCATCCTATTAGAGCCTTCTTTACCGCAAAGTTGGCAGAGGGGGGTGCCCTTCCCTCCAAACCAGCAAAAAACCCATTGGCAGCCATCTTAGTTCTGGCTGCCCCCACCGATATTCCCACAATTTACAAGTATGCCAGGAATTTTCTCACAGTCTCCCTGTGGAATAGGTGCACCAATACCTGAGTTCCACAGAACTCCCTTAAATCCCTCAAACATTTTTCATAACCTTTCCATCTCTTCTGTGATATTGAGCCCTCAATAAGTGAGGCTAATTCCTGCCACCAAGCCGCCAAAGTATCTCGCGGAATGGTGTCATCGCCAGGGCTACTTTTGGTAGGCATGGCTGGAACTCCTGCAATTTAAAACAGGACAAGGCGTCAACCACATTGCTGTAAATGACCGACACGTGTTTGGCCTGAAAGCGCAAATTTTTCATCAGACATGACAATACAAATTTCTTCAATAATCTGAGTACCATGGGGAATACTGCCTTCTGGCTGATAATCGGGCACATCACAGACATGCTGTCCAGCCAAAACAGTACATCTCTGCCTCTTAGCACCTCTCCCCATATTTCCACAGCCACTATTCTAGGGAAGAGCTCCAGGAATGTTATGTTCCTGGTCAGGCTAATGTTGACTCAACTGGCGGGCAACTGCTGCCCGCACCACTTGTCCCCCATAATGGCCCTAAAACCTATACTCCTTGCAGCTTTGGTTTAGAGCCACAGTTTCCCGCTGGATTTCAATTAAGTGGGCCAAAACAGTATCCCAATAAACTCAGCCAGAAAGGGATCCCAGATCACCAGGTCTTGCCTTAGCTCTGTGGATAGCATTGTATGATGGTGTGTCTTGGTTAGCCCTGAAATGGCCCCTCTAATTGTCCTCGAAAACGGCCTACCCATTGGAATTATCCAAAGGGAAAAGTTAAGCTGTCCCACCCAACTGTGCAGCTGCCCCATGGTTAACTTCTTGGCCTGCAAGCAGATGGCCACTGCCTCGCTAAAATCCTGGACCTTGTCCTCCAGGAGTCAGCACACAGCCCTCTTGGAGTCAATCTTGATACCCAGGAAACAAAGCGATGTAGTGGGACCCTCTGTCTTCTCCTCAACATGCATACCCCCAGCTCCCCTGTTACTTTCTGGAATGTCTGTAGTGCCTTTAAGCACTGGTCTGAACCTTTCATGCCCATTAGCAGAAGATCATCAAGGTAATGAAGCACTTGGGCTCCCTTACACTCCCTTTTTGTTGCCCACTCTAGAAATTTGCTGAATGCCTCAAAATACGAGCATGATATGGAACACCTCATTGGCATGCACTTGTTAAAGTAAAATTCCCCTTCAACTTGAAAACCCAACAAATGGTAGTCCTCCGGGTGCATGGGCAGTAAACAAAAAGCTGATTTTATGTCACATTTGGCGAACACAGTCCCTCTGTCCAATCGCTGTAGTACTGCCAATGCCTCATCAAAAGAGACGCATCTAACAGACCACAACTCCTCATCAATTGCATCATTCACTGATGACCCCTTTGGGAAGGATAAATTGTGTATTAATCTGAACTTCCCAGGCTTCTTTTTTGGATCAATGCCCAACGGTGAACACATGAAATTCTGTAGAGGTCCGGGGGACGGAATGGTCACGCCATCCTGCCTATTTTCAACTCTTTGTCCACCCAATCCAGTGACAATCCAGGTTGGCTTTTTTGTGACCCCCTTCTCCCCTGGTACTGGTGGAGTTGTAAATCCATGTACCAGAATCCGAAACCCCTGCGAAAAACTACTGTACCTACAGTTTCCCATCTTCACAACGATGGTACCCGTTTGGCCAATTTCGCAGCACGTCTACTCATATGGGCGAGGGCAGGTCCATCTGGGGCTGCCTCAAAGTCTTACCCCAATTAATGCTCCTTTTTTGGTTTCGCGCACTTGACCTCTTTGTTCCCCAACATGCCACACAAGGAACATATGTGCTTAAACTTGCATACTGGTCTTGTTTACCTGTCCCAAACCCCTTGCTTGACATAGGGCATGCCAATGTGCCACTTGCCCACAGGTCAATCGCCCTAGTTCCCCAGCCCATCTGAGCATTCCCTGCATGGCACTCCTGAACCGTACACCAGCCAGGCACCAAAGGCACAGTCGTGGTACATGGTCAGCACTAAATGATTATATGACCGTGTCCTTTGATGAAGTTATGGGGACTGCGTGTGGTCCAATTGGCCATGGACTTGTCCTTTCTTTCCCTTTACCCTTTGAGTCCTTCCACTCTTCTACTTTCCTATAAGCATCACAGGCTGAGCAAGATAAACTTAAGTATCTAGCATCAGCAAAGAAATATAAAGAAACCGTCATCATGGCAAGGTAAGCCATGTATGACTCACGGATTGATGCAGCGTGGTATGTGTCCAAGGAAATGTTTAAAATTCTTAAATAATTAGAGAAACCGAATAATACACAAGAAGAAACTTTTGTCAAATTTCGTGACTGGTGTTCAGGCATCCAGGATGCTATGGTGGATAAGTTGGTAAAAATTAAAACTACCATAAATAGAGAAAACGAGTTTAAAAAGTGGACCACTGAGTATATGGCCTTCGGAACTTGCATCTGTTACTGGATGGAATTACAACAGAATAATTTAAGTCCAAATAACCAGAAAAACTCAAGAAGATGGCAAGTTGCTGTTTTATTAGCAATTATCTAAAACAGGGAGTTTACAATGAACATCAACGGACGTACGCTCATTCTCCGCTATTTCAACATAAAAACAATGATATGCTCTCTTCGTGCATCAGAATGACGTCATGCTACGTGGCAATAGTGAAAAACCTATCAAGGGTCGGGATTGGTTAAGGGACACATCTAGATATACAATCATATAGGAGCTAGGTTTGTTATTGGTTGCCCGATTGTAAAGACTGGAGGTGGGTCTGTACTTCTGCTCTCTATATGGTAGAGGAGATGCACAGAGGACCCCAGCCAAGATTCTCTATTACGGTAGGAATGGACGAGCAATCAAGGCCTAGCTTCTCAGGAGGTGATGCAGGCTGGTTCTTAAGTACAGTGTAGTACCAAGCACCCACAAAGGAATGTCCACACACTGTATTAGTTAAAACACAGTCTTTATATAATTAAGGTACAAGGTTATATAAACAATCACAATGACTTTGTGCTCAGTAAATCTGCAATGGCAAATATATACAGTTCTAAGTGGTATCACAATTATTATTGGATTTCATTAAAGTGCATCAACTGTACTCTGGTTAAATGTCACACAAATCACTTAATAAAGGTAACCAACGATAGACATAGGAGGAAAGCAGTTGGTTAGAACAATTGGCAGAATACTGGCCCCTAACATTATACACAGTTCTGGGTGGCGATCCCCCCACCTGGGAAACCCGTAAAATAAAGATACACTACAAGCCCAGTCCATATATTGTTCAATAAGTCTTATTTCCTTCTACAATGTTTCTGCATCCCCAATGTACCTGAAATGGTAGAGTTCGACGCCAGGTCATTGACGGATCCTTTAAAGCAGGAGCTACGGATCGTTGAGATCCCTCGAAGAAAGTGAACTCGGCATCGAGACGGCAGCTTCGGTCCCAGCAGTGCTCGTCGACGATGGAGCCAAGACATCCTGCAAGGAAGAGGCGTGCGGGGCATCTCGATTTTGATAGTTCAGGACCCCAAAGAGTTGTGAAGAACTGTGGCCCAGCAAGGGCGTCAAGTCGTCCTGTGTCTCCATGGTCTTTGGGTGGAGGGAAACCCACTGGCGGATGCTCCTCGGTGCCTCGAACGGCCTGGCCTTCTCTGGCGGGATAAGGCAGATGGTGGTGCGGATGTGCACGTCCGTGAATCAAAAGTCTTAGGCAAAACAGCGTGCAGCTCCCGTTGTTGATGGCATGGCATCAAGTGGTCCCCTCTTCTGGGCAACACGGCTTCAATGGGCCTCCAGCGGTTAAGCAAACCTGCAAACCCTGGTCGACGGCGGTGGACGGAATGTCCGGTGCTTATCTCCGTTCTCCTCAGTGGTCCTCGTTTCCGGTCGGGAGCCTGACGAGGGTCTGACATTCAGGGAGCTTCGGTGAAGGTTAGCGGTGCTCGATGGTCTCTCGGAGCACAGGAAGAGGGCACCTAACCAGGTCCTCTCTTGGATCAGTCTCGACGGCTCGGCGGCTTTCAGTGAAGGGAGACAACCTTCTTCTTCAGGCTTGGCTTCGAGATTCAGCTTCAGTTTCAATGTCAGTTTCAGCTCCAGCTTCTGAACGAATTCTAGCAGTGAGAGGCCCCCAGATATAACTAGCATATGATCTCTCAATCATTCTGCTGGGCCACACTCAGGCAACCAATCACCAGAAGGGCATTCAGTAGTCAGTCAGCCAATGAGGCATACAGTGCATTCAGGCCATTCTTCTCCCTCTCAGACACTCACAACAAGGAATGTGTATTGGGACAAGTACCCAGCCATTCAACACTACACACAGCATTCATACCAGTTTCGGGCAGGGCTGTCTCAGTCATTGTGTCAAACACCAGAAACCAGACATCCATAACAATAAGTGCATATTGGTAACACACTCCATTCACACAGGTCCCACCCACAGGGTGTACCCACAACATACATTCACTGGGAAGGCTCCAGCCAGTCTGGCCTGGACTTCACAACAACAACATATATGGAACTTCCATCTAACAGCCAGTCAGGGGGAAGGGACAGAGCAGGGCTTCCCAGGACTTTGGGAAAACAAGTAACAGGCAATAGAAAGCAATAGGCCACAGGGGCCATCTTGTTTCCTATCAGGAATCAACTGATTCCAATGCCAGGGCCTGGTTATACCAAAATGAAGGATACTCAGAGCACATGTCAAATTCAGCATGGAGCTGTCAACAGCCCATACCCTGCTCTGTGGGACACACACAGGTACCCAAAAACATACACTAGGGGCACAGGGTTGTACCCCCACCCATGGGTGCCATAAGAGTATCCCATGGATCTGTGCACCAAACCAAAAACAGGAAGAGCTGCACTGACAGGAGTCCCACATGGAATCCTGGGCAGAAATAAAATACAGAACACAAATGAAAAAGGACTACAGGACAAAGACAGGGAGGCCCTGTCCCTCCAATGCATTTCCAGCATCACACCAATATAAGGTGGACAACTCACGGCTACCTCTTCATACGTGTAATGTTAAGAAAAATCAGTTACACAGTGAGCCTCATTATAAGTTTGCCAGCCCGGGAACTAGGGTACCGGTAAGCTTGCCTGCACTGAGGTTCCCGGACCGGCAAACTACAAGTTGTGCTCGCTCGTGCCTTTCTGACTGCCAGGTCTGACCTGGCCAGCAGAGCGGCACCCGTGAGCACAGCAGGTTGCATGCACCAGCACCATTTATAACGGTGCCAGTGCATCCCACCTCCCCATTCCCATTGAGCCCTATTGGGCTCAATGGGAATGGGGAGCATTCCGTTCCAGTGCCCGCGAAAGGGCAATTACCGTGTCCGGTAGAGCTGGAATGACCCGGTAATTGCCCATTCGCGGGCACCGTAAATTTTCAGAGGTTTGGCGGCAGCCTGCTTGTTTTACCGGCAAGGCTACCGCCAAACTTCTAATGAAGCATAGTGTTTCATTGGTTTCTCAAGCTATATGGTCCTTTGCTATATGCACTAATAGAATTGGTTGCACACTTGTGACATGTCTGGAACATTCGGTTCAATTAGCAGCAGATAAGTCAAGACCCAGGTGCAAGTATATAGGACATGAAGCTGCCCTACCACCCAATTAGCCAAACATCTCTCATCACCCATGCCTTCTGCCATGACATTCTCTTTGTACGTGGCCTTACAGAGTATTCTTGTCCTAGGAATGCAGCAGGAGTGAGCGCAGTACTATTGTGTCTGAAACTCCATGTTCAAGACCTATTTTCAGCCTCCACTCATGTATTCAGACACCCCGATTCTGTTCATTCAGCAAGCTTTTACATTTTTTAAATGAATGAAGACTTGGCAACTTCTGTGTTCTGTCTTGTACCTTAACGTGAGAAGATTCATCCGCCGCACACATCTTTTCTCTTCAGCGTAGATAGCTGACCTCGACTTCTCAGTTCTTGATTTCTGGCCAAACAGCCTCCCAACACATCTCCAACTACCTTTTATTCTACTGCAACACAGTCTTTCGATTTCTCTTCATGGTTCCTTTGATTGTGTATTTCATCATACTAATGTCCAGCTTCTGTACAATGGCCGCACCGCCGGCATTCTATTCACTACTTGTAGCTAGCCTATATGATGACTTGATATATATTGCGTTTCGTCATATGTACATTCAGTATACTTCTGATTTCTGCAGCATCTTCTATTACACTATTAAGATTCACTCAAGTTTTTACGTCACAATTTTTCCTCCAGGATGCATACATTATGTTCATTCAGTATTTCAAGACTTTGTGCACACTTTCTTATGATGTCATCAGTCCATTTTCTGAGCTCTTTCTCATATTCCTTCAGGGAGTTCCTCCTGCAGGCTGTTGTTATCTCGAGGGCACATTCAATAGAGTTGTCTCAATGGATATCGTCTTCCAAATACTCGCTCCAATATTGGTACAACAGCTGGGGTTTGACAGGGCACGTCTTATGTCTCCAATACAGGGGAGGCAGGGGGTAGGATCTCCTGCAAATGTATACATCTGCTCCTTTACATTTCCTCCTCTGGTCGAGTCCTCGGCCACCTCCTACAATTTTCCCACTTCTTTGAATCATCTCTTGAAAAAAGGTTTCTCTGGTATCCATATCTTCATCACCTCCCTTAGGGTGCCCACATTTTTTATATGTTCAGCCACACTCCAGGTCATGTAATTGCATTCTCCACGTGGGGCACAGAAGACCCAACAACCCACATAATTCGTGTGATCTCTTGGATACAGGAATTTTGTTCCTTCAGGTGCCACAATACTTGCTTTATGCTGTCTCTAATGGCACTTTCAGTCTGCGCATTGTCTTCTGTTTCATCCTTCACATCAATCATGATCTTCATTCCTACTGCTTTCTTTGCCGTTTTCTGGCATTGTCCAAATATTATCCTTATAATACAGAATCCAAACATTTTCATCACCAATATTGCTCCAAGGAACATGAATATATTTGCCATCCAGTCTGGAATCCATGCAAACAGAAAGGAGAACCAATCGTCATCTCCAATAGCCTCAATTTTCGTGTGCAGGTCTGTCAAAATGGTTATGGCATCGATCAGAGTCCCATTCTCACTATCATGAGATGGTGTGAAAGTACAGCAAGAAGGCCCGACCTAGGCACAAATACCTCCTTCCATTGCTATAATTATATCAAGGACATACCTGTTCTGGAGGGTCATAAGCCTTATGGCCCTCAACTCTTCCTTAATGGCGTTAAATCCTTTTATAGTGGCGTTGATTTCCTCGAACAACTCCCATCTGGTAATGTGCAGCCATTTGGCATTCACCACTGTTTGGAGTCCAGGCAGGAATATAGATGTCATTATCAGAACAACTTGTGTTCATCAGGAATGTCTTCATAAGCCTTTATTGATTTTGATGATAAATCATTCTCTCTCTTCATCCGCCAGAGTGCAAGTGACCTTCTTTTTCTTAAGTGCTCATCCACTTTTGGAAATCCCTCAATTTTCAGGTCATTTTGAGGAAATCACCAAGGCTGGAACATGGAAGAGTACAATCGAGCATAGTCCTCCCCAGTTCTTGAGTAACCTCAGATATGCTCTGGATCCACAAGCCCAATATCGATCCATTAGGACAGCCCTCCATCTCCTCATTCCTTGGATATCAATTATGTTCTTGCATCCTTTATTCTCTCCAACCTGAATTTTACCCTTGCTTCAAAAGCACATTGTCGCCTTAATCAATGGTAATACAGCCGTGGTCCTGCTTCATCATGACCTTAAGCGCTCATTATTCACTTTCTGCACCTCTTGCACTGGGTCTTTCTTTAGAAGATGAGCCGCACAGGACTTCATCCCATCTTCCCATCCTTTGGTCATGATCACTCGTCCATAGATCAACAGTTGTGAGCGCTCCCAGCATACATGCATTCCAGCTATTTCAGTTTTGTCAGAGCAGGTCATCCTCTTCATCTCAACAATTACTACTTTATCTTGTCCCATAGAAGGATACACAAGCATCTTGTCTGTCCATCCAGGCTCTTTTTCCATTTGCTTTGTCTTGATATAATCGTCTTGTTATGGGAATGTCTGTCTTGATCGCCATCGCAGGGTTGCCCAGCTCCCTTGGAACTGTCCTCTGGTAGTACTGTTAAACGGGAATTATATAGTGCCTCCTTTTGATCTATACTGGCCTAAGCCTAGCTGCTCTATGGGGAAAACCGCATTGCAAAGTTCTGATTTTGGATCGACTTTGCCGCCATTTTTAGAGTCATCTGCCATTTTGATTTCTGTTCATATGATTCTCTGTTCTAAAATGGTAGACCGTGTTTTCAACTTGCAACCAAGCCTCCCGACCTTTGAGTTCTGTTAATGTTTAGGTTGTCCGAGAGCCGACTGTTTAGACTAGGTAACGAGACCTTGTGCTCCCTATGAACTGCCATCTGAGTTTTGTCTGTGCACATGAGATTCATCCCTGTGTAAACGTTGGGACAATACAGAGTAAATCTCAAGCATGGACACAGGCCGAACTACATTGTGAAGGTATATAGACTAAGGTTTACCGCGGGATCCGAGAATATACATCACCATTGTAACTTGATGGAAATGCAAACTCATGTAATCCGTCTGCGTATTATTGTATAAGCTGTATGTGAACTAGGCATGAACTCTAGACCACAAATTATTAACATGCAGAGGGGCTGGACAATATTTCTGAAAACTGCATAAAAGTATGAATGTCTAGATGTCCAGCACTCTCTCTCCTCTCTTTGACGGGCTGGTACTCATTGTGGGGTGTTGAGAGCCACACAGCTATCTGTATCTATGTTTCTTTGTAAACTGCGCAGAATAAAAGATCTGTGAATCTTTATAGCCCGTGTTTGGTGTATTTCCTTTGTGGTACTCATCCTCGATATTTCTCTTGCTTTTACAGATGGCGCCTGAATAGGGACCCTCACGATCAATGCCATCTCGTTGAAGAGTTGACGTGGCTATCGGACCGGGATCGGACAGTGAGAAAGGGGGCCCCTTCTTCGATTAGACGCGACACCTCAACAGTACTGCACGACCCGATCCCCGGACAGTGAGCATGCGATCCGAGACGGCATCTTGACGAGGGTCCATATATTGAGGTGGGCAGTTTTGCCGAAATCACCAACCACGAGGGTTCTTTGTTGTCCTTAGTAATCCAATCGGACCTCCCTTTGTACTTTGATCAGGTGAGTTGTGCCCCTATTCCTAAGTATACTGATATTTGATTTGGCGTATTGTCCTCGTGAGTACAATTATTGACCAGGTAACACCAGTAATCTGAGATGCCTGGGAAATTGTCTGTCTGTTTCAGGGCGTTATTCCGCAGAGACAGACAATCGTTGGAATTTGGCCATCTGGCAACACAGGAGGGGTCGTCGGCATGTACTAAATACTGTAAGCACAGCATTGGTAGTATAGTGTTCAACGATATTTGGCACAGACAAACTACACATGCTTCCGAACTTCAGTGGCCAATCAATGGTAGCGTTGAGATTTCTCATATAGAATATTTAGAATGTATATTGTTAAAGAAAAAACCTAGGCCTGCAGCATTTGATATATTACAAAATTGGAAAAAAGAAGCTATGCAGCAACTTAAAAGTAGAGAGAAACATGCATGCCGATATATGTCGAACGCTGAGAAAGCGTTATTGTACGATCAACAGAAAGAGTCAGAGTCAGTTAGAAACATGGATAGGGCTTTTCAACTTGGCATTCAGAAAATATACCCATTTAAAGATTTTCATGCATCAGATGAACTGATCGATAAGGTTTTAAATGAACGAAGGCATGGTGCCACTGCGCCACCTCCTTATGTACCCATTCCTGTTGCTTTACCTGTCCCTGCTGTTGTTCCTCCTCCCGTAGTAATTGCTGCACCTCTTACTACTCCTCTTATTACTCCTCCACCACTAGCTATTGCTCCACTTCCTATTGTCGCTCCTCCACCTGTACCTCCACCTTTGCCTGCTGCCATGGGTCAGGTAGATTTGTCTTTGACACCAGTGATATCACCTTCATTACCTACTGTACAAGATTTGTCTACTCTTTCTCTTCCAAGTGGTTCTGCTCCACTTGTAGTTACTAAGGGAGCGGAATCAAAGATTGTAACTCGCAAAACAGTTTCTACAGAAAGAAAGCGAGATCTGAATGCATGGGCTAAGCAGTGTATGGTGAACAATATGATGTCTTTGCTACACTCTCTAATATGGATAGTTTTCCTGAGAAAACTGTTTTTATTAAAGGGATGGGAATCCATTTATCCGTAATGTGGAACAGACTGAATGATGTAGATATCCAATAAGGGTTAAGTGATCTGAATGTTTTAGCATATTCAAGAGATACTTCAGAGAAAGTATATGAGCACGTCGAGAGGGTATTTGAGTTTAGAAGGGAGTTAGAAAAGTTACGGAATGATGAAATAGATGGTGATAGTTTGAGCGCTATTTTTTTACAGAAACGGTTCCTTCCTCTTAGTAAATCGATGAGTGAAGAAACGCGAATTTGCACGAGAGATGTACTTAGATGGATTTCATATATTTCGATATCTCCCATAGAAGTATATGACACGTATAGTCAGTATATGCCAGAAATGCAGAGGAAAGTGATTCAGGTAGTCGTAGAGTACCTACAGGATGAATGTATACAGAGAAAGATGTGTTGTCCTGCAGAATTAATGAATATCTATAAGAGAGCTTTTTCGTCTGACACTCCTTCATATGCTTTAGCGCTCGATTTAGCTTTGTTGCTTAGTAAGCGTTCAGAGTTACCTGTTACTCAGTTACCTATGAGAGAGGTTCCTCCGACATTCGTCCCTAAAGTCGAGGTTCCGGCTAATGCCGCAACAGGCGTTGCCGCCTATGATATTGATGCACATTACATATTGCAGTTTGTTCACTTCCCGTTCTCAAGACATGAAGTGAATACCATCAGACAATACATCCCAGATATTAGAAAAAATCAGACAGGGTTTTATAAAGAGATAGAATCTGTCTTGCAGTCGTCAGTATTCACTCTGGGTGATATAGATTTGTTATTTCCTGTGCTCCTACCTGCTGATCTGTGGAAACAGATTAGGACAGTAGACGATGTACCAGGGTTAGTGGACACATGGGATAATTTGACTAGGCAAGATAGAGATAGGCCAGCTGGTGAGAGACCACCACATGTAATACCGACGTTGCCAAATACAATAGTGACAACATTGAAAGCCTTAATTCCTGTAAGAAGGATAGTCTGGGACAAACTCACTGCTTGTATCCATGGAAAATCTGAGGGTGCTACTGAATTCTTTAATCGGTTTGAACAAGTATTTTCAGATTTTAGCAGACAGGATTTAAGCACAGCGTCTGGAAAAAAGATTTTTTGTGGACAAATTTGTGCGTGGATAGTTACCTGACATCCAGTCGCAAATTATGACTTCTGAGAGCGCATGGCAAGCTAAGTCTCAGTCTGAAGTGTTGCATATGGCTCAGTATTATGACAACCAAGTCCATAATGAGAAGGAAAGGATTGAAAAGAATAATGGAGACTTGAAAACTAAGGTGTTGTTGCAACAGATTGTTAGAGGACCTAGAGGGGGTAGGACACAGTTTCGGGGACAGTATGTTCCACAAGGTAATGTACCTTTGGGTCATGTACTCGGGAACCAATGTGCTGATTGCAAACAAGAGGGTCATTGGCGAGCACAATGCCTGATTCTCCAGCAGAGGTCGAATAATACACATGGTATTATGGGTAGATGATCCAGAAGCCGCCCTGGGGCAGGGGGTCCTGGTAGAAGTCAGTTTTCTCAGAATTCTCAGTCCTTTTCGCAAGACAATCAGCCACTGATTGTGGATAATAGAAATATTTTTGATCATCCTTCTACTGCATCTCTCTCTGAAGAAATTCCCTTTGATGATATATTGTTTCGCTAGGATTGCCGGAAGCAGGGTTTGGAACCTACACCTATTCCCGTTAATCAGAAAGGTCCCTACATTGAGATGATGGTGGGAAATAGGAAACATCTATTTTTGATAGATACAGGAGCACAGAAGTGTTCCACTGACCATTCACGGGTTCCAGACATTCCACTGTCAGGGAAAACTAATGTTTCTATATGGTTTTCTGGTATGCCAGTGGTTAGTCCGGTTTCTTTGCCGGAACTGATTTCACTGGGTCCATTCACGGATCACTGTCCATTTCGTTTGACATCAAACTGTGGTGAGAATTTGTTGGAGTTGAATTTGTTGAAGGAATTAAATGCGGTAATTCATTGTTCTTGGGATGGAGTGTGTTTGACGATTTCACCACAGCAATTTTCTGTCTCACAGTTTTTGACGAGACCTTTGCCGCCAGAATTTAGTGACGTTCCGGAGTGTGTATGGGCAATAGACAACAATGATGTCGGTATTTTACAAATTGAGCCTGTTAAAACATTTTTGTGACCTGGAGTAAAGTTGCCACGTATTCCTCAGTATAAGATTTCGATTGATGGTGAGCAAGCTTTGAAGTGTATAGTTTCCGATTTTGTGCACCGTGGGGTAATTGAAGAAATTGCAGGTAGTTTGTGCAATAGTCCGATTTTACCAGTGTATAAGAAAGGGGATAATGCAATCCCTTTCCGTTTCATTATCATTTACGCGCTATCAATAAAATCGTTGCTGATGTGACAATGATATTAACAATGATCCCAGCTTCTGCTACTAATTTTAGTGTCATAGATCTTAAGAATGCCTTCTTTAGCATTCTTATACACAAGGATAACAGATACCTGTTTGCGTTCACCCTAGGGGGACGCTCGTTTACATTCACCCATGCGCCTCAAGGGTACACGGAAAGTCCGAGCATTTACAGTAGGGCTTTGAAAGAACAGCTCAACACACTTGAGTTGCCTACTACTTGTATATTGCTTCAATATGTTGATGATCTTCTTTTGGCTGCAGATTCAGAAAGTGCTTGTAAAGAAGGCACTGTGTTAATGCTTATTCATCTAGCAAAACATGGACATTAAGCTTCACTGAAAAAGTTTCAATATTGTCAACAGGAGGTTGCCTATTTAGGCTATCTCCTGTCAAAGGAGGGAAGAGGATTGACACCTGAACGAATTAAAATAATTTCTGGCATGTCTGTACCAAATACACAGAAGGAAGTCAGAGCCTTGATAGGAATGGCATCTTATTGTAGACAGTGGAGCCCGAACGTTTCGCTAGTGATCAAACCAATGTTGGCTTTGACAAAGAAGGGCATTTCTTTTCCATTGCCATGGAACATGGAACACTAGAGAGCTTTTCATTTGCTCAAGACTGCACTGTGTTCAGCACCAGTTTTGGGCACACCAAATTATGAAAAGGCCTTCGAGTTGTATGTGCATGAACGTGATGCATGTGCTTTGGCTGTGTTAACGCAGGAACATGGGGGAAGAATAGGCTGTGCGGTTACTTTTCCTCCACCCTTGATCCTGTTGCATGCGCTTTGCCGAGATGTCTGAGAGGTGTTGCTGCTGCGTCTGTAAAACAGTGCGAGGGAATGGCCCTAGGCCATGCTTTAACCTTGTTGGTACCTCACTCTGTAGACGTTCTATTAAACAGAACAGAAACACAACATCTCACTTCCGCACGATTAGCGAGATATGAATTGATCTTGTTTGTACCGCATATTCAAATTAAGAGATGTTGTGTATTGAATCCGGCTGAATTATTACCTCTTCCACAAGATATCGTTTGCAGTGATGAAACGTCACATGACTCCCTTTATACCACAGAACAAGAAACTAAAGGCAGGATTGATTTGAAAGATACATCTTTGAACAACCCACAAGGAGAGCTGTTTTGTGATGGCTCTTGTTTCAAACTTCCGGATGGTACATCCATTGCTGCTTATGCCATCACTACACTAAGCACAATTGTGGAAACCAAAAGAATTTTGCATAACTCTGCGCAGGCTGCAGAGATTATTGCATGGACCCGAGCTTGTGAACTTTCCGAAGGGCTTAGAGTAAATATATACACTGAAAGTCAGTATGTTTTTGGGGTGGTTCACAACTTTGGTAGACTTTGGGCAGAACAAGGTTTCTTGACCTCACATGGAACAAAGATTCAATATGGCACCTTGATCGTTCAGCTTCTCTCAGCGCTTGCAATTCCCACTCGACCAGCAATTATGAAATGCGCGGCACATCAAAAAATCATAGACGATGTAGGAAAAGGGAACGCTTTCGCTGATCAGATAGCCAAACAGACTGCTATTGATCTCTATTTGGATATCTACACTACAAAGGAAGCCACAAATGCCTGTACTATAGATGAGGGAATCGATTCCATAAAGAATATCCAAGCACATGAAACTCTAGAGGAAACTAAGCAATGGGCTGAGGGCTTGGTGAGGTTGGATGATGATGGGTGTTGGGTGGATAACTTAGAGGGAAAATGGATGTTGCCAGACGCATACATCACTATGATGGTTTCAAGGGCTCATGGTCCCACCCACATATGTGCTAGGAAAATTTGCAAAATGTTAGAAACTGTCTGGGTAAATGTTAACATCCCGAAAACTGCAGAGCAGTTTGTCCAGAGTTGCATGGTCTGTCTGCAACACAATGTGGGGAAGGGTTCATCAACACCAAGGGGTAGTTTTGGTCCACCTTCTGTCCCTTTCGAGGTAATTCACTTTGATTTTATTGAAATGGAGCGTTGCAATAATCTCAAATATGTTCTGGTAGTCATTTGTGCTTTCAGTAAATGGGTTGAAGCCATCCCTGTAAAAGATGCCACAGCAATGACGACGGTGAAAATCATGCTCAAGGAATATTTTCCTAGGTTTGGTTTGCCGAGGGTCATCTGGTCGTATAATGGTCCACATTTTATCGCTATCGCTGCTGTTATCCTACAAATATGCGTGGGATTACAGATCGATAAACGGTTCCATTCGGCCAGACATGCTCAGAGTGCTGGATTGGTAGAACGCCACAATGGAATTTTAAAGAACAAACTCACTAAGACGTGTGCCGGCACCGATTTGAAATGGCCGGACGCCTTACCGACAGTGTTACTCTCTATGCGTACCATCCCGCAGACTAGGACTGGGCTCTCCCCATATAAAGTGGTGATGGGGAGGCCAGCTAACATTTGGAATCTTCCTAAACCTAGGGTTTTGAGGGATATAGAGCATGTACTTCTTTCTGAATATTGTGACCGGTTAACTCAAAATCTGTATTTGATGCATCAACAGGTGCGAGAAGCCCCCCCGGCCAAATATGAGGGGCCAGGTCACAGCATCCGACCTGGAGACTGAGTGCTGACTAAAGCATTTGAGAGAGCATCCTGTCTTGCACCGCAGTGTAGAGGGCCCTATCAGGTCCTACTGGCCACACAGACTGCCATACGAGTGGAAGGAAAGCATAATTGGATTCATGCTTCACATGTCAGTAAGATACCTTTCCCTTTGCCACACTATGAAGAAGATGAGGAGAAACTTACTTGCCCTGTTCCCAATGATCGATCAGCATTGAGCAACACCAAGGGTGTTCTGGAGACACTACCTGAGCCCGCGGGGCCTGGGGAAATTGTTGCTTCGTCTCCACGCTACTTTACAAATCCTTTTGCACCTTTGCCTGATTCTGCTGCAAATTCACCACTTCCATCAGGAAGCAACGACACACTGTTCGCAGATCACACTGTACCAGGAGTCACAAGGTACAATCTGCATCCACGAAGCTAGACTTACTACACGGTTCAGCTGTGCCTACAGGGGAACAACTGAAGGGCTAGTATCTCAGGGAATTTTGATGGGACAAATTTGAACGAATTTGAAAGGCGAGTTTTAACACCTCTGGGATGCTCACTCTTTGCAAATAGGAGCAAGCTTAATGTTGCTTCTATTAGGCCTTCTGATAGACTGTCCCGACCTTTTCAATCTCTGATTTCTTTTAAGATGGCTCCTATAGGTAATAGGGATGCCACGCCACCTTCTTATACTGTTAACCATAGCCCCAACTCTGTTTCTTTCTGCATACAAAGGAATGCTACTCAGTCAATGGGCGATTTCAAGGGTTGCACCAATGTTGCAAACTTGACCAGTGAGGACAGACCTTTGTATGTAGACGAACCTGTCTACTTTGTTTGCGATAATGAAGCTTTTCCATGGCTACCTAGGGATCGGCATGGAACTTGTTATTTGGGAATTCTGCTACCAGGGATATATGTAGCCAGTACCACTGAAATCTCTAGGGCTCATCCAAGGCGGGACGAGAGCGGTGATTTTCCTCCACATATTATTGGTGATGTAGCAAAATCCTTTGTACCATTTTGGGGGCAAATTATGAATTCTGAGGACATTAGGAGACTAGCGAGAGTGTTGGAGAAAAGCATCAACCGGACCACTGACATACTCTATAACATGACTCTAGAGCAAAAGACAATCAGATTAGTGGCGCTACAAAACCGGATGGTATTAGAAGTCATCTTGGCTGAGGGTGGTGGAGTATGCAAATTAGTGGGGTCCGCTTGCTGTGTTTTTCAGTCCAGATTCCTCCCGGACCATCTTTAAGGCAATACAAAATCTGCACGTCCTGAGTTCTGAAGTACACGTTCCCGAGGGGAATTGAGATCTTAGTACTTGGTTCTGGGACTTTTTACGATCTTGCGGATGGAAGCTTCTCTCGGTCTTATTGATAATTCTGTTGTTTTGCTGTTGTTGTATACAATGTCTTCCTGCCATATGTTCAATGTTAAGGGGATGTTGTGCACAGACTATGCGAACAATAGGACCAAAGGTGCACGCCCTGGGAAGAATAACCAACAAATTTGTGATGAAGGAAATTTCCGCCGCAGATCTTATGGCTATTGATATATCTGATGAATGTGATTCAGGATGTATGGATATTGAAACGTGGAGTTACTCGTGAAGCAACTAATCTCTAGTTTAGCACTTGGCTTAGGCCAAAAGGAGGGTTTGTTAAATGGGAATCATATAGTGCCTCCTTTTGATCTATATTGGCCTAAGCCTAGTTGCTCTTTAGGGAAAACCGCGTTGAAAAGTTCCAATTTTGGATCGACTTCGCTGCCATTTTTAGAGTCATCCGTCATTTTGATTTCTGTTCGTATGATTCTCTGTTCTAAAATGGTGGACTGTGTTTTCAACTTGCAACCAAGCCTCCCGACCTTTGAGTTCTGTTAATGTTTAGGTTGTCTGAGAGCTGACTGTTTAGACTAGGTAAAGAGACCTTGTACTCCATATGAACTGCCATCTGAGTATTGTCTGCGCACATGAGATTCATCCCCGTGCAAACGTTGGGACAATACAGAGTAAATCTCAAGCGTGGACACAGGCCGAACTACATTGTGAAGGGATATAGACTAAGGCTTACAACGGGATCCGAGAATATACATCACCATTGTAACTTGATGGAAATGCAAACTCATGTAATCCGTCTGCATATTATTGTATAAGCTCTATGTGAACTAGGCACGAACTCTAGACCACAAATTATTAACATGTAGAGGGGCTGGACAATATGTCTGAAAACCGCATAAAAGTATGAATGTCTAGATGTCCAGCACTCTCTCTCCTCGCTTTGACGGGTTGGTAATCATTGTGGGGTGTTGAGAGCCATATAGCTCTTGTATCTATGTTTCTTTGTAAACTGCGCAGAATAAAAGATCTGTGAATCTGTATAGCCTGTGTTTGGTGTATTTCCTTTGTGGTACTCAGCCTCGATATTTCTCTTGCTTTTACAGTACATGCTGCTAGATTGCTGAGGCAGTCTTTTGAAATGCGTATTCTCACTATACTCATGGCACAGGGCTTGAGAGAGCAGACATAACAGCTCTCATCGGATTCTCTCCCTGACCTTTTTCATATGTTGGTACCACATATTATTCCCCAAGTGAGGTGAATTATCAAGATACGTATTTAACACCTGGTGGTCTTCTGCATCCCTCTTATGCCGTTTGACATGCCCAAATAGGTCAAAGAAATTATCATAATTTGTGTTTATACTGGGAAAATCACAGGTGTCATGTTTTCAATTAAACCAACAGAATAATAAAGACTTTGAAATGTAAGCTACAGAAAGAAGAATAGAAGGCATTTGCATATGTTTATCAGGCATAAGCGTCTAGAAAAACATTTTATGTACCACACAACTACTCGTTGAACTTCCAGTCTTCCTGCAACTGCATTTTCTTCTTCCTGAATCATGTTTACAGGTATATACTCAAATCACATTCACAGTTGCACAAGCTGCTAGATTATTCCAAATAAAAGCCTTCTTATAACTGGGCTGTTCTTCGGATCATGAAGAAAAGTTAAAATATCAACATCTCTCCTAACAAGGATAGGGTATGACTGAAGTATAAACATGAAAACGGCAACCATAAACCTATGGCTATCACTTCTGACTGGTGGCATGTGTTTATGAAAATAGATATTTTCCTAAAAATGAATCTAGGTATGGAGCTCTATTCCAATTTTTAACAAGGAATTGGTGCTTGTGCATAGTGTTGATATGTTTGTTTTGGATACACCACAGTATTGCACGCGGACTCCGGTTTGAATAGGATTCCCTGTTTCATCAAAGCTGAGATAGTCTCAAATATGCCTTCACCAGCTTCTCGAGACATGTGGTACTGTTTTCATTGGGGTAAAATTGCTCCTAGCTTCAGTTTTATTTTAACCTCCCCTATTCTGTTCAATTGGCCCGTAGTCCAAAGGGCACTTGGCAATTTTTCTATGTCTTCCTGAAAGAACGCTAGTCTTTGCCGCATCAGGGCTTGTTTTTACCATTGTCCAATTTTTATGTATGTGTATGAATGAATCATAATTTTTGTATGAGAGTTTATGGTACGTATGATGATGAGTGGGAGAGTTAGTAAGTGAATTTCGATCACGTATTATCACTGTGTATAAGCCACCCAATCATCTAGGCTCTCATTAATGGGATGTACATGTGGAATTGCGTTGCATCATTGGTGCACGGTGATACTTGATGTTCTTTTTTTCTTTTCCTCTATTTAACACTCTCTTGATCAACCCAATGAGAGTATTTCTAAATTGTTTTTGTATTCAATTTGTATAATACATTTGTATGAAATGTCAATTAAAATATGCAATTGTTTTAGATTTCTCAACTTTGTTGTCATGTATTATTGATGAACTTGATATCAATTGAGTACATGAGATAATATTCCCCCTTTTTTCCTCTAGGAGAGCGGTTTTTCTTGAGTCACAAGCCTTTTTGTTATATGCCAAGGGTTCCACCCTTAACGTGAGGGTTTGCTTGTGACCCTAACCTCTCCCTCAACCTCCCAGTGTTTTCTTGTGGTTTTGCCGCATCAGTGCCATTTGCTGTGGGACTTTCCCTTTTCTCAATCTTTATCCAATATGTAATGCTTATGAAAAACACTACCTCATCATCTGCACGTTCATCTCTGAACATATCTTCATCTGTTATGTCAGTCAATCTGTATCCCACCTCACAAGCTATCACTGTTCTCCATGCTCTGCCTTTGTCGTCTACTCCTTCATGCATTGCTATTTCCCCTCGTACTATGGCTGCTTCCATTTCTATGGGAATAATCTGCCCTTCTTCCTCATTCAAAGGTACTTGTCGTCTGAATAAAAATTAATCTGGAATCCTCACAATTTTCCCTACTAATCCAGATAGCCATGTTAATAAAATGCTCACCCCAAACATGAAGATTTCTGGATCTACCGGGACCCCTCGTAGAGCCACTTGTACTGTAAATGCCAGTATAAACCCTCCTACATTTAAATAGTGTATTCCTGGAGTGGAGTTCACTATTCCTCTACCCAAAATGTTAAATGCCGTTTGTCGTGAATATAACAAGGGGATAGGCATGTCACATTCCCCTATAGAAACAGGTAATTTATCAGTAAAAGGAACTAAATTCATAGAACCAGAGAACCCTTGAGCATTCATGGCATTGCCCCCTATCAGCACATCGACATTTGGTTCCTCTTTGGGGTTTGGTGTTACTGATAGTACTAAACACATCAAGTCACCCTGTGAGCTGTCCTATTGAGGGTACAAATTCATCCCTGTCCTGTAAAAGGATTACCTCCTACCACAGTGACACCCACTATCCTAGGTGTTTGTGCCTGCCCTGTGTTCTCAATCCATTGTGTCTGCATACATGCTTGTTGTGATTGCCCTTGAGGTGGGTGCATAGGCACTGGGGCCTGCTGTTTTGTCTGCTGTGCTTGTGGCGCCTGTGTCTGATAGAAAGTCTGATCCTGGGCACAATCCTCTTGTGTTTGTGTGCTGTATGGCGGTGGATGACCTGTCCCCCTCTTGAATTTTGTCAATTCTGTTGCATTTTTCCTCGGCTTCTACATACACACGCAATATGCCCTGCTCTCCCACAATTCCAACAGAATGGGTGTGGCCCTCTGGCAAACCCACCATTACATCCTGCCTGACTTCCACCCTGGCTATTTTGAAATCCCCTTGGGTGTTCTGAAATCCACCTGGGGTGTTCTGAAATCCATCTCCTCTTCCTCTAAATCCTCCACCTCTACCTCGTGGCCAAAACCCATACCCACTTTGATCCACTGGGTGTATATTATTCACCTGTGGTGCACACGTTATTTTTTGCGTTCCTACTCTTCCACTTCTCAATACTGCCCCGGCTGTGGCAAATTTGGACAATTTGTTCTGAACTAACTTGGCTTCCGCAATCTTTCTATTCTCATCTGTCTTTCTATTCTTCCCTTGTCACAATTGGCAATGATGCACTGTAGTCAACTGTATCTCAGCCCACGTCTTCGTTTTTATTTCTACTTGTTTTTTCATTTGTCTCTGTACTTTTTCTGGCAACCCCTGACACAAAATATGATAAAATAATGCCACTATTTTTTCCCAAGGCTCACGTGTCTCAAGCTGGCATCTCTCTTGAATATCCTGAATATAAGCAATAGGGTCTTCATCTTCTTTCATTTTACGTGTCATAATTGCACCCATATCTGACGAAATGGGATACTGTACCTTGTACCCTGAGAGCTCTCCAAATGCCTGCCCTGCAATTATTAAATGGTGCTCTGTCATGGGCTGTGTTTTGTGCTGTCACACTTGCATATCCCGCTCGAGATCAGCATTTCTCCAAGAATAGTTGCCAGTAGACCCTTTATGTCTCCTATGGCCAACATATTTCCCCCTGTTATTTTCTCTAATTCGTGTCCATTTTCCAGCCCCAGAAGCCAAACTAGGTAACTTGCATTTTAAGTTATCCTTTTCCATCTGGGGCCATGGAATATATTGCGGCCTTGCCCCCCTTCTCTAACAGAGGGAACAATGTGAACCCCATCCCACAACCGGACCACATTATTCAATTATTCAATCCAGGGGTAATCGCTCCTGTTTGTTTTCATGCTAGTAACAACCATAACCAACTCACATAGGGTGGGCATTTTCCTCCTACACTACTCGATCGCCTTAGGGAAAGTTCTGGATATGGTATAGGATCTGGTGTTCTTTCATTAGGGTGTTCCAGATCTGACCATCTTACCTCCTTATCCAAATTTTGACTTCCCAACGGGACACAGGTAGCCTCCCCTTCTATCTCACGACCTGACTGTTTTTCTTTATCTGAAATGGCTACACCCCAACTGTTGTGACTATCATCCTCCTTTTCCCTATCCATATCTAATCTACTCAGAGACAATGCTCTGCGTTAATCACTGAACATGTTTTCCTCTTCATACCGTGTTATTAGTATCAGGATCGTCTACTGCTCCCTTGAGTCCCATATTCGCTTTTCTGCCTAATTTGCTGATATATCTCCTCTACGCTTTTCCTATCTGACTTTAAGTCAGATAGGAAAAGCGTAGAGGAGATATATCAGCAAATTAGGCAGAAAGGCGAGTATGGGACTCAAGGGAGCAGTAGACGATCCACGATACCAATAACACGGTATGAGATATTACAGATATTACGTCCTCCCATCCATTTGTTCTGTACAAGTGTTACCTCATTTGCCCTCTTCTTCTCTCCTTTCCATCTCTTAATTTCCTTGTCTATATCTGTTGATATATTTGATCCCTCATCTCGTTCCTCTTTATCTCATATGAATGTACACTTGTCTTTCTTCGTTTTACTCTCTTCTGAACTGTCATTACTACTGTAAGCGGGAGGTGCATGTGTCGGTGTACTATACCCTGCCACTGCTTTTAATTCTTTTAAAGGATAAAATCATGTCTCCTCTGCATCTACATTCTTAGTTTCATGCACAGTAAGAGGAGCAGAGTGCTTGATGCCCTTCCCTTTATGCTGATTAAGCATCCACTCTTCCAGTAAAGGGTCCTCTTTCTCCTCTTGATACATTTTTCAGAGTTCTAAAACTGCCAGTCTTTTCTCTCATTTCTTTTCCGTGTACGTAGCGTGCACATATGTGGTCATTTGTTGTAATACTGCCTTTGACAATGATCCCCCTTTCGGTCATGGCATGAACATTTTATCAGCTGTGCCCTTTATCCATTCTGAACTGTACTGTTTGAGCTTGGGCGCATGTCGTGGTAATGTTTTACAAAGGTGCATAAGAGGAGTGTCCTCCACAATGACAAGTCACAATTAACTGTCGATACTTACCAGATCGTTACCTTGCTATATTTAATAAATCTCTACTTATCGTAGACCTTATTACTCATTACTTTTAATCTCAAAAACAATAAATATGAGCAAGCACAATCCATCACTGCTCAATACTTTATTGTCTCAACAACCTATCGGTCTTCTGACTGGAGCCAATCGTTTACTACACTTAACTCAAAACAACGTCAATTCCACATTTCACAATGTACCACTTTTCAGAACTTCACACATCAAATAATAATCAAAAGAATTACACAACACACATTAATAACCCATAATAACACAACACAAATTAATAACCCCTGTGATCACCTTTGCTTTTCCCTATAATCATTTATAGTAAGAGACATTCTTTCTTGGCCTCCACTTATATTACCCCATACAGAAGTCACCTTCCACTGTCCTGACCGTGTGTATTCTTTCTCTCTTAATTTGCTCACTGGATATTGAGACATCTTCTTCTATCTCCCTTGAAATAGGATTACCTAGGCGTTCTTTTATCTACACAAAATTCCTGTTACCCAACTTATTTTCATACAATATCACAATCCCGCCCTTTTATATTGGCAATTACCTTAGTCTACTGACATCCGTTCAATTAACTGGAGGCCTTCGGAATCGACTCCTCCTCCAATCTGACCACTTCACCACCTTCCTTCCGTCCGCAGAGCACCCGTGGAAACCGAGCAGGGATTTCTTCAAAGAGGGGCCTGCTCACTGTCTCGATTTCTCTAGTCTGAAACTCTGAAGTCAAACTGCTACCACATGAGCTTATGGCCCTTGGAACATGCATCTGTTACTGGATGGGATTACACCAGTACTAATAACTGGACCAACTCAAGAAGATGGCAAGTTGCTGTTTTATTAGCAATTATCTAAAACAGGGAGTTTATAATGAACATCAAGAGATGCACGCTCATCCTCAGCGATTTCCACATGAAAGAAAATGATATACTCTCTTCGTGCAACAAATTGATATCACGCTATGTGGCAATAGTGAAAAATCTATCAAGGGTCAGGAATGGTCAAGGGACACATTTAGATATACAATCTTATAGGAGCTAGGTTTGTTATTGCCTGCCCGATATCAGGTGGACAACTCATGGCTACCTCTTCATACGTGTCATTTTAAGAAAAATAAGTTACACAGTGTTTCATTGGTTTCTCAAGGTATAAGGACCTTCATTATATGGACTAATACAATTGGTTGGCACGCTTGTGCCATTTCTGGAACATTCGGTTCAATTAGCTTCACATAAGCCAAGACCCAGGTGCAAGTAGATATGACCTGAAGTTGCCATACCATCCAATTAGTCCAACATCTCTCATCACCCATGC
The DNA here is from genome assembly GCF_040938575.1 of Ambystoma mexicanum. Lineage (NCBI taxonomy): Eukaryota > Metazoa > Chordata > Amphibia > Caudata > Ambystomatidae > Ambystoma > Ambystoma mexicanum. The sequence goes on from NC_090936.1 coordinate 387,565,025, forward strand.
CTTCTGCCATGACATTCTCTTGGTTCTTGGCCATGCAGAGTATTCATGTCCTAAGAATGCAACAGGAGTGAGGGCACTCGCTATCGTGCCTGGAACGCCAAGTTCAAGCCCTATTTCCAGCCTCCACTCATGTAACAAGAGATCACGATTCTGTTCATTCTGCAAGCTTTTACATTTTTTAAATTAATTAAGACTTGGCAACTTCTGTGTTCTTTCTTGTACCTTAATGTGAGAAGATTCATCCTCCGCACACACGTTCCTCTTCAGCGTAGATAGCTGAACTCAACTTCTCAGTTCTTGACTTCTGGCCAGACAGTCTCCCAACGCAGCTCCAACAACCCGCTCTGCGACTTTAATTTTCTCTACATGGTTCTTTGGCTTCATTATTTGATGATATCAATGTGCAGTTTCTGTACAATGCGGCTTCGCCTGCATTCTATTTGCCACTTGTAGCTAGCTTATGCGATGACTTGATCTATCTTGTGTTTCAGCAAATGTACATTCATTATACTTCTGATTTTTGCAGCACTTGTTTAACGTGTAATCTTCTTTTACACTTTTAAGGTTCACTTGATTCTTTACTTCATTGTTTCTCCTCTAGGATCCATACATCATCTTCATTCAGTATTTCAGGACTTTGTGCACACTTTCTTATGACGTCATCAGTTCATTTTCTTAGCTCTTTCTCATATTCATTCAGGGAGTTCCGGCTGTAGGCTGTCATTAACTCGAGGGTACATTCAATATGGTTGTCTTAATGGATACCTTCTTCCAAATACTCACTGCAGTATTGGTACAATAGCTGGTGTTAGACAGGGCACGTCTCCAATACAGGGGAGCTAGGGGGGTAGGATCTCCTGCGGATGTATACGTCTACTCCTCTACACCACTATTATCATGGATCCGGGAGCCAGGCTAGAAGATATGTCTGGGGACAGCATGGAGATCCCGCTTTTTAATTTTAGAAGTATTACAGAAATTGAGCTTAGAGCTATTTTGAGCAAACTCAAACCTTCTCAATGCAAGGGAGATATCTTTACGGCCACAGCAATTAAAGCATTGCCGAATTACTTATTAGTTCAATCATGAGCATTATTAATCTTCCTACTCGCTTGATGGGTGCTTGGATCACCCCTCTTTTAAAAAATTCCAACTAATTATTGAACAATAACAAACTCCCCTTTACTTCTTAAGATAATGGACAGGGTGGCATATGAACAAGTGCTGGAACATATGAAGAATCATACTATTCTGAACAATTGTCAATCAGGTTTCCAGTCAGGTTTTAGCACAAAATAGTCTCTTTTAAATTTAAAGCCCAATATGTTGGAAAAATAAATGAAGGACATACTATGCTGCTGATGGCTCTAGATTTGTCGGTGGCTTTTGATTTAATGGATCATTCATTACTTTTAAAAAGATTACAAGAAGTTGCAAATTTTAGTGACCATGCGATAGCATGGATGCAATCCTTCTTGGGCAATAGAACCATGAGAGTCTCTAGCAATGCAGCAGAAGCTAAGCCAGTCCCTTTGAGCTATGGTGCACCTAAGGATGCCTGTTTGTCACCAATTGTATACAACATTTTTATGATGCCACTATTCAATTTGCTGGAGGAGAACAAGATATGCTTCTCAAATTATGCAGACGATACTCAGTGCCTTATCCCACTGACAGGGGACTATCAGGATGTTAGAGTGGTGAACAAGACCTATAATCTCATCCAGGATTGGATGTGTGTGAGTGGGTTGGCACTCAACTAAGATAAAACCGAACATATGGTTATAGGTTCTAGCCCTAGATTGAAAAGTCTCAGCATAGAATATCAAAGCTTCCAAATCGTTGTTTGCAAAATTATGACCCAGGATAAAAGAAAGACATTGGGCCTCATTACAAGTTTGTCTGTCCGGAAACCCAGGTGCTGGTAAGCTCACTAGCACCCTTGCTTCCGGACCGGCAAACTACGAGTTATCCTTCTGTGACCACTGCGCCAGATAGGTCTGACACTGCCGGGTGCAGCGGCCAGGGTAGGCAGACTCTTCATGGAGGTGACGGTGGTGGCGCTTCCGAGTCCCCTCTCCCATAGAGTCCTATGGGACTCTCTGGGAATGGGGAATAATATTTTACCGGCACCTGACTTCCCAGGCCGCCGGACTTGTAATGACCCGTTGGCACTGGGAAGTCAGGCACCAGTAAAATATTGTGAGCACCGGCAGGGTTACCACCAGACTTGCAATGAGGCCCATTGGGAGTCATTTTTGACCAAACCATGTCCATGAAGGCTCAGGTGAGTAGTCTTGTTTCCTCAGCTGCCTGTTACATTAGACTACAGCGCCATATCCGTCGCTATCTGTCCCAAAGAAGCTGCTAGACAGTGGCCAGAGAGAATGTATGCTCGACGATTGGCTACTGCAGCAGCTTATTGGTGGGGATTGTGAAGGGTGAGATGGCTAGACTGCAAGTGATACAGAACAGTATAGTTAGAGCCATTTTGGGATTAAAAAAGTATGACCATGTCTCTGATGCAAGGAGAAGTCTTCATTGGGTCCCAATAGAAGCAAGGATCAAATGTTGACTACTAAGTATCACGTATAAGTGTTTAGGAGGACATTATCGAGACTATGTAGCAGATAGAATAAATAAGAAGAGATAAATTAGGACACTCAGATCTAATGACCTCAAATTATTGGAGGTTCCTAGATCTAACATTACCTTGGTCAAAAGAAGTGCATTTTGGGTGGCTGCACCTCTGCACTAGAATGCTATGTCCATTGAGCTTAGAAGTTGTGAGTCACTGGAAAGTTTTTTAAAAAACTGAAAACATGCTTATTTACCAGTTAACAGCCCAGATAGTTACGTGTAGGCCGATTGTATTGTTTTTTAACCATCTTTGTTTGGACTCCAGTCCTGTGCACCTGTATACCTCTGGGTTTTTCTGAAAGCACCTGAGCTAATGAATGAATTAAAGTAAGAGTAAATTATAATCAAACAGGGAGAAAATGTCAATGTATTTATCCTTGCAAATGTTCTCCTTCGTGTCCTGCGACACATGCCAAGTAAGCATACCTGGCGTTGCTACCTGAACTGGAGCAGGGGTCAATTTCAGCCACTCCGTCCCTGATGATATGTCCCCTGAATATGCTGGTGTCCCCTTAGCACCCCCCGCTGCTCCCCCAACTCATGCGCTACTCACCCCCAGCGGGGTCCCGCCCAAACCAGGCATCTCCCTGTGACCACAAAAGGCTGAACCGCTGTGGCCCCAACCGTCACTGGGCCCCACCCCAAGCAGGATCACCTTTTCTCCCCAGCTGTTGTTGGATGTGCTTCACTACTCCGACGCCCCCACCCCCGCTTGATCAATGCGTGCCCCCGTCGCACCAGCCATTGTCTAGCCATGTTTTTGAGGTAGACATGTTTCTGATGGGGGCATCCACGCCTGCCACTGTGGCCAGTAGCGTATTTAGGCTTTCTGCTGCCCTAGGCTCAAATAAGTGCATGCCCCCAACTTACTACACCACTGCCAGACTCTTCACCTTCACCAGATTCTGCCCCTTCCACAAACTCTGACCGCACAGTCCAAACTATGCCCCATCAATCCCATATTGGCTCCACAATATTATAAGGACGCTTTTAAGGTTGCAGGGATTAGAAAGTTATTACTTCCTCCCTATTAATTCAGGCCTGTCATCTTCTATGTTCTGTTGGTTGAACAAGTGTTTTCAGATCTCTGCTGCCCAAGATTTGGAGAAGGCAGTGTGTTCTACAGTTGCGTGCACTAGAAGTAATTGTTATGGCTAATTGTTTACTTTCGGATGCCTACTTCTACTTTAGGTCCAAAAACAATCTTTTAGAAGAAGTGATAAGAACAAAACCTGTCTGCCAACTGTACACACGTGAGAGAACTTTGGAACGAAGAATTTTGGTTTCAATGCAAATATCTAGTTTCTCTAACAAGTTGCCTGCTGTCACTCTATGAAAATCACCTGGACTGGTCTGTAATATTAATGCACCTTTAACTAAATGTCTACATCCAGTCTTGTCAAATGGTCAAGTTTACATATGAAATATATGCAAGGGGTAAAGGCACATCTCATAAAAATGTTAATTAAAACAAACTCAATCCCCTTCTCTTCTTATGGTTACATATCTGGTGTTAGCAGGGGGCAAAATATAAATATGGCAACTTAGCAGCTGCAGCCGATGTACCTCCAATCCCATGGGCTGGAACGCCATTAAAATATGACAAAATCACAAGTGAACTATACCTTGGCATAAAAACCTGTAGAGTAAAGACTGTTGGAGAAGGTTCTTGGAATCTGTGGCTGTACATTCTCATGGTGGAATAATGGATAAAGGTGACCCTGATCATTGATGTGTGGAAAGCAACAGCATTCCTCGCAGCTGCACAATGCAGGCAACTTTTGTAACAAATGTAGTGGTACATACTGTTTAAATCATTGCTGTTTGTGAAATTGTTCAAAATACACAGTGCTCTAGGAGTAAAATTGAACAAGGGATCAGGTATTCCAGCAAAATATATGTGGGTGTTGTTAAAGATATGGGTCTTGCCAGCTTGTATTTAAGGTGATTTAAATATTTATTAACTCCATACAGTTGGTTGGACTGTGCAATACATGGGAACATTTTGGGATTTGTGGGTATAGAAATAGATGCCCTGCTGTCGTTTCAAATACTCTTTCACAGTAAAAGTCCTACCTTGTATTTAAAATATAATTAATGTAAAGATTACTTATAAGCATCAGACTTATGCATTGTGTGCCATACTTCTTGGTTCTCCTGGTAGTACTGAGCGTGCAGCAGAATGTCATTAAAGACACATGAAAAACCCAGCAGGGATGGCATTTGTCTGCTTAGCACTGCGCAGCTTCTGTAAAGATGGCTGAATGCATATCTTTATGGGACTCCTTTACAGCTGTGAAACAGTCCCTTTGGCACACAGTTTTTGTTATCCCCCTTCTATGGCTTTGGGTATCCTTTCAAAGGTTTCTTGAAGCAATTGCACATTCAGATTTACTTTTCGCCATTTTAAGTTCTCTATGATCTATTTCAGGCTTGCACCTTTTGTGCGGCCACAGACCTCTGAAATGTTGAGCCGCGGAGGGAAATTAGTGCTTTCTTCTGAACATTTTACTGCCCCCTGTGGCACATCTGTGCTTGACTCAAGCATAGGCATGAGATTATTTTTGTAAAATGATGCATCATTTTTAACCTTTACTTTTCTGAAGGGGAAACCCTCATTTTTGCAACAGTTTAAAAAACGCATGGCGTGCACTTGAATAAAAACGTGATTGCTTAACACAGTGGGCCTCATTACAAGTTCGGCGGTAGTCTTGCTGGTAAAACTGTCAGGCTGCCGCCGAACTTGCACATTTTTCCAGTGACTGGCAATGGGGAAATACAGAGCCATTACAGCCCTGATGGATGCTGTATTTCGTCATTGCCAGGCGCCGTAATGCATTACTCCCTATTCCCATTGAGCCACATAGAACTCAATGGGAATGGGGAGGCCGGATGCACCGGCACCATTCGTGAATGGTGGCGGTGCAACCGACATGGTGTGCTCGCGAGTGCCTTTTCACCCACCAGGTCAGACCTGGCGGGCGAAAAGGCACCCGTGAGCAGACCTCACAGTTTGCCAGTCCGGTATGATATGATATGATAGGTTATTAATAACGCGCTTAATACCCAGAGGTTTCTAAGCGCTACCTGTGGATCGAACCTGTGCTGCTCTGTGTCATCTTGCTTCCAAGGTGAACACGTTGCCCCTAAGCTATCCTCCCGGGATAACAACGGTAATGAGGCCCAGTGTGAGTGTATTGAATAGAAAGAACTCAAAAGATAATGTGAAGTGGGGCACCAATAAAAGCAATGAGGGTTTGGCTGTTTTGCATATTAAAGAACATTCTGGGAAGAAAAGAATTACCAAAGAGCTTTATATCTGTCATATATGTCTGTGAGAGTTGTATGACTAAATCACTAAATACCTAAAGCAAGCAGCATTTGCTAAACGTTTCAAAAGTCACGCTAATAACGCTTTTGTAAATATCAATATATATATATATATGGAAGTTTGGCCATCCCAAAAATTTGTCGTCATAGTGGAATGAGCAGTGTTGTGGAGCAGTCAGACTCTGAGAAACCAAATTGGCTTTATTTTTTTAATTATTTATGACAACCAGTAAATTGAAAATAAACTGCGATAAAATGCTGCTCCTCTTGCAATCTGCAGCCCTGGGCCTGGGCCTAGTCAGCCTTGTTGTAAATACATCTATGGCTGTGGCCCCGCCGCCATCTCATTCCACCCTCTGAGAAACCAGGTATTGGGAACCCGCACCTTGCCAATTATTCATTGCCCATGGGTTGTTCTGAGTATGGCCCCCCTCCACCCATTGTCCTCCCACAGGGGGAGGTGGGCGGCTGCAAAGCAAGGGTTGTCCCATCTGCTTCCAGACAATTGGGTCCCTGCTGAGCCAGGCCCAATGTTGCCCTGCTCGTGTTTTTGATAGGGCCTGGCACTATTGGGGCAGTGGGGATCACCACCATCTCCACTGGTGACAGGGATGCCTGATTTTGTGTTGCTACCCTTCTTTGCTGGGGTAAATGCAGCACTAGGGGCCACATTCAACCTCTGTGGCCTTGCTGTTAAAGCAGCCTCTGCCCCCACTCAGCATTCACTAATACCCTGCTGTGCTCTCCTGATGCTGTGTTTCCAGAGAGGGAAGCAAGTATGGTGTCAAGGTCCTTTCCTTGCATCATGTCAATTACAGCTGTCAGTTTTCCTGTGTCCATGGTGCCCTTTGGGTAATGCAATCATTATCCCTCAAATGTTCCTACTTGCCGCGTAGTCAATGAGAGCCCTTGACCAATATTATAACCATTGGTCCCCCTTGTCTTCTGCCGTCAATCTTATCATGGCCAGATGAGGTTATCACCTGCTTTTTGCCCCGATACAATCGTTTGTTACCGTATGCCCCAGTGAAGTGTATGACAATACTATACTATGACGCAAGTGACACGCAGTAACCAAGCTTTTTATCAACTAATTAATTCCACAAATTTCATGCGGCTCTCCCCACTTGTTGTGATGTTACTCTGCGCTCCAGCCACAATGCAGCACACAGCACTAATTAATGCACTGCTGGTCTTGGTGAGTGCATGTACAATTATTCGGGCAATGTTGCTCCTGGAGGCGGGTCCCCTCCCCCCAGTGGAGGGGTCACAGGGTGGGTGGGGCGGAATGTGCCAGGTAGCCTGGGGAAACAGCAGGTGGGTGGAGACATGCCCCCAGCCTGAACAATGTGTGAACAGCATGGGCCTCGGCTATGGCACCAAAAGGAGCCATTAAAAGGGGTCAGAGAAGTGAGAAAGAGCAGCAGCACTCATACTCCTGCAACGGGACCCTGCCAACACCACCAAGACCCTCCACTACCTGCTGCCGCTGAGGGAACTGCTGCCACACTCAAGATTCAGTTTCTGTCCCACCCTCCCTTTAGGTTAAGATGCAGCAGGGGTTTTAGGTTGGGGATGAGGAAGGCAGACAGGTGGGGGTTGACCATGTGTTCAGTGATTTACCCCTCCCTGTGGGACCCTGAGGCCAGTTGGGTGCAGTGGCAATGGCACAGTCTGCCTCTCACTGGGTGGCTTCGGCCCGGTGGGGGTCAGATGGGGAGGTGGCCAAAGGGGTGGTGGAGCCAGGAGGTGGAAGGTGCCAAACAAGAGAAGGGTGCCTCCTTGGATCACCCCTCACCCCAACATAGGGTATGGCAGGGAGGTCCGCAGCAACATGGGGGGGACCTCAGAGCTGTACAACTCCCATGGATCACCTGTCACAAGGAGGAATCACTGTAAATATGTATATATGAGCTGATATGTATCAGTTAGGATTATGCAATTTTCCTTTTTGGGGTCACGTTCATACATTGGTGTGTTGATTCTTTAATAATGTTATCTATAAAAAATGTAATGTGGCCATATATTTCCAAAGAAGGAAGGTGTCTGTGTTGTTTCTTCTGCTCACTGGCACTCCCTCTCTGCTGGGCCTACCACACAGCTACACGTGCATCCCACGTGCAACGTTAATCTGAGTTTGTAGTGATACAAACAAAAGGTCTCTGTGTACTCTGCGTATACACCAGCAATAATATAGACAAAGAATCCCCCCATCCACCACAGCCTTCACCACCAACAGCCTTTCCAGCCACCAGGACCCCCCCACCCACTCAACTGTTCTCCCCCGACTTTACCTTGCCATGCCTCTCGACGCAAGTCGGCGGGCCTGCGGTACCTCCTTTTCAACACATCCAAAACGCAGCGGCCAGACTTATCCTCAAACTATCTAGAAGAGACCACATCACACCAGTGCTAAACATGATACAATGGCTAACAATCAAACAACATATCACTTTCAAAACAATGTGCATAACACACAGAGCAATCAGCGGCCAGGGAGCAGAATTCCTACAAAAGAAAATAACCATCTAAAAGCCGATGAGATTCCTTAGATCAAGCAACAAAATCCACCTGGAACCAAAACCATACGCAAGGAAAAAACATGGGGGCTCATCTTTCTCCCACACTAGCAGCAAAAATCTGAAACAACCTCCCGAAAGAAATAAGAACCACAAAAGACCACCGAAAGTAAAGAAAACTGCTCAAAACCTGGCTCTTCAAGACCTCAGAACCATATGGAAAAAACTGAAACAATAAAACCAAAAATGCAAAGAGAGCCACTTAACAAACCCATGATGAGACAGATTACAAGGAGTACCAACAGAAAAGGAGACCACCCGCAAGAACTAAAGAAACAATGCAAGGCTGAACCGACCACGAGCGACAATCCATTCAGGACTGAACAATATCTAAATAGGCTGACTCGGACACCAGGCCCAACAAAAAACCTAACCCACTACCCAGCATCCCCTCTCCAGACATAACAACATAACCTCATGTGTAAACCACCAATCCAACGCAACTCTGCCTCCTGTGGGATGTACTGACCCACTTTTGCTCTGCTATGCTGCATCACTCTGTTATGGTGGTGCCAGAAACAGCAAAATGGCTGCAAAACCCCTGAAAATCGCGCTTTTCAATGCACAAAAAGATGGCTGCCCAATCTGCCATGCATGTTGTCAGTGGTAGAACAGAGCTCTCACTACTAAAATGTGTCACTGGGCTCCACAACAATTAAAAGTGGAGTGCAGAAGGATAAAGCAGTGCTTTGCTAACTGAAACTCCAAATATTGCTTTAAATCACCTTTTCCTTGCTGCTGAAACTTCAAAATACCGGTACAGAACACATTCCAAATATTCAAAATTCTCGCTGGGTGCTACAATTCCCTTAGTTTAAAGATTCACTGTGAACTTACAAGGTCCTGAAAGGCTAAGAGCATAAAGAGATCTCCACAGCAAAAGGCCTGCCTGTGGATCCGTAAAGAAATCTCTGTGCAGCAGAAGGCTACATGTGATGACAGCTGTCAGGGGCCTTCCTGATTAAACCTTAACATGTTATAAACTGAAAGTCAACTGTTTGCAATATAAGAGGCCTGTTACTGAAAGTAACCCATATTGTAGTTGTTTTTGATCCCATAGGTTTAAAATCTTGAATGAGAATTCTATCTGTTATTTGATAAAAACAAGTTTGTTTTGTGCTAAGGAAAAGCCAAAAGAATTTAACAATTAAATTAAACCTGGCTGAGCTGCAAGAAATGGAAAGGCAGGTTTTTTTTCAAAGACGGAGGGCCTTTCTCTCAGCTGAAACTCACAGGGAGTTGCTAATTGCAGGTTAGCCCAGGACTAAACAATGTACATCTTCCAGCCCAGGAAATTGGAAGTGTGGAAATGGGTCATAAATGGCCTCCGGAAGGAGCAAGCAAGGAGGGGGGTGCACTGGGCTCCCAGGAGAGACAAAGGGGTGGAGCCAAGTGACTATTTGTTGCTGAACCGGAACAAAGAACACATTTTAACAGACGTATAACTTGCTATCCAAAATGGTGAACTTTGTGACATGTTCTGGACAGGAATGTCAAGATATGTGATTTTACACAAAATGTATGACTGTTCGAATTGTGAAAATTTACACACATGTCCCCTTGTTAAACATGCATATTTGTGGAAATATGAAGAAATATGAAGAAAAATTGGAAAGTGTGTTCATAGCGAAGAGGGCTAAAATCTGTAGAAAGGGGAGACAAGATCCCACCACTGCGGGGTTTTGAGGAATAGCTGCTATGTAAAATGTGGCATCTTTATGTGTGATTTGTATAAAGGTGACCGATGTAGAAATGTACATTTAATATAAAATCAGACATGGAGACCAATGGCTAAAGGGAGGACTCTGAGGATTGTAAGGCAAATCATAAAACCTGACATCACCCAACCTTGAGCCAATCACTGAAATATCAAGGCGGAGATGAAGTATTGACCCTATCCTGTCTCAAAGGGGCAAACTTAGCTAAGCTGGCCCACACACCTCCTTTATGATGTCATTTTATAGCATAAATAGAGACAGCTGACCAGACATAGAGACAGATAGATCCACTCACTCTCCTGATGCTGGCCGAGCACCCTGCTGCTGAAATCTACATCTTCCTTGTTCCAGACTCCAGAAACTTGGCAAAGCAAAGGCCTATTGCATAACTGAAAAATCTTCAGCTAGGCCTCAAATTCTAGAACAGAACCCCAAAAGCATAGGGGAAGCATCACAATACAGCCGGGCTGTGCTGATACTGCTTGCCTGCAAAATTGAAATATCCTAAGAACCAAGAAGGGCAGATCCCGTCCAGTCCTGTGCCGTGCTGTGACCAGAGTGCCTTGCTGCCCCTGTCCAGTCCTGTTCCGTGCTGTGACCAGAGCGCCTTGCTGACCCTGTCCAGTCCGATGTGCCCAGCTGTCAGTCCCTGATAGGACCAGAATACTGACGGTCCACAATCCTGATGGTCCAAAATCTTAAATCCATTTTGTTTTCTGAGTATTAACAGAAACCTAGAAATTGTTGATTCCCGTGCATTATCTTGTCCCCTCCTAACCTCTGAACTATCCTTTCTTCCATAATCAGTAAAATTGTCTAAATTTGTAGTGAAATCTTATTCTGTATATCTGTAAAAGCATATTTTTCCTAGTCATTTGTCAACTTGATCTATTAATTTCATTTGAGTGACCAGCCTAGCGCTCCAAGGTGGACAGCGAGGAACCAGGACTGAGTCGCGAATCACTCCTGACTCTTACCTGTGCCGTCCTGGTGGCTTAGCTTGGATGCTCTAGTCCATAGCCAATATTTTCTGATTTTAAAACTAAAGCCTCTTTCCATTCTCGTGCCCATCTCGCAAAAACAACCTTTACTAAAATCGCTATAACTCCCTCAGTTTTGGTGATAGAAACAAAATTTTAACTCCTACATGTAGCTAACATCCACGTCTATCCATAGAGCATAAACAGTGCAGTTATCCCGTTATCACGAATATCACGCACATAAAAGTTTGCCACTAATTTTCATTTTGAGAAATTTTTACACGTGTAAAATAGATTCAAACTGCTTCCGACTTGGATTTTAAGATTGCCAATGTTTTCTGCTGACTAAATCATTGCTTATATTTGTGTGCAACTGTTTAAAGCGGCTCCCATAGGAATTTACAACAATTTAAGCATTTCTCCACACATTTAGAGTTCTTGCTCAGCCACTTTAAAAGTCATTCTGACAGTTGAAAGACCCACTTCGTTTTTCTCTTTCTGTGTAAGGGGGAAAGGGGGAAGTGAGACACTGTTTGATCTGGACTATTCCTGAATACCTGTGCTCTCCTTCCATCACTTTGCATTGCCTGTTGGAGGTTGAGAAGTGTTGCAGGGGGAATTTCTAACCATTGTGCTATCTGATCTGAAACCAACACAAAAGTATTAGTTTATGTGCTGCATTTGTTTGCTCATAACTAAGTCCCAGTGTATTAAAGACATCATTATGTGTTCTGTCACCCCATTGGTGATTGTTGTTTAACTATTAATATATATATATATATATATATACATATATATATATATATATATATATATATATATATATATATATATATATATATATATTGTGTTTTTGATCTTAACTAAGTAAATAAATAATACCTTTTACAAACCAGCCTGATTTCTGGTCCAGCGTGACCCGGGGTATTCTTAAATAAGGGGTGTGATACAAGTGGTACTTCTTTCAAATAATTGAATCTATATCTTAAATAAGTTTTTCCATTGTGCTGTACACTAGGTGGGGAGCAGAGTGTATCGCCTAATTGAAATCCTTAACAAATCTGGGGGCTCGAGTCTGGTGTTTGATTGACTGCCACCCATCACAGTCTAACATAGCAGTCTAACCTGCAGAGTAATAATACTTTGTGTGGTGTGAGTACTGTGCTACACTGTATATGCGCCCCTAAAATAAATACTCTACAAATCAGGCATGTTTGAAAAAGTATATTTACCCTGAAATAAGCCAGAAGGAAATTAATATTTCTGGAATGGCGACCACAATGGAAATCAATATTGCAAGGGAACACCCACTGCACAAATTGTTTGTCAGGGGTGAATGGGTAGAGCAGGATGAGAAAGTCTGGCTGCAGGAAATGAAACAACAAGCCAGTGCCACAGACTTAGATATATGGCAGGACCAGGGTCCATTACACCAGGCACTTAGTGAACTGTTTATGGCCCCAAAAGTATAAGAAGAGCAATGTAAAATTGCCAGAATAGAGGTCTACCTGGTACCGCTATGTAGGAGTCATACAGGAAAAGCATGCAGACCATGTAAACTTCACAAAGAGGCAAGGGGAAGCAATGCAGAAAATCTAGACTAATCTGGACTCTGCAGAGCAAACGCTCCAGAGTAGCCAAGAAGCTGAAACAGAGGCTAGGCAGTATGCCACCAAACTGCAAGAAGAACTGACACTCTTACTGCAAAAGAATGCAGAGCAAGATGCCCAGGTACTGAACCTGCAAAAAGAGTGTCAAGAAGGGTTGGACTCTTTAAAACAGAGCCAACAAAAACTGGTGCAACAATTAACTTTTAACAGAGTTTGCGCAGAACAGGTGGTCTCATACAGGACCAGATAGACAAATTAAAAGAGGAAAATAATAAATTTATCATCAAAGATTTAGAATCCCAAGCAGAGTTTGATGAAGAGTGCCAGAAAGCTGGTGCATTAAAAAAACAGAGGGACAACCTGGCTGCACAGAGGGGCACTCTAAATCAGGAAAGGGATGCCTTAGGCCAGGAAGTCAGCCATTTAAAAACAAAGTTATAAGAAAATCACCTGGCCCTTCAGGCACTTGGTGAAATCAAAATGGATTATGAAAAGCTGTTAGAGCACACCAGACGGGTGGAGGAGGATCTGGAAAAGAATAATCAAACCAATAAGGACCAAACTCAGGAGGTGAGTCTCCTGCAGCAAAAATTGACCCAATACTCCCAATTCATCCAGGAAGCACAGAGAGACAATGAGGCTCTCTGTGAAAAGAATGACAGGCTCCATATAGAGATAGCCATGCAAGAACAACTCATAGAGACCAGTAAGGCCTTAATAGAGGAACAAAAAAGTCAGATTCAGGCATGTCATCAGGGAGTAGGAGCTGAAAGAGATTAGTTAATATGGGAGAGAGAACCCCCTGAGCATAACCTCAGGAATCCTGGCATCAGGGACTTTAATCCCTTCAATTCCATGTACTCTGCCACCCCCATGTCCACTGGCTCATATGAACCAAGCTAGGAACTCTTCCCAGCTAGGACAGTGGGGGGGATACGCATCCAATCCTGGGAGCGAGGGAGAGTCAGAAGACTCTTCTGAGCGCCACAGGTCCCAAGAGACTAGGCCCCCACATTCTGCCAGCCTTTCCCAAGCTCACAGAATCCGGGAGAGCCATGAAGATCAGACAGCCACCTCTGGAAGCAGTGCCTGTGAGTCAAAGGATGAGTGGACCAGGGTGACCAGAACTAAAAAGACCAACAAAGTTAAGAGAGCTTTACTCAAGGACCCCCTGAAGCAAATAAAAGCTATTAGGAACCTCATCACGCCCTACCACAGAAATGCCAAATATTCTGTTTGGGGAACCTTCAATTGTTTGAGCAAATGATGGAGACTTTCCACCTGAAGGACAGCCAAAGCTGTATTCAGTATGTCAAGTGGACATTTTCACCTGAATACTCCAGCTTCTTTGCGGGGCTGGAGGATCAGAACCATTCTAGATGGTCCACCTATAAGGCGGCCATCCTGAAGCATTTTTCTATTCATAGAAACCCTCAAGAGGCCCGCAAGGCAGCCTACAACCTGCAATGTGGGGAAGACCAGGCCCCACAATAATTTGTCCAAGAACTTAAATATGCCTTTGCGCAGACCACCAGGAGGGTGCTCATTGACAGTAGGGAATTTGTCAATAACCTCTTTCATGCCCTCCCTAAATACATTATGACCCAGCTAGTGAGGGACTTTCACAAGAAAAGATCAATAGACTGGGTCATTGAACAAGCAACTTGCATCTACGAAGTGCAGAAGCCACTAGAAAGCAAAAATACTAACAAAAGCCCAAAACCAAACAATACCCCTGCTGCTGCTAAGGTGTCGGAGGTGAAGGTTGCCCCCATCTTAGATCTGGAGATGGGGGGGGCTAAAAACATTCCCGCACAGAATCCTACCAACCCCAGACCCAGAAGGCCCTCGGGCCAATCCCAAACAGGGAGTCAGGGAGATAAACCCACCAATGGGACCCCTAACTCCTCTGACTACATCGGCCCCCATTACATGGGCAACAGACCCATCCTGGGCTATGTGTGGACCCCTCCAGCCCAAGGGGGGCTGGATCCAACCAGGCAGCTGCCATCCCAGGGAACCCCCCTCCACACTTTCCCCAGGAGGGCAGTAATCTCAAAATGCCGGGCCAAGTTTCTTTCCTCGGAACCCGCCAAACCTCAACCTCCAAAACAACCCTTCTTTCTTTCCCCACTTTCCTGAGCCCAGACAGCCCAATCCGGGAGAGGGGAGGCCAAGGGCGGAGGGGTTCCAAAAATATCCTAACCCGGGGTCTTATAGGAGAAGGGACAGTTACCCTTCCCGTGAACAACCAAGGGTAGATCAGAGGACCCTGTACCAGCGAGAGCGGGTGTCCCAACTAGAGCGCCAGGCCCAGATCATGGCACAGGATCTGGGTTGCATGCTGAGGGCTCATCAGAACCCTCAGATGAGCATGGCGACTCAGCACTCCTCAAATCAAGTGTCTGGTGCTCCAGAACAATGACGGGGAAAGAACCCCGACAACCCACCGATTCCCAGGGAGGAGGCATACGGGGAAGGGGGGGTATAAAGCCTTAGAGGAAGCTTCCTTCCCCACTTTTGGAAAGCCCCTGGAAACCCAGGAGCCTTTGATCAGCTGAATTCGGGAAGGGGGAGAAATACCAAATTCCTCTCACCCCTCTTCCTGGACAACTTCAGAACTTTGATGGGAAGGAAATTCCTGTCGAGGGGACTGCAGATTTAGACATTAAAATTGGGCGACACAAGGTGAAGCACTCGTTCATAGTTGTGACTCCAGAGGGCACACCATGTTTACTAGGGAATGACATCCTGCGTAGATTGTCTCCCGTCATAGATTGTGTAAACAAGGTCCTCTGGACCCAGACTAACAGAACAATAAAATTGAAACATAGTGTCAACCATGTTAGTTTAAATGGCACATGCCACATGGTTGAACAAAAAACAGACCAAATTGAATTTCACTTCCTGAATAACCAAATCCCAGATGTGACAGTAATTGCAGTAGAACAACAAACTGGTGATGGGGAGTCCTCTCTATTTCTGAAAATTAACTTTCCTTCCAGTCTAAGGTGGCATTCCACACTGGAAAGAAACACTCTGAAATTCTATACAAATTCACAATCAGAAAATCCTACTCCTACAGTCCAAAATGATGAGAAATCAGCTCAAACTTGGCTGATATTCAGAAAATTGCAGAGCAGTTGTTCATCCCTATTCAGTTAAATGAAGGGGATGAGTCTGTTCTCGTCCGAGTATGTGTGAACTACGGTAAGAGCTTCATCAGCGAGGCCATATTCCGAAAACTCCCAAAAGATCCAGCCATTCCCACATTTACACTGTTAGACAAATGGGAAATGGACTTTGAAACACCCAATTCCAAACATCTCCTGCCAAGCAGGTGTATGCTCAAAATTGCCATAGGCAACAAGAACATAGTCCATAATTGTTGGGTCGTGTGAGATGTCGCTGTTGCATTTTATTTAGGTAGTGACATTCTCAATCGCTTTGCCATTAGTTTGGACCTAATAAACTTCAAAGCCTGGTCCCGATTAGTGGGTAATCCCATGGACTTTAATGACCCAGAGAAAGCATTTCGGTCATCTCAACTGCATAGGAAGTCACCATCCCAGAACGGACCCGCCAATTCTCACTGGAAGTAAAAATTAAGAGGACAGAAACTGAAAAATCCTGATGCCTATGTTCATCTCAATGCTCATTTCCAACAGCAAGGGTAGGTGGATAACAGCGACCTAAAGAGTATCACTATGGGCACAGGAACCATTATTAGAATGGCGGTTGATGACTGACATTTTTCCATAGATTTAGGTAACAAACTGTTAGGACCAATCCCTAAGGACTGTTTTGACAGTGATAGCGATGATGACACAACACCAGACAGGATCTTCACCCGGCATGGGGGGAATTTCCTGGTGTACTCTTCCTGCCCTTATGGTAAGGAAGAAGTGACTTGTGACTTCAGGAGGGATGAGGTGATCTTTCAAGTCCACAAGGACTGCCTTCCCCACCTGAAGCCATCAGTCTAAGCCACTACTTTGACCAGGGACTTCTCCACCCAGCTGGAGGAGGCCGCTGAGATAGCCAAACCAGAAGTCTTTCCGGGCTCAACGCAGGTGGTTGAAGAGAGAGTCAACCTAGCTGATGCCTGTGAGACTCTGGAGCAAAAGCAAAAATTGAAACAAGTTTTCTTAGATTTTCAAGATCTCTTTGCGGTGGACTCATATGACTGTGGTCGCACCGACATCCACACAACAACAATTCCCACGGACCCTGGCATGACTCCAGTGTTTGTGAAGCAATATCGCTTGCCTCTCACATCAATGGAGTCCCTTACTGAAATAATTAAAAACCTTGAGTCCCATGGGATAATTCGTCCAGTCCACAGTACCTTAAATAATCCGGTGCTGGGGATTTTGAAACCTAACGGCCAGTGGAAACTCTGTGCTGACCTAAGGGAGCTCAAGAAACGTGTCCATACTTCCCGATGGCCTCTTCCCTACATTGACCAAGGGCTGGCCCAGATCCAGGGGTCAAAGGTATTCACTGCAATTGACCTGACCAATGGGTACTGGACTTTACCTGTCAGTAGGGAGGACCAATACAAGCTGGCCTTTACCTTCAGGGCAGCAGTACACTTGAACCAGGACTCCCTTTGGATACATCAACTGCGGCAATGAATTTAACATCTTTCTGCATAAGGCCATGCCTGATTTGGGTGATAGGGGTAACCTGGCCTATGTAGATGATGTTCTAATCAAAAGCTCAACTGTGGAGGAACACATAGTGGAGATCCGTTATGTTCTGACCCAGTTGAGGGCTGTTGGAGCAAAACTCTCTTTCCAAAAGGCACAGTGGTGCAGGACCCATGTCAATTTCTTGGGGCATGAGATAACTCCTGAGGGTCTCTGTCCCCAGGAAAAGAACGTAGAAGCACTCCAGAAAATAAAAGATCCCACAACTCTGCGGGAACTAAGGAGCCTCCTTGGACTAACTAATTAGAGCAGAAAGTTAATTGAGGACTACGCGGAGATCACAAGACCCCTGATCCATCTTTTGAGGGGAGGGTCAAGTGGGAGTGGGGTCCAGAACAAGCTGAGGCAGTAAGACAACTCAAAAGAAGCTTCTCACAAGCACCTTGCCTAGCTTACCCTGTCAAAAACAAGTAGTTCTTCTTGGAGACAGGGTTCTCACCTACATGCTTGACTGCAGTATTATACCAAAAGCATGACAAGGTCAATAATGTGATCTCCTATGCGAGTAAGACCTTATCCTCTGTGCAGGAAAAATTCAACGATTGTGGCAACGGTGTGGGCATTGAAGAATTATACCGCCCGTTTATCCAGGGGGAACACATCATAGTGGAGACTCCACACCAACCTTTACAATATCTTCAAAGTGACAGAATCCGGGCTGGAAATGTGAGTAATTTCCAAATTACTTCTGGGATTCTGTCAATGCAAGGCTTTCCTGTGGAGGTCAGATATGACCAAAACAAGAAGAATCCCCTCGTGCAAGGTTTGGCTGACTTGCATGATTGTGCCAGAGAAAACTGTCTCAAGGACGAAAGTCTTAAAATCAAGGACAACATGGAGGCATACCTTAATTCCCCACACAAAGTCTATGAAGAAGACCAGTGTGAGGGAATGCTCACTGTCTATGTGGATGGGTGCTCCTACCATGTTGATAACAATGGGGAAAAGGAACTTGTGGCCGGCGTAGGGAATGCATGGGTGAATGATGCCCCAGAACCCTCCACTGGGTACAAAATCAGTCCGGGACCATTATGGGATGACCATCTACTGGAAAAATATCAAGGGTCATTCTAAAGTAGAGGGACCAGACAAAACTGGAAATGACCTAGCTGATCAGCTGGCCAAATCCAGAGCCATCCAAGGGGATCTACTTGAGATTGAGTCCCTGTTGGGGGAAATTCAGGTCACTGCTATCACGAGATCCCAGACAAATGCTCACAATGAACTCTCAACTGCACAATGGAGTAAGGAAACCCCAGATGCTGATTTGATTACGGCTCAAAAAGGGGATCCAATAATTGGTAAGTTTTATGAACACATTGAGGACCCTGAGAACTTTCCCCTGACGGATACTGATTACATTGGGAAAGAGGACCTCAGAGTGTTGATGAAATGTCCAAAAATGTTCCGAATCCAAGATGGTTTGTTGGTGAGGAAATCCATATCTGGCCATGACCAGTGGTTGGTCCCTACCTCATGATGCGGCCACAGCCGGTCATAGGGGGTTTCATACGACTTTAGAAATCTTGCGAGAGGTTGCATACTGGTCAAATATGGGGCAGGTCCTCGACCAATACTTGAAGGGGTGTCTTGTGTGTGCACAATTTAGGCCAACATCACTCACACACCGTGCTCCCCTCCAAATGAGGGGGATGACACTGTCTTGGTCAGATTTGCAAGTCGATTTTATTGGGCCCGTGATTCACTCCTCTAGGGGGAACAAGTACATTTTGACCGTAACATGCTTGTTCACTAAATGGGTGGAATGTCTCCCGGCCCCAAATTGCAAGGCAGAAACTGCAGCTGCCCTGATGATCAATCACATCTTCTCACATTTTGGACTACCCCAAAGGATTCAGTCAAACTGAGGTAGTCACTTCACTAGCGAAGTGATGACAAAGATGTGGGAGATACTTGGGGTCAAAAGGAAACTACACATTGCCTACCGGGTGTCCTCTAGTGGTGGAATTGAGAGATACAACAAAACTATTGTGAGCATATTAAAAATGTTTGTGGCAGATTCTGGGCCAAGTTGGGACATTCGACCCATACTCCCAACCAGAACCGTCAATACTCCTGACTTGAACCGTCGAGGAGAGTGGGTCGCCTCCAGCACTGACAGGAGAAGCAGCTGACGTTCTCCACATGGATAAAGGAAAAGAACATCCCAATCTCCCGATTGCCCCTTGACGGGTGGCCAAAATCAAGTCAGGAGGGGGGGCTCTGTGGGATGTATTGACCCACTTTTGCTCTGCTATACTGATCACTCTGTTATGGTGGTGCCAGAAACAGAAAAATGGCCGCAAAACCCATGTGCGTGCCAAAACCCCTGAAAATCACGCTTTTCAATGCACAAAAAGATGGCTGCCCAATATGCTATGCCTGTTGTCAGTGGTGGAACAGAGGTCTCACTACTGAAATGTGTCACTGGGCTCCACAACAATTGAAAGCGGAGTGCGGAAGGAAAAAGCAGTGCTTTGCTAAATGAAACTCAAAATATTGCTTTAAATCACCTTTTCTTTGCTGCTGAAACTTCAGAATACCGGTACAGAACACCTTCCAAATATTCAAAATTCTCACTGGGTGCTACAATTCCCTTAGTTTAAAGAATCACTGTGAACTTACAAGGTCCTGAAAGGCTAAGAACATGAAGAGATCTCCACAGCAAAAGTGGCCTGCCTGTGGATCTGTAAATAAAATCTCTGTGCAGCAGAGGGCTACCTGTGCTGACAGCTGTCAGGGGCCTTCCTGATTAAACTGTAACATGTTATAAACTAAACGTCAAATGTTTGCAATATAAGAGGCCTGTTACTGACAGTAACCCATATTGTAGTTGTTTTTGATCCCATAGGTTTAAAATCTTGAATGAGAATTCTATCTCTTATTTGATACAACAAGTTTGTTTTGTGCTAAGGAAAAGCCAAAAGAATTTAACAATTAAATTAAACCTGGCTGAGCTGCAAGAACTGGAAAGGCAGGTTTTTTTTCCAAGGGGGAAGGCCTTCCTCTCAGCTGAAACTCACATGGAGGTGCTAATTGCTGGTTAGCCCAGGACTAAACAATGGACCTCCTTCAGCCCAGGAAAGTGTGAAAAGGGGTCGTAAATGGCCTCTGGAAGGAGCAAGCCAGGAGGGGGATGCACTGGGCTCCCAGGAGAGTCAAAGGGGTGGAGCCAAGCGACCATTTGTTGCTGAACCTGAACAAAGAGCACATTTTAAAAGACTTATAATTTGCTATCCAAAATGGTGAAACATATAAAAATGACATCTGTTAATTTAATTTCTGGCTGCACTTGTGAAGAGGCGGCAGAACTTTGCGACATGTTCTGGACCGGAATGGCAAGATGTGTGATTTTACGCGAAATGTATGACTGTTAGAATTGCAGGCTCAAAACATTTGCACTCATGTCCCCATGTTAAACACGCATATTTGTGGAAATTTGAAGAAAAATCCGAAAGTGTGTTCATAGCGAAAAGGGCAAAAATCTGTAGAAAGGGGAGACAAGATCCCACTACTGTGGGGTTTTGAGGAATAGCTGCTATGTAAAATATGGCATCTTTATGTGTGATTTGTATAAAGGTGACCAAAGTAGAAATGTACATTTATTATAAAATAAGACTTGGAAAACAATGGCGAAACGGAGGTCTATGAGGATTGTAAGGCAAATCATAAAACCTGACATCACCCAACCTTGAGCCAATCACTCAAATTGCAAGGTAGAGATGAAGTATTGACCCCATATCCCAGCTCAAAGGGGCAAGCTTAGCTAAGCAGGCCCACACCCCCCTTTATGATGTCATTTTATAGCATAAATAGAGACATCTGACCAGACATAGAGACAGACAGATCCACTCACTCTCCTGATGCTGGCGGAGCACCCTGCTGCTGAAATCTACATCTTCCTTGTTCCAGACTCCAGAAACTTGGCAAAGCAAAAGCCTATTGCATACCTGAACCATCCTCAGCTAGGCCTCAAATTCTAGAACAGAACCCCAAAAGCTTAGGAGAAGTATCATAATACAGCCGGCTGTGCGGTTACTGCTTGCCTGCAAAATTGAAATATCCTCAGAACCAAGAAGGGCAGATCCCGTCCAGTCCTGTGCCGTGCTGTGACCAGAGCGCCTTCCTGACCCTGTCCAGTCCTGTGCCGTGCTGTGACCAGAGCGCCTTGCTGACCCTGTCCAGTCCGATGTGCCTAGATGTCAGTCCCTGATAGGTCCAGAATCCTGACGGTCCAGAATCCTGATGGTCCAAAATCTTAAATCCATTTTTTTTGTGAGTATTAACAGAAAGCTAGAAATTGTTGATTCCCGTGCATTTTCTTGTCCCCTCCTAACCTCTGAACTATCCTTACTTCCATAATCAGTAACATTGTCTAAATCTGTAGTGGAATCTTATTCTGTATATCTGTGGCTTAGCTTGGATGCTCTAGTCCATAGCCAATATTTCCTGATTTTAAAACTAAAGCCTCTTTCCATTCTCGCACCTATCTCGCAAAAACGACCTTCATTAAAATTGCCATAACTCCCTCAGTTTTGGTGATAGAAACAAAATTTCAACTCCTACTTGTAGTTAACATCCATATCTATCCATAGAGCAAAAACAGTGCAGTTATCCCGTTATCACGAATATCACGCACATAAAAGTTTGCCACTAATTTTCATTTTGAGACATTTTTACACGTGTAAAATAGATTCAAACTGCTTCCGACTTGGATTTTAAGATTGCCAATGTTTTCTGCTGACTAAATCATTGCCTATGTTTGTGTGCAACTGTTCAAAGCGGCTCCCATAGGAATTTACAACAATTTAAGCATTTCTCCACACATTTAGAGTTCTTGCTCAGCCACTTTAAAAGTCATTCTGACAGTTGAAAGACCCACTTCGTTTTTCTCTTTCTGTGTAAGGGGGAAAGGGGGAAGTGAGACACTGTTTGATCTGGACTATTCCTGAATACCTGTGCTCTCCTTCCATCACTTTGCATTGCCTGTTGGAGGTTGAGAAGTGTTGCAGGGGGAATTTCTAACCATTGTGCTATCTGATCTGAAACCAACACAAAAGTATTAGTTTCTGTGCTGCATTTGTTTGCTCATAACTTAGTCCCAGTGTATTAAAGACATCATTCTGTGTTCTGTCACCCCATTGTTGATTGTTGTTTAACTATTAATATATATATATATATATATATAAATATATATATATATATATATATATATATTGTGTTTTTGATCTTAACTAAGTAAATAAATAATACCTTTTACAAACCAGCCTGATTTCTGGTCCAGCGTGACAACAATTTAAGCATTTTTCCACACATTCACAGGCCTATTCATGGAATTAATGTGCGTCGAAAATTTTGGCGCAAGCGTGCGAAAAAGTGCGATTCGCAGTGAAAGAGCGAAAATCGCAGTGCAAGTGCGATTATCGCACAGAAAACAGTGCACATCTATTCATGGAAGTCTGTGCACGCGCAAAATGGGGGATGTGCGCTGAAAAAGTGCCCGGCGCACGCTGGCGCACAGGTCATCGAACGCCGTGCGATAAGGCCACAGCGAATTTGCACATAGCGCGGCGCACATAACAAAAGAAGGTGTAACACGGGGCGTTACACGCAGAATGGGGAACAACTCGTGAAAATGTGGGCGTCATGGGGGAAGTACAGGAGGCAAGTGCGTGGAACGCCCACACGCTCGCCTACAACACGTATTCATGGAATGGAATAGGGAAAAACAGCGCACGGCCAAAGACGCGCACAGGCCCATACATGTCTGCCACAGGAAAACAGGCGGTAGCGTCCCTGCGCAGGCAAATAATGTGCGCCAAAGTTCTACACGTGCGAGAAGTTCCACACGCGATCGGGCCTGGGGGAGCGTGTGCGTGTATTTCAGGGGTGCGCGAGAAGTTCCACATGCGATTGGCCTGTGCGCGTGTATTTCAGGGGTGCGCGAGAAGGTCCACACGCGATTGGCCTGGGCGCGTGTATCTCAGAGGTGCGCGAGAAGTTTCACACGCGATCGGGCCTGGGGGAGCGTGTGCGTGTATTTCAGAGGTGCGCGAGAAGTTACACACGCGATCGGGCCTGGGGGAGAGTGTGCGCGGATTTCAGGGGTGCGCGAGAAGTTCCACACGCGATCGGGCCTGGGGGAGCGTGTGCGTGTATTTCAGAGGTGCGCGAGAAGTTCCACACGCGATCGGGCATGGGGGGGCGTGTGCGTGTATTTCAGAGGTGCGCGAGAAGTTCCACACGCGATCGGGCCTGGGGGAGCGTGTGCGTGTATTTCAGAGGTGCGCGAGAAGTTCCACACGCGATTGGCTTGGGCGCGTGTATCTCAGAGGTGCGAGAGAAGTTTCACACGCGATTGGCCTGGGCGCGTGTATTTCAGGGGCTTGCGGGTGTTTTCAAACGCGATCGGGCCTGGGGGAGCGGGGTACGTGTATTTCAGGGGCTCACGGGTGGTTTTACACGCGATCGGGCCTGGGGGAGCGGGGTACGTGTATTTCAGGGGCTCGCGGGTGGTTTCACATGCGATCGGGCCTGGGGGAGCGGGGTACGTGTATTTCAGGGGCTCGCGGGTGGTTTTCCACGCGATCGGGCCTGGGGGAGCGGGGTTCGTGTATTTCAGGGGCTCGCGGGTGGTTTCACATGCAATCGGGCCTGGGGGAGTGGGGTACGTGTATTTCAGGGGCTCGCGGGTGGTTTTACACGTGATCGGGCCTGGGGGAGCGGGGTACTTGTATTTCAGGGGCTCGCGGGTGGTTTTACACGCGATCGGGCCTGGGGGAGCGGGGTAAGTGTATTTCAGGGGTTCGCGGGTGGTTTTACACGCGATCGGGCCTGGGGGAGCGGGGTACGTGTATTTCAGGGGCTCGCGGGTGGTTTCACACGCGATCCGGCCTGGGGGAGCAGGGTCCCACTCACCGTCTGCCTTGCGTGTAGAAGAACGCGTAGCCAACACCCACCCGCTGTGAAGTAATAGCGTGTGAACCCCAACGCCTGCAAAACACACGCACCACACCCCACGAAAAGCAACGCCCGTGCGCGATACGTCACAGACGCGCATACGCGCTAAGGGCCTTTGGTCCAATGGAATCGCGTATGCGTGCTGACGCGCTTACGCGCTAAGGGCCTTTCCTCGATTTACATGCTGACGTGCAGAATTTTCACGTGCCAAATCACTCCGTATCAAGCTGGCCACGCGTAAGTACACGGAAGACCACGCTCCTGCCCAAAAGGCCGAATTACTGCCCCCCAGAGCCCCGAGCAGCCTCCCACGAGCCATCTGCTGCTGCCTGCCTGCCTGCTGCCACCGTGCCCCGCCATTTGGTGCCTGCACATCAGCCATCTGCAGGGGTCCAGTTGCTGTGTCCACCCCTGCTGGAACAGAACACTCCCGACTGGGATACCATTGCTCCACAGCCCAGCCCCAGGACCCAGTTGCCCACCCACGCCTGCCTCGGGGGTCGCCATGTCAGGGCAAACACCATCCGAGAACACTGGCGACTCCCAGCCAGAGGGGCAGAGGGCCACCAGCTTCAGTCAGAAGGAAGTTGGTGTCCTGGTGGAGCTTGTCCTGGGGCATTATGATGCCCTCTTCGGATCACCACGCGCCGACAAGGAAGGACGGGACAGGATCTGGGACGACTTTGTGGTTGCCATCAACGCGGAGGGGGTGGCAACCCGCAACATCAAGCAAGTCAAGAAGCGCTGGGAGGAATTCAGGTCCAGGACCCTCATAAAGGCCCGACGCCTCGTGGAGGGGGGCAGGGGCAGCATGAGTACCATCCAGCTGAGGGTCCTGGAATGCGTACGCCCAGCGCTCCATGCCCAGATCCTTGAGAGGCAGACCCGTCTGGAGTCGAGCAGTAAGTGGCCAAGCATTGCTGTGTGAGACAGGGCATGTTGCAGTGTGCTGGTTGTCTGATACTTGCCTGTATGTGTGACATAGGCCATGTACACGTGTGTGTGTGCAGGGACATCATGGTCATGCATGTGAGACCAGTAATGTTTGAAGCACACGGTTGGTGTATGTGTTTAAATGCAACATGGGGAGCCCTATGCGGAATGGACACATGAGAGCATGCCAGTCTCTGTTCCTGGACATGGGTGGGGGTGAGGGATGTGTGCTGATGCCATGTACATGTATGGTGTCCATGTCTGTGTTTCTAACCTGCGTGTCTGTGACTTGTGAATGCCATGGATGCATGACACATGTCTGTGACAATATTCAGAATCACTGATGCAGCCTAGTTATCCTTGCATCCACTGTGTCTGGGGTGTACGAGTCCAGATGGATGAAAGTACGTTGAAGTGTGTGCATGTGATAGGCATGACCCATGATGCATGTGAGTCCAAAATCAACATTGTATGCTTCAAGAGTCCCTTGGACATGTTTGCTAATGTCCATAGCATGCGCCATGCCTGTTACTGCATGTGTTGTGCCTGCTCTGACCCATGTGTTGTGGAGGGACATGATGGAAGTGATGTTTGACAGTGCCACTCATCTGCCATTGCTTCCTGTGTAGGGGACCATTGTACAGTACCCTGATGCTTGTGTTCTATGACTCCATCTACACAGCGGCAAGTGAAGAAGAGGGCGGAGACGGCGCTGTGGAGCAAAGCGGCGGGGATGCCCCCACGGCTGCTGTGGAAGGGGTGGGTGAGCCCCCAAAGGGGCTTGCAACGGCGGAAGACGGTGTGGAGCCATCCAGGTTGGTGGTTTCCACAGAGGAGGAGGAGGCCGCTACTGAGCCGCACATGGGGCCTGGTGGGGGCATCCCTGCTGGTGCAAGTGGTGCAGTCCAGGGGCAGGAGGCAGCACCTGTCGCCGTGGGGGTGCCTGTGCATGTCACTGTCCCTGACACTGTGACTGCACCACCATGCACCAGCAGGGATGCCCCATCCCAGGCCCGTCCGCAGGTAGGGGGGATGTCCATGTCATCTGACTCCCCTCCACCTGCGGACGAGGGGACCCCTGGCCGTATGGAGAAGGTCCTGATTGGTGTCGCGTTGCGCACGGCTGTCATTTGTGATGAGGTGCGTGCTTCCCGGGGGGAGCACGCACGTCATCACGAAGAGCACCGTGGCAACGTGGCCCAGTTGGGAGCGGTCATGGTCGGGGGTCTCGTACATGTGTCGGGCACTCTGGCGACCCTCTCCTCCTCTGTGGAGGCTATGCGCCAGTCGTACTCCATGCCGTCTTCTGGCCCAGATGCCACCAGGGCCCCCTGTGGACCTGCCCCGGCCAATGCAGCCACCTCGGTGGGGATCCCATCCCTGCCACAGTCGGGAGTCGGAGGTCCAGCAGGGGTGGACACACCAGCAACTGGACCCCAGCAGATGGAGGATGTGACGGCATCATCGGGCAGGGCACGGGCACAATGGCGTCGGTGGATTCCATCAGCCTGGATGCCGTTGTGCTAGCACATGGAGTTGCGTCGGAGGCAGCGGCAGGCTCGACGTGGGAGGTATCATAGCTTGGGGTCATCAACATCAGGGGTGCAGGCATCGGCCGGAGGGCAGGAGAACCCTGGAATGGGAGTGGCTTCCGTGTGGGAGCGGTTGGGCCAGCAGATAGGTGCGGAGCAGCAGCGGGCAGAGGAGGAACGGCTCACAATGGTCAGGGTGGAGAACTCCATGCGGAGGCCGCTGAGGTGGGCTGAGTGCCTCGAGGGTCTTCGCAGGGAGTTGGAGCTGGACACTGCATTATCCCTGCGGGACCTCGGGGCCAGGGAACATGCCCGCCTCCAAGCCATTGAACAGGAGTTCGATGATGCCCTGGCCCATGACAACAACCAGTGAGCCGTCGGACTAGCCTGCTGCCCTTGTAAATAGTTATGTAGTTAGTGTTAGGTTTCCTTTGCTTTTTTATTTATTTTGGACCTTTTGGACAATGGGCCACATTTTTGTATATAGTTTTTTTTTATTAGGTAGCATTTTTATGTAGTTTTCATTTCTTCAGTTGGGATCATGGACCCTGGTTTGTTTATCTGTATATAGTTGACTGTTGGATTTTTTTTTTTTTTTGGATTTACCCATGGAGCAATGGTTTTCGGTTTTGTTTTTACCTTGGATTTACTTTCTTGAACTGTGACTTTGGACACCTTTCCTTTGGATTATGATTTGTCGTTTTTCATTATTTTACGGACATGCTGCTTTTGGTTTTTGATTCCCATTATCATTTGTTTATTTTTAATTCCATTTATGCTGTTTTTAATACATTTTTTTCATCAAACTTCAATGTGTAGTATCATCTCATTGGTATCATGCATATCATGATATGGGTTTTGAGATTCACTGACACCCATTGGGTGTATGTGAGGGCCACATGTTCATTTCCAAACTTGCAATTGGGGTTCTATCATGTCATTGCCATTTCTAAGTGGGTGGATGGAATACTCGGGTGGGTGTTTGGCATTTGGAGGCTGACCATAAGGGCCAGGGATCTAGATTGTGATGACATGTTGGCTGGGGGACATGTGTGGGGGCCTGCTGTCAGGTGCCCCGCAATGCTGGGGCGTGGGGGTGCAGGGGGACATGAGTGGGACATGAGTGGGGGCCTGCTGGCAGGTGCCCCGCAATGCTGGGGGGTGGGGGTGCAGGGGGACATGAGTGGGACATGAGTGGGGGCCTGCTGGCAGGTGCCCCGCAATGGTGGGGGTGCAAGAGGACATGAGTTGGTGATCAGTAGTGCAAGGAGACATGTGTCTTTGCTGGGGGGCATGCCCATGTTGGGTGGGCTGCCTGCGGGACATGACCAGGGATGCAGGGTAGTCCCCTGTGGTGTGGGCTGCCTGCTGGGGCCGTGGAGGGTGTACAGGGAACATCTGGGAGGACCCACACTGCCAAATCACATGTAGGACTCCCCGGCACCCCTGAAATACACGTACCCTGCTGAAATTGTGTGTGAAAATTCTCACGCACCCCTGAAATACACATACCCTGCTGAAATCGCGTGTGAAAATTCTCACGCACCCCTGAAATACACGTACCCTGCTGAAATCGCGTGTGAAAATTCTCGCGCACGTGTGAACCTTCTCTCCCACCTCTGGAATACACGCGCCCAGGCCAATCGCGTGTGGAACTTCCTGCGCACCCCTGAAATGCACGCACATGCTCCCCCAGGCCCGATCGCGTGTGGAACTTCTTGCGCACCCCTGAAATACATGCACATGCTCCCCCAGGCCCGATCGCATGTGGAACTTCTCGCGCACCTCTGAAATACACGCGCCCAGGCCAATCGCGTGTGGAACTTCTCGCGCACCTCTGAAATACACGCACACGCTCCCCCAGACCCTATCGCATGTGGAACTTCTCGCGCACCCCTGAAATACACACGCCCAGGCCAATCGCGTGTGGAACTTCTTGCGCACCCCTGAAATACACGCGCCCAGGCCAATCGCGTGTGGAACTTCTCGCGCACCCCTGAAATACACGCACCCAGGCCATTCGCGTGTAATACTTCTTGCGCACCCCTGAAATACATGCACATGCTCCCCCAGGCCCGATCGCGTGTGGTACTTCTCCCGAACCCGTGAAATACACGCGCCCAGGCCAATCGCGTGTGGAACTTCTCGAGTACCCCTGAAATACACGCGGCCAGGCCAATCGCATGTGGAACTTCTCGCGCACCCCTGAAATACACGCACCCAGGCCATTCGCGTGTAATACTTATCGCGCAACCCTGAAATACACGCACACGCTCCCCCAGGCCCGATCGCATGTGGAACTTCTCGCGCACCTCTGAAATACATGCACCCAGGCCAATCGCGTGTGGTACTTCTCGCGCACCCCTGAAATACACGCACACGCTCCCCCAGGCCCGATCGCGTGTGGAACTTCTCGCACACCCCTGAAATACACGCGCACAGGCCAATCGCGTGTGAAACTTCTCGCGCACCTCTGGAATACACGTGCCCAGGCCAATCGCGTGTGGAACTTCTCGCGCACCCATGAAATACACGCGCACAGGCCAATCGCGTGTGAAACTTCTCGCGCACCTCTGGAATACACGCGCCCAGGACAATCGCGTGTGGAACTTCTCGCGCACCTCTGAAATACACGCACACGCTCCCCCAGGCCCGATCGCGTGTGGAACTTCTCGCGCACCCCTGAAATACATGCACATGCTCCCCCAGGCCCGATCGCATGTGGAACTTCTCGCGCACCTCTGAAATACACGCGCCCAGGCCAATCGCGTGTGGAACTTCTCGCGCACCTCTGAAATACACGCACACGCTCCCCCAGACCCTATCGCATGTGGAACTTCTCGCGCACCCCTGAAATACACACGCCCAGGCCAATCGCGTGTGGAACTTCTTGCGCACCCCTGAAATACACGCGCCCAGGCCAATCGCGTGTGGAACTTCTCGCGCACCCCTGAAATACACGCACCCAGGCCATTCGCGTGTAATACTTCTTGCGCACCCCTGAAATACATGCACATGCTCCCCCAGGCCCGATCGCGTGTGGTACTTCTCCCGAACCCGTGAAATACACGCGCCCAGGCCAATCGCGTGTGGAACTTCTCGAGTACCCCTGAAATACACGCGGCCAGGCCAATCGCATGTGGAACTTCTCGCGCACCCCTGAAATACACGCACCCAGGCCATTCGCGTGTAATACTTATCGCGCAACCCTGAAATACACGCACACGCTCCCCCAGGCCCGATCGCATGTGGAACTTCTCGCGCACCTCTGAAATACATGCACCCAGGCCAATCGCGTGTGGTACTTCTCGCGCACCCCTGAAATACACGCACACGCTCCCCCAGGCCCGATCGCGTGTGGAACTTCTCGCACACCCCTGAAATACACGCGCACAGGCCAATCGCGTGTGAAACTTCTCGCGCACCTCTGGAATACACGTGCCCAGGCCAATCGCGTGTGGAACTTCTCGCGCACCCATGAAATACACGCGCACAGGCCAATCGCGTGTGAAACTTCTCGCGCACCTCTGGAATACACGCGCCCAGGACAATCGCGTGTGGAACTTCTCGCGCACCTCTGAAATACACGCACACGCTCCCCCAGGCCCGATCGCGTGTGGCACTTCTCGCGCACCCCTGAAATACACGGACACGCTCCCCCAGGCCCGATCATGTGTGGAACTTCTCGCGCACCCCTGAAATACACGCACACGCTCCCCCAGGCCCGATCGCGTGTGGAACTTCTCGCGCAACTCTGAAATACACGCGCCCAGGCCAATCGCGTGTGGAACTTCTCGCGCACCCCTGAAATACACGAACACGCTCCCACAGGCCTGACCGCGTGTGGAACTTCTCGCGCACCTCTGGAATACACGCGCCCAGGCCAATCGCGTGTGGAACTTCTCGCGCACCCCTGAAATACACGCGCCCAGGCCAATCGCGTGTGGAACTTCTCGCGCACCCCTGAAATACACGCACCCAGGCCATTCGCGTGTAATACTTCTCGCGCACCCCTGAAATACACGCACACGCTCCCCCATGCCCGATCGCGTGTGGAACTTCTCGCGCACCTCTGAAATACATGCACCCAGGCCAATCGCGTGTGGTACTTCTCGCACACCCCTGAAATACACGCACCCAGCCTGTTCGCGTGTGAAACTTCTCGCGCACCTCTGAAATACACGCATACGCTCCCCCAGGCCAGATCGCGTGTGAAACTTCTCGTGCACGCGTGTTCCCGAAACCCGTAATACACGTTCCCCGCTTTGCATTTGCTGTTTGCTAGTCCGGTAAACTGATACAGGGTTGGTGCAGACCTTTGCGATGGTTTTGAGATCTTGATGGCTTTTCCTTGCGCGAGGGCGTTCTTGGGGGCGTAACTGGCGCTGCTGCAGGGTCGCTGCGCCACTCTGCGCCACGTCTGCTTTTGGAGGCGAGAATCCATGAATACGCTGTGCTCGGAAATTGATTTTATCGCACGCGGCTGGCACAGACATTCGCACGGGCACGCTGTGCGCCAGCCGCGTGCGACACTTTTGTGCGAATTTCCATGAATTACCCTGTTAGAGCTCTTGCTCAGCCACTTTAAAAGTCATTCTGACAGTTGAAAGGCCCACTTTGTTTTTCTCTTTCTGTGTAAGGGGGAAAGGGGACACTGTTTGATCTGGACTATTCCTGAATACCTGCTCTCTCCTTCCATTAATTTGTATTGCGTGTTGGGGGTTGAAAAGTGTTGCAGGGGGAATTTCTAACCATTGTGCTATCTGATCTGAAACCAATGTAAAAGTATTAGTTTCTGTGCTGCATTTCTTTGCTAATAACTTAGTCCCAGTGTATTAAAGACATCATTCTGTGTTCTGTCACCCCATTGGTGATTGATTACCTATTAATATATATATATTGTGTTTTTGATCTTAACTAAGTAAATAAATAATACCTTTTACAAACCAGCCTGATTTCTGGTCCAGCGTGACCCAGGCTATTCTTAAATAAGGGGTGTGATACAAGTGGTAGTTCTTTCAAATAATTGAATCTATATCTTAAATAAGTTTTTCCATTGCGTTGTACACTAGGCCGGGAGCAGAGTGTATCGCCTGATTGAAATCCTTAACAATCCACACTATTCAACAATTACCTCACACTTACAAGATAGCCATTGTCATAACCAACCCCATCATATAAGCAAACCCACAAGCCAAAAGGAGACCGCTATTGCTACACTAAGAAACCCAAACCTAAGCTATTAAGTGGAAGATAGAGTCCACTAGACTGACATACACGAAACCCAGGCCGAATCACTGGAGATGAACTTTCATCCGAAACAACCAACCCGACACACACAACCAAAATAAACTGAGACATAAGGCCCATTACAAGTTTGGTGGTAGCCTTGCAGGTAAAACCGGCAGGCTGCCGCCAAACTTGCAATATTTTACGGCACCCGCGAATGGGCAATTACTGGGGCATTCCAGCCCCGCCGGACCCGGTAATTGCCCATTCGCGGGCGCCGGAAAAAAGATGCTCCCCCTTTCCATTTGGCCCCATAGGCTGAATGGGAATGGGGATGTCAGATGAACCTCCCCATTCCACTGTTTGTAACGTGCCTGTGCATCCGACATGCTGTGCTCGCGGGTGCCTTTCTGCCCACCAGGTCCAACCAGGTGGGCAGAAAGGCACCCGCGAGCACAACTCCTAGTTTGCTGTTCCAGGAACTATGGTACCGGCAAGCTTACCGGTACTGTAGTTGACGGACCGGCAAACTCATAATGAGGCCCATAGTCCTGGTGACTGCCCCGCGTCAAATCTGGACATGCTGGTAACAACTGAACTGAACGGTGTCACACCCAGATAGAGCTATGGGAATGGATGTGGGTCACACCTAGATAGTTCCATGGGGACCAGTTTGCATCACGCATAGACTGGGATGGGAGGGCTGGCCTGGCCTGAGAAACAACAGAGATAGAATTGTAGAGACAGACTAGTGGGACATATGGACAGAGAGGTTAGGGACAGCCTTGAAAGACACACAAAACTAGTTTGCATCTTTTCAGACAACAATGCTAATAACCAACCCTAATAAAACCTCACCCCTCTGCATACACCTTTCCAACTCTAACTAAACACAACCATACCTCTAAATCCACAGCAACCCACACACACTTCACTACACTGCAACAACAAACAAACCACATATAGCCATACACAACAGCTCACAACGGATACTGACCGGATACCACACCAAAAACCGAACTGAAGCTGCCAACAACACATCAAAGCTCCCTTGCTCTTTCTCCAAACTTTGTCCTATTAACGTACCCCTACGGAGCCCTTTTCTCTTTCAGATCTGACAGAGCGCTAGGGTACCACTCCGGTGGTGATAGTGCATGTTATAAATATCCTTTAACATTAACATTAACATTCTATCTCCGACTCACCGACCCATGATGAGCAGCCACAGCAAGGAATCCGGTCCTCCGAAAAAGCACAATGGTGCCGGCAGTCGAGTTGGCGCGAGCCCGGATGGCAGGAACACAGCAACCCAATATCCGCAAGGTAAGGCAGAGAACTGTGCTCCTTGCACTTTTACACACCATTTTTATGGGGCATTTCACACCAATGCGCTGCCCTGCTGGGCTTGAGCCTGCAAAGCCGGCCAGGCTCTCTTGCTGGGAAACCAGTTCTCCCTGGCGTCTTCCGGACGGCACCACTACTCCTCCCAGGCCGCCCCCAAACTGCCCAACCCGGCATCCCCGCAAGAGGGAGCCCTTTGCTTTTTGCTATCCCACTAACACAAATCACCATCTTGTTCTTGCAGTGCCACGTGCAGCGAGTCCACAAATATGGCAGAGGTGCAACACACACGACTTCTTGACATCACATTACATGCATTTGAGTTGTGTGTGATCATGCCACCTCTTGATTCTCCTAGCGCCTAGTAACCATCTACTTGGCGCTGTGTGAGTCACAAGCAGGAAAATAAAGTCATACTTTTGCAAAGCAAATCATATTCAAACAGTGGAACCTGAACCACCACTCACGATACAATCTATAAAGTCGCTCCCTCTTAGCAGCCTTGTAAAGTTTTTTTTATCTCCCAAAATAACTTCGAATGTTCCAGATCTACAAACACATTTGCAATGTCAAATTTGTATAACCTCACGCTGTTAATCAAAAATGCTTCAACTCTCTTGTGTGTCAATGTTTTCCCCTTACGAGTGCCTCAGATGGTCCCGAATGCAGCAGACAGTAGGGATCTGCGGCGAGCCTCAAGGTTCTGAGCCGTTGCACCCCCTTCTCTCATCTACCTCCACTGTTCGGGCATGCAGAGCGCAACACTCCGACAATTACACAGCTCCCCGGGATGGCACGCTGGCATTAGGGTGCTTAGCTAAGTGATGCGAAATTAGTGCTCCTTTGTGCGGATCTGTTTTCTATTGTGAGAGACTGAACGTGAAACATGGGCCAGAGTGCTTCCAGGATGGCGCTCGATATCAGTCATTGTTTTACATTCCAGGAGCAAAGCTGATGGCCAATAACAACGTGAACGTGCGGGGAGAGGAGTTCAGTGTGGGGTTGCAGACGGTTCAGCGAAAGTACATGTATATCCAAGGCATGCTGTCTGCCTACGCCTACAACCTGCCTTCTTGCCCTCTTGACACAAAAACACCCTACCTCTGCTAGTGTATGCGTATGGACATATTTGCACACAAAAAATCCTCTGGCTTCTGGGATCTACCATAGATTACTGGAAGTCACGTGCAAAACCATGGTTATTGCTATTTTATTAATGAGGCACCTCATTATCATACCCTTTTTCTTGTGATGATGCATTACAGTCCTAGGGGCCGATTCATGGAACAAATGTGTGCCGAAAGTGTGAAAAAGCAAGCGCACGTGTGCGATTCATGGAAGGCCCTGCGCGTGTTTTCACCGGTATGTGCACCAAATCTGCGGGTGGTGCACACGGACGCACACGTCACTCCAACATCCCAAACGCCATGCGCGACACGCACAGTGAAAGCACACAGCGTTAGTGCACACACCAAAAAGGGGGCATAACACGGGGCAGAACGCACGGAATGGGGAACAACGTGTGAAAATAAAGGCATAACTGGGGAAGTACTGCGGGGAAGTATACGGAACCCCCACACGCACGCGAACTACACGTATTCATGGAATCGAATAGGGGAAACCTGCGCATGCCAAAAGACACGCACAGGCCTAAACACGTCCGCCACGCGAAGGCAGGTGGAAGCGTCCCCGCGCAGTATAAAAATGCGCGCAAACAACAACACGTACATACAACTACGTTGAATGTCCCATTTCTCACAGCACTGATCCTGGGACACCACAGGAGGAGCAGAATAGCCAGGCCCCGTATTTTTTTGCCCAGGACAAGCCTTTTTGGGATGCAAGATGACCAGGTCTATGGCAGGTATAGGTTTCCACCTCATATCATCCTATACCTGGTCCAGGAGTGGGAGGATGACCTCACATCACCCACCTTGCGCTCCCAAGCACTGAGCCCCTTGGAAAGGGTGCTCAATGTACTGCATTTCTTGGCCACTGGGTCATTTCAGCGGACCACTGCCATAGTGGGGGGGGTCTCACAGCCCATGCAGTCATGCTGCCTACACCAGGTGTTGGCAATCATGACTGTGCAACCCTCAGTCCGCAGGCACATATACATGCCCAGAACACCCTCAGAAAGGCAGGCCATGGTCCAGGACTTTTACAGGGTGGCACACTTCCCCAAAGTGCCCGGTGCCCTAGATTGCACCCATGTGGCCCTACCTCCACCTAGGGCCATGGAGAATATCCACCGCAACCGCAAGCACTGGCATACCATCAACGTGCAAGTAGTATGCGATGCACAGGGGATCATTACCTCTGTCAATGCTAACTATCCACGGTGCATCCATGACAGTTTCATATACAGAATGTCTGCCCTGAGCTGGGACCTGGATGCTGGGAAGCATGGCGACACATGGATCATTGGTGAGTACAAATGCCTGTACACATGCATGCAAGTCACACACAAACAAATACACATACCAAACTAATGACAACCATTATCACCTCCCCAGAGGACAGTGACTACTCCCTGAGCACCCACATGATGACGCCAATATGGAACCCCACCACCCCACCCCAGGTAAGATACAACTCAGCCCATATTGGAACCTGGGCCATAGTGGAGCGCACATTTGGAGTGCTCAAGTTACAATTTTGCTCCCTTGACCACTCTGGCGGGCAGCTACTCTATGCACCCCCAGTAGTGTGCAGGATCATTTTGGCAGCATGTGTCCTGCACAAGGTTGCAACACAGCGGGGCGTAGCGGTGGATATGGTGGTGCCCCCACATCCCCTACCACACGCACAGGCGCTGCGCATGGGAGGGGAAAGGGCACATGGAGGCTGCCCAACTGAGGTGCCCCTCACCTTTTGTGGCCTCCCAACCATGGCACAGATGTACTAGCACCAATGGGAGGTGCACACAACAATTGTCCTGGGCAACTTCGGTGAGGGGTGCAAGGTACGTGATGCAAACAGCACCCCTGTGCTCCTGCAAAGCTGCCAGTGGCCACGTTCTAAAAATGACGGGTCACGCAACGCTCAGGCATCCCAAAAAAGCAAGAAAAAGAGATACGCAACCCCTGTAGCCCACGTGCGTGTAAAAAAACACACGCAGTACGCTGTGGCAACTAGGAACACAAAACATGTGTACCTAATCAACACACAGGCTAGTATGCCCAAAAAAAAGGGGTACGCGACAAACAGGGAGACCACCATTGGGAAATATAGTGGGTGCGACTCACCGTGTAGAAGAAGAATGTGTAGCCAACACCCACGCCAAAAGAAGAAGTACACACTGTAGCCGCTGTGAAGTAATCGCGTGTGAGCCCCAAAGTCTGGAAAACACATGCACCGCTCTCCACGAAAAGCACATACATAGTGATGGAAACCCACGTGGGACCTTTAACCCGTGCTGAGAGAAATGCCTGCGTGCATGTTACGTCGCTTACGTGCTAAGGGCCTTTCCTCAGAATTCATGCAAACGTGCTGTTTTTCACGTGCCAAATCACTCCGTATCAAGCTGGCCATGCGACAACACATGGAAGACCACGCTCCTGCCCAGAAGGCCGAATTACTGCCCCCAGAACCCTGAGCAGCCTCCCACGAGACATCTGCTGCTGCCTGCCTGCTGCCACCGTGCCCTGCCATTTTGTGCCTGCACATCTGCCATCTGCAGGGGTCCAGTTGCTGTGACCACCCCTGCTGGAACAGAAGACTCCTGACTGGTGTTCCATGACTCCACAGCCCAGCCCCAGGAACCAGTTGCCCACCCACACCTGCCTCGGGGTTGCCATGTCCGACGCAACACCATCTGGCACCAGTGGCAACCCCCCAGCAGAGAGGCAGAGGGTTGCCAGCTTCACTGCCAATGAAGTTGGCATCCTGGTGGAGCAATTCCTGGGGCATTATGATGCCCTCTTCACACCATTGCGCGCCGACAAGGAAGGATAGAGGAGGATCTGGACAGACATAATGGGTGCCATCAACGCGGAGGGGGTGGCACCCCACGACATCAAACACGTCCAGAAGCGCTGGGAGGACTACAAGTCCAGGACTCTCACGAAGGCCCGGCACCTCTTAGACGCAGCAGATGCAGTGGGGCACCGGGGCCAACTTACCACCCAGCAGATGAGGGTCCTGGAGTGCATTCGCCCAGTGCTTCACCACCAGATCCTCAGGATGCAGTCTCATCTGGAGTCGAACCGTAAGTGCACATGCATTCCTTTTTAAAACAGTGCATGTTGCAGTGTGGTGGTAGTTGGCTACTTGGCTGTATGTGTGACATGGGTCATGTATGGATGTGTGTGTGCAGGGACATGATGGTGCTGCATTTGAGTGCATTCAGACATGTCCCACATGGATGCTGTATGTGTCACAATGCATCATGCGGAGCAGCATGCCGAATGTACGCGTGTATGCATGCCTGTGTCTGTACTTGGACATGTTTTTTAATTAAATGGAATAATGGTATACCAACCTCAGGAAAATGTGTGGGGCTGATTCACACACATTTTCCTATGCTCACAACACAACAAAAACATAGAACTGTGTACTCTGGGTGGACATAGTTTACAGAAAAAGAAGGAGGTTGTTCCCAAAAATGTGGGAACTCCTGTCCCATGCACACTATCAGGTATCTGTAAAACAGATCAATAACTTGTATAAGTGGTGTGAGGTTGTGAGGTGCTAAGATAGAAATCTATTGCTCACTACCAATACATTAAAACTTTAAATGTTTAGACATTTTTTGAGACACTATTCAAACCATAAAAGAGTTCAAACATGTTGTAGTTTGGTG
Organism: Ambystoma mexicanum; assembly: GCF_040938575.1. NCBI lineage: Eukaryota > Metazoa > Chordata > Amphibia > Caudata > Ambystomatidae > Ambystoma > Ambystoma mexicanum. Next base: position 387,603,393 of record NC_090936.1, read on the forward strand.
AAATGACCATTCAGAAACGATATTTTATCACAAAAATAACTCAAAATATATTGTATGTAAGTTGGCCCAACACGTTTTGAGAATTCACTCTTCATCAGGGGCATACAGCATAGTTCCATACATTTCTACAAAGAAAAAGATGTATATACATCTTAGTATTTCATTTTGAATACAGTGATACATTAAAAAAAGTCAGAGTACATTAATTAATATTAGCATAAGAGCATAACCAAATTCTTTCAATGTTATACAACTCTAGTATGATAGGCCCTACTAAGGATAAAGTAGACCAAGTATCCTCTGAAATATTGCCCATATATTCAAATTTTGCCCTATCTGTAGAAAAAATGTTATTTTATGCCAAACTAACCTTGTGATGACTTTGGCTTAAAAGAGTTCCTAAAACAAGAAATGATTGGCGTTTGATCTTTGAGGAGATCCTGTACAGTCAGATCATTTGGGTACCAGATCAAGGGGTCTCTATAAAATCATATGGACGATAAGCATAAGTAACGTATTATTGCAACAAAAAAAAAATAATTTTAAAGATTTCCACATTTCAAGATAACACCCAAATGGGTAGAAAGACTTGATAAGAAGATAATTAGAATGATTACGGACCAGTGAGCGGGGTAACCGAGGGCTATGAGAGACAGACTCCCATCTGTCAATTTGTTAATGGATACCATTCAGATGAACTAAAGAGTCAGTTCTTTGTTCAGCTCTATTTATGATTCATCTAATACCCTGTGGATCTCTCCCCCTGAGCTACCAATGAGACAAGAACCAGGCCAGTGTATATGATATTAGTATTTATTTGGATGATAAATAATGGAGATCACACTAAAATGACACACACCACCTTCTTCGTGGCTCACTATTAAACTTCTTGTTAGACAAATGAATCACACCAGTTGGTTGGGTAAATAGAAATCTCAATTCTTTGCTTTCTACAGATTTCAATTCAAGCAATAATAAAACTGGTCAATGAACAAAATCAATTACATATGCAATGCTATGCAATTCCGATTTTCCTGCGTGCTTAAAAAGGCTAGCAGTTTAGTTTACAGAATTGTACAAATGCATATGGCTCGCTATCCTCCTACTTCTAGACCTCTCTGCAGCCTTCGACCTTGTAGACCACAAAATCCTTTGTAAGCACCTCACCACCACCTTCCACTTCGCCCCTGAAGCCAGCTGATGGATCCAATCCTTTCTATGTGGTTGATCCACTGGGGTCTTTGTGGGCCACAAATCTGCTGACCCCATAGCTGTCTTCTACAGTGTCTCCCAGGTCTCCTGCCTCTCCCCCACCCTCTGTAACATGTATATCAAACCCCTATTGGATCACCTTGAAAGCCTCAACATCCCATATACCAACTTCGCCAATGACACGCAAGTCATCCTTAAAATCACCAGCACCCATGACCTAGACTCCACCAACATTAACCATGTCTACAGCATAATTCAGGCCTGAATAGCTACCCACCATCTCTTATTAAGGACAGTGGATTTGGTGTAAAGAGCACAAATAAGCAAGATCCGACACAGCAGATTAAACAATTAGAATACTTAATTAGAAAACAAATCAATCGAAAACTGTGTGCAATCACGCTTGGGAGATACCACAAGAGCCAAAGGATCACGAGAGGCCTACGTATACAATTGCGCCCCACTTTGTGTAAAGAAAGTAAGGTCTTTGTGAAAAAATGGGAGGCAATATTGAATAAGTGTTCTTTGGACCTCATTCTTCTCACAATATAGGAACTAGCCAATCATCTCACAGACCTAAATAAAGAAATTCAAGAAATCGAGAAAGAACTAGTGGCTACGCTGAATAGGGAAGAGGTGGATAGTATTTTGGAAGAGATCAACAATAAATTGGCTGGATACAAGACAGAACTTGAAACTACAAAAATCCGGAAATTTAAAAGAGATACATATGATTACTTAAAGGATGAAGTGTACAGTTGGATGGATAAATATGGTCCACCTCTAAGGAAAACTAAACCAACGAATACCAGTGAGACATCGAGTTTGGGAACAGACACAGAAAGAGAGACCACTAATTTAGAAGAAGAAACCCTTCTAAGCATCTCACGAACAACAGGATCAACAGAAACACCAATTAGAGGTAGAGCAGTTTTTTTTAGACAAAGGAAGAAGAGAACAAGAAGGGGGAAGAGAATAAAAAAAAATGAACACGAGATTACAGCAAATGAAAACTTAGTAATCAATCTATCAACAAGAACGCTGACAGCTCTGGAAACACAAACATTACTGAAGGGTCTTAGTTTTGTGCCCACATACGATAGCACATTATTTGACTCAAAAATTGAACTGTACAACTCATCCGAAAAATGAAGTTGAAGGTGTTCTTTAGTGAGCTTGAACAAGAAGGAACACAAGATATAAATGAAGAAGATTTCAAGGAGTTTAGGAGTAAGAGCACATTTATTCCACCAATTACAATACCCTCAGTGGATATTTTCCAAAAACAAGTAATAAGAAACTTCGAGAAAATGAGTTTCAAACACAGCACTAAATGCAATATGAAACCACATGAATTAAAATTGATTAAAAACTTGGAGGTGAATCATTAACTATAAGGTCTGCGGACAAAGGAGGCAGCCTTGTACTCTTGAATACCACAGACTATGAAGAAGAGTGTGAAAGACAACTTGGTGACACAAACACTTATGTCCTACTTCAGAATGACCCCACAACAGAGATTAGGTGTAATTTGGAAGAACTTCTCAACAAAGCCGAGGAACTTAAATGGATCAACCACAACACCATTTTTTTTTTGACAAACATGTATCCCCGGACACCACATTTCTACACACTTCCTAAGGTGCACAAAGACTTGGAACCACTTGGAAAATACATAGACTATTTTTTACAACCACTCATCCAAAAAAACAGCACACACATTAAGGATTCAACACACTTTCTACAACATCTGAACTCAATACCATTTGATCCAAACAACATATGTTTCACGATAGGTGTTAAGAGTTTGTATACTTCAATCCCTCATGATCTGGGAAGTGAAGCTGTCGAATGGATGCTGCTCATGGCAGAAGACATACCAGCACAAAAATAATTCATAAGGGCACTCTTGGAATTCATAAGTAACAATTCATATTTCTTCTACAAAGACAAATATTACCTCTAAGTAGCAGGCACAGCAATGGGGGCTACAATGGCCCAGGCTTATGCCAATGCATTCATGCATAAGTTTGAGACAGAACATGTACTCCTTCACTATCGTTGGCAACAAAATCTAAACATCTGGATCAGATACATTGACGATATCTTTGGAGTATGGAAAAGCACAGAATCAGAACTACTGGAATTTTTTGAATACTTGAACAACATAAAAAAGAGGATCCAGTTCACACACGAGTACTCCCGTGAAAGCATACATTTTCTGGATGTCAAGATTAATGTCACAGAAACCAAATACCAGACAACCATTTTTGCAAGAATACAGACCGTAACAACTTGCTACAGAGACTTAGTTTCCATCAACCAAGTCTCATCAAAAATCTGCCCTACAGCCAGATGCTCCGGGTTAAAAGACTCGTGAGCGATCCAACGGACTACAATAATGAGGTTAAAGAAATGGGAAAGAAGGTTCTGGATCGTGGATACACAAGGGAAGAAGTCATAGCAGCAGAGACACGAGAAGCAACTAGTAACAGAGAAGATTTGCTTAAGCCTAAAACTAAGAGGGACACCACACAGTCACTAGTGTTCGTGTCTAAATATTCAAGACAAAGTAATCGCATCAAGGCCATAATCAAAAAACATTGGAATACAGTCACAAGCGACCAACGGGTTGAACATCTATTCAGAGATGTCCCCACATTTGCTTACTAGCACAGCCAAAACCTCAAAGACAGGCTTATTAAAACCAGACCGGCACAGAAAAGGAAAACTACCGATCATATTAGCACTTTCCCCTGTTTAAATTGCAGTAATTGTGGTTATATAATCAAAGGTGACTCACTCAATCACCCACATACTGGAGAGACAATAAGATTGAAAAGCTATGCTACATGTGACTCACATAATGTCATATATGCGATTAAATGCCCATGTGGACTGTACTATGTAGGCCAGACACAAAGGGTGGCTAAGGTCAGGTGGAATGAACAGAGATCCTGTATACGGAACCAAAACAGAAATTCAGCAGTGGCCAGACACTGGCAAGATATACAACACAATTTGGCCCAGATTAAAATTGTAATTTTGGAGGTAGTACAAAGAAGAGATCACCATGAGAACTTGCAGAAAAGACTAGACCAACATGAAACTTTTTGGATCAACCGGCTTGGTTCCTTGACACCGAAAGGGTTAAATCAGGACGTAAAGGAACATCTATACACTACAAAACACAATATGCACATTTTCCAATTCAACTTTGATGTACTTTTTATTTTTAATTTAATTTTCACTTTATACACATTCTACTCTTTCCATTAACATACAGTTTTACTGGCCTTATACAACATAAGAGTGTGCTTACTAATGTGTTCTCTCAACATCCCCGGATGTGCTATTAACAAGCACCTTAAGGTATCCAAGCTATCAGAGGTCTGCTAAACTCTATTACAATGATAGTATCCCTTTGCGTTTAGCGCTGCACAAGTTTTTTGATTTGTTCAGTCTGACACATATACACAGTAATCAGGCCATTCTAGTTTGATACGGTGAAAGTTGCACACATTTCTAGTATATCTCTGACCAATACACAAAGTGTTTTGCCGATGTGGTTTTTCACAGTAATTTAGAAATGACACTATTTTGCAGACACTGTCGCCATGGAGACATCCCCGCACTTGGGCTAACACTCGGGGTGGGGCACGAGGCGTACGTTTTCCAGCCAACCAGCGGGATCACGACGCCTCACACAGTCTCCATGGTGGCGCATAAATAGACTTCCAGTCTGCGCAAGCACACGTCCACGCGGTTCCGTACAGCAGAAGCTGGATAGAAACACGAACGTGAGTTGAGTGCTCCCGTTTGGAGATAGCGCACTCGCATAGTCTAACAGATACTATCTTAAAGTTTACCTACCTTTCAGCAGGGGCTGCTTACAACACGTGCTCACACACGTATCAGGAAATCAGATTAACATCCAACTAGGTATGTTTCCCACATGTATCAGTCTCTAATATACAGCCACAGAGGTCTGAAATGCATACTAAACTGAAACGAACCCTGTTTATGTCTTTTTTCCATATTGGGATGAATCGGTTGACACAACAATGAATGGTATGTTCTCTTTCTTGTTTGAATAATTTCATGATACCACACAATTTGTCGCTCTTGCTTATAACCATGCTTCTTTTTACATAATGACTAGCCTATTTGAGCAGTAGTTAATATTACCTATGTACAGCCCTGACGAAGGTTTTTCAGAAATGCATTGGCAAATGTACAATATATGCCTACTGCAATGATTGCTCAGCTTCACAAAACATATATATCAGAAATGTGAATTAAACATTTCCTGATATACATTTAATGAGTTAGTATTTGTTTGTAAAGATTTATTACGAAATAAGATACTGGAACTTTTCAGCTCCTTCGGGGGCAAACTGTGAGCGCCAGTTTTAATAAGGTGGGGTCACCTTATTTACTTTCCTTTTTTTGTACCCACCATCTCTGCCTGAAGGATGGAAAAACTTAGCTTCTCATCGTGGGCTGCCCACATCACCTCAAAATCCTCAGGCCCACCTTTTCGTCCTTTTACATAGATGGCAACACCATTCACATCTCTGCTCATGTAAAAACACTAGGCATCTACCTGGACTCTGAACTTAACATGCATACACATGTCAAAGCTATTGCATTCTTTGCAGCCTACTCCACCAAACGTATAAACCTTTCAAGGACATTTCTCACCTCAAACAACTGTCTCACCCTAGCGAGAGCCATCATAGGTAGCAAACTTGACTACTGCAATGCTATACTAGCAGGGACCTCCTTCAAAAACATCAATAAACTTCAACTGCTCCAAAATAACACCTTCAGAGCTGTTTGGGGCCTGAAGCGCTCCATCCACATCTCTCACTTCAGACAGGAGACACACTGGCTTCCCATCAAAGTCTGAATCGAATTCAAACTCCTTGCCATCAATTACTGCTGCCCTCACAACACTGCCGCCCTTACCTCACCGACTGTATCACCAGAAAATACAACATGCGTAATCTCCGCTCTTCCACCACATCAGCCTTGAACATACTGAGATTCATGAGAAAGAGTGGTGGGGGATCCTGCTTCACCACCATCACTCACACACTTTTGAACACCCTCCCTCAGCAGATCCAAGAGAGACCTGCCTATGCACTCTTCTGTAAGAAAGTAAAAACAGCACTGTTTAAGAAATGTCTGTAAATAAGTTGGAATGCCCTACACTCTAACCTGACTCACTACGTATGTTATAACGATGTAATGCAAATACCACATCCTGTATGGCTCACCTTGTAAATTGTATACATGCACCTCTCTGTAACCTTTGACTCCTAACATTGTAACCATTAGCATCGTGATACCTCCGGGTCTGGGCGCTATCAATAAATACAGTAAATAAAATAAAAAATAAATAAATAGCAACTATTATTTCACCCACACTTTTGCTTTTCAATAAACACAGGTGATTCAGCAGTTTGTTCTTCAGATGCCCCTCACTTTTTGCCTGTGTTGGGGAATTCGGACATAAAAATTGGGTTGATTTAAGAATTTTGGATTTCAGACACCCACTTAAAGGCCTGTGTTTGGGAAGGTGGACAGAAAAAAATTGGGATGGTTTGAGAGTTTTGGATTTCACACCCCCTTCGCTTAAAGGGCTGTGTTGGGGAAGTGGGACTGAAAAAATTGGATGATTTGAGAATTCTGGATTTCAGACCCCCCCTACACATAAAGGCCTGTGTTATGGAAGCTGGACCAATAGGATTACCCAATTAAATTACAGTCTATAGTTTCCAGCGCACACTAGGAATGGGCTCTGTTAATTTTTAATTTTAACAAAAATCACCTAGTGGGGTTCTGCCAAGGGGAATTCATTAAATTAATATTTTTAGTTAAATAGGCTAAGGATCTACACAGTTTTGCCCCCTTAACCCGCACAATATAAAGGGACAGCATTTAAGGAAACAGATAAAGGGACAGGATTTAAGGAAACAGACTCCCCACTTTTTGGTTTCAAATGGCTCAATTATACTTACATTTAAAACCTCTATTTAAAGTTAAGGAAAGCCAGCTGCATTACAGGACCCCCTTGGAGGACAGGGGTCTGCTCACTCCACTCTCAAGGATGGTCCCCAGCTCTTCAACATAGGGCCCAGTCAGCTTTTTTAAGCCTCCCAGCAATAGACAGCTCCACCCAGATGCAATCCCCTTTTGTGTTTCCTTGCGGCTGTCTGATGCTATTTTTCAGCAGATCTGTCCCTTCTCCCATTGTGCATACATATTATATACCAGTAATGACACCATCAAGATTTCAATACTGGGAGTGCCCTGCAAGAATTCCTGCAACCAAGATTGAACAGTCACCCTTCTCTCTCCTGCCAAATCCAGCCTCTCTCAAAGGATTGGTTTAGGAGTCTGGTGCAGCAATATGGCAATTCCCATTTGAAATCCCCTTTTATTTTCATGTCAACGATTTCAACAAAATCGCCTGAAAATTATCTAAAAGAGAAAAACATACATCCAACCCAAGATGCTCCATCTCCCTTCCTTACGCACTGGTGCCACAATAACCACAATAACTCCACAGATTCAGACACAGCCACAGGGTTCCAAGGTAAAGACAGAAACCACTCAGACCTATGCAATGGTACAACACATCAAATGCTTGTAGTACCACTGGAAAGGTCAATGGGTATAACAATCCTCTGAACCCATCATAAGACATCAATTACAGTCCAAACTAGTGCAACCACCCCACTGGGCATTATCAAACTGCACCAGAGGAACATCTAAGGCCCATGACGAGGCTCAGATGCACTCTCCCTCCTCATTCTTCATTGCCCTGCATGGAGCCTGCTTCCCTCTCATGCAGCCTTCATCTGCCTGCTTTCACCAACATGAAGAACACCGCACTAGGGTAACCCCAAGTTTTAATTTTGCCTAATGCGCATGGTGCGCTGAGCATTCTGCTACGTGCATCACATTTCGTTCTATCTGCTGGCTGCTGCCCGAGGACTACAACTACACCATTCCACGTGTGGTTGCAAAGCCATTCCTTGGCTTTACTTTTCATTGATTCATTTTTCTCACTGAAATGCCTTATCGTGTGAGCCTTTTGAAGATGGCCCACTCCCTGCTATTATGTGACCTGCCTTGGCCTTCCTGCACTCTCTCCTCCCACTGGCTGCCTTTGGTCCTAAAGACCAATCACTGCAACCAGGAGGTGGGAGCCAGCCCAAACAACTAAGACCCATGACAAAGGCCCCTGTCTGGTCTCTGTATGCTGTCTGAATGCGCCTGGTGCATCTAGCTGCCCCCTGCTCTATGTATGTGCCTGTGTGACAGTACTCTGCATCTAGCTGCCTCCCCTGCTGTATGTATGTGCCTGTGTGACTGTACTCTGCATCTAGCTGGCCCTCCTGTGCCCACTTGTCTTCACCACATTTTTGTGTCACAGCCAACCTGCAACATGGGGTTATGTTCCTTGAAGGTGCCCACTTGATTTAATTTTCCGCATCCTTGTTTCGCAGCCGCCCTGCAACATGGGGTCAGGTTCCCTGAATGTGCCACTTGATTGACTTTTCTGCATCCTTGTGTTGCAGCTGCCCTGCAACATGGGGTTAGGCTCCTCAAATGTGTCCACCTGATTGAATTTTCCGCCTCCTTCTGTCGCAGCCACCTTGCAACATGGGGACAGGATCCTCGAATGTGCACACTTGATTGACTTTCCTGCTTCCTTGTGTTGCGGCCAGCCTGCAACATGGGGTTAGGCTCCTCAAATGTGCCCACTTGATTGACATTTCTGCATCCTTGTGTCACAGCCACCCTGCAACATGGAGTTAGGCTCCTTGAATGTGCCCACTTGATTGACGTTTCTGCATCCTTGTGTCACAGCTGCCCTGCAATCTGGGTTGAGGCTCCTCGAATGTGCCCGCTTGATTGACTTTTCTACATCCTTTTGTCACAGCCGCCCTACTACATGGGGTTAGGCTCCTCGAATCTGCCCACTTGATTGAGTCTTCTGCATCATTGTGTTGCAGCCGCCCTGCAATATAGGGCCAGGTTCCACGAATGTGCACCTGGATCCTACTGCACTCTGTTGTCGTAGCAGCCTTGCAATATGGGGCTTGGCTATTACATTGTGCCTACCTGAATTCTACTGCATTCTTGTCATGTAATTTCATTCTGTTTGTACCTGTCTGTATCCTAACCCAGTAACTACCTTCACTTCATTGCACTTCATTATGTAACTACTTTTGTTCATCCTGGCCTGTAACCATAAGCACTGTAACCAATTTCTTGAGCAGAAGTGCCTAGATACCTCTGGGTTTGGTGTGCTAAATATATAAATAAATAGGAACAGCTATCCCTGTCCCATACACATCACATAACATGGCATTTCTGCTACCAGGAACCTAGAAGTCCTCTGTCTTTTCATGTTGTCAGCTGTACCTTGTTTACTCGGTGTACTCCCAGCATTCCAAGCCCACCCATGCGATCAGTATGATATAATATGACATGATAGTTTATTTATATAGCACCTATACACATGTGTTTCAAAGCGCTTCAAGGTAAGGGAGGAACAAGGGAAAATACAATGACATTCTTACAGTCCATGAACAGTAAGGTTATGAAATGTACTATTGTGCTCGGCCTGACGACATTTCAGATAGTGCAAGAGCGAAGACATAGATAAGGAAAGGAGTGGGAGAGTGGGAAGGAAATGGAAACAGACAGGCGACTACCATAATAGGCCTGACGACATTTCTGGTAGAGCTGGAGAAAAACAAAAGGTGAGGGAGAGGGGTGCAGAAAAACAGGGGAGGAACAAAACAAGCGACTATCGTGCTAGGCCTGACAACATTTCAGATAGTGCTGGAGAGGGGGTGGGGGGAAACAAGTAAAGGGAGGCGTTAGGAGACAGACAAGGTTGCTTTCATACTAGGTCCAGGGACAAATCTGATAGAGTAAGTGCATAGAAGAAAGTAAGGGGAGGAGGTGAGGCGACAGGCAAAGGGAGAAAGGGAGAGGAGGAGAGAACATAGAGTAAGCAGTCAAAAGAGTGGAGAAGCAAGAGGGGAGAGTGAATACATTTGCAGAAGTCAGTAGTAACTGTAACGCTCACCTGATTCCCGTAGAGGCGCCGGTCTTGACTGGGCGTATACCGTATCTTCAAAGGTGATGTGTAACACACGGCTGGCTCTTTGGGCTGGACCTCTGTGCACTGTATGTCTGACTCGAAGGGTAAGATGTCTGCAGATAGAAAATATGGGATTAAGGAACTGGGTTATTGAATGTCTCTCTCTTCTTCCCTTTCTCTTCTCCTGTAGAACCCCAAAGGTTAACGCTCTCACCTTAGGTAAGTGAACGCCGTGCTCTCCATCTGCCTCGGGGCAGGGTGCTGTAAGCAGTTTCTTCACTGGATAAGGGGAGCAGGCCTCTTGACTTCAGAGGACTGCTGTCCGTCGTTTACTGCACGAACGGTAAGTTTCGAGTAATTCTAATGTCTTTAAAGTCTTTAGTAATGATGTTTCTTGTTTTGCAGGGTTCCGGCGATGGCGGATGACGGGCTGAAGTGAGTTGAAGATGGAGCCCGTGTGATGAATAGAAGCGCCTGGAAGCACGTAAGTAAGCGTTTGTTGCCTGCTTCACGATGCGCTCTAACTGTCTTTTTATTTTGCAGGTACAAGTTCGGAGCGGCTGCAGGGTGCCGGAATACCCACTGGGTTAGATGTGGAAAGGAGTAATGGCACGTGAGTATTAAAGTTCCCCAATGTCTTTAAACGCACCTTGTTTTGTCTTTCAGATGCGGGATGCAGCGCCGAAGGCCTCCGGAGCGTGCGAAGAGTTGGTAAGCTTTTGTCTTTCAGATGCCGGAATGCAGTGTGAAGACCTCCGGAGCGCACGAAGAGTAGGTAAGCCTTTGTCTTTCAGATGCCGGAATGCAGCGCGAGGCGTTGGTGACAGCCGATGGACCAGGTAAGTGAAGAGCTGTCACTGAAGACCGTAATGCTAACCTGTTCTTTCTTGTCTTTAAAGGTGTTGCTGAAGACTCGATTCAGGATGGTAAGCCTTTTTCCTTAGGCCCAGGATCAGATGCAGAAGACACGATGAGCGTTCTGCTGCAGAGGATGCAGAATAACGCAAAGCAAGATTCATCCATCGGGTGTGGTTTAAATAGCCTCCTGTAGTGCTTAGGTGTCTCCTTCCACAGCCACGCCTAGGTAAGAAAAGAGTTCCTGCTTTCCAGAAGAGTTCCAGTGTTCTGAATCTAGGGAGTGGCTCCTGCCCCACCCAACAGGAAAAGTAGTTCCAAACAGAAGAGGATCAGAGGCTCAACTGGCAGGCAAGTAAGCAGCATGGTCTGCTGCAGGTAAATCCACCCAAGCATTATGAGCCCGGCGCTTCCAGCGCTGGGACTGGGCATATTTAAGAGCCTGGTGCCACTGGCGCCAGGACTGGGTCCAAAAGGTCCCAATTGGGACTGGTTGGCACTCGGAACCTGGGTTATGGATCTGCTTCCAAGGGAGTTGGGAAAACCCTGACCTTTTGGAAGCAGAGATCATGACAGTAACACATCATGTTGCAAGCCAGGATACAAGATGAAGATGGGAACAGCATGATTCAGAGCCACCATGAGTACAAGGTGCAAAGGTAGTCCAGCATGAGAGTTGAGAAAGGGTGACGCACCATGAATCAATGAAGTCTGAAAAAAGTCAAATCCATCATTGGCCACAAAACGGTGATGGTGCAACCAGAATGTATCAGGCCAGACTCCTGCAGAAGTAGGCTGGAAGGGCAGTGGGAGTAGGGTAGAAGAATCCAGCAAAACAGGCACCACGTGTGCTGGGAAGGGGGGCCTAAGGGAACATTACGGGGGGAGCAGAGGAGGTGGGATGGCCAACATACAAGTTGTCAGCTGTACCTAAGAACTCTGGGTACTCCCAGCACTGCAAGCAAACAGACATGCATCAGTATTTATTTATTAATTGGGTATTTATAATGCACCTATGCACAATGCGTTTCAAGGTGCAAGGCGCAAACATATAAACCCAAATTACCCTCCACACAACACCCAAGCATATGCAAACCGGAAACATAAAAAAATGTCATCCCGAACTCTGCAACATGTTAATTACTGCACTTTTGCAAAGTACTAAAATGTCAACCCCCACTACAGCGATTAAGTAAGTAGATAACCTATTATGTCCAATCAGCATTAGTTTAGTTTAGTTTATTATTTGTAAAGCCCACCTAACCCTGAGGTAACTGGGCGCTGGAACTTACATAAAGGTTGCATGGATGAAGCATTGCACTGCTGAGACAAACGGTGGTTATTCCTTCCAAACAACATGCTTCCAAATCTTTCCTGGTGGGGCAAAAATCAATTTCCTCCCCTAGTGCACTAAAACCGAATTGTCAGATTACCTATACATGGATGCTCTGGGGTTAATGAATCCTTTCCTGCATCTGTCCAAACCATGGTCAGAAGGGCTTGGAAGCAATACACCCCACACATGATCATGCATTTTCTTTGGGGTAAAGAGTTAGTTGGGACTCTTGCCTGTAGCAAAAATAACCACAAAGGAAGGTTCCACAAAACTAACCAAAAAGGCAGTTGAATATTCTGTACAGTTCCCCCTACTGAGGGAAAGACCATTTGGAGGTGCTCAGACATTTACAGTATCCTGATGTAGTCCAGGGCAGGGGTATTTCTGTTGAACAGGGATTGGAGTACATCTATGTCACCACTAGAAAGTAGGTACCAGAACTCCCAGGTTCATCACTGCAACCAATGTGGTAGCAGCCATTCATGTGGTGATGTAACCCCACTGAGACACGTCCTGTAGGTAAGGCAACTCAATTTTTACTGGCCCCAACCCCCAACTCTTCCATAGAAGGATTGACTGCTCCCAAACTGAGGATGTTCCAAACTTTGTAGTTCACAAAATCATTCTGGGGGTCTATTAACATAAAAGAGCGCAGGGCCACTCTAATACCTTGTCCCTGGGTGGTGCCAACTGCACACTGAGAAGAGCCAATGTTTTTCAGGCTAGCTAAAAATGTGAGTATTTTGACAATAAAATTATAAGCACCATGTTAGAAATTACTGTTACTGACACATAAAATGTCTGTTTGTCGTTCTATGAAAATGTTCTTTCACACTGTTCGTCAGTGTGCATTATAAAAATGTGAGCGTTCAGACTGTACATCCAGTCAATCCTTGCAAATCAGTTGAGAGATTTTACAAGTTTACCATTTAAGACATGCGATTGTGTGAAACTATAGAGAGCACAATTTATAAATCCAAACAAACTCTTTTCAACAAAACACATATACAAATGTTCTTTTTTCAGTACTTGTTACACTTGTAAAAATGAAAAAACCTTTGCCATTTCCTTTTTATAACACCATACAATCAAGTTCCCAAATGCCCTCACTTTTCTTTATAACAAAATAGATCTGAATGATAAAAAAAAGTTACAATCATTTGCCAGACAATACTTTTCCCTGCACTCTGTTCAATGCCACTATGAAGGTCAGTGGGCCTCATTATGAGTCTGGCAGTAGCCCTGACATCTTGTTACCAACAGTATAAACACAACTCCTTGTAGGGACATTTCATCAAAATACATTTCAGTTGGATGTCATTTGGAAGCATGCCATCAGTGATGCCATCAATGCATTTGTGATGTCATCTTTGATGTCCTGAGTGTTAGTCTTAGCAGTGCACGGTGGTGGCATGTGTTATGGTTGCTTAGCTTACCATAACTGGCACATTTCTGGATGGTTTCGGTTTTACTTTTAACTATAATGTCCATTTAAAAATGAATTTCATAGGTTTTTATTAGTGCAATTTAACCAAAACGTACATTTAACAAAGTTTTTTTCACTGAATTTCATAGGTTTTTATTAGTGCAACTTACCAATAACGACCTTTTAACAACGTTTTTTCTGTGAATTTCATAGGTTTTTATGAGTGAAAATGTTTCATGATGCTACATCACTGTATACAAGTTATTAATAATTCCTCTTGTAACATATATGAAAGAACTGTAAACCTCATTTAACAAACATATTTTTTGCAATGCATCCTGATGTGTGTCATTAGCAGCAGTGAATGCAGGGTATGTAAGTCATGGTTGAATTTTCTAGAGTATGAGGCTCGACCATGTCCGCAGCCCCACCAAACCACCCCTGTTATGAAACGATATGATATGGCATTTGTAACGTCCCTATGCAAACGTGGTTCAAGGCGTGTGTTTCCACTGCACCTACACTGCATCTTAGTTCAGTGTCCCTATACCCTCATAATATGACCAATGGCCATTGCTCATGGCTTGCATGGCGAGTCTCCACAATTCATGGGGCATGGGCTTCGGCCATGCCACATTCCCCAATAGGCAAATCAGGGTCGACATTTGTCCTTGCTGAGGGCTAGGCCCCCTGCCCAGGCAGAAAAGTTATATCACTATTTTTTGTACTTACTTTTTGACACTTTCCAAAAAAGTAAAACACAGGACAGATGTGTAAAAGCATGCTTTCAGTTCCTTGCTGTTGCTCATTGTGCACGTTAGTGGCAATCCCGTTCAGCACTCTGGGCTGCAGCCACAAGCAGAATTTTTTCCCCATTTTAACCTAGAGCTTCGGCCATGCCGCATGCCCCAATAAGTAAATCAGAGTAGGCATTCGCCCTTGCCGAGGGCCAGGCCCACTGTCCATGCACCAAAGTTATATCACTATTTTTTGTACTTACATTTGGACACTTTTCAAAAAATAAAACACAAACACATTTGCAAAATCATGCTTTCATGTCCTTGCCAATGCTTGCGGGTGTGCTGGAAATCCGTCCATGCTTTATTTTTTGAAAAGTGTCAAAATGTACATACATAAAATAGTCATATAACTTAACCCTCACTTGACAAACTCCATTCAGTCTTTGCACAAACATTCAATGTTGGGTCTGTAATATTTCTAAAATATTTTGCGCATATTCGTCAAACAAGTTATAAACCATCTAAAAATGTTCAGACCCCCCTCTAATTTTGCCACCTCTTGACAAAATCCCACCAAACTTTGCAAAAACATTCAAATCTGGGTGTAAAATCTTTTTGCAAACTGTTGTGCATATTCGTCATACAGCACCAAATCTATAAGCCTTTCAAATATTTTGAGACCCCCCTCTAAATTGTCTCCCCCTTGGCGAAGCTGCACCAAACTTTACAAAGCCATTCAGGGTCAGGTCCAACATGATATTGCAAAATGTCATGCAGTTTCATTGAGTGACAGGAAAGTTATAAGTCATCCAAAAACTGCTTTTTACCAATCTTGTAATGCAGAAATATGTATGGATGGCCCCAAACATCTGGGATGTTCGCTAATATCACAGGGCTGTCCCCGAACATCCAGACTGTTTGCGTACTTCGAAGATGAGAAAACACCAGTTTTTTGTCTTTTTATGGCCATATCCCATCACATCCTCATCATACCTCACCTGCACAGAGATAGTTCATTAGTTTGACAAGTGCAATGTTGTGTCTTTTATTATGATTCTACTGTGATGTCCGTGGATAATGGTGACTGTCTGCGGATCCAATATGACGAACATTTAAAAAAATTGGCGCCCCTCATGTTTTTATTTGATCTATTAGCAGCGTGTACGTTGTCTGTGGACACCACACTGCTCTCTGATTGGCCCAGGTGGGTGTCCATGCCCTAAATAGCTAAGTGAGTCTATGCACCAGACCCAGATATCACTCATATATGTGTACCTTCTTTTTGGCTGTTTTAAAAAAAACTACTGGACGGATTTACACCACATTTGCAAAAGCACACTTTTGGGACCAAGCTGCCACTCTTGGGCCAAAATTGGTGAAAATCCATCTAGTGGTTCGGTCTTTAGGCATCAGCAACATTTTCCTTCTATTGCATCTATGAGGATTGCCACAAATATCAAGACTTCCATATAACTTTGCCTCTCCTGGATGAAACCGCACCAAACGTCGTAGAATTATTCCTAATGGGACATATACTCATTTTGCAAAGTTTTGTGAGGATTCGTTAAGGAGGGCGAAGTTATAAGTGCTCTTTCTGTGAGTTGAGCAACTTAACCAATAAGTACAGGGCCGCGACGCAGGTACTGTAATATATCTCAGTTTCCATCTGATTTTTCCTCAGATAGTTCCTCTGGTCAACCTTTCTTTGGCTCCTCAATCAGTCGTAAAGCTTGTCTGGAATGACAGCTTTTCAACTGATTGATGTGGACCCATTTTACATCTGTCTGTTCTCCTTTTGGGATGCAGATCTTGTAGGCAAGAGGGGATATTTTATTTACAATTTCAAAGGCACCACACCAAGATGCAAGAAATTTCTGCTCTATGGCCTGATTACTTAATTGTACAGGTAAACCTTGTTAACTACTTCATACTCTTTCTTGGTGGTGTTTAGGTCATAATAGGTCTTCCTTCCTTCAACCGACTTTTCTAAATTGCGCTGAGCATAAGAAAAAGCGTGCTAGAGGTGCTTCCTTTAATTTTCAATGTATTCATGAGTAGTGGATGCATTTATCAGAGTCTGCTCCTGAGTTCTGCAGAGCAGATGCTGAGGTAACACCATTTCTCTTCAGGCCATGAGCAAAAAATTGAGACATCTTTGTTGCAGAAGATGGTTTACACCTAATAGCCATCAGGACAACCAGTAATCAGATGTCCCAAATAGGTCCAAAGTCTGCCACAAACATCTTTAGGATAATCACAATTGTCTTGTGATATCTCTCTAACCCCCCCCGCTTGAAGCCAGGTGGTTGGCAATGTGGAGTCTTCTTTTTACCCCTAGTGAGCACATCTTCATTAGCATTAAAGCACCTATCACTTGCCCCCTCCCCTCTTCACTTGCACGCCTGAACACTCAAATAGGAAAACTCACGGGTTGTCAATGTGTTGATAGAGTTTTCCAATGATCAGGTCCTCTGTTTGTGCAGTGATCAAATCTGCATCTGGAGTGTCTTTATTCCTTTGGGCAGTCAAAAGTTCACTATTTGCACAAGTTTGTGACCTGGTGACAGTAGCAACTTGGATTTTCCCCAGCAGGGATTCCATTTCTATGAAATCCCCTTGCAGGGCTCCAGTTTTAGCCAGTTGGTCAGCTATGTAATTCCCAGTCGTATCTGGCCCCTCTATTTTGGAAGGACCTCTTATCTTCTTCCAATAGATGATTATCTCATTGGAGGTCACCAGATCATCAACTGAATGGATCAGTTTGGCATACTGTAAGGGTTTATTGTTGGCACAAACCATGCCTCGATTCTTCCAGTTAGTCAGGTGCTCTACAAACCCATTCCTGACATAATCAGAGTCAGTGATAATTGAGTCAGTCAGTCAGCCATTGAGTCGGTGGTGCACTGCAATGAGGATGGCTTGATAAACATAATTCAGCTTTTCAACCTGATTACTTTGGGTCCTATTTTGGAACCAGCAGAGGGTTCTGGGGTATAATTAACCCAGGCATTCCCAATGCCAGCACTAGCTCTTTTTCCCTGTTGTTATCAACATGGTAGGAGCACCCATCCACATAAACTGTGGATTTCCCTGACACGTGTATTCTTCATAGACCTTGTGGGGGCAAGTTAATTATGCCTCCATGTTGTTGTTGGTCATTAGACTTTCGTCCTCGATACAGTTTTCTTGAGCACAATCATGCAAGTCCGCCAACCTTGTCCTAGGCGACTCTTCTTGTTCTGGCCACATCTGACCTTCGCAGGAAAGCCTTGCATGGACAGAATCCAGAAAGTAATTCTGGAATTACTAATGTTCCCTGCGCTGATTCTGTCACTTTGGAGATATTGCAAAGGTTGGTGAGGAGTCTCGACAATTATGTGCTCCCCTGGATGAATGGGAAGTCATTTTTCAATGCACACACACCATTGCCAGTTGTGCCTTCTCGCAGTCATTGAGTTTTTACTCCAGAGAGGACAAAGTCTTGCTTGCATACGAGATGATTTTGTTGACCTTGTAATGCTTTTGATACAACACCGCTGTTAGGCAGGTATCTGAGATCCCCTATCCCAAGAATAACTCCTTGTTCTTTGTTTGGTAAGCCAAACAAGGAGACTGGGAAAGGCTTCTTTTCAGTAGTTTAACTGCCTCAGCTCATTCCGGACCCCACTCCCAATTGACTCCTGCCTTTAATAAATGGTCCAAGGGTCGAGTGACCTCTGGATAGTCTTCAATGAACATCCAACTATAATTAGTGAGCCCAAGAAGGCTTCTTATTTCCCATAGGCTAGTAGGGTCTTTTAATTTCTTGAAGTCCTTCCACCTTCTTCGGATTTGGATTGTTTGGCCGTGGTAGAATTGTTCGCGGTGGAATTGACCCAAGTCATTTTCGCTGCAAATATGTTTTTACCATGGCCAAACAAACCAAACCCATGTCCCCCAAATCACCAGTACATCCACAATCCCCCCATCACTCCCCTATTTACCTTTTCAACATCAGCCACCTCTTCTGTACCCTGCAGTGTCAGTTCTGTCCCTCTAAAATGGGTCGGATCTGATGCCTCAGGGTCCCTTTTTCTTTTTTCTTCTAATTTTGCTGTTCCCTGCCTCCAATATTGAGGAAGCGGGGGACATCCCCGCACCCTCAAAATCCCCAAATACTGAACACGGGGAGCAGAAGACACCGCCACAACCCCTGCTCTCTGTTTTTGGTATTTTGAAAAATAGATCGAATGGTACTGAACACAAATGTACCACTCAATCAATTTTTACAATCAATTTGGCTAATTCCTCTTCTTCGTCTGGGGATGAAGACTCTCAGGGGTGATCTCCTGCCTTTACAAGTTCACTGTGTCTTCTGAAAGAACAGATTTGCTCTGGCTTTCTGCAACTGTGTTAGAACATAGCAGATTTTTGCTATATGTACCTCCACAGTTGCACTCTTGATCAGAACATAATATACATGGGCCAGGTATTCCCTTTCACCCAAGTCGGAGATGGCCTTATGTAGAAAGATGTTGAACTCATTGCCAGAGTTGATGTATCTAAAGGGGGTTTGTGTCCACGTCTACTGCTGCCCCCTGAAGTTAAAGGCAATTTTGTACTGTTCTTCCCTACTCACAGGTACAGTCCAGTAGCAGTTGGACAGGTCAATGGTTGTGTATACCTTTGACACTTGGATCTGTGCCAGCCCTTGATCAATGTAGGGAACTCCCTCAGGTATGCACATAGTCTCCGTTGGGCGTTTTGAGCATCCCCAGTATCGGATTGTTGAAGATATTGTGTGGATTGGACGAGTTATCCCACAGGATTGTAAGTTCTTCATAATCTCTGTGAGTGATTCCATGGTAGAGAGGTAGCAGGTTTAGTTTCACAAATACAGGAGCCACCTCAGGGCCCATGGGTATGGTGGTTGAATGAATCGATGTGCATCCACAGTTATATGAGTCCACTGAAACGATAGCCTGGAATGCCAGGAAGACCAGTTTCAGCTTTTGTTTTTGCTCCTTGGTCTCACAGGCATCAGCAAGATTGATCCTTTCCTCAACCATCTGCTTGAAACCTGATAAGACCTTGGGCATGGACATTTCTGTACTATCGTCCAGTTGGGTGGAGGGATCTAATTTGATGGTGTTGACCTGGACATTAGGTTCCGGGCATTGAAGGTAGTGGTCCTTGACTCTGAACACTACCTCCTCCCTCATGATGTCACAGGTCACCTCTTCCACCCCGTAGGGACAGAAAGAGTACACCATGAAATTCCCCCCATGCCTAGTGAAAATCATTTCTGGAGGAATACCGTCACTGATGTCAAAACAGTAGTTTGGGATTGGTCCCATGATTTCATTACTTAAATCAATAGAATAATGTTGGGCATCAACCGTCATTCCAATAAAGGTGCCTGCGCCCAAAGTGATACTTCGAGGGTCAATTTTATCCACCAATATTCAAATGTTGTTGTGTTTTAGGTCTACCAGAGGTGTCAGATTTAAATACAAACCTTGTTGTTGGAGATACAAATTTAAAATTATATAGGAATCCTGATGTTTGAGGTTCTGTCCTCGCTTAATTTTTAGGGGAATAATGAATTGTCACACCTGTTCTAGGATGGCAACTTCTTCTCGCGCTTGAACCTCGACCGCATAAGGCTGCAACTGAGCTGACTGGAAAACATTTTCAGTATTGTCAAACCCAGAGTTACCCCCCAGTCATGACCAGTCTTTATCATTAATTAGGTCCAAATTGATTGCGAATCATTTGAGAATGTCACTGCTCTTTGCTTTTGTTGCCAATTGACATTTCTTGCAGAGACATATTAGGCAGGAGATGTTTGGAGTTTGGAGTTTCCAGACTTACTTCCCATTTGTCAATCAACTTTAATGTGGGAAAGGTCTGATCTTTTGGGAGTGAAGCTCTTTGAATTATTCAGGCATACTCTGGTGAGTACCGGCTCCTCCCCCTCATTTAACTGAATGGGGAAAAACAACTGTTCACCCTTTTTCTGATTGTTAATCAGACTTTGAGTGGGTTCTTCCTTGTCTGGTTTCCCAGGACTCAAGGTTTCTTCTGATTTTGGACTGGTGTACACTTTTAGGGTGTTCCCTTCCAGTGTCGATTGCCACTTAAAACTGGGAGGAAGGTTGATTTTCAAGAATCACCAGTTTGTTCTCCTACAGAGATAACAGTGATGTCTGAGACTTGGTTATTTTTTAAATGGAATTCTACTTTACCATTGATGCTTACATAATTGGTACTCATTTTTAGTTTTATAGGCCAGTTAGTCTGGGTCCAGAGGACTTTGCTTACACAGTGTTCACGTCTTAAAAATATTTACACATTCAAACACTTGTGTAGAGGTGCACTATAAATAAAATATCACATCATATCACAGTCGATCAGAAGTGATAACCTCTTCATGAGATCATTCCCCAGTCAACAAGTGTGCCCTCTGGAGTGACCACTATCACTGGATGTTTCAGCCGTTGTCGTCCAGTTCTTATTTTCAAACCCGCAGTCCCTTTGACGGAAATGTCATTCCCGTTGAAATTTTGGGGTTGCCTGGGAAGTGATATGAGGGGAATTCGTTGGCCCTCCCCTGTTCCGTATTGAGTTGGTCAAAGGCCTTTTTGGACAGGAGGGTGGGTTGGGATCCAGTGTCCATCAGAGCTTCTAATTCACACTGACCTTGCACCTTGACGGTTGCATAGAATTGGCCTTCTTTCTCCTCCAGGGTGCAAAGAAAGTTATTTGCGAGCCCGGTGGTCATGTTATTAATGTTGAACTCTGACATTGCGTGATCTTGGAAAATGTTCTGTTTCAGAGATCAGGAATCTGTAAATTCACTTTTCTCAGAGGTCCTTTCCTCTGTTTTCTTTGGGCTGGGGGCTGGAGATGGTTGGTGGAGTGATTGTGAGCATTGTTGAAATGGTTTGGAGAGAAGCTCAGAGTGAAGCATCCGGGAGTCCAGGAGCCCGGGAATCCGAAGGCAGGGTTTTCCCGGCTTGTCGGCGCTTCGGTTTACCAGCCTGTTTCGGCTGATGGTTAGATGTCGATCTGCAGAGCTGTGGTGGGTCCATGGTAAGTGGGTGGCTTAGTTGATTCTTAGCTTATATTACTGGTGTGCCTGTTGCTCGCAAGCTGTACACCGCTTGTGGAGAAGTTTGGCGATAAAGTGCTTTGGTCTTTTGGTGTTTGGGGCATTGGTGCTGAGGAACCCGGCATGAAGCTCTAATTCCGGCGATACACTAAGGCTCGGCACACCTTGGACACTGATTTGAGGAACCTTGCATATCATTTCTCTCCTTTGAGCATTTGGCGTATGTGAGGATCTTTCTGACACCGGCCAATACAACAAAGTGAGTATTGTGTAATTGTGCAAGCCGCGCGTTCCGAAGGAGCATGGATTGTAATAGTGTGCTTGTAGTGACTGTTTCTGAAAACAAAAGGAAGTTTGTTTCTTATATATTATTTAAATATGCTTGGGAAAGCAACACTAAAACCAGGATTTATAATTTAAGTAAGGGAAACCCATATAGTAAAACCTCTCTTCAAAGAGCTGAAAATGGTTCCCAAAAAGGAGCGGATAATCCCGTGATGGTAAATACAGTGGTCTGTGCTCCTGATTATCCACAGGTTTCCTCTCGATGTAAAATCACAACTTTTTTTTCATCCAGAGACCGTTGACAGTCGGTGGCATGAAGGTCTTAAAGGGGATCCCACAATAATAATGAGGTTACGTCGGGAAATTTCAGCTCTGACTATGATGATATTGATAACAAATTGCTTTTGGCTCTTTGTTATACCCTGCAAGACAGCGCACTGGCATTCTCTGGTAAATCTATCATTCTGGACGACAGGGATGCAGGGATGCGGAGCCAGTACTGAAAGACCTGGCCTGCCCCTATCAGGATCAACTATCCAGGTGGTGTAGGAACAGTCACAGAGACATTCGACATCCGCTAAGCTTTTAGCGGAGACAAGCGGCGATGTAGTGGGGGCATCAGAATCAAAGCCGAGTAACAATAGCAAAAACAGTGCAAACATGTCTTCGACTGCCAAATTGAACATTAAGATGCTACAGTTTGTGCTAAAAATTCTACTTAAACTATGTGAGTAAATACAAGAGGAAGTCAATCAGCATGGTAAGATCACACTTGACATACTGGATCCACTTCATGAGAAAAATCCTCCTAGCATGCTCACAGAAGACAAAGGGGTGACTGTCAATATCCTCAGGGTATTTCCATCTGTTACCAGAGAGCCAGTTGAGATCCCTGTCGATAACTTGTCGGAAAGTATTATCATAGGTGATAAAACAATTGTTCTGACACGAAAGGAGAGGCGCCTGGCAAAGCGCTTAAAAAAATGCCCAAACATCTCCTTAAGTGCTGATTGCTATGTCAGTGCTACTGACCCGGATGACCCTCTGAACTCCACTGGAAAACCTGTGCTGCCATCTAATTCTAAGAAAGCAGGAAAGACATCTTTAAACCAGAAAAAAGACAACCTAGAAGCGCAGGTACGCTAACCATTGGGTGGTTAGGGATGAGGACTTGGTAATGAAGGAGGCGCAGGTGGTAGGTGCCACTCAACTTCCTAATGGAGTGAAGCAGGAGAATCCATCTACTCTTGTGACTGTTAACGCCTGCTCAGCCCCAGGTCCCGGCTGTGGCTGCTCCTTCTCAGGCCATTGACTTTGTAAATACTCAGGAGACTTGAGTGGTGTTACTCGATCCTAAAAACTTCTCAATTGGCCGGGTACCCATGCATCATTCCAAGAAATTGATTAATAGTACTGTGTTGTTCAATATCTGCAATTAGGTGCCGGCTTTGAGAGCGCTAACTTCCAGCAACTTTGATTTTGTAAAACCTATTGATACTCCTGTGGGAAAATAGGCCTGTATATATTGTAGGTCGGCTGTGTTAGTGCAGTTGATCCGACTCCATCAGTCGTCCCTTGTCAGCTTGGGGTATGAAATTGATAGCGATGCTCATGTTGACCTGGCAGTAAAACCGAAAGGGATGCCATTTAAGAACAGTTCTAGTAGCTAAACGGGGCCAGGGGGTCTGGAGTCCGTTCTTCTAATAAAACCATAGTTCTGGAACAGAGGAAGTCAAGCAGAATGGTAAAATCACACTTGACATACTCGAGGCTACTTGTGTGGTGTTACTTGATCTTAAAAACTTCTCATTCGGCTTGGTCTCCCTGCATAGATCCAAGAATTTGATTACTAGAACTGTGTTCTTGGATATCTGCAATAAGGTGCCGGCTTTGAGAGCGTAAAGTTCCAGAGACTTTGATTTTGTAAAACCTGTTGATATTCCCACAGGAAAATATGCCTGTATATATATTGTGGGTCGGCTGTGGTAGTGCAGTTGATCCAACTCCATCAGTCCTCCTTTCTCAGCTTGGGGTATGGAATTGACAGCGATAGTCATGTTGACTCGGCAGTAAAACTGAAAGGGATGCCATTTAAGAACGGTTCCAATGACCGGTCAGGGTGGTCTGGAGTCGCTTCTACCAATAACACCATGATCTCCGAACACATGGAAAAAGCTCAGGGATGGGAGTGGTTGAAGACATTTCTGCTGAAGCAGGCAGAGGGTAAACATTTAAACATTCAGATTGGACGCTGGAACACTAGGGGTCGTATCCATCTCTTGAACAGCAATGCATCACTCCCTCTTTTGCTTGATTTTGACATACTTATTTTACAAGAAATGTGGCTAACTGCCCCAATTTGCATGTACGGCTTCCGACTGTATCAGGAAGTAAAAGGCTTACGGGTGAGGCCACATGGAGGCCTTATCATTGGGGTGAACCATGACTATGCGTCGCGCCACTTAAAGACAAAGGGGTGTAATAGTAAAGTGATGGCAGTGGAATTAACTGTGGGTGAGAACAGAGTAGACAAGAAAATGCTAATCTTGAATGTTTTTGTCCCCCCAGACACTGTGAACCTGGATGACATACAACATTCTATAGATGCCATCTTTCTGGAATGGGCAGCTTCCCGCAGGCATGATGATATTTTGTTGGATACAAATGCAAACTGTAGAGAAGACGAAAGGTACCCACCCTATAAAAATGTGGGGAAGATTGTAAGTTGATGCAAATTAGAAAAAAACGAAAAGGTAGGCAATGGGTATCCTTCCTGAAAGAGGGGGACCTCACGTTATTAAATGGTAGGACTTAGGGTGACTCCCATGGGCAATTCGCATGGAGCATGGGTATAAAGAGGGCACTGTTGGACTATTAGTGCATGCTTGGATAAATTGGTAGAAATGCATGTGCTCCTCATGGTATTTAACGATCATAGAATACTAGTTCTAATAATGGAAGGCTTTGAGGGTGGCAGCTGCCTCAGGGGAGTTAGTGGAATTGACATAAATCATACGGTTAATCGCTTATGTTGGACTCCTGCCAACATCAACACAATCACTGCTGTGTCCTCGTATTTAGTTGGCAGTGAATTTACTTTTTTAACCCTCGGTCATGTGAAGGATATCGAAGTATGGCTGAAACAGTTAGCATCAGATTCTGGTACAGTGTCACAGAAACCTTTGGCTGTAGATGCAAAAAAACACACACTAGCATCGTCGACATTGATATATGGGATGCAAAAAGGCATATGAGGAGGAAGTTAAGGCAGACATATAAAGCTGTGGGTCTCTGGGGTGAGATCATTAGTAAAACTAAAAAGGTAAAGCAAGATTACAGGAATTGGTTGAGAAGATGGTGGTGGCCGGTAACAAACTCACAGCAGCAACAGATGGTTAGATTTTTGAGGCGAGGAGATTCGTGCACCATATGGCAGATGTTGGCAACGGAGAAAGGTAATAAATCCATGAAAATAGTCAATCCCATTTGTGAAGGTGAATGGCTAAATTACCTAAAAGCTAGATCTGTAGTCGATCAGGTAAAACATAAACTGGGGCATGCTGGTGAGATTAGGCCTTTGGTGGTTTCCTTGGATGACATCAAGCTTGCTATAATAAACTTAAAAAGCTCTGGGGCGCTTTGGCCCAACAGGCTTTCTAACCTGGTTCTGAAAAGTAATCCAAGCTGTTGTACCAGGATTTTAAAGATTCTGTTCGATAAGGTATGTATGACCAGAAAGGAACCGGTATCATAGAAACAGGCCATTCTCATCCCAATATATAAAAAAAGGAGATAGATTATCCCCTGATAATTACAGACTCCATTCTCTAATAGATGTTACCCGCAACTATTTGCCTTGTTTTTCCTAAATGCGCTTCAAGCATGGGTGGGGGAGAACAATGTATTGTAGCCTCTCCAGAGTGGCTTTTGCCCTGGTTCATCTACCACCCATTATATTCGATTGCTAGAAAGACACATATAAGGGGCAGTCTCTAGGGGGAGTCAGGCGCTATACGTAGTTTACGTGGACTTCCATGCTGCCTTTGATTCTGTGGATCGTAATATCTTATGGCAGAAATTGGAGGGACTGGGATGCGTAGTTGTTGTTCATAATAAGGCAACTCCATCTAAATACCTGAGTGAGAGTGAAGTTGAAAGAGGAGGGAGCTCTGTCTGCCCAGTTGTTGGTTAACCCGGGGGTCAAGCAAGAGTGCGTGCTGGGCCCATGTTATTTAACCTCTACTTGTTGGACCTTCCCGATTGTTTATTGCAAGAAGTACATTGTCCACCAGAAATTGGAAGTTCATCCTTCTCAGCATACTTTACTTGGATGATTTGGTTGCAATTGATCATACTATCGGGGGTGTGAAAGATATGTGTAACAAACTCCTTAAATATGCATCAGAAAATAGTCTAACTATAAACACGAGTAAAACCAAATGCATGCTGGTATCGGGGAAAATAGTAAATAGTGTGGAACTGAGGCTCTTGTCTGGGACCATTGAATATGTGGCCAGCTACCTCTATTCGGCGGTGGATAAGGCTGCCTGCTTTGACTATGCTAAGGTCAAGAAGCAAAAAAAAAAATGGAAGGCCAGCCAATTGACATACCTTATAAGTAAATTTGCAAAGCATACAGCTGGATACTCTTGCACAAGTGATGCTACTGCCGTGCAATTTTATATGGCTTAGAGGCCTTGACTATGCTAGTCTTGGCGTGGCTTAATGTACTGGAGGGTTTGTTTTTGCATAGCTTGTTGAATCTATCATGTTCCCCTTCCATGGAGTATCTCAGACTTGAGCTAGGTTTGGTGTCACTAAGCAGTCAGGCGCTGATTAGAAGGGGAGCTTTGTATAGTAAATATAAATTGAAACAGAAGTGGCTGCTGTTGAATTTGATTGGGAGTGGCTATGCATCTGAGTCTGACTCAAGAGGAAAGGATTGCAACTATGCAGACTAGAAACATTCACTGTTTTAAGAAGATAGACTGGTTCCCTGATTTTGAAATGGGCACAGACTATGAAACTCTAAAAGGATTATATAAGAACAAAGTATAGCAATGGGACTGGATAAAGAATTACACGCATTTGTCCACATTGCATAACTATAAGTATGTAGCTAATGTTACACATAGTTACCTTAAACCACAGTCATATTTACTCCTGAGTTCAAGTCTGGTGGTGCAACAGTTGATTCTACAACTCCGGATAAACCGGCTTGCATTTCCGGTGATACATACACATTTTTAATCAATGTGTGAGCCTTGGCACTACATACATGTGTACTTTGGGAACTTTCATGAGTAGATACGATGCCATCAAAACCCCATAGTTTTGGAATTATTGTATACACACAGACTCTGAAACCCTGCACATTGTATTTTATGGGCTATGGTGTCAAATTGAGAATATTTTAACAAGTAAGGAGTCGAGAAGTATATGATGATTGTCAAGCTACTCTCTTTTATTGATATGTATGTATGCTGTATATGGTTGTATATTTATGGTTGTGTAGTTGTGTGTTTTTGTGCATTTGTAAAGGTTTTAAGAACGAATACAAATAAATAAATAAATAAAATAAAATAAGTAAATAACATTTTACAACAAACAATGGGCAAATTTGGGGAATCCTCTTTCTCCTCTGATTCTTTACTGTGCCCCTTTTCCAGAACCTGTTTGGGGGAAGAACACCTCTGTTCCTATTCTATCTGGCTCACATTTTGGGGTTTGAATAGTTTCTTGTTTTGGGTTGGTCTAGATACTTACCCTGTCCCACTCAGGGTCTTTTGGGACCCATTTCCCCTCGTTCCTGAAAAAGAAGATTTCCTTACCCGAATCCTCCAGGAATTCTTCTCTTTCAAAATGGATGATACAGTGTTCCTCCACAAAGTGGGTTCTTCTTTGGCCTCTCCTACGTAGCCTTTGCTCTTTGGGTAGTAACATTTCGGGGTAGAAGAGTCACTTTCAGTCTGAGAGGTTTCTAGGTGTTCTGTCTGAGTGAGAAGGGAAGCTTTCTCTAGGGATTGGCATCTCGCCTCCACCCGGGCCCCTCATCAGGAACATGTGGCTTGTCGGATGTTTCCTCCCGTCATTTCCCTCCAGGGCATCAGCCCTGGGTGTTGGAGAATTCTGGGAAGCAGGGTTAGGTTAAGGGTTGGACTGAGCCCTCAGCATGTGCCGCAGGTCGTCGGACAGTTGCTGGACCTTGTCGCTCCAGCTGCGAGACCTTTTAAGGGTTGTAGGAAGGTCTTGAGTCATACCTCTGCTGCTCCCAAAAAGGGTAACTGTCCCTTCTCCCGGAGTATCTTGGGTACACAAAAATTCCCCCATAATTTTCCATCCTGAATCTCCCTTCTCCCAGGTTCGGGACTCTATTGTCCTGGAATCGGTGCGAGAAAGGAAGTTTTGGTTTGGGGGCTATCTGGGAAAACATTTCAGGTTGGGAGGTGGAGTAATACTTCTCTCCTGAGGGAAGTTTCCTGGGGCAGTACTTACTGGATTGGTTCCCCCACCCTTCGGGCTCGGGGAGTGTAGACATACCCCAGGATTGTTTTGGTACCCTTGTACCTCGGGCTTACATAGGTTGCAGGGTCAGATGGGTAATTGGTCTGAGATCCTGCCTGACTACCCTTTGATTGGGCTGCGTCGGAGGATCTCTTCTGCCTTTCTTTCTGCTTGTTGGCATAAGGAGTATTCTTAGGCTCCCCATCTCCAGATCCAATATAGGGGCCTTTTTACCCCCATCCCCTTGGCAGCAGCAGGGGTGTTAGATGTTTTTTTTTTTTTTTTTTACTCCCAGTGGGCCTCTAGATCTGATAGATCCTGGTCTCCTATTGAATCACCCAATCCATGGTCCTGTGCGCATGAAAATCATGTACCAGATGAGTCATTATGTACTTGGGAAGAGCATGGAAATAGGTAGTTATGAACTAAATGCCTGCTTCAACTGCTGCACAAACTCCCTAGGTGCCTGATCCTCCCCACATAGCAGATGATATGCAGCCTTACGGGACTCTTGTGCGTTTCTATGTGTGGAATTTTTTTCAAAATTGCTGCCTTATAGGTGGACCATTTATAATGATTCTGGTCCTCCAGTCCCAAATAGAAATGGGAGTACTCCTGACAGAACATCCATTTTGCAAACTCCATACAATTTACATAATTTCCTATTCCAAATGAGGAAATACTTTCTTCATACATTTCTAGCTGTTCCCACACTGAATACTTAGTGTTTTTATGGTATGATATCATAAGTCATGTATAAAGCTCCTGTACACAAGTGTTTCTAGGTGTGAATGGAGTCATGAAGCTTTTTATGGCTTTGCTCTGTCTAACTGGGTCTTTGACAAAACACGTTCTTTGTTTCCTTGTCTTCCTTTTTCTCTGCACTTAAGTCCATTCACTCTATGACTCAGAGCTGCCATTGATACTGCATTCCATATCTTCTAGGCACTCCCTATCTCTCTGAGATTGGGAATAGCTTCCAGAACCATGGGATCTGGACTCCTCTTTCCTGTGCCACCGTGAATTCTCAGGGTCATTTCCCATGTAGTCACCTTTTGGCACAGGATAATACTCAGTCTCTTCCTCAGACTGACTCAACTGTGTAGTCTTCCCCCTTCCAGATAATCTGGGGAAATTCACTCCTTCCCCTAAATGTTAGAAGGTTTTCAATATGCCCCTCCTGGGTTGAAGCTTTGAATGTTCTTCTCGAGCAAAGCAAGCTGGGTGGTTTCTCTGTAATCTAATCATTTTTTAAGTCCAACTCCCTCATTTCTCATCAATGGAGTTATCATGGTCTGAAATACTCACTGGGTTATTCTTGACTTCCCAGGACACACTGGTCTGGTCACCTTCCCTTATAGATGCTAGAGGTGAGTACAAATCACTCTCAGATAAGGACTGGCCTTCTGGGTCAGTTTAGTAAGGCCTGAGTGAGTCTAGGTGCTTCATATTTCTTTGGGCTTTGTTGGTGGAAAACATGAGGTCAGTCACAGTTGGTTAACCACAGGAAGCTGTGGTTAACTGACATGAGGTTTGTGATGGGAAAGGCATCATCCCTAGTCCGAGGGCCCTTTCCCATACCCTGATTGGTTAGGATGCCTCAATGCCTGTTTTTAATGATCAATTTAATTCTTCAAACTCTCACACCTGCTTCTCTCTGTGCTTATTTCCCAGTGGTGTTCTTGCTTTTTAACTCTGACTCTAGGCCCTGATTGGCCTCGAGAACTTTACTCTAGGCCATTAATCGATAGTTCAGTTCCCTGATTTCATTGTGATTCATTTTCGATTTTTGCGGCCTGCATTGTTCGCGCATATTCAAAGCGGTTTGCTTTCAATATACCAATCTCTTTCTCTTGCACGTTTCTACATTGCGCTGCCTGTAACAGGTTAGCTTCCGCCTGCCTCACACGCTCCATGAGTTCTTAATTTTCTTGCCTATTTCCAGTCAGTTCCTGGGAACCTGACCGACTCTTTTCTGCATCCATTTTCAACTGATGGACCTCCTGGTTCAAGAGGTATTTTTCCTTCACTACTTGCCTGTTCTATTGTTTTAAAGTATGTACCTGCTGATACATCTGATCAACGTCATTTTGGGAATCAACCCCTTTTATAATTAACTGACAGTTTTAATTTTAAGCTCCTTTAAGTTATAGGTGATTTTACCAAAAACATTTTAGTACAGGTATTTTTTTACCAAAACACTTTTATCAAAAAGATACTGTTTTTTTTATTATGTATTTCAATTTGGGGGGCTCTCCCCTAAACCCCCCCATTTCCCCATGTTTTAGCCCCCCTTACCCCATTCCACCTGTTTCAACACCCATATATATTTTATATGTAAAAATCAGTATTTTTTCAGTAAAAATCTTTTGGTAAAAAATTAATTGAATAAAACATCTTCAGTAAAATCACTGGATACTGTTAATTTATTTGTAATTGAAAGTCCATAATGTCATCTAACAGCCCTCTATTATGAATAGTCTGATCATTTACCTTATGTTGCAGTGTGCTCACATTTTTCACACACTCTTTATGTGCATATTGCAGTTTAGAAAACTCTGTTTCACGCTCTGTACTCTCTTGCTGCTGGATTTTTAACTTATGTTTTAGTTGTTCCATGAGGCTTTCTTGTTTTAACTCAAAATGATGGCTCTGTTGTGCTTGATCTTCTAACTGTTTAATTTCTTTCTGCACCTCATTTACAATATCTGTGTGACTCCGCACACAGGCCTAACTCTCCTGCACTCACTCTTCCTCTAACTGCAAGTGGAAGTATAGATAAGCTGTGAGCTGAGCCATTTGACTCAGTTCTTCCTGAACATTTCGGGTCATATAAAAGGCTTCCAATGCCTTGTGCCATATCCCACCTTCACACCAAAGGTCAATTTTCGATGTAACACCTTGCATCATTTTAGCTTGCGAGCTCCCTTGATCCGCCTCTGTCCACTCACTTTGAATGAACAGCTTAGTAAGGAAATGTCTCCTGGCATCATCTCATTCTGTTGCATTCATTTTGAAAAATTGCCTTTTTGCAATTTTTGTAGAATTTCCTTTATTCCTGGGGCAAACATCATCCTGTCACCTCTTAATTTCCAGTGCCAAATCTAAATAAATGTTTACTAAATCTTAATGTTATACCTATACACCTCCCTGGAACTGAGAGGTCAAGTCCTCATGGCACTTTAACAAGGAAAATAAGACTTTCCCTTCACCTTAATGCAATTACATCAAAATTAATAGTCTGTCACAATGCACTTGTCATGAGTCAAAAATAGCCAGCCAAATCCTGGCCACGAACCCCCAATTTATAACAGTTTGTTGAGAGGCCAACCTCAAAACAGGGAGTTCCTTCCTTATCCAATCTGGGTGTCACACAATACAAAGGATTAATGTCAGTTGTTTGTTCAGCCCTATTTCTGAATTCATCTAATACCCCATTGATCCCTCCACCTGCGCTACCGGTGAGCCAAGAACCAGGTCGTTGTACAGGAATATATTTGTATTTATTTGAATGATAAATAATGGAGACAGCACTAAAAAGACATATGCCACCTTGGTGGCTCACAACTAAACTTCTTCTTACATAAATAAATCACACCAGTTGGTTGGGAAAAAAACAAATCTCGATTCTTTACTTTCTACAGATTTCACTTCAAGAAATAATCAAACTGGTCAATTAACAAAATTAATTACATATGCAATGCTATGCAATTTTGATTTTCCTGTGTGCTTAAAAAGGCTAGCAGTTTAGTTTACAGCGCATATGGCAATTATTATTTCACCCACACATTTGTTTTGAAATCGACACAGGGGGATTGAACAGTTTGTTCTTCAGACCCCCCCTCACTTTGCTCTGTGTTGGGGAAGTCGGACTTAAAAATTGGGATGAATTAAGAATTTGGTATTTCAGACCACCTCCACTTAAAGGCCTATGTTCGGGAAGCTGGACAGAAAACATTGGGGTGATTTGAGAATTTGGGATTTTAGAACTCTCTCCACTTAAAGGCCTGTGTTGGGGAAGGTGGACAGAACAAATTGGGCTAATTTGAGAATCTTGGATTTCCGACCCTCCTCCACTTAAAGGCCTGTGTTGGGGAAGCTGGACCGATAGGATTACCCAATTAAATTACAGCCTATAGTTTATAGCGCACACTGTGAACGAGCTTTGTTCATTTTGAATTTTAACACAAATCACCCCGTAGTTTTCTGCCAAAGGGGAATTCATTAAATGAATATATTTGGTTACATAGGCTAAGGAACTACACGGTATTGACCCCTCCACCCCGCCCACTATAAAGGGAAAGGATTTAAGGCAAGCTGACTCCCCCACATTTTGGTTTCAAATCCTCAATTCTACTTACATTTAAAATCTATGTTTAAAGTTCAGGAAAGCCAGCTGCATTTCAGGACCCACTTGGATGAAAGGGCAAGGGTCTGGTCACTCCACTCTCAAGGATGGACCCAGCTCTTGACCATAGGGCCAGTCAGCTTTGTATTAGGCCTGCCCAGCAATAGACAGCTCCACCCAGATGCAATCCCATTTGGTGTTTCCTTGCTCTGTCAGATGTACATTTTCAGCAGCTCTGTCCCTTCTCCCATAGTGCATCCACATTATATACCAGTGATGACACCATCAAGTTTTCAATATTGGGCAGTGCCCTGCAAGAATTCCCGCAACCAGGATTGGACAGTCACCCTTCTCTCTTCTCCCAAATACAGCCTCTCTCTAAGGATAGGTTTAGGAGTCTGGATATATGGCAACTCCCATTTGAAATCCCCTTTCGTATTCATGTTAACTTTTGGAAAAAAATTGAGTTATGTGTCAAAATCTTTGTGATTTACTAGTAACTGCCATAATGTATATATTTTCAGATATTTTCAGATTCAGCTAATCATGGGGAATTTAAAACAGCACCATGTTGGACGGCCGTTTGGCATTTTCCACTGTTTTTACAAAAAGCATAATAGTTGAACTTGTAATTTAATTCCCACATTCCTAATTTTACCCTCCACCAGCACAGCAGTTCTCAAATTCGGGACATGTTCAGTGCAGCCAGGAACATCTTTTAGATGGCCATTTCAATTCCCTAAGTTGCAGGTGGATGATTTTTTTTCAACAAAATCACCTGGAGGTTATCTAAACAATGACACAAAAATGAAGGCAGTACGACTTATGGTGGCTGAGAAAAATGCCAAAATGACAATAGTCCTTTCATATTAATGGGAAATCTTTGTTTTATGCAAATTGTAGCTCTGTGGTCTACAGGCCATTTGCAACTCTGGCCAGCCTGTGACCAGACCTTTTTATATTAGTCTTATTGTTGTTCGAAGTGTACTCTCCAGATCGTAAATACTTGGGATGCACCGGCCAAAACAGACATCTCCCACTGCAGACATCTGGCATCCTATCCTCTTATTTGAAGTGGACAACTTATTCGATCTGGAAAGCTTCCATTTTCCTGTATTTTTTTAAGAGTTCAGCCTTGATTGTAGTCCCTGTTTCACACCTCTCCCCTACATTCCAGTCATGCACAGGCTAGGCCATCTGCCCTGCACAGAAATGAGCTTTCAGAGACACCAAGTCTAGGGAAAGTTTGTTTTCAATACCCTTAGTGGCCACACTGTATTGCAGTTGTAAACAGCTGGGATGCAAGCCAGGCTTTCAGGGGGGGAGTCCTTTGTGAAGTTTGCTCAACAACAAGCAAAAGCGTCTGGCTCAGAACTACAGAAAATGTTCATGTGACCCATGGAAACAACGTGGCCTTTTCTTTTCAATTTCTGCCAATATTTTGCATGTGAAGCATAATATACATTACTTCTTGTCAACACACATTATGTCTTTTCCCTGACATTTTTATCGTAGCTGAGGAAACTTTATTTTTATGTCTTGCTTTAAACTGTAAACAGCCATGCATAGTCATTTTGGTTTTAGTGTTTGAAAATCCTGCTTTCCTCGTGAAAGGGGCTTTTGCATTTCTTCTGCCTCTGTGAATTAAAATGATGCCTTTCCTTTCGTAATGACAGGTAGGCCTTTTCCACATCACCCTTCATTGTGTTATTTGAAGAAATCCCATAGTCTTCCTTAAAAGGGCCCATTTTCAGTGAAAGGTCTTGTTATGAAGACTTGCAGGTCCTTTTTTCAGTGGGTCTTTCAGTTCCGTTGGTTTGGGGACTTTGATTACACCACAAATTCCGCCAGTGAAGGAAGGCCAGCAACATCCCTCCCCTAAACATCTCCCAGGTATTTGAGGGAGATGCAGGACTCAGAGGACCCTGCAGCAACTCCAAAACCAGTACCCAGTCAGCACACAGCATGCCCTGCTGGGCTATGCAGCAAACGTCCTGGATAGGAAGTGCCAGAAGGTCTCTGACCCTACAACCAAGGACAATGCAGCTGCCTGCGGCACACTGCACAGCTGTGTGCCGTCCGTCTTAAAGGCCAACACTAGCCCATTGAAGAAGCGCGGATAAGTGTCTCGATGAGCATCTACCAATGTCTGTCTTAAAGGAAATGTTTGAGCCAGTCGAGTTCCTCGATCTGCAACCAATGGCAACGCTGACCATTGTCAGGCTCCTGTCACTTAAAGACATCCAAGACATCTCGAACAGTGCTTCAGAACTGCTGATCAGCACTAAGACAACCATTCATGACACTGAACCACAGTGCAGGCCAGCCTGCAGCCATTCATCCAGCTTCGCTACCCGCAGCTGACACCCATCTTGATTTCTGTCACAGAAGCCTGCAAAGTGCCCTGAACCTGACTGGACCCTGTTGAGCAACAAGAACATGTACAGCAGAAGGTAGATTGTGGTTCTGCCCCCTGCCCCTTCTCAGAAGGTTCCTAGAGACATCTAAGACCCATTGTCCCCTTTCTGTTGAATCCAAGAATCCTTAAACTTTTGTGGTTATTAACCATACCGATTACCCTACTGTCAGTATCCAGAGTGCATCACTTTTCCATCTTTGAAACTGTCTGTCCTTTGTACTCCTTTACAGGGTGGGTTGTATTTTGTTGTATTGTTAATCTGTCTGTTGTGATTAATAAAGTTGATATTTTGAAGACAACCTTGACTGGACACTCCCTTTATCATTGGGTAATAATTGCATTTTCGCTGTGTTGCAACTAACCAATGATACAAAAACTTTGGGAGATAAGCCTGCCTTTGCGTCCACTTTACCAAAAACGGACATTGAGGTTTACAATTTGCTTATTATTCCAATCTGTTCGGATCCCTTTTGGTGTATTCTTGGTGTGGGGATGATTGATGGTTTAGAAACCGATATTTACACCTGGACCACTGGTACCCGGGAAGTTGATTCATCACATTTGTGGCAGACAGTCAGATTTAGTTGGAGCATTGCACACTTTTGTCACCCAGCGATAAAAGTACTGTTGTGGGCAACGTTTAGAACACGTCTAGGTTTTTGTTAATAATCATGGCCCTTGACATTGAGACTGTAAAAAGTATGAGCAAGGATTGCATGTCCTATGTCAAGAGATGGGACTTCCCAACAGCACCAGGTTAATAAATCTGAGTTGCTGACTTGCCTTCAAGCTTGGGTAGAAGCGAGGGTGGCTGTGGAGCAGACCCCAGGGGATGGGATAGGCCTGTGTACCTAAATGAAGAAGACCTTCCGGGAGGGGTAGTGGAAGATGACAAGGAAGACAGCATGAGTAGTGTTTCTTGCCAACCATCCCTCTGGTGGGCAAGTGTGGTTTCTCAACACTCCAGATTGTCAGTGAGGTCAGGGGCTTGTGCGGTATCCCGCAGGTCTCAGGCCTCTGCACAGCCTCTAAGAGGCCCAGCTGTGTTCTGGCTGTTAACGAGGTAGCGGCTAGAAAGCTCCTGTTGGAGGAGAGCAGACTAATGCTAGAGGAACAAAAACAGCAGGACAAGGTCACCATAGAACTGTGAAAGCTGGTACTCCAAGAGAAGAAGGAGGCCAACAGTTCCACCTTTAGTGAAACCAGCTGTAGTGTCTCAATCCAGGGTGCCCGGGATAAGACCCGGTGGCACATCCCCAAAGATTTAGTGCAGGCTCATTAAGTGGGGAAGGACATTTTTGACTGGTTTGAATTGCTCGAGCTTGCTTTTCAGCTACAGGAGTTGGAGGAGGTACTGTGGGGTGCAGCCTTGATGAGTTGCTTACCGACCCAGGGGACTGACTCAATTCTTCAGTTAACTCCTGAGGAAAGGCACATTTATGATAGCATGAAGACGGTCCTTCTCAGGAAGTTCTGTAAGATCCCAGAACAGTCACTCAAGAGCATCAAAGAATTTGTGAAGAGAAGTGTGCAGACGTCTGAAGCATTCCAACACTTCTCATTGAAATATCGGAGCGGGTGGGTGTCTCGTAAAAAAGTTGACACATTTAAAGGGATGTACAATTTGATTGCGTGTGATCATGTCTGGAAAAATTGTGAGGTTGAACTAAACCAGGTTCTTGTGGGCAAGACTATTACAGACCCTAGGGAGCTTGCAAAGGCTGCTGATATGTTTGTAAGTACTTCAGTCCAGAAAAAGGCTCAGTCGAGCACACCCAAACCAGACGAGGAAGCCTCAGACAAGAAAAGTAACAAGGATAGGAAGGACAAAGGTCCAAACCACTCATCTTCTAACTCAGGTCCCCAGAAGAATGAAGGGAAATCCAAAAATGTTTGGTCAGCCATAGACACACCGAAAAGTAGAGTGTCTGCACCCCTAACACTGGGACACCTGCGTTCTCCCAACCCAAATGATGTTTTGTGTGTAAGGAGCTGGGCCATAGGAACAGGGATCCTGCTTGCATGGGCTTAGCCAAGCATGCCATATTATATATTGGACTAATGGAGGAGGCCATCATTAGTGTGGGTCTCCTAGATGAGGACTTCCCACTAGGCCAAGGAGTGGCTGAATGTGGATTGGCTACACTGATTGGGAATAGTACCAGGTCTCGATCTCAGTTGCCCAATAATACTCAACTATTCTTAGAACATGTTTATATCAATAGACACAAAACTAGACACCGCGGCTAACATCACTGCTGGCACAGAGCCGTGGGTATAACCAGGACATTATATTTATGGGCCTGATTGTAGCATCAGTGGGTTTAACGGAAAGAGTAAGTGCCCCTTGGCGATAGTAGAATTCAGCTGCTGAGGTGAAACTACCCAGCTCTGTGTAGGGGTGAAAGACTCAATCCCTGTCCTCTGTCTGTTGGGTAATGATCTTCGTGACCCTGAGATAGTCACAGTGGCTACCAGATTGAGGGCCAAAGAGGCCACCAGATTGAATTTTCTCAGCGCCTTTGGGCCTGTAGTGCTTCCAGTGGGCTTGTTGGAGGGACTGGTGTGGGGGCCCTGATTAGACTGACTTTTTCAAAGCCCAGGAAGAGTGTCCCACTCTGGCAGGCCTGCAGAAGCTGGCAGAGGAGCAGGCTAGGGGTGAAGCCCCTGTACTGTTCAAGCTGTACTGGGACAATGGGCTCCTGTACAGTGAGCTGAAAGACTTGAATGGTGAGGGCACCAGAAGGTTGGTGATTCCCCTATGCCACAGAAAGATCCTTTTGGATTTGGCTCACCAAATTCCTTTAGCTGGTCACTTCGAAGTGACTAAGACATCAGACTGCACTTTTACTGGCCTTAGTTTGTTATAAAAGTCAAGGAAGTCCTGCTCGACTTGTCCAGTTTATGGCAAGTTCAACCACCTGCTTATAGCAGTGTGACAGTCCAGAGGAGAGGAAGAGGAAAAAAGAGATCTTTAAGATCATACAAGGTAAAGAAGAGAAGAGTGAGCGGTCGAATATATCGACAGAAATAGAAAGAGATTAAGAGATGGAAAGGAGAAAAGGAAAAAGCTGAAAAGCTAACATTCATGCAGAATGAATGGATGGGAGGACAGATATTGCTAAAGCTAGATGGGAAAAGATTCGAGGAAGTCAGGCAAAGAGAAGATAAGGACGAACAAGATAGAAAAGACAGAGAACGAGAATAGAGGTTGAGGGAAGATGAGCATAAAAGAAAGAGCAAGGAACCACAAGAACAGATGTATCAGGAGGAGCAAGAGAAAAAACAGGAACAGGCAGAGGAGCAAATAAAGTATGACAATAGGCAGAGAGCAATGGAAGATATGGATAGAAAAGAAAGGAAGTGAGAGGAGGAGGAAGCACATAAATTACAAGATAAAAGGATACAGAGACGAAGAGAAGAGGAGGAAAGGAGAGCATAAGTAAGGAGAGAAGAACAAAGACAAGAAGATGAGAGAATTAGAAGGGAAATGAGAAAACAAAGAGAATTAGATGAAGAATTAGAACAAAGTAGGAGACTGCGGTACAATGAGATTGGCCTTGTTCGTAAGAAAAAAGTAGAGCCAAGCCCAGCAATACGATGGGACAGAATAGAAGAGTTTCTTCTGTTAAGGGAAGCAACATCAGGGGCATCTAGAATAGTATTAGAAGAGCATTTTGATATAGGAAGTATCAGAGACAGGATTAATAAGGCCTATTAAGAGTTAAAGGAAGGTAGCAAATTTGGAACCCGAGGGAAGGGAGATCTGCCCCTAGTTTTCCAATCACGAAGCGAAGAAGGCAATACATTCAGCCTTGAACACAGAGCCTTATCTTTAAGCAGACTGGATTTAGATAAGGGTGAAGGAGATGAGAGTCACACTAGTTGGGGATTAGACATGTCAGATGAGGAAAGAGAATCCTTCCTTGGGAAAGAGGGAGGTTGTGCATGTCCATGTCCACCCAAAGAAAGCCTGCAGATGGACAAGGAAGTAAGATGGTGCAATCTAGAGCATCTTAAGGATAGGACACCAGATCCCATAACATATCCAGAGCATCCCAGAGGACGATTGTATAGTGAGAAGGGAGAATCACTGCCACATATGACCATGTTATGATCGCTACCAATGAGGAGACGACATCCTCTGCCAGGAACAAGACCACAGTATATTCCCTGGCCGCAGATGGATAAGGATAATTTAAGGTGTAAGCTTCGAGTTTGATGTTGGGTGCTTGGAAATGGATATATAAGTTTGAAATAATGACAGGAGGATACACTAGGCCATAGGGGACATTAAGGGTCTCTTAGCAGCTATTCTTGGGGAAAGAGCTGATGAAATATGGAGGAGAGCAGGCTATTCAAGTGTGACAGCACAAAACACAGCACACAATGGAGCGCCATTCAATAATTGTAGAGCAGAAGTTTGGAGGGCTCTCAGGGTGCAGTATCCTGATACATCTGATATGGGTGCAATTATGACACGTAAGATGAAGGAAGATGAAGACCCTCTTGCTTACATTCAGGAAATTCAAGAGCATTGGCAACTTGAAATGCGGGACTGTGGGGAAAAAAAGTGGCAGTATTTTACCACACTTTATGTCAAGGATTGCCTGAGCCAGTACAGAGGCAACTGAATGGAATGGAAGTGAAACCATGGGTTGAAATCCAGTTGAAGATAGTGCATCACTGTCGGCTGTTGCAGGAGTAAAACAAGAAGAAAGATGAGGCTAGGAAAATTGAGAAAGCCAAATTAGTTCAGAAGAAGCTGTCAAAAATTCCCATAGAAGGAGTGGTATTAACTAGCGGAGAAGGAATGGGAATGCAGCAAGCAGTGGGTGCATCACAGGCAAATAGTCAGTGCCAGGTGGATCAAGGAGGGAACAGGGTCATGCCACGAGGCAGAGGTATGGAATATAGAGGAAGGGATGGATTCCAAAACAATCAAGGTGGGTTTCAAAATGTGCAGAATGAGAATCAGAATGTGCAAGGAGGATTTAACCAAGGAGGACTAGTTAGACGGCCTCCCCCTGTATGTTGGACTTGTGGGATGACAGGACACATTGCATGCATAGGTGGGAGCCAAGGGAATGTACAGAATAGTGAATTCTCAAGAGGGGGGACAGCTTATCCAACACCATATAGCACACAAAATAGGGACGGGTTTGCCCAAGATCCGACAGTGTATCAGACACAAGTGCCACCAATGCAACAGACACAGCAACCAGAGCAAATGCACATGAATCCACCCCAAGGGCAGTCACAACACGCCCCATGCAGACAGAGCAGTATGCAAACACAGGACAATTACTGACACCTAGGATAGGAGGTGCCACTGTTGTAGGAGGGAAACCTTTCACGGGTATGAGGGTATGCATGTACCCACAATAGGACAGCTCATAGGGCGACTTGATGTGTTCAGTACTATCAGTGACACCAGACCCCTAAGAGGACCGAAGGGTTGATATGACTATAGGAGGAACATCTTTTCCTTTTCAGACACTGGGGCTACTCGTTCATGTATAGGAGAGGTTACATACCCAATGTCAGGAATTACCATGAATGCTCACGGGTTCTCTACAGCTACGAGTTGAGTTCCTTTTACTGATGAATTGCCAGTCTCTATAGGCGAATGTGACATGTCTGTTCCATTCTTGTATTCACGATAGACACCAGTTAACCTTTTGGGAAGAGACTGTATGATAAAATTTAACATGAAAATGTCATTTACTGACAAAGGAATAGTATGTTCCACTGCCGGAATACACTACTTAAATGTGGATGAATTCATACTGGCGTTTACAGAGCAAATGGCTCTGCGAGGCGTTCCAGTAGAGCCAGAGGTTTTTCTTTATGGAGTAAGCATTTTACTAACATGGTTACCTGGGTTGGTGGAGAAGACTGTGAGGATACCTGACAAATTCTTGTTCAGACCACAGATACCTATGGACGAAGATGGGGGACAGACTATCCCTCTAGAGTTAGAATCAGCCATAGCACAAAGGGAAATGGCAATGCTTGAAGGAACGGATGATGAGGGTAGACCATGGAGAACAGTAATAGCTCTTGAGGAAGGGTAGATTGACTGACATTACTGACGACGATATGTTTAGAGAACACCCCACAGACGAGGAACTGGTGTTCTTTATGAGCATTACATATTGGATTAGAATAGAGAAAAGGGAAATCCCACAACAAATAGCAATAATGCAGCAGCGTCCAGCATTTTTTGAAGAAGACTTAGAAAAGGTGCCCAGCGTCCTATGGACTACAGGTCCTTTTGACAAAGGATTATTAAAGGGAATAGGGGAAGTTAAAATAAAGTTGAATCCAGGAGCAATTTTACCTAGAGCAAGACAGTATCCCATGTCTCGAGAGGCTGATGAGGGTATATTTCAGACTATTTCAGCACTGAAGAAGCAAGGTATTCTGGAGCCATCAGAATCATTGTGCAATACCGCAATGTATCCCATCAAGAAATCAAAGGGAGGGTCGTGGAGATTCATACAAGACATGAGACTGATTAACCATATTGTAGAGGCAGAGTTTCCTCTAGTTCCTAACCTGGCGATGATACTATGCAGTATCCCGATGGCAGCTCAATATTTCACAGTGATTGATTTGAAAAAATGCATTTTTCTCAATATCGTTGCCCAAGGACTCACAAGACTTGACTTCATTTACATTTTGCCAAACTCATATGAAACACATTTGTTTGCCACAGCGGTACTGTGAGTCTCCATCAATCTTTAACAGGGTCCTCCAGATGGACCTAAGCAATGTCGATTTGAAAAGTGCAGTGATACAATATGTAGATGACACTTTAATTTGTAGCACTACAGAGGATGAGTGCAGGCAGGATTCGATTCAGTTGATGACTATCTTGGCAGACAAAGGATCCAAGGTAGACAAGGAGAAGCTACAATATTGTTCTACATAGGACAATTGATTTCACATGAGGGAAAAAGGTGACACCTGAAAGAGCTGAGGCGATTATGAAAGCTGCAAAACCGCACCCAGTAAAACAGATGCAACCATTTTTGGGGCTATGCAATTATGTTAGAGCCTGGCTGTTTGACTACAGTTCATGTACAAGACACTTTTGCAGGCTTTAAAGAAAGCAAAGATGAACAAGGTTAAAATAGAATGGACTGAGGAGATGGAGGGAGGATTTGAGGAACTGAAAAAAGTGATTTGTACAGCCCCGGTTTTAGGAATTCCCATTTATGCGGAGGAATTCTATTTATTTTCACACACAAATGGGACAGTGATGACAGCAGTACTTACACAAAATACTACATTGGGGCCCAAGCCCCTGGTGTATTACAGTGTGATTTTAGACCCAGTTTTGAAAGGATACTTTCCTTGCGAACAGTCATTGGCAGCTGCTGTGTTTACAATTGAGAAGTCTACAAGTATTGTTATGGGCTGCTCTATGACTCTCTTCGTGGAGCATGCTCTCTTTGACATTTTAGAGAAACCCAAAGGTACATTGACATCTCAGAGCGCCTCATCTTATGAAGTAATGATTTTGAACCCAAAGATCAAAATTGTTAGATGTAAAATAGTGAATCCTGCCACATTTGTCGCTGATAGAGTAGCTGACGGCGATTATGTGCATGACTGTGAAAATTATGTTGAATTTTATGATGATATACCTTGTGTGAAAGAAAATGCAGGAGGAAAATTTCTCTTTATTGATGGTTCTTGGAAAGTTGATCAGACTAGTGGAGAAAGTCATTCTGGCACAGCTATAGTGAGGCACAGAGCAAATGGCGACTTTGAAATTG
The DNA here is from genome assembly GCF_040938575.1 of Ambystoma mexicanum. Taxonomy (NCBI): domain Eukaryota; kingdom Metazoa; phylum Chordata; class Amphibia; order Caudata; family Ambystomatidae; genus Ambystoma; species Ambystoma mexicanum. The sequence continues at coordinate 387,646,528 of NC_090936.1, forward strand.
TAGTAAGTGCTAGACTACCATCTTACCTTTTAGCGCAAGTGGCAGAATTGGTAGCGCTCATTGTCATGCTTGAGAAACACAAAGGTCAGAAAGTGAAGGTGTACAGTGACTCCGCCTATGTGACGTCAACCATTCATGAAGGGCTGGCATGTTGGAAATGGAGGGGCTACCTCTGAGCGGATGGCACCCCAGTGCAGCATGCATCCTTATTGGACAGGCTTATTAAGGCACTACAACTCCCAGTAGCCACTGCGGTCGTTAAATGCACTGCTCACACAAAGCAAACAGATTTTATTTCTTGGTGAAATGAAGCTGCAGATGCAGAAGCAAAAGGGTTGAGTATTCACCAGATATGTCAAGTTTTGACACTCCAAATGTCAAAGAGAAAGTAGTCACGATTCTGGTAATACAAGAAGGGTTTAATCATTTGCTGAAAACCCAGTTAATTGAAATCCAAGGCAGTGTGCCAAAGGAAGAGCAGGAGTTATGGAAATGAAGGCAGTGTTCTTTATCCCCCACAGAAGCATTATGGCGATAGAATAGCACTGGAAAGCTGGTGATGCCAGTTGCATTGTTAAAGGTAGCACTTGAACAGCTACACTACCGTGCGCACGTAACTAGGGAAAGTCTTGCTGCAACGATTGCAGAAGACTGGTTTGTTACAAATTTGTTAGAACATGTTGCATTCTTTGTAATTAATTGCATCATGTGTCAAAGGTTTACCGTTGGGCATACACTAAGAACGATTAGAGGAGTAATACCTCGACCGTAAAATTGAATCAAGTAAAATACATTTTTTTTTAAAATTGTCTTTTTCAGCATTTACATATTGATTATGTTAACATGCTGCAGGTGTGTAATGGATACAGGTATCTGAAAGGGGTGGTGTGTCCCTTCTCTAGGTGGATTGAGGCAGGTCCATCTACACACCCTGATGCCACTTTCCAGCAATGTTTTTAGTATGCAAAGTCTTTCCAAGATGGGGTGTGTGTGGAGTGCTGAGATCCGACAATGGGCCACATTTTGTTAATGAAGTGTTTGAACACATAGGACTATTATTGAGTATTAAGCACACATTTTCTTCTGCTCATCACCCACAAGCAAACTGAATATGTGAGAGACTCAACGGCCTCCTTAAAGAAAGGATTGCCAAAATCAAGCTAACTTTGAAGAAGGGATGGCTACATTGCCTGCTCTTAGCTTTATATGTCCTAAGGAATCAGCTGGGTTCGGACCACCACCTCACCCCATACGAACTGGTAACTTTGAGGCAGGTGAGAATGCCTCTTACATCTCCATCGAGAAGTAGACGTGATGCCCAGAGTACAGCAAAACTGTTAGGTGATGAACTGCATGATTTTTTGACATATATGACCTCTAGCATCCCTCTCGTTTAAGATCAACTCAAGCGCTAGAAGGGCCGGTCTCAGAACACTGATGAAAACCATCCAGCAACCGAATCTCATGAACTTTTATCGGCACCTAAATTGTTTGTTGGTGACATTGTCCTAATTAAAAATGTGACCCAAAAGTGGCATGAGCCACATTTCAATGGCCCCTTTATCATTGAGAACATTGTCATGGTGCGTGCTCCAAAACCACTGGAGCAGTTGGGCCCATCCCAGTCCCCGTCAACCAGAAGGACTTGGCAGGCCGCAAGGAAGTGCCCCAGAGTCTCATGGACTCGGTCCTGGCGCCGTTGGCGCCAGGCTCATGAAATAGGCTGAACTTATGGAACTACTTAATCTGCCTGTGAGGCTGAGTCTTCTGTTGAATCCAGGGTGTAGCAGAGGGACTATTTTTCCTGAGAGACAGGGTGTGGAAAAGGGACTACTTTACCTGGAACTACTTACAAGGCTATATAAGCCACACCCTGCAAGCAGAACACACTTTGTGTTATTCTGCACTCCTGCAGCGTAACACTCACCGTGTCTGCTCTGCCCTCGAGTCTCTTCAGCCACGCCCATTGGTGCTTTCCATCCATCGGTGCCTGGAACAAGATAAGGAGAAGAACAGGAGTTACTACAGCGACAAGCCCTTACCTGCAATTCCGGCCATTGGTCTCATCTCCGGCTGGTTCTCTGATCGCCGCCCCTGTTGGAAAAGGACTCCCACGCAGATTCCCGATACTCACCTGGGATTCTGCATCCTGCGGGTTTCTTCAGATCAGTTCTTCCATTCTTCATCTTGGGGCCGCACCTGCAAAAGGAGAACAGAAAACAGCAGGTTAGTCACGCACCATACAAACGAACATTTACTCTGTCATCCAGCGCCACTCATTCGCACCTATACTCACCTGGAGGCAACCAGCTCAGCATACGAGGAGGGCCGAATCTTCTCCTGGACGACGCACAAAACTGCATCTGCAAGAAAGACAAACACGTTTAAAGCCTTGGGACAATATGAGCATATATACCAAGCTGTTATTGAGATAGAGACTCACCTGATTATCCAAGCATTCCGAAAAAGCAGCAACAGCACTGTGGAACAGTGAAGTAACTGCGGCCAGAGAAAGACTGAGCCTACCGCGCCCCTGCTGAAGGTCAAGCAGGACGGAGCGCCAACCTCACCAAACCATTGGTGAGCAGGAGAGGAGTCGGACACCAGGAGGTGGCAGGTAGTGGGGCCAATCCAACCCACTCATAGCTAACTTCATGTTTCAACATTACAGGCTAACGCCTTCTGGGGAGATAACAAGGGAGAGGACACTGCTATACCATCAAAACTACACCAGTGCAGTTCCCGGTCATACAACTACATGCCACGCCCCCGTGGAGACCAGGTGAGCATGACAAACATAACCCCTTCAACAGTAAAAGTTCAAGGCAGGCGAGCTTGGCTTCATTTGAATGACATGAAATTCTTCACCAGTGAGATCGCCCCTCCTACTGTTGCCAATCCAGAAGCAAGACAAGAAGAAGAATTTCAGTGTGTGCAGACTCAATCAGTGACAAAGAAGAAGGACGATACAGCAACGAGCTGAATAATACATTGTATTTGGACTAAAACTCAATCGGACACTCCATATAGGTAATATAGTAGGAGTGTAAAACCTTTGCTGAGAGTTTTAGGAATATTAGAATAATGAACTTTAGAGATTTTTTGACATACCAAAGTTATGCCTAAGTGACAATTTATCATTAAAAACTGGAAAAGAGCATAGTATCCAGACTCATTTCTTGGTGCATATTTGTTCTAAGTATTCGAATTCCATGGTGTTGACCGATAGCGATGTGCATCGGCTTGTGCTTGCTATTTTTGTGTTTAGCCTTCAAGCTTATCCTGCTCTTGCTAGAAGAGACGTTGATGTTCACACTTTTTTACAGGATCCTAAAAATGGCCCTGTGATTAGAGGTTGTTAATTGTAATCATTGAGCATATACCACAACACCAGGAGACATTACAATTACGAGAGTAAAAAGTGTTTATTTTTCCTTAAATGATCTCAGTAGAAATGAGGAATATTGAAAGTAGTACGATTTTAAGGAATGAACAAGCCCAACCAATTCCTGAATGTCACAAATGGTGGAGACTTATATGTTGGTTCATAATATACATATATGCCACTATACTTTGTGTTTTTTTGTTTCTCTTGTTCAGCATTCCCTATTACATTGATGCTCCTGTTGATATAGAGGCCACTATGATTTCCCCTACTGCAGGAACTGCTTTTGATCCACCCACTTGAACAGAGATAGAGACTCATATGGTTGTCCCCAAAGAAAGAACTCTTTTTGATTGGCTTCATGATTATTATGCAAGTACTGACCATGTAGAAGTAAAGATTCAAAAATAAGGGTACCTGTAATACCGACGGTCCTCCAGGTAAGTAACATGAAACAGTAATACAATGGACGTCGGCAGGTGAGATTGGAGACTCTCTTATACAAACAATTTCAATGTGGCTACTATCACAAAATATATTTATTTAGGCACAACTTAACAGTGTTTGTTCATGCATCATATCTCTTGTTGGAAAACTATTCAACATCTACACCTCTATTCCACTATTCGTACAACTATTCAATCATACACTCATTAATAAACATCTTTACAATATGTGGGTTATTGCAGAACCCTACAACACTCATACACTAAACCAATTCCTTGCACCTATATCCACTCTAAATGGGTGTTCAAAACAAATCAAATAGCATTCTGCTTATTTAATGGCATCGACATATGTTTTGGTCATCTAGTAAAGGCCAGTGATTAGGCCACAGTATTGGGCGACCTCTTTCAGGATGTTGGTAGGTTATTAATGGAACCTGGCCCCAACGTGTCATCTGGAGGAAGATGTCATCTAGCATATATCTTAAAACAAACAGATATTTTATCATAGGGTAGCACCAATCTCTAATTTAATGAACACAATTTACTTGTCTGTAAACATACTCGCTGGCAATCAGCAATAGTGGAGGTAGTATCAGCGCTGGAATGTATCCTCAATACTCCTGGATATAATTTACAGAAACCTGAAAGAAGGTAAGGCACAGAGTGAGCCCCATTCTACAAGTCTAAGAAATAGCTTTTTGGACAGATCGACAGGTGCCCTTACCTGATCACGCAGTCAGGTGGGGCCCTGGAGATCACAAAACAACATAAATCAATCCCTGATCAGTGTCCAGAGAATGTGGGCTGTTGCTCACCGCCGCTTGCCTAAAAGAGGGACCTGGCGGTATGTTAAAACTAAGGTACGTGAAAGCTGAGGTACCTCCCCGCTCCATCTATTCATATTTCAACTTATATGATCAGACATAAGGAAAATGGGCACCCTACTCACCCACTTGCGTGTCTTATTTCTATTTTTCTTCTTTGCAGAAAATCCTGATGCTGACTGGTTTTTGAGCAGGTCTCATCTTCTGTTGATATCTGGTTCAACGGATCAAGTAGTGATGTCTGGTTCATGCGAATGTGTCTGCAAGAAGTGCAAGGAAAGTCCACATTAGTGAATGTATTCCTGCGTTTGGTGAGCACCCAAACCTAGCAGGCTGCTAAGCACGTACTGATGGTGTCACTAATATTCTGAATATGTACTGATAGTGCAGTTCAGACACACACGCTCACTGAACTGAAGTGGGAGAATGGGAGAACAAGCTCCCCCCAATCTCATCGTGACCATGGCCTAGAGGATCGTGGCCCAGGCACCCACCACGAGACGAGTTTGCCGATCTACCAGATGACAAAATACCCTGGTTCAAGAACATAAGGATATGCCCACCAGCCTGTCCGACTCAAGCCGACACCTGTGGCATGGATGAACTCGACCAAGACAAAAGCAACAAGCACCCACATCGTTAGAGATGCCACAACGACCTAGCCAACTGCCAAGAACACACGTGCCACCATGCATACTGGTCACTCACGCACCAGCCTACACGAAGAACATATTCAGTGCTATGACGTAGGTGACGGACACACCCACTGACGTGCATCTTTGTTATTTTTCACATAGGCCCCTTTATAGTAATGCAGAAACGCAAGACGCCTGAAGAACTTGCGTATACACTTGCTGACGCTTCTCCCACCTCTCTCCTCGTGATGACACTATAACGTAAACATAATATTGCTTATGATGCCATGTCAAACCGCGACATAGGTACCATGGATCATGCATCCCCACCTATGAACTAGGCCCAAGTAGGCCGCAAGCAAGAGCCACCATGAACACTGTATGAGCAAGAATACAAGTGCTGATCACGCAGAACGAGCCCAGCGAGAGCTCGTAGCCAAGGGCGCGATGTTGCAACTCGTATGCTACCAGCCGGCGCCAAGGTCACACCTGTAAGCAAAGCCAAGCACACAGAAGCGAAATACAACTTTAAATGTGCAGAATTCCGCTCCAGCTACGGTCTCTCCACACGTGACCAAGCCGATCTGACAAGGTGCCAGACCCACGAGACAGAAGTCGCCTGGGTCCCACGTCGGGGACACAGGTTGCAACAGCGAAATGGCAAGATGGACACCTACAGCAATGAGAATGGCCTGCTCTCAAGCCTATGAGCAAACCCGTACATTGTCTGCACAAACACATAGTTACACATTGTTGCTAGTAACAGGTACACTGCGAGCTGGGAACGACGATGGTCCCCGGCTTGGGGGCTCGCGACATGACCAATCAGAACATGGGGGGACTCATCACTGACACTACTTACATTAGCCAATCATCAGGGGTCTTTGTGTAACAATTTTCAAGTATCTAATAGAAGGGACAGCCCAAGTATACCACCTGACTCATCCTTAACCACTAATATTCTTCTCTATATGTATCCTATACTAACCCTACCACTCGAGGAACCAATCCAAAGTGGCAATAGGTTTTTCGCTAACTGTCCCAGGTGACGCAAGCAGTGCATCATACTGCTGTAAAAAGGGCCTGTGAGCCCCACTAAGTTTGAGAGTCTGTACGGACGCGTACGATCCTAGACCCATCCCTGCCGTTGTTTTAATAAACAGCAGAACCACCTTGCTCCTTGGGTGTGTCTCATACTCATTTTTTGGGAAGCACGGGAGGAGTTGGCCGACAAAAGCCAACAAAAGCCCGACAAAACGTTCACACCCATATAGTGAAGGGCATAACCAGCCGCGCCTTTGCTGCGGCAAAATGTCTAAAGCACAACCCCACAGGTGCTCGCCAGCATGTACCCAGTAATCATAAACTGGGTCCCGTGAAGTAAGACTCCACATCATGCATGAAAATACTTACAAATCCAGACGTCGGGCCGAAGCATCAGTCTTGGATACGTTTGTTCGGTCGAGGGGCTAGACACTGAACGCCCGCGATAAAATGGGCGTGGCTCCATCCAGCTAAATATGCAGGGACATGAAGAAAGGACTGTCCAGGGATCAGTCTGGGACATGTAGTGCCCGAGAATCATAGATGACTGCATTTACTGCACCAGAAGCATGGTTTTGTAATACAGGCTAACAAAAAAGAATGTAGGCTGTGTAATGTGAAATGGGAAAAAATCTTGCTTGTAGGGGCTATAGCATAAGCCGTGTAAGAAATGGAAGAGCTCTGTGATGCTGCTCTTCGAGTTAGCTCAGAGCACAAACATTCCCGTGAAAGGGGCATGCCCCAGCTAAACTTCCATGGGTTGGCTGGCATTACGTGCACTGGCACAAATAGAAAAATGCTTACTTTCATTTGTTCTTCATGTTTAACCAACTGGGAGTAAAATTCCCGGTTAGGCGTTATAGTGTAGTCATCAGAAAATGGATCTATCCGGTGACCAGCTTATTCCATTCAATGGAAATGTTAAGACCATTCTTCACGGTGTCCAGAGAATGGGTCCACCTTTGTTCCACCCGGTGTAGCATTGTCGACATGTCTCTGCCTCGGGTTGGCATTTTTATGATCTGTAATACAAACCATTTAATCTCTTTGTCGGTATGTCCCATCCTTTCAAAATGTTCCACTAAAGGTTTATCTTGAACTTTATTTCTAACACATGAACAGTGTTCCGAGATTCTTTGGCGCACCTGTCTCGTAGTTTTGCCCACATACAGTAAATTACAAGGGCATGAGATTACATAAATGGCATTTTTGCTGAGACAGTTTGTGTGCCCTTTCAAGAGCCACTTTTTGTTATTCCTGTGTTCAAATGTTTTCCTTGTTTCTGTGAAAGGGCACGTGACACAGTGGCCACATTTGTAATGTCCTGTAATGGGTGTTAGACGCCATTGGTTCCTCACTGTCTGACTGGATTCAGTTTCTGTATATGTTTGGACCAATTTCTGCCATAGGTTCATGTTGCGAATATATGCAAACATGGGCCTATTGGCCAGACTGCCTGTTTGACTAAGTGCCAGTTTTTGTTAACACTTTTCTTCCGTGCATTGCGGATCAGTGAGAAAGGGGATACACAAATCAATCTGTCATTCTTTGCCTTCTCTTTCGTGGCTAGACAGGTGTCACGATGGGTATTGAGGGCCTGTTTGTAATGCTGCTTCTCTAATTATTTAGGGTATCCCCTGCCAGTCTGTCCTGTAGTTTGATTGAGTGGTTCACAAACTCTGCCCTATCAGTGCAGTTCCTTGTAATCCAGAGGAACTGCCAGTACAGTAAATTCAATCTGAGTCCAGCCGGAGGGAAACTAGAGAAATTGCAGAGTGATTTCTTATCCGTTGCTTTTCTGTACAATGTCGTTTGCAGATGTTCATCTTTTTTCAAAACCAGTAAGTCCAGGAAGCTGACTTGGGTAATGTTCATTCCATAGTGAATCTTATATGTGGATCACATGTATTAACCCGTTCGGAAAAAACTAGGAGGGAAGGCGTAGGCCCTCTCAATTTAAGGAACATGTCGTTGATGAAGCGTTTCCATACCACCAGGTTATTACCAAAGGTTTGTTGTTTGAGAGTGTTAGTGGATCCTAGAATGTATTCATTCCCAAAGTTTGCCATATATAGGTTTGCCACATCTGGTGCAAATGCGGCACCCATGCTTACACCTCTCAGCTGTTTGTACCTATTTTTCTTGAAGATGAAAATGTTTTCACACATGGCTAGACGTACACACTCTAGTATGAACCCTGTTGGAGGAGCAAGAGACCTCTCACGTTTATCCAATGTTGTTCTTAGTATCTCCAGACTTTGCATCTGTGGAATAGACGTATAGAGGGATTCTACGACCATGGTGACAAGAATATCACCGGACTCTATAATAATGTTATTGATGATATGGATCATGTCTGTCGTATCTTTAATGTATGCCGGCATGCATTCTACGAAAGGTTTGAGAAAATATTCAGTGTATATGGACAATGGTTCGAGTAAAGAGTTAATCACAGAGACTATGGGATGCTCTACATTTTTGTGCACCTTTGGGAGTATATAAAATGCACCCTTTCTTGGGTGGATCTTACACAGAAGTAAGACACAAGAGAAATATAGAGGAAGATGATGAAGGGATAAATACTTATCTAGATAAGACAGCACACCTAGGTAATAACATGTGGTATCAGCACATGAAAAAGGTGGGAGAGAGTCCATCTAAGGAGGGTTGCAATGTCTGCTCTCTCACACCCTATGCCATGGATGCAGCGCAAACCTTTTTTAGCAAGAGAAATTCCAGAACACTATGCCAGATGCCTTGTTCATCTTGCAGCATGTATGACCAGAGGACAATTCCTAGGAAATTGGGCCACTTTGCGGTGGAGATCAAAATGGTAATTTCCATTCCAGGATGATTACATCAAGACCACACAGATGGAAAAGGAATCTGCATGGAAAAGCAAGATGCTTATGTATCCGGTGACAGGACAGGAAGAGGTAATTGTTGCAGATATGAAGAGACTGAACTGCCCCGATAAAACAGAGGTAGCTGGATGGCCTGGATGTTGGGAGCAAACTCAAATTCTAGTCTATGGTTGAGTGAAATCCAAGAAGGGATAGGAAGAAGGCCTAATGTTTTGTACAGCTCACTTACTAAAGGCAGAATATGTACAAGAAGTACAGAGAGTGAACACTGAATGTTTGAAATGATGGGCTAATTATGCCAAACTACTGACATGGTTAGAAGATGAATCAGGTCCTATGATTGTGATGTCATTGGCAAATGCAACATTGTGCTTCTGGAGAGAAGGAAGAATTCATGTGGGAAATAAAAAAGGCTGCAAAACTACAGTTGATGTCTCCAGTATGGGAGCAGGGACAGCCGTCCTAATAGACCATTATTGGGCTTGTGATTTCAGAGCCTACGTGAAGCTGCCCAAAGACTGGGGAGGGAAGTGTTCCTTAGGGCTCATCCATGTTCCAGCGCTAGTGATTCCTCAGAGTGACCTGAACATTGGAGAATTTCCAAAAGTAGATGCTCATTTAAGAAGGCGAAGATCACTTACATTTCTCAACCAAACCAAGAGAGGGAATCATTTCACAGCAAAATCAATAGAAACCTTTGATGCTATTCCTTACGAGTACAGGTTGTTCAGCAAGACTGCTTCAACATTTACGACTATCTTCATGCCTGGGATCGAGATGATTGCCAGCCAAATGGTTGCAGATTACCAGATGGGAACTTCTGCCGACCATCAACACCACCATAAAGGGGTTGAATTATATCAGGGAAGAGCTAAGTGCCATACAACTAATGACCCTACAGAACAGATATGTACTGTGCATGATCACATCAATGGAAAGAGGAGTTTGCGCCAAAATTGGGCCATTGTGTTGCGCATTCATACCTTCCAACGATGATGAGATTGGGACCTTGACAGAGGCAATAACGTTGCTGACAAACCTTCATAACAAGATGGAAGACGAGACAGAAGACAACATAAATGGATTGTTCACGTCCATTTTCTCATGGGTCCCACAATGGATGGCAAACATCTTCAGGTTTCTTGGAGAAATATTGGGGATGGTGATGTTTGGATTCTGTGTGATCAGGATAATAATTGCACAGTTTAAGAAAACAGCAAAAAAGACAGTAGGAATGAAGATCATCATCAAAGTCTAATCAGGCTTGAGAACCAAGGAGTTGACAGATGAAGATATCAGGAAATACATAGAGGCCAGCATTGTAGCACCAGAGGGAACCAAGTTCTGTATCCGAAGAATCATAAGAAGTACGTGAGATGATGGGTCTATTGTAATCTGAACGGATAGTGCAGTTAAATGACTTGGATTGTTGATGAACATGCAAACTCAGCAGCATCCCTGAAAGGAGTGATGAAGATTTGGACCGCGAAGAGGCACTTCTTTAAGAGAAGAATTCAAGATATGGAAACCATTGAAGGTGTGGATGATGGATCAACCAGAGGGGGGAGTGTAGAGGAGCAGCCAATTGCCTCTGTGGGAAGTCCCACCCCCCTACTACTTGTATACTAGAAGCCTGAAATAGTGTCATCTTTGACACCAGCAGTTGCGACTATTCCGCGTTGAGTCTTTGAGAAAAGGTACCCATTAAGAAAACCCTATCAAATGTATTCCAGAAGAGATGACAATCTCTTGGAGGAGATCCCTGAAGGAATATGAAAAAGAGAGAAAGAGAAGTTGGTGACATCACAAGAAACGAGCCTGACGCACTGAGAAGATTGGCTGATGAAGATTTATGGACCTTATAGAAACTGTTGACGAAGTAAATAACCGAGTAAACATTCATGTGCGGAATGAGGATTGCACGTGTGAAAAGCACTGAAGAAAATGCAAGCCGTTTAATAAATGTACAGATGCAGCAACACAAGTAGACTAAGTGATCATAGAAGCAGGCTATATGTAGTGAATAGACTACAGGCAAAGCCACCATTATATAGAAGTGGGACATCAGTGTCATAACATTAGTAAGCCCAGACCATGAAGAGGAGGGCTGAAGACTGTGTTGCAGCAAAATATGTGCTGCTAGCATGGAAGAAGTGCAAAGGTCTGCCTGGCCTGGTGTCAAGATTGGTTATCTATCCTCAAAGAACAGTGAACATGAGAAGCTGAATTATCCCTCATTAAGGTGGCAGAAAAGAACACCATGAGTGCTAAGTTTATTAATTCAAGACAATCACATGCTATAAAATGGGCCAAATTGCGGTCTCATGTCACGTGAGCTGTGGATGAGAATAAAGTTGGACATGCAGTGTGAAACTTTGATAAGCATTTGCCCGTACTCCCTTGTATTTCCAGAGATGAGAATACATTGCAAGGCCAAGTTCAAAGACAGTCTGCATGGCAGAAGGCATGGATGATGAGAGATGTTGGGCAAATTGGCTGGTGAGGTACAGTTCAGTCTATCCCCTGGCACCAGGATCTGAGCTCACAGTGAACCAAATGTTCCAGAAGGGCACGAGCGTGCCAACCAATTGTAGAAGGCCATATAATGAAGTGCCGTATAGTTTGAGAACCAATAGAGTACCGTGTTTCTAATAGCTGATGAAGATGACTTGCACTAGGGGTGGGCATGAGTCGTCCACCTGACTGTAGAGACCCAATCACAATCCCAGTCCCTATAGAAAGTATACTGAGATGTTCCCCTGAGCCAACCACAATCCCCAGTAGGTTTTTCTTATTTGCCACATAGAATGACGTCACGTATGATGAGATTTTGCTATTAAAGAAGTGTTTTTTTATGAAATGCCTTGAGAGAATGCTGTGCGACGTCTGTTGATGTCTGTTGTAACTCCCTGTTTTAGATAATTGATATTAAAACAGTCAAAAGACTTTGCCTTCTTCCTGAGTCAATGTGATTATTGGAGTACAGAGTTATTATGTTCCCATCCACCTGCATGTCACACTACCTAAATTAAGGCCCATATGGTCACCTTGAAGGGGATATCATGATCTGCCGTTATCTTGGACTGGGACATAAATCGTGTGCTCTAGCACCTCAAAGCATTTCTTGTGCTAGATGGAATTACCAATAAAGATCTCAGACCAAATAACCAGACAGACTCAGAAAATATGGCAAAATACTACTTTATTATCAGTTCAATTAAATACATATAATACTTATTATAGCAGAGAAAATGGCAGTGGATTGGTCTATGCAACATTGTATTGCACGCTGCCCCATAGACCCTCTGATTGGTTGGTATGCTCACACAACCTTGGACTTTTGGCGCACAAGCAGCACATAAGCAAAACTAAACTGACGTGCTTGAGTTACGTCAGATTACTCACCACTTTCCCAATTAGTCATCATCTGTCACTAGTCGAACCATAAACCAATGTTTCCCATCTGTAGTTGACATTGTAGTTGCTCTCAGGTCTGTCACAGTCCAAGGAGTGTAAGCACATCACTAGCTTCACCCAAAGCTTAATGAATATACTTTGCTTTGGACTGTTGAATCACGTGTGAACAGATGGCAAATTTGTCCATTTCGACCTCTCATTTAGAGCCATTTGATTTAATTACACTGGGTGTCCTTTCGCCTCTTGGTCTCTAGAGACTTGCTCACTCCATCTTGTATAAACCTTATTCACTGGTAATTGTCCAATACATGGATCTTATCCGTCTGCCTCCCTTTGTGCCATGCAATTTTTCCTTAAAATAGCACCCTTGATCTCAGGCCAACATAGACTCCTATTTATTCTACACACAACACTGTTCCTCCAACGTCTCCTAACTCTGCAATCCTGGTCTGTCTCTGAGGTAGCTGGAATGAGTCTTAACGTGATCCGATGTCCATCTTCCTGTCATGGCAGTCCTAGCCACATTCTGTTTTCCTCTATAGCAAGCTTCTATACTTCTCATCTACCTTGCGTTAATGCATATCTTTTTTGTATATATGGTTACTTTACCCTTTCGGACATGTTTCTCTTGTCACTGCAGTTACATCGTCACTCTTAAGTGTTTTCGTATTGATTTTGCATGTCCTCATACATCTTCTTCATGACATCACTCTGCCCTTGTCATATTTCACTCAGTACTACATTTGATTGATTGATTGTTTATTTATATCCTGTAGTTGACCTGTACATGATGTCCAATGGTTCGTGCTGACATCCGTCCACTCTTTCAGTAGAAGGGTACATTTAGTTTGGTTACCTGAGGGCATATTGCCTCTAATAAACTCAATGCAGTATAGGGACAACACATGGGGCCCCACATAGAGGTCTTCTCCTGCTGTTGCAGTATAACGGCGGTGAGGGGGTGGGAGCTAGGGAAAATGCATCCACCTGCTCCTCTGCATTCCACCCTCTGGTCAAGTCCTCAGCCATATTTTCCTCTTCAACCTCCTTCATCTTCTCTTAATACTGCCGTTACTTTGGGATACGTATCTTTGTCACCCCTCTCAGGTGACCTGCATTCTTTATATATTCATCCACACTCCAGGTAATGTAACATCAATCTCCTGATTATGAACAGAAAATACACAATCCTACATACTTTTTATGATCCTTTTGGTAGTAGAACTTTGTTCCTGGAGGTGCTAAAGGACTTTTCTTTATGTTTTCATGGGTACTTTCCTCATCATTCATTCTTTCACCAGCTCCAGCATCTATATCAATCATTAGTTTCATCCCAATAGCTTTTTTAGCTGTCTTCTGGCACTGTCCTAAAATGATCCTTATGAGACAAAATCCTAGCAATACCAACTCTAATATTTCTTGAAGTATTTTTAAGTTGGAATCCATGATAATGGACAGCAAAAACATTAATCTCCTGCTGTCTCAACAGCACATCTTCCATCTTCATATGCAGGGTCATCAGCATAGTTATGGCCTCCATCAGGGTTCAATTTTCTCGATCATGAGGCGATGGAAACGTACAGCAAGAAGCTCCAACCTTGGTGCACATGCCTCCTTCCATTGCTGTAATTAATTCCAGGACATTCCAGTTCGGGCGAGCATCAGCCTGGTGGCTCTAAATTCTTCTCTGATTGCATTGAATCCTTTTATTGTTGCATTGATCGTCTGTAATGGCTCTCATCTGGTGATGTGCAGCCACTTGGCGTTCACTGCAGTCTGGATTCCTGGCATGAATATAGATGTCATTATCATTGCTGTCTTGCTGAACAGTTTATGTTCATCTGGAATGTCCCCATAGGTCTTTATTGATTTTGATTAGAAGTAGTTCTCCTTTTTCAGTCAGTGAAGATTGAGACATCTCTTCCATCTCTGGTGAGCATTCATTTTTGGAATTAATCAATATTGAGGTCACTTTGCGAGATCACTAATGTTGGAACATGTATTACTACAATGGAGCATACTCCTCGCCAATTTTTAGGCTCCTGCATGTATGCTCTGTATCCACAGGCCTAATATCGGTCCATCAGTACTGTAATTCCTCTATTCATTCCTCTGACCTCAATTATTTGTCCACATCCTTTGTTTTTTCCATCTAGAACCAAGCCTCCTCCATTCTTGAAGCATGTGTTGCATTATTTTGTGGTATTATGGATACTAGTCCTGCTTCATTGTCGACCCATGTTAGTAACTTAGAGTATTTGGCCCATGACTCTAGGCATCTGTCATTCACTATTTGCACTATGGTTTCTGATCCCTTCTTCAATGTGTTTGCGGGGCAAGATAATAGCCCTCCTTCCCATCCGGTACAGCTAGAAACATGTTCATACACCAATAGCTGAGGTCTCTCCCAGAATCCTGGTTCTCCTGATCTTTCAGTCATATGTGAGCAGTCCATCCTTCCCATCTCAACAATTTTATTTGTTCTCCATTTTGGGCTGGACACATAGATTTCTTGCATGTCCACCCCATCCCACTTTCCATTCTCCTTGTTTTCACATATGCATCTTCATATGGAAATGTTCCTCTTGATAGCCATTGTAAAGTTGCCCATTTTCCTTCAAATTGCCCTCTAGTCGTACACGCTACTAGAAGACAGAGAGTTTGCATCATGTGTAGGCATTCCTTCAGCAATGAATGTCCTTGCCACATTCATGGCATATAGTATTAGGGACAGACACCTCGTCATGTGCTGATATCATAAACACATTGTTTAATGAGCTGAATTATCAAGATATGTATTTATAATTTCATGATCTTCCTCAACAACCCTTTTAAATCAAAATAGGTGCCAAATAAGATTATATGAAATGCTATTCATGGTTTCTTTTTTTTTAAACTTTTTTAATTAATTTTCCAGACAACAGGACAACAACATCAAACTTACTTATTGCCTTTAGGTAACCCCCTTCCCTCCTCCAAGCTCACTACATTTCCAAATATGTTATTATGATTGTCCATTTCAAGCCCATTTTTATTATTTTGTGAGTTTGAACAAGAGCTTGTAGCACTGTGTCTCGTATTGACAATGATACACTTCGGTGGATGACGGGGGTACAGTGCTAGTCATCTCCTCAGGTGAGGGGGACCGGGTTCAGAGGTCCATCAGAGGTGTGTGTGGGCTTTACTTACCCCATACCTTCTGGGGTTTATGACCTCTGGTCCAGGTCGGTGTAGTATTGTCGGAACAGGGACCAGTAATCAAATGGGTGGGTGCATATGGGGAGTGAGGAGGCATATCTGGTTTCCATCTTTTCACATGAGTTCATGACTTCCAACCATCTTGCAAAAGTGGGGGGGGATATGTTTAACCCAGGATCTTGCCACTAGGTATCTAGCTGTGGCCGTAGCCATGGCCAGCAGTTTCCTCTCAGTGCGTGACCCATCTGGTATCAGTGCTAGGAGCCATAGTTCTGGTGAGTAGGACCACGTTGTGGGTAGCATTGCATTAATTGCATCTTCTATATTACCCAAGTAGGTACGAATATGCTGGCATGTCCATGCCACGTGGTAAAAGTCTGCAGGCTCCGTACCACATCTTTTACAAGAAGGGGGGGGCACCCTGGGTAAAATCTGCTCAATTTGAGGGGAGAGTAGTATACTTGGTATAGGAATTTATAATGGATTAGCCTAAACCGAGAGTTCAGGGATATGGCCCGGGTCTGCATACAAATCATTTTCCACTGTTCCTTGCTCATTGGTGTGCCCAGTGCATCCTCCCAGTTCCTTTTATAGGGTCGCTCCTTCACCACTCTTCCTCCCCTAATCAACGTATAGATAGTCGAGACCAGTTTCTTGTAGGACAGGGGGTTAACCACATATTGTTGTACTGGGTGCAGTGATGGGGCTAGTGAGAAGTCAGGCCATTTGCTGTTCAGAAGTTCCCTGATTCTGTATTATAGGAGCAATGGTACAGCATTGTGTTCGCCTTTCTGTTTTAACTTGTCCCATTTGATGAATTGACCATCTAGTACCATATCTCCTAGTGTTTGAATGCCCAGCGCTTGAAAGTGCTTCAAGAAGACTTTTGTGTGTAAGAGGTATTCCCACGATTCTTTATATCGGAAGGTCTGGGCGGTAGCAGGTTACTGTTCCCAACAGATCGCCCATTCGGTCCCAGGCTTTGCAAGTCAAGGTGACAGGCTGTATTTCACCTCGAGGGACCGCCTCTCTATTCCCCCAAGTCAACCCCAATATATTGGTCGGGTTAGTGATTGCGCTGGTCAGGAGGGTGTGTGGAGCAGTATGCGTGGTTGTCTTCCACTCTTCTATATGTTGGACCTGGGCTGCTAGATAGTATAGGTACATATCTAGATATTCCAGCCCACCTTGTTCATATGCCCTGGTGAGGGTGTCATAAGCTAGTCTGGGTTGTCTGCCCACCCATACAAGTCGAGTCATGAGGCTCCTGAAACATGTCCAATAGTGGGAAATTGGCCATAAAGGTACATTATTGAATATATATAACAGTTTGGGAAAAGTAACAATCTTGGCTAAAGCGATTCGGGCAGCCTGGGAAATTAGTAGTAAGGATCAGGCTTCTACTTTGTGTTCTAGTGCGTCCAGCACCTTCACATAATTGTCCTTATAGAGGTCATTTACACTCGTAGAAACCATAATGCCCAGATATTGCATCCCCCGGGGGCACCAACGGAATTCACTCCCCACGTCTGCCTGCTGCACCTTGTGTGTTAGTGGGAGTACTTCTGACTTTGACCAGTTCATTTTTTATCCTGAGAGTTCCACAAATCTGATTACTTCTTGGGTAACGGGGGATAGATTCTGCCTAGGATGTTTAGCATATAACCGAATTAAATCTGCATATAACACTATGGAGAGATGTGAATGCACACGAATTCCACGGTGCGCATGCAATTCACGGATATGGCAGGCCCGGGGCTCCATTTCGACAACAAACAAAATAGGTGAAAAGGGGCACCCTTGGCGTGTGCCTCGAGTGGGGTAGATATGTTCCAAGACCATGCTGTTCGTGGACACTGCTGCCTTGGGGGCTGTATAAAGCAACCTGACCCACTTGATTTATGTGAGACAAAACCCAGGCCGATGGAGGACCTCGAAAAGGAAGGGCCACTCGATGAAATCGAAGTCCTTCTCTGCGTCAAGGGCTGCGATCGCGAGCGGTACCTCCGGCTTCACGTTATGTATTAGGGTGAATAGGCATCTCAGGTTGTTCTGGCTGGACCAGCCCGTGATGAACCCAGCTTGGTCAGGAAGGACCAGTTTGGGCATGTGAGGGAGAATATGGTCTGCCATTATCTTGGCGGGTATTTTATTATCAGTGTTAATTAATGACAGTGGTCTGTACGATGCTCGCTGTCGGGGGTTCTTTCCCGGTTTTAAAAGTACTGTCAGTAATGCATATCTGGTGGATTTTGGAAGGGTGCCTGATGACAATACACTCTTACATATTTAAGAGGTTGGGGATTAGGAGATCTACGTACGTTTTATAGAATTCTGCAGTTATACCGTCGAGTCCGGGAGCCTTACCATTAGGGAGGGAGAATATTGCTTTGCGAATCTCCTCTTTGGTTATTGGGGCATTTAATTCTCCACCTTGTTCCTGATCGAGTCAGCCCAAAGCGACCTCATCTAGGTAGCACATGAGTGCATTGTGACCTTCATTAGGGTGTGCTGTATAAAGTTGCCCGTAGTAGTCTCGAAAAGTGTTATTTATACCTTCAATATATACCTACACATTATTGCTTCTGTGTGTTAAGGGGCTGAGTTGCTAGTTGTACCTGGTCCCAGCCTCAGCAGCACGTCGTGGTTCCTTCACCCTGCCTCCCACACTGCACGCCACTCGCGTGTTTTACAGTAAATCCGCTTTCACCTTCGGATTCCTAGCAGTGGCGTTTCATGTTATAGGGAGTGCAATGCACGGTTCCCCCCAGGGACTTTGCAAACGTGCTTGTAATCCTTTCATTTAACCAGGCTGGCTGTTGAGCTCTTGTTCCTGGGGGCCTAGGGCCCCAGACTTCCTTCCAAGCCCAAGCATGTGTGCTGCACTCTCAATTGTCCCCATTGGGGCATTGGGTCTAGTGCATGAGAAGCGTGGGGCAGGGGGGAACAGTAAAATACGAAGCCTGTGCACCCCGTAGCAGGCCCCCGAGATCAGGCCAACGCAGCTGCAGCAGTCAGTGACCGGGAGAGTGGGAAGCGCAAGGGCGGTTGTACATGCTTACCGCCAAAAAGAGCATGGGCGGCTGTCACGTGGGACCTCTCCCGATTCACAGGGTTGTATTCCATGAGTTTGCAGCATCATCCTAGATTCAGAGGCACGTCCCAGAGTTGGCACAGGTCCCTTGCCGTCTAGCTGCTGTTCCGCATGGAGCACGCCTCCAGGGTGCGGGTGATGGGGGATCTTGCACCTCGTTTTTTTAGGACCAAACCTTCTCTATGGTTCTTGGGCCGGAGATCAGGGGCTACCTCCCAAGCCTCTAGATGCGGCAGTGGTGCTATTGCAGGTTGCTTGCCCTATGCTGTACGCGTCTTTGGGCCGCCCATCCCCCATCTTGTCAGTGTAAACGGGGTCAGGCCATCGGAGCAGAGCGCTCGTTTCGGTTCTCTTGGTTGTTGCCTCCCACAACTGTTCGGTTCAGGATGAGCCCTACCAGTTCACACGTCTATGGATGTATTTCCAAGAGTGAACGGTGCTTCACACAGCAAGATATTTAGGAGGATATTGCAGCCATTTGCGTGGTCTCTCAGGCAGCGGCCATACTGTTTGTCACGCAACAGCGCCCCAATGCTATTCATGCTTTCATTGGGGACAATAGTAAATGTTTCATTATCACCCACCAAATCTGTATTGTTTTTTTATAACATGTCTAAATGCCATGATAATCAGGAGGAAAACACAAATCATAATACAAAATTATATCATAATTATTATTCCATGAAAACTCATTGATTTTCTTGATGACAATGAGCCTCTTATATTCTGAAACCGCCTCATCTTATTTTAACTCTGAATAGGTAACTTCTGTAATTCTTTATGGATCCCACCTTTAGATGAAGAACTGCAAGTTAATTGCTATAATTATTCTGACGATAATGTGATTGTTCTAGGATTACCAAGAAACATTACAATATTTACATGTCTTCTTACTAAAGCTGGATAAGACTGTAATATACATGTAAAAACAGCATACAGAAATGTGTGTATTGTTATTACAATGAGTAACATAAAGAGATGAAGTGTGCTTCTCTTCTTTTTGGCTCAGGTATGTCAAAGCATTGTCTCTTTTACCTATCTAAAAAAGTTCCAGGATAACTGCAAGTTCATTAATTCCTTATCAAATGTTGAAAGATATTGGTCCTTCCTTAATTTAAAGCCACTTCTGTGCTCTTCATTTTCCTTTTCTTTGCTCTGGGCCATTGAATGAGTCTGAATGTGCTGAACTTCTTCTCTTGCTTCACCGTCAGTAGTTGCAGGAGGGGTTGTGGTTTCTCTTTTATATGGTTTGATGTCATGCAAATGCAGCCAAGCTCTTCTTCCTTTTAACTTGGTAGCTGTGGGGGTAACTTCTTCAACCTCTTACGGTCCTTGAAAGCAGGGCATACTACAAGTGCGTACAATCATTCATACCAGCACCTGGTCCCCTGGATATATACTGGGTTGTTTCAATAAATCCTCTGAATCAATCGGTTGGTTGTCTATATCGCTTCTCTTTGACCCCTCCCTTTGGTTCTTGGCCTGTTCAGATATAAACAAAACATTTGTACTCATTGTTGTTAGGTAATCATGCTTCTCATCACATAATTTCTTTACAAAACTATTTGCAGTAGTTTTAACTTAGTTGTAGGAGCAAGGGGGGTTCTCAAGCAGGGTCGAGTCACCAACTCATGAGGAGTTAGATGATAATCTGAGCCAGGCTGGTTTCTTAGAGCGTACAAGGCAAGGGGTAGGCAATGGAGCCATCCCTTCTTTAAAGTTATTTTTAATTTTGCAATCCTCTCTTTTAATAGTCCATTTAATCTCTCACAGAATCCATTCACCTGTGTGTAGGTGAGCTGAAGAAAATGTGTGCTTAATACCTTATAAGAGAAGTATTTGTTCAAACAATTCATTTACAAAATGTCATCCATTGTCAGACTGCAAGAACTCATACACACCCCATCTTTGGAACAGCTTATGCACAAGGAACTTGGTGGACATTTGTGGCATCAGGGTGCGTGTATGGACCTGCCTCGATCTATCGAGAAAAAGGACATACCACAACAAGCATATATCTGTAACCATTGATTGTCTGCAGCATATCCAAATAATCTATTATAGATAGTGAAATGGGACATTGGGTCAATGATGCTCCTGTCACTGTGCACAAAGTGTGCCATGCAGTATGTTTCTGACACACAATGCAAACTGTGCCACATGCTCCAACATATTTGACAAAAACAAATCTGCAATTGTAGCATCAAGACTTTCTCGAGTCTTATGTGTGGAATAGTGAAGCTGCTTCAGCACTACCCTCAATAATGCTAGAGGCATAACTGGATTTCCAGTGCTATCCTGTGTCCAAATTGCCTCTGTGGGGGACAATGAAGACCCCTGTTACGTCCATAAATCCTGCTCTTCTTGTGGGGCTCATTCTTTTATCTCAATTAACTGAACAATAGACAGCATGATGAAGCGTTCTTTTACCAACATACATCTTCCAAAGTTAGAAATGGTTTTGAAATAGGCTGCCTTTTTTGGCTTCTAAATCTGCAGCTTTGTTTCTGCATTAAATTACATCTGCCCTTTTAGTATGCGCTGCACATTTTACAACTGTGAGCATCAATGGGATTCCTTCAATGCCTTTATCCAATAGGGCCACATGTTGCACTGGAGTGCCATTTACACGTAGGAAGCCCCTCCTTTTCCAATGTATCAAACCTGCGTGTACAGTTGACGTCACATAGGCGGAGTCAGAGTACACGTCACTTCCTCATCTTCAAATCGCTGAAGTGTGGCGATAAGAGCCACTAAATCTGCAACCTGTGCTGAGTAATGCAAAGGCAATCTCGAGCTTGTCAGTACCTCAAGTTCCCCCTCTCGGTTCAGCTTCACTAGCGCTGATCCAGTATGCTTTTTGCAAGTTGTTTGGTCAATTTCTGAAGAAATGTCAATAAAGAGAACATCCCCCTTCTCAAGAGCATTTTCTTTAGCTTGGGGAATATCATTATAGCTTTCAGTATACGTTGTGCAATCAAGTAAATAATCATCCTCCCTTAATCTGCTATGAACGTTGCTGGGTTCACTGTCTTGCATCTAACAATTTTTTATTGTAGGATTTGAAATAATTACTTCATATCCTGATGCTCCCTATGTTGTTAATTTACTTTTGGGTTTCTCGAAAATTGCAAATAATGCATGCTCTACAAATAGTGTTACTGAACACACCATTATTATACTTGAAGCTTTTTCAATCACGAATGCAGTAGCAGCTACCAAGATTGGTCACAAGGGTAATGCCCTTTCATAACTGGATCTAAAATCCCACTATACTAAACCAATGGTTTATGTCCATGTCCTAATGTTGTTTTCTGTGTAAGGACTGCTATCATAACTTCCCCATTTGAATGAGAAAATAAGTAAAATTCTTCATGATAATCTGGAAATTCTAACACAGGCGCTGTACTGATTGCCTTTTTAAATTCTTCAAATCCTTCAGTCTTCTCATCTGTCCACATGATTTTTCTCTTGTCCACCCGTGCTTCTTGAAGTCCTTTTAAAAATGGTCAAATATATGTGCTGTAATAAAAAACCCAGGTTTGCCTTCAGAACACCTTCTTATGCTGAGGCACACACACAACCTTTTTTCCATTTGCATCACCAGGGCACTTACGCCTATAAACTGGCCAATGAGTTTTCTTCAAAAGTGCTTTATCTTGAGATTCCTCAGGTCCGGAAACCTCTGCAGACCAAAATTGCTCCTCATTATCAGGAGTCATCGCAGGACGAGCTTGAAACTTTTTGTGCCTTTATGCACATGAGAAATTTTAGAGAAGGTAGAAGACAGTGTAGAAGAAATTGGCTGGACAGTCCCCAAAAGAGAACTAGGTAATTTAACCAGGTCTTCTTTTAGGCTTTTAATATGCCAGATTTTCCCTCGCCTGAGCTGGGAACATTCCTACTACTCTCCATCCTCTACCAGTATGAACTGTAACAAAATAACCCAGTGAAAATAAATGGCCAGTTCAAGTCCTTGAGACAGAAAACAAACATAAGGTGCACTGTGATTCACAAGATCCGTTATTCGTAGTAATTGAAATGGGACTGCGCTCACCCTCACGTGCTCACTAGAGGAGAGAAGTAATCACCCAACTACAGAGCCCAGTCACTGCACACAGCGGGAATCCCTTGACTGGAAGTAAAAATCCCCCCAACCACTCATCTTTGTGCGGTGCTGCATGGAAAGCGAGCCGGAGCAGCGAGAAAGCAGCCCCTCACTGGATGCTCCACTCCTGCCCCATCCAAAGGTTTTGCTAGGCCTGGAAACGATCAGGCGCTAAACTAACGTTGAGACTGGCGGGATTCGGGGCTAGCTATAGCCTTTTGGTTGTAGTACCTGAGCTTCTATCCGGGGCTACAACCAAAAGACCCAGGGCTATAGCCAACTCAGCCCCCCGTCCTAGCAATGCTCTGTCCCCATTCATACTCTCCTAAGAGCAGCTGTACAGTTTCTCAAACCCCTCCCCGCAATGGAAGTGCCATAGTGGGAAGGCAGACTCGCTATCCGTGAATGCACGGTTACCCCTCCTATGAGAGGAGCTATGCCGTTGCCCATGACAACACAGGAATAAAGACACAATGATACGGCCTGAACCTTAAAACATTATAAACAATTAACCAATACATATTAACTAAAGTAGAACCATTGGCATGCATAATGAGTTGTAGTTAGCTTATCTGGCAGCAGCAAAGAATAGGATGTTCCTTTCCAACGTGCATATTAACAGACAGTTAATTGTGGACATGTTCACCTATGCCAAGTTGGCCACGTTGCAGCATGATTTTCTCCGTTTTTTTCTCAAGTTAATTCATTCCGTTTATTTGCTGCTGGCAGTTCAGTAAAGAGGTTTAATGCAAAATCACAGTCTCTGTGTCTTGACCTAAAATATTAAGAATGCAGCTAAATGTTGAGGATTGTACCCATCTGCCACTGCTTTAATTTGCGTGAAGAACAAATCAAATTGTGGGGTTCGGGTATCCAACCCCACATCCTCTCTGTCTCAAAGTCACTTTCATGGTTTCAATGATGAAACTCATTCTGTAAAAAACATGTTTAACAATGAAACCATGTAAATGGCAGTAGTGCGTGGTATGGTCTAACGTCGTTTCATCGACAGTCATTTTTTCGACTGCCTTTTAAACGAGTTATCAACATTTTTTGGGGTGTTAGGAAAGGGCAGATAAGGGGTTGGGGTCAGGAATAGTTAAAAATAGTTGGTGCAGTGGGGGAACCCCCCCCACCAAAAACAATTTGATTACTTTTTTGTAATTTTGTTCTCGTTTAAAAGGCATTTGTAAAAATGACTGACGATGGAAGAACATATATTTTTTGTTTTTTTTGTTTTACCAGTATGAAACATAGTTCAAATATAGAACTGTGTGGTAGTAACATAACATGACTGGCAAGATAGCTCATTGAGATAAGCGCTCGCTGCTGAGATCTTTGCTTGAATCCAGGAAAGGTCCACTCCGCCTGCCATCCTTCCTTGGTTGCTAAATGAGTACCAATCTCTACTGAATAACAATAATTGTATTTAAACATATTCTATACAAAGCGCTATATAAATAACACATTATTAGATTTATAACATCTGCAGCGCACAAACATATCGTCAGCATGACAATTATGTTTTTAGCTGTGTACCACGATACTAATTCAGCATATTTGCTACACATGTGTATTTTTGTGCCACCATATTCACTGGCCACAAAACATTGAACTCAATGTCATAATATCCTGGAGGGAGAGAAGAAGGGAGGGTAGTTTATGTCATAGCTCTGTGAATTAAAATCATTTCCCATTGGCAAGGACGGTGAAGCTGGTGGAAAGTTTGTGCTTGCTGTAATGAACACAGATGTTTTTGAGCTGTAGTAATCTGCATTATGCTATTCACAATTTCAACGCAATCTGGTGCACTGAACCACAAGCGGAGTGAGTGTAATCACAATGAATACAACTATAATAAATTAAAATGTCATCTAATGGAATATTTGCCTATTTTTTTCTTTTTTTGGTGGGTCTACAAGACTAAAAAAAAAAAAAAAAAAAAACATTCTACTTTTTCTCTGTGTCTGAAAAATGAAGATCATTTTCGGTTTCCCGAAATGTGAAATGTAAAGCTTTTAAACAAACGGTTATTTCAAAATATGAAATGTCCAATAGGACAAGTGAGAACAGAAAAAGTAAACCAGAGCTTAACACCCAATAAAAGACAGAGCCGCATAGCACTTCATCATAATAAGAGTACAGTGGCCCTCTATCCCACAGACAGGCCCTTAGTACTCGAGCTGGTTCCAAAAGCATAAGTACCATTTGGAAATGACTAGGAAACATGCAGTAATCCAGAGCCAACTAATACGAGCGGAGAAGGCGTCTGCCATTATACTGCTCCCCTCCCGTAAACTGTATCATGTGACGATGTACACAAGCAGACCTATGTGTGACTGGATGGCTCAGTACTTTGGTAAAAGGGTCACGAAAGCCCACCCTTCGAGGTCACCAACGGTTCGTATCTGCATCAAACTGAGCAAGATTCTCAGGAGGACTATAGCCATTCTATCGTTGCTAATCTTCAATTACACCCAACTCAAGTACCTAATAACCCACCACACCCTCGGCCACTCACCGTCCACATATCACAACCCCATCACACATCAACCTCAACATAACACCCTCATCTCAGTCCAATGTCATACTACACAGGAACGGCGGACATCCACAATACCTAATGCAGTCAGGCAATAATTGTAATTGTAATGGGTTATTTTTAACGTGCTTAATACCCATAGGTTTCTTAGCGTTGACCTGTGTTGCTCTGCGTCGTCTTGCTTCCAAGGCGAGCGCGTTGCCCCTGAGCTATCCTCCCGAGACTGGATAGTACCAATACCACACACAAGACTTTCACGCACAGTACACAAATGGACACATCCCTAAAACACAATCCCCCATCACCCCTTGCACTTCCCCGAGGCACCCACCGAACTTACAACACCATCCTGCTACTGAATCATACAATTTAAGATTTATACCTATAGTCTAAACAGGCGACACGTATACATACCCCTAAAACATAAACAATCCATCACTCCTTACACTTCACCTAAAGAACACTAGAACCCCAGAACACCATACACATCATCCTCCCCTTTCACAAGATCCCTAGTCTGGGATCACTCGCTCTCCCACATCACCCTCCCTTCTGCATCAACCTCCCATTCCACACTACCCACGCCGTCCACATCATCACCCACTTCAGCACCACTATCCCCTGCCACATCTCTATCACTATTCACAAAGCCACGTGTATCCACTCCTCCATCATTATCCTCACCCCCGCCATCACCCACACCACCATCTTTATCCATGTGCTCATCAATGCCATTATTATTATCAGCACCACCATTATTATCTGCTTCACCATCATATTCCAAATCAGCACTCCCATTGCCCTCTGTAGCATCACCTGTTACCATTTCTTTACACATCACCATCCATATCAGCATCTATAACGCCATCCACAGACACCTTCATACTTCATCCCACAAACACCTTTATTTGCACCGTTCCAGCCACTGTGAACAATAAAATAGCCTGAGAGGCCACCATTCCTGAATGGCGGTCTGTTGGGATTAGTGCTTGGGCAAATACATGAATCAGTCCTGTCATCCTGGTGCAGGGATGACAAAGTTAGTAGCAGGCAGGGAGCGGCTGGGGGGGGTCTAGTTTTCACCCTGGGTGTAAACAGGGTAGGGAGTGGAGTTATGGGTGGGCAAGGAGCAGGCCAGTGCAGGGGTATGGGGTTGCATTGGTTTCCCCTGCACAAGAGAAGGGTAGTGGTAGGGTTGCGGGGGTGAGGGGACTACTAGGATTGTGTGGGTGTACCAACAACATGATGAGGGTCGGAGGTTGAGTGAGCACAAGAAATGTGATTCCGTGCAGCGCCAAAGCCAGACCCTGGAAAATGGGCTTCACCAAAATTGGTCTACGAGCAAATCAAATGGATCTGTTCACCTCCCGTTCCCCCCACACACACACGTACACACACATCTCATCTCTGCACCTACTCCGCATATTAAAGATGTTCAACTGCTACACAACACATAAGAGGAGAAACTCACAATCCCATATCATATCCATAACCTATAAATCCAATAGCTGCACCCCTTACCATAACCCACCCCATTACCCTCTTCCTTCACCCAACTTCTCAAAACCACACACTGCTTAACACACCCATTCCCCCTCTCATTCTCATTTACATTAACAAATGCATAAAGTAACAGCTTTTTTGACCCACCAACATACTTACTGAAGAGGGATGGTGAAGCCTCCCGCGCCCTCCCCCTCCTACTAATTTCATGACGAGGAAGAAGGGGAGAAAGTCCAACAATCCCCCATTCTATGTCGGACGGATTCCCAATGGTCCCACGATTGACAAATATGTCGAACTGTATCCCCTCAGCCAGCCATAGCAATCAAGCGACATACAGATCTATCCATGTGTGGATTAAGAGCCGCAGGCTTTGATTATGGACACCTATATGGACAGCTTGGATTAAAACACCAAGAAGCCATATTGCTAACGTTGTTAGAGACATCACAACATAGCAGCTTTAGGCATGAAGCACACGTGTCATCCACACTTTGAGACACGAACCAAGCACTTGAATACATGAAGTACATGCAGGTCCAGTTTTATGGTTAGAGGACAGATACATATACATACTGTCATTACTTTTATTAATTTTGCCATTAGCCAAATGCAGCAACGGAGAAACCGCAAGGCACATGAGATCCTGAGTAAAGCTTACAGATGCTTACATGTGTGAATAACCCTATGGAATTGCAGGAGCACCTATGGGACCTGACAGAACTAGGTGTGACTAGCCCATGGAAATGTATTATAGCATGGACACTGTAGAAACGGCATTATAAGGTTTAGGAAAATTACAGAAGGCTTGGGGCCTCAGAGCTAGAGATGAGCTGAGCTGATTCCAAGGCCAAGTGATACAGATAACATTCCAGTTCCCAGACGAGAAAGGAACCAGCTGCAGAAAAGACAATACATCCTCATAACTCAGAGCTGCACAGCTCAAATCCGTGGTCTCTGAACACGTGACGCTGCCAAAGCAGACAATGGACAGCGATCAGTGGTGGGAAAGAAGAGCTGGTCCCAGGCCGCCAGATACAGACAGCGACAAGTATGCAACAATGCATACAATGCAATCATGGGTACCCAAGCCAACATCAAAAAATTAGGCCAGGAATTCTCCTCATTAAATATCAACGGGAATACCATCAAAGTTTCCAAGGAAGTAAAAACCCTTGGTTTCTAGTTGGATTCCACACTATCCTTTGACAAACAGATAAAATCCCTGGCCTCCACCACGGCCTCCACCTGCAAGCTGATCATAGCTGGCAAGCCCTTCCTTTCCAACGACAGCTGCCTGATCCTTGCTAGAGCACTAATACTCTCTAGAATTGACTATTGTAATGCCCTATATAGTGGTGCCAATAAAATTACCATCCAGAGGCTTCAAATACTACAGAATAACGCCTTGAGAGCAGCACTTGGCATAAACAAAAGAACTCATATCTCCACCTTTAGACGCCAACATAAATGGCTGTCTACAGGCAACAAAATACAGCAAAAGATGCTATCACTGACCCACAAAGCTCTAAATAACGCAGCCCCTAGTTTCCTTATAGATAAACTTCATAGAAGAATCTCTCTCAGACCAACTAGAGCTGGCAACGTTAACTGCCTGGCTATACCCAGATATAGGCTGACTACAATTGGTGGAAATAGCTTCCCAGTGAAGGCTGCTGAATTATGCAACTTACCGCCCCAAGACTTGAGAGCTGACCAACTCTACCTACATTTCAGAAAAAAAGGTTATTAAACATCTTATCTCTACTGACCTGTAATTTCTCTGACTTGTAATTTCTCTACTGAACTTTAGAATCTCCCACCCTTTTAGGCGGTCTCTGCAGAGGGATCAACCTATTCCTACTCACTTACATTTTTCTCATCTAACTCAGCATCACTGCTCGCAAGCTCATTTGTAATCTAATCTATTTCTGAGACTTGTGCTATACTCAGTGTAACATGCTGCTATACTGCCACACTCAATGTAACACGTTGTAACCTGTATATTGTATACTGTTGTAACTATATATGCCTTTATATTGTATATTTTGTATATTGTGTAACCATGTAAGCCTTGCATTTTCTCGTTGCTGCGCCCTGTTACCTTTGGGTCTGGTGCACATAAAAAGTGAATAAACAAACAAACAAACAAACAAACAAACATCCAACAAGTGGTGCGCCAATCAGGAAAGCACTCTCATAAGCTTATGTGGTAGACACAAGTTACAATGCAGACACATAGTTATTCTTGTTGCCTTGAAGAGGTACACAGCGAGCTGAGAACCTTTGTGGATGCCATGCCTGGGGATGTCAGTTCTAGCAATCACAGTTTAGTACCCTAGGGGTGGGTAGCAACAGCAGAACCAATGGTAAGTCCACAGCACTGCAAACATGTTATAGTTATTGACTTGGGGATGGACCAGGCCAGCCACCTACAGGTGAAGGCCAGTAGAATGAAATCAATAATGTCCACTATAGGTGGTAGAATACTCAATACCCTATCCCTTGGTCCAATAGATTTTCTGGAGAAGGGCCCAGGTTGTGACGTCATGGTGACGGAATTGGGTGGTAAAACCGGCCTGTGAGCCGAGGAAGAGCGAGATGTGCATGGATTTTTTCTGTTCCCATGCTGATCCCTGTTTGTTTTGTCTGTCATAAACGGCAGTTTCAACTTGCTCTGAATCCTGGGGAGGGTGTTGGGCTTCTGGCATACCTCAGGGGTCATCCCCAACATTACATTAACTCTACATCTCATGACCATCACCCCTCATCGTGCCTGTCTCTCTCACCTTTACCAAACACTCACCCATCTACTGTGTTCTGCCCTCCAGCAAAACCAATCTCCTCTCCCAGCTCTCATCCACATTCACACTCATCGCTAATGCACCTTCTCAAAGACCCTTGGAACACTACTTGATCAACCAAGAAACCAGCCCAACTGGGAAAACACATGTCTGCTATCCTTACCACTTAGCACTGTACCCAGAGTCGTAGATGTGAACCCCAGATCAACATGTTTTGTCATCCAGCTGTTGTATTTATTTAGATCTCAAATATTGACTTCATGAGCCAAGAAACACCACTGACATCCCACGCAGATGAACAAACTGACACTTGCACTGAGTCCAAGGTGTTGTTTAAGAGTCCATTGGCTGCCCTCCTTTAGCAGGAGATCATGCTTGCCTACCATACTAACAACCATGTTTAGAGAAGCAGCTGTCTGCATCTGCAGGAGATCCCGCCCCCTACCTCCCATGTATTGGAGACATGAGATCGTGCCATTTCTAACACCCACCATAATACCAGTACTGCATCAAGTGTTTGAAAGAAGAAACCCATTGAGACAACCCTACCAAATGTACCCTTGATGTGATGATACCCTGCAGGAGGAAAAACCTGAAGGAGTATGAAAAGAAGCTAACCAATGAATTAATGACAATGAGTGTACAACGTCTCAAGACACTGGCTAAATATGATGTACATAGATTCTGAAGAAAATAATGACGAATTAAAGAGTCAAGTTAGCTTTCCAATATAAAAAGGAAGATTGCACATGCACGATGTGCTGCAGAAAAACAACCATTGAATAAATGTACAGCTGCTGAAACGCAAGGTATATTAAGTCATCATAGAAGCTGGCTATAAGTGGTGTATAGAATGCAGACAAAGCCGCCATTGCATAGAAAATGGATATCGTTATCGTGGATTTTGTAGGCCAGACCCCATGAACCTGTGTCGCAGCAAGAATAATAGGCTCATGAAGTTGCATGGCAAGGCTGACTGTCCTGGAGTCAAGATTCAAGAAGCAAGGTAAGCTATCCATTTTGAAGAAGGACGAGTATGCATAGGATGAACCTTCTTGTATTAAGGTGCAAGATAGAACACAATGGATGCCAAACATTAATTCATTTAGAGCATTTAAAATCTTCAAAATGGACCAAATTGTGGTCTCCCATCACGTGAGCCAAGGATGGAAACAGAGCTTGAACTTGAAGTCCCAGACACGATAGCGAGTGCCCTCACTCACATGCATTCTCAAAGACAAGGATATTCTGCAAGGCCAAGTACAAAGACAATTTTATGGCAGAAGGCATGGGCGATGAGAGATGCTGGGCTAATTGAAATTGAAACACTTGCGTATAGGTGCATTATAAATGCCATATCACATCATATCAATTGTGTGGTGGTGTAGTTTCATGCCCTACCTCCTTGCACCTGGGTCTGGGCTTACGTGCTGCTAAATGAACCGAATGTTACAGGCATTGCACAAGCGTGCCAACCAATTGTATTAGCCCATATAACGAAGGACCTTATAGTTTGAATACCAATGAGAAACTATGTATGAAAATGTTTCTGAAATGACACGTTTTTAGAGGTAGGCATAAGTTGTCCACATGATAACAAATAACCAATAACAATCTGAGCTCCTACAGAAAAGTATACTTCGATGTCTCCCTCAACCAACCCCGACCGTTGATAGGTTTTTCACTATTGCTGCATAGTATGATGTCACTCTGATGCATTATTGCTATAAGAGGTATGTTTTTTGTGGAGATCATTGAAAGACTGAGCTTCTGTCCGTTGATGTTCGTTGTAAACTCCCTGCTTTAGATAATTGTTAATAAAACAGTACTTTGCCATCTTCTGAGTTGGCTCAGTTATTTGGACTCAGAATTATTCTGGTGTATCCCCATCTATTTCATATGCATGCTCCTAAGGGCCATACGCTCACATGCACTAACACTGACACACCAGTGTTGTGGCAGGCTTCAAACCTTGACCACCATGAGTGAAAAACCTATACCCACCATCTACCTAGGGTGTTTAGGCAGTGGCTGCCCCCAAGAACTTCCCTGAGGCCGACTCACCATGGCATGTAAACCCTTGCTCCTACCGAGACAGATGTGTGCATTCAGACACTATACCATAGTGACCGCACATAACACAACTAAACTCAGGTGGCGGTGAGAACATCTTTACTCTGCTGTGTAGGATGTACATATTGTCATCACAGATGGTACATCACTTTAGAGGCCTCTCAATCACATCAGTCTCATGCATCAAGACCACTTACCTAGGCACTTACAGCTGCTCACCCCTAGCACTTCCCTCTTGCTACACCTTGCACTTATACCCCTAACCCCTCATCCCTCTCCCTCAGCACACACACGTTTCCAATGCTCACAAGGCCTCGTAGGTCCGCCTCTATCTTTCATTATTATATTTGATTTTCAGTCCCATGTTCCCTCCCTGTTGCCCTGTGGGCGCTTTGAAACACAATTTACTTGATGTATAAGCGCCATTACAAATGCACAATAAATTAAATAAAAAAATACATTCCTTTCAAACCAGTGAACGTAATAATAAAGTAATCCTTTAGCAGAGACACATGTGCACCGGGATGAGTTTCAGACCTCGAAAAGCACATTTTATTTTCAAAATCATCCAGAAAGAATTTTGATAATGTAAAGAACAGCAGGGCTATTTGCATTGCAGAGGATTCCATACCCAGTTGTATGAGTACAACGAGGTACGACAGTCAGCCGCACAATGAAACCTTTGCTCCACTCCCTTCACTGCTATTCCTCATCTGTGATTCTTCTGCCATGCACACCTTAGACCTCGCCAGCACGTTCCATGCTAGGCCACGTTCACGTTTAAAAAAGCACGTGTAAGGACATGCTTTTAGGGATGCTCAGTAACACTGTTAATATGAGGATGCACTTGGATTTTTTTGCAGCACAAGAGCCTCTGAATACGCCCATTTCTATAGCGCTTCGAAACAAAAACATACAGCACTGGGTTGACACAAGGGTGCAGATACTGCAGAATGTTGCAAACAAAATAGAACGTATCCCACGCAAAACTATGGTGGTATAGCCCCATATAAATGCACAGCTCCAGTATGTACAAGGGGAGCCAGCAGGCTGAGAAGGTGATGGTGGCGCAGAATATCATTAGCGAGGCTCTCCTTGTGTTCCTTGAGCTCACCAAGGACATCATGGGACCTTTGTGCAGTACAAGTGCCAGGCGGACATAATTAAAGGCAATAACCAGCATGGGGACCAAATAATAGAGAATGAATTGCGTCAGCACAATCCTGTTATTCTCCTGGTACAGGGCAGGAAGACAATAAGTTGTGTTTCTCACAAACTTGGTCTCAATCGTGGCATGGATTCGCAGAGGAAAACTGCTGAAGAAGCTTAAAGTCCAGACAAAAATGAGCATTATGACGATGGTAGACTGGTCGGGGACGTTGAAGGGTCTTAAGACGATGAGAGCCCTGGCCAGGGAGACGGCGCACAGAGAGTAAATGCTAGCCGCCAGGGAAAAGGCCAGAAAAAACTGGAAGATCTTGCAGAAAATGTCTCCCAGAAGCCACGTGTACTGGGCAGCAGAAGCCAGGATGAAAGGCATCATCAGAAGGGTGAGAAGGTCCGCCAGGGACATGCTCAAAACAAGCATGTCCAGCTGGTTCTTTAGCGGGTTGTGCTTGGCAAAGAGCGAGAAAACCAAAGCGTTGGCACTAAGTCCGATGGCCAGGATCATTCCAAGTGCACAGGAGAATAGGATGAAATAGTTGATGGTCATGTTGCACCAGAGAAGAGGTCTTTTTGTTCTTCCACTAGATCCTCCACAAGCATATGTCCTTCAGTGTGGCAGGGTGCTGAGTGTTCCTTTCAAGCTCTTTGTGCCATCTTTGCTTATTTTCCTTTCCATCTCATAAGCAAGCAACTAAAAATGTATCCATCAAGTTTCCTCCATTGTGGAATAAGGCCATTTCCAAGTTGTTGTGCAGGAGCCCTGTTCATTTACCTCCGGAATACCTCTGTGAAGTCTGGCAAACCTACTTTGACCTGTCGCGAGAAGCGAGTCTATTTCAATTTTGCCTGCCTAATGTTCAAACCACTGGAAAACCTGTCTCCTCCTCTCGGCCGCTGCCAACTCCACGCTACAAGAAAATCCATCTGTAGAGTGCAAAAAAACCGGAATAGATACAGGAGTCCAGCTGTTCAGAGGATTATAGTGTATGATTGTAGGTTGAGGTAATCATTACACAAAGTGCTGTATTTGCCACTAAGTGCCATTAAACTGACTGAGGGCAAACCCTGTAGATTCCACTTCACTGATCTCAAAATAGATAGGACAACTAAGCATTGCATTGCCCACTCAAGCCCAATATTCAGCTTGCAAGAGGCTGCATGCTTCCCCATATATAAGGGCAAACAAATCCCTGAATCTGCTTACTGGGTTTTCATGGTGACAGGTGACCTCAGCTGTCTGAACTTGCTGTACCTGGCTAGTCCTATTGTGAAAAGGGAAATGATCTGGGTGATCATTATTATTATGGTATTTATTGAGCGCGTAACCTAGCTTCGAGAAGCACCTGAGTGCTTTATAGAGGTATACACCACACAGATAGATAATGGAGCGCTTTACAGGGATATACAACAGTACAAGTGCATAATAACAGAGCGCTTTACAGAGGGATACAACAGTACAGATGAATAATAACAGAGAGCTTTCAGAGGTAACAACAGAACAGATATACAGCAGGGGGTAGGATACAGAGGGGCACAGACGAGGGGGACAGCTGTACCAGGTGGCATGGAGGAGATGGGCGGGTGGTGTCTATCGAGTCAGGTGGCTTAAGGGGTGGCGCAAAGGCATAGGTGTTGAGGAGAGATTGGGATGAGTGCATGGATCCATGCCAGTGCAGACCAGATGTGATTTTGTTGCCACTCTTCTTTGCAATGGGGCCAGACGTGATATTTTTAGGGGCAAGATAGTTTCCCCAGAGCCTCTCTGGTGGTGGTGCTCAAGGCAAACACCTAGATGTGTTTTATTGTAGTACTGGAGCCTTGGGAAACCATGCAACCAGTCTATGAGAGCTGCCCCTTTTCTGCCTCGTGGATGCATGTCTCATTCAGTACCATTGGTCTTGCATAGGACAACCTTCGTCATCAGACAGTGCAAACCCTAGAGACAAACCCAACCTGAGCAGGGGGATTATGTTCTGAAATTCTGTCCTAAACATTGCATGAAAAGTCTCCAAGGAGAAAAGCACTCAAAAAGGTTTGCTCTATAAACCACATTGCTGCTCTCTGCCCCAACGTTCAGTGCTATGTGGATGACACTCAGCTCATTTTCAGGCTCCCTTCAGCCACCTTTCCTCCTTCTCTAATTTCTGACTGTCCGGCTGTTATCCAGGAGTGGTGTGCCACCAAAGATCTCTGCCTTAATGCCGCTAAGACTGAGATTCTCCTCATCGGCACACCGACTCCCTCCTTTCCTGTCACTCTCTGGCCGGTCTCTCTTGGCCCTCTTCCTGCTCCCACCTGTGAGGCTAAAAACCTTCTGGTCATCTTCGACTGCACACTCTCCTTCCCTCCTCACATATTTGACGTCTCAAAGAAGTCACACTACCAGCTGCACCTCCACAGAGGTATTCTTCCTTTCCTCCCCTTCCCCCAGAACCTCACTGTCTCCAGAGCTCTGGTTCTCTCTAGAGTGGACTATTGCAACAGCCTCTTTCTAAATCTGCCTGCCTCTACTCTCCGCCCTCTGCAACTCATCCAGAACAGGACTGCAAGACTTGTACTTGGCCTCAAGCCCAGGGATCGTATCTCTCCAGGACTGAAATCCCTGCACTGGCTCCCAGCGGCTGGGAGGATTAAGTTCAGAACCCTCTGCATTGTCCACAATGTCTTCTGGGGACTGGGGCCTCAATACCTTCAACTCTCTCTTTCTAAATATCTTCCTTCTCGGGCTCTTCACTCATCCACCTCCAACTTCCTCAGGGTCAGTCGCTTCTCCAAACAGCGAGCTGGTGGCAGATCTCTTTCTTCGGCTCGGGCATCCCTCTGGAATAGCCTCCCTACCTCTCTGAAAATTGAAGAGAAACATCTCCGGTTCTGGAAGCACCTCAAGACCTTCCTATTTGCTTTTGCTTTCTCTCCTCCTCTACCCTGCTGATCAACTGGCTGAATATGAAACTGCACTGGTCGCCTGGCTACACTCTGTTCTCAGGCCCAGGTCCCCTCCCCGGCAGTTGCGCACCTGCAATGCTCCCCTAGAATCCCTTGCACTTGGGACTTTTTCTGAATCCCTACAGCCCCCTACCAGCACTTGACACCTGATGTCTGCGCTTACCCTGGCACCTGACACCAACTTGCCACACTTCTTCTTATTGTTCTTATTTAATGTTTTTATTTATTTACATCCTATGTACTCCACTTCCCCTGCAAAAATACACTTTGCACTGCTCTACCCTGATTCATGTGAAAACTGTTTTTAATGTGGACCACCTGGTCTTTGAGGTTGCTGCCAGGTGACACAACTTACAACAACACAAATTCCTTCCAGAATGCCATCAAATCATTTTTGCATGATTATTCTCCATCTGAGCCTACCATACGGCTCAGTCGAACTAGTTCTCATGAAAGGTTGCATTTCCAAGCAGGATAGCCATTTTATATCATAGCAGGATCCGAGTGTTCCTATTTTTTTAAGCCATTTCAAGGATACATAAGTTGTTGACCCATCCCACAGTCACCCTATTCAGGGATGGGTTCAGTTTTGGAACCTCCATTGAAGCGTGCCGGCTTTTGTCTTAAGTTGCATGCACCAAAATGGAATCATTTGTGCAGGTTAATGCTGATATGATAAGATGAATAGACAAAATGAAAATCAATGTTCAGGATTGCACTTTGATGACAATGGGCCTCATTACGACCCTGGCGGTCCGGAAATAACGGTGGCGGTAAACCCGCCGCCACCGTTGTTTCCGGACCGCCTGATCCCGACCCCTGCAGGCGGGAGGTGATGTTCCCGCCAGGTCTGACCTGGCGGGTTTAACACCTCCCGCATGCAGGCGGACGAGGAAACACCGGCAGCATTACGAGATGCTGCCGGTGTTTCCATGATCTCGATTCCCATTGAGTCCCATAGGACTCAATGGGAATGGGGATTTACACCATTCCGCCTCTGTGATTCCCGGAAAACCGGGGTTGTAATGCCCCGGTAATTCCGGGAATCACGGAGGCGGAATGGTATTACGAGTCCGGCGGTAACCAGGCGGTTTTACCGCCGCGGTTACAGCCAGACTCGTAATGTTATTTACCATGATTTCTCAAACAGAAACACAATGCATTCTAAATTTAGATCCTCCAGTATATTGGTTCTAATGAATCAATCTTCTATTATACTGAGATGTTGCTAAAAGAGAATGCATTTCTATTTGACAATACATGTTGCCATCAAATACAAAATGCCTCTATGGGAGCCTTTATGGGAGAAATCAGGGCCCCCAATATAGCGGATATGAAAAAACGTTCATTCATGATGTCAGCAACCCACTTCATGCCAATGGCATGGGAGAGATGCATAGATGATGTTGTTGTTAAATGCAAAGATGATGCGATAATAGTGGGACATTTCTTGGAGAGGATAAACCAGCAGAACCCTCATTTGAAATGTACAGCTATTGGAGATACTAATGATGTCAACTTTCTAGACATTACTAGACATTACTATCAATAAATTAGAGGGTGATCTTAACGTGAGACAATGTAATAAGCTCACTGATAGGATTCCATTGCCAAGGGAATTTGTTAACTTTTGGACAATATTTGTGTGTACATACAACTGCACTAATGTTAAGGGCTCGGAAATGGAAGCTGAGGTGCTGAAAGCAAAGCCAAGGAAATGGAGTTATCCGGGGAAAAGGAAGCTAAACATATCCAAAGTGATGCCATTTTAGAAAAGAAGGTACACACCACAGAGAAGGAAGGCCTGGTGTTTGCAAGCACATTATCCTCCTGGTCATACAAAAAAGTAACATTGGAATATTTTGACTGGTGGACTCAGTAATGATTGCCTCCACCAATGTTTGCTTATAAGAGCGGCAGGTGGTGCTGGCGTGGAATCGCTAGAAGTGGCATAGGATTACAAAAGTTGAATGGGGAAATAACCAATGGCATCACACATATGGGAGGTCTGCCTCCTGCGATACGGCTTCTCCTTTGTGGGTGCTGTTTGGTGTACAACCATATGAAGGGTTCTACTGAAATAGATGTAGGTCTCCTTCAGTTATGGAAGTGCAGTGGCTTCAGTAATTGCAAGACTAGTCTGGTGGTTTATCCACTTTGGTGCTCCTATAGGCATCAGTGTATCGTGGAAAAAGGCGAAAGGTAGAAAGCACGTATTGGAGAACATAAAAGGCGCACCCTTAATGACATTGACACATGACCTCCAATGGAACATTTTGTGGCTGAGAACCACAGAAAAGAGGATTTGGAATAGACCGTTTTTAAGAAGGTGACATATTCTGATGCCAGTGAGGCAACACCATTCTTAGCATAGGACGTGTAGAAATTAGTTTTTTTTGCCAAAAGAACACATCACCCGTTTCAATGATTTGCTAGTGAGGCATCTGTTGAAGAGATGCTAGATCTGGGCTCAACAATGTAGATGTCAAGCAGAAGAGTCTGCTGAACCTTTAAAGCAACATCTGTCACTGAGCCTCAATACTCCCCTTTTACTCATGCAAACACTTGACTTTAAACTGCAGGGGTATTTTTAAAGTAGTTAGATGTTTAGGACTATGGCTCCCCTAATTCCTTACCCTTGAGTAACCTGGCTAGTACTGGCTAGGATTCGGTTTACATTTGCAGTGCTCGCATAAAGACCTAAACTACCAGACTCCAGACCATTTCAAAGCCTACATTTTTTCTTATTGACCAAACCACGTGTTGCCGTCTGAGGAGCATTTCAAGGGTCAGTTCCATTTGACATCATTGTGAGGAGGTACCTTTTCTGTACGAGTATCATACCTCTGGAATAAACTTCCATTATCTTTTAGACGTGTGTCAGACCAGCCACTGTTACATACATCCTACATGCATGATGCATCTTAATATGTATCTGATCCGTATTTATAACCCTTAGTGTTGAAGTGTGTTGATTGTCGCTGGCAATAGGTTGGTTGGTTCTAGCGCTTTAATGGTCACAGTGTTAGCGCCAAATAAATGTAATCTAATGCTGAAAATATATATATTGCAAATTTAGTGGATTAAGTGGTTTTAACTTTATTTCCATCCAGACGAGCTTGTGTGTGATTGGACATTGATCCAACTCTATGTTTAACTCCTTAACTTGCGTGGACGTTTTGGAAGTTCTCCCTTTTTTTTGCAATGATCTATTAGCCTACAAGAGTACACTCCATTGTATGGATCAGAAAGTCATACACATAGAAAAAAGACTCGTGTACATTCACTGGCATCCACAGAGATGAACCGTATTGCGTTATTGCACTATACGATAGCACGACCGGTTATGCAATGAGTGTGGCCAATAAAGGGAAAGTGAGTTAGCATCTTACTTTATTCCCTTGCTTACTTAGTCTAAATGGTTGAGTTTGATGTATGCTCTAACTTTTCTACAGGTCACGTACTGTCACCACGCAGTTCAGTGTTACGTACAGAAAATAAATTTGAAGTTTGGGTGTGGAGGTTTTGATGCATTTATACGCAATTCCAAGATGGTGCATTTTATTGCATACAAGAGATTTGTACTTAAAGTTTGTAAATATTGTTTGTGTAGACATTTTTTAAAGGAATCCATGTAGAGTGGCAACATCCTTTCCACACGGGTGGTTGTGTGATTTGAGGGCACATGGCACTGAGTCCCTTTCCTCAGCAGGCGCCTCCCTCTGGAACAGCCTCCCTGCCACCCTACGTCTTGAGCCTGATATTCTTATTCAAGAACCTCCACTTCTGCTCTTCCTTCTCTCTCTCACCCTACCCTGCTCTCTGTCCTCCCTCCTCTCCTTCCTTTCAATACAGCTTACTGACTGGCTGCCTGGAGCACCTCAGAGTCTCACCGGTCCCAGGCACCTCTGCCAGTCCTTCTGCACTTTCCTCAGGGCCCTTCACCCCACCCGCTCACTGCACTTGTAATAAAGCCTTGACAGTTCTCTCTCTGCACTTCAGCAGTCTCTACCGACTGGGTGCACTTGGTCCCCTTCATCTCCCTTGCCCTGCCCGCACTTGCGCGATCTGCACACAGCCCTACCTGAAGATCGTCCTGTCTGTTCTCCCTTGTCTTTGCCCCTTAATGTGCACTTAAAAAAAAATGCAGAATCGCCATTAGGCCTATTTGCTGTATCTAAACTGTTAAATGTATCATATTCAGTTAATTTGCCTATGCAGATCGTTTATTGTCTCAGAAATTCAAGGGATGTGAGCGACTGTTGTTGTCCTTGAGCACTCTGAAACACTTGCCTGTGTATAGGTGCTATATAAATAAACATTACCATTACATTACCATTATATTAAGGCGCCTGCTGTAGCAGCCCTGTAGTTATGGTTAAATTGCTCAACCCATAGGAAGAGCACTCTTTGAGCGGCTTAGAACTTCACCAGCCCTAGACGAATCTTCACAAAACATTGGAAAAAAAGAATATAGCCCTGTCAGATTTATTCTACGAAGTCTGGTGAGGTTTTGTTCAGGGGGCAAAGTTATAGGGGGGGGGTCCAAGAAATGTGTGCTTTTACCCAAAGATGCAATGGTAAAAAAATGTGCTCACGCCAACAGCCCAAACTGCTGGATGGATTTTCACCAAATTTGTGCCAGGAGCGGTGGCCTGGTCCCAAAAGCGTGCTTTTGTAAATTTGGTGTAAATCTGTTCAGTATTTTTTTTTAAACGGCCAAAAAGTAGGTCAACATAAATAGTGATATCTGGGTTTGGTCCCCTGACTCACTTACGGATTTCTGATTGGTCCAGAGGGTGGTGTGATGTCCGCAGACATGAGACGTGCCCTCTGATTGGATGGAGAAAAGCGTCTTCTTCATCATATTTTCTGGAACACCCACCATGTTGTATCCGCGGACAGACGCAGCTGACCGTGGGCATTGCGGTGGAGTCTGGATAACACATTTTTATAGGTGGAAAAAGGGCGTGCAGGTGTCGTGGTAGTCCGCGGACACCACGGTAATCCGCTGGTAGCTCTGTGAATGGACGGCTTGGGAAACACATGGAAGTTATTTGGTGGGTGAAAGCGGGCTTGGAAAGGGTAGGGGAGTGGAATAAAGATGATATGAAGCGGTTTGTATTAGTGGAAAAAAGGGTTTGCAGATGTCGCCAAGTCCACCGTCAATTTCGGTGTCCTTGGACATAGTGTGCATTGGAAGGGGGTTCTGGGCGAGTTTGGTTATTTCAATATGTATTGTATGTACTTATTATATGGGTCCATTATATTGTGGTGATTGTGGCCACTGGCTGCATACACTATAGTAATATGTATATAGTAATTATAAGCACTGTAGGGGGAATATACAGTATTTGTAATATGGTGGCATAAAACAATTGAAGT
Source organism: Ambystoma mexicanum (assembly GCF_040938575.1). Taxonomy (NCBI): domain Eukaryota; kingdom Metazoa; phylum Chordata; class Amphibia; order Caudata; family Ambystomatidae; genus Ambystoma; species Ambystoma mexicanum. Next base: position 387,687,966 of record NC_090936.1, read on the forward strand.
AACATTGAGGGTAGTGGTTATCAAATTTGTATTTGTTTCTTTGTAAACATAACAAATAGGATTATATTTGGTAGGGTTACTCAGTTGCAGATGATGATGAAGGAGAAATCTCTGGTTCTTTCTCTGTGAAAAAAACACAGTATAATATGTTAAGCAGGATAGTTTAATATATTTAATTGCATACAATTTCACATATTCATGTACTTTTCAACACTTTATACTATGTTTGGTACAATATTAGTGTGTGCTACACTGTTGTTTTATTGACATTAAATAATAATTGGGTCATTGGGAGAAAAACAAATCCATCCAGGATTTTCTTTTTAAATGACCGCATTTATGTAAGTGTAACCTTGACAGTATGCCCCTGATTCATGGATTATTTGCGCCAAACAAAACGGGATTTGTGTGCCATTCTGCCCGCAAATCCCTGTTTAACTAATGGGGATTTGTGGGCAGAATGGCGCACAGATCCCGTCTTTTTGGCACAAATAATCCATGAATCAGGCAGTATGTTTGTTTGAAGTCTCTTGTACTTAAGGGAATGATTAAAGTGCTTAGATACCTATTGGCATATTCTAAGTATATTTGATATTAGAAGAAGTGTTGTAGTAAGAAGAATTGTGATGGTGTATTTGAAGTGTAGTGCAATGAAGGGTATTTTTAAAGTAGTTAGAAACCTGTTGGTGTATTCTAACTGTTGATAGTGCTACAGTCCAGTGACAACATTTGGGTTCAAAGAATATTAAGTAGGCATTTGTTAGATTTGCTGGTAGCCTATGTTTTATTGTAACAGAAATGTTGTTACATTCAAGACAACCACTTCTTTTTTAACATATGTAGTATAGCAGCCTGCAGTGGTTGTGGCACCAGTGTGGTAGATTATGCCTATTGTTGTGAAGGTTTTCTTGCCAAGAGTTACTTGGCTGTGTGTGAAGCTAGTAAGCTTTCAGTTGTTTTTGGTACCACCTGCATTTCACCTTAAAAGCATTAGTATCAGATACTGACTATGTGAGTTTATTTGTATGGAGGAACGATTGTCTGAATTGCAAAAAGTACATAATATGCCATGATTTGCATTTTGCAGAAGCCGATGAAATGGAACGGATTCAGAATTTGGTATGGATACGTATACAAATCGTTCATTAGGGATGTTCTCTTGTAAAACATGGTTGCAGACATTGCATGCATGTTTCCATGTAATTTTTGATGCAGATGGCTATGAATAACAGGAGATATGTACTCTCACAGTTTAAGTGTACATCTGAAGTTTTGAAGTGAGATTACAGGGCTATGTGTAGAGTTATTTGGATGTGATTGGTAGATGGATGTGTCACTCTTTGAAAGCAGCTAATGAGGGAGTGTTGAGAACATGTAAGTGGAAAGGGTAGAAGGGCTGCCCCTGTGTTACGGGGTCTGCGGACACTGCGGTAGACAGCAGATGGCATGTGCAACATCGGGGGCTTGCAAGGATGCCTAGCATGAAAAAGGGACTGAGGGCTTAGCTAATTAGGTGTTCTGATTGCGATTTACAGCAAGATACGGTAGTAGGTGTTTTGATTGTTGTGTGTAGTGAAGACGGCAATGGCTATGGCTTTGAGGAAGCAAGTGTGTGGATTTTGGAAGATTCTTCAATTCAGTCATTGAAGGTGTATGCTGAAATTCATGGCATCTTTGGAAGTATTGCATTGGCAGAAGTGGAGGTTTTGTGGCATGCAGTTTGTAGATTAAACTGGGAAAGCTTATTCTCATACTGGCAAGGTATGGCTCACTTTAAATATCCAGACACTGCGATTGTGCATTGTGGAGGGTGCAGTTTGGAGTATGTGACTCGATTGTATTTGCATAATAATATAATACATTTATTGTGAATTAGTTCAATTTGAACTTTACACAAACCATAAAAAAATACATATAATAATTTAATGCAAACATACATACAGTCAAAACATTAAATATAAGAATTATATAAAATTGTATAAGAATTATATAAAAATTGAACATATATATATATATATATACATATATATATATATATATATATATATATATATATATATATATATATATATATATATATATATATCAGGCACAATACAGGTATAAATGATGTGTGTCACACTTCATACACAGCATATTCGACCCAACACACACACAAAATACCTGGTACAAAAGTGCACATGCCCCGAGCACTAAGCAACAAGTATCAATCGTAATCGTAAGGGCCAGGCCTCGAGCTTCAGGTTTAGGGACTGGTTCCAAAAGAACCGCTCAAGGTTCAGCTGTTGCCGGCTGGTTTGGTAATAAACTTTTAACTTTAACCCAAACCCTATAAAGTGCCAGCTGAGTACTAACTGAATCCGAGTTTAAGCAATAATCCCAGAACACCTCTCCCGTGATGGTCTCATAATTGTTTACCAGTTTTCCCAAAAGACGCATATACAATGGACCCAAACGGGGGCACATAGTCAAGACGTGCCTGGATGTTTCTAAGTGTTCTCCTTTCTCAGAGATACGACAGCTCCTATCCTTTGGTAGAATGCCCAGCCGTGGCCCAGTAACCGCTAATACCTGAAGCTGATTCGTCCGCAGCCTTAGCATAAATTGACGCACCTCTGTGTCTGGGCATAATAACAGGTATTGTTGGGGCTTTCTATATCTATGTATTACATGCGTTACAGCTTCATACCCCTTCAAGGTTGCCAGATGGATATAGTTCTGAGTCCAGTCCCATCTATTCATTTCTTGTATGAAAGATTTTTTTTGATGGATAAATGGCATTAACCGCTTCTTACCATGGGACCAATCTATATCGGCAAAGAGAGAATCATTTAACTGTTTGTAGCTGTTACCTTGAGGTGACTTTTCATTATCAAAGTTAGTACCAGCCAAGCTGAGTAGTTTACATGATGGGGAGGAAATCGCTTTCAGATAAAACACACCTCAAGCACGCAGTGCCATGCCTTTCAAGGATGTTAAACCCAGTTCTAAACTAAGATACTGAACAGAACAAGCCGGGCCCATACCCAGTACTGCGCGCCAGTACTGCCCCTCTAATATATTGATCCAGTTCATATCTTGTATGGCTAGTGCCTCCAAGCCATACAGGATTGCGGGGAAAAAGCACTGTTTGTAAAGTCTAATAATCCCCGCAATACTAAACCCTGCTGTTCCTTTGGCAAATTTACAGGCCTGCAATATAAGTATTTTTTCCCGTCTCTTTTTTTGTGAGATGTTCAAATTATAGTTGGGTTGAGTATCAAATTCTAACCCCAAGTATGGGTATGATTGTTCAATACTTATTCTACCCAGGCTTGTCTCGACCCCTGAACGACAAGGGCCACTTTTGGCTAGTGCCAGTATCTTTGTTTTCCTTAGGTTAATGGTAAGCCCCAGTTGCGCCAAATATAGGGACAGCTCCTCAAGCATGCTCTCTGCTCCGGACAACGTACGATCGAACAATATTAAGTCATCTGCATAGAGCATGCCTACAATAGGGGTGTTCCCCAGTTTTGGGGGGCAATTTGCTTTAGCAGCCATACGGGTAACAGGTCAGCTATATACAAATTGTAGCACATGGGTGCACCAACACAGCCCTGTTTGACTCCCATATGAATAGAGATGGGATATGTGGTCTCTCCCTCGTTATTAAGTCTGACCCTGGCACTGTTGTTACTATGTAAGCTCAACAATACATGTAATATCCAACCAGGACACTTTAAGACGCTTAATTTGTCCCACAAGGTCTCCCTCTTAACTTGGTCAAACGCACTACAGAAGTCAACAAAAATTATATACAAGGTGGCATTTCTGTTACTCAGAGTATTATTAATCAGTAGATCTAGGACTCTGATGTTATGTGCTGTCCCAGAACCGGGTCTAAATCCCATCTGAGCATAGTTCAAGATGTTATTTGTTGTGACCCAGATTTCAAGTTCTTGAGGGCAAGTGACATAAAAAATTTACTGGTTACGTCAAGGATGGAGAGGAGGCAGTAATTACCAGCATTGCATCGATCTCCCTTTTTATGCAGTGGTATAAACACCAACCTTCTCCATGAAGACGGGATCACAGCCGACTTATAAATACGTGAAAAAAGTGTCAGAAGTACATGTGCCCAATTGTCGGGTCGCTTTTCAAGCCAACATTTGCCAGCCCATTCGGGCCAGGGGCTTTAGAGGGTTTAAGTGCTTCGATAACCTGCTTTATCACCTTATGACTTAGAGGCAAGGGCCAAGGGTTTGTACTTGGTACATTAGCTGAAGCGGGAATATTTGCATCAAAGAACATATGCTTAATATGCACTACCCACTGCTCCTCACCGATAGGATTCACTATTCTTAGGCCCTGTTCCCCTCCTGCCTTTCCTAATATTTGCCAGATTATTTGGGTGTTTCTGCTCATGAGAATCTGTATGAAACTCTCCCATTTTTCGCGTTGTTGGCACTTACGGTAGTGATGGAGCCATGTACGGTACTGCCGCTTTATACACTTGATCTCAGTCAGCCTCTCCTGCTGGCTCCTATTGCTAGTAGTGGCCAGTCTACAGGTTCGGATTTCTCGCCGCATTAACCTTTTACGATCCCAGATCTTAATATCAAACTTACCCCTTACTACTGCTTTCCATTTAGTTTTAGGTACCCGAGTAGGCTTAAAGAGGGACTGGGTGAGAGATTGTATCCAAACCTCAATCTCCTCAGGGGATTTCCCCCTTAGTTCACTCTTCAAACAACAGCCCTCGGGAAAAATAAAGGCCCTCATTCTTTCGATATTGAACTTGAACCAACGTATCCGATACCCTTGGTTGTTTATAACCACATCACTACATACCTTCCCAAGTCCCTTTCCCCCTCCCCCACTCAGGGTCAGGGTAACTGGGGCATGGTCACTATAGGTGTTAAGAGCAATATGGATACCGATGACGTTACCCAAAACATATTCAGAGACCACCATATAATCCAAGACAGCCCTCTTAGTGTCCATTACCCAAGTTGGTTGGCCAGGGTTGTCACCTGTCGTGCGCCTATTCAAGATTGTACACCTCCATTCATTTAGGTAATCTACCCATGCCTTTCCTTTGATATTAGAGGTTGTTTGTGGCATTTGGCTCTAATCAGATACATTGTCATATTTACCACAACCTTCTAAGTCCACGCATCTAGCATTCAGATCCCCACATAATAAAATAGGACTACCTTTATGATCAGCATCCCAGTCCATTAATATGGCATCCAACTGCTCGAAGATGGACTCAGTCTTCAATATGCCCAGAGGATCATAAATGTCAATGATTAACATGTCTTGATGCTTTCCTCCTTTCTCGGGAATAGTCAATGCCACAGCTAGCACATTGCTACCAGGTTTAGGGTCGTTTACCAATCTCGGGCTGTATGTCGACTTTATTCCTATTAAGAGGCCACCCTTTGGGCGTCCACGATCCCCCTTGGTGGCCTCTGATTGGAAAGTCACATACCCATCAAATTCCACTTTGAATGTAATCCAGGTCTCTTGCAACACAAACATTTCATGGGAGGACAGTACTTCTTGCGCGCTACCCCCATTGAGCCAATGGCTGAACCCCCTGGTGTTCCAGCTCATGACTGACCAATTTCAATCCAAACAACTTGAATCAATCATGTTTTTTAGCCACTCCCAGCCTTGCTTATCGTTACATTTGTCTGTTGGCTTCAATTCACCTTTAGAGCCTGCTGTGTTAGTTTTTGGGCAGTTTGACACATCCTTCATCTGGAATTTCCATCCTGGCGGTATATCTAAATCGTATTGCAGATATCCCAGGGATGCTGAGTGTAATCTGATAAGGGCTATAGTCTCAGGCAGACTACAGTGTACTTTGGTAGTCATGGTATTCAAAGATCGCAGTGGTTCCACGAAATCAAAGTCTCCACAATTAAGTATCCTAAGGGAGGGAACCTTATTAAACAGTGACATAAGTGAAGCACGATTCAACTCCCGCCCCTTTGCAACTACCTTAGGAGCAATGGTCAGGGCACTGGCGTAACAGGGGCCCCCGCAGCCCCCGCGGTGCGGGGGGGCCCGCGTTGTGGGGGGGCCCCACCAGCACATGGCTGGGAGAGGGCCCCAGTAAAAAAAAAAAAAAAATTCTAAAAAAAAAAGGTTTCTTTTGAAATTCACTCTGCATTCATAAAGAACATTTCTGTAACAGAAATAATTTCTTTATGAAGGCAGAGTGACTACAAAAAGAAACTTTCTTTTTGAAGTCTGAGGGCCCCGTACCCCATGACATGGAAGACCCTAGGCTGGAGGACTCCATGTCATGGGGTGGGGGACCCTATGCCTTCAAAAAGAAATTGTTTGTTTTTGAAGCCACTCAGCCATCATAAAGAAATCATTTTGATTATGGTTCAGTCCTTAACTGAAATAATTTCTTAATGAAGTTATAGTGACTTAAAAAAGAAACAATGGGGCTCATTCTGACCATGCCGGTCCGGAAACAACGGTGCTGGTAAGCTTACAGGCACTGTTGTTTCCGGACCGGCATATTAAAGGTCTGCCTGGTGGGGCTGCCGTGCCCGATAGGTCTGACCCTGCCAGGCACAGCAGCCACGGTAGGCAGACCTTTCACGGAAGCACCGGCATCGTTAACAATGGTGCAGGTGCTTCTGTGTCCCCATTCCCGTGGAGTCTGGGGTTTAACGAAATTACCGGCACCTGATTTCCCAGCCGCCGGACTTGAAATAGCACGGTGGCACCGGGAAGTCAGGCCATAGTAATTTTTTATGGGTCTGGCGGCAACCCGCCGGTAGCATCGGCACGGTTACCGCTGGACCCGTAATGAGCCCCAATTTCTTTTTTAAGTTATAGGGCCCCCCCTCAACTCCATGAGGTGTGCGTGTATGAGTCTATGGTGAAAGGGTGCACACTCAAATGTATAGCCGGCTGCCTGTGTGTGTATGGTGAAAGGGTGCACACTTAAAGGATAGTTCCGGGACTTTTTTTTTATTGTCCCTACGGGTCGGCCATGTGTTTGTAAGCATAAATCGGTAGATCGTAGGAAACTTTCCTATGGACCTTACCCGACTTTTCGCCCATTATCGCACTCGAAATCAGCCTCCATTTTGTGATAATCCTATCATTCCGCCGCATCGACCTGGCTCACCTGCCTTTGCGGCACTAAATCAAATCCCCCGCCCCTGAAACAGACTTTATCAAAACATTCATATTCCCCGCCTCTATCCGTGACGTGACTGTGCTGCGTAGGCAAACGCGCCCAGGCGTCTTCTACGCGACTCCACACAGACCCCGGAAATCAACACAGATCAGCTCACAATACAGCGCACCACAATTCGGAATATGAAACTGTACTTTGAAATCAAACCGCAAGATTGTAAATGTGGTAAAGTACATTTATTTGACATCAAATGTTTAGAGAATATTCAGCGATTTGCATTTTTATTTGCTCATGTTCCAAAAAGTTCGTATTGAGGAACGCGATGGTCCTTTGCTGTACACAGGGTCTTAGAGCATCTCACAATACAGCACCACAATTCGGAATGTGAAACCGTGGTTTAAAAGCAAACGGCAAGATTGTACATTTGGCAAAGTACGTTTATTGGACATCAAATGTTTAGAGAATATTCAGCGATTTGCATTTTTCTTTGCTCTCGATCCAAATTAGTTCGTCTTGAGGGAAGCGATGTTCGTGTGCAGTACACAGGGTGTTGGTTTACGATAAAAATAAGCTCTTCTGTCGCACTGATAATCGCATGGCTGTTCCAACAACGAGGCACTAGGCCACCACAACGGTAGGTATGTTGCATCTAACCGTTAGTACCGCGTAAGGGCATACTTGTACTTGGCGATCGTCCCATAAAATGGTCAGGGTGGTAACGTTGTTCACGCGGAGAAGCAACTGGCGGCTGTAGAAGCCGTCCGCCGGTGTCTGGTACTCGTGACACAGACAGTAGTGAATGATGTACCTAAAAACATAAAAAATGAAATTAGTCTCACCATCAGATCCTTATTAAAATTATTCATTTCATAGCGAGGACAGCGCTACTGGGTGTACACAAGTGTTTAAAGGCGTGGCGAGGCATGGAGGGGGGGGAGTGGAGTACAAGGTAAGTAGCATAAAATAATAAATAAATAGGGCCAGCTGGTGGCAAGTGCAAGGTAAGTGCAGAACAAGTGCTGGGAAGGGGGGGCTGTAGGATACTGAGACAGTCCCCCAGTGCAGGGGTTGACAGGGAGGCAGTGCAGGTGGAGAGTGGAAGGGCCCAGGACCGAGGTCGCAGACAGTGGACCAGTTGTAGCAGGGGAGAGGGAGAGAGAAAGCAGAAGCAAAGAGGAAGGTTTTGAGGTGCTTCAGTAAAAGAAGATGGTTCTCCTCCAGATAGTGCGCGGTAGAAAACACTATGCCACATAGAACGAACAAGTACAACTGAACCCGTCTTTAAAGCCACTGTATAGTAATGAAATTGCGGTATAAACTCATCAAAAGTTACTTACATTATATTTGCATTTTCCATTGTGTCTCTGTGTAGGGCAGACCCGAAACACCACTCCTTCTTTGCCGACGTTACTTCTTCTAATGAACGTGGCTCATCGTTTCGTTTCTGAAATTTTATTCATTATCTTTTCTTAGTCTTTCAGGATGGTCCCGGCCTGTCAAGGTCAAATCACAATAGAACCTTATATTGGGTCGTGGGCCTTTCCGCCACCCGAGCAAAACATCAAAGCAGCTGACCTTCACTTTGAGCGAGCACACATTTCTAGTTAGCTCCAGTTAGTGTAAGGGCATCTTGTCTGCGTGCCTTTTTTTTTATTGTCCCTATGGGTCGGCCATGTGTTTGTAATACGGAAACATTCTATAATTTTTGTAAAAATGATTTATATTACTGTTTGGTTTAATTGCAATGGGCCTGCAACATGAGGAGACTCGAGAGAACAGACAATCGAATTACAATCATTTAAACCGTGATGTGTATTTCTCAATGAGCTCTGCTTTAGGTGGACATGGAACAGAGGCAATGTTGGGTGGCAATGCAGTTGTCCCCTGCATAGGTTCGTTCACCACTCCATGTATGTGCCTATCGAGGACATCTACGATAAGTCTCTCAATAAACTCATATTGCATATCCTCAAACACTGGTTTGATCACCCATTGTTTACTTCTTTTAGTGAAGGCCTTATTGTAGCGAAGCGTCCCTAAAGTTCCGGTCGTCCTACTTTGTTGACGGCCAACATTATGGTTATGTGCCAAGACCGCTAGAAGAGTCCAATTTATCATGCCTTCCATGCCAAAATGCAATCTTTTGGGCCTGTACTTTAGGCACATATTGTGGAACACCTCCAAATCTCCTGTGTGGCAGAATTCCGTGAGTCCCCTCAAATCTCTTGTTATAGTTTTATCAAATACAATCTTTTCAATGGCCTTGTGAGTGGGTGATGAAGGAATCAACCACTTCTTCTTCCGTGCCTCCTCTGTGGACAAATGGCCATGTTCACATTTGTGGAAATGCTCATTTGTCGACCATTGATGTACGTTGCTACAGTGCAACATTACTGACCGCCATTTTTCCAGTAGAATTTCCAACGACCCTTCACATGTTTTTGAGCTCCACCAAAGATGGTTGCTGATTGACTTGGACCACTGTGAAATACCTTGCATATCTTTTTTTTTTCCTGCAGCCGACAATTTTTTATTGATTGTTTTTGCAAGATGCCATACGTCAAATTGGTGATTTATATTTTTGTACTGTTCTCTCATTGTCTTGGCAATTGAAACGTGTCTGTCCGTGGCTATCAGGTCGATCACCATTCCCCGCGATTGTAGTTCTTGCAATGATGCTACAAAGCCAACTTTCTCCATGGCCACTGAGGATGTACTTTGTGACACCTGCACGACCACCGAACTCACAATTTTCTTACTTTCCATGTCCTGAAAGTGGTAGGTGCAGTACTTGGCTGAAAATCCTGGACTGTCGCATTGTCCATCACCGGCTAGCCTGAAGCGTTTGCCCGCGAATGTACTTTCCATTGACATTTTTTCCATTCTCCAAGCTTCGCTGATGGCTGGAAATAGATAATCGGTTTGGTATTTGTAGAACTGACTTTTCGCAATGAAATGGATTCCCACAAACTGAAAGAAATACTGTAACTTTTTAAAACTTGAACCACTAAAAAGTGCGGCCGCTGCACAAAGTAGATTGCCTGCTGGCAGTTGCCCCAGCATGGGTTGTGCAGACCATGCGAACGGATGATATTGTGTACAGGTGGCATGTATTTTAAGGTTAGTGCCTCGAATTGCACGAGTCACATTAATCAATGGCTCCCCACATACTTCCCCACCAACTCAATGCCCACATTTCATCATCATAATAATATCCATCAAACAGCTATCGAATACAATGAATTTGGCCTCTTTCCTTATACTGTCACTCTGCATCCCAGCTGGTTCGGCCTGTAACGTTGAGGACATGTCACTCGCATGAAAGGTACAATCTCTGATATCGTCTTCCGCTATGCTGAGTGATATTGATGGTGTTTCATTGTCGTCCACTTCATTCTCTTCCATTGCAACATCTGTTCCTTGTCCGGAGATGGGAGAAAAAAACAATGTCTTCAACTTTCGCGTGCTCTTATTTTTTGCGGGTGTGGATTCTGTGAATTGATCTACGACTGCATCCAAACTACCAGGAGGACATTCACTATCAATGGCTGGTGGTGGTATAGCTCCGTTGTCAATCACTTCATATTCTTCCCATTGGCACGATGCATCTCCATTCTCAAGTCCCTGCCAAAAGGTTTGACAAGCAACATCTCTCGTTCGCTTCACTGTCTGTGTAGATCTAGTTCTTACACCCACTTGCAACTAGAGGACAGATTAGAAAAGGGATGTTCAGTTTAAACACAACTTACAGTATTGAACTATTGACAGTGAAAGACAACATAATATAGTGAACAGGACACTAACCTTCTTTTGCTTTCTTTTCTTTGAAACTTTCTTTCCTCGAACTTCAACATCTGGACGCTGTTGCTCCGACTCGTGTGTGCATGTCTCCACTTCCTCTCGCGCTGCAACGACTATACTTTCATGATAAGCACATCCATCACTCACTGAGGCTCCATCGACTCGCTGAAACATAGAACTTTCATTAGTATGTATAATAATATTGAAAACACAAAATGTACTTGGGGACCAATACCCATACGTACATCTCAATAGCAAAACACGAATGAACGCATTGTGTAGAACATTCAAACGACAATAGTTCACGCATTGTTGATCTAGTTAGATTGAACTGTCAAGATCCATACCTCGGGCTCCGCATAGATTTCCATTGATGATATTATTGAAGATGACGCTTCAGCAACTCCCTGAAACACAGTAATTGCATTAGTATGGTTTTCTATTTTGTTTAAAAGAACATAAACTTTCTGCAGGCGTCAACGGCTCATCTAAATAGACCTGCACAAATGATCAGTTGTCTAAAATAAATAATGGATATCCAAATATGATTCGATTTGCTCCATCGTTGGAAGTGTCACCACCCAGAGATCTGCATCAACTACTAGGGGTGATGTTCTTGTTGAAGAAGCTCCGTCAGCTCCCTGAAACATAGTACTTGCGTTAATAAAGAAGGAAGTATAGCGGATGTAATCACGTCATTTGATCTCGCATGATTGATCTGTCAGTATCCATACCTCGAAATGCATAAGAACATCAAGGGACGCTGTAACTGCGGTGCACACTTCTGCAAGCTGTTGCGCCGACCCGTAACTGCATGCTCCCCCTTCCTCTTGGACTAATGCTCCATCGACTCCCTGAAACATAGGACTTTCATTAGTAATGAACACAATATTGAAAAAAGAAGACACATAGGAGGGCGACGACAGAAGGACATACCAATGGCTAAAAACGAAAGAAACATTGTGTGTAACAATCACGCTACAAGAATGCAAGATCTGATGATCTCCATCGATGGAACTGTCCGGAAACGTACCTCGAGCATCTGAGTGACATCTACGGTTGTCGTCAATGCGTTGGACTCCTCAGCATCTCCCTGAAAGACAGTACTTGCATTATTTTGGATAACAATAATTATAACTGAAAACAAAGACTAGAGGACGAGTACTGTGGTGTACCATTAGGTAAAATAATTACACGATCAATTAAAACTATTGATTTACATGCCTAAAACAAGTCAGTGTCAGAATAGCTAAGTAAGATTACCCGATAGGCGCTTGAAGTGGCTGATGACTGCAATAACGACACGGATGGAGAATCTTCAGCCTTCATATTGAGTGGATACATAAATGGGGAAATTATTGTTAGCTAATGCTACACACTACCGCAATGCCGAGAGATAAATACGTAAACTTGACTCACCAGTGGAGGGATGTGGACAAATAGAGTGGGAATAGCAGTTGAGAGCAATTTTCGCCTCGCTCGCGGTGTTTTCGTCCTTATTAGCAATGATGTGGAGTACATGTCTGGGCTAAAGTGCCTGCTGCAGATGCGGTATCGATCACCCCTCTTGTCCGCAAAGACTTCTAGGACTCTACTTTCTATCTCAGAGGCTGGATATCCGCAATATCGGACCCATTCTCTTATCTGATCTATTGTCTTAGGGAAAACATGCATTATAGTACCTTCAGATTTGTTATGGGTCTTCGAAGGGCAACCGCCAATGGAACAGGCAGGCATTATGGAAAGTTCTGAAAAGTAAAGATCAACAATTCTCTATGAATACCAATGTGTTAAAACATTAAATGACACATAAAAGGTTCAATGCAAGGTCCGTTTTGGTTCTTGGAACTATACATGTTATTCACATGCGGATAAGTATTTCAATAACTTTCAAAAAATAGAAAAAGTAATTTGACTAAACTCAGAACATGTGAATAGTTCCTTGCATGTACTGTCGTGAACGAAAAGAAAACATGGATGCAATTTGATGACTACTAGCAAATAGATATAAATTAAAAAATTGGACGCAAAATGATTATGGTACATGGACTTACCTTGACGAACAAACAGTTAGATGCAGGGATCAGAGTAGTTTCTTGTCGTAGAACAGGGAGCAGTTCACAGGTTGCAAACTGACGAGTTTGCTCAAAGTGGTCACGGAAGTTCACAGAGACGAAGAGCAGATAACCAGCACCTTCACGGGTTGACTAGCAAAGCGCAAAGAAGTTCTCATTAGAAATATGAAGTGGGTTATAAAGAATTCGAAACAGGGGTGTGTTTGTGAATGAATGACGTGTATATGTCGTGGCATTATGCGGTCTGCAGGGGGCCGTCCAGCGTGAGGGGGGATGCTTGGCAGGAGACACGGGGTCTGGAGGTAGACATGGGAACAACAACCCATGCTCTATAGACCACTTTGAAGTGTACATGGTCTTTGGCACCTCTTGGCCTTTATCGCTCCCTGACAGCTCCACTTGCCAGCACAAGTACCCCGGTGCGAACTGCCTTTGATAGGGCGGGGGGTGGATCGGGGCGGTGGTCGTGCAGACAAGACACAGGAAGACTCGTGAATGGAGACACACTTATGTGGATTGCAGGGGGCCGTCCAGCGTGAGGGGGGATGCTTGGCAGGAGACACGGGGTCTGGAGGTAGACATGGGAACAACAACCCATGCTCTATAGACCATTTTGAAGTGTACATGGTCTTTGGCACCTCTTGGCCTTTATCGCTCCCTGACAGCTCCACTTGCCAGCACAAGTACCCCGGTGCGAACTGCCTTTGATAGGGCGGGGGGTGGATCGGGGCGGTGGTCGTGCAGACAAGACACAGGAAGACTCGTGAATGGAGACACACTTATGTGGATTGCAGGGGGCCGTCCAGCGTGAGGGGGGATGCTTGGCAGGAGACACGGGGTCTGGAGGTAGACATGGGAACAACAACCCATGCTCTATAGACCACTTTGAAGTGTACATGGTCTTTGGCACCTCTTGGCCTTTATCGCTCCCTGACAGCTCCACTTGCCAGCACAAGTACCCCGGTGCGAACTGCCTTTGATAGGGCGGGGGGTGGATCGGGGCGGTGGTCGTGCAGACAAGACACAGGAAGACTCGTGAATGGAGACACACTTATGTGGATTGCAGGGGGCCGTCCAGCGTGAGGGGGGATGCTTGGCAGGAGACACGGGGTCTGGAGGTAGACATGGGAACAACAACCCATGCTCTATAGACCACTTTGAAGTGTACATGGTCTTTGGCACCTCTTGGCCTTTATCGCTCCCTGACAGCTCCACTTGCCAGCACAAGTACCCCGGTGCGAACTGCCTTTGATAGGGCGGGGGGTGGATCGGGGCGGTGGTCGTGCAGACAAGACCCGTTTGCCGCAGGGCCTCACCAAGGAGAGGCCATCTAACTGAATGTAAGAGGATGGCTGCAGGATCTACTACATGGAATGCAGGGGGGTGAGTTTATAAATACCTCACCCTCCCAGGAGAATATACACTAGATTCATTTAAAAAATCAAAACAACCATTGTTAAAATATATGTTGGGCTTTATTTTAGATTTTAATTAAACATAAATAATAAACATTACACATTGTAAAGTTGAGGTTGCAGCACATCGAGGGAAAATCCGCGGTATTGTCCACTGTCACTGGGGAAATGTTGTCTAATGGCAAGTACCGCACAGGCAGGTATTACTCTCCGAACGCGGTGTCCGAGCCTCCCGTGAAGCCACCAAGTGAAGCAACGATAGGCCACCAGCCTGTACCACCTGTGAAAAAAAAAGATGCAAACTGTATTAAACTGACCAAACTTTCTTATCAATGTCGATTCAGGTAACACATGTCATTTTTCTTAGAAAAAAATTATATCTAGAAAATGCACTATATGGAACAAATTTACATGCGTTCGAATGATATGTAAATGTAATTTTATATGTGGGAGACGACCATGAAATAGTGGTGGCATCACTGACATCACAAACAGAGTATACTTACTCGTTACTCGGATTACGCGGACGAACAGTGCCGCGAAGTTCGTGCATAAGCACCATCATCATCCTCAACACGGTCCGTGAGAGGCAGGCTTCCCTGAACTCTGGCAGCTCGGTGATGCATTGCGGACTTTGCTCGCCTTCCTGCAGACTTTGCTCGCTTTCCGAAATGTAGGCCAAGCACCCGGAATTTTCACGGCAGCAGCAGTTCTCCTCCTCAGTTGGCATTAGCTCGCACCGATTGCACGTGCACCAGGTGGAGACGCCGTCCATGCGACATGGTCCAGGCTCTTCATCCGTTGACTGGTCCTCCCAACTGCCGTCCGAATCCCCATCGTTTTCGCGTGCTTGACTTTCCAGTAGTTCTTCCTCGGTGTACTCGGGCTCGTACATATACGGCATTATTGTGGCCATTGTGCGGTAAAGATAGTAAAATAATTTACAGAGATGGTACAGGTGTTCACACGGGCTACAAGCGGCGAAGGTAGCTGACCAGAGCACTGAAACGAGTCACAGAATACTCAAAGTAACACAGAGAGAGGAATGGAATCGAAAATCTGCTGCTGTGTGTTGTGAAACGGTCTGTTTATACTTATTGGGGAAAGAGGCGTCCTGCCATTTCCATGGCAACACGTCAATAGCTGAGGCGCAGCGATTGTTGACACGAGACGTGCTTGAAATGGGCAGTACGCGTCTGCTGATGTCAGGCTCAGGGGCGGGGGATTTGATTTAGTGCCGCAAAGGCAGGTGAGCCAGGTCGATGCGGCGGAATGATAGGATTATCACAAAATGGAGGCTGATTTCGAGTGCGATAATGGGCGAAAAGTCGGGTAAGGTCCATAGGAAAGTTTCCTACGATCTACCGATTTATGCTTACAAACACATGGCCGACCCGTAGGGACAATAAAAAAAAAGTCCCGGAACTATCCTTTAAATGTATGGGTGGCTGTGGGGGTGTGCCTGCATGGTGAAAGGGTGCACACATAAATGTATAGGTGGCTACCTGTGTGAGTGTATGGTGAAAGGGTGCACACTTAAATGTGTGGATGACTGGGTGTGTATAAGGTGAATGGTGTGTGTGCTTGTGTACAGGGGCACAAGAAAACCTTCATTTCGGGGGGGCTAATCCTTCAAATGTTGGGAGAGGCGCTAACTTCACATGCGGTGGGGAGGGGGAAACCTATTTGTGTGGGCGCATCCAAATTATTTACGCATTTTATTGAGACTATTCTAGTGCAGATTCAATGTTACAAGCAGTTAACTCTCTCCTATAAGTCTCCTGTTCCCCCTCTACCCTTCCAATCACTCCCCTGGCATGCAAGTACTAAACCCACATCACGATTTCAATCGCCTAAACAATGTGGAATTTGAATGCAGGTACTAACAGTGAAATGCTTTACGTTGGTAATTGCTGGGTTCTTGTTAACAGCAAAAACCAGGTGCTGTTTAAAATCTGTGTCCTGTTCAGTCTGGCAACTGCTCTAAAGGTTAGTCAAGTTGAGTCAATATAGCCCAAAATGTCAGGGGAGGTAGCCCAGTCAACTCAATGGTGTTGCGCTACTACTTGTGTTTAATGCTTACTCCTAGCCCTATTCTTCCTCGTCCCAGTACTTATATACGAGGCAGTACGTGTGTTTGAGGCACTCTGCCTCATACAAAAGTACTGGGAAGAGGTAGAGGTACATGGAGGTAATGCCTGATTTAGCTACCTGTAATCTTCATCATTCCTAGTTCCACTGTTCCTCATCCCAGTACTTACCTATGAGGCAAGGGCCTCATACGAAAGCTCTGGGACAAGGAAGAGGGACGCAGAGGTAATTCTGGGCCAAGGAGCTGATTGTGGAGGTTGGGGTGGTGGGTGGGAGGGAGAGTGGATGTGTGGGGGGGGGCAGGATTGTGTGATAAATCATAATGGTTGTCCATGTCCAGGCTAAGCAGGCATGATATGTGGTATTAGTGGCTAGAGAGGCATTTTGATTTAGCCAGTCTAGTCATTCCTCAGTTTGGTATGACTTTCTTTTAACTGGACATTTCTGATAAAGTAGTCCTGCTAACTTTAATTACCTGGCTAGATTGGCATTTGGGTGCTGCCAGTCTAGCCATTTCTTACTGCGGCATTGTATATTTTTCTGGGCATCTGTGATAAAATGATATGATGTGATTCAAGTCATTTATAATGCGCCTGTACACAAGTGTACACAAGGGAGGGATGATAGAGGGAGGACAAGACAAACGATCTCACTAGGCCTTGTGTCATTGTGAGAACGAGAAGTGCAAGGGAAAAGGGAGCAGGGAAGTGCAAGTGAGAGGGGAGGGGAAAATAGGGCAGCAATGCTCTCAGTAAGTGCAGCCAGGGCAGAGCAGCTATTGGTTGTGCAAGGAGAACAATGAACTGCAGGGTTACAGTTACAGCCCCTAAGTGCATGGTAGGCCCGGAGGCAGTGCAAGGGTGACCAATCAAGAAAGAGCCTGGACTCAGAGAGACTCTGAGGGTAGCCAAGCAGCCAGTCAGTACAGCAGACATGTAGGTCAGGTAGGTCAGCAGGGGGGGAGAGAGAGCGAAAGCAGCAGAGAAGAGGAAAGCTTTTAGCTGCTTCCAAAACTTCAGGTTGTCCGCCTCAAGTTTGAGAGGGGCAGGGAGGCCATTCCAGTTGGCGGCACCAGCAGAGGAGAGAGGTCTACCCCCACTCTCTGCCTGGAGAAATGTCTAAGCCTTAGAGAGTTGGAGGTAGCTGAGTGAAGGGTTAGAGAAAGAAGGTATTTTGGAAGAGAGCGTTGGATTTAGTGTTGGCACTGGCCCCGGAAAGCCTTGTGGGCAATGCAAAGGTTCTTGAACTTGATCCTTGCAGCCAGTGGAGAGATTTCAGGGCTGGAGAAATACAATCCCAGGGCTTGAGGCCAAGGCTAAGTCTTGCAGTCCTGTTCTGGATTATTTGCAGATGAAGGAGACTAGAGGAAGACAGATTGAGAAAGTGGCTGTTGCAGTAGTCCAGCTTAGAGACAGTGAGCTTCTGGTGGAGAGTGAGAAAGGGAAGAGTCCCTTTGAGGAGGAGCAGCTGGTAGTGGGACTTCTTGGTGATGTCCGAGATGTTAGGAGAGAAAGAGAGTGTGGCGTTGAAGATGACACCAAGGTTTTTTGACTCGCAGGAAGGCAAAGGAAGAGGGCCCAAGGTGGTCTGCTATAGTGAGAGAGGAAACACAGTGGCAAGGGTCCCAATGAGAAGGATCTCTGTCTTACTGGCATTAAGGCAGAGATTGTTGGAGGCGCACCAATCCTGAATCGTGGATAGACAGTCAGGAATGTGCAAGAGAGGAGAGGAGGATGAGGGGAGCCTGAAGGAAAGCTGAGTCATCCGCACAACACTGAAAGTTAGAGGATAAGGTAGAGATCAGGGAGGCCAAAGTGGCCAAGTAGAGGTTGAAAAACCAGTGTGAGAGGATAGAGCCCTGGGGAATGCCACAGGTAGAGAGAGGTGGCGGAGAGAATGGGACCACGATCGACCTGGGAGCGGAGTGGCGGTCCAAGTGGAAGTAGGTCAGTCACTCTAGGGTCTGATCTGTGATGCCCAGGTTCTCACAGAGTCGATTGATCAGGATGGCGATGTTGACCCTGTCGAAAGCAGAGGAAAGATGAAGGATGAGAATAGAAGGAATGCTGGAATCAAGGTTAGAGAGCAGCACAGGTGTTAAGGAGAGCAGTTTCCATGCCTCTGGCAGCTCTGAAGCCAGACTGATGGTCATGGAGACAACCAACAGATTCAGTGTGGAGAGTAAGCTGGGAGATGGCAAGCTTTTCCAAGAGTTTGCTCAGGAAAGGTGGAGATTGAGCGATAGTTTTCCAGCAGGTAGGATTAGCAGACTGATTCTTGAGGAGTGGGTGCACAAGGGACTGCTGAAAGGGAGAGGGGAACATTGCAGTGGCGAAAGAGTGATTACAGAAATCGGCCAAGGCTGGAGCGAGGGTGTCAATATGGGCTTTTATGGTTCTGGAGGAGCAGCTGAGCACCTGTTTGGACGACACTTTCATAGATCGGACTTGTCTAGAAACCTTGTCAGGTGTTGTCAGAGAGAAAGAGGAAAAAGGAGGAGGAGAGAAGAGATGGCCAAAATGGGCCGAGAGAGGAAGAGGACATAGAGGACAGGATGTCCTGAGATTTAGCAGAGAAATGAGAGGCCAGAGCTGTACAGAGGGCATGGGAGGGAACAGAAGAGGTATAGACCACAACAGGATTGACCAGTTCCTTGCAGATTTTAAAGAGTTTGGCTGTGTTGATCGAGGCCATGGAGACACATGCTTTATTGTGTGCTCTCTTCTTGATGAGTGTTATTGCTTTGACTGGCATTTTGCTGAAAACAGTCTAGGTATGTCTAAATGTGGCCTGGCATTCTGTACTATAATGTTATTACGTGTTTACACTGGTCTACATTGTGCAGCCAGTTGGAAGCATTAATGTTCCTGTGCACTGTTGGTGACTTGCATGTATTGGATTGTGTTACCCTACAAAACAATTGCAAACACTCTGGCTTTATAGCCAATTTATCTCAGAAAGTGTGCTGTATATTGCATTAAAACACATATTTATATCTTTTTCCTAGTGCAGTGTGCGGCATACCCCTTCAGCAGCACGTTCATGCGTATTGTGCAAGCGTGACAGTCTAGGCCGGCCCAGAGTGTGGCGCAACCCGTGATTTGTTGCCGAGTTGGGGGGCCCCCTCAGCATGGCTCGCAGGGGGGCCCCCACATTTTGTGTTACGCCACTGGGTCAGGGTTCTCTGAGGTAACGCTGCAGTAGGAGAAGAAGAAGGATGTACAGAAGGAGAGTCAGGGGGAAGAGCGGCAATGTTACTAGGAGCCGTATTAATAGCTGCCGGTAGGCACTGAGTCTCGTATGGGGGACGTTTGATCCAGCTACATAATTGTAATCTATGTGATCCTGTTTTGTAGCTGTGTCCACCTCCCGGAGGGACGTTACACTAGCTGGTCCTTCCTCTATCAGCCAGCTAGTGGGTGTACCCACGGTCTGTGCCGATCTTCTTTTGCATCTTGCTGCTCTTTTTTGTTGCTTTTTTGACATGTTAGCATTACAGGACAATAATGTTGAATTTAATGCTGGGCGGTTCACTTCCCGATTGTCCGGCAGTTCAGGAGAAATCTT
The DNA here is from genome assembly GCF_040938575.1 of Ambystoma mexicanum. NCBI lineage: Eukaryota > Metazoa > Chordata > Amphibia > Caudata > Ambystomatidae > Ambystoma > Ambystoma mexicanum. The sequence goes on from NC_090936.1 coordinate 387,708,065, forward strand.
CCTTTGTGCCGTTGAAGTTTTCTGATTTGGCTGTCTCCCCTGACATTTAGCTACAGACACCGTGTCCGATGCGCCCTTTATTAAGTCTGCAAGGGACAGAGGTGGAGTCGTGTCCAAGTTCCCTGCCCTCGGCTCCACAATGGCACAATCTTGTGACAGGCCTTTTGCAGCAGGTGATTTTTGGGGGGCGTCCTCCTGCAAGTCAATGATTGGCCTTTCTTTAGGTTGATTTAGGGTTGTTAGGGTTGTTAGGTGTTCACATATGCTTGCAAGTGCACCCCCCTGGAGCTTCAAGTCTTCATGTATAGTGCCACACAGTTTTAATAGTATTTTTACCGCAAAGTTTCAAATGCTATTATTGTGATTTACAGAAATCTCATGGGTACTATACTCCTCCTCAGTAAGTGTGCTTGAAGGTAGCGCGGTGGCATAGAACATGTTTGGGCTGGCGGAAAGTCTAGCTGCCCCCCCTACATTAAGCTGGGGGGTTTCCTTTATATCAGGAACCATGGGAGAACCCTCCGCCACCCCGTAGGGGGCACAGTTCCCAGGGTTATCTCGCTCCTTAATAGTGAAAGGACTTGACAAGTGAGGCTGCATCTGTGTTAGTGCTTTTTCTGCAGCCTCTCCCCCCCCACAATAGGGGACGTGCGGTCTTGTAAGGCATAACATAGCTTTAGTAATGAGTCGTTGTCCAAGTCCAACGGTAAGTAGCTACTTTCAGCCTCAACTAATCGGGATATTGAGTCTGGTAATGGCAAAGAAGTTGCCTGAGCTAAGATTTTGGCGGAAAAAAAGGTATCCAATGGACCTTTCTTTTTACCCAACTCCTCATTCGCTTTCAGACCTTTATCCCCCTCCTTGCCGTCTTTCTGTAGTTCAGCACTGACATTGTTGGACTGTTTAGTAGAACCTCGGTTCTCTCGAAGCTGGATTACTGTAACAGCCTCTATCTTAATCTGCCTGCCTCCACTCTCCGCCCTTTGCAACTCATCCAGAACAGAACTGCGAGACTTGTCCTTGGCCTCAAGCCCAGGGACCGTATCTCTCCAGGACTGAAATCTCTACACTGGCTCCCAGTGGCTGCGAGGATAAAGTTCAAAACCCTCTGCATTGTCCACAAGGCCTTCTGGGGCCTGGGTCCTAAATACCTTCAACTCTCTCTTCCCAAATATCTTCCTTCCCGAGCCCTTCGCTCATCCGCCTCCAACTCCCTCAGGGTCAGCAGCTTCTCGAAGCAACGAGCTGGGGGTAGATCTCTCTCCGCCGCAGGGGCCTCCCTCTGGAACAGCCTTCCTGCCTCCCTGAAACTTGAGGAGAACCATCTCCGGTTCCGGAAGCACCTCAAAACCTTCCTCTTTGCTTCTGCTTTCTCTCTCCCTCTTCCCTGCTGAACAGCTAATAGTCCTCACTGAAACTGCACTGATTCTGCAACTGGACCACTCTTAACGGCCTCGGTCCTGGGCCCAGCCACTCTCCACTTGCACTGATGCCTTGGAACCCCTCTGCACTGCGGGACTGTCTCTTTATCCCTACAGCCCCCCCCTTTCCCAGCACTTGTTCTGCACCTACCTTGCACTTGCCACCAGCTGGCCCTATTTATTTATTACTTTACGCCACTTACCTTGTACTGCACTTCCCCCCTCCCCTTCCCCTTGCACTTTTCCCCCTCCCCCACCCCTGCACTTGCGCGATCTGAATGACACCTGGCCTAGTAGGATCGTTGTCTGTCTCCCCTTGTTCCTCCCCTCCCTGCCTCGTCGCGCCTTGAAACACCTGTGTATAGGCGCGTTACAAATGCCATATCATATCATATCATAACGCAGCCCATAGGGTTTCTTTCCCCTATTGCCCATAGCTTTACCGTGGCTTGCGGCTTTTCCCGGCATTGCCGATAAGAAAGTTAGAAGGGGCGGGGGGCGGGGGGTGGGTGCGGGTGGGAATGAAGAGGAGAGAAGCTGAGTAAAGAAAAGTGCAGGAGTAAGTGCCGCAGCAAATGGCTCCCCCTATACAGCCACAGCTCACTGCCTTAGGTTCCTCTGCTGACTGATCTTTTCAGCTAAGTCTGGAATGTATAACAATAGCACAGGGAAATGAAAATCCAGGCCAGCCCTTTTCCAACGAAATAACGGGCTTCCTGTGCTTAAAGTGGTCAGGGTTCAAGGTTACAGCCCAGTGCGACCCAATGCCTATACTACACCACTGGACCAAGCCACATGCCCCGTGTCTGTCTCCTGTTCCCCCCACCCGCTCATGTCCCGTGTCTTTCTCCTGTTGCCCCCCACCCCCTGCTCATGACCCGCGTCTGTCTCCTGTACACCCCCCACCACCCCGCTCGTGCCCCGTGTCGCACTCCTGTTGCCCCCCACCCCCTGCTCATGCCCCATGTCTGTCTCCTGTACCCCCCACACCCCGCTTATGCCCCGTGTCTCTCTCCTGTTGTCCCCCACTCCCCCGCTCATGCCCCGTGTCTGTCTTCTGTTCCCCCCACCCCCAGCACATGCCCCATGTCTGTCTCCTGTTCCCCCCACCCCCCGCTCATACCCCGTGTCTGTCTCCTGTTGTCCCCACCCATGCCCCGTGTCTGTCTCCTGTACCCCGCACTCCACGCTCATGCCCCGTGTCTCACTCCTGTTGCCCCCCACCCCCCGCTCATGCCCTGTGTCTGTCTCCTGTTGCCCCTCTGCCCCCCGCTCATGCCCCGTGTCTGTCTCCTGTTCTCCCCACCCCCGCTCATGCCCCATATCTGTCTCCTGTTCCCCCATCCCCCGCTCATGCCCGTGTCTGTCTCCTGTTCTCCCCAGCCCCCGCTCATGCCCCGTGTCTGTCTCCTGTTCTCCCCACCCCCCGCTCATTCCCTGTATCTCTCTCCTGTTGGCCCCACCCACCCGCTCATGCCCCGTGTCTGTCACCTGTTGCCCCCACCCCCGTTCATGCCCCGTGTCTCCCTCGTGTTCCCCCCACCCCCGCTCATGCCCCGTGTTTCCCTTGTGTTCCCCCCACCCCCCGCTCATGCCCCTTGTCTCTCTCCTTTCCCCCCACCCCTGCTCATGTCCCATGTGTGCCCTGTACCCCCCGCTCATGCCCCGTGTCTCCCTCGAAGTTCCTCCCCACCCCCCGCTCATACCCCGTGTCTCCCTCATGTTCCTCCCCACCCGCTGCTCATGCCCCGTGTCTCTCTCGTGTTCCCCCCACCACCGCTCATGCCCCGTGTTTCCTTCCTTTTCCCCCCCACCCCCTGCTCATGCCCCGTTTGTACCCTGTTCCCGCTCACCCCCGCTCATGCCCATGTGTCTCCCCTGTTCCCCTCCACCCCCCGCTCATGCCCTGTTGTGTTCTTTATACACCCCGCCTTCCCTTTCCATGGTGGCCATCTTGTCATCAATGACATTTGTGATGTCATCTTTGATGTCCTGGGTGTTAGTCTTAGCACTGCACGGTGGTGGTGCGAGTTATGGTTGCTTAGATTACCATAACTGGCGAATTTCAAGGGTTTTTCGGTTTTACTTGGAACCATAACGTCCCTTTGACAAAGTTTTTTCACTGAGTATATATATGTATATATATATATATATATATATATATATATATATATATATATATATATATAGATATATATATATATATATATATGTACATACCCTTTCCTCAGCAGGCGCCTCCCTCTAGAACAGCCTCCTTGCTACCCTACGTCTTGAGCCTGATATTCTTAAGTTCTATAAACTCCTCAAGAGCCTCCACTTCTGCTCTTTCTTCTCTCTCTCACCCTACACTGTTAACCTAGCTCTCTGTCCTTCCTCCTCTCCTTCCTTTCAATACAGCTTACTGACTGGCTGCCTGGAGCACCTCAGAGTCTCACCGGTCCCAGGCACCCCTGCTAGTCCTTCTGCACTTGCCTCAGGGCCCTTCACCCCACCCGCTCGCTGCACTTGTAATAAATCCTTGACAGTTCTCTCTCCGCACTTCAGCAGTCTCTACCAACTGGGTGAACTTCGTCCCCTGCATCTCCCTTGCCCTGCCCGCACTTGCGCGATCTGCACACAGCCCTACCTGAAGATCGTCCTGTCTGTTCTCCCTTGTCTTCGCCCCTTAATGTGCACTTAAAAAAAATGCAGAATCGCCATTAGGCCTATTTGCTGTATCTAAACTGTTAAATGTATCATATTCAGTTAATTTACCTATGCAGATCGTTTATTGTCTCAGAAATTCAAGGGATGTGAGCGACTGTTGTTGTCCTTGAGCACTCTGAAACACTTGCCTGTGTATAGGTGCTATATAAATAAACATTACCATTACATTACCATTATATTAAAGCGCCTGCTGTAGCAGCCCTGTAGTTATGGTTAAGTTGCTCAACCCATAGGAAGAGCACTCTTTGAGCGGCTTAGAACTTCACCAGCCCTAGACAAAACATTGCAAAACAAGAATATGGCCCTGTCAGATTTATTCTACGAAGTCTGGTGAGGTTTCGTACAGGGGGCAAAGTTATAGGGGGGGTCCAAGAAATGTGTGCTTTTACCCATAGATGCAATGGTAAAAAAATGTGCTCCCACCAACAGCCCAAACTGCTGGATGGATTTTCACCAAATGTGTGCCAGGAGCGGTGGCTTGGTCCCAAAAGTGTGCTTTTGTAAATTTGGTGTAAATCTGTTATATAAATAGTGATATCTGGGTTTGGTCCCCTGACTCACTCACGGCCTTCTGATTGGTCCAGAGGGTGGTGTGATGTCCGCAGACATCAGACGTGCCCTCTGATTGGATGGTGAAAAGCTTCTTGTTCATCATATTTTCTGAAACACCCACCACGTTGTATCCACGGACAGTCGCAGCTGACCGTGGACATTGCGGTGGAGTCTGGATAACACATTTGGGGTTATTTGATGGTGGAACGATGGGCTGGGAAATGTGGGGGAGTGGAAAGAAGATAATATGGGGCTATTTTTATAAGTGGAAAAAGGGCGTGCAGGTGTTGTGGTAGTCCGCGGACACCACAGTAATCCGCTGGTAGCTCTGTGAATGGACGGCTTGGGAAACACATGGAAGTTATTTGGTGGGTGAAAGCGGGCTTGGAAAGGGTAGGGGAGTGGAATAAAGATGATATGAAGCGGTTTGTATTAGTGGAAAAAAGGGTTTGCAGATGTCGCCAAGTCCACGGTCAATTTCGGTGTCCTTGGACATAGTGTGCATTGGAAGGGGGTTCTGGGCGAGTTTGGTTATTTCAATATGTATTGTATGTACTTATTTTATGGGTCCATTATATTGTGGTGATTGTGGCCACTGGCTGCATACACTATAGTAATATGTATATAGTAATTATAAGCACTGTAGGGGGAATATACAGTATTTGTAATATGGTGGCATAAAACAATTGAAGTAACATTGAGGGTAGTGGTTATCAAATTTGTATTTGTTTCTTTGTAAACATAACAAATAGGATTATATTTGGTAGGGTTACTCAGTTGCAGATGATGATGAAGGAGAAATCTCTGGTTCTTTCTCTGTGAAAAAAACACAGTATAATATGTTAAGCAGGATAGTTTAATATATTTAATTGCATACAATTTCACATATTCATGTACTTTTCAACACTTTATACTATGTTTGGTACAATATTAGTGTGTGCTACACTGTTGTTTTATTGACATTAAATAATAATTGGGTCATTGGGAGAAAAACAAATCCATCCAGGATTTTCTTTTTAAATGACCGCATTTATGTAAGTGTAACCTTGACAGTATGCCCCTAATTCATGGATTATTTGCGCCAAACAAAACGGGATTTGTGTGCCATTCTGCCCGCAAATCCCTGTTTAACTAATGGGGATTTGTGGGCAGAATGGCGCACAGATCCCGTTTTTTTGGCACAAATAATCCATGAATCAGGCAGTATGTTTGTTTGAAGTCTCTTGTACTTAAGGGAATGATTAAAGTGCTTAGATACCTATTGGCATATTCTAAGTATATTTGATATTAGAAGAAGTGTTGTAGTAAGAAGAATTGTGATGGTGTATTTGAAGTGTAGTGCAATGAAGGGTATTTTTAAAGTAGTTAGATACCTGTTGGCATAATATAACTATTTTGACTTTTAAAAGTAGTATTGTAGTATTATGGATGTATTTAGAAACCTGTTGGTGTATTCTAACTGTTGATAGTGCTACAGTCCAGTGACAACATTTGGGTTCAAAGAATATTAAGTAGGCATTTGTTAGATTTGCTGGTAGCCTATGTTTTATTGTAACAGAAATGTTGTTACATTCAAGACAACCACTTCTTTTTTTAACATATGCAGTATAGCAGCCTGCAGTGGTTGTGGCACCAGTGTGGTAGATTATGCCTATTGTTGTGAAGGTTTTCGTGCCAAGAGTTACTTGGCTGTGTGTGAAGCTAGTAAGCTTACAGTTGTTTTTGGTACCACCTGCATTTCACCTTAAAAGCATTAGTATGAGATATTGACTATGTGAGTTTATTTGTATGGAGGAACTATTGTCTGAAATGCAAAAAGTACATAATATGCCATGATTTGCATTTTGCAGAAGCCGATGAAATGGAACGGATTCACAAATTGGTATGGATACGTATACAAATCGTTCATTAGGGATGTTCTCTTGTAAAACATGGTTGCAGACATTGCATGCATGTTTCCATGTAATTTTTGATGCAGATGGCTATGATTAACAGGAGATATGTACTCTTAGAGTTTAAGTGTACATCTGAAGTTTTGAAGTGAGATGACAGGGCTATGTGTAGAGTTATTTGGATGTGATTGGTGGATGGATGTGTCACTCTTTGAAAGCAGCTAATGAGGGAGTGTTGAGAACATGTAAGTGGGAAGGGTAGAAGGGCTGCCCCTGTGTTACGGGATCTGCGGACACTGCGGTAGACAGCAGATGGCATGTGAAACATCGGGGGCTTGCAAGGATGCCTAGCATGAAAAAGGGACTGGGGGATTAGCCAATTAGGTGTTCTGATTGTGATTTACAGCAAGATACGGTAGTAGGTGTTTTGATTGTTGTGTGTAGTGAAGACGGCAATGGCTATGGCTTTGAGGAAGCAGGTGTGTGGATTTTGGAAGATTCTTCAATTCAGTCATTGAAGGTGTATGCTGAAATTCATGGCATCTTTGGAAGTATTGAATTGGCAGAAGTGGAGGTTTTGTGGCATGCAGTTTGTAGATTAAACTGGGAAAGCTTATTCTCATACTGGCAAGGTATGGCTCACTTTAAATATCCAGACACTGCGATTGTGCATTGTGGAGGGTGCAGTTTGGAGTATGTGACTCGATTGTATTTGCATAATAATATAATACATTTATTGTGAATTAGTTCAATTTGAACTTTACACAAACCATAAAAAAATACATATAATAATTTAATGCAAATATACATACTGTAACGCTCACCTGACTCCCACGGAGGCGTTGGTCTAGTCTGGGTTGCTCTGGCCTCTTCGAGCGTGATGCGCAGAACTCGGAACACCGACTGAACAGGACCCTTAAATCTTGCTTGTCTGGCCCGTAGGAATATCCTTCTGCAGATGAGAAAGGGGATTAACAGTCTGCAGAATAGTGTGCTTGCTCCCCCCTTCCCCCCTTTGTTCTTCTCTAACTTCCTCCGAAATCCCCGGTTGAAGCTCACCTTATGGTTTGAAAGGATGAACTCTCCATCCTGCTTCTGGTGCAGGGGCGCGTGTTTGTCCAGTTACTTCACTGGTTTTCAGAATGGCGCTGGCAAAATCCACTTGACTTTTCTGAGCGGAATGCCGTAAGTATGAAGATTACAAAAGTTCAAGTGTTGAGCCTCCTTTTCTGTTGCCTTCCTAACCTGTGATCTGTCCTTTATTTCAGGTGCAGAATGAAGGCGATGCGTTGAGGGATTGACTTGCCGATGGTAAACTCAGGTGAGTTAGCGATGGGGGCGATCCCTCTTAATGTCTTTATATTCCTCCAGTAATGTCTTTTGTCCTTTCCCCATAGGGGCCGGGGTGCGGTACCTGCCAACGTAGCGGCGCCGACCCGAAATGAGGAATGATCCACCAACAGAAGACCGGTAAGTGTTATGGCGGAAAATTAGGCTTTCCTCATATGTTCCTTCTGCTCACCTTTTGTCTCTTCTTCTCTCCCCTCGGCGCAGAGATGTGGCGACCGGTGCAGACAGTCGCGGTGGAGCCAGAAGAACTCCCGAGTACAGGTGAGTGAAGCACGGCGCTGCAGCGAGCAACGCGGTGCTTTTAAATTAAAGTCTTTTCTCAGGAACGCTGGCGTGAAGGTTCCGGATGCAGGTAAGAAGTTTGATAAAATTCTTGTTTTTCACCTTTCTCTTCTCTTCTTGCCTGACAGGTTTTCCAGGATCGAGGTGGGCGTGGCTGGAGACCAGATGCAGGAGCAGACACGGTGAGCGTTCAGCTGCTTGGATGCAGAACAACGCGAAGCGTGAGCTACTGTCTGGGCGTGGCTTCAATAGCCCCCAAAGTAGTTCCAGGTAAGTATCCTTCCCTGGCCACGCCCGAGTGGAAAAATAGTCCCAATGAAAAAATAGTCCCTTTCAGGTCTCAGGGAGGCCTGAATCTTGCAGCATGGTCTGCATCAGGTAAGTGCACAAAACACCTTCCTTTATGAGCCTGGCACCTATGGCGCCAGGACTGATGTCCAACATGAGCCTTGCGCCAAGGGCGCCAGGACAGAGTCCAAAGAGCCCCTATAAGGGGCCGCTGGGCTTTTACCCGGGGGCATGATGCCTGCTCCCGGGGGTGCTGGGCCTGGCCTGGTGCTCCGGGGGTAGGCATCATGACAGCACTCCCCCCCAAGGCCCCTCCCAAGGTTGTTCCCTCTGGAGGTTTCGGTTTGTTTGGGAAATTCTGATGGAACCTTTTTACCAGCCGAGGTGCATGTACGTGGTCGCTGGGTTCCCAAGACCTTTCCTGAGGCTTGTACCCTTTCCAATCAATTAGATAGAAAAGTTTTGATTTTGAGATCTTAGAATCCAAAATGTTCTTCACCTCGAATTCAGGCTCCCCATCTATCTGGATTGGTTCTGGTGGCTTTATTAATCTGGTTCCTGGTTGCACTGGTTTCAAAAGTGACACATGAAAAACGGGGTGAATCCGCATGTTAGCTGGTAGATCGAGCTTGACTGCCACTGGGTTAATTATAGCTTTGATCGAGTAAGGGCCCAAATACCTTGGATTAAAAGTTCGAGGTCCCTTGAGCAATAAGTGTTTGGTAGCCAACCATACTTGATCCCCTATTTGGTATGGAGGCGCCTAACTCCGATGCAGATCCACATTCTTTTTGTATTTCCCTTTCGCTTGTTGCAAATGTGCAGTTGCATCCTTGAAGGCTTGAGTTATCGTGGAATGCAAATGGTCCACTGCGGGCATTTCAAGGCTCAGAGGTGAGTCCAGGTCTGAAGTATGAGGTTGATGTCCATATAGGGTATAAAAGGGGCTTTGTCCAGTTCCAGAGTGTACCGAGTTACTGTATGCATATTCGGCCACCCATAAAATATCCTTCCAATTACCCTCCGATTGGTGCAACATACATCGTAGGTATTGTTCAAGGGTCTGATTCGTTCTCTCCGTCTGACCATCGGTCTGTGGGTGGTGGCTGGTTGAGAGTCTTACGTCGATTTGTGCCAGTTGACAACACTTCCTCCAAAAATGAGAAATAAACTGGCTTCCCCGGTCGGAGACTAGTATGGACGGGAATCCATGCAAACGGATGATATTTTCGAGGAATTCCTTGGCTAGGGCAGAAGCTGAAGGTAATCCTTTCAACGGAATAAAATGGGCCATCTTGGAAAATAAATCCACCACAACCAGAATAGTATTGTATCCATTACAAGGGGGCAGGTTCGTGATAAAATCTAGTGACAAGGTGTGCCAAAGTGCTGGTGGAATGTCTAAAGGCTGAAGAAGACCGGCGGGTTTTGTCTTTTGGCCTTTGTTTTGGGCGCAAACTCCACAGGACATCACGAAATATTTAATATCCTTTCGCCAGGAAGGCCACCAGAATTGTCGTTTAATTTTTTCCTCAGTTTTGGCAATGCCAGGATGTCCTTCCATCAGGGTATCATGAGGACGGGAAATAACCAGTTCTTGCAATTCCTTTTCTGGCAGAAATAAGCGTCCTTGGAAGTAAGGTAGGCCATCGTTGACTGAAAAGTAAGACCCCCTTTTGATCCAATCCTGCAAGGCTGTAGAGTCCAGGAGTTGTTTTACCCGTGCTTGAATGACTTCAAGGGTTTCAAGGATTTGTAAAGAGGTTAAAAAAAATGGCCACACCCATGACTCACTCCGAGTACTGGAGATAGGGTCTTCCTCATCCTCCACTTCCTCTTGATCCTCATCTGCTCTATCTTCACACCTGTTCCCCTGTCCAGGCCCTCAAGGGTGTTGAGGTGGTGGTGGTGGTTGGGAAGCAGAGATGGCCATAGCAGATGCCATTGCAGCAGGTTTTCATAAATCTGCAGAGCAGGTGTTTCCCAAATGCTCTCTCCTAGACAGCCAGATGAGGAAAACAAATGGGTGGGTCCATCTAGAGGAGCTGTCAATGGACTGTGTGACTGTCCATGAACTATCAAGTTAAAAATGGGCCTTGAAAAGTTTGAAAAAGTTGCCAGATCAATGAAGAATGGGTCTGGGAGTGGTGGAAGGGTAAAGTTTCTGCTTGAAGCACACTTGATTTTCTGAAAATGCTCTTTTAAACTTTTAAAACTGTCTGCGGATGTGGACACAGTTTGCTGGCAGGCCATAATGCCGCACGAGTGCTGTCATATGATGATGTCCGCAGGCATGACAGATGTCCACGGACACCCATCAGGGGGAAATCACAGGGCGCATGCACGTGGGTGCCCGTAGAACAGGCGTGGTCTCCATGGACTAATTAAAAGAGCATCATGCAAATACCGACATGCCCGGACATCGCACTTATCTGGTGGCACTTCCATTTTTTTATGCAGACACTCCGGATAGTCCCAGTGTGTCCGTGGACTCATAATTGCCATTTTTAAAAAGAAAAAAGGACAGCACTATAAACACAGATATTTATAGTATAAAAGATATATATTTTTTAGGAAAGAGATGGGGTATCAGAATGGGAAACATAAATGGGAGAATTAGGAATTTCTGTACAATAATGATCAGCGGAGGAAGGGAGTGAGGTTTCAGCAAAGCATCTTTCATATGCATTTTGGGAATGTGACGGGGTGATTGCTGGGCACAAGGGGGCAGGTGCAGGAAGGACAGTGATATTGAACCTTTTTAATCACATTATTGTTGACGTAATTTAAATGATCTTTAAAGTCATTGCTAATTGGATCACATTTTTCAGACATCATGCTCTCATTATGTACAATTGGGGATGAGGCTTCTCTTTGCGATTTTTCAGATTGTGCATAACTAAATTTAGGTGTTGCTACTTCATGAAAACTGTACTGTAAAAAAATAAGGAATTATTTTTTTCAGTGAGGTATCTACAAACTACATTATATATTTATATTAAAAGATGTATTGTACACCATTAGAGATATTAGTGTCACTTATTTCTTCTTTTGGGAAGTTCTGCTCTAACCACTCCAGTGTGTTTGCCATTTCTGTGAGAAAGAAAATTGTGCATCTTTCTTGTAAGAAATGTTTATATAATGAATGGTAATAATAGAGAAATAAATACAGTGCAATTACTATTTAGTGAGACCTTGTTTTCCAACAAGCATCTAGTGTGTGTGTGAATGTGTTAGCAGAGTTCTTCTGAGGTGACAATATGAGGTGTACAGATACAGTTTCTGATGGGTGCATTCCATTATGTTGTGTGCTAAATGAAAAAAGAAAAAAAATATGTGTACCTTTTGAAGTAATCATTTGTAGAAAAAGCTATATTTGCATGTAGTAAATGTAAGTAATATTGTTTTATGTATATCTGTTTGTTGGCTGATGGGTACACCATTTTTTGTTCTCCCTTGTGCTTCTGGGCTGTAATGAATGTTACCCGATGTCTGCAGACTACCACACTGTCAGAGGACTCTGCAGCTGCTACATTGGGGATGAGTATAATATAAGGAACTTGTCGCAGATTAAGGATGAACTGGTGAAATAACTTTGTTAAAGGGATGTTATGGTTAAGTTGCACTAATAAAAACTTATTAAATTCACTGTAAAAAAAACATTGTGAATTTATGTCATCAATGACATTTGTGATGTCACCTTTCAAGTCCTGGTGTTAGTGTTAGCAGTGCATGAAGACGGCGCGAGTTATGGTGTTTTAGCTTACCATAACTTCCGAATTTCAAGGGTTTTTACTTGTAACCATGATGTCCCTTTAACAAAGTTTTTTCAATGAATTTGATAGGTTTTTATTAGTGCAAATTAGCAACTTAACCATAATGTCCTTTTAACGAAGCTTTTTCAGTGAATATATATATATATATATATATATATATATATATATATTTATATATATATATATATATATTATCCTTCTGATTTGTGGCTCTTTGTTTTTTATTTATTTTGTGGATTTTTACACAATGTATGCTGATACTCAGTACTGGTGCTGCTTTCCGTACAACTACAATTATGTTTAATTGTGTTCAAGTTTTTGAAGGTACTTTACCACTTTGGTAGCTATGTAAGAATTACTCACATTTACCATGTGGAACGAAACATGTCCTGCTGCAAAATGACTTGCAGTTGAAGAGCAGTTTTGGAATGAATGTTTCTTCTTGTAGTTTGAGGCTCTGTGCATTTCTTTACCATTTATATAGGGTAGTGTTATCTCATCCCGGGTTCCCTTTCTTGGGGTAGAAGGAGGCATGTTTCAGAGACCATCCGGCCATGGTCACAAGAGGTATCTGGAAGCAGGCAGCAGCTGGGCAAGTGACCAGCCTCCAACATAGCTCTCCATCTCTTCAGTCTCTGGAGAGAGCAAAGTAAAATGTTTTACAATGATCCCATTTATGTCAATGAGGCAATTATTCTTTTTTTTGGGAAAGTAACATTAATGTAGAATGGCATTATCCAAATGAGGGGAAGTTGAGAGCAACACATATTTGTTGGGAGAATTTGGTCTAAGTCTTTTCCCGCTTCTTACCATTCTATTTCCATTTTCTGATCCGTCTATTATTCCTATCCACCCTCTCTCTCTCTCTCTCGCTCTCTCTCCCCGGCTCAACGTTGCATTGCCTCTTACTCTTCTCAATTTCCTCTTTTCCTTTCACTCTCTCCATCGCCTTCTGACACATTCTCACACTCCATGTCCTGTCTCTTCCTCTTCACCCTTTGTTCTCCTGTTTCCCTCTTTTCTCCTTCTGTAATGATTTCTGTGTCTCATCTCTAAGGCCTTTTGGGGACTGGTCACTGCTTTCTAAAACAATAGAAACTAATATATAACTTTATGGAGTGGTTATACACGTTCCACCGGTTCACTATAACACCTCCCGAGAGTTCTATATGCCTTGCCCTCTGCTTCAAAAATCAATGCCTGAACCAATGACTGCCGAGAGAAGGTGAGGGTCTATGAGCTCCTAAAATTCACCAAAAACCACCATTCAACCATCTAGGTTCTTCAATAGATGCACCAGCAACCACATGTCCTCCACTATAAGATTCACAGGATCCTCTCTCCTTCTTCCAATGACAACATTGAGAGAATGACAATCAACCCATTACTCTGGCTGATCTCACTGTAGGTCCTCTGGGGCTCATAGGTTCACTGAACATTTAACTTAATACAAAACAAATCCCAAAACACATAGTGAAAATATCAACCCAACGTTCAAACCTAAATGGAACAACTTCAGAACTTTGCCTGCAAATCATACTTAGCCAAACCTTCCAAAAAAGCAGGGAGTCCCAAACAACTGAACCGGAGGGTTCCCGATGGCACCCGAATCCCCTTTCGAGATCCAAGGATTGGTTATTAATCCTGCCAGAATGCCTTCTAGAGGTTTGAAAGTTCCTGATCTTTTCAGAATTACACACAGCGATGATGTCAGTGTGATTGACTTGGGAAATTGCGCAAACATATCCAGACATGCGGATTGGCGTGTGGGTACTCATGGCTAACCCATTGTCCCTCTCAGAGATTCGCTTGTGCTCCCAGCATTGACTTTACTTAAACCTATGTAGTCCCTACAGAAACGCTGATGATGCCTGCACTACTTCCGGACGGTTGAGGTGAACCTGTTGAATCAAAACTTTCCAACTATAGTTCTTGGAGTATTACAGGATGAGGACTTCTCACACTACCCCATAATATGTTTAACAACTCGGTAAAAATCGGTACATGCAGTTGTTCAAAGTTTTTGACATGTTGGCCAGAAGTTCGTTTTCTTTTCCAAGACATTGCATGAGTTCTCTTTTATACATCAGACCATAAGGTAAGGAAGATTGTCTGGGCAGTGGCAATGCAGATGGCGCTGCTGACAAAATGCTTTAGCCATGCCACACTCCAGACTGCTTTTAAATGTGACATTCTACATTTTGTGCAATACAACTATTTTATGTTTCCAAATGAATTGGTGCAAATAGTCATTGCACTCCAGACATTTCAGGTGGTGTCAATTTAAAAAGAAAAAGGCGAATTACAGAAACTGAACTAGGTGCTGTAAATAAGCTTTTCTGTGTTAAATTGCATGTATTTCTCATTTTGCTCAATGTGTGTTAAATTACATTTGAGAACACTGCATATCGGGAATCATTCTGAGTAGGGCACCATGGTAAAAAAGTGGGCATCACACAATTGTCTCCACTTCTATCACACCGCCGTACTACGAGTTTGGGTGCAATGTGGAGGAGAAACATCCAGCACATGGTTGGAGGTATTTCCTCCCCATTATCACCAACAACTGGAGGAACTACAACAGCAGAATTACGACTCACGTTAATTCCTCCAAAATCCTATTGCAGTCCTACGGACACCAAACATGGGGATTAAAACAGGCACTCTGCCAATCATCATCGGGTGGATTTTGCCTGATTCCAAGTGGCAGTAACAATAAACAAGTTCGGCGGTAATTTAACCTGAAAAAAGTGATATGAAAGAGTTTTTGACAAGGTAAGACCAACACAAAACCCAGGAAATGGCATTGTGCGTTCAAGCAGGACTCTGCATACACAGATGAATGCCAAACTTAAAATTGCTGAGATAAAAATGAGTAGATTTTTAACACACTTTACACGTGGAATCTGGAATTTCTCCTCAACGCGTTAAAAGGACCTTTGTGTGGTAAACTGCATCAGAAGACATGTTCCACTTCTTGTGCCTCTTTTTGCATTTTTTCCTAAAGGTGTAGTCTATCGACATCACATGTGCAGAGCAATTTTTTCACCAACATAGTTCCAACTGGTTACCGTGCCCAGAGACGGCACCGATTTTCCTGGTGTCTTTGGTTTTATTTTTATTCAGTTAAAGTGCTATACTCGGATTTGTGACATTAACTTTCTATGTTATTTCAAACCATGTTTTTCCTCTTTTCCTCTGTGTACTTTTAAGGCTGGCTGGTGGCTGCTGGTGCCGGCCAAGGTTGGCCGTGAAAGCCTCCAATACCTGGAAAGGGTCCCCCGAGAAGGACTTCATTCTTGTTTTTCAACACTAGCAGGTTTCACACTTGCTGTGGAGTCCGAAGTCTTTCCAGCAGACCTGCAGCCGAGTACAGCACTCCAACTCGGGCCAAGGAATTAGCAGGTTGCAGGAGTGAGTGCAATAAAGCAGATGCTTGGGTCAGCACAGTAGCCCCATTATGGCTTCCATGAAGGACCACCGGCGCAGTGTTTCAGCTGGATTTATGGCCAGCTCTCCTGCCCTTCTAGCTCCTAGGTGCCCAGCTGACACAGTCAAATCATGATCGTTTAGTCAAACATTGTAATTCCCGACCCTTACTAACCAAAATACCACTACAAACTTCCAAAATCAATCATCTGGGTTTCTCACAGGTACGTAATTTCACTAAAATGCCAATGGTAGCGGAAGTGACATCGCACAACCCTTGACCTCTGATGACATCACAGGAAGTGATGTGATTCGACCCCACCCCGAAGTGAAATTGCGGAAAGCCGTGGAAGTCGACCTTTCACCCCTTGACAAAACAGGGCGTGGCATCACATAGCATTGTTCCTAAGTACACTACGAGAAATATGGTTACAATATCACTATAATGTGATGTACATTTAATACAAGAGTGGATCGCAATATGTATCGTTAGGATCAGTGTGTATAGGCCTGTATTACCAAATTACTGTGAATACAAGCAGACGTCCATGGCCAAATGATAATGATGTGTTACTATCTAGCACTTCTGCTTAAGCGCTTTATTTAGAAAGAATATACACCCAATATCACCCAACCTGTGTTGGTACTCATTTATCGACCTCAGAAGGATGAAAGGCTGAGTTGAGGTGTTTGAGAACAGACTAAATCAGCCACTCACCCCATGAAGTGTGCCTGAAATAAACCTTTAATGAGTCTAGCAATTATTGTATGGAATTCCAGAAAGGCACATTATTTGTTATTCCTATTATTTATTATTTAGGGTCAGTGCTTAAAGTGTTAGACTTGTGGCACGCCTGTTCTTATTTTTCTCTTTTTTTTTAAGAGGCCCGAACAAGAAAGCCAGCCACTCCAGAAGTAAAGAGCCACGTGGTGCTGGCCACAGCCCAGGAGCTTGCATAAAAAAAGACATTTAAAAATGTTTTTTTAGAGGTAGTAAGGAAGAACACAGGGGTAGCAAGGGAGACCTCGGAGGTCACAGTTGCGACCTCTGGCGACCCCTAAATGACGTCCCTGCTTTCTCACAATTATTTGCAGATAATCGTGATTGTCAACAGGCTCCAAAAACCCTCCTGCTGAGGCATCAAGGTTATGAGTTGTATCCGATAAGTTGGAGGCAGAGAAGAAACGATGGGACACATCAGATCTATGCGTGACCAAACTCCTATGGCTTTTACTTGCCAATCCATTAATCTTTCATTTCTTTAAAGTATTGGGTTGAATAGCCCCAAGCAATAGTGAAGGGCTTTCCAAAGGGCATTTATAATAGCAGGAGCAGCTCCAGCATGAGGTGCTGCACAGTGAAAACGGAGGTGTCTGGTTCAAACGATCTAAGCTTGAAATGCTGTAAGGAGAACTTGTGCTGGAATTCTTTTGTATTTAATATTTTATTCAAGCCATATTAACAAGTGCAATTAAAATTCATTCAAGGATCTACACATGTTTTGTGCGTATACACGTCATTAGGGCAGGATAGAGGAGAGTGGCCCTCAGCGACACAACTTTAAGCCTGCTATGCTTAAACGCGACAACACTGTCTGTCCTATTCTGATGACGGAACACTTTCTGTCCTGTTCTGATGACGTGCGTATGCATGAAACAGATATCGCCACTGGGGTGGATTTAAATTGCATTTGTTAATTTGGATTGAAATCTAAAAGAATGACAGTGCAACTGTTCGTATAGCCTTTCAAGTTTACAATTTCACCATGTACCATAGGGAGATACGATTCTAAGGAAACTGTAGGTCATACATATTATTAGCACCCTGTGGGTGAGAGCCGGCCAATCAGGAGGCTAAAAACAGAGGATGATACACCCGTTCTAGCCTGTGTTTTAAGCCGCCTGATCACCGGTTCCTCAGCCTGCCATCTTCCCCCACCGCCGGAGCCGCATTCATTTTGCCCCCCACGTTTGTATCCCCACTTACGTGTTTGCTGCTTTGGTGGCAACCACCGCTGCAGCTCCTACAGCTTCTCTCCTTGCTTCATTTGGACACCATTGAAAGGGAAGAGGGGCTGCAACCATGCGGGCCTTCTTTGCATAGTATTTTCATTCAATGAACGGCACGCCGCACACATCCCGCATTAGTAACCCGTTCCATGGATCTCCCGCCGGATCGGGTGTGAATGCTTAATTATTAATCATTTAGGCAGCGTTCAGTCTTTTTCCTGCACCTTTGTTCGTGCATTGTGGTCCAAATGAGAACTTATTAAAGAAACCTTGATGGGCTGGGAGTGAAAATTGGAAGTGGGCTATACCTCAAAATGAGAGACCAGGAGCTGTTATCATGAAGTGATTTGCACAGAATCACAGTTAATTCCTCAAAATGTAAAAGCTTGAAATAAAACCAATGTTTCGAGCTTCGTCGGTCATTGACTTATCCAAAGATGACATTTTCCAAAAAATAATCACTCACGGACTGTGCTATTGTAGCCTCCTAATGTGTGAGGTTTACCCACTAGGGTTTCGACTTTAGGCACTGTCCTGTCCAATCTTTTATAATCCTATACATGTGAACATCTGTGACTTTTTTTAAACAAATATATATAGGTAAAATACCCCCAACATACATTACAAGTCACTGAGGAGTTCTGTTACCAAATAGAGGATCAAGGCAGAAGGCTGAGCTCCTTCTTTCCATTCTTTATGTGTATCACCGTTCTTCTAAGTATTAGAATATCCCCGACCATGAAAGCAAAGAACTTTTACTTGGCCGCTGTCCTGCCACGTAAACTCTGCTTTGAATGTCAAAAGCCTGAAAGACCACTCTCGAAGTGCAAATGAGCCCTGACCTGAAGCATGCAAACAAGCCAACCGGAAAACCTGCAAAAGTGGCATAGAAGAACAAGGTGCTCCACATTGAACAAAGTAAGTACTGTAATGTCCACCTCATAGTCAATTTTCCACCCAATAAGCTCACTCCCTCTCACCTTTACCATTACTGTTCAGTACAGTATGGTATGTTACAGTATAGTGTATAGCGCACCATACACAACACTGACAATGCCAATCACTGCCAATGCCTCTCACAGACTCTCTACCACTGGGCGAGGTATGGCTCCTCTCACTACCCTCAATATATGACCTGCAGTATATTGTTTACACACTAGACAATTAGTCATGAATTCAGCCATGTGTTCCACCAAGTTAGGACAGAACCATGTTTCTCCAATACGAGCAGCAAGCACCTCCTTCCCTGTATGGTATGTACAGTGTAATTGTGTCAGTGGAGTGTGCAATAATGAGAATGGCATTACCACCTTCCCTGTATTGTTTTGCCACCATAGGGCGTCTGTCGGAGACACTGTACATCTCCTCCTTATCCACAGCTCTTTTTCTTCCCTGGGTGCAGCTCCCAGCAGCTCCATAATCTGTGTCACTGGTAATGTGTTGTACCCTTCTTTTAGTATCATAGTTCTTGCATAATCGTGCATGCGGGATGAAGCCTCCATTTCTGAAATGTCCCCAAAATAGGCAGTGTGTTTTGCTTCCGCGTCTGCTGCTTTGTTACCCCTGGAGATGGGTTCCTCCCCTTTCCTGTGTGCTTGGCACTTCACTATTGCTATTCACTCGGGGAGATCTATGGCCTCTATCAATATGCCCAATAGGAGTGCGTGCTGCACCGGTGACCCATCAGCATGCCTGAAGCCCTTCCTCATCCAACGTGACAGCCCAGAATGCACTGTGGATATCGCGTAGGCTGAATCCGAATAAATCGTCACTTCCTTCTCTTTGCTGCGCTCTAATGCCAATATGAAGGCCGCTAATTCTGCTGCTTGTGCTGAGTAATGTGACGGCAGGTGCACGCTTGTCACTACCTCGCTTGTCCCATCCTCTCTCAACCTCACAACTGTTGTGCTAGTATTCCTTTCCCCAGCTGTTTGGTCAATGTTTGACGACCCAATGGTTGATGACCCATCAATGTAAAGTACATTTCCCCCCTAAAGTGTATCCTCCTGTACCTTGCCAGTGTCTCTGAATTGTTATTGTTATTGTTAAATATTTCACAAAATATTCTTCTATGTTTGCTGTGCAGTTGTGTGAAAAGTTGCCCTTCCGTAAAACGTCAGCGATAAAGGTTGCTGGGTTGACAAATCTGCATCTCACTACCTTTAGAGCCGGGTTTCATAGTAACACATCACACCCCGAAGCTGTCTGTGTTGTCAGTGTGCTCTTTGGTCTTTCCATTATTGCAAAGAGAACATGCTTCATATAGAGAGTGGTGCTGCATCCCATGGTAATACTCGCTGATTTGTCCACTTCAAAAGTAGCTGCAGCCAATGACTGTCTGCATGGATAGTGTGCTCCCATGACTGAGTCTAATTTCCCACTATAATAGTCTAGAGGCTTTTGCCCCATGCTTGCCTTCTGTGTCAGTACTGTGGTCATAACAAGTCCATCAGTGTGTGAGAATATTAAAAATTCCTTTTGATAATCTGGGATCCCGAACACTGGAGCTGTGCATATTGTTTCCTTCAGCTCGTCAAATGTCTAGGTCATTTTTGTTGTCCATTGTAATGTCTTCTTGCCTCTGTGCTTCTTTCAGTGCGCTCGCTCAATAAGGGCCTAGTGTAAGTTCTGTAGTTGAATACCCATGCTCTGCAGTAATTACATAGACCTAGGAACTGCTGCATTTGTCTTACAGTTGCAGGGTTTGCTGTCCTGTATATTGCTTCTGCCCTTTCTGGTGTTACTCTTCTGCATTTTGGGATATCATCTGTCCAATGTACACCACTTTGGTCTGGCAATATTGCAGCTTGGCTTTGTTTACCTTGTACCCCTTTTCTTCGAGTACTGTGAACACGTGTACTGAGCCATTTCTACACTGTTCCTCTGTCTTGCTGCAAATTAATATGTCATCTACGTACTGTATAACCGTGCTCTCCATCTGTACATTGCCTGGGTCCATTTGGAGCTCCCTATTGAATATGGAAAGTGATTCACAATACCCTTGAGGAAGTCATGTATGTTTCCACTTCTTATTTCTATATAGAAATGAAGTTAAGTCCTGCAAATCTGGGAGTAGTGGTATAGAGAAGAATGCATTCTTCAAATCTATGACCGTGAAGTAGGCAGCTTCCGTGGAGATGCTACACAAAATTGTCGCCAGATTTGGAACTAAAGCAAATTCTGCTTCTACAATGTGGCTCAGAGGACGCGAGTCCTGTATAAAACACCATGGCACCCCTGTCTCCTTTTTGACAGGGTACACAGACGTGTTGCATGGTGATTCTGATGGCACTAGGATGCCCTGCTTCACTAATGCTGCAGTGGTCTCATGAATGCCCTCGTCTGCCTCTCTCAAAAGTGTAAAAATTTATCCTGGCTTCAGCTTTATTTTCACTGCTTCTATCCCATTCAGAAGCCCCACATCATCGGGACTTTGGTCCATAAGGTGCTGGGGATCTTTGCCAAATCCTCCTCAAGAAAGGTGAGTGGTGCTTTCAGTGCCCTCGCCATTCTCTGTGTTTCCTCTCTGTAATGTGTCCTCACTCAATATGTGATGCTCATTTCGAACACCGTCTTGTGGTCTGATCTGTTGTCTTTCAATAGTTCTTCGTCTGCAACTGTAGTCAACCTGTATCCTTCTGCCACAGCAATCACTGTTTGCCATGGTCGCCCTGTGTCATCTGTCCCATGCACTGCTATCCAGTCATCGCCCACTATCACTGCCTCTAATTCTAGTGGCACTATTGTCCCTTCCTTCTCCTCTAATGGTATCACTGGCCTGAATAAGTACTCGTTTGGAAGGCGCCACATTGTCCCCTAATCCCTGGAGCCATGCTATTATTATTTCAGTTCCATGGTGAAACAGCTCATCATCTACAGGCACCCCCTCTGGACCTTCTGTCGACAAATTACTTGAATGATTTCCCTCATGTTTAAAAGGTGTATCTCTGGTGTGGAACACACTATACTCTGGTCAGTGAATTAAATGATCATGTTAAGTCTGCACATGAAATCTATCCCCAGCATGTTAACAGGTGTCTGTCGAGAATATAGTAGGGGCAAAGCTAAGTTGTGTTCCCCTATAGAAAGTGCAATATCTTCTGTGAAAGGAACCACTTCCATTGCCCCAGAGAACCCTTGAGAATTCATGGCATCGCCTGATTTACTAAATATACTATATTTCTTTTCCCAGATGCAGGATTTAGTCACCCCTGTGTCTACAAGAATGAAAAAAGTTTTGTCACCTATCGTCACCCATATATGTGATTCCTCCGCAGGGTTGGGTGTAATCGATAGGATGGAACACATCAAGTTCATCTGTGGGCTGTCCTATTGAGGGTATAATGAATTCTGTTTCTCAAAAATGTGTTTCCCAATACTACAGTGACCCCCCCTAGTTTCCTACTGGGAGCCGTCGTCATGGTGTCTGTGCATGTCACCGTCCTGTTGTTTGGTTGTGTACTGCACTGCATATGTGGTATTTGCTGTGCCATGTATGCATGTTGTGTGTTACCTTGCATCTGTGGTATCTGTGGTGCTTGCGAATACTGCTGCAAATGTGCTTGCATTTGTGGTGCGTGTGTCACGGGCTGGTGGGTCTGTGTGTATGCGTTCAGTGTCTGTCCTTGGTGTTGTGTCTACTCCTGGGCATAGAACCCATTCTGTACTCCTTCATATGCTGGCTGGTATTGCATTCCCCCATTTTTTTGTGTCCCCCCTGCTTCTGCATACCCTGTAGATTACCCTATCTGATCACACACCTAGCACAGAGGTGGTTCTCTCATTTGCCTCTGATACCCCCCTGAAACCCTTCTGGGCCCTGCTGCATTTGCTGCCCATATCCTCTAAACCCCCTGAAAATCCCCCTTGGTTCTGCTGCATCTGATGCCTGTACCCGCATCCCCTTGGTGGCCCCTCTCTTCCTCGGAATCCATGCTGCGCATCCGCTACCCCATGAACCCACCGCCCAAAGGCATTGGTACGTACTGCGTCTGTGGTGCGCCTTGTCCTCCCCTGCTTGTTAATACTGCCCCTTCCATGGCGTATTTAGATAGCTTATTCTGTAATAACTTTGCCTCCTCCTGCTTTCTTTCCTGGCACTTTTTCCTCATGTTCTAGTGCATTAACCTACAGTAATGCAATATCGTGAGTTTTATTTCTGACCATGGTTCTGTTTCCATCCCCACAAACTTCTTCAGTTGCCTTTGCACCTGTTCTGGTATTCCCCAGGCATAGTATATGATAGTATAAGGCCACTGTTTTATTCCATGGTTCTCCCTTTTCAAGGTGCCAGAGCTCTTGATAGTCTGAATGTAGTGTGAAGAGTCTTTGTCTTCCCCCAATTTGCATGCCATAATCTCACTAATGTCTGACGTGTCTGGGTACTGTGTCCATAGAGCTTGCCATACGGCAGCTCAGCAATTACCAAATGGCACACCATTGTGCGTTGTGTCCTAGGTGGTTACTCCTGGGTACCCCGCCCTTTTCCATACATCATCAGTGGCTTGCCCAAGGATCGCCACCAATAGCCCCTTTACGTCTCCCACTACTAATTTCTGTCCTGCTGTCATCCTTTCAATTTCGTATATCCATTTCCCCACACCCCCAGGGTAGCCTACACCTCAGGTTTTCCTTATCTATATGCTTCCATGGTACTTATTGTGGTCTCCCCCCTCCCTTTTCCAGTAAGAGCAACTGTATAAACCCAATCTCCCATATCCGATCCTCGTGAGATCCTGATCTGCCTAGTCAATCTCTCAGCATCTTTAGTGTCAGTAAATGCCCTTGCCGGTTCTCCCTTCCTTATTCCGGATGTATACTCCATGATGCATCCCTGGACTGTCATGATCTCTTGTCCTTGTCACCCCTAGATCTCGCTGTGTCCCTTTCTATTTCCCATGTCACACTTTTATCTGTGCTTCTTCCCGTCAATTGACACCTCAGTCGCCCTTTTCCCTCGTCCTCAGTTCCCTCAACGTCATCATCTGATACGGTTTCCCCCATGTCACTCTCAATATCATCCACAAAGCTTAGCCTCATTGAGGTAGTGTCTCTGCTTAGCTTCCCCTTAAAAAGTCGATTAAGTTCCTGTTTTCCCCCCTCCCGGAGTAATCCACGTCTGTCCTGTCCTATTGTGTAGCAGTCCTGTCATGTGTGGTGCTGCGCTCTTGCTCCATTTGCCTATCTCATCCCACCTTGTCATATATTGTGCCCATCCTCCACTTTATTCTTATGTCTCTCACTGCACGCTCCTCCTCCCCCTTGCGTTTGTGCTCTCTTGAGAGTCGCTCTATTTCCCACTTTCTCCTTTCCCTTCTTACTAAAACTTGCCTTTCCTTCTCATCTTCCTCCCTTCGCCTCTATAACTCTTCAATCTCACTCCTTCTCCTCATCTCTTACTGCTCCCACTCCTTCCCTTCTTCGCTTTGCTTGTCTCTTCGCACTCTCCCGCACTCTTCCTTTTCTTCCCGCTCTTGCTTTTCTACTTCCTCCATCATCTCTGCCCATTCTCGCACTTCGCTTCTCCCCTTATGAACCACTATTTCTTTACTCACCCCTGCTTGTTCTCCTGTTGTCTTCCCATCTACGTCAGAAGTATCTACCCTACTACTCACTTGTTCGATGCTATGCCCGCTATGCCCTCTATCCCCTCCTTGGTGCTCGTTTGGGTCTCACCGTGTGCTCCTTTCCCACCTGTCTGTCTGACCCCTTTCTGCCCCTCCTCCTTGGTGTATGGTGGATGTTGAAATATTGAATTTTTGTACCACTCTGCTGTTTTTAACTCCCGAATAGGGTATAACTCCTGCACTCCTGCTGCAGTCCCTTCTTTCTCATGCTCTGGAGGATGTGGGGGCGTGGGGGCTGAGGGCACTGCACCCGCTGTCTCCTGCTGGCTCAGCATCCATTGACGCCTCGCTACTTCTCCCTCATCCTCGTGGAACATCTTGCAGAGTTCGAATATCGCAATGGGATTGGTCAACTTCTTCCCCTTATAGGTGCCTTGTATGTATCTCTGTAATGGTTGCTGCACATTTTTGTAGAAACTTCTGCATTGTGGCATGGCTTAGTCAATTTAACTTCTGTGCTTTTCACCATTCCGAGCTATATTTACAAATCTTTTCCTTATATCGCAGTAGGGCCTTACATAGGTGCTGTAAGGGCGTCCCCCCCTGATACATTAATTTATTTTTACTTGACCTCAAGTCGAGGCTTTTGATACTTCAGTTATGATACAAGCACCAAAAAACTTTCAATTCAGTTTTCTTAATTTTACAAATACCAGTTATCTTCAATTCATCCCAAGCCACTCTGGCTCCCAATAAACCTCTCAGGCATGCTCCGTATACCACGCTTCTACCACTCTCTGCCTCGTCAGGCACACGCACTAACCTTGCACATGCGCATTCCGTGCACTGCCACTGAACAACCTTCTGCGTCAATTTTAAATTCTCAACACCAACTTCTGTACCTCCTCATCTGTCCAATTCCTATGCACAGGCCCCAGGGATGACATCACCACTTCACTAAATAAGAGAATGCTAGAGACCACTTACACTGCTCACAATGCTCATTTCTCAATACACAAACATTTTCACAACCCCAACATGAACCCACAGATGTCTTCCTGCCTCCCAACACGGGATACCAATATTTCTCATGTTCAAAAGTGACCTTACACAATTTGCCTAAATGTGAGTCGGTTGACTAACACAAATGGGCTTTATTATAATATGTAATAAGAGTGGTGGGATATTAATGGAGTAGAGTATTGGCTGTACTCCCTGTCCAAACCACACTTAACTTGTCCTTCGCTGCTGGTTGACAGCGAAAGGCTTCTCAGGCGAACACGGGCAAACATGGAGTGGTGCTGTTCAGCCACATGCTGCCATTCGCCTCGGGTATGAAAGTGCAAACTATAAGGATGTAGCACTCAAAATGCAATTATCAATCTCTACACAGTCCACTGGCAATGCTAAACAAGGCAGCCATACTCATAGAGCTAAAGTGTGAGTTAGTGAATCTTTGATGATGAAATTCTACAGTGTGAATTGGAGAATATATCCATGTGCTGCTCAGGGTGACAGTCTCAGACTTTACAACCGATTTGTAGTGCAGTTCTGCTAGCAGTGATATTCCGACTGATTGTGGGGGAGTCTAATCTCACTGCAGAGGATTGTGGTAGGTTGGAAGCAAAATTATAAGCCTGGGAACGGGAAGGGTGTGTGAGTCAGATGGCAGAATGTGAAGGCTGGGTGACCCTCTAGAGGGCTTCAATATGCTTGCTAATCTGCTCAGGACAAGAAATACTTATTCAAAATCCATTCAAAGGCCCTTAATCCTCCTAGCCTCCTTGGATCAGTGTTCTGATGCCATTTAGTGATAATAGTGAGCAATAGTACAACACAATGAATATATAGCAGGCTCTAATTTCAGCACCTGCAAAGAAATTAAAGGAACGTTACCAGGCGCTCAATCACATAAACTAGTAGCCTACTAGCACCCAGCATCCATCGCCCATCAATTTTGATCCCTATAATGGCATACACCAACAGCAATATCAGTAGAAAGAGTGGAGGAGAGTAGAGCACCACTGTCTCAGGGGAAGACCATGAACAATTTGCCACTAGAGCCCTGAGCTTGCATAGCCATCTGGTGGACATTAAAGCCATGTAGAAGGCAACCTTCCAGGAGACCAACCAAAGATCTGACGTTGCCATTGGTTCCAAAAGTTTTGTGTCATAATGTAGAGAGCACCACATTCAGATCCTTTTTTGGGATGCAAGATATAATAGCAGAAGATAGAAAACAAAAGTTGTCAATAAATGGCATCTACCCTGGTTTCAAATGTGAAAAACACTGTTCATTCATGTTGAGGTATACCCGTAGCACTGAGAAGTACGTTCCGCTGGTCTTAACTTGTCGCTGAAGGTGGCTAGATTCAGACAAATTATTAGACATAGTCCAGCAAAGTTACCAGAGGGTTTTGCATTTTTGTAGGTTCCAATGGCAAAGTCTGAACCAACTGCTTTTCCATTGGGCTCTTGTGGAGTCTTTCCTTGCCACATATAGGATCTGCATGTTGTCCTCCAAAAGACCCAGATGTCTTCAATACTTGACTTCAGGTACCGTGCTACCAAGTTCAGCAATAATGGGAAGGAGTGCTGGATATACTGGGATAGCAAATCCAGAAGATATTGGGGAAGATTATGGAACTTCCACAGGGCCCTGTTAATCAGGGGTAAAGGAAGTAAGGTGCATGCAACCATCCCTCTCCCACATGATTTACAGACCATACACCTGAGAGTCGGGTCCTTGGTCTTCTCTGGAGGCTTAGTACTGACAATTTCTGTTGGTGATTGTGGTGAACAAATCTTCCTCTGAAATCCCCTCCCCACCCTGTGGCTTCCTGAGCCCTTCCACCTGCACTCCCCCACCCACAAGTTGAAAACAGGCACAGGACAACCTGCAGGTGCAATTGCCATTCGTTATTTTCTTCCGCTATCCGGACCAACTGATCTGATTCTGTACTGATTGCTCCCGGCAGATGAACTGCTTGAAGCCAAATGCCATGAAGAGTTGCCCATTCCACTATCAGAAAATATCTGCACCCCTGCTTGTTGATATAGAGCATCAAAATAAAGTGGTGTGTTCTCATGCTCACTGACCTGTTCTGTATATTGGGCAGGAAAGGCTACAGTGCTAAAAAAATAGATTTCTGTTCCAGAAAGTTGTTATGTTTCAGATCAGTCGAAGACCCGCAGATGATTCATGGTAGACCTCCCACCCAACAATAAACTAATCTGTGGTGACTACCACCTGCGGAGACTGTGTCCGAAAAGGAACGCTAGGTGTCACATTTTTTGCATTGAACAGTTGGAACAGGTCCTGATGTAACTCTAATGGAATCTGAAATCAATAGGATTGCGGGTCTGAGGCTTGTGACCAGGGCTCACTCAGAATTAGGTTCTGAACATCGAGTCTGGCAGAGGAACTGCCTGGACACATGAAGCCCTGTGGCCCAGGAGCACCTGGAACCAGAAAGCACTTATGCTGCAGGAGCTGAGGAAAATTAAGCATATGTTTGGAATGTCTATGATCCCAATAGGGTTAGGAAATATCCCGGCTAGATGAGTACCCCAGAGGAAGCCTATGAAGATCAAGTCTTGTGAGACCATGATGGAGGTCCTCACCCACTTTATTGAAAGTCCTAGATTGAACAGGAGATCCAGAAGATTCAGAAGTTGTGCTTCTGCCACCTCTGAAATCTACACCCTCACCAGTTAGTCATCCAGGTAAGGGTATATGTGGATACTGTGGAGGTGGAAGACCAAAACCACCAACATTTTTGTGAACACCGCAAGTGCCAAATTTAGTCCAAAGGGAAGCACTTGCTACTGAAAATGGGATTCCCCTACCAACAAAACAAAACTCTGCAATGCAGAGGCCAGATCGGGTTGAGTAGGCACACATCCTTTAGATCCACTGCCCAGATCTGGTCTCCTTAATGAACAGCAGACCAGATCTGCATGAGAGTGAATATCTTGAATATGCAGATGGAAGTCTTCCAGGTCCAACAAAATGAGCAGGCCCGGCTGGTTGGACTTGGGCACCATAAACAGCTTGGAGAGAAAGCTCCAGTCATCTCTAAAATTGCACCTCTTTTATGGCTCTTATTTCGATAAGTTTCGAGATCTTCTGCATCAATAAGGGAGACCCAATCTGCTTGAAGGGAGGACAGGAAGGGGGTGAAGGAGAAAGGGGGAGCTTGAATCCTCTGCTTGCCCCTGCCATCACCCATGGGTCTGAGATAATTGGCCACCAAGTCTCAATCTGTAGGTCACACATGCTTGTGTCAAGGAAAAATCACCACCGACACTTCTAGTGGATTCATGAACAATGTATTAGTAAAAAGCAAACAGGTGGACAAAACAAACCAGGACAGTACAAATCTCTGGCGCAAGTTAGAACCCCCCCTCCATCCGAGCACCGTTCTCTTATACCCAATGCAAAACATGCATTTTAATGGAAGCAGTGGTTCAGACAGGGGAAGGAATCATACTGAAGCAACATTGCAGGCATGGAACACAGCTCCACAATACAAGTCTGCGTTATCAATGTTAGACAATGTCATCAGGGAGGATAGCATAGCGTGATACATTTAGTGAAATTGAATATACTTCTCAAAGATTC
Source organism: Ambystoma mexicanum (assembly GCF_040938575.1). NCBI lineage: Eukaryota > Metazoa > Chordata > Amphibia > Caudata > Ambystomatidae > Ambystoma > Ambystoma mexicanum. The sequence continues at coordinate 387,736,964 of NC_090936.1, forward strand.
ACACATGCTCTGAGACAGGCAAACATGCTTACAATATGACAACTTCCTTCTACTAGCACAGTGCTTTTCCTAAGAAAGTTGGAGAATACATCACGCTTACATATGCCAGAAGGGAAACATGTCAGAAGCTAGGGATTCGAAAGCGAGCATAACTACACACTAAGTGAAGAGCCTTCATTGCAAAAACATACACAGTAAAGCCTGAAGTCTCACCTCGCAAAAGCAAGAAAAAGTGTTTAAACATGGCAGTTTGCAGTATCTTGTCAATATTCTAATGCAATAATGTTCTAGGGGAGTACATACAATGTTACATTCCAAACCTTCCCCCATAGTCCCCTCCCTATGAGACCTTCACTCCAGTCTCATTACATAAATCTCAAGGTGAAAAAACATCACATCCTGGCATGATGTAGCAGATTATTTCTACTGTAGCATGACACTGAAGCACTTGGGCAGTTTGAGAGACTTCAGAACATTGTTGCATACTCGGTAATCAAACCATTGACAGTGCTAGTCATAAGTCGAAGTCTGTCTTGTCTATGTATAAGATCGTACCAAAAGACACACCCAGAGGTCCTACTAGACCTCCAACCCAAGACCCAAAGGTCCAGGAAGCCTCTGGACTTGTGTGAAGGAGGTTTACAGTGTGACAAATGTGGGTGATGATGTCAGTAATATTGCTTGAGTAACCTGGCATGAAAGTACAGCACTCACACGTCACAATTGTACAGTGACCTCCATGCAAGGCCAGAATGATGTCTAGAGCCATACAATTCTGAAGCACCATGATTCAGATGGCTACTTGTTCTCTGGATGGTTACAGGTCATTTGGTCGAAAAAAAAATGGTCAACAGGACAAATGGTCGAATGTTTTTTTTTGTATTTTCACTTTTTTTCTTTTTTTGCGGGGGGGTCCCCCTCCAATCCCCTGTTTTTGCTAAAAAACCCTTTTTTTTCTTAAACGAAAATCTGAAAAATATATATAAAAATAAAAAAAGAAATTCGACCATTTGTCTTTCGACCAAATTGCGTCGACCATTTGTCTGTCGACCAATTGTCTGTCGACCAAATGACTGGACAGCCTCTGGATAATAGAGCAGAGGAAAATGCAGTGGAATTTGCAATATCCTCCACTAACCATGGCTGTATCTTTTTCTCTTAATCCCAAGGGCTGGTATACGATATCCCACCCATACAACAAAGTTTTCCCAGGCAGTACTACTTCAGAGACGGGACTGGGCTGGAATGGTAGGGAGTATGATGCAATGCAGGCAGGTTATACCCCATGTAACAACTCCCTCCCTAATTAATGGATAGTCAGGGATAAGCTTTGTCTCCACAGATGAAATATGTTTTGGAATACGTAGTGTAGGGACTGACAAAATGAAAAATTACGGTCAATGGCAAATGTAACATTATTGATCACTATACTGGAATTGGTGGACAGATAATAATGACATTTGCTAGTTCCCATGAACAGAGGACTTGGGCTGGTTTAACATATGAGACCAACTGCAGAGCAAGCAAGGTAGTGTGTTGCTGGTTTAGTTTCTACTTGGTCTGGGGTGGGAAAATTCACTGGACCAGCAAAGCCCAAGTGGGAATGGGTGTCCCTACAGGGTCCTGGGCCTTGGTACTGGGTAACCAACTTCAGATCCAAACAGACCACCCTCCGCTCCCATTGAAATGGGATGGGAGTGATAGAGAACCTGGAGGATAAGACATGTGGCAACTGGGCACAGACAAAGCAGTCAGTTACTTTGAAAATGCAAGTATGCTGCCAGGAGAGGTGCAAGTAAGTGTTTTCACTGTAAACCCAGGGATGTGCAGCGGGACCATCATTGTCATGACAGGTGGCACGAAAGACAGTCGTGGTGAAGCAATAATATATCAATATTCTAACTATAACAATGATAACTGAAAGATAACCAGACATCGTGTACACTAGGTGCAATCCTCGAATGTCCAAGTCCATGAATCAGGTCATCTTACCAGCACAGAGTTTGTGGCTTGAAGACAAAGTTTGATTTAGTTCATCAAGGAAGGTAAGGTTCAAGACACAAGTAATATAAGTTCGCCAGACCAAAACTTCCAGTTCAAAGTTTATAGACTCTGTGAAATTGCAACAAATTACATATCAATGTTCAAAGGTTCCACCAAGAATCTGGTACTGAGCAAAGAGTTCTGTAATCCAGTGTTTATAATTGAAAGGAAATTTGAGCGCAAATGGATAAGTCACCCGTCCCCCTCACGATGATGGATTACAAACTATCAGTTAAGAAGTATAAGGACGTCATTTTTTAAGCAAAACGCTCAATCCTTAACACTAGGATAGAGAGAGCTCCATTGAAATCTAAAGAACACTTATCTGTTCTTGAAGAATTTAAAGGCCCTATCATAGAACCCCTATTTATCGTAGATGATGACTGGTGTCAGAATATTTCTGATAGCTTCTATCAGAAAACTCTGCAGCACCAAGTACACATCAAGAAACTGAGTGAGACACAGCTCTTTAAAGAGGATATAGACATTATAAGTGTGGAAGACCCCTCTCAGAACACCAATTTCTTCTCGTTTACTGAAATATCGGAACAAGAGGTATTGGAGTTCATAGAAAAGTTGAAGCCAACTTCTTCTAAGGGCGATAGTTTTCCCTCCACTCTCTTTAAGGATTTTGTATGCACATTAACTCCATGGATCACAGAGCATGTTAATCTTTCTTTTTCAGAGGAACGTGTTCCTATAGCCAATAAAAGAAGGCTGGATTACACCATTATTAAAACAAGATATCCTTGATCCCCTGAAAACTACAGCCCCATAACAAATGTGCCTTTTGCATACAAAATTCTCGACAAGATAGCATACTTGCAATTTCAAGCTTTAGTTGAGACAAATAACATATTGCCAAAAGAGCAATCCGGGTTTCGAATAAACCATGGGACTGAAACAGCCCTGTTAGATTTGTAAACAAATATTACAGAGATTATTGAGGAGCGAAGCTCTGCTCCGCTGCTTTTGATGGATTTATCTTCAGCATTTGACTTGGTCGATCATGACCTATTGTCAGACAGACTAAACAGTGTAGGTAGATGCTCCCCTGCGGCAGTATGCTGGCTAAAATCTTTCCTTGGTCCTAGAATAGCATGTGTAGCAAAGGGAGCATCACAATCACAGAAAATATCAGTAACCTGTGGTGTCCCTCAGGGATCATGCCTATTCCCACTGTTATTTAATATATACATTAAATGTTTTGTATGATCTCCTGCAATCCCTTGGTGTGAAGTTCTCCAAACTATGCCGACGATAGCAAGATAGTTTTTAAACTGTTTGGGATCTATCAGAAGGATTTGGCCAACATTAACAAGATATTTGTGGTAATCCAGAAATGGATGGCCCTAAATTCCCTGGCGCTCAATGATAAAAAGACAGAGCTGCTTATTGTCGGTATACTCCACAGATTGAAGAACCTAGATGCACCTTATAAAGCCTTTGTTAGCAATGGGAACTCTATTCCAGTGTCTGACTCTGTAAAAACATTGGGAGTGTATTTTGACTCCCACCTCTCTTTACGAAAATATATATCATACCTTAAATCATCCTGCTCATACTTCATACACCTATTGTGGCAAATCCGTCCAAATCAAACAGAGCCTTGATTGCGGCAGCCTTAGTCAATACAAAGCTAGACTATTGTAACAGCCTTCTTCTTGGACCTTCCAAAGGCACCATCAGGCGACTTCAACTACTATAGAATGGCGCAGTCTGAGCCGTCTGTGGTCTTAGTCGCCAAACTCACATTTTGGAATATCGAAGGAAGTTACATTGGCTCTCGATAGAGCAATATATTAATTTCAAAGGCTCAGTCTTGGTATTTAAATGCCTTACAGGTGAAGCACCAGATTACCTTTCATCAAGAATTTAAAAAGCTACGTCACAACGGACCTCGCGCTCAAATAACCAGATGTGCTGACTGAACCATGCACTATTTTGAAAAAGCTTGGAGGGGCAAGCTTCAATGCATGGGCTCCTTGCATCTGGAACTCACTCCCATTAAAAGTCAAGGAATGTGCCACTATTCAGCAGTTCAGGAAATGTCTCAAAACATTTCTTTTTGATGAGTAATTGAATTATTAACTCAATCAAATGACACCCTGGAATTACAGTTACATCCAGTCTTTATAGTTGCGCTTGCAACTCTCCTTGTTTTGGTTTGTTCCTGTTATCCGAGCGCCCTGAGACGTTTGGGTTAGTCTGCGCTATATAAGAACTTCTTTAGTTAGTTAGAAAGTTCCAGTAAAAAGTCCAAACTGCAAGCATCCTAGGTACCAGAGCCATGTGCATATGAGGGTCATTGCATCAAAATGAATGGCCAGCATATGATACCAGCAGGGACTATAATTTGCAGGCATTGGTAAATCAACAGTAGTGGCTTTTACTCTCTGCCAGTGCGCCGCCACTTCAGTGGGATTCATTGTTGTTGAGGCAACAAATCCAGGGGTGAGTGATTTGTCCAGTTGCCAATTTGTTCAGAGCTACTGACTTTCAGGAGCTCTTCTTCGGGATCGCAAAGCATACCTATTTGAGGTTGTGTTGTGAGGTCCAGAGGGATGAGACACTAAAGATGGTACACCAGCAGTGAGGTATGAATCAGGGTTGTTTCTTCCTGAACTTCGACTGCCTGATGAAGGAGCCTTATTAATAACTTCTGCAGGGACATCCCTGTGTGGAAGAGGTTCAGAAGCTGCAGATCCAGGTTCAGCACATGAGCATAGGGGCTGATTGAGGGTTGCACCCATGCCTTCTATTATTGTCTGTTCCTTTCCAGCAGCACTGGAAGAGTCTGACTGGAAGCGTCTGACATTGGCAAACAATTACAGATGTCACTGGTGCTGGATTCGGTGGTCGTGATGGAACTGGAGCCAAGCTGGTGAAGATCGGTTATTGCACAGGTGATGCCATCAACTGCAGTGGCAACTTTGCAGCAGTGCATTGCATGTATCCATGCCAGTATTCCTGAACACTTCACACTGCAGGGCTAATGGTTAAGAGCACCTGGAATGGGCCATGCCACCTAGGCTGAAGCACAGCTTTCTGCTAGCGGACCCAGTGTCTGTTTCAGGCAAGGTTTCACAGAGCTGAGTATGGAGAGATCAGACTATTTTTTTTCAACATGCAACAATATTGGAGCAGTGCATCACCCTCTAACATGGAGAACTGCTGGGGGAGCAGTTCCCATTCTCAAAGGGTGACCAGCGAGGAATTCATGGCCAGACAATTTGTGTTTATGCTGTGGTTTATTGTGCATGGCAAGCAGGACCAGAGGCAAGGCTTGGGGCCATTTCAACCCTGTCTCTTTACACACTTTAGACAGCCTTAACTTAATGTCTCCATTCTGAAATTGTACATGCGAGCTCGATAGCAGGTGATAAATGCAATGGAACCTTTGAGTTATACCTAAATCTTTTCACACTTCTCTAATAACTTGACCAGTAAATGGGTACCTCAGTCGCTGTCTATACTGAGGGGCAGTCAAAACTCAGGTATAAACTCTGCCAAAAAAATGTTAGTCACAGTGACAGCGTCTGCTTTTCTACATGGGCATATCTCCACCCACCCATGAAACACATCAACCAGAACCAAACAATAGACATAGTTCATGCAGGTAGGGAGCTTTACGAAGTCTGTCTGCACATGCAAGAATGAACCTTCTAGTACAGGATGTGCAGACATCCTCTTGCGTAGCGCTCTCCCAACATTATATGTTAACCATATGACACAATTTTCACAAAACCTCTGAGCCATAGAGGATAAACCAGGAGCCATCCAATCTCCATGCAATAAAGTGATCATAGTATTTTTGCCTGAATGGGCTAAACCGTGAGCTTCATGGACCAGGTAGGGGATGAGTACCTTAGGAACCACCAGGGGGCTGTCTGGGGAATGCCACAGGGAATCAATTAACAGTAACTTTGAGTCCAGGTCACCTTTACGGTTTCTCGGACTTGATATTGGAGGATTGCCATACTGGAAAGGGAAGAGATTGGTACAACACAAACAAGACATTCATTTGGAGCCAGGGTTCCATTTAATGCTACTGAGCGAGCTGCACCATCTGCTAATGCATTACCTTTGGCTGTGAGGGATCATGTCCCTTGCATTTTACAATAGCTACCACTGTGGGAAGCAAAAATGCATTCAATAAAGCCGATACATATTTTCCATTTAATGTTGAGGTGCCCGTGGAAGTTAAATGTCCATGCTGCTTCCATAGTCGGTATAGATCGTAGCAGTGTCTATCTCGGGGGAAAGCACAGGCACGGGTGAGACATGAGTTCGGCGACCTGTGTGGAATTTGCCATAGGTAATCGATATGCTTCTAGAAACGCATAGGTGGTGCATACAGAGTAACGAGAGACCAATTCCCCAGTTTCTAGGACACGGATACAAGATCAGTCAACAAAAAGAATCAGGTCAGGATTCAACAAAGGTACATCAGATAGATCAACTCAGGCTGAAAACAGTGTCTCTACGATAATGTGACAGTCATCTCCCCATCCTCTGGCATTGGTAGCAAAGAAGCAGGATTCAGGACTGAACATCGATTCAAAGTTACATTGACATCAGAAATGAGCAACTATTCATATCAGGTGAGTTGAGAATTTGACACATGCTGTGTCTTCCCTTTAATCAATAATGACATCACAGCATAGGGAACCGCAATCGTTACAGGATGCCCCTCCACTAGGGATTCATTTTTTTTCTATCAATAGGGCAGCAGCGGTGACAGCCTGCAGACAAGCTGGGAGTCCCATGGCCGCTGGATCTAAAGCTATGCTGTAGTACGATACAGCCGGTGGTAATCACTGTGTAACTGAGTCACACCTTGAGCGAACACATTGCACTCATTGCAGAACAGCACAGAGGCTTGCTATAATCCAATGGCTCCCGCTTTAGTTTTGCTGGAAGTGCTTGCTTTATTGGTGACAAATGCATCTTCTGCTTCTTGATGATCATGCATGAGGATATGAAGGGGTTGAATTATGTATACATATCCCAGGACCAACTGCCTACAGAAACTTACGATCCCATGGAACCCTTTCATCTGCCTCCCGGTCTAGGCCTCAGGGAATTTCTGGATCACTGCAGTCCGATCAGGAGACAAATGTCTTTCCCCAGCAGAAATCTCCTGGCCCAGGTGTTGCACACGGGGCAGGCACAACTATAATTTAGCTTTAGATGCCTTGATACCCTTTCCATTAAGATCTTTTAACAGAATAAGATAGTCTTCCTTGCAAACTTCCAAAAAGGGGGCGGCCAGGAGCAGATAACAAGCATTGACCCCCGTGGATAATGAACTGAATCAAGATCTTTTTTTTTCACATTTGGGAGAACAGGGATTTCTGTGTGTCCCATTAGAAGCCTAGTGAATGTATACTGAATGGATTTAGGGGTAAATGCAAAAAGATTCTGGCCGTCAGGATGTATGGGTATGAAGAAAAATGCTGAACACAAATCTACAACAGTGAAGTACTTAGTTCAATAGGGAATACATGACCAAATGGCAGCCGGATTACGTACAATTGGAAAAGCTGGTCACATGGCTGCATTAACTGCACGAAAATCCTCAATAAAACTATAAACCTCTTTACCTGGCTTCTTAGTAGTACAAATCAGAGCATTGAAGGGACTGCGAATTCACTGCACAAAAAATTCTACTTCAAGGGATATTTGTGTGCTCTATTCTGCTCAGACTTTAACTCAGCTGAAATTGTGTCTTTTTGAATCTCAAAACATTGGTATGACCTCAAAGCGCTGTGAAGATTAATGCATCATGGCGTGCGACTCACTCAGCTGTATTCTACGGGTCGCATTTGTTAGGAAAGGCCCTCTAGAGCAAGTTGGAGCAGTACTAAATGCAGCAAGTATTAGGAAGCAGTGTGCCAGCTGTACTATTACAACGCACACATAAAGAGTGCAGAAGCAGAGGTACTACCTCCTGTGGGGGTGTCTCTCACCATTTTGACAAACAGCGTGACAGTGCTGCTCCGTTGGCAAACATATGCAGTAGATACTGGTGTTACTGTGGCGATAACAGCACTACTTGCACCAGGCTGTTAGCTGTGTGGCAGCGTGTACTATGCTCATGCCGCTGCGCCGCCATTGCGGGGGGGGGGGTAGAGGCTAGACATTAAGATTTTCTCTAGCTCCTGCTCCCAGAGGGCAGGTTGGGATGTGTTTAATGGGGTTTATAGTAAAAATCTCGAAACTAAAATCTCGAAAAAAAAGCACGAATTTAAAATCTCGAAAAAAAAAAATATTGAATTTTTTTTTCAATGCGTTTTTTTTCAAAATGGGGGGTCCCCCCCAATCCCCCTTTTTTCATTTTTTTTTTATTTTACCCCTTTTTTTTACTTACCTGACCCCAAAAACACATATAAATAAATAAATAAAAAAATCGATATTTTTTTTTTCGAGATTTTTGTTTCGTGCTTTTTGTCATTCGAGATTTTGTTTTCGGCCTTTTGACTGACCACCGTTTAATGGTATTCCTTTTCTGACACAGAGTGGCAAGGATCCCAGAGGACATTGTGAGGCAGGAATGTCTTGGGGAAGCACCCAGTAGGAGCCCAGGTAAATGCACATCCATAACCATGCAAGCATATGTTCTGCTTTGTTTTTGTTTTTTTCCTGTGCAGCAGTGCCAAAGGCAGGTAGGGAGCACAAGGAGCCATGGTATGCAGCAGCTCCATTCTCGACTGGCGGTGGCATGAGGCACCGCACAGAATGCACGCATTGGCCTCGCTCCCTCTTGCTCTTTCCCTTGGGTGGCCACGGGATATACTGTGCCAGCAGCAGCAACACAGCACGTGTCAAGAAACAGCTCTCTTGCTCCAGTCTTCCAGATTGGTGGTGGGTGAAAGATCGAGGAGAGGGGGCAGATAACATGTAATATGTTTATTGTGTATTTGGGGAGAGAAACATCATGGTTTCGATATTATGGAAGGGAACCTTCCCAAACTCTGACCATCGTGTTCAAAAACTATTATTTTTTTGTTACATTAGGTGAAAGTGTTCCTGAGCATATTTAAATATTTTTGAAGTCACTACGTATTGTATTCTTTTATTAGCAATTAGTTTGATTTTCAAAACACAACTGTTTTGATGAAAGCTACATGGTTGCAGCCCGGAACAAGGCTGAGGGGGAAGATTACAGTTAATTTAAGCTACTTTATTAGTGCCACAGGAGTGCATCAGGTAGTATGTTGGTGGGAAGAGTACAGAAGAGGCAGAGCACCTATTACATAGGGCGTCAAGTTGTAACAGACATAACTAAAATGGATGGAATGCAGCCACAGAACTAGCACAAAACCTCTACTTCATCACACATGCATCACTCACTCATGATTCCATCCATCTCAAGCATGCAGGAAAGACAAGATATTACACATCCTCCAACTTGATCAGCACAGGGTAAAGATGCAAAACAGCAAAAAGAAGAGTGATTAATAAGACATGAATGGACAACCACATGGTGTTTAAGAGATGATGGCATAACCAACCGAAGACGTCCCTTCCCTAACCAGCAAGAAGGAGAAGTTCATGGACACACACTTAGTAAGGACCCCGCCATGAAAGTGAAGCAAATTGGGAGTAAGATCCATGCACCATGCTTTGGAGGGACACAAGAAAACAGCACACTAAGAAGGTGTCGCACAAGAGGCGGGGCACACCGGGAAGGGATGATGACATAGCCCAGAGGAAGGAGGGCATCTATAGTACATTAGCAAATTAGAGAGTCCATTTGTTCCCCTGAAAACACAGCAATAACATAAATATCAGCAGACATGGCGTATAACCATTTGACCAAGCATAATATAACATCACAGGCTACAGAATATTGCAACAAATATTCAAGGCAAAATACTTATTTGATGTGGGCTTTATGATCTGCGCCTGATGTTAAAGAGGAACAGGGGTTGAATCTCTGCTGTGACTTAAGGTGGACAGACATTGATATGACTGCATGGGAATGGCAGAGATCTTTATATGTGGCACAGGCAAGGATACTGGATATGGGGAAGTGTGACAAAATGACCCCTGGACTGTAGGGCATCAGGGATGAGCAGTGGCTAAATTGCCTACTCATGCCCACACTACTAAACCAGCAGTGATCCCAATTCCCAGGTATATAATCCATTGGGCTTGGCACAAGCGGAACACTTGGAGGGCTGCCAGAGGGACAGAGCCAATGCTCCTCAGGGTTGGGGCTCATCCATGCAAAAGCATAGTGGGATTCAGGCTCTTAGACCTCACTCGATGTTCTCTTCTTTAGGTGATGTCTGTCAGGCAACAGTTCAGCAACGCTGGAACACCACACAGATGGGCCCATGCGGATGAGAACAGCAGGCCTGTGCATCGAATGGCCGTCTTTTGTTTTAAAGTGCCGAACACGCACTAATATGCAGGTGGGGCTCTCATACTTTGTTTTTTCTTTGCCACAACAGACCAGGGAAGCTAATGTGTGATGCGCAGTTGCCCACCCCCTCACTGATGGTGGCTGAACTGAAGACCTAGTCCCAAGGTTACAGCCATGCTCATGACCCAAGTCAGAGAGCCAGGTGCAACACCAATCTACTCAAGCTGATCTTTTTGGGGACATGCACATCTAATCAGTTGCTATTCTCGTCTTAAAACGGATGCGTAGTTCAAACCTTCAAAACAAATCAATCTTTGTCAGGCTGAGGCTATGATATCAATGTTCGAATCCACCAGTTCTCCAATATTAACACTCTCTCCCACCACGATTTTGCAAAATTACCAAGCACAGTCAGTGAATATCTACCATTATCCCAAAAAGGAGCCCCTTTTCACAAACGAGGACCTTTACCCACTATTTATTTCGAGTACTAGTTTTTTTCTGTCAGCAAGAAGACTCGCCATTTCTTTCTTTAAGACACTTACCTTCACTATTACCAAACCTCTTTCAGAAACAAGTATGGTTAATGTATATGCTGAATTACAAGCAGATACCACTGTGAGCAGGACAATCCCCCTCATTGGCTAGAGCGCAATACTATTACCATATCATTTGTACTAAGGCGCTCATTTTGATAGAGCCTTTAATCCTGGTGGAGCAGACTAAATTCATGACCACACATCCACGGGCCATTGCCCATGTTGCTTATTTTCCAGGCGGAATGGTCAAACATGTAGAACGTGGTTTCTAGGGTCTCATTCCTTTGTCTGCACTAGCTAGCAAGTACCATTTCATCTCAATTATGTACTCATGCTGCATGCAGGGTGGTGCTCAATAACAGTGCTACCATCAGGAGGACTGCATCAGCACCTGTGGCTTCACCCCATCCCCTCTCTCCAACAGGATGAGCAGGACAGAAATGGCAAGACAGCCTACAATGCCATCCTGCTGCATCACTACTGGCCCAACGGGATTGCCATATAGATCACGGGACAGCAGATAGTTAATACCACCAGGCCCTATGGGGTGACTACCATGGCATCTTGGAGATAGTGTGAGCTCCTGTGATTCCAGCCCTCCGCCCCCACCCTTCCACACAAGCCCTTTGTGGTTATGATATGACTGGTTATTTATAACACGCTTAATACCCAGAGGTTTCTAAGCGTGGACCCGGGGATCGAACCTGTGTTGCTCCGTGTCGTCTTGCTTCCAAGATGAGTACGCTATCCTCCCGTGAGAATACACGGCATTCCGCCCGTCCCTCGTGCAACCCCATCCTTGAGACAGCAGCAGCTTTTGAAGGAGTAGAAATGAATGGGAGCCAACTAGCAGTGCCTGGTTCCCTCTGTCTCCGCATGCAACATTACTCTTACATTACTTTTGATTCTGACATTGTAGGAAATGGGAGGCAATAAAGGCAGAGACTCAAAGATGCAAGGGCCAGGTTTTATCAGCCTTCGATCAAGATGTTTGCAGCATAGCTTACACACTAAGAGAAACAGATTCATGAGGAATGGTGTTGGAATGAGCGAAGAAAGGGAGAGATCTGGGAGTAGGAGGTCAGGCAGTTGCAGGAACGAGGTAATACAGGCTGGAAAGAGAAGGATGCATCTTGCGAAACAAGGAGTTTGTTCACTACCGAAAGTGGGAATGAAACTCATAGAGTTACCTTGATGAAGTTTCTCTTGGCAACGACAACAGAGGTAATGAAAAGCAAGGTGAGGGGTAAAGGAAGGGGGACACAAAGTACACAGAGGGGCACTTCTTATTCGCAAGTGAATGCCAGAGCTGTATAATGTGCGCGCTGTACTCAACTCACTTGTACAAGGTAATGCAAAGGGTTATGCAAAGGGCCTGCCCGGGCCACCACCAGAGCCCAGTAGCGTATGGGCCTGAAAAAAGGCTGGAGCATGAAAGATCACAGCCACCGCACCAAAGAGCTCCAACCAAGGTGCCACGCCTTATGCACAAGGTCAGACCAAAGTGGGAGGGAGCAACCGTGTTTGATTAGCTGTAGCAACCCAGCACGTGCAGCCAAGTGCCAATCATATTAAAAACATGTTGTGAGTCATTGTGCAAAGGTCCATGTCCGTGATGTCCTGATTGGATGAAGTATACACATTGTAAATCAATGACGATGAAGGGAGAGCAGGGCAGGAAAATGAACATGCGCAGTAAAGAAAACAATATGCGTGCCTTCAGAGTAAAAGGTGCGTGGCCGCACAGCTTTTGCAGCTAACAGGGAACATTGGTGGACACTATGCTTTCCAGTGCCCAAACTCTTTACAATAATTGCACTGGTCACTGAATGTGTTTGTATAATAGCTTTCAGTAGTTTGCCCTGGCTCAAATGACACACATGCTTCTCTCCCACTTCCTCGTCCTCGACCACCTGACGTGGGGTGAAACCCTTCCCTTCACTAGGGAGGTTGTAAACTCTGTATCGGCAAAGCCATACGTTTGGCTTCAGTAGTTTCTTTTTGTCTTTCAACTTTTTAATGGAAGTGCTGTGCAGCTAATAAAACTTCTACCAAAGCCTTTCCTTCCCATCCTATCAGTACTGCCTTAATTCCTTCAGAAACCTTAGGTTACAAACCCATCACAAACAGAGCCACCACAGGTTCAGGTGCTATAATGACTGCATGAATGATCCCAGAGTATTGTTAAAATCATCGTTTCAAACCCTTGAGATGTTCCGCAGGATATTCTTTTTTAAATTTTTTTATTTAAATGTTTTATTGGTTTCACACAACCTTTAACATTGTTACATCTTAAAAAGGAACCATAAAACAAGGTCAAAAAGAAGAAGGACATGTAAACATATTCAATTACATATGCATTATTTCATTCAATTCCTTCTTCATCATTAATACTCTGTCAATACATTTCAGCAATGCAATTATTAAACCTGGCTTTTCTCCAATTAACACCCAGTCCCACCACTCATTTGGACACAGCGTACTTTCACCCATAAAATATTCTACTAGATAGATTTGTCTAATTTCTTTTAATGAGCCACAAACTGTTACCCAATGGCTTAGTGTCTCTACCACATCTTTCTTCTTACAAAAGGTACATGTATCATTTCCAATGCCTGGCATCTTCCGTACCCACAAAACTTCCCCCGTTGGCAGGCAATTAAGCCTACACCTAAGCAACATAACGCGATAGTACCGTGATGGGAATTTGTGCAGGTTGCTTGGAAGGGAGTTCATGCCCTTTCTTTCTAATGATCTTGAACAGCTCAGTTTTACCCGATCACAGTTCTCCAACGTATTGACCCAGTCCCTGTCTTGCAATATTTGCTTAACTTTGATTGAGTTTACTTCTAGCACATCTGGACTGGTATCATTATGCTGCAGAATCTTTTCAATCTTTGCATACCACTAGATCAGATATTTGTCAGATTTATTTTTGGTTAAATTAAAGATTGTAAAGGGAGCAATATCCTTTTCATACCTGCACTTCCTATAGAAAGCCACTGATTTCCATAGGACTAGAAATTCCAGTGAATGTAACTTTAGTTCTTGTCTGATGACACATACTGGTACTGCATTCGGAGGTCGCAGCAATGTGCGCCAGAACTGGCCCTCTAATTTCTCCCTTATATCCCGGGGTAGATGTAATAAGGCTTCCGAGCCATAAGTTAATACTTGTGCAATTTTTTGTTTAAAAAACGACAAGATCGGAATCGCCCATATTTCCCATGAAAGATTCTTCCCTGGTTTATTAGAGTGGGCAGTTTCTGTTTCAATTATATATAGTGTCCCTGATCCCTAATACTTCTATTTATCACCACTCCTAAATAGGTTATTGTTTCCACCACTTCCAATGGCTCGGCTTCCACTCTCCAAGTGAACTTTCCGGCCTTTTTTTTATAAGCAGATTTCATTACCAGTATCTTGGATTTTATCACGTTCATCTTCATGCTGTTTCCCCTTAGATATATATTAATGCACTAATTCTGCGCTGTAAACCAATAGGTGTAAGATCTAAAAAAAACATATAATCTGCAAAAAGTATTCAGGGTACTAACGTGACAGTTATCTTCGGAGGGAAAGCAATTACCTCTCCCTGTGCGACCACCAAATCAGTGATATACAAACAGAATAAGAACAGAGCCAAGGCACATCCGTGCTTCAACCCTCGGTAAGTAGGTATTTTTTGTGACATATGCCTTTTGCCCGAGAGTCTAATCCGCACTGAAGTGTTTGTGTGCAGCGCCTCTATAGCCTCTACCAAATCTTCTGGGCAATTCCATGCTCTTAATTTAGCCCAGAGCTTCTCCCTTATCACTCCGTCGAATGCTTGTTCGAGATCAAGAAATGCCAGATACAAGCAAGCATTTGTTTACAGGGCTTTCTCTTTCAATATATTAATCATGAAGAGATTTGAAGGGGTACCCACACCCTTTACAAACCCAGTTTGTCTCAGATCCAAAATAGCACTTTTTTAGGCCCAATGTCTTAACTCTCTCAACAAGACCACTGCAAACAATTTTCCAATAGAATCTAAGAGGGCGATAGGGCGGTAGTTTTTTGGGACTGCCCTATCCCTTTCTTGAAGATTGGCAAGATGTTCACTTCCCTCCATGATGATCGTATCCTCTTATTTGACATAATCTCGGCAATGAGAAATGGCAGAAATGTACTCCATTGGTTTAGATTTTTCTTGAGTTCCTGGTTGGAAATACCATCTGGCCCGTCCGCTCTAGATGAGCTCAGATTTTCTTTCATTATTTCTGCATCTAGATCATAAAATGCAAATCTCCAATTTTGAAGATGTTTCTTTTCTAATGTTTCTTCCCTCCAACCTGGATCTGCAAATAAGTTTGTATAATGAGCTACCCACTCGGACTCTGAGACCATGCCACTAATGAGGGTCGATGTAAGGGCGCCATCGTTGTTAATTAAGTCCCAAAGATTTCTGGTGTTCTTCGCATAGACCACCCTTAGCATGCTCTCTGAGTCGGTCTGGGCTCTCATACTCCTTGTCCCAATGCACCAGTTTCTGTACTGCTGTTTGGTCATCATTATTCTCTCCTCTCAATGTGTCTTATCACCCTCTTTATTTATTCTTCGGATGGACGCCCTCAACAATTTCCTCCTCTTCATCAGGAATTATCATATCAATTTTTGCCTCCTCCTCTACACCCCATCCCATTTCCCTGTACACCCACTTCTTGGAGGATCCCTTGATATTCCACCAGGGAGGGCTCAGCTAGAGCAGAGTCGCTGTATCGATTTAGCAACTGAATTACATCATGTTGTTTTAATTTAAGGCTGTTTCCACCACTTTCTAATTCCACCTCTCCCATTTTTACTCTTTCCACCTCCCCCTCATTATCTCTAATGGAAATCACCAACATGTCATGGTCGCTTCATTGCTGTGGCATGATCTTAAACGTCTCCACTTTCTCTCTAAGATTTCCGGAGACAAAGCAAAAGTCGATGCATGAGCTCTGCTCTCCGTGTTTCCAAGTACACCTCCCTGGTATGTCCCCCACTGTTTGTCCATTTAACATAAACATATTTCTTGCTTTCATTGCACTCATCCACTCCTTTTCCTTTAAATTCCATTCATTCTTACACAAGGGATGACCTTTTTTACTTAATAGTATGACATTTGTCTCCACAGATGAGAAATGTAACATCCTCCCTCTCCCATATCATTTCATCTATTTCCTTTCCAATACTTTCCACAACCTTAATTTTCTTATTCATATTCACCTGCCAATACACATTAATCAAAATCATCGTGCTTTCCAAGACCTTTGTTTTTGCTCTAATAGCATAACTTGCATATACGGATTAGGCCATTGAACATTCCTTTTTTTTTTTTTTTTAATTTCTTTATTAACTTTACAACAATGGTATAAGCAGAAAATCATTGGTTAATCATTGCCATATGATTAATTCAAAAGAAACATAAAACAATTCCCCCCTTCCCTCCCCACCCACCTCCTCCAAGACCACAGTTAGAACTTCAATCTTCGTTTGGGCCCCTTGACGGGCCTGGACTGTCTGTGCTATCTGAGGCGCTATCTTGCGCTGTTGGGTGAAGCAGTGGCACAGTTAATGCCACCCACCGGAGTAGTTCCTCGCTGGATTCTAATCTCTGTACTTGGATTGCTGTTTCCCATGCAGCAGTCTCAGCCGTTATCCATCTTTTGAGGTCAGCCCACCAGAGGGCTTCACTTGGGTCTCTTGCGCTTTTCCAACTCATGGCTATACGTCTTTTCGCCGTTATATATATTAAGCCCTTGAGCTTATTAAGGGGCTTGTTTTTGCTGCTTCGCTTGTAGCTCCCCAATATGCAGGCTGCTGGCTCGAGAATGTCCACTACTATTTCCGCATTTGCCACATTTTCCTTCACCTGGGCCCAGAACCTTTGAACAGCAGGACAACCCCAGAACATGTGGGTCATTCCAGCCTTCGGCATATTGCATTTGGGGCATGTCTGGACTGTGGCTCCCTTGAACCTTGATATGGCTTCCGGTAAGGAAGGCTCTGTTGGTAATGTAAAGTTGGATGAGCTGAATAGGGCATTTCTAGAGATTTTTTTGTGGTAGTGGGTTATCTTCTCCCATGCTTTGTCTTCGAACTCTCTTCCCAATTCGGTCTCCCATCTACCTTTGCATTTGAGTTCATTTTTGGTTGTGCCATGCAGCAAAGCTTCATATAGTCTGGAGGTTTCGTGGCCTCCCTCAGCAGTGTCGAGCATTGTCTCGATGATCTCGTTTTCTATGACCTGGTCGGTGGCCTTAGTCCATCTCTTCTTTATGGCCTGGATTACCGCTCTGTGGAGCAGAAACTGGCCCGTGGGTAGGCCTGCGGACTCGCTGAGATCGATAAATGACATTAGTTCCTGCTCACAAGTGAGGTCCCCTAGCACCGCCACCCCCCAGGGCTCCCATAGGGTGCGTACTTCCGTGTGTCCCCATGGGTGTTTAGCCATGATTGCGGCGATAGGAATCTGCGGGGAGAGTGGGTCTGCCGACCCCACTCTTCTACAGGCACGCCTCCAGAGTTGGGTCCAAAGCTTAGCCAGATAAGGGTAATGCCGTAGAGCCTCCTTCTCAACCCATAGTATATCCCGAAGTAGCAATCTAGGCAGGGCCGGCTGGAGAAGTCTGGTATTCGTGGTGGTTTCGTCAGCCATCCATTGTGTCACGTGCCTAAGCTGGCTAGCCAGGTAGTATCGCTCGAAATTAGGGACTTTCAGCCCTCCTTTCTCAAAGGGTCTTTGGAGAATTTCCAGCGCCACTCTGTGCCTACCTCCCTGCCAGAGGAATCTCCTACAGAGTTTGTTCAGGTCTTTGAAAAATGAGGGGGGAATGTTCAAGGGGACGTTAGTGAAGAAATGTAATAGTCGCGGGAGTGCTACCATCTTGAGAAGACCTGCCCGCCCTGCCACCGAGAGGGGGAGTTTACCCCAAAAAACCATGGACTTCTCAAGGGAGTCTCTGGCCCTGACTGTGTTAAGGATATGTTCTGTGCTGGGGTTGCGGTGTATGGTGACACCCAGGTATCTGAAGGATGTCGCCTGCCATTTAAGGTCTAGTGGGGGTAGGGATCTAAGTTCCTCTTTGTACAAAGCAGCCAGGGGGTAAAGGCAAGACTTGTCCTTGTTAATCCTAACGCCCGTAAGTCTATGAAAACAATCTAAGGTCTCTAATATGTAGGGCAGGAGGTGCTCTGGATTGTGTAGGTACAGTAGCATGTCATCTGCATACATGGATACGAGGTGAGTCACCCCATCCAGTTCAACGCCTCCGCACCGTATTCTTGTCAGAGATATGCTGCTACAGGCTCGGCTGCTATAATGTAAAGCATAGGGGACAGTGGACATCCTTGCCAGGTGCCTCTGTAAAGGGGCCATTTATCAGAATACGTCTTGTTGGTGCGCACCCTAGCGGTGGGGCAGGCGTAGACCAATTGGGTCCATTTCAGGAAGGCGGGCCCGATCCCCATTTTGCCCATAGTAGCATACAACCATTCCCATCTCACCGAATCAAAGGCCTTGGTGGCGTCCAATGACGTCACCGTGTATTTTTGGGGGCTATGCTCAGTGCCGTATATAATGTGGTGTAACCTACGCAGGTTTTCGGTAATAGAGCGCCCCGGCACGTAGCCAGTCTGGTCCTGGTGGATCAGCTGGGGGATCACTCTGCGTAGTCTATTTGCAAGGAGTGCTGTTAATATTTTGCAGTCAACATTTAGCATAGAAAGTTGTCTATAAGACCCACATTCTATTCCATCCCTTCCAGGCTTCAGCAACGGATTATTGTGGCCTCCCTCATGGAGTCTGGGAGGATGCCACGCTCATACGCCTCATTGAATACCCGTGCTAGCATTGGGGCGAGGGCGTCTTCGTATGTCTTATAAAATTCCCCGGGTATGCCATCTGTGCCTGGCGCTTTCCCAGTGGGTAGGGATCTGATTATAGCCATCACTTCGTCTGGGGTAATTGGCTCCTCTAGGGTTTCGGCCATTTGTGCATCTAGTTTAGGTAGCTTTATACTACCCAGGGTGTCCTCTCTCTCAGTGTTGGTGGGGGGCGGGGTCTTGGAGTAGAGTTCGCTGTAGAACTCGGAGAAGACCGAGTTGATCTCATCTTGGGTATGTGCTGTGGTGCCATCGGGTCGGATTATGCTGCAAATGGGTGTTCTGGGGATTTCTCTCTTGTAGAGCCATGCTAAGAGTTTACCAGGTTTGTCCCCCAGTGCGTGCGTCCTTTCAGAGTGTTTAGCATAGCTCAGTTTCCCAAGTGACTCCCAGTGAGACAGACAGGCCTGTCGCAATTCAGCTATTTTCTGTATATGTTCCGGGGTCGAGTCTGCCTTACTCTCCAGCACACTCAGCTCTTTTTCTGTGCCCTCTAGGGAGGTTATGATGGACTTCAGGGTACCCCCGATTGTGGCTATCATCTCTCCTCTCATAAGAACTTTATAAGCCTCCCAAGCCGTTCCGATGTAGTTTACGCTATCTAGGTTGTTCTGCCAGTATTCCTCAGTACTGTCTCTTATATGTTCTTGAAGGCTGTATCTAGTAGGGCCGCAGCTCTAAGTCTCCATGTGGGAACTGGGGGTTTGGGTGGGTATATCTCCCAGGTGGCCTGCATGGGGGAGTGGTCTGACAGCACCCTGGGTAAGTAACGTGCATCTCTAAACCTAGCTTGCTGCCCCAGGCTTATTAAGATACAGTCCAATCTGATATGGACCTTTTGAGGCGGGGGAAAAAAGGAGTATTCACTTTTCTCGGGGTTCTGTTCCCTCCACAGGTCACAGAGTGCCAGTTGGGCTATTAATTAAGACAGTATTTTGGCTGGGGGGGAAGGGCGGGAGTGTTTAGAGTCAGACCTGTCTTTCAGGGGGTCTAATGTGCAGTTGTGATCTCCCCCCCAAATCACGGTGCAGTCTACATAGGGGCCAATCCGAGAATATAGGGAGTGGAAGAAAGCTGTGGCGTCATGGTTAGGTGCGTACGTGCTAATCAGACATATCTCCCTCCCATCCATGGTCCCATGCACCAGTGCCATCCTGCCTTCGTTGTCTGTCTTGGTGTTCACTACCTTGAAAGGGATGGATGGGTCTATCCATATCAGGACCCCTCTAGCGTATGAGGAGTAGGGGGATCCAATCAGGGTTCCTTGCCGTATTTTGGCCATAGACTCTTGTTTGTCCCTTTTTAGGTGTGTCTCCTGAAGCATGGCGATTCCCACTTTACATCTTCGCAGGTATGTGTGTATCCGGCGTTGCTTAACAAAGCTATTCAAGCCTCTGATGTTCCACGTCATTACATTAATATTTCCAGCCATGGGTGTCGTAGTATCTGTTGATTGTCCTCTGCTTAGGTCCAGGCCCTGCAAATGATGTATCTGTTATGAAGTTTTCCTGTGGTCTCGGTGTTGTCCGATTAAAGTTCCCAACATGGGCTCTACCCCCTTTGTCTTCGAGCCCTCCGTAACATCAGGTCCCCAAACTTGACCCCGTAACTGTGAAATCCCCAAACATAGAACAGGTCCGGCGAGGTTCCTCTCGCTGTGACGGGCTCCATGGAATATAACATATGGGTTCCCCATCCCAAAAACATTAACCATTGAACTTTTAAACAATAAAATCAGTCTAGTGGGGTTGCCCCCCCTCTGACTCTCCCGTTTCCGCTCCGTTCAACCTAGGTCTACAGGTGCCCTACGGGTGGGTTAAACACCCAAAGTGTTTCTGGGGGTGAGAGAAAGGTTGGCTCAGCAGGTGACTTACTTCGCCGTTGGTCTCCAGTATGGCTCCGATTGACTCTGTGTTGCCGCATTTAGTGTGTTATGCAGTGTATTGCCGCCTTCAGGTTTCGGGCAGATGTGGCAGTGGTCAGGGTGCTGACTGCCGTGGTCGACGCTGTCTAATTTCAATGTCTGGGATTTGTTCCCTGTCCATCCAATCACATACTTCCGCAGGTGTATCGAAAAAATGGGCTTTATTGTTGACCAGGACCTTCAATCTGGCGGGATATAGGAGCATGTACCGCAGGCCTGCGTTTTTCAATCTGACTTTGGTGTGGATAAATTGGGCTCTGCTCCTTTGAACCTGGAAGGTATAGTCCGGGTAGATGGCAATTTTCGCTGAGTTCCTGATTATGCTGCCGCCCGACCTGGAAAAGGCAAGAATCATTTCTTTGTCTTTGTAATTAAGCACCTTGGCTATTATTGGCTGGGGTGGGTTTCCGGGTGGTGGCCTCTTGGTGAGGGATCGGTGAGCCCTTTCGATGGTGAAGCCTTGGGATAAGTTGCCAGCTCCAATTTCTTGGATCAGGAGGTTCTCCACATAATTAGTGGGGTCATTTCCTTCGATTCCCTCCGGTACGCCAATGAGTCTGATGTTGTTACAGCGGGCGCGCCCCTCTGCCTCGTCCGCCCTGTCCTCTAAATTCTTCACCTTCTGAGTTAGAATGTCCACCTCCCTGAGGAGCAGCGTCTTTGCCTCTGAGTTTTCTTTAACTTGAGTCTCTAGCACTTCAGTTCTGCCCGCTATGGATCGAACATCCTGACGTAGCAAGTTTAAGTCTATAGCAACTGCATCGATTTTACTCTCCATTGTTTTTTGTAATGCCATGATGGCCTCCAGCAGCTGGGAATTAGCTGGTTCGGGGGGCACGGTGCTCGCTGCGGCTCCATGGTTAGGAATGGCATCAGCCCCAGCAGTCCCCGTGGCCGCGTAGGTCTCCATTGTTGTTTGTCTCTGTTTGTTCCTGGCCCCTTTAGTGGCCATTGCTTCGCACAAGCCTTCGCGCCTGCTACCCATGTGGTGAGTGTTAATTAGAGCGGCGATGTTGTTGCCTCTGTCAGGGGCGCCTCCGTCTTGCGATGTAGCGTGCGTGCGCCACCCAGTTGGCTAAACTCGAAGCGGAGAGCCGCTAGGGTTATCGACGTGCCCTCTGGGGTGATTGTCTGAGTATGGTGCTTAAATGTGCCCGCAACTGGCCCTAGGAGACCCTTGTCTCCTGGCGTAGGGCGGCCCACATGCCCTGCCTGTGGGTATGCGAAGGGCCACCCGGTCCCGTCTCGGTGGCTCCTGCGGGCTGCAGCCAGGGGCTTCCACGCAGCCCCGCGTACGCTTCTGGACCCCATTCCAGGTGTCTGGCTGCGCGGGTCTGGTGCGTGTCCGCAGACGAGATCTGCGCTCAAGCTGGTGGTTGCAGCACGGGCGGGCGGGGGGGCTGGGGGACCTTCCACACCCCCGCGCCGTGGTGTCCGGGACCCCGTACCCCTTTCGCTCATTCCTTACTTCGTCCGGCGGGGTATTCCACCCAAGTCCAGCGGCTACGGGATGGCTTGCCACTTGTTGCAGGC
This sequence comes from Ambystoma mexicanum, assembly GCF_040938575.1. Taxonomy (NCBI): domain Eukaryota; kingdom Metazoa; phylum Chordata; class Amphibia; order Caudata; family Ambystomatidae; genus Ambystoma; species Ambystoma mexicanum. The sequence goes on from NC_090936.1 coordinate 387,759,285, forward strand.
GAGGATCAACCCAATCCGGACAGCGCCTCAGCGGGGGCTGGTCGTTTCTTCTCTCCTGCCGGGTCCGCCGCGCTCGTCGCCTCTCCTGGCCTCCGCGGCCCCGGTCTCGTGTTGTGCTGCGCAGCTCAGACCCGTCTCGAGCCCTTCGGTCCCGAGCTACACGCCGCCAGCAATTTCTGCCTCAGCTCGCCCGCCCCGCGGCATGCGTGCTCCGATCCCTGCAGAGTTTGCCGGGCTCAAGCCTCCGGGTGCCTAGGCCGATCAATGCCGCGATTTTTGGGCAGGCGCCATTTTACATGCCGGATCGCTTCGCACAGGCCCACAGTGTTTCTCTTCGGCGGAGTCCTCCAGTCGCCCAAAACCTCGGCAGACAGTGCTGACAGTCGACTTCTGCCCCTGGGGTGAAATTCGGGAATAATTGTTGCGGCAAATTATTGTTTTAGCGGCCAAATGTTGGGCACATCGCTGGAGCCGACTGAAGACACGTCCTTCACACATGGCGGTTAGCCACGCCTCCTTTAACATTTCTATTAGTCGAATCTGAATCAAATTTCACTAGGGTCAGAAGGCCTGAGTATGGTCGGCCGGTTGTTCCCTTAGGTGCTGGATTTAAGAATGCAGCGCATCCGTCGCACACAGGCGTAGTCCTCAACCAGGTTTCCTGGAAACATAATATGTTAAGGTCTTCTAATTTGGGGATTCTGTTAAACGGGGTATCATATTGTGCCTCCTTTATTGTATATATTGGCCTAAGCCCAGTCGCTCTGCGAGGAAAACCACGTTGCAAAGTTCCGATCTTAGATTGACTTAGCTGCCATTTTAGGTTCCGTCCGCCATTTTGATTTCTATTCTAAAGTGATTCTGTGTTCTAAAATGGTGGACAGTGTTTCCCGCTTGTAACTGAGCATCCTGCACTTTGTTCGTTAGTTAATGTGTAAACTGTCCGTTGGCCGAATGTTTGGGTCGAGTAAAGAGACCTTGTTCCATGCCTGACTTGTAGAAAGAGGATTACCTGCACCAACAAGTCCGATCCGCGGACATACATCAACCACAATGCTGTATCAATACTGAACGTGGACACTGGCTGAATTGCATTGTTAAGGCTTATTGTTAAATCCGAGAATACACTGTTGCTATTGTGACTTGTTGACATGTAAACTGAAGATGATCCACATGCATATAGTTGGACAAACTAGATGTGAGCTTGGCACAAATTCTTTCTGTGAACAAAGATCAAAAACCCTCTGTGTTCCATGAAGCAATCCTCAGTAATTGCCCCCCCCCCAATTTCGGGGATCTAATTCCCCTGATGACCAGACAATGCACTAGCAACCCAACACCAATAATCATCTGCCCCCATTTGCCCCTTTTTCCCACTTTTTTAACATCATTCTTGTTATTCCGATTCTCCCTTGGCTTTCTTGCATGCATTATTTTAGATCAATCAGTCTTTTGAGGACACATTCCAGTGATAGTTTGTACCAGTCTATCAGTAGAAGTTTACAAAACCCTAGAGGTGGCAGGCTCTTCAGCTGGCCAATTGGCACACACTTTAAGCACGATAAATGTATGCGTGGGCAGCACTGTTCACAAGAATTGATTCAGATCTAAGCAAGTGGGGTGATAGCAATCTGTTATGACCTGAAGCTCCTCCTGGAACTTAATGGAACTTAATGAGATCTTCTTGTATCTTTGGAAATCTCTGAACAACATTAAAAAGAAAATCAGTAGCGCTACCAAGTGCATGTACCGTATTGCCTCCTCCAGGTAGCTCTCTGATCGGGAATACACCAGTATAGTTATTGGGCGCTCTGCTCGGGAACCCTTCAAATGTGGCTGATGAAGGCAAAAAATGTTTAGAGACCTAAACTTGTATTTCAGGAGTGAATGGAGAGACCACAGGGTTTACTGGAGTAGACTGATAAGTTAGTAGTTGGGTAGAGTCTGGTTTAGCCGGTTGTTGGTCAGGTGTAACACTTAAAATGGCAGTGTTGTAAGTATTAAGAATATCTTCTGGAGTTTCCATTAACGGGGCTCCCCTTGAATTACAGGATATAATCATTAGTACCTGGCTTCATGGGCTGGCACATGCCGATCGGAGTACTCGGTTTTCAGGGATTTAACTTTAAATGCCCAGGTCTTGGATTCAGTCTGTCTTTTAGTAGCTTTGGTATATACCAATCTAAATAACTGTCCCATTGCCTTTGGTGTACAGGTGCACCTTTCTTTTCTAACGCTTTGTGTAAATTCATTGTTCTGTCTAAGTCAAATGTTCCTTGCTGAGGGAAGTGTCTAGGTGACTCACTCTGTGTACATGCATGCCATTTATGCAGGTACTTACATGATTTGGGTGAATAGTGAGGAAGAAGTCACACTTGTCTAGACTGCCATGAGCCATTCTCACAGGGATAAGACAAGCTATGACTCATTTCAAAACCAGGTCTGGTCCTAACTCCATCGTGATGCATGGCTGGCGGCGTGGGAACTGCTGTGGGGACTGGGAGGGCTGGCCAAAAACTTGTTTTTTTTCTGCTTTTTCTTTAACGCTGGGCGATCTGTCCTGCTGTCTCATTGTACACTCCTCAGAAAACAGAAAACAGAAACAGAATGGGAATGTGATTCTAGCCTGTAGCCACCAGGAAGCTCTGTGGACACCAGTTTGGTCAGGATACATTGATTTAGCGGTATTGGTACTTGCCTTTTTCTTACATAGTTCCTAATCACTCCGTTTGTAGAAGAGGTTGAAGCCATCAAAGGTAAGGACCTTACATTGTACTTCTTTTGTGGGATTTAGCCAATGCTTATCTACAGGTATCCACTGCAATAGCCATCCAACCCCCCACCATCAACAAAGTGTGAATGTGGTGTGCCACTGCTTCAAGGAGGTCCTAGACAACTGCAAGGCTACCTTTGAATTGGTAACAATGACAACTTTCTATAGACCAGGTGTCCAAATGTAAAGGTACTAGCCAGCTACCAAAAGTCACTAACCACCTCAATACTATACATAATGTAGAAGCCTGCTGTAGACCTATACAAGATCCAAGGTCTTTATGGAATAGGCACTCGCCGGAACTCCTGCTTCACCATGTTTGGCCACCACAGATTCCAGCTTTATATGTTTATGTTAATTGTGTTTATATAGCGCTTTATGCCAAAGCGCTTTACATTATAACAACAAGGATACAATAACAGTAGAAGCAATTACAAAAAATGATTCAAACCAGTAATACAGCAAGTAGAACAATTTGCCAGTGAAGATAAACGATGGAAGAGGGGGTGGAGAGGGGAAGGAAGTGGGGAAAAGGAAGTGGAATAAACTGAGGGCGAGAGAGGAGGAGAGGGGACTTAAGAGGAAATGGAGCAGGGAGAGAGACATAAGAATAGGAGGGTAAAATGGGGGGAGAGGGGAAGGTGGAAGTGGGAATGAGAGTATCAGGGAGGGGAGTGGAGAAGAAGAGATTTTAAGGAGACACGATTGCTAAGGCAATTCGTAGAGAGGGCAGGGCACAGGGGACAAAGGTTCTCAGCTTCACAATCGCACTGCAGATGCATCAGCTGATGTGTCACATCGGTTACTGGAAACTGGAGAAGTGTTCGGCATTCCTCAACTGTACTCCTCAGCAAGTAGCTTGCGACGGTTGCCAGTCATTTGGTCGAAATCAATTGGTCGACTGGACAACTGGTCGAATCAATTTGGTCGAAAACCAAATGGTCGAATTTTTTTTTTTTTTTTTTTTTAACCCCTTTTTTTTTTTTTTTTTGGGGGGTCCCCCCCCCAACCCCCTTTTTTTTCTTTCTTTTTTTTTTTTTAACACGAAAACCCACAAAACACATATATAAATAAAAAAAAAAAAATTCGACCATTTGGTTTTCGACCAAATGACGTCGACCAAATTGCAGTCGACCAGTTTGTAGTCGACCAAATGACTGGACACCGCTTGCGACCACTTTGTTTTCCTTGGATCGTCTTCCCAGAGTGTTTGGATTGTCTGGATCAGCTAGGATTATGGACTCTGGTATTGGCGCACAGACCTGCATAAGGAATTAGTGATTGACCTCAAATGTATTTTAACCGAATGGATATTGCACTTCTTTTTTTTTATTTTGGTACATTGGATTTTTGTATCTTCCTGTGGAACTACATGTTGCTTTGTACTGACTTGTGAACTGAACCCTCAGAATGCTCCCTTGGAATTTTCCATCCTATCCTCCCTTTAGTATGTCTTCTTCCCGCCGGGTTCAGGTCATGCCTGATTTATCTCCTGCTCATCACACACTCAAGATACATACTTAAGGGGAAAGGGGCACTGGGATAAAAATGGGACTATACTTTTTCTTCTATTCATCGTACAATCTTTTTCCTTTGCAGCTTGGAGAGAGCCGGGTGACAAAACTCCTCGCCTTCCCTTTGTTCAATCTGTCGGTTAATGGTGTTCATTACATCTCTCCCTGGCTGGCAGATTGGGAAGAAGGGCCATCAGTTCACCTGGGACCCATGTGCCTAACAACCATCAAGACCATGGGCCTCATTACGACCCTGCCGGTCCGGAAAGAACGGTGGTGGTAAAACCGTTCTTTCCGGACCGGCTGATTAAGAGTCCTGCAGGTGGGAGGTGTCACTCCCGCCAGTTCTGACCTGGCGGGTTTAACAAAACCCTCCTGCAGGTGGAAATGGAAACACCAGCTCCGTCATAGACAGAACCAGTGTTTCCATTGTCCCCATCCCTATGGAGTCCTACGGGTCACTGGGGCTGTAATGCCCCGGTAATTCTGGGAATCACGGAGGCGGAATGGTAATACGAATCCGGCGGTAACCTGCCGGTTTTTCCAGCTCGGTTACCGCCGGACTCGTAATGAGGCCTCATGAGTCTGTCATGGAATGCCCTCACTGAGGACGGGACCTATTCCCTTTCTGCGATGTCATCAGTATCTGTGTGTTCCCTGCAGGACCCTTTGGATCAGGCATTGGGTCCGAAGTGGGTTGTTGTGTCACCAGAAGAACATGTGGAGATTTATGAGGTTGTGCCGGAAGTGAAAGGGTCTCGGGTGGCATGGCTGAGTCATATGGTTTAGGCATCAGCTCCAGAAAGAGGTTTTTGTAATAGTCTTTCGTGCGTTCCGAATGCATGACTGCCTGAAATGTTGCAGTGTCCACTAACTGTGGACTACCCCTAGTCTGTGGTTGTAGTGCAGGTCTTTGAGGCTTTGGGGGACTGGAACTGATTGTAATGAAGCTGGCTGTCATGTTGGTTTAGACATTCATGGATAAACTTAGTACAGTGGAGAAGATGCAGGAGCAAGAGAGTCGGTAGGATGTGATTTGCAAGTTGGTGCTAATCATTTGCCTATTGATCTAAATGGGACCCGGCCTACAGAAGTACTAGGAGTGGACCTTGGGCCCAAATCTCAAAACCCAGCCACTAGGGTTGTAGATTTACTGATCGTGATAGCTCTCTGTTCCATGGCAGAGAAGCCACCAGTTTCTGTGTGGGCTACCACTATAATTCTAGCTGCGTCACCATGAGTTCCTTAGCATTTGGCACATGTGATCAATGTTTTTGGATTGTCTCAAGCCTTTAGTTGCTGAACTTTCACCAAATGAGTGCTTAACAAGTGAACCTCGGCTGAGTGGTGTTGGGATTAGCCCTCACTGAGCACTGCGGGGCACACAGGGGGAATCCCAGCACTTTCAGCCCTATGACAGGGGACCTCTGTTGCAGGTACGTCAATAAGCCGTCACTCAGTGAGCTTTGCAGGACACTCTGCAGAATTTAGCCCTTAAAAGGAAACTTCGAACTTGCCAGTTCCTGAATTAGCCTCTACACTAAGAACTTTGGAGCATGCTCTGGTAGCACATTTAGCCCATGAACGGGAAACCTCTGAGCATGCTCCAGTATCCAGGATAGCCCCCAAATTGGAAGCATTGCAACAAGTTGTGGTAATGCTAGGAGCACTCCGGCCCCTCCCCAAGTCCAGGGATCCCTGGGAAAAGATCCCTGGGTAGAGCCGCTCTGTAAAGAAACTCACTTAGCAACCACTGTCAATTCTAAATGGTAAAGTCACGAAGACGACTCTGTGCCAATCATTGAAAAATCTCTACCCAGAATTGTAGCCCACAGAGTTCAGAGTGAAAGTGCATTCCAAATAAACAAGCATCACAATGGTGATTGGGGCTCTAAGCACTCTAGACGGAGCAAATGAGAGTCCAAAAACACGAGAAACTCGGAAAACACAAGAAACAAACTCTTTTTGTCCTGGCATAGACCGTAGGAAAAATAAACATAACACCCGAGACAAGGGAAGAAAATAGACTAAGGACAGACTAAAACAAAAGGCAGGAAAAGGTTTGTTGATGCCACATGTATCTGATCCAGACTGCATGAAGAAAAGGATGGAGGGAGACACCCAATGGTGGGCATAGGTAGGCAGGGCTCGCGGCTGTGTATTCACGCGTCCCAGTACAAACATGAAAGTACACTTTTTTTGTGAAACTACACATTTACTCTGGTCGCACCTACTGGGGCATAATGGCACCAGAAGTGTGAAGGAAAGGGGTAGGGATGTAGAAGTGCATTCCACTCTTGGCCCAAAGGGGTCCCAGCCGAGGAAGCACTCAGAGTTGACTTTGGGCATGACTCCGAAGTACTAGTTGATGAGCTAGTCACTGAATTAGTGCATGATTCCGCTATTTTGTAGATAAAGGAAGTCTGGTAAGTAGAGGATGTCATCAATGACATTTGTGATGTCATCTTTGATGTCCTGGGTGTTAGTCTTAGCAGTGCATGGTGTTGGCGCGAATTATGGTTGCTTAGCTTACCATAACTGGCGAATTTCTGGGGGTTTTCGGTTTTACTTGTAAACATAACGTCCCTTTAACAAAGTTTGTTCACTGAATTTCATTGGTTTTTGTTAGTGCAACTTAACCATAATGTCCCTTTAACAAAGTTTTTTCATTGAATTTCATAGGTTTTTATGAGTGCAACTTAACCATAATGTCCCTTAAACAAAGTTTTTTCACAGAACTTCAGTGCACCCTTCATTTCCCACACATTCCTTATATTATACTCACCCACCAATGCAGTATATGTAGAGTCCGAAGACAGAACGTTTGTCCACGGTCATCAGGCAGCATTCACAAAGCCCAGAAGCACAGAGGAGAACAAAATATGTTGTACCCTTCAACCAACAAACACATATACATGAAACAACATTACGCATATTTACTACACCCAAATATAGCTTTTTGTACAAAATCATCATTTCAAAATTTGCGAATTATGTTTTAATTTAGCACACAGCATAATGGAATGCACCAAGTGCAAACCATAACTTTACACCTCACATTATCACCTCAGTACAACTCTGCATACAGACTCAAATACACCAGGCACTTATTTAAAAACAAGCTAATACAAAATAGTAAGTCGACTATTTATTTCTTGGTCATTACCATTCATTATATAAACATTTCTTAGAAGCAAAAAGCACTATTTGTTTATTTTGACAGGAATGGCAAACAGACTTGAGTGGTTGGAAGAGAACGTCCCAAAAGAAAAATTAGTGATGATAACATCTCTAATGGTGTACAATATATCTTTTAATATAAACAAATAATGTAATTTGTACAGACCTCACTGAAAGAATAATTTCTTTTCTTCTTACAGTACAGTTTTCATGAAGAAAAATAACCTTAATTTAATTATAAAGAATCCGAAGAATGCCAAAGAGAAGCCCTAACCAGAACCGTACATAATGAAATCATAAACTTGTCTGCAAAATTGGATCAACTAAGTAATGATTTTAAGGAAGTTTTAAGTTATGTCAAAAACCATGTGATTCAACATTTTCATTATCACTGTCCTTCTTGCACCTCTCCCCCTTGTTCCCAGCAATCATCCCCATAAAATTCCCCAAATTTAAATAAAAGACACTTTGGTGAAACATCACTCTCCTCCCCTAATCATTTTTGTACTGAAATTCTCCCACACATGTTTCCCATCATGATACTCCATCCCTTTCTTAAATAAATGTAATTATTACACTCTAAATATCTTGCATTTCGCTCTGCCATATATATATTTTTTAAAAACCCTATTATGAGTCTGCGTACACCCCAACTGTTCGGGGGTGTCCGCACTTAAAATGGAGGTGCACTGGAAATGCGCAGTGTTCGGACATTTCAGTTTTCGCATGACACAATTTAATTAGTCTGCGGACAGCTCACCTGTTCTACAGACAATTATGCCCATATGCCCTGCGTCTCTCGCATGATAGGTGTCCGCGGACCGTGGCCGTCATGGCCAAAGACTTCCCCGGACGGCATGATGTGACCGCACCCATGCAGCGTGATGGCCTGACCGCGAACAGTGTCTGTGCTCCATAGACAGTTTAAAACTGGATTTTCCACCAATCTAGAGTGTTTCAAGTTGAACAGGTGCGGCGCTACAGATGAGGATCAAGATGAAGATGAAGATGAGGTAAAGGAAGTGCCAGTTTCCAGTACCCGGAGTGAGTGGTGGGTGTGGCAGTTTTTCACCACTGTTCGGGGTGTACTAAAGGCTTGGGCAGCCAAGGTGTGATGCACTGAGTGCAAGGTTGTACTCAGTTGCACAAAACCTGGGCTGACCTCCTATGGGACCACCTCCATGTGGTGCAACACCAGATCCAACCACTCGGGTGATATGAAAAAGGCTGTTCCTTTTGCAGGGAGAAGTAGGCTATCTTCCTCTACCCCATCTTCCTCCACCGCTCCTGGTATCACACAGGATACTCCTTTGGGGCAGAGGATCCCACCGGCTACCTAGCAGGCCATACAAAACACTGTTATCCCTTACCTTTCAAGGCTCACAGTTTTATGTTTGTACTGCGATGCACCAATTTGTAGGGGGGAGCTATTTTGTAGTGAGGCTGCATTCAAGGAGCATGAGAAACACTGCACCCCTCCTTAAATGTAAGGCACGCCCAACATCTTCCCCTGTCCACTTGCCCCTCTGTCCCTGTGGTTGGTGCCCCTTTCTTCCCTTCCTTTCCCTCCCCCACCTTACCTTGCCTCTCCTGAAAAAATATTTTTGAAAGCCAACAAAAATACAAAATCAAAAAACACAAAAGAAGGGTTCCTTTAGGAGCCACATTTCAGTTAAAAGACTCGAAAAAAAAACAAAGGCCCATTTGCAGCCTGCATAGTCTGCGAACAGCACAGTAGTCAGTGGACATCTGGAAAATTCCAGATGTGGGGTGGGGGAATGAAAATCATTTTAATTAATTTTCATGCAAAAATAGTGCTCTTAAAAGAACCTTTTTTGTCTTTTTGACTTTTAAATATTTTTTCTATTTTTCATTTTCATTTTGCGCAACTTCTAATGAATACTTGAATCCATATTTTATGTATTTACAGAAACTGCTTCAATGCATTGTGAATATTTTCCCGAAAAATCTGATTGCCCACATCAGTTAGATGCATTCCATATCTTTGAAAAATGTTGACAATATCAAATTTAATGTTTTTATTATGAAAAGATGCCATGGCAACATCTTGCAAAAAAGCACATACAGCTTTATTCACATTGCACCTTACTGTTTCCATTTGTGGACAAAATAAATTCAAGCGCGTCCACCTCCGTCTCTGAGCAATCCAGGAAAAAACATTTTTGTATGTGGAAAGAGTTCTATCAACTTTTGAAATGTATCCTTCATTGAAAATTGGAATGAAATTCTGGTAATGTAGCCCAAACTATTCCCTCCACAGTGAACAACAATTATGTCCGGATGTTTCAAGTGAACCATATTCTCACAAAACCGGAGGAAATCCGGCCACTTCATTCGTCACACTCCATACTATGATACTTGAAATTCATAGAATCGAAGATTTTCAACCAATCCACAGTACTCAGAATAGACCTTCAACCAATGGATGCAAGAGTCCCCCAAAACCCATACACTCTGCCTCCTCAAAGACATAGCCATAGCCATCTTCAGTGCTCTCACCAAACAAAACTCCTGCTACCCTCTTTTCTTGCACACCACACCCAGGAAACCCAATTTGCTCATCCTCCGATGTCCACGTATATCCGTAACAGTTGGCACTCTCAGCAGTCCCTGTTCCATACCATGTATCCACAAAAGACCCGGATGTGGCACGTGCCATCCACGGACTATCGTAGTGTCCGCAAACAGGATGTCCAATTGAAGGGGGTAGGAAGGATAACACTTAATTTAACCAATTTATCATACAATGATTTTTTTGTTTTTTTCAGTTTTTAATTTGTCTTTGCTTTCCTGATTTTTATTTCCTAGAACTACTTATAAATGTTTTCATATGCACTGTACATCTTCTTCACGTAAATGTTCTCAGTGCATTTTGAATATTTACAAGAAACATCTGATTCCCAAAATCAGTAAAATTCACATCATCACTCCGGAAATTGTTTGCACCATCAAACTTTATGTTTTAATTTTCAAAAGATGCCATCCTTACATCATTCAAAAAAGCACATACACCTTTATTTAAATTTTACCTTCCTTCTTTTAGTTATGTATAAAACACATTTGGGCATCTCTATATTTCCTTTTGATGTATTTGTGAAAAAATATTATTTCCACGTGGAAATAGTTTCATTAAGACTCAGAACATATCCTTTAATGCAACCTGCAAAGATAGTGGAGTAACGTAGCCTAAGCAATTTCCGCCACAATGCACAACAATAATATCTGGACATTGAAAGTGAGCCTTAGCCTTAAAAAATGATAGTAAACTCACCCAGTTTAGCCCAGGCACTGTATACTATCAAACCTCCACTCCCTCCAATCTAATAGTACCAGCGATTCCACACAATTCTGTGTACCCTTTCAATTTATTCATCCAACAATTTCCCAACATCAATGAGCTTTTTCATAGCAATAGCCACATCCATTTTCCCTACAAACAACAATCAAAACACCTGCTACCCTCTCTTCCTGTAATCCCCAACCATTACACCTCATTGGCTAATCACCACAGTTCCCTTTCCATGCCAGGCATCTTTAAAAGACCTGAAGTGGCTTGTGCCGCCTGCGGACTACCGTGGTGTCCGCAGACCCTGTACTTCACAACAAACAAGAGAGCCAAGGGGTAATTTTATAACCACGGGAACTGACCTCAAAACAATCACTTTAAACAACAAGAGTTCCAGCAGTTAAATGTCATTCTTTTGCTAGTTTCTGTACTAGTTTGGGACACTCTCACTAACCTACACAGGAGGCCATATGCATTTCTTCAACAAATATCAATATGTTATGTGTAAAAAGTACAAATATATTTTATCTATTTTTATATAGACTTTTCAAAAATAAGACATCATAATTTCATTTTATAACTGCGTAGAAAAATAATATGGTGGTATCCACCACAGGACCAACATAACAAATAACAATTATATTAAAAGATCATGCCTATATTTAATTCCATACTACTCTCTTTCAGACACCATCACTCTCAGTCCATTTATACTCAAACTTCATCAAACATCTTTCCATTAATTTCATTTAAAACCACATTGCATGGAAATTCATCAAAGAAAGCCCTGTGCAAGTACCTACATATCTTATATGACTCTGCTTTGTCATATACTGTACACTAATTGTACACAACAATTTCTACAATCACTGCTTATGGCACATCTATCCCGTCTTCAGTCCTCCTCAATGCCACCTGTGTTGGTTCTTCTCTGAAGATTACCTATAGCATGACATTTAAAGAGGGTCTTAAAACCTCCAATCTATATTCTATTTACAATATGACATTAATTACAGTAATTCTTGTCTACTCACAGGCACCTTAAATGTGTCTGGTAACCCCATACCAAGGGATACTGTACTTCAGACTACTTTGCATTGCACACTCACCTGACAAGGTGCTCTTTCAAAGTGCCTTAATGTGCACTTGAAGGATTAGTTCATATCTGCTTATTAGCGCTATCAAATCTTCTTCAAAGGGAACCGTTGCGATTACTGGGCCACCACAGCTGAAATCACTGCTCCTTCAGCCTATAGAACAGTAAAAAGTTAAAAAAGTAACTTACACTTCTGCTGTCTTACCTTCTCAGCTGGGTGTACACAACTGATCATTCTTAAGTATTTCTATAACTGACACTACCTTGGGGACAGACTCTGCATCAATATGACAAACCACTTGGACTACAATGACCAAAATGCTTTTCGCTGTCTATTCCTCTTTTATTCGTCCGAGCCTTGTGTTTGTAGCGTGATTTGTAAATGACAGACCTTCGAGCCAATTCTATTGCTGTGATTTAACTCTCTCCCACTCTGCCTCACCTTGAAATTACACTAGATATGTGCTTGTGTCTTTCACCCTTCCAGCCTGAGGCTTTGTAATATGCTAAATGACAAACCAACAACTTCTGTTGCTGTGAGTTAACTCTCTCGTCTATGCTTCCTCTTGAAATAACACACGTTGTGTACTCGTGTCTTTCGCCCTTGCTGCTTGAGACTGCGTTTTGAGAAACACACTTCATAATTGTATCGAAAGCACGATGCAAGCTTATCCTTTTCACTTCACTTACTAATTATCTTTTCCATGTCGCCTGTCTGCCTGTCATGCAGAGCCAATGCAGTATAACGCTTCTCAAGTGATCTTCTACCGAATACCGCGTTTTTTCATACATCCGCTTCTCTGCGTGTTTTCTAATGAAGTAAAAAAAACAGAATGTCTAAGCTATACGGCATTTCCAGTCCGCATTACTCCCTCTCACCTTTATCTTTCAATTGCTCAATGTAACACAGGGGCAACCCTTCTACCCTTTAAACCTTTATGTTTGTAACACTCCCTCATTGTCGGGTTTCACACAGTCACACATCCATCCACCAATCACATCCAAAATCTATACACCTAACCCCGTCATCTCAGTTCAACACTTCAGATGTACACTTGAACTCAGAGTACATATCTACTGTTAATCACAGCCATCTGCATCAAAAAGTACTGTGAAACTCTCCAACATTTCTATTTCCAGATTCAATTATATATATATATATATTGCACGGCCACGGTAGTTATCGTTAAGTTGCTGTTTTCATAGGAAGAGCACTTTTTGGGTGGCTTATAACTTTGCGACCCCCTGGATGAATCCTCACCAACCTTTGCAAAAAAAGTATATGGCCCACTCTGACTGAATGGGGGAAAGCTTTGCGCCAATCTATCCAGTAATTCCCTTAAAAACAATCAAAAAGTATGTCTCTAAAAATTAGTGATATATATGTCCGCTGCGCGGTCACACTTCCCTGTTCGCTCCGTGGAGAACATTGCAATTGGCTATTCCGTGGCGTGCTGCCCGTGACCATGTTGCGCTTTCACCGATTGGTTGTGGCACAGCGTGAAGTGCGTCGTAATCTTTCGATACGGGGGCCATGTTTACTTCGTTTTCTGTTCAATGCGAACATCGGCGCTAACATACGTAAACGAAGAAGGCACCAATGCACTTATAACACTACTTCCCAAAAAAATTGTATTATTAATACCGACGTTCCAGCTTTCTGTACCGTTCGATTTATTTTTCCAATTATGGACATTGCACATTGTCGCCGTCCCTAGGGTCCCACTACATTTCCTCCTATTGAATACATTTTTTACTGAAAATGTTATGTAGTACAACTGTGGTTTATCCAAAGGTTGTGTATTCATACATATTTTAATTCCCATTTCCTCCTCAGATACTTTCTTCCCTATTGTGATTGTCACGGATTACAGATGCCAAGTGGCAGGTTTTTTAACCGTCAAATGCAACTGTTTATAGCCGGCTGTCTCAGCATCATCATTCACTGGGATGATCGTGTGGGCCCTTTGTGTCCTTACACAGCTGTCGCTATAAGAAGTAACATTCCATCCTTTCTGGTGCTGTAGATCATAGCGATTGAAGTCGTCTTGCACATCAATGTGGGAGGAAAATGACTATTGTGGCGACAACGCTTACTTTCTGTGTGTGGAAAAAACAACGTGACCTTTAACATTGTCAATGTCGACCAAAGAGACAAACTTAATACTTCTATGGAAAAGCGAATAGTGCTATCTTTTTGCACAGTTCATTGTGAAACAAAACTACTTTAGTAATATCCATGATACTTTTTTACCAAACTTACATTCTCAACCCCTTGTCTGAAAATTAAATGCACATTTGTGATGTCATCTTTCTTGTCCTGGGTGTTAGTGTTAGCAGTGCACAGTGGTGCGGGCAGTTATGGATGCTTAGCTTACCATAATGGGGGAATGTGCAGTGTTTTTTGGTTTCACTGTGAAGTAAAACATCCCTTTAACAAAGTTTTTTTACTGAATGTACGTATATATATGGCAGGCAACAAAAAAAATAGGCTAAACATGTGAAGTCGTGAGTGATGTCATTAGTGACATTTCAGAGGACAGCTTTCATGTTCTGGGTGTTAGTGTTAGCAGTGCACAGTGGCGATGGCAAGTAAGGGGGCTCAGTATCCCATAACTGGCGAATTTCAGGGGTTTTTCGTTTTTAATTTGTACCACAATGGGGAGGGCGAACATTTTTCTTAAGTGAAGTGCACAGGTTTTTCGTAGGGCAACTTAACCATAACGTCCCCTCAACAAAGTTTTTTTTGTAGTGATATATATATATATATTGGGTTCCTGCTACTTACCTTGCCTTCAGCACCTGCTCACATCAAGCAGCGTACACTTACAATGATGTGCATTTATAAATGTTACTTCTTATGAGCAATTTGATGAAAGTAAAAAAAAATACATATATCCATTTATAGCAGCACTGTGTGTAACTTATTTCTAACAGAAAGAAAATGCAAAACATTTGTACAACATTTTTTAGTGGCACTAGCTGTGTGCACGTTTACAGGGTAATTCATAGAATCCAGCGCACAAGTGGCGCACGTGGCTGGTGCACAGTGTGCGCGTGCGAAAATCTGCGCCCGCCGCGTGTGCCAAAATCCATTTCCACGCACAGCGTATTCATGGATTTGAACATCCCTAACCAGCAGTGGCACAGAGTGGCGCAGCGACCCTGCAGCAGCGCCAGTTACGCCCCCAACCTCTCCCCGTGCGCCATGTACAGCGCACAAATCCCGTACATGGCGCACAGGCCCCCAACCACGAAAACGCCTGTAAAACTCCCCGCGCACCCCTCCGAATACACGTACCCCACTGCGCGGGGAGTTACAAACGCGATTGGCCGTGTGCGAGCAGGGTACGTGTATTTCGGGGGTACGCGGGAAGTTTCACACGCGATTGGCCCTGTGCGACCGGGGTACATGTATTTCGGGAGTGCGCGGGAAGTTTCACAGGCGATTGGCCCTGTGCGAGCAGGGTACGTGTATTTCGGGGGTGCGCGGGAAGTTTCACAGGCGATTGGCCCTGTTCGAGCGGGGTAAGTGTATTACTGGGGTGCGCGAGGAGTCCCACACGCGATTGTCCCAGTGCGAGTGGGGTACGTGTATTACTGGGGTGCGCGGGAAGTTTCACACGCGATTGGCCCTGTGCGAGCAGGGTACGTGTATTACTGGGGTGCGTGGGGAGTTCCACACGCGATTGGGCCTGTGCGAGCGGGGTACGTGGATTTCGGGGGTGCGCGGGAAGATTCACACACGATTTCGCTGTCAGAGCGGGGTACGTGTATCCAGTGGGGTGCGCGGGGAGTCCCACACGTGAATTGGCAGTGTGGGTCCTCCCAGGTGTGCCCTCTACCCCCTCCATGGCCCCTGCAGGCAACCCACACCACAGGGGACTACCCTGAACCCCTGGTCATGTCCCGCAGGCAGCCCATCCACAATGGGCATGCCCCCCAGCCACTCCACATGTCACCTTCCACTAGTGATCACCAACTCATGTCCCCCAGCACCCCCACCCACCCAGCATTGACGGGCACCTGCCAGCAGGCCCCGACTCATGTCCCCCAGCACCCCCACCCACCCAGCAGTGAGCCTCAGGCCCTGACTCATGTCCCACAGCACCCCCAACCACCCATCCGTGAGCCTCAGGCCCTGACTCATGTCCCCCAGCACCCCCACCCACCCAGCAGTGAGCCTCAGCCCCTGACTCATGTCCCCCAGGACCCCCATCCCCCAGCAGTGATGGGCACCTGCCAGCAGGCCCCCACTCATGTCCCCCAGCACCCCCACCCCCCAGCAGTGAGGGGCACCTTCCAGCAGGCCCGACTCATGTCCCCCAGCACCCCCAACCCCCAGCAGTGAGAGGCACTTGCCAGCAAGCCCCGACTCATGTCCCCCAGCACCCCGACCCCCCAGCAGTGAGGGGCACCTGCCAGCAGGCCCCGACTCATGTCCCATCAAACAACATGTCCTAACAAAACAGACCCATGTCCCTAAAACCAACCCTAATCCCCCCAATCCAAGCATGCATCCATCCACAGAACCCACTCCCAAATTACCCATGCCATGATAGTCGAAATAAACCACCATGCCCATGCAGGAATGCACAACGTAGCTACACAGTGGCAACATGTGACTGAGGAAATGTTCAATGAGACATGCACAAAACCAATTACAGAACACAACAACAATTCAGAAGTAATAAAAACTGTATTAAAAACATAAAGAACTGACTAGGAGGAATAGTAAAATGAACATCAATGTACAATGACCGATGTAGGAAAAAAATATTGTAAATCCAATGAAGTTAAAAAAAAAGAAAAATCATGTAGAATAAAAAAGTGGTCCATTGCCAATGTCCATAATAAAAACATAATCCAAATACAAAATAACCATTGATCCATGGGAATATAGAAAAAGAAAGTATGTACAAGTCTGCAACTATATACAATGTAAGTCCAAATCGTCCATGATCCACAAACAAAAGGAAACCTACAAAAAAGTCCTATGAAGAAAAAAACTATATACACACGAAGTGGAGCAATGTCCATTAACTCCAAATTAAAAGAAAAACAAAGGAAACCTAACACTATGGGCCTCATTACACGGTAGTTGGTAAACCATGGCGCTATTAGCGCCATGGTTCATGCCGGTAATTTACCGGTACCACCTTGGAGGAAAGGGGAATTACCGCCCTATTCCAAGGTTGGGAAGGCGGTAATTCCTCCTTCCTCCATTGCCCTTCCCCATTCCCATTTTGGCCCCATAGGACATGATGGGAATGGGGAAGGCGCTAATTACGGTACCGCAAATTGCGGTACCGTAATTAGCACCCCGGTCCCTTTGCGGGTTCGTTTTTTAACGCCTGCGAAAGCAGGCGTTAATGTACCAACCCGCAAAGGGACCTCGTAGTAAGGCAGTAAGGGTTTACCGGTACCGGTACAATACCGGTACCGGTAAACCCTTACCGCCTACCGTGTAATGAGGCCCTATGTAACTATATACAATGGCGGCGGGCAAGTCCTGTGGCTCACTCTGTGATGTCCCAGGCCTCTGCCCTGGCCCGAGGTCTCGCAGGGATGCACTCATGGACTGTTCCAACTCCCTCGAGGCACTCTGCCCGCCTCAATGCCCGACGCATGGAGAACTCCACCCTGACCATGGTGAGCCGCGCCTCTTCCGCCCGCCGCTGCTCCGCATTTATGCGCTGGCCCAACCGCAGCCACACGGAAGACACTCCCATCATTCCAGGGTTCTCCTGCCCTCTGGCCGATGCCTGCCCCTCTGATGTCGATGGCCCGAGCCATCATTGCTCCCACATAGAGTCTGCTGCTGTTGCTGCTGTCCATGTGCTCTGTCCAATGCCTGCACATCCTCCATCTGCTGGTCTCCAGTTGTTGGGGTGTCCACCCCTGCTGGACCGCCGACTCCCGACTGTAGCAGGGATGGGATCTCCACCAAGCTGGCTGTGTGGTCAGGCCAGGTCCACAGGGGGCCCTGGTGGAATCTGGGACGGAAGACGGCAGGGAGAAGGACTGGCGCATAGTCTCCACAGAGGAGGAGAGGTCCGCCAGAGAGTGTGACACATGTAGGAACCCACCGACCAGAGCCCCTCCCAACAGTGCCACGTCGTGACGCTGCTCTTCATGATGGCGTGCGTGCTCCACCCAGGAAGCACGCACGTCATCATGAATGTCATGCGTGCGCAACGCAACACCAACCAGGACGGAGCCCATACGGTCGTGGGACCCCTCGTCTGCAGGTAGTGGAGAGGCAGATGACGTGGCACTCCCCCCTACATGCGGATGGGCCTGGGACGGGGCATCCCTGCTAGTGCATGGCGGTGCAGTCACAGGGTCAAGGACAGCAACATGCACAGGCCCCTCCGCGGTGACCTGTGCTGTCTCCTGACCCTGGCCCTGGACTGCACCACTTGCACCAGTGGTACTACCTCCACCAGCCATGTGCGGCTCAGTAGCGGGCTCCTCCTCCTCTGTGGAGACCACCAACCTGGATCTCTCCACACCGTCTTCTGCCATTGCAAGCCCCTGTGGGGGCTCACCAGGCCCTTCCGCTACAGCTGTAGTGGCAGACGCGGCACCAGTCCCCTCGCTCCCGGATGATGGCAATTCCCCCGAGGGTGGCTGGGCCTTGCGTTGCCGCCCGGTGGAGGCATCCCGCCGCTTGGCTCTACAGCGCCGTCTCCGCCCTCTTCTTCACTTGACGCTGCGTAGAGGGAGACATAGAACACAAGCATCAGGGTACAGTACAATATTCCCCTCGACAGGAAGCAATAACACATGAGTGGCACTGTCAAATGTCACTTCCATCCTGTCCCTCCACAACACATGGGTGAATGCACGCAACACACATGCAGAAACAGTCCTGGCGCCTGCAATCAACATCAGCATCCATGTAGAAGGGCCTCTGTTAACCAAAATGTTGCCTTCAAACTCACATGCATCATGGCTCACACTGATCCCATGCACACACATCACCGGAGGGTCATGCATCATGGCTTGTACACCACAGACACAGTGGATCGACACAGTGGATACAACGGTGACGGCACTGCATGAGTGAATCTACACATCATCAAGGACATGTGTCATGCATCCATGGCGTTTCAAAGTCACACACACACTTCTCAGACACACACACATGTGCACCATACATGTACATGACAGCAGCACCCATCCCTCACACCCCCTCCATGTCTAAGAACAGAGACTGGCATGCTTTCATGTGTGCATTTCGCATACAGCTCCCCATTTTGCATTGGAACACATGCACCATCCATGTGGTTCACACATTACTGGTCTCACATGCATGACCATGATGTCCCTGCACACACACATCCATACATGGCCTATGTCACACATACAGGCAAGTATCAGACTACCAGCACACTGCAACATGCCCTGTCTCACACAGCAATGCTTGGCCACTTACCACTCGACTCCAGACGGGTCTGCCTCTGAAGGATCTGGGCATGGAGCGCTGGGGCTATGTGTTCCAGGACCCTCATCTGGATGTTGTTCGTGCTGCCCCGGCCCACCTCCGCGAGGCGCCAGGCCTTGTAGAGGGTCCTGGACCTCAAGTCCTTCCAGCGCTTCTTGACGTGCTTGATGTCGCGGGTTGCCACCCCCTCCCCGTTGATGGCAACCACTGCATCCTCCCAGATCCTCGACCGTCCTTCCTTGTTGGCGCATGATGTTCCGAAGAGGGCATCATAATGCCCCAGGACATGCTCCACCAGGACACCAACTTCCTTCTCAATGAAGCTGGTGGCCCTCTGCCTCTCTGACTGGGGGTCGCCAGTGGTCTCAGATGGTGTTTGCCCCGACATGGCGACCCCCGAGGCAGGCGTGGGTGGGCAACTGGGTGCTGGGGCTGGGCTGTGGAGCGATGGTATCCCAGTCGGGAGTCTTCTGTTCCAGCAGGGGTGGACACAGCAACTGGACCCCTGAAGATGGCTGACGTGCAGGCACCAAATAGCAGGGCACGTGGGCGGCAGGCAGGCAGGCAGCAGCAGATGGCTGGTGGGAGCGTGCTCGGGGCTCTTGGGGGCAGGAAAATGGCCTTTTGGGCAGGAGCGTGGTCTTCCGTGTGTTTTCGGGTGGCCAGCTTGATACGGAGTGATTTGGCACGTGAAAAAATTGCACATCAGCGTGTAATTCGAGGAAAGGCCCTTAGCGCATAAGCGCGTCAGTGACATCATGCGCGCAGGCGTTGCCCACAACACAGGTGCATAGTGAATCAGCACGTGAAAAAACTGCACATCACCGTGCTATTGGAGGAAAGAGCCTTAGCGCGTAAGCGCGTAAGTGACGTATCACGTGTGGGCTGCCTTAAAAGATACGAGTATCACGCTATTTCCTTGTACGTGCTTTTTGTGGAGAGCGAGCGGGTGTATCTTGTACTTCTTGTCAGTTCACACGCGATTACTTCACAACGTTTCCAGTTCGTACTCCCTGTTTCCTCAGTCTGCGTTCTTTTCTTCTTTTGGTGGGGGTGTTGCCAACGCGCACACGCGTGTCTTTTTCACGTTCTTTTTCAAGGCAGACGGCGAGTCGCGCACATATTTTCCAACTGTGGTTGCCCCCGTGTGTCTCGTACCCCCTTCAGAGGTCATTGTAGGCTGCGTGTAACACACGTACACTTATTTTTGTGTTTCTGGGTGCCACAGCGTAGTGTGGGTTTATTTTTCCACTCACGTGGTCTACCAGGGGTTGCGTGCAGGTGTGCTTTTGTTTTTGGGGTGCCTGTGTGTTGCGTGACCCGTCATCTTCCCCCAGGGGTCACATACAGCCTTGCTAGAGCAATAGGGTACGAATTCCATCTAGTACCCTACCCCTTTCACCCCAATTGCCCAGGACAATTGTTTACTGCAACTCCCATACGCACAACAACATCAGTGCCATGATTGGGAGGCGACCAAGCTGTAAGGGAGGAAAAGGTAGTCGACCTCCAAAAGGTGGGTGTGGTGGGCGCGGTAGGGGACATGGCCAGGATTTGCAGGGTGCCCCTAGAGCCCCCTGTGTGGAGGACCAATCGGGGAAACGCATGCCCCCCCCAATGGTTGTGGGAAATGTAGCTGACACCATCCCAGCTCAGACCTTGTTGGACCGGCCCATTTTGGCACCTGAACCGGCACAGGATGACTCCCAGGCTGACTTCCAGGTCAGCAAGTCTAAGCCACGTGTGGCGGTGAAAGTTGCTGTCATCAGGCCACGTGGATCTGGGGCAGCAATGTCATCTGCTGCCCCAAGTATCCAGGGTGGGGAGGCTGCAGGGGCAGCTGCAGCTCAATCCACCCCAGCTCCGAGTCTCCCAGCCGGGACAGTGTCGGTCCAGGTCCATAAAACCAACGTTGGCCCTGCCAACATCACCCTGCAGCCAATGCCTGCACCAAGACCTATGGTCATTGTGCCTTTACAGGCTTCTGTTACCCAGTCCACCTGCGCTTCTGCCCCTACTGACCAGAGCGGCATAAGCCACTCAGGATCCGCACCACCTTCCAAGAAGAAGAAGAAGGGTTCTCTGGCACTACAGGCTGAGACCCCAGACACGGCTACACACTCCGGCACGTCAAGGAAGCCTAGCTTTAATGACGCCGAACTTGATGCACTTGTGGCCTATGTGTCGGCACATAGCCGCAAAATGGTGGTGACTGCAGGGTGCAAGACCACACCTGGTTAACGCAGGGCACACTGGCAGACCATCGCAGACCACATTAGTGCCCTTGGATTTGTGAGGCGCACAGCTGATAATTGCTACACGCGGTGGAATGACCTGAAACGCAGAGCAAAGAACAAGCTGTCTTCCAAGACTCTGGTGACTGGTTGTGGGTCTCCACCAGAGGACAACCAACTCACTGAACATGAGTCTGTTGCTGGAACCTTCGTCACAGACGAACAGATCCAAGGCGTGGGAGACCTACCAGATTACAAAGCATTGTCCAGTGAGTGGCCATGCATGTGTGTGTAATCCATGTGTATGTTGCATGGGTGACGTGTTCAGATTGAGTGCCAGGTGAGGGTGTGTAGTCCTGAGTGGTATGGGTCACCCATGTGCTTCCTCCAAAACATTCAGCGGCCTTGGATTTGGGTATGACAGTATCCCTTCTGACCACAGTAGCAAATTAGTGCAACATTACTGCAGTTGCCCTTGAACTGTCATCTTGCAACAACATTGTTCTGAATTTTTCAATGTTCATTCAGCCGATTGTTTCAATTCTCCCATTTTTGCAACACATTTTTCAGCCCTAATGCCACATATGTGACATTCTTCTGTCATTGATTACACCCCACATTCGGCCACATTTATTACCTCGTTATGGGAATGATTAGACCATTCAGGCTGATTGAGTAAGGGCCAGCTCACAACATTTTTGGGGCCTGTTTGAATGTGGAACTTGATAGTTTTTTTGTGTCATGTTGAAGTGACCAAACATTGATGTATCCATCTGCATGCCATCACTGTATTATTGTACACTGGATGTGTTGCAGTGTGTGGCACATGCATATTTTGTCACACTATTTTGAATTTTTCATCTCATCATGTCCATCTCACATGGATGGGTGACAGTACTCATTCACTGACATATGGCTGTACTTGTCAAATGTACCATGGCTATGCTACATGCCATCAATGTGCTGGCATGTGTCATGTATGTGTATTGGACATGCCACTCACAGGCTAATGTGTGATGCCAGTGCTACCCAGCATGCAGCAAATGTGTTGCGTTTCCATCTTGGTGCCCTCAGTGTCTGCTTTTTGCCTCTCCCTCCAGCTCATTGACAGTACCTGCATGCCAGGGTTATAGTCAAGTGGGACATGTGTACTTTATGTACTGGATCTCTGGCTTGTCAGGCCTATGTGTGTGCTGTGGTGCTCATGCCTGTTTCCATTTGTTGTCTTTCATGTTTTTGCAGGTGATGACACACTTGATGCTGTTGAGGTGGAGGAGATGGTGCAGACCCAGGAGGAATCTCAACCACGACCGGGCACCAGTGGAGGACGTGGTGTGGTGGTGGGTGAAATCCCAATCTTACTGCAGACCACACTGTCCAGGGGTGTCTCTGGTTGCACCTCCCCAGACCTCTATGATTCAGGTGCTGAATCGGATGATGAGACTTATGTGCTGTCGCAGGTGAGTGTTTCTGGCAGGGATTCTGTTCTGTCCAACCCACCTGCACCAGGGGAAGAACCTTCTATGGGGATGTCAGTGTTGTTAAGTCTGCCTTTGGCGGTTACGGATGCAGGGTCACACTCCACAACATCTGATCCTGTTCCTGGGCCAGCAGATCAGAGGGGGAATGCAGTCCTGCAGCCTCAGGAAGTGCCAGCACAGCAAGGTGCAGATCACCTTGCCCCAAACAGGTGTGGTGCCCGCCGACGCGGTGGCCGTACGCCACCAGGCAATACTGTATGGGAATACTCCATGTACAGTATAGCAGCACAACAGGGAGCATCGGTTGAAACGATGGCTCAGGCAATGGAGAGGGTGGCCACTTCCATTCTCCCCCCTGAAAGGCAGATGGAGCAACAACAGCAGGCAACAGACTCCATTTGCCAATCACACAGGGAAGACATGTTGGCATCCAACAGGGACCAACAGGGACCGACGGGCGGCACTGGACACTCTGCGTGAAGCCATATCTCTAGAGTCCCAGGGCCACAGGGAAGCAGAGGGTGAAGAGAGCAACAGCAGTTCTCCCACATTGGCGTAGCCGTGCAGGCCATGAGCCCATGGAGGTATTTTCTTTTTTTTGCAACATCCACGCAGGTGGGTGTTGGTGTGCACCCTGTCCTCGAACCTCCTGGGTGGCCTCCCCCCCACCCTGGCCCCCACATGGCCATTTTTGATTTTTATTTTTTTATTTTTACAGTGTGTTGCCTTGTGTGGCTCCCGTGGGCATCCAACTTTGTATTCCAGCTGGGCACATGCAGGCTTGTCCTGTGGTTGGGTTAGATGCTTGGGTTCCTGACACACACACCCCCCTCCTGCTTCCCCTTTCCATGGGTTTGCAAAGGGTGTGACTTACACAGTGACATTGGGCTCCCATGAGCTGTGTGGGCAGTCTGTAGTCAAAACTGTGTGTACATCCCTAGTGGGGATTGTTGTTGTATTTAACACTGCATGGTGTATTGATATGTGCTTGTGCATCCATGTCTTATTCACAGGTACCTTCTTCATGTCTTCACAAGGCTGTCTCCTTTGCCGATGCAGTTCATGTTTATGCAGTACACTGACACATTTGCCTGACAGCAACACTCTGCAGTTGGAAGGGGTTGATGTGCTGGCTTATTCAGGTTGTAAGACTTGCACTACTTTGATTTTGTACTGTCATATTTTGGCAATGTTTCATCCTGTGTTGCTGTATTGTGTTGCTGGTAAGTATTTGGTGTGCTGTTTGTTATTGATTACTGGGAGCATATTGTCTGTGGCCTGTTTCCATTTGGGACAGTGCACTTTGTGACACTTGTGTCATGTGTTGTGCATTCCCTTGTTTGCTTTCACATTGCATGATATGTCATGGTGTGTTGGGTAGCGGAGATGGGGAGGGGTTGGGTGACATGGTGCTATTTTCATTTTGTATTTTGCAAGGGGGTAGTCATTCATGCAGCATAAATGTGTGTCTTTTTGTGACAGAGCATTGGTTGTCTTTCGGTAGGTAGGCATGCACACAATGTAACACTTCCAGGTGACCAATCTCAGGCTGGTATTGTGACAGTTGACTGTCCCTTATGTCATCATCATTGATTGTCAGCTGGTATGTACCAGGGCTGTGTGCACTCCACAGCGGTGTGATTTTAGGTGAAGTAATTAGCCACCAGCTGCGTACGGGCTGCCTCACCATGTGCCCTTTCCCCTCCCATGCGCAGCAGCCGTGCATGTGGTTGGGGATGTGGGGGCACCACCATGTCCACCGGCAGGCCCTGGTGGGTTGCAACGTTGTGCAGGACACATGCTACCACTATGATCCTGCACACAACTGGGGGCGCGTATAGCAGCTGCTCACCAGAGCGGTCAAGGGAGCGAAAGCGTGACTTGAGCACTCCGAATGTGCGCTCCACTATGCCCCGGGTTGCAATATGGGCTGTGTTGTATCTTACCTCGGGTGGTGTGGTGGGGTTCCGAATTGGCATCATCATGTGGGTGCTCAGAGGGTAGGCACTGTCCCCTGGGGTGGTGATGATGGGTATCATTAGTGAGGTTGTGACATTACTCAGTATCTGACATGCATGCATGTGCAGAGGCATTTATACTCACCAAGCAGCCATGTATCGCCATGCCGCCCAGCTTCTAGGTCCCGGTTTAGGGGTGACATTCTGAAAATGAAACTGTCATGGGTGGACCCTGGATAGTTGGCATATACTGACGTGATGATTCCCTTGGTATCACATACTACCTGCACGTTGATGGAATGCCAGTGCTTGCGGTTTCTATAGATGTGCTCAGTTGCCCTGGGAGGATGTAGAGCCACATGGGTGCAATCAGTGGCACCTAACACTTTGGGGAAGTGTGCCACCCCGTAAAAATCCTGGACGCCAGCCTGCCTTTCTGCAGGTGTTCTGGGCAGGTATATGTGCCTGCGGACTGAAGAGCGTGCAGTCATGATGGCCAACACCTGGTGTAGGCAGCGTGACTGCGTGGCCTGTGACACACCCCCCACTATGGCACTTGTCTGCTGAAATGAACCAGAGGCCAAGAAGTGCAGTACATCGAGCACCTTTTCCAAGGGGCTCAGTGCTTGGGAGCACAGGGTGGGTGATGTGAGGTCATCCTCCCCCTCACTCACCAGGTCGAGTATTATGTGAGGTAGAAACCTGTACCTCCCATACACCTGGTCATCAGGCATCCCAAAAAGGCTGGTCCTGGGTGTAAAGATTCTGGGCCTGACTATCCTCCTCCTCCTGCGGTGTCCCACGACCACTGCTGCAAGGAACGGTATATTCATTGTAGCGTCTGAGCTTGTTTGTTGTTTGTGCGCACTTTTGTGCTGCGCAGGGCCGCGTACGCCTGCTTCCTGCTGGCGTAAGTGTTTCCGGATTAGCGCATCTTTTTTGGCTCATGCGTTTTCCCTGTTCGATTCCATGAATACGTGTTGTAGGTGCGAGTGTGGGCGTTGCGCGCATTTAACTCCTGTACTTACCCTGTAACGCCCACATTTTCACGCGTTGTTCCCCATTCCGTGTGTTATGCCCGGTGTTCCTCCCACTTTTGTTGTGTGCGTCGCACTATGTGCGCTTTCGCTGTGTGCGTAGCGCACGCCGCTTGATGACATGTGCGCCTGCGTGCGCCACGCAGGATTTTAGCGCACATCCCAGGATTTACACGCACACGGACTTCCATGAACCGATGTGCGTGACTTTCGCACGCTTGCGCTGCGATTTTCGCACTTGCGCTGCGATTCGCACGCTTTCACACGCTTGCGTGGAGATTTTCGGCGCACATTAATTCCATGAATCGCCCTCTGAATATGTTGGCAATGCATGCATACCTGCCAACATGACCCATTTCAATCTGTAGGTGCTTATCAAGTCTTCATTTTTTCTTTGCATTCTGTGACTTGTAATTCCACTCCTCACATTTTATAACTCAGACTACAAGTCGCACAATGCAAAGAAAAAAAAATACGACTGGAATGGAATATTTGAAGGTTCCCCTCTAGCAACTGAAAAAAGGAATTTCGAAATTACTTAGCTGGAATTCGCGAGGATCCTCACACCTGCTGCATAATCCTAGCCTTATGAATGATCTAGCCCGATATGAGTTTGTTTGCATCCAAGAAACCTGGTCTAGGGTTCATTTATGCTGGGAGGGTTTCACTGTTTCGTCATTAACCGCAAAAGGGGGCAGGCGTGGTAGACCTAAAGGTGGTCTTATAACGGCAGTGAAAAATACCATTGACCCTAGAATTACGGGTGAATGGGCGTTTTCGGATCACTTCTTAGTAGTGGGTTACATACTGAAGTTTAATGCGGTGGACACTGCATTTCTGATAGTGAACATATACTGGAACCAGGCAGATTACTCTGATAATCAATTAAGGCTGGAACTGTGGAATTTGGGATCATTATTTGAATCCTGGATGGCTGTGAATCCCGGGGGGCTCATGGTTATAGTTGGCGACCTAAATGCTGATATTCCTGTGGACTCTCCGCTTGGTGACCTGTATACGGGTAATGATGTGATCGCACTACCAGCAGTGGATAACCCCAAGGGTCGAGGTAGAATTTGGTCGCACTTTATTGAGATTTGGGGTATGATAGTTGTGGCTAATCCTCTTCCTACCTGGAAAGCTCAGGGTTACAAATCCACTATTGATTATATTATTTGCTCTGTGGGCGTGTTCAACTGCACAGGAAGATTGGATATCATTGATACTAATCTTAGCGACCACTCCATGCTTTCTTTCGAATTGGACACAGTGGGTTACTCTGAATCAAAACTGATGTATAATCATCCCTTGGAAATTAATCTGGCTGGGAATAGAATCAAATGGACTGAGAAAAAAAACACTTCTTTCACGGCCACCATGATTAAAGATTATGAGTCTTTTTCTGACAATCAACGGGTCGACACATATTCGGCTGTTAAATTTACAGTTTATATTAATAGTTCACTTAGAAAAAATGAGGATTCTTTTGGCAAGAAGATCACAGGTAATAATTGTAAGACCCACTATTTTGATGGGATAGTGAAGGACAGGAAGTGTCTGATGAGGAAAGAGATCAGACAGGCTTGGAAAGCGGGGTATGATATTACTGATACTGCAGCCCTGGTAAAGAAAATAAAGTAAAAATATAAAAATTGGCCGATCCAACATCGTATGGTTAAAGAGCAGAGGGATGGGGAAATCATGTTAAACTCCCTACGAGGACATTACTCCAGCAACTTCTGGAACTTAATTAACAACCTTGAGAAACCCCAGAAAGAGATACTTCTTAATCCTATTAACGAATCTACTTGGCTGGGTCATTTTGCCGATATATATCACACTAAAAATCATGATATGAAAGATGTAGTGAATGGAGGATCCCAATGGCACTTGAATTTTAGCACGAGGGACATCGTTGACTTAATAACTAAATCTAATAACTCGGGTGCGCTCGGGCCGAATAATCTTTCAAATAAAATTTTCAAACGTGAACCCCAAATATGGGCAAAAATACTTTTTAGTTTGTTTAATAATATATTATTGACCAGAGTTTTGCCTCTGTCGTGGAGGGTATCCATTATCATCCCGATCTTTAAGAAGGGATCCCGACAATGTCCCCTAAACCATAGGCCAATTGCCATTTCGGATCCAGAGTCGAAATTGTTTGCGTCTGTTGTACTGAAGGAAATTCACAAGTGGATGCTTGAAGGGAATATTCTTGATATTAGGCAAATCGGTTTCAGAAAAAATATGGGAACCGAATGTGGAGGGATGATACTTAGCTGTCTGCGTGCTGAAGCCATGAAGAAGGGGGCCTTACCCATTTTTGTTGTGTCCATGGATTTAAGCTCTGCGTTTGATTTGGTGGATAGGAGGATCCTCTGGCAGAGACTGAGATCATTAAATATGCCGCCTATCCTGTTGGATATAGTCAGGACTATATACACTGATACAATAATAAGGGTAAGATTAGATGCTGAGGGTACTTTGACTAGTGCACTGAGCATATACAATGGTCTGCGTCAGGGCTGTCGGTTGGCACCCACAATATTCAACCTGTATGTAAGTGGTGCGAATACCGCCCTGACGAATAAAGGCCTTGTAGCTCCAATAATACGGAATATCTGTTTAGCATGGCTAGCGTATGCTGATGATTTCCTCCTTATTGATAATACAAAGATCGGTCTAAAAAAATTGCTGAAAGCCTTCGATGAATTTACCTCCTCTCTACTGTTGAAGATCAATCCGGCTAAAACCGTGATAGTACGTTTGGGCAATAGAAGCAAGAAGTTGGACTTGCTTACCTGGTCATGTGGTATATCGCGGCTTAGAGCCCAACCTGTGTTTAAATACTTAGGGTTTGTTATATTGGGGTCTAACTTAAGATCAGTATTTAGAACTCAACTTAGATTCAAGGCCGACATTGCTATCCGTCAAATGAGAGCAATCGAATCCAAATATGGTAAATTTACAATGAGTCCTCTGAGAGAATTCTATACGAAAAAGGTCATCCCGAGATTATTATATGGGGCTGAATTACAGTCTCTTAAATACGAGGGGGATTGGTCCGCCACTGAGAGCTACATTTGGAAATCTGTTTTGTACTTCTTACCTAAATCAATTCCTTTGGAGTTGATTCTGTACGAATTTGGTTTAAACTCTCTAGTGGCACATGTAACTTGGAAAAGACTAAAGTTGTGGAGGAAATGCATGTCTAGTGAAATGAATTCACTGTACTACTGTGTAGGTCAGGACTCTGGTAACCCTTTCATACAAGAGCTGAATGCCGAAACTACAAAGACTTTGGTATGTTTAGGTATATCAGTAACCTCTTTAAAGAAGAAACCCACACGGGTAAAACAAAGTGTGATGGGGTTCGATTGGCTACATACAAAAAATAAAATCTTGGATTCTAAACTTTACCACCAAGTATGTGCGTTGAATAAATGGTTCCCAGATATGGAACAGTATTTAGCCAAATATCCTTGTAAGCGAATAAGAAATGATTTTATGCGTTTTAGATTCAATGTCATTACTACAAACCAGGTCAATGCCATAAGATCAAGTGTGAAAGGGTCTTGGACCTGGTGCAGATTCTGACTGGTAGAGGGGACGGTTGAGAATTTACAGCATATTCTGGTGGTGTGCACTTAAGGTCAAAAGACTTCTATACTTCAGTCAATATGTATCCAATACTGCTAATGTGGATAGAGATTTTTTCTGGTATAGAATGCTCCATTGTAGTAAAGGCAATTTAAATGTTAGGGTTGCAACTTTCTTGAGAAATGTTTGTGATCTTTTTTAAAAGGTATTGATTGTATTTATTGGAGAGAATGTTAATTTTATTTGGAGACTTTTGTTATTTCTGTCTGCTGCTTTTTCTTCTTGTTGCGTTTAGATCTGTAATTGTGTTTTCTCAGTATTTGATTATGTACTTTTCTTTTTGTTTCTTTTTTTTACTGAGACTGGTTCTATTCTATGTCAAAGTTATGTAAATACGTGTGATAAATGTCTATTTCAATATTTTGTAAGGTTTATATAAACCATAACAAATAAATAAATAATAATAATATTTGAAGGTGTGACATTTATATTGAATGAAAACTCTAAAATGCTGTGTGTTTAAAAATATTTCTTTTTAGGAACATTTTCATGAACGTTAAAAAATGCATAAAAGTAACTCACCATTACCACATATACCCTCTAACTTTCTTTTACAATCACAGGAAAGAAGAGGATTGCCAAAACCAGCTGCCGAAAAAAAAGAATACCCTTCACATCCTACAAAATAAGTACATTAATGTACATCTATATTTCTGTAATTGTAACAATGTACTTCCACTATATATTAGCGCAGAGTATTCTTTTCCAATCAACATTTATTTCACTCTAACTCATTATATTGCACCATTCACACTCTTTCTATTCCCGTCTCAATACCACCATTACAACACCCACTGTTTTCCTCAAAACATCACAATGTCCCTACTTATTCAATCACACCACCACTCCCTTCCTCACTAACCCAAGCCCATCACATCTCTACAGACTCTTACTGTTCCAACATTCCCACCCTCACCTATTATGCCACTTCACAATCAAACACCCCTCCATTCATCTCTACAATCACACCCACACACCGATGCACCCTACATGCATATACATTCCAAAACTTTCGACCTCAAACGTTATTTTTTCCCAATAGACACAACAAAATGCCTACTAAAAAGCAACTCAGTAGTAAAGAAAGAACAATTAGAGCAGATAAGAATACAAGCAAGCCATATGGTCATCCACCTCTAAAACAGTGTATAGAAAACATTAAAATGAAAGAGCTAGTAACCTCACTCAATGAAACTAAACCAGCCATGACTAAAAAAGGTAAGGCCCCTCTTCCAGAAACTAAAAGTAAAAAAAAAAACATGTACAAAGAAAGGCAAACCTACTAATGAACCTAACACTAGATCTGCCAGTGTTAACGTAGCCACTACATAGAAATCCCAAAATTTAATGTTACATAACATGTTCTACCGTAGAGTTCTTCACAATCTTATAACAAAAGCTGAAATGTCATGATCTACACTTAAAAACTACCACAGGAGACTAATCCTCTAAGATCTAAGTGACTGCACATTTCTACTAAAGAGAAAAATGTTTATATTGATTTTAAACAGAATGGAACCATTAACTACATTAATTCATTAATTATAGAAAGTAATTGTAAACATGCACAATGTCAATATCGATACCTTTTCAAACTTCTGTGAAGATGAATGGTTTCACAAAAGTAGCATATAATCATATTTCAATGAAGAGGCTTATAAACAAGAAATGAAAAAATCCAATTGCCATAAACAGTGATGGCTGAGGGTATGAAATGGTAGGAGACACCATTATGGCAAAAGAAACCCTTATAAAAAAAATGCTCTAAACAAAGTTTTGACCAAATGTTCCTTTCACCCAAACAAACTGTCCAGTGCACAAATGGAGATGCAGCTCAATGTCTAACATACGCCAACAATCCTTTAAATCTTAATGACAATTTCTCAATCACTATCTGAAACTTACAGGCAAAAGTAAAATGAACATTTTACAAACCATGGACTCTTGTCCAGTGCACAGCCACACTGGACTTCAAGGACATTCATTAGCCTACATTTTAGGGCTGCTTGTAAAATTACCTTCCACCACATCAAAATGTTAGCAACACACCATTCTTCTATACAGATTCTTGTGCATAGACTGTACAATGCAAAACGTCCTGCTCTAGAACTGAAAAATGTAAATAACATTCGCCTAAATGGAACAGCCGAAAAACTCTGTCAAAAAATAGAGCACATGAAAAGTAAATACTTTGGAAGTGAAGTTGACTTAGAAAATTCAGTAACTTCAGAAAGCTATACTGAAAACCTCACAAAGACCAACTCCTAACAAACACATACAAAAAAGAAATAGCTACATTTCAAAACACATCAGTTGAAATACCAGACCAAGTATGTGTCTGTTGTCGTAGAACCTTTCATAAAAAGAGCACAAAAATTGTAGATATGACCTACAAAATAGAGGACAATGAAGAATCCCAATGGTGCCAATTAGCTTTATATCTAACAGCAGAAAATAAATACAAAATATCTGATCCATCAAAAGTTTGCAAGTACTGCAAAACAAAGCTTGACAATTACCAAATGCAGTCATGTGCTATCACTAATCATTTAGAAATGTTCCCACTTCCAAATGCTCTCCAACAACTTAACTTGTATGAGAGCATTATAATCCAAACAGTACACCCGTATCAAGCTATAATACACCTTCAATCGAAAACAGCCAAATTACCTCCATCTGAGTTCATTAAGGGCATCCGTGGCAAAGTAGGATATTTGCCACTAGATCTTAATGAAAATGCAGAAACTCTAGGAGTACAATGGCCAATAAATCAATCTTTAATTGTACTATTTAATGGTGTACCAACAAAAGGCAACACAATTTGGCAACAACTTGTTGACTTAAACAACGTTAGCCATACAATATCTGAAAGAAAACAAAGAATACTACAAAGATGTAAACATAGAGCAAAACTTAAGCGAAACCCCCCAAATAATTCAAGATTCACCAGCAACTGGCCCATTTAAATGTTTAGACTCTTTTACTGGAGCCAACATTTTAGACCAGTATACAATTCACCCACTGCACTTCACAGACACCATTGAAGATGCATTAGAAACATATCAAATGCATCAATCGAAAGGATCCCCAAAGAGCATATGGGAAAAAAGTGTAGAAGCACAGAAGTGACGAAGATATGATGAAAGGTTCACACAAATTAGTGCATCAGAAGATCACTCTTTATGAATGTATTCTGAAGACCCCAGCATCAGACAAAATGTAGAATACATTTTCTACCTCCTGTTCGAAAGTGAACAAGCAACTCTATGTTATGGAGATGCACCCACATTAAAAATATGCTGTCATTTTTTTTTACATGTCCGCTACCCAACTGCTTAAAAAATAAAAGGCAAAAATGAAGGTTTGCAGTCAAGTATCACACATTTCTTGGAATACATGTGTGGTACAAAAGAATACTGGTTCTAACATCACGCTGATGTACGTTGTATGCCAAGGAACCTAGGCCCACCCAAATGGTTTATTACTTAGAGTGGTGCAGAGTATGCATGGGATGACTTGCACAACTTCTCAGTCACTACAAACCAAAATAAATATGAAATAGGTATAAAAACATCATTGTGTTCTCTTGACCCTGTCTCTCTATCAAGGTACATTCCCATTTGCCTCATTGCGATGCTGCACTTCATCTGCAATAAAACTACCTCTCCGCTTGCAGAGGGCAACACTTCTTTTGGAGAAAAGAATATCAATCCAGAGAGCACCA
Organism: Ambystoma mexicanum; assembly: GCF_040938575.1. Taxonomy (NCBI): domain Eukaryota; kingdom Metazoa; phylum Chordata; class Amphibia; order Caudata; family Ambystomatidae; genus Ambystoma; species Ambystoma mexicanum. Next base: position 387,792,702 of record NC_090936.1, read on the forward strand.
CACATCCACATGTGTTTGTGGATAAAACATGCTCCCAAATTTGGCCATGACAGTTATGCCACTGTTTTACAGTTTATTGAAAAATACATAACCTGCAACATCCATTCATAAACCACAGATAGTGACCTACGTACGCAAATACTGCTGACGTAGATATAAAAATAAAGTTAAATATTATACCAAATATCATTTGGGTTTCCCTAGACCAGTTTCCAAAAAAGGACAAGCAAATAAGCTTGATGACTTCTGTTAGACACAGTGTAAAAGCCAATTCCCCTAAAAACACATATGACATTAAAAGGGATGAAGCATCCAAGTACATCAATGATTACAATGCAGTCATTTCCCTTTTGTCAAATGCAAACATAGACATACAGTACATTGCAGACAATTCCACCACAGTTGCAAAATATGTCACAGCCTACCTCACCAAAGATGAGAAAACAGAGCTAAAAGACCTGTGGGATGCCAAATCATCTGACAAAACACTGTCACAAAAATTGTACAGCTTTGGTATAAACATGCTCTACCATAGAGAATGCGGGTGCTACAAAGCTGCATACCATTTCACAGGTACAGCCTTATATGGCAAATCTGAACACATTGTCTGGCTAAACCTTGATCCAGCTTCATCCCCAAAAAGAGTATGTGAATCCTACCAAGAGATAGAAACAATAGCCACAAATGCTCCCAAAAGACAGGAAATAAAAAAAAACAATTTAATTGACACATCCTACCCAAACAGAAGTACTGCTTTGGGGAACATGTCCTGTACGACATAGCCCAAAACTATGTCTACAAAAACAATGTCACACCAGATGAGAAACTATAAATTGCTAAAACATACCAAACCCAGCCTACATAATCATATAAAGTTATCATGTAAATCCCTGCAACATAGAGAACTGTATTACATGGCCCTATTGCACTTTCTAAACCTCGGACAAAAGAAGAAGAATTATTAGGTAATTATGACTTGTTTGAAGCTGCAATCAAAGGAAATGAAAGCAGTATAACAAATGTCAATTTCAGACAATACAAAGAAATGTTGGACAATGAACGCCAACAAGAGGAAACAAATGGAAGCTCAGCTAGATAAAGACACTCCTAAGGGCAGTCAACTTTCCCTCACAGGAAGCCAAGAACCACTTTGAGAATCTCTCATTCTAAATGGAGCTGAAATAGCCATAACTGAGGTAGAAAATACCATGTATCAATATAAACAATCTGAAGAAGACTTGTCACTGCTCAATTCACAGGTAAATGATGAACAACTCACCATTTATCTAGAAGTCATTAACGAAATTGATCATGCTTTTAAACATGAAACTAAAACTTGTAGCTGTAAAAATGATAAACATCTGCTCATATGTGTACGTGGTGAAGCTGGTTCTGGTAAAACATTCTTAATTAAAATAATAAGCACATTTCTGCAAGACTTAACAAACAGCAACCTTTGGCCTGTTGTAACAGCCCCCACAGGTTAGCTGCCTACAACATAGGAGGTGTAATGTTACACCAACTAATGCCCCTTCCAGTAAAACACCAAAACAAATTTGAATACAACAAATTATCATCTGAAGCTGGTACTGAAGTACGCAGAATTCTGAAACAAATGAAAGTGCTCCCAATAGATGAAGTAAGGATAGTTTCCAACCCCATGTTGGCTTTAATTCACCTAAGAATGCAAGAGATCCTAAAAACAGACTACAAAAAACTGTTTGGAGGAAAACACTTTATTGTTTTCGGAGAACTCCTACAATGACCATCAGTAAAAGGTCAACCTATTTTCAAAACATTAGGACACAAACAATGCCACAACATACTCAGGAGCAATGGAAATGTAAATCTCTGGCAACATTTTCAGTACAGAGAACTAACTGAAAATATGTGTCAGCCTGCAGACCTCACCTGTGCTAACATTTTAAAAAGCATTAGAACTGGTCTGCTTACTAAAGATGCAAAATACATCTTAAATAGTAGAGTAATACATGAGCTATATGGGTGAAACACATCTGCTCCTGATGTCATGGAACAATTAGCTCTGCAAAATATAAAATGCATGTCCTTAATGCCAACCCATGCAAGCTGTAGTCAGCTCAATGTGACAATGTAAAAAAAGGAATGCAACCTATACTGTATATCAACTCCACAGACAAACTAGAAGTGCACAGCATCACACTCCCTATGTGTCAACAAGCAACAGCATGACTAAATAGCTTACAAAAATCTATCTCCAACAAAGCTGGATGGGAGAAAATATGAACTTTTGTGCCTAAACTACAGAGTACTTCTAAAACATAACCTTGGTATAGAACACGGTTTAGTCAATGGAGCAATTAGTAAAGTTGTTGGCATATCCACATAACAACAACATTCAGTTTGTCAAAATCCACTTTGACAAATTTGCAGAGTTAAAATAATTGGCCACACAAAGCATGTTTCCTTCTTTTCAAAGACATGTATGTACACAGAGAACAATTTTCTCTATCTCTTGCATATGCTGTGACTATTCACAAATCGCAAGGTCTAACCCTAAATCACGCATTGATTGACATTGGCAGCACAGTCTTTAAAGAAGGTATGAGTTACATAGCACTTTCATGTATGCATACACTCAATGGCCTATTCCTAGTTAACTTTGATGCAAACAAATCAAAGCTGACATTCCTTGCATCCTAGAATACAACAGGCTAAGTGCACTGTACACCCCATATAGATCTACCCTGTACCTCAAAAAATCAAACCTTTGAAATGAAAATGAATACAAAACGAATCTACAATAGATCTCCCAACAAAACCACTAAAGAAACAACGATCAACTCCTTCTCCATCAAATAATACGACACAAAACTGTCTAGTACAAACTCAATGACATGTCCATCAGAAAACAAAGAGACAAATGTCTCTTCTCAAACAAAATCTGCAGGCCCATCAGACGATGCACAGACAGAACTCTCTGGTCCATTTAAATTCAGAAACACAACTGGAGTAAATTGCTATGCAAATGTAACAATCAATATTCTCTTCCTATTGCCACCAATCATTCACAACATTTATTTAAACGGCTCGGACCAGTTTTGTTTGCAAATGCTCATCCTTCATAGAAATGCCTCAAATAATCCTAACATCACTTACAGTGTCTCAGATGCAAGGCATTAATTGGACTACTGTACAGGAATGGTAACATTTACCATAAACACTCAAGAAGATACTCAAGAATTCCTAATGTACTCACTACAAGTACTGGAAAGCAAAAACATCCCTATAAATGAAATCTTCCAGATTTCATACACGAGGAAACATACATGCACTCTCTGCAACCATGTTTCACAAGAGCACATCCCTAACAAACGATATATGTATGCATACCAAATTGTGAATCCATTCCATTTCACCAGGTTCTGCAAAATGCAAATCATGGCATATTATGCCCTTTTTGCAATTCAAACACTCGTTCTAGCATACAGATAAACTCTCATAGCCAATATGTCACACTAATGCTTCTAAGCTACAATGCAGATGGCACCAAAAATAACTGTAACCTCACTAGCTTTACAGGTGGCCAAGTATCTCTTGGGGAAAAAAAAACCTTCACAACGGTAGGCATAATATACCACACTAATGCCACAACCATTTCAGGACACTATACTGCATATGTGAAAAAAGAAGTTGCTGGTTTGAATGTAACAACACCTCAGTTACTCCAAAACATAGGTTACCAGCAAACCTAGCAAATGCCTACTTAATATTCTGTAAACCCAAATGTACCCACTAAACTGTAGCACAATCAACAGTTAGAATATGCCAACAGGTATCTAACTACATCCATAATACCACAACAGTACTTTTAAAAGTCAATCTAGTTAGAATACGCCAACAGGTATCTAACTACTTCAAAAATATCCTTCATTACAATACCAAACACAACATCACAATTCTTGTTACTACAAAACGTCTTCTAAAGGCTAATGTAGTTAGAATACCGCAACAGGTATCTAACTACCTTAAACATTCCCTTAATGACAATATTCTTCAAACAAACATACTATCACACTTACACTCACATATTTGTAATAGTTTTTTTTTTATTCCTGCATGGATCTTTTTTTTCCCAATGTCCCAATTATTATTTAATGTCATCACAACAACAGTGTATCATACACTAATGTTGTACTAAACATAGTGCATAGGATGTACTGTTTATGAGTGTCAGAGAAAGTCAATGTAGATGTAAATTTGTATGCAATTAAAGCCCTTAAACTATCCTACTTAACAGATTATACTCTTTTTCCACAGAAAATAAACCCGAGATTCCAGCTTGATTACAGTATGCAACTAAATATCCACACCAAGTGTAAACAAATACATATAACATAAGCACTATCCCCAATTGTAGGACAATCATAAATACCATATAGAGTTCAATTATATCATTCCACCATATTACAAACACTTTATACTCCTTATACATTACCTATAATTACTATACACATATTACCACTGTGGTGGCTGCGGCCACAAACACATTGATAGAATGAAACCATATAACAAGTAAATACAATACACCTTCAAACAACATAACGTGCCCTGAACCCCCTGCAATCAAAATGATGTCCCCAGACACCAAAATTGACCATGGACTCAGCAGCACCTGAAACCCCGTTTTCACCCATAACAACAGCTCCACATCATCTTTATTCCACTCCTCCACCCTTTCCAAGCCCGCTTTCAGCCATCAAATAACCTCAAATGTTTTTCCAAGCTGTTCTTTTACAGCGTTGTCCGCAGAGTTCTGCAGTGTCCACAGAGCGGGCGGCACACATGTCCACATTTTTCACCTAGAAAAACAGCTCTATATCACCTTTATTCCACCCCCACCCTTTCCAGCCACGCCATCAAACACCTAATAACCCCAAATGTTCTTTCCACACTTTTTCCCCACCTGCCGCTGTCCCCGGATACAACATGGTGGCCGTTTCCAAGAATATGATGCACCTCATGCTTTTCACCATCCTATCAGCAGGCATGTCAGATGTCTGTGGACATCACGCCGGGCCCTGATTGGTCCAAAGGGGTGTCCGCGAAACAAATATAGAAGTGAGTCCGCGGACCAGAGCCAGATATCACTAATTGTTTTTTTACCCAAGTTTAGGCCGTTTAAATAAAAAAAAACTTGACACATATACACCGAATTTACAAAAGCACGCTTCCGGGACTAATTTGGTGCTCCTGTCACAAATTTGGTGAAAATCCATCCAGCAGTTTGGGCTGTAGGAATGAGCGAATTTTCTTTTCCATTGTGTCGTTGAATATTTCCACACATTTTGGGACCCCCTATAACTTTAATCCCCCTTAAGGAAACCGCAACAAACTTCGCAGAATGATTCAGAGGGGACCATATACCTTTTTTGCAAAGTTTGGTGATGATTTGTCTAGGCGGGAAAAGTTATAAGCCGCCCAAAAAGGTGCTCTTTCTATGAGTTGAGCAACTTAACTATAACTGCACGGCCGCTGCCGCAGGCCCTGTAATAATCACTGAAAAATAAGTGAACATAGCAAAAGTAATATATTTACACAATATCCCTATTACTTCCAACTTACATTCCTCCACAGAGGTTGCAGAATATCGCAATTTAGAGAGTCAACATAATGTTAAGAAAGTGCTACCAAAACCCCATGCAGAATCCTGAAGTGTGTTGTGCTGTTGACACCACATATAAAGAACTTTTAACATGCTGGACCAATATGGACTAAATCATTGATATCGCTATTCTCGAGGAATGAACATGAAATCCGTCAACATTTGGTATAATTAAAACTGTCTATACTCATATTGGCTGAATTTTCAGCTCAAAGGTGTGCAGGGAACGGGAGTGCCTGACACACTTGGATAATCTTTTTCTGTCTACATAGTATTTCCAACCTCGTGTCAAGGTTGTGCCACCTCCCCTGCACCCAAAACCATTTCCAATTAATGTGAATTGTTGATCTATTTGCATTAGAATTAAAGGTGTGCACTCACACTCAGCTGTTTTCTATCTCAGAGTACTTAAGGACCCAAAACATGCCATTGTCTGTGCGTTGGTTAGACTATTGATCCTTCCACAGTGTCATGGTGAGCATGAGCATGTTGAAGCCCTACCAAGAAAACAGAGACGGCAAAGCCCTTGTGCTTACTTCCTTAAGACTCCTTGAGAGGGGTTGGATGTCAGAAGTCTGAATTTGCCAATTTTTGCAAAAACTCCCTGAAAAGCAAGCTAAAACAACTTTGATTTATTTGGGGGTTTTCCCAGCAATGTTAGGGTTACCAAAAACATTTTTCTTACTAAAACCCTTGGCTTGTGCTTCTGGGTAGAAAGCTTAATGACCCAAAGCATGTCATTAGCTCCACGTTGGCCAGACATTTAAGTCTACCACAGTGTCATGTTATTTTATGATATCTTTAATTTGTATAGTGCCTACTGCCATAGTTTATGGCTTTGAAGTGCTTTGCTTGTCACCAACGCAAAGAAGGAGTATGATAAAACATTTAGTAGGGGTTGGGAGAAGCAAAGTCGGGTAGATAGTTGGGATGAGGGCGAGGGATAGATAAGATGCAGAGGAAGGCATGAGAAGGAAAAGGTAGAGGAGCTATGTGTTTAATTGGTCCACATTTATCACGGGACTCAACTGTATTCTATGGGATGCAACTATCTCTCAAAAAGAGAGATAGCTGGAGAGGAGGTATTCTCTGTGGGGCGATATGTCTGGAAATTTCTCACTGCATGGTGAGCTTAGGCATGCTGAAGCCATGCCCAAACAAACACATCCCGCTAAGCTCTCACAGCTCTCACTCTTACTTCTTTTAGCCCCTAGCAACATTTGGGAGAGGCCAAAAATCGGAATTTGCCAAGTTTATAAAAGCTCCCAGAAAAGCAAGCAAAAAAAAAACCCTGACCATTTTTGGTTTCCTTATTTAGTTCATAATTACCAAAATCCCAGGCTTGTGCAACTTTCAGCGTTCCACAGTGTCATAGTGGGCCATAGCATGTAGCAACCATGCCCAAGCAAACACAGTTTGCACAGTTTACTCTCGTAATCCATGAGCAGTCTCTCTCTCTCTCTCTCTCTCCCTCTCCCTTTTTTTCTCTCTCTCTCTCTCTCTCTCTCTCACTCTCTCACTCTCTTTCTCTCTCCCTCTCTCTCTTTCTCTCTCTCTCTCTCTCTCTCTCTTTCTCTCTCTTCCCCCCCCCCCACAGCTTCCTTGGACGCAGCAGCACATTTCAGCCTTCCTGGTGGTTCCTGCTAAGGCCTTTAAGGCAATGGTTATATCAGTGTGTGAGGCAGGAATCCTCTTAGGCTGAGGCTGGGTGCTTATGGGAGTTAATTTACATAATCCAGCCGTTGACTAACATTCTCACCCTGGGCTGCATTTACTGTGTACTGTTAATAGAGGGCATCAATCGAACGTTAGGTCAAAGCGGGTTTATGGTGTAGATAACAGATTAGATTTCAATGTCTACCTTCTGTTTTTTTTACGTATTTAGGGGGTTGCAACCTGTTGTCTTTTTGCTGCTTGAAAAGCACTTGAAAATTAGACATTTAAAGCTAAACATTATAATGAAACCTCAACATAATAAAGCAACACCTAACAAGCTAGTATAAAAGGGAAACTGACATCATATTTTTTCCCCTCCCCGAAAGGAGGGTACATATGGGATATACCACAAGAGGTAATACCGTGGAAACAGGCGAAGCAGAGTATTCACCTCCTACATTTTGCTGGCGGTGAAGCCTCCCTTTTTAACTCCAAATACAAAATTGGCTGTAATGAAATTGCCACCACTTGTTTTTACCACCCGGCCAAACTCGTAATAAGGCAGAAGGTGTCTGTAACTACACCGCCAATACGGCTCTTCAAGATTGTATCAGGAACCCTTCTGCGCCATGCTAACCTGCATACTTCGAGTGCACAGTGCATGTGTGCCACCATACATGCACAGGGTCTATTGCTCTTGTGCATGGTTTGATAATACAAAGCATTATGTTTATTATGCTCTCACTCAATGTCCGCCAGAATAGCTACTCGGTACCAGTGCATACTTTTTGTGGGTGTTTGTCAGGGCTCAGCCCTGGCCCTTATTTCTGAGCCCCAGCACTTATCTCAAACTCAGATTGATAATGAAGTAATGATACCCAGAGCATCCATCAACCCCAATGAGCAGGTGCAAGCTGTAGGTTAACCCCAAATGTGCCGACACTGTGGGGAGCAGCTGTGGGCGTTTGCAGCAATGGTGGGGAACTGCCCGCCCACAGTGTCACAGACGTGCTAGAAAATATTTGGGCCCTAGCACTTATTTTCTTACAAATGAAGCACCGCTTGATACACATTCAGGATTATGTACCTGTCCCGATGCAGCGCAACCCGTGCAATGTGGTATTTGCACAGGACGGACTCACTTTGACTAGTGAGGCACCAGTGAGGTTCCAATGTGAACGCACTATTTTTCATTGCTCAGGGGCTAATTTGGCAAATGTATAGATTCTCTTGTGGCATTATAGCTAAGAAGGTTGCATGTTATGTAAGCGAATAAAAAACCAACTAATGAAATTTCAACGCACCAAAAACAACTAATAAAATAACGAATTTCTTTTTTGTTATTTTTGGACCCCCTCAAAGCCCCCGCCCCTTTTTTTTGCTAATCATTTTCCCCCACCCCCAAACTGCTATTCCCACTCCCAACTCCATTTTTTGTTTTTTCCTAAATTCGTTATTTTCGTTTTCGTTGTTATTTTATTAGTTGAAATTTCATTAGTTGTTTTGGATTCGATGTAATCACTGCATACCAGATAAGCTCCTTGAGTGATGTCACGGTTTCTACTATGACCCAGCTGAGTGTGCCCAGGCTACCAAATCTAGGATGTTGAAGTAGGTACGAGAGAGAAAGCAATTCCTTCACTAATCACAGCGTTGATAAAACAGCTTTTAGTGGCTTTAGCAAATGTTGACATCTGTTTAATGACAGAGCAGCCGATGAATGAGTAATCCTTCCAAAGTGCAAACCAGACATGCGGCTGTGACAGACAGACTTCCGCTGTAATAAAACCCTGCGTACCGGAAGCCAATACATGGACATTTTACACTGCGGAGTAAAAAACAGGCTTTTCTCGAATGATAACTGGATACTATAAAGTCCAAATGCCCCAGCAATCTCTGGAACCCGGAAGCTCTGCTTGTATCAAGCTTAGGTGTTTTAGAGCATGAGTGACAATGGCTGTATGGTGGAAAATGAAAGGTCTCGGTTCGACCTGGGTTCCTGTGATGCTAGGTTGATCTGTGTGATGTCAGGCAGTCAGGCCCATATAGTTAACCCATTTTAGTAAAGAAACTAAACCTGTGCCTGTGTGACGATCAGCAACAATCTCTGAAGGGTGAAAAAACGCAACAGTCACAGAATTGGCCCACTGATGGCTGATGAGTCAAAACTGTACTTGGGGTTAGTTATTGTTGTATGTCACCCCTCCTGGGAGCATGGTAGCTGCCAGGACTTGTGCAATAGTCACATGGTGGTAACCATGTGACCAACCTAATAAATGGGACGAGCCGCTTCTGGCTCGTCAGTCAACCAAGATCCGACACCGGTGTGTTTGTAGGAAGCACCATGATGGTGCCACACCGTATGCCATAACTCTCAACTCACCCGCTTTTGGCGGGTGTCACCCGCCTTGCAAAGGGCTGACTCACCCGCCAAGTCTCCTGCACGCCCATTCATTTCAATGGGCGTCTCACCCGCCAGAAACAAAATCGGGTGATTTCACCCGCCTTTGCGAGACAAATGATTGAGAGCTATGCCGTATGCTGAAGGCTTGTTGGAGGGGCTCAGCATCTGGACAGTGCCCCTGCCGGGCAACACTGTCCCACTGTCCTTGGTATGCCATGTGATCACGGCTATGGTTTCAGCCCCGGTCTGTGTGCCCCCAAGGCCGAGGCTGCAATAGGCTGGGTGGCAGCACCACAATGTCCTGCTCCGGTGGTCCGGAGAACACAGGGTGCTCCCTGCTGGGTCTGAACTGCGTGGACGTAGCTTCATGGTTCTTGTCAGGTGATCCTGACATCTGTGGAGGCCCGCTCCGGCGATCCGGGAGCGGGCCGCTGACAGTTACTTAAAAAGCAAGTGATGATGTTTAAAACCCTGCTTTTATGCGCTGCTGCAAAACATGTTCTTTTTATGCAACCCAATGGTTGATTGTCCTGGAAAGGAAAAAAGGCTCTGTTGGATCTACTAAGATGCACAACTGTGACTGCACATTGCATGAACATCCCAGCCGCAAGTGCTTAACTTACTGAACTATCTGAGAAATTATACATACATTTGACTTTCCACAGATATTGTGAGGAGGAAGCACTGCAGCAACGTATTTAAACTCAAACAATGCATGCCCCTGAAGGCCAGAAATCCATCCCTTGGGTGTGCTGTGTGGTGGGAGGCAGCCATAGGAGGATGTGGGGCCACTGGACCACAAGTCATTCTTCCCATATTGAGAAGTCAGTAGGTTACCAGGGATTTAGGGTAGTTTAGTAGGCCCACTGGGCCACCAGCGATCTTTGGGTGGGGAAAGGAACCAACTAGACACCAGAAATTCTTCCTAGAGATTAAGGGAACCACCAATCAGCTAGATAAACACCCTTAGTTCACCAGAGAAATGTGCTCACAAAACCACTAGGCCACTAGTGCTGAGGCCACTAGATCGTTGAGATTTTATAATATTGTTTAGTTTTCTGAAGAGACGCACTGGTCTACCAGTTATTTCTTGGTGGCAAGGGAAGGCGGTATTAGGCTTTACCATTCAACCAAAAGGGATTGGGTTGCAGAATTACAGGCCAATTGACCACCAGGATTTAGAGATAAGCATCAGAACACAGATAGGCTCCCAGACGCACTTCGAGGAGCACACATGATACTGTGTTTTTCCCATACTTTATTTATTGTGTATTTTGCCCCTGGTTATGCTGCTCTTACTTCCTTTACGCTTATACTGTGTTAAACCCAAACTGGTACTGTGAAGTAATTGTGGTGTCCCCTCAGTGATACTTGATTTGACTTATACAGGTGTGCACGGTTACAGCGGTTTACTGATCTGTAGTCCCACAGCAGGATGGCTCCCACCAGAAAGACTTCTGACAAGCTGTCGCTCGTCTGCCCCCTCGGGGTTGGATTTTAGCGGTAGAGGTACTGTTTTTGAAATAGTCGGGGGAAATAAGAGATGCTACTGTCCTGCTGGAGAAAAAGGGGCATAGCTGGCGAGGACTAGTGAAGGAAGCGCAGACATAGAGGAGCAAGGCACCTTGGGAGAGTCGGCAGGCATGGTGTGTGCGCACTAGGGGAATGGTCCTGAAACACAAGGGAGGAGCTTGGCATTGCCAGCGAAGAGGAAGCAACAAGATGGGAAAGGGATAAGACCTTGCTGAGGAAGAGAGGAGGAGGGAAGGGATAAAACATCGAGTTTGAGGACAGTTTGGGGACCAACAGCAGGAAGAGAGCTGTAGGGAGGGGGATGAGGGGGTCGGGCAAAACAATGAGATAATAGTGTTCAAAGTTGCCAGGAGTGAGGACGGGAGTGAAGGGGCGGGACACCGGATAAGGAGAGAAGAGGTCACAGGCAGGGGGAAGTAGGGGAAAGTGGATGGTTGGACTGGGAGAGGCAGGGTTACTGCTAACTAATGTTTAATGTTTAGCGATGGGGAACCCCCTCCAGCCAAGCAGTGGGAAAAATACCTTTGGAGGAAAGAAGGGTAAGATGGATAACAGAAGATGGTGGTTAGTGTTAGGCAAGTGATTCAGCCATTACTGGAGCGGGAGAGATCAAGGCAGTGTGACAAAGTCACCTGCCTACACTTGGGGACTCACAGTGGGGTGGTGAAAGGGATCAGGGACTGCCACAAGCTAGAGGAAGATAGTGCATGGAAAGATATACAGGGATGCCCAGATAACCCCAACTCTGTCCTGTCATTAAGGCAGGGTCAAGCCGCAGGAGCATGCCCACCCCCACATATACCAATCACCAAACATCACCAGGGTGTAAAGTTCAAATCCCTTGACGATACCAGTAATCATCGTTTTCATATACTTATACAGACATCTCAGCTCCTCAGCCAGACTGAAACACCTAGACTAGAAATGCATGTCTTTCTCTTTAAGGAAAACAAGTTACAATAGTATGAATTCACAGTTTATGAAGAAACGCAAGTCTTTCTTTGGCAAAGGAAAAACCTCAAAGCAGGAACCAGGACTGGAGACTGCAGGATTCCCACATATGCAAAGTTGTGCTCAAGTAACCAAACGTACGTGTGTTGTCCAAGTGAGGAACAAAATAAACAAACACTGCTCTCTCACTCTTGTTAGCACTTTGGGGGTTACAAAGGTGCAATTTTCACATTGCAGGATAGTTGTATTTACACCAAACAGCTTCCTGTGCTTACCAATGGGGTTCTTACTTAAAATGCAGTAACATTAGAGGGGCCGACTTCAAAGCACACAATGCCTATTTGGTGCAAAGGGAACTGAATGATGACTCACACAGGTCCAGGGCATTTCTAGAAACCAACATGGCTGCGGGCCTTAGTGTAAGCTCAGGTCAATCCTTCTCCCAACCCACATGACCACAGGCACATGGCCCAATCACAGAGAAGCCCAAGAGGAGTAGAGACTAGACTATAATATCAAGCTGACTCAGTCAAATTGTGTGGGGTGTTCGAGAATGGGCTAAATGGTTTGGGAACCTTGAACAACCTGCAACCAGAAGACAAATACAATGGTGTTCTACTGGATATTCTAGCAGCGCCAGGCAGAGCCCTTCTTTGAAACTTTGCAAGAAATATTTTGTTGGGGGATAATTATTTGTTATTCGAAATCATCTTTTTTGTGTGTGAATAAACACTATCATGTTAAGAATAGCATCCAAGTGTGGGCGACTTTCTGCTTCCACATTGCATGGTCATCAAAACAGAAAGAGCGTTCAGCACCCACTTTAGGGGGTAGCTTATGCCTCTTGGTTTGCCAAATATGCCTGACTCACATCTAATGGTGGTGAAGGTAGTGCCCACTTACTTCCTGCTTTCATTAAAGGGTATGCCCATCCTCCCCTTCCCAGCCAGTGTTTTTCAGGGTACCCACCTCTCTGCTCCCATTGTTGTGCCCTCCTCAACTTGCAATGGTGCAGGGAGTGTCCTCTCTTCCTCCTCCCGTCCTCTTACAGTTTTTCAGGTAGTGCCTGACTCCCCCTTCCTGGTGTGGCAGGAGGGGCCAGCTTCAATCTACCAGGTGATGCTTGCTCCTCTCTTGGGGTTGACATCAGTGTCTGGGCTGCAGGCTTTGTTAGTTCTTCCTCTACTTTTGCTGGGAAGTCGAGCCCTCACTATGTGCATTTCTGGGCCATGGTGCAGGTCACTACCACCAATAGGTCAGGTCCTTGGCACCTCCTGTAGGGGATGGGCGAAACAATGGCAGCCACGTTGCAAGGGTGTACAGGGACAAGGTAGTAGGAATTAAATATTTCAACATGTTCCTTCCTGGTTAAGAGGACGAGAAGCTTAATCATCAGTGAAGTGAAACTTCGGTTGCGCTTGAGAAGAAGCCCCAATGAAGTGCCATGCCATGACCTACAGAAAACTGGAGCATTGCCCTTAGACTCATGGCCACTATTTTGAGGGAGGAGACAATGTTCCTACTTTCCTTATGGAAGGTATTTAAGGTCGTCAAGACGTGGTGCAATGCCTACATGACAGGTCACAGAATGATGGGTGGTGCTTTTATGATCAGCTCCTCAGTCAACACAAACAGGTGCCACCTTCCCACAAGTTGGACAAAACACACAATGACTGGAAGCAGCAGGTGGTAGACAGGCTGGGCTCTGAGAGCATGCTGTCAAGCTCCTTTGGTGTGGGGGGTGGTATGGCAGATGAGAGACGGTATAAAAAAGAAAAAATATCAGCTAAGAAATTTGAATCCGGTTTGTGTTTCGAGGGAGCACTCGGCAGGCTCGCCCATTCACATAATGGCTGTGGGCTTCTCACCCCAGAGAAAGCTGCAGCACCTCAAGAAAGGGATAGGAAATCATGGGGAGGAATGCCCAGTATCATGCTAGCCACCCTGGCAGGGGTTAATAAGGAGGCGTATGTGCTCCTCAGAAAAAACAGGGTGAGAACAATCATGACATAGCAAGAAAGAACAGGCTGATTGGTCGGCTACTGAAAACAATGAATTGTTGAGAATAAAAGTGGCCATGGAGGAGTACCATGATGAGATAAAGGCATATTTTCCTATTAAGGAATTTACTCAAGGTGTTAGCAATCAGAATAAGGGCACTGTGTGGGAAATGGGAGCCAGTAATCTTAAGTCAGCAAGGCAACACCCAGCAGTATTGTGGCAGAATATGAAAAAGAAAAGGCAGTTGGGTAGGGTCAATGTTAATGCACTTTTGGCGATTTGATGAACGGGTGATGTTTTTAGAATGTGGCATTGTTTATGGACTTTTGTTTATTGTGTGATTAGTTAATGTCTTTGTAATAATTGGGTGGATCTGCCACTGTACTAGCTGTTTACTTTGCACCTGTTTTTGTGTTTTATATGTGTATATTTTTCTAAGGGTTTGATGCACTTACACTTTATGGAGTTCTTTGTATTATGCATGTTTCAATGATTCACAGAATTTCTTTATGACTTTTTCCAAAATTGAACGTTATTGGCATTTCAGAAAATAAACTGTCAACAGTCAACACAATTCCCCTCAAACCCACCCTTATCCTTCACTCCTGACCTCCCCAGATCCCTTCCCCTCACCCTGCCACCTTCCCCTCACCCTGCCACCTTCCCCTCCCCCTGCGACCCCATGCAGCAGATGGTTTCAGTTCACTTACACTCATGCCACAAGTTCCTACTCCCCTTGAGGCTTAAGCGTCCGCCAATTCCCAAGGGTCGTTTTCCAGCTGAGACCCCCCAAGGTTTTCTCCTCCATTTCATGCGGCCACCCTGCCCCCCATTTGTAATTTACCACCTTCACCTGCACCCGGCCTCACCGTCCTCACCCTTCTGGGGCCACCCCCCTTCGTTACAGCGTTCACCGGCCATACTTCTCGGAAAAGGGCCACCATTTGCCATCAATATTGGACCGAGATTCGTCCAGCAGATGTGTCAGTACACATATCATATATGGCGTGAATCTTTCCCACCCATTCTTTTTCCACCAGCAAGCGTCGGCTTTTCCACACCTGGGCCAGGCAATATCAAGCAGCTACCAGCATCACCTGCACTATGTGCCCATCTTCGGTCTCCTCCTCCCCTTAGCCCAGTTAGACTCCAAAAAGGAGGAACCATGGCGAGAACCCCCTGTGAATCCTGTCAATCCCTCTAACCCACAATAGAACATCTCTCCAGTAAGCTTGGACCTTATGACAGCCCCACCACATATGACCATAGTCCCCTCTTGCCCAGTTACACTTCCAACATTGTGGGTCTTTCCCCCTTCCCATCTTCGCCAGCACCACCGGTGGGTAGTGGCATCTGTGCAACAACTTCAGGGCCTGGTGCCTATTCAGGAGAGAAGCCATGGCACGAGTGGTCTTTCTGCACATCAAAGTCGATAGGGCGTCCTCAACTTCTTTCCCCAGGTCCTGCCTCGACATAGTTCTAATTGTGAGTGGTCTCTGGCTTCTGCCAACAGGATTGTCCTATATAACCATGCAATTACCCCCTTTGAGCCCATCTGCGTCAACAGGAGCTGCTCAAAGTCTGTCAATCCCCTCCTCAGGTTCTCCCTCCATTGCTCCCCGTCAGAACCCCTTTCAGCTGGAGATACCCGAATACAGAGTGTTTCCCCACCCTCAAACATGCCTCCAACATTTCCACTGCAATAAAGACCCCCCCTTCTCACATTTGACTTCCCGGCTCAACCCTGCCTCGTACCAGAGCTGGAACGCCAGTGGCTCCTCAATACCATCCCTCATTGGAGGGACCCCGATACAGCTCAATGGCGACAGCCATTTGGATAGCCATCTGTTCTCCGGCCCCTCACTCCATAGGGACTACAGGACTTCAAGGACTTGGTGACACAGCACTCTCCTCGGGATGCGGGACCTTGGCCCCCAGAGCCATTCCCCTAAGGAGAATTGCATTGTCCAGTGGCACCCACTGTGTCAGTTTGCGGCTCCATATGATCCACCAATATGTAGACCTGGGCAGCCCTGTAATAGGTATAGCGATCCAGGAACCCCACTCCCCCTCTTCCTTTGGCAGTATCAATGTCCCATAGGTGATCCTATGTTTGGCCCCCACCCAGAGAATTTTATTAAGGCTGCCTTTACTTTGTCAAATAAGGATTTGGGAACCTCACCAGGAGCATTTGAAATAAGAATACGTATTTGGGCAAAATCATCATTTGAATGCAATTTAATCGTGCCATCCATGTCAGTTTTAATATAGCCCACCTCTCCATGTCTTTCCACACCACCAGCCATAGTGTAAGAAAATTCCTGGGGAAGAGCTCTCCATATTGGCGGGACACCTGAACCCCTAGCTATCCAAAGGAATCTTTTTGTATCCAAAATGGCAACACCCTATATAATCCCTCTCACCCCTGGCAGATCTCTGACCACATAGGCCAATGATTTCACTAGGGTGACCTTAAAGCCACACCTTGATAACTCCTCCAGTATGTGTGGGACCGGTTGGGCTGGTTTGGTAATGTAGAACAAGGCATTGTCCGCAAAGAGACTGACCTTACACGTTAATCCCCCTACGGAGACTCCCCCTATTCCTTCGTCCTTCCTCAACCCCCTCGCCACGGCTCCATCACTAACGCAAAAAGCAATGGGGAGAGTGGGCACCCTGTCTAATGCCCCGTTGTAGGGGGAAGGCCTGTGATGCATCTCCATCCCATTCACCACCACCCTGGCCGTCGGTTCAGAGTACAGCAATTTGATCCATCCCTACAATCTCAGGCCATCCCAATAACTGAGAGTAACTCCTCCATGAAAGGCCAGCTCCCCCTTCCAAATGCCTTCTCTGCATCCAATGCCAAGAACAGGGCACCCTCTTTTATCACCCTTGGGGCATTAAGGATATGCAAGGTTATCCGTCCCTTGCCTATGCATAAGGTGAACCTGCCCTCCCCTGGGGCTTTGGCTACTTTTAGCTTTTGGATCACCCTTAGCACCTCTTTGTGCGAGATTTCCTCTTTGAGTGCCTCCTTTGGCCCCAGAGAGTTTAGAAAGCTGAATCCCCCCCCCCCCCGATCCCACCAAGTAGTCGCCCGCCTCATCCCTTGTCGCCTCTGACAGCCTGGCATATAAATTCAGATAGTAATCAGCAAACTGGGCTGGAATCATCTCTCAACCTTCTACGAGAACCCTGTCTGATACTCGTATCTTATCCACCCTCCTCTCTGCCCTGTCGCCCCTCACCCTGTTTGTCAGGAGCATGCCCACCACATTCCTCCTCTCCTAATACCTCTGCTAAGTGTAGCTCATCTTTTTTACCACCTCCCCGATTGATACAGAGTGAGGCTCTTGCCTCTTGTCCCTCATCTCTCCCAGGAGCCTTTCTCTGTCTGCATCATGTTTGGCCAGCTGGGCCCTAACCACCTTCCGGTTCTCTCAGAGTCTAGGCTGGTTCAGTCCCCTTTCCCTTTTCTACCTTGCTCTCCAGCTATGAACAAACCTCTAAGTGTGGCCTTTGCCACCTCCCAGACCATTGCCATTCCTACTTCCCCGTTATCGTTGGTTACAAAATATGCCTCAATCTCCTTCCCAAGACGTCCTGGAAGACCTGATCTCTCACTAAAGTATCATTGCACCTCCCGCTTGTCTGTCGACGGTACAGCTTCACTGCCCTCCACTCCACCACCACCAACTCGTGGTCCTATCATGTTACCACCTCAACTCTAAGCCCCCTCTTCTCACCCCCAGCTCTTGTGGGACCATCACCAAATCTATCCTCATGAAGAGTAGAATGTGTATCCCCCGGCCCCTGACAACCCCTCCACTAGACATCTATCCCATAATAGTCCTTTAGGAAGTTCTGAAAGGCAATCTTCTCCTTACCAACCCCACTCAACCCTCCTCCTTCTGATGATCAGAATTCCAGTGCGTGATCTGCCACCAGGTTGAAGTCACCCCCCAGGATCATGGCCCACTCAGCCCAACCTTCCAAAATCCTGAACACACAGTGTATAAAGCCCACCTGTCCTGCGTTGGGGTCATATAGCAGGGCCAGCGTAACATTTATACCATCATATAGGCACTTGATTCCCAGGAACCGGCACCCAAACCCCCTCTTGATTTGCAATTCCATCATCCGGAATGCCTTCCCTACCAGGATACCCACCCCCTCCTTCTTTTGTTGCTTGTGGGAAGCCCAATACTCCTTACTTATATCTTTCCCTTTTATCACTGACTCAGCCCACTGCTTATGGTGGGCCTCCTGCAGGATGGGAATCACCATCCACTGCTTGTGAAACATATTACTGGTCAGTGACCTCTTGTTTTGGGAGAGCAGCCCCTTCACATTTAATGTGGCCACCCTCAGTTCAGCCATAGTCATGCGGCCCTGTTCGCCCTGCCTACTTCAGATCCAACTTCAAGCGAGCCCCCATAACCCACTGTAACCTCCTCTGCAGGGACCCCTCACCCCCTTCCTTTCAGCCCCTCACCCACCAGCCCGCTCCTTCCCTCATCCCTTGTCCTTCCTTCCCTTTCCCCCTCCCTCCTTGAGGCTTCCAACCATGTGTCCCCAACATTGTGGTCACACCCGTCGAACCACCAGAGACATCGTCCCTGCCCTCGGAATTCTGCCCGGATCACCCTCCCTCTCCCTGAAACCGCACGCCAACCACTGTAGTGCCCCTCTGCCCTCAATGTTGTCACAAAATCCCACCCCTCAGTACCCAGCCCTCTAATTCATGCCCCCTACACTCACCACTCCTCTTCTCCTGCCTAATAAAGAACTTGTGAACTGTTTGAAAAAACTGGGGAGAACCAACCCCCCTCCCTCAAAACCGTTCCTAACACAACAGCATGATTTCCCCTTCCCCATACCTCTCCCCTTAACAAACGAAATGTGGAGGATCCTTGGAGCCCAGTCCACGGCCAAAAACAGCATGCGAAACAGGGACTACCAAGGAAGACACAGAACCCTTTTCACATGTTCACGTGTCCTCTCATCGGAAGAAGGCGGTGTTCAACATCTGGAACTTCCTGGCCCTGTGCACCCTGCACCTCCCCAATGCCAAATCCGGGCCGCAGAGCTCAGGCTGAGATTCCTTCCTGCTCCCATCATCTTCTTGGGAGCTTCCACTCCGCTGTCCCACCAGTTCCTCTGTGGAGTGCTTTACCTCTTCCTCCATGACCAGGTGGAACCTCTCCCAATCCCACTCAAACACCAGTGCAAAGCAGTACCCCCATCTGTACCGCACCCCCTTCTCCTTGAGCCCTTTGGTTAGGGCCCCACATTTCATATGCCTCGAGAGCGTATGGGCCAACAAGTCCTGGAAGACGGCTACCTTGGAGTCTCCATATTCAATGTCCCCAAGGCGCTACATGCCATAATAGTGCATCAGGGCCAGGACAGTTTGTGGTCCACTGCTCCCTCCTCCAGCACGGTGCACTCGGTCGATGGTTAGCCTCTCACCTTCCTTGGACCCCAGTACCATTCCAATTATTTCTTGTATTTGCGTTCCAGGTCCCCGGGGGATTCCCATGCCGCTTCCTGCAGCCCAATTAATCAGAGATTATTACATCTCTCCTGGTTTTCGATATCGTCTATCTTAAGACATAGCTCCTCCTCCCGTCCCTCTAATTGCAAGGAGCATGTCACTGTTTGTACTTCTGAGATCCCCCTCGAGGTCTGATTAGCCTCCACTCCCTCCACTCTGTCTTCCAGTGTTATCATCCTTGATGAGAGGTCTGCCACCTTCGCTCCTATTTCTGTCTACATGCCCCTAATCTCCTCCAGAATGGCGTGGATAGTGCTTTTGATTGTGCTCATAACTGCGGTGCAAAGGTGAGGTCCCCCTTCACCCTTTGCTGCTGCTATTGCCCCACTGTCCTGATAGCGGTACTGTTCGAGGGTTCCTATCCCGCTTATTCAGTTGTGTCCTCTTCTGTATCCCTGTGGGTGTGGGGCCCATCCAGATTGTGTAGGTGCTTGCCGTGCCCTTTTCCAGTCTTCCCGTCTCAGCACACCCTGGGTGTAGTGGCCGTCCCAGGTCACAGTCTTCCAGTGACCCCTCCTCTGTTGGACACTGCTTGCCATGTGGGTGCCAGTGCCCTCTACTCGCCACCGGACATTTCCACCCCTCAACCTCTTTCTTGCCAGTGGAGTTACCCTTGCCATTGGTTCCAGGGAGCCGCTCTGCTCTTTTCCTCTCCTTTGCTCTGGTGGTCGACTTCTAGCCCCCCTCCGCTCTCTCTGCATTGCCCTCGAGCACCTCCAAGCACAGGATTACACACTATTGGAGCCCCACTGCGGGCAGGGCCTCGCTATAATTGTCTTTGGCTCTCTGTGCCCCCTTGGTAGTCAACTACAGCCACTCGCGGTGTCAGCCCTTCTGCACAGTCTGGTGTTAATTTTATTTCTTTTATTTTAATGTATTCTAAGGTACAGCACTCGCCCTCTCTCTATGCCTGCAGGGTTCTGAAGCTCTGTGCTTCTGGGGGTGAACCCCCGTTGCAGCCCACACTTTATCCTTGCCCCCCTCACCTCCAACTCAGGGCCGGAGACCTCCCCTGTGCCACCGCACGGGCCTCCATAATGTCTGTTGCACTGGTATGGAAATGGCCACTCCGGATGCAGCCCCTCAGCTCCTCACTCTCGATATACCGGTGGCGGGCGGTCTTCTCAGTTCCCGAGGCTGCCCAGTCATCTGGCAGCCACTGGTTACTCAGGTCTCAGCCCAAGTGCTCCACAGGGCTCCGGAGGCCCCCAGAGCGGTTCTTGCTTGCATGTCCGCTCCTCTGGTTTCGCCTTTCCCCAACGATGCGCCTCTAGAAGGGATCTGGTTTCCACTATGCGGGTGCGCCGGGGCACGTCATCACCGGCCAGGCTGCTCTACGCTGCTGTCGTGCTCCGCAGATGGGGGCCTGCAGCCTCTGCCCCTTTGTTCCGCTTTCTCTGCGGGTAAGCTTCCCGCACTGCAGCTCCTCTACCCAGCCTTTGGCAGTGCCGGGGAAAACCAATGTCGTGGGCCTCAGTCACCTGTTGTCCCTCTCTCTGGGGGGGACACATGTTCTTTATTGCACCGGGACTAAAGCCCCCCTCAGACATTTGGGGGTCCTCCTCCATGTTGCCTCTGCCCCCTGGTGGCCTCCAATTATCTTCTATTAATGACTTTTAAATTATCGAGTTAACCCTCTCTGTTGTTAGTATACACATGCATTTACAGACTAAGATGTTTGCAGATTTACAGACTAAGATGTTTGTATAAAGAATTTAGGAATTAAATGTATGTGAATGATTTAACACTAGGAGAATTGTGTTTTTAATCTAGTTAAAACTCCCTGCTCTTCATGAGTAATCAGGTGCACTATTCATACCAGTGTCAGAATACTGCAGGGCATCCCCCTGCCATACGATTTAACAACACAACCTTGACTTCCGGTTGCCATGCAACCTTAAGGCAATTTCCTCTCCGTTTTTCCCCTCCCCAAGTGGAGCACTGTTTCATGTGTGGGGGCTTTCTCCCCATGAAAGGCTGCAGAGCATGCACCCATTCTGCCCGATAGGAAGGAACAGAGTGGTGCGATCAGGGCATAACAAGAACATAGCCACACATCTGTCTTTCCACCGCATCGGTTTTTTGTGCAAAGGGTGCAAGAACTGACGCAGTCAGGAAGTCCAGCCTGCATGTGGAAGAAAGGCATCGGGCTGATTCCAACCATGGCACGCATTGCCATCAATATACGGTGCTTGAGTAGAATAGTGGGCAGGGGTTTCCCTTGTTATAGGTTAGGTACTTGGGTTGCTGAAGGAGCAACGTCCTTCAGCCGTTGTCGTCACTGTACCAGATGGGCCACCAGTTTACACCAACTCGTTCAGCCCCACTGTGCAACTTGCAAATTCACCCAGAGGAGTCCGGCAGAACACCCGTTCATGGGTTTTACTGCACAGGACCTAACACATAGCTTCTTGTCATCTCACATTTCCGCATCTGGAAGCCATGGTAGCTCCCTCCCCCAAGACACAGCCTCCCCTCCACCACCAGAAGTAACCACAACGTGATGGCTGGTGTACACAGGTGATCAATCAAGGGACTTGCCCCTTATTATTTGGTCCTCCTACCAATAAATACAATTGCAGCCTGATCTAACCCAAAACTATAAACATCTTGATTGCCTCTTAGTCTATTTTAATGAGTAGGCATTACTCATACATACACACATGTGTGTGTATGTATGAGTAATTTGTTGGGTGTGCATTTTGTTCCATGCATGTATGAGTAATTTAAAGGAAGAGGGAGGCTGGCCCCTATGGTGGCCATCATCCCTCCCTGACAGTAAAATGCTCCTTAGGACCAAGCCATCTGACTGTATGGGATACTTGTATGGAGGGAGCAAAGCTGCCATAGGGGGATGGGTCGTCCACCTTCCTCAGTGGTGCTAACTTTGTGGGATGCTGGCATGATGACATCATGGTTCCAGCACCCTGCGTCATCATTAGGGGACATCTGAACCGCCCGTTAGGTGCAGGGCCCGGCCCGTGCTGTTTTGTCATTCCCGATTTGACCCAAAGAGCAGCAGCATGTCCCTCTGACCCTTCCTAGACCTTTACTCAGTGATATCTACTTAGTAGTCGCAACCAGGTAGAGTAGATGAGTAGCGGATAGTTCTCCTGGTTACAACAACCCCACCGTCCCCAGTGTGGAGTTAGCTAGTCCACAGGGAGGAGCCAGGCAAGACACTCTGGTATGATTTATACTGTACAGGAGCTGACAGCTTCCGTGTCTGGGAGCCGAACCGCCTCAGGGCTGGGACAATGGGTGAGGCAGATCTCTCCCCTAGAACACAACCTGCGGGCCACCATTGGAAGGGGTCACCAGCTTAATAGAGAGTGCAAAAAGCTGATCAAATATTTTGCCCCATCATTTGGCCCTCTTATCGATACACAGGGTTATGGCCTTATTTAATTTATGCATTGCGTCTTTATTGTCTCTGATTAAAAAGACCGTTGTTGCAATGTTCTCTCTCACAATCAATAGTCCAAGGTAGAAATGTGTACCGAACATTCTGAAAATAAGCCATACCAAAAATATCTTGTTTTCATAAAGTGCTGACTGCTGCAGTACTTTCCATTTCCCACCTCTCCAAACAACAGGTGTTAACTGAAGCTACCCACTGATTTCAGTGGAAAGTGCAGACATGCCACTTGTGAACATGAGCTTTGTAGAGGCTGCTGTCTTGGTGACCAGCAATTTGTTTAAATGAGACAAAGAGGGCGATATGGCAGCCAGGGCCGGACTGGGGCAAAAAATCATCTCGGGCACCAATGAAAAAGCAAATGGCAATTCATTCCTTATGTGACAGACTGTTTGCGTAGTACCGAAGGAGGAGGTTTTTGATGTTAATTGTGCATTTTAAAGAATATTATTTATTCAGTAATACTGCTCAAAACTATTAGCTGCATGGGGAAGTAACTTATCAAACTGGCCCACACGGCCCAAAAAAACTCGCCCACTGTGACCCCAAAAACTGGCCCACACTAGCATTTTGTGTTTTTGGTTCGGCCATTGCCCTATTGCCCTAAACGCCATTCCGAGCCTGATGACAGCACATTGGGGCCTTAGTGGATACCTTTAGACAGAGAGGAACAAATCATTATCCTACACCATTGTCTGGGCAGGTGCACGACCACGTATTGGAATTTTAAACATATCAACATTTATGAGGAACATTTGAAAATGTGAAAACTATCTCTTAGGGCCTAATGCATGGAACTTTTAGCCCGGTGCAAAGTCCCTTTGCACTGCAAAAATATACTTTGCCAACAAACACACTCATTCACAGAGCGGTGCAGTGCAAAGTCACTTTGCACCGCGCTTAAAGTTCCATGAATCGGGCCCTTTGGCTCTCCCACACCTATCTACTATCTAGTAGTTGTTTGCGTTATATTTCGCTTTAAATGACCCACAATTAACATACACAAATTAAAAGACATGCCCATCCCGTGCCACCAATGACATTTCATTTAGACACCTGTGTTTGATTAAATATTTCTGCTGAAAAACAATGAAAAGATTACGTTACAGGTGCAATGTTTTATATTAGAAATTAACGCTACCAAAGAGTGATACGTGGGAACGGGACCAAGGAAATCTAGAGGTTGATGGCAAGACGAATAGACAGAGGATGATCAGGGTGAGCTTGCACAGGTGAGAACAAGGTGAACTGGTGTGACCCAGTATGTAGATGGATGGGTGGGTGGGTGGGTGGGAAGTGTAAGGGTGAGAAGATTGTCTAGGAAAGAAGTTTGAGAGATCAAGAGTATGTTAAAGCACAGAGAAAGCCAAAGTTAAAGAGAGCAGGTTGAAACAAACAGTAAACTAAGAAAAAAGACAAAGGTCCTCATCACACGGTAGGCGGAGGACCAAGGAGCTATTTGCACCTTGGTCCATGCTGGTAAAATGCCGGCACCGCCTTGGAGGAAAGGGGAATTACCGTCCTATTCCAAGGTTGACGGGCGGTAATTCCCCCTTCCCACACTGCCCTTCCCCATTCCCATTTTTGCCCCATAGGGCTCTATGGGAATGGGGAAGGCGCTAATTACGGTGCCACAAATTGCGGTACCGTAATTAGCACACTGGTCCCTTTGCGGGTTGGTTTTTAACACCTGCTAAACAGCAGGCGTTAAAGTACCAACCCGCAAAGGGACCTCATAGTAAGGCAGTAAGGGTTTACCGGTACCGGTGCCCTTACCGGTATCGGTAAACCCTTACCGCACTACGTGTAATGAGGCCAACACATATCGGCCACATTTAGAGTTGGGCTTTGCGCGAAAAATGCAGCAGTAATACTGTTACTGCCGCTTTCCCACACTGCCCAACTATGAGTTTGGTGGAAAGTTGGAGGTAAATCCGCCACATTTCTGCCAAATTCCGCTCAAATTACCGCTGCTGTAATTCTGCCGAAATCCCCCATTAATTCCTATGGACTCCAATTAAATGGGACTAACACCGCCACCGCCACCGCCACTTGTAATCCAGAGGTAATACAGCTGGACCAAGTGGCACTAGTGGTATTACAGTTTGGTGGTATCTCAAGGATTTACTGCTGAGATACCACCAAACTCCCAATGAGCCTTATGCGGAGAGAGAGATAAAGAGGTGAGACATTGACAGAAGTGGGAGAGGGTAAATGAAGATAGGCTTAGGGTACACAGTGTGGGAAAGTAGGAAAATGAGAGAGGGAAAAACAAATAAAAAGAGAAACAGACCAAGAAGCTGAAGGGAGCTAACCAACATAGATAAGCTCATACAAGATGACATGAAGTCAAGGGATAGAAAGCAAGATGAAAACAATGGGAAATATAGGTTTAAAGGAAAAGAGAA
Organism: Ambystoma mexicanum; assembly: GCF_040938575.1. NCBI lineage: Eukaryota > Metazoa > Chordata > Amphibia > Caudata > Ambystomatidae > Ambystoma > Ambystoma mexicanum. The sequence goes on from NC_090936.1 coordinate 387,818,277, forward strand.
GTGGTTGCACAATCAGAACTTAACATCCCATATAATAAATGGCCAGGTCTATGTTTGACCGATGCAGTCATGCACAGTAGAGACTGCCTACTTTGCCGGTTGTCACTGCTAGAGGGAGCTGTTGCCTTAGTGGTCCTGCTGTGTGAATGACAACCTACTGTATCTTCTGTATCTCATCACCTGTTGACCCTGATAGAGGGAACTGTTGATTTAGGATCTATAGTGGTCCTACTGTGTTAATGAAAACCTAGAAAATATTTTTTTCTATTAACGTGAATTACAATCAATTACAATCAAGCATACCACATAATATATTAACATTCAAAAAATGTCTTTCTTTATGCACTTTGGCCCTTGTGCCCAGGCTTTCACACTAGTCATATTATAAACTATCTAGGTGCTCACCAGCATAATAGTTTACTTATTTTATCAGGTAGGATTATTACCAATGATACCTAATGCTAAAAGTGCAAAAAGGCATGCCACATTGGGATCACCGGATAGACACATGCAAGCATTTCCAGAATATGAAGGTAACATATGAAACTTTCTTTGTTCTTATGCACTTTGCAGAATATTTCTGGAGCAACATCATAAATGTGGGCACGCGACCAATACTAATCTTTTGTATCATAACAGACACTCCCTACGTTAAGAATTCTATTGTTAGCCTGTTGTTTGTTCCACAAATAAAGATATTACACCCCCTATACATCAGCTTGTGGAGGATTCTATTTGATGAGGAGTGTGGTGGTTGTGTTTCTGTGTTCCTGTGGCTCCGGGGCGCAGAGGAAACAGAGGGGGTATGTGACTTGGCCAGATTTTTTTCATCTATACTTCTTGCAGGTGTGGGCGCTCATTTGTTTACACCTCAACGGTTTACACCTTGTAATAATTCTGGGCCTAAAATGAGAAGAAGGCCAACGGTTGATCGGAGCCGAAAACAAAGTGTAAAGTGTTCGGTATATCTACATTAACATTATTGATTTGACGGATTTACCGAACAACAAGTCTAATACTGCTGAATGCTGCTTATTACCGCAGTGATACTTACTACCGGTCCAGCACTGATGTATCACTGTCCACTGCTTATTGTAGCCATTGGTAGTATTCCAAAACTTTAAAACGGCTTAGACCGTATTGTTTATTCACTGCATATTTTCCGTATCAGCTTTTCAATTTCCCTGGCGGTCTCAGTGGCCCTTTAATCCTGTCTGTATTGAACATTTCTTTAATATTGGCCCTTCATTGGTGTTCACAAAACTAGGTATCCACACGACATTGACAACAGTTTAAGGGCAGTGGCTCTAAGAAGCAAACAACTAAGCAGTACGGACATATGATGCTTGCAGGATCTTTTAACAAAAAGAACCATGATGGATAAAGTTGATGAGGGATTAACTTCTTGTGCCCAATGCCAATCCGCTCTTGAGAAAAACCCACCACACACAAAACAATCAAAAATTATATGTGCAGCTAAACTGACACAAAATACGCAAGTGGCAGGTGAAACAGAGGATAGATGTACCCTGTCAACTACATAGCCATCAAAACAACTGGACGTAGTACTGTCCAATGGAGAAGACTAAGAATCAACTGATTTTCCCAAGGACGGCCAACAGCGGGCTGTAGATCAAAACTTCCCCTCACTACTACCTTGCGTGACTACCACTACTACAGCCATGATCCAAGAGGTGGAGGATACACACAGGGGGGACCTTGGATCTGTTCCTCCTCTAGAGCCACCCCATGCTCCAAAGACCACAAACAATGTTTTTGACGATTCCATCATTTTAGATGAATCCTTTTTATATTTGTCTAGGGACATGGGTGATTTGAATGAGAAGGACTTAAGTGGATGAGAGCGATCACCAGCTAAATACGTGGCACTGAAACAACATCGACCACAGATGGTCGATGGCAACATAAATTCAACACAAAGGACGTCTACGATAATGAAGCTAAGTCAAATGACATCTTTATTTCCCAGAACATACAAAGTAGACAGGACTCCAACATTCTTCCTAACGTGGATGCTTTGGGTCCAGCTTCAATTACGACACTTCACTTGGTGCTGAAATCGTTACGTCGGCTCGATGACAACATCAAGGAAACAGTCCAACAAATCCATCTGCAAATCTTAGAGGCCGACAACAAGATTTAGCAAGCTTTGAATATCGTAAGCAGGAGAAAGAAAAGACAAGCTACAAATTGAACCAGCATGAAAGCACCGAGCTAAACAACAACAGCCTGGTCTTAAGGACGACCTAGACACTTGCCAGAACCTGGTGTAGAGGAGGCGTTGCCTGTCTTCTCCTTAGTCCCTGCCCCTAAATGCGATCCAATATCTCATAATTGGAATTCCATTGGAGTCTTCCAATTTTCTTTATTCAATGTTCCTTTACACATTCAAATAACAACCAGAAGTACTCTATCCATTTCAGGGATATATTCCCCTTCTTCAGGAGCGAAATTCTACAGACAGAAAAACGCATGGCCCAATTTCTTAATTATATATATATCTCACTTAGATACAGTGTATACAATATTCTACAAATCCACCTGCTCAACATGCCATAAGTTTTAATTCCTGAATTCCGTGATTGACCGTTAGTATCACTAGTATATGTGGTAAACTAGGACGCCCTTAATGTAAATCAAAACCGGACATTAGTCACCCAGTTAAATTCGACGCGCGTCTTAGATCCAACATATAGTGGTCAGCCCAATCAGTGATGTCATTCAATAAATTCTAAAAGCCTACCTGGCCAAATCAAGTGACTATTGCCTAAATATTCTTTTCTGTGGAAACCAAACTGTAAAGAAAGCAAGTTATTAAAATACAGTTATACTATACACTTCAAAGTACTATTGCCATGTAGAAATGAAACTATTAAAAAAGAACTCACTTTCAAAATGGTTGCCCACTTACTCTGATCGTGAGTGTACTGGACATTCTCCCCCGGACTTTTAACTATCTCAACTTTCTTAACTTAAAGAATGTTCCCTGGAAAATATCAATTCTGAAATCATAAAGTGAAAATACATTTAAAGAATCTACAATAACTTCGGCCACCAACCTCGCACCGTGAAATTCGCCAATAACTAGACCAAACTGTCCATGATGTAAGTAAGATTATGTAAAGTGAATTTACCTTAACTACTGAAGTATTCTACACGTCTCAGCCGTCAGTAACCCAACCATGATCGCGTGCAAGGAAGATTTGTGCTTCCATTAAAACAACTTCCTAGAGTGGTCACATGGGATCCTCCGCATGACGTACAATCATGTGACCACTTTCCAACCAGTCACATGTGTAGCTATGTGTCACGTGTATCCCAAATATCTTTATCCTATCCCTTACATGTAATTCGAGCAGCCATATTGGCTAACGTTGATATTACGGCAATTATCTACTCGGCACTTATATTATTGTTTTTTTAGGAAAGTGCACACTGAGATTACACATATCTTGGCACTTATATTGTACATTTTTTAAGTAAATGCACACTAAAATTACACATATATATCGCCTACAAACATTTTCATGCTGACTGTGTCCATACATGACCAAGCAGGCTCCACCAATATATGCCAGTATTCCCACATAAGAACATGCGCATGTGTGCTTTGCCTATAATTCCAGTAATGATACAAAAAGAAACCATGTCCATGCTGGCTCTGCTCTGTTTGTAGCCCCACTTACGAATGTAAACCTGTTGGGTTTACCCTTAATGTGGGTAAAAAGTGCAATGCCACAGTACGAAAATGTCCAGGCCGCTTGCCCCTATCTAATAACGCCCAACCATCTCCATGTAACAACACTCATGAAGATAGCTTTGTCCAAAAAAACAGCAAAACATTCCATTCCATTGTAAGCAAATGTCCATGCTTTCAGCAACAATGCACCCGAGCATTGCATGCACACCCACACATTCATATCCGTTGTTCCACCAATCACGCACCTATAAGCTTTTCGCTCTGAAGGATTCAGGCATGACCAGAATATTCACATTGAATTCTCATTCACATGCTTATTCTCACCTATACACACTATTTACACACTATTCACACTGAACGCTCATTCATACGTGGACTTACACAGACACCCCGCGCATGCACACATCCATATATGCATGCATGTATACATACATATATACACTTCCTCACGATGCACACATATATATATATATATATATATATATATATATATATATATATACATACATAAAAATAGGGAGGCTCTTACCTGCTCTCTGTGCTGTCACTCCACCCTAGATGGCCGGCCTGCATCTCCTGTCAATCAATTGCAGGCTGACGTGGAGCATGCTGATTGCTCACAGATGAGAAGTGGCAGGACCTGACTTTCTACACTCTGCCAGTCTCTCAACAGTGCACGTTTTCTGCTTGGAGCCTTACTTAGACTTCATGTTAATAGAAAGCAGGAACAAAGTGTGCAGCTTTTGGGGGATGCACCCCTGTTAAGAGGCCGAATGCTAGCCGGTAAAAATGTAAGTCTAGATTTCTAAATATAAACTCACATCAGATAGCATTGTACGTTTACAAATGGAAACAAAACGTACATCTTTTAATATGAAAAGGGGTGCAGCACCCTTGCACGCCAACGCTGCAACTGCCCCAGTAATAGTACACACCGAGAAGGTGCTTAGAGTTAAAGTACAAAATGCACATACATTATAAGAAAACTGGCCAAGAACTAAAATTGGACTAGTAGTATTCATCACTGACTGCCTTATTTGTTCACATCCCTGCCTCATTTTGCCACATCACCCCGAGTCTCCTATGACTCGTGCCCAATGCTACCTTATCCCACTCCCCCATTTCCACTGCCCCACTCTTCCTCATCCCAGTCCCCCATTACCCAGCCTCGGTGTTCCTCATCTCGACCCCCCATTACTCTTACCAGACTCTTCCTTGTCCCAGTCCAACATAGCCCCTGCCTCACTGTTCCTCGACCCAGTCCCCACCTAACTCTTTTTCTCTCCCCCTGCCCTAATACTGCCGCTTCACTCATTCTTGTCCCAGTCATTTATTTATTTATTTATTTATTTATTTATTTATTTATTTATACATTTTTAATAAGCAAAACCTGTGTTGCATCAAGGTGCTGTTTCAAGCATGTACTCTTACATTTTGTACAGGAGAGAGGGACGAGAACCCATGACAGGTGATGTAGTGTTCATGGCACAAGGTGAAGAGGCAGGTTTTCAGAGCTTTTCTGAAGGCCCAATACGAATATTCTGCCCTCAAGTGTGGTGGGAACGATTTCCGTTGAAGAGCGGCAATGGAGGGGAAACGGGCCCCTCCACTTCTGGCTCGCTTAGTTTTAGGCACAACCATTCTGTGGACATAAGCTCTTCTGATGGGTATAGAGAACTGGGCTTTAACAAAGTTTTGGGCGAGGTACGGTGGGGCAGAGTTTGATAGGCATTGGTGTGTGATCGAGAGAGTTTTAAAGATAATCCTTTCCTTAACTGGCAGTCATTGGGAATTCTTTCTTGCTTCAGAGATGTGATCTCTTTTTGGGATGTTAAGAGCCGAATGGCGTTACCCTTTTACTCTGTGAATCCCTCATCCTCATCACAGTCACTCATAACCTCTGCAACCCTCATAATCGTCACACTCCCTTATTACCTATGCAAATCTCAGCCATGTGCAAAGTTCCTAATTACCCCGGCAACACTCTTCCTCATCACGTTCCCTCATGATCCCCACATCTCTGATTTTCATCACAGCTCCCCTTTACCAATGCACAACTCATTACTGTGTTCGTCCTTGTCCTGGTCCTTAAAAACCACGTGCATCCTGTGACTGGTGCCTCATTTCCATGTGCATCAGTGTAACAGTCTCTCATTAGCATTACTGCATGCTGTAAGGAACTCATGGTGGCAACAGTAAAGGCAGACACAAGTGATCACAGTTCAAGGGTGTTTATTGAACAATGAATGCAGGATGGAAAAACGCCTAAGCTGAACCTAAATGTAAGATGGGAGCATGCGTCGACCATCAGATAGAGCAGTCCTAGTGGTGTCGATCAAAATAAAAGGGCCGTTAGTAAGAAAAAATCTATTGCCAATACCTTACAACTAATTACAGAAAGTGTGTGGCATTGGGTATGAAAATAAAGACAACAGTGTTGAAATAATAAGTCAGGATGGGATTGCCTTGAGGTCTCCCATTCCCACGTTTTTAGCACGGCACAAGGTGGGACTTTGGAGCATAGCAAACGCTTGAGCGTCCCAGTATTAGCTGAGAGTTTCGTTCCAGCTGGCACAGCACACACTCGAGTGTTCTCAGCATGCGTCGACAGTTCCGTTCCAGCTATCAGGTTCTTTGATGTCAGGGGCGTTGCTAGGGGGGCTAAGGGGGCTATAGCCCCTGATCTTTTGGTTGTAGCCCCGGATAGAATCTCAGGAGCTACAGCAAAAAGACTACCTAGCCCCCAGTCCCAAGAGTTCCGACATCAGCGTAGCCCCGGGTCTTTTCCAGACCCAGCAACTCCCCTGTTTGATGGTCAAGTCTCTTTGCATTAAAATGTCTCTTGCCTTCAAGGCCTGATGTATCCAACAAAAGAAAACAAACAAAAAGTTATTTTACACCGTTTAGATTGCGTGATGGCTTCACCCCCGGGTCAGCTTCTTCCGGGTGCCGACCCCTCACGTATCGTATTCAACCAATCAATTGAACAGTTCATTTCACAATGAACTTTGGGTGATGACTTTTCACCCCTAGATCTCCCTCGACCGGGCTTGGACTCACTTGATAAAGGGGACAATTCACTTCCCCTTGTTTTCCAATACCTCATACTTTCACAAGTCTTAATGTCTTTTTAAACAGTACTTCAGGCTTCGTTTCTGCTTGTCAGCTTCACTCTTCCGGGTTCACTCTCGCCAACTTTCTACCACCAGTTCATTGTACTTCGGGACTTTGGACTTCGCCCCCTCTCGTTGGCATCCCTCTGCCAGGTTCACTCTTGCCAACCTTTCCATACAGTTCACTATGGGACTTTAAACTTTATCCTGTCTCGTTAGCCTCACTCCACCGGGTTCACTTCTTGCCAACTTTAACACATTGTTTATATGTTCATTTCACAAAGCCGGAATTATTTCCCTTAGTTTCGCAATCATCTGCAAGTCAAAGATTTTGGACGATACACAGGATTTTACAAGACACCTGTATGACCACTTTGATCTCTTTTCACCTCTTCCCAAGGGCTTCTGGTTACTGTAGTTTCTACCCTTGGATAATCGCTCAGAGTTTCCTGCTTGAGCACTCACATGGTGCCGGTCCCCCCTGTTTCTGGTTTCCCACCTCTTTCCTTAATTGTATCATTAATTCTTTCAAAGTTCAAATAAGCCGTTGGCTACTTTTTGTTGAACACAGTTCAGTGTCTTATCGATTCTCCCCTCGACTCACCGGTTGTGATGAACCACTTGCCTTTCTTTATCCTTGGAGTCAAGGTTGTTACTACCGAGACCAGCATCCTTCCCTGGCTTGGTTATCAGCAGAGGAGGGTCTTGAGTACCGTAGATATCTGCTCCAACACACGCTGGCTGTTGTTTGAGGTTTTATGATTCTTTCTCTGGAGGATTCACAGTCCTTGGTCGGAAAGAGCAAGGTCACTTCTCTCCTTGTCACACTCTTGGACTCCGCTTTCTTTTTCCTCCTCTTGAACTGCTGTGCTGAGTTAGCTCTCACATCGTGCGGTCTGCCTTGCTCTTTCTGTGCTTTGTTGCTCCACTTTTTGTCCCTGTTGGGAAGGGAAAAGGCTATCAGGTCTGTGTGATTCTGGTCAACTGCCTGACTTTCCTTGACCCTTGTATTGGGACATGTCAGGTAAATAGCTCTGCTATTAAACTTTTGCGTTTTATGTTGCAAGAAAGTGCTCATGTCAGGAAAGGGGAGAGGTAGAGTTTCTGAATATTCTGCGGGGTAGAAAGGGAAAGAAGTGTTTCATGGAATTATAGCCATCGTATTAGGGTTTATAGTGATCTCAGAAGGGTAGGTTTTGTAAGGTTTGTGAAATTAGTAGGAGGGTTTGTGGGAACTCTCGCCATTGGTTACCTTCAACTGGGAGTTCGGGCACTGATAGTCAGAGGGATGGGATTGTGAAATGAACAGAGGGGATTGTGAGAAGGCGAGTGTTCTGTCAAGGTAGACTGGGTGTTTGGGAATTCATTATCAGAGGGACGAGGAAAGGAATGACTGGGAGTATTCAGATAATACACAGAAAAAACAGGATTTTGGGAGAGATAGTTTTTGGATGTAACAGGGTTTGGGATCCTAGGGGATTTGTTACATACCGGTGGGGTTGGTGGATTTGGGTGAGAGAGATTCAATGGGAGGAAGGGAGGCAGATGTTGTACAGCCTAGAAAGACCTTAGGGATTTCGTCGTCCTCTCCTTCTTTCTCTCTGGTGCCATACCACGTCTCACCTGGGGTATTTCCCTGAGCATAACCATGGCCTCCCCTATACAGCTGATCCTCCTCTGCCTGTCCACCCTCAGGGTTGGGATCTGAGAGTGTCAGCCCTTTCCTGGCCACCTGAATAAGGTATTCTCGAGGGCTGCTGGCGAGAATACCCTCGGGTTTCTCACAGTGCATCCTCACACTGTTCCCTCATTATTGCATACATCCCTATGCAGGTCAATGAACACTGCATTTATCTGTGTGCTCCCTCATTACTGTGCACATCCTGACCCCAGCCCCACGTTACCGATACTCTACACTTCCTCATCCTGGTCCCAGTTAACATTACATCACAAATCCTCATCCCAGTCCCTCATTATCATACACATCATTTTCCCGGTCTCGAATTATGGCACACATCCTTGTCCCGGTCCCTCCTTTGGTGCCCATCCTCATCACAGGCTCTGATTACCCTTACTGTGCACATTTCTTTCTTGGTCCTTATTACCTTTACTACCCTCATCGTCATCCTGAACCCTCATTAACATTATGGTACGCATCCTCATCCTGATTCCCCATTTATGGCCTATTCTTGCCCTGGTCCCTCATTACCATTATAGCGCACAGCGATGATTGCACAAAGGCCGGCCGCAGCGGCTACTTTGGGTGGCTTCCAAGACCATACTTTACACCCCCAGCATGCACTTCTCCTACCTGCATACAGCCATGAGCACTGTAAAACAATCACTTTGTTAAAGAAATGTTAGGGTTGTTTGGTATGTAAAACATAGAGTGTTTTAATAAGCTGAGCACCGCGGATGATCATTTTGTTTTCACCTTAATTCATGAAATTGATTGAGAAAAAACATAGTTGAAAGGACATAGTTAAGATTATCCTTTAAATACAATGCAAATTCAGTGAACAAACTTTGTTCAAAGGATGTCATGGCTATAGTGCAAAATCTAATAATCAAAGAAATTCACCAGTTATGGTAAGCTACACAACCTTAACTCACACATACACACACAATACACTATTCATACCAACACACATGACATCACAAGTGGCATTCTGATGACATCACAGATGTATTAATTGTTATTTTTATTTTTAGTTTATTTCAGTACACAAAACCCTGATGCATCTAGGCGCTAGTTACGGAGTTACATGATACATTAGGGCAGGAATACGCATGTAGTTACAGATGAGTAAAATATGTGTGCATACGGGTTGGTAAAGCCTTATCTCGTGTTATGGGGGGCTACATCAGACAGCATCTGAGTGAAATAGGTATGGGTACACAAACTGGCAAGGCCTCACCTCATGTTAGGGGGGCTACATCAGACAGCATGTGAGTCAAATAGGTATGGGTACATAGACTGGCAAAGCCTCGCCTCAAGTTACGCGGGGCTACATCAGACAGCATATGAGTCAAATAGGTATGGGTACATAGACTGGCAAAGCCTCGCCTCAAGTTACGCGTGGCAACATCAGACAGCATGTGAGTCAAAAAGGTATGGGTACATAGACTGGCAAAGACGTGCCTCTAGTTACGGGGGGCTACACAAGACAGCATGTGGGTCAAATAGGTAAAGATACACCGACTGGTCTGCCTAATCTCAGGGAGTGAGGGGCAACATTGATCAGGCTGTCGCACAGAGAGGATTGAGCCGGTGAGAGACTAGTAGGTTGAGAACATGAAGGGAAGATCTTGCCAGCCTCAAGGCCCTCTTAAGGGCCAAAACGAACAGGCTGCAGGATGTGAAAACACCTAGAATCAGTTTTTCATTCCAACAAAGGCGCTTTCGGTGTGTGTTATGTGCTGTTCATGTTCTTAGAGGTGGGCTATAAGCAGTCGGTGAGCGGGAAGGAAGAGTAAGAAGCCGTAAAATGAAGAGTTATTGTCCAGGAAAGGTGGAGGAGCGTACTGGTGGAGGTCACGTCACCACTCTGTACATATCCAGATGGTACGTGCTTAATAGTTAATGGGGTTAGGGTATTGCAGCCCACATATTAAGCTGACAGGTTGGCCTCCCATAAACGAGGTCATGTTTCACAAACTATACTTATCCACAGAGAAATTGTCTATGGAAGTTCTGTTGAGAGTGTAGCAAGCTCACATTTCCATAGCATAGACAATAGCTACAGCATGGAGCATGCACGTAAAGTAGGCCTCATATGGTGTACCTGGCCAGCAGATTGATATGTCCAGCTTCATCAGAACTCTGAATAAGGTTAACCTTGGAGTCAAGAGATACATATACAACAGGCGCCAGGCACTGTGGATGGAGAGAGTATGCTCAGGGCATTGGTGCATACAAATCTGTTGCACAGTCAGGTAACATCTGGTACGGGAAAAGGAATAGGATGACCAGAGCATGGATTTAGAATTAGTGTCAGGAATCTTACATATAAGGTATACAAATGGTATCCTCTCGGGAGGATAGCTCAGGGGAAACACCCTCACCTTGGAAGCAAGATGATGCGGAGCAACAGAGGTTCGATCCCTTATTAGAAGTACAATGCATGTGCATCATAAACATAGTGCAAACCCCAAGGTAGATGACCTAAGTGCACTCCCCAAGGTTAAGGCCTCCATATACAGTACATCTTTGTCATATTCTCCGTGCCATGCCTGCAGGTCAAGGCTTGTGCTTACTGTCTAAACCAGGAGAACTTCCCAGGACATGGCCATTTTGTGGGTCGAATTTATTGTGCAAGATCTTTGCATAATATTCCTACAGTGTCAGTTTAGGTGATTTGGTGATGCCATCAATGAGTGACGCCATCTGCGATGTCATGTGTGTCGGGATGAGCAGTGTATGGTGGGGGCTTGAGTTATGCTTGCGTAGCTTACCATAACTAGCAAATATCTATGGTTTTTCGATTTTTCTCTGCGACCATGAACACAGCTTTTTTCATAAATTTTCCATAAATTAGCATGTTTTTAAAGCATAAGATTAACTATAACTTGCCACCAAATAAAGTTTTATCACGGAATTTCCAACGTTTATACAAAGTGAAGGTGTCTCATAATGTCACCACGTGGATAGTCACGTATTGAGAAGTCCTCTTTCTACAGATATTACTTAAAAATAACGTCCTTTTAACATCGGTTTGGAAATTCGCCATATCTGGGATGCAACATAAAGGCTCTCACACTCTACTTTTCAAATGTGGGACTGGAAGTGGGTACCTGCCCCCTTGACTGAGCAACTCGCCGTCAGGTCTCTTGCGCACCTTCAGCCACTGCCTGCTCTTGGCTGGGCACTGGGCGCACATGCTGCAGGAGTCTTCTTGGCCTAAGCTGGCCCGCCCCAGTAGAGAGAGGCTTCAAGCTCGCATGCCCTGCCCCAGACGTTGCCAATGTAATTACCCACCTGCCAAGTCAGTGCCTGCCACGGAGTTTGTTTTGTGACTGCCTGGCAGCATTTTTTCATTTTCCCTCAGTGTGAATGGAACAGTTTTAGACTGCTTGGCTGGAGCGCCCAAGAAAACATTTGACTGAAAGACTTACAAACACAACGATGTGTTCAGGGAAATTATCTGTTTGCCGAAGAACACACACACGGATATAGACAGCTTGAATAGCAGAAGTCACCTTTATTTCCACAGCAGGTTCACAGCTGGGTTAGCTGCGTTTTGGGTCCTTGTTGAGGGTTCCATGCAGTCACAATTGCCCCTTACCAATAGCAAAAAGGCATGGAAATGTACTTTGATTTTACAGTAGTGCTTAACGGGGTAAGCCTGTTTCGAAGCACTCCTAACTTTGGCAGATAAGTGAAATGGGGCACAGGGAGATGAAACCAGGATCACATCATGGGGTCAAGATATGGAGCTGGGATGAGGATTTAGATCTCTCGAGGCAGTTTATAGTTGACCATTCACCCAATTAATCACATTTTCAGCCCAGTGTCACTGCCATTCAAGTATCTGTGATGAACATTGGTATCCTTGGTTCTGTCAAACTGTCCTCACACCTTTACATACAACGGTAGTTGGGATGCATCTGCTCTCACCTCTGTGCTAACAAAAGTTGGCAATATTACAGCAAAGTTAATATGCCAGTGCTTCCATTAAGCGACTGATTATCAAATAGGTTTACAAAATGACCCTTTATTTCAGGAGATTTCGTGCATTCTGGGAGTTGTAGCCTAGATTCACTTAAATGTAACTAATTGAATGCCAGTGCCAATTTTCTACCGTTTTAAAGAGAAATCCCAGGAGTGGAGCATGGTGTACCTGGCAATATGGAGGCAGGTGGACACTACTGGCAAGGATTCGGTGGTCCAGGAATTTCAATGGAGTGTAGATGACTGAAGTGAGTGTTGTGGTCTCAGTGGGAATTTTGGAAAGGGGGGAAATGGTTCAGGCCAGTAGATTGAAGACCAGAGTCCTGTGGCACGAGGCTGGGCAGGAAGTAGCAAAGGCGAAGGAAACGTTAACCTTTAGGGCCGGACAGGGAGGATGTGTTTAGAGAGAAGCTCTACCAATGCCATACTTAATGCACGATAGTTCATATATTGGCGATGACTCTCCATCACTTTCATTGCTTTACGCTATTGTTCCTACACCTTCATGCCTTAAGCACAACACTGGATATAAGTGTTCTTCACTGGTGAGGCACCAGTCTAAAAGCAGACTGCGAGCACCCATGGCAAATGCTTCAATGGGCCCTCCATTTCTTGGAGACATTGAACTACCATATCCAAGATGGTGGAAGGGGCTTTGAATGCTATACCATATGCTATCACAGGATACTTGAAAAGGGGATGTCATAATTGTGCCTGGCCCCACAGTTGCAAATCCTGTCAAAACCAGTTCTCTAAACTGCACATCACCCAGTAAAATATATTGTATGAGCCTTTTGATCAAACTTATATGCAGTACCTGCGCTGCACACTTCTTCATATCTCTCCACTCCTAATAGTAGTTGTTTGTTTTGTTTGGGGGTCAGAGTAAAAGCCATTTCGTCAGTTGGTGGCAGTGGTTGGGAGTGGTGCTCCTCTACTTTTTTTAATTAAGTTTTACTGTTCCTATACATTTATTTTCAAAAGAAACTGTTCCGGAATGGTTTAACTTTAAAATATAAGTGTAGGAAAATGATGAAACTTGAATTTCAAAACTATTCCTATTCAATGCAGTGCACTGAACCTTCCCCTAAACAGCAGGTGTGTTTCTATGGGGGTTTGAATTGGGCATGTGCGGGGGCGTAGTGATGGGGTTTGTGGGCAGTGGGGGCAGACCCCCCGGGAACATAGTTCCACTACTTATTTTCGTACACTTCGACCACTGCATTTCGTATGCAAATGTGGAAATTAAACCAGATAAGGAAAAATTGCCTCCTGGCTATCTTGCTTCAATTGTTGAAAGGATTGTTTTAACACTGTGGTTATTGCGATAAAGGCTTTGCTTTTATTCGTGATAGTAATGGATAGTTTCTCACATTACATTGATCAGCGTCATGTACATATGAAGGCAATTGAACGCCTTGTTTGTCAGCCGACACGTGTTTCGACCCAAAGGGTCCTTATCAAGGCTATTGACAAAATTCTTGAGCCCCCTGTGGGGTCCTGGTCTTGGAATGGTTGCTGTCGTGTAGACAGGCGTGGCACCTGTTGGGCCCTTGTATACAGCTCTGAGGAGCCGCAACGGATGGAGGAATATAGCCGTATACAAGGGCCCAACAGGTGCCATGCCTGTCTACACGACAGCAACGATTCCAAGACCAGGACCCCACAGGGGGCTCACGAATTTTGTCAATAGCCTTGATAAGGACCCTTTGGGTCGAAACACGTGTCGGCGGACAAACAAGGCGTGCAATTGCCTTCAAATGTACATGACGCTGATCAATGTAATGTGAGAAACTATCCAATACTATCACGAATAAAAGCGAAGCCTTTATCACATTAACCACAGTGTTAAAACAATCATTTCAACAATTGAAGCAAGATAGCCAGGAGGCAATTTTTCCTTATCTACCTAAACAACTTGGGGTACTGGCTAAACCCCAAAGCTCCTGTGATCTTGCAAAACTGATTTTTTTTTTATTAGTCTCAGATAAATAGCGGGCCTAGCACAGGCTGCTTTCACATCTACAGCCAACCTCGACCCTCGAAATTAAACCAAGCTACATCAAATTTATAAGAGGCAATCTTCCCGGTCCCATAACCATTTGTGCTCTGTTTGGTAAGGTGCCCTTTGAAAATTCGGTCAACTTGGCAAGAGAACTCTAGTCTGGATCATGAGCCTGAGAAAGACACTCTTTTATTGAAGTTACTTTCCTATTTCGAAACTGGTCATGGGGCTGGTGAGCTTTACTGTGCTGCATTTCTGTAAACCGTGAAAGAGCACATTCTGTAAAATGCATGCTTTATGCAGCAGAGTGCACGCAGTAGCTTTCAGTTTGCACCCGGGCCATGAGTGAGGATTTTTTCTTATTGCTATGAGTGAGATGCTCATTCAGTCCTGGTTCTTCTCTTTCTGAAATTTGGTGCTCAGGGTTCACAGCAGACCAACAACAAAACTACAAATCCCAGAATACAAACATAAATGGCCCCCTTCAGTAGCACATTTTAGTGGGTCCTTGTACCTTTAAAAAATACTGTTATTAACATGAAAAAAAAAATGCTAACCTTGCAACCATGGGCTCACAGAGCACTGACTAATAGAGATGCAAGGCATGCAAATAAAAAAATAAAAAAAAACAAATGACATAAAAAGATGTCAAATACAATTTGCCATCACAATTCGTTTTTTAAAAAAAAAGTTCTTAAAGCTTCTTTATTCTGTTACTTCTTAAATCAGATGTCATCATGTGCATATATTCAATAGGAGTCACAAGGAAGCACAGAGAACCCACTGGCTCCCACCAACATCACAATTGTTAAAATAGACGGAAATTACAAATAAAAAATCTAAACATAAAATAGGAGTCAAAGGGGATCATTACGGGTCCAGCGGTAACCCTGCAGGTACTACCGGCGGGTTGCCGCCAGACTGTAATAATTTACCGGCACCTGACTTCCCGTTACCAACAGGCTATTACAGGTCCACCGGCCAGGAAGTCAAGCGCTGGTACATTTGTTAATCCCATAGGACTCTATGGGAATGCGGACAAGAGAGCGCCGGCACCGTTAGCAACAGTGCCGGTGCGTCTGCCTACCTTGGCGTCTGTGCCCAGCAGGGTTAGACTTGTCGGGCACATAGGTTCCGGCAGGCATACTTGTAGTTTTCTGGGCCGGAAACAAGGGTGCCAGTGATCTTGCCGGCAACCTTGTTTCCGGACTGGAAACATTGTAATGAGGCCCAGGGATAGGTAAAACCCCAAATGAACACCAAATGAATAAACACGTTTTAAGTTCTTAGCGAAAGTAAGGGGGTGTTTGGTCTAAGGGACCCAGAAGATAAAGAATTAGTGATTTGTGGGCCTGCAGCTGGAAAGGCGTGTCTCTTAGTTTCGTTTTTTGTCTCCTAAGGAATCAGCAGTGTTTGAAGGTCATGTTTGCGTGAGGCACAAGCCTAACCAAACAGCTGACATTTTGAGGTAAAATAAAACAGGCTGATGCTGATCAGTGCATTATGTACTGGATTTAGCTGGGGGTATGTCTCTCTCTTTGGCAGGAACCTCCCTCTGGAACAGCCTCCCTGCCACTCTCTGACTTGAGCTGGATCTCCTTAAGTTCTGGAAGCTTCACAAGACTTTCCTTTTCTCCTCCTCCTTCCCTCACTCCTTCCCCTGCTAGTCTCGTCCTGCCACTATGACTGGATGCCTCTGTCCGTTATGATTCTTTGTCCAGTCTTCCCCTCTCACCCCTTTCTACCAGCACTTGCCCTCAGGCACCCTTCCCAGACTAGCCTCATAGGTGGGTCCTCCACCCCCACCATTTACCCCTACCCCTTGCGCCCCCTGGCACTGGCCCTCCAGGGCACCACTTAGCACTTGCCCAGCCCTTGGGCCTCCCTCCAGCACCTCTCCCTCCTTCACACTCACCATAGCCCATCCTTTGCCCTCCCCTCCCCGCTGCACTCCATGATACTGCACTTGCATGATTCGAATGTCAGAAAGCTTAGTAGGAACATTATTGTTGTTTTCTCCTCTTTACCCCCAGCCCCTCTTTTTTTGTCTTGTGACACCTGGAAACACTTTCGTCTGTATAGACGCCATACATGTTCAATAAATAAATAAATGAATACAAAATCTATACCATTCTGCTGCCCTTATCTTTAATGAAGGTGATAGTAACAGCTTCACTGATCCACTGCTCTCTTACCCGTGTTTTGCCCTTGCTTCTCCCTCTGCCGTCACACTTCATTGCACCCTTCCTTGTGCTCCCTCTAATTTCTATTTTTGATCTCTATGAATTGCAACACATTCATGAAGGTGTTGCCAATGAAAAAAAATTGATTTATATATGCATAAAGCTGATTTAAAAAAACGAATTTGGACCAAATGAAGAGATACCAGAAGAGGATGCGTATGGTCATATATACAGGCTTCTGTTATTAAGTGGGCAGTCGAGTGGAGTGCCGATGGAAGTGATTGCAAGGCTTTGTTGTCAATTTCGATCAATACTCTCCCACCCATTGACATGCAACTGTAAAAGAGCTTGTAATGCCAATTGAAACAACCAGAAGAAAATATTTCATTTTAGGAAAAAGACATACCTTATACTAGGTCAGTTTGGGCTTATTTGGACTCAGGGGATTGCAAAGAATGTGTCTAACAGAAATCCAGGAGACTAGACCGACCCTTCAAGGGAAGGAGTAATACCTCATATAGCCAAAACTGGCAACCACGACTGTTCTAGCCGCAGGGTCAGACCTGGCGGGCGGAACGGCACCTGCCCGCAGAGTTTCACGGAAGCACCGGCACCGTTATTAACAGTGCCACTGCTTCCGTGTCCGCCATTCCCATTGAGTCCTCTAGGACTCAATGGGAAAGGGAAATTACAAAATTCCCGGCGCCTGACTTCCCGGCCACCGGACTCGGAATAGCCCGGTGGCACCGGAAAGACAGGCACCGGTAATGTTTTACGGGTCCGGCGGCAATCCACCGGTATCACCGGCAGGCTTACCGCCAGACGTGTAATGAGGCCCATTGGCTACCTAAAGCAGACGTACAGGTGTGCATCATCTGCCTAGTGATTGACAGAGATGCGCATCAACTTTACATAGAGATTGAAAAATAGGAGGAAGGGTGGACTGTTGAAGCACTCTTCTCTCCACAGGCCTTTTGGACATAGAAGAAGCCATCTGGACAGATTTAAATGCCCTAAACCCTCAGGAAGTGCCTGATATTCCACCATATTAAATGCTACTTAATGATTCAAAACGCACCAACAATCAGGCAACTCTACCACAAGTGGTGCAGAAGATGTTGTCAGTGACCTGGTGAATGACCATGACCAAAACCAGGACTGAAAAGATCTCAAAGGGTCTTATTTGTCTTTGTTCTCGTGCAATAGGAACTGTCTTTGGACCTTTTTATTCACTCTTTACACCTCAAATCTTAGACAACTCTCCCCCTCCTTTGGGTTTCCCTGTCACCGCTCTCGTGCTCCTGATCTTTAAGCCGTAGGTCTGATTGCCTCCCTGCTATCCTCCACTGACCTTATTGCTGCCTCTTCATCCTTGGCCCAGCTCTCTTTCGCCTTATTTACCCCCTCTCCCAAAGCTTGCGACCATGGAATCCTTTTAGACATCTTCCTCAATATTCATCACTTTATTACTCTTACTGCTAATGCAGCCCGAATTAATCTTTTTAACATCAGAAACTCTCTACCCATCCTATTTACAACTACCCAAAAGCCTGCATAGTAACCTTGACACCTGGCTGCCTGGATTACTATGGCAACCTCCTTCTTGGCCTCCTTCACTACACCTTCTCTCCACCCAACAAGGTTCTCAACTTTGCCACCCATATCCCCGTCAATCTTTCCAGCTCGTCTAGGACCTCCAAACTCCACCTTCATTTTGGGAGGCTCTCGCTGAGAAATGAAACACTCCTTAAACCTCTACTCACTCCCTAGCAAACACTATCTCTCACTGCAATCCCCTCTGCCCCCAGCTCTTCTTCACTCCCTAATCTCTGTCCCCCATTCCCTCTGTGCTCACTTCCTGTCCTTATCCCTGCATACTCTGCTTCACTGGAACTCCCGTAGCGGTATGGTAAAAAACTCTTTGACTATCGACTCATTCAAATTCTCAGTTAAGCTTCACCTCCTTAACCTGCTCTCTCCACCTACTACGCCCGTTCCCTGATTTTCCTCATAGCCAGTCTATATCAAGTGTCTGTCCTTTCACCGGTGTTGGAACCATCACCCTGCCTTTATCCACCAGTAAGCAACTATCTCTCGCTCCCTAAATTGTATTGCCGTCCATTCAGTGTTGGCAGTTTGACTCGTTATTGCTTTTGTAAGGGTTTCTAGTCAAAAATACTTTATCCTCAATAAATAAATAAATAAAAATACAAATAGCTTAATGGCCACCTATTTGTCAGTAGCGGATGGGGTGAACACAGTGGCATGAGCAATGCATTGAAATTGGGCAAATCACCAAGGAATACCACAATGGCCTATGTATTTTAATTTCCTTTAGAAAGTATGGAACTCACAGGATCTCATGATGCCCAATTATTTTAAGTAAGATTTGTATGCCCCGTACCCAGGTATAATGCTGGGTGATGTGCATACAATGTATTAAAAATGTACTTTTCCTTTTTATTTGGAATGTATTGTATTTTCAAATTTCCTTTATGTTGTTTGCTCCAATTACTGCAATGAAAAATTGTTAATTCCAAAATATCTACACTAAGTGTAGGCTTGTGATGGGTGGAAAATGGCTACACACAGCCTCATCAAGGCCACTTTTGTTTTTAATGGTGGAGTGGTGGTGTTTATGCCATGTTTTCATTGTTTGGGAAACAAACACCACCAGGGGATGCTAAAGGTGAACACATCAATCCGCTGAGATGCATCCCATGCAGGAATCACTCCTGGCCAGAAATGAGTTTCATGTTCAGTAAAATATCTATTTACCGCTGCCCTGTCTTCAGAGATCATCTGGAGAGAGCGGGGAGCAGTGTAAGACTTGAGCAGTGTTTTACAACTTAAATTTACGGTACCGTTATTGCTGCCTTCCCCCTTCCCATTGAGCGCTATGGGGGCTCGAATGGGAATGGGGAATGGCATTTCAAATGGGGACTTACCTGTCCCCCAAAGGGCGGAATGGACCGGTAAGTCCCCATACCATTACGTCGGTGGCGGTACCGGTATTGGTGCTAGTCATTGCACTAATAGCGCCATAACTAGCACCAACCTCGGAATGAGGGCCATTGTTTGCCAAGGTGAATGCGCTCTACCTTCTTCACATGGACCATCATAGGGGACCAGTTGGAAAATAAAACTATCTAATGCAAGTTTCCTATGTGAATAGAGGCTGTGGGGGGAGAAAGAGAGAGAGAAGTAACAGAGTGACCTAAAAGAGAGATTGAGACCGAGCAAGACAGAAAGAGAGAGTGTGAGAGGGGATACAGACAGAGGAATGGAGAGTGGTATAGTGATAGAGGGCCACAGAGTACAAAAAAAACAATGACAGCAGGGAGCAATGGAGAGCTGGTCAAACTTCACAATATATGCAACCTTTGCATGCTGTAATCTCAGGCAACGTTAAGATTGTAACATGTGGAAAGAGCATTTTGAAAGATTTATTTTCCAAGAATGTTGAATGAAAAATATAAAAAATTTATGGGGTTAAAGAAAAGGGATCACTTAAAAAAAAATTATATTTTAGGGCATCGCCAAAGGTAAGAATGGGGAAACAGAAGTTGATGGGGGAAGTGAAATTGGACCCAAACCCATAAAGACAATGGAGATAATTGTATTCCGGCTTTAAAGTGAATGAAAGGTGTAAAAGGCTTGCATAAGGCTTTTACATCTGTTATTCGCGCCACACCACATTTTCATTCATTTGTATGGCAGAGAGGAGGGGCAGAAAGTAGCTTGCAGTTTCCACGCCTAGCTTCCTCTCCGCCATACAAATGCCCCATCATTTGTGCCTAAACGCATTTTCATGCAGGCGCACATGCTGGGGATCTCTATGGGGCCCACCTGCTTTAGGCACCAGCAAAAAGCAGGAGGGCTTCATAGGGAGTTATTGTAAACGCTGCCTGCCAGGGTCACAGGGCAGACAGCGTTGACAATGAAATGCTGCCTACCATGCTCGCATGGCAGACAGAGTTTAATTGTGATTGTAAAGCAAGCGTGGATGGCAGTGTTTACTCATTTGCACTGTGTAGTGCAAATGTGCAGGGCCCCTCAAGTTTGCACTCCACCATCCAAATGACCAAAATTTGACAACAGGGTGCGGTCTACATTTATGTCTACTCATAAAAAATAAATACTATTTAGCAGAGGGTTTGATAGAGTTGCACTGGAGCAAATCTGCTACCAAGACTGCAAAAACAAGAATATATATTTTGTGCCAGCAGTCTCAATTGCTCAATTTGATACACTGTTTTTGACTGATCCTCTCCTTAAAACAAACATCAAATAGATCAGTTGTTTAGTCTACTAATGCTTATATATAAATGTGTCCCTCTAAAGAAACAGTCGCTCTACCTGGCCTTCATTGATCTTCACACGGCAATCAATACCATGCTGTGTTGTAAGCTCTGGACTACCCTAGATCCATTGTCAATACTGAACAGCCTCTTATCAACCGTTATATAGTTATACACTGATAACTTTGCGGTTGCTAGCTTGGGTCAAGAGGGAGAATGTACCCAAACATGTAACATCATCAACATGGTTAGCTCCCTTACTGTTTTCTTTATATAGCAATGCTCTAATTAACATTGTTTCCGGTCTTGAGGCTGACATGCCGTCCTTGATTGGAGGTAGGTTGGCAGCACAACTCTTCGCAGATGATGCAATCCTAATCTCTAAAACTCCATAATCCTTCAACGACAGATCCTGCGTTTGGCCAGCTGCAGTGGACAAGGGCTGAAGATAAACGTGTCAAAAACACAAAAACAAAGGTTATGGTCTGCCACCCACCGAGGAGTACATTTCCAAGCTACTTCCAGCTTTTAAACGAAGATGCCGCTGTCCAGAGTGTTGATTAGTTTAATTACTCAGACATACAATTTGATTGCAAGAACATGTGGTCTCCTCTGATAGGAAGGAGTTATCTTTTAATAAGTGAGGAAGACAGTTGTTAATTTTAACAGATGGTTTGTGCCAGCATTCTCTCCCAAGCTTTAAAAATGCATTATCTATAAGTGGTCCCAGATGCGCTTCATGGGGCAGAGCTGTGGGAATACTACTCTATTGTACTAGAGTACTAGAGCAAAAGCAAAATAAAGTATTAAAGCCCATGTTAGGCCTTCTGAATAGTGCACCCGTAGTATCTGTTATATTGGAGTTGGGCTTAAGGGGAATATCCTACTGGGTACAGCTGAATAGCCTAGTGTATTGGGCTGAGGTTTGAAATAGTGAAGAGCTATTGGTCTTCCATGAAGCACTGCACAATGTCATTTCATCTCTTGGAGGGAACTAACTTCCATGGTTTCATTTTGTGAAAGATATGCTAGAAGAGTTACATTTATCTGAGTTATGGAGTGAACCATATAGATGTGGTAAGCGTGCCAGTGAGAATACCAAGGAAGCATTCAATGATTGGTCGATAAGTGAAACTTTGGATATAGGGTATCGGGCCAACCTTTCATCTCAATACCTATCGATTAAAAATACTTGGTTCCATGTAATAAAGCTGCCAAGAAAATGGGCCTTTAAAAATAAATCGCGGCAAAAAGGCTGTGGTGTGGCCCCTGAAATCCATGTAATGGATAACGGGGACATCCCCGCAACCACTGGACCTATTATACCACACAAGGGGGGCGGGGCACACCACCGCAACCGCTGCTCCCCTTGTGTGGTATATTGGAAACACTTTTACCGAGTCACACCACAGCCTTTTTGCCGCGTTCTTTTGTTGTTGTAAAAACAGCAATTTTCCAGCGACCATATTACTGGATACCAAATACTTGAGGTTTTGAAGTGTACTTGAGTTCCCATTTATCTTCAGTTGCAAGAGTACAGCTGTTAAAATGACACCTGACTATTTTACCCCTTTATGAATTTACTGCTACTCATAACAGGGATGATTCATCATACTGCCAATCTTGTTTAGTGCTTGAAGAAAATTTGGTTCGTTTTCTTTTCTTTAGATTAGGAATTTTACCACTCTGAGAACTCTTGAACAGGTGGGACCCCACGGTTGTAGAGAGTTGTGCATATTGTAAGGCAACTGTGGAAAACGCCATCCATTTCATGATAATTTTCCTCTATATGTGAGGTTCAGGAAACTATAAGATCGCTATTGCTTGAGTATGGTATCAGGGATTTATCACAAGCAACAGATCTCTGCTAAAAGATCGAAAAATGGAGCCACAGTGTGCTTGGTGGTGAAGTACTCACGTAGGGTATGCTGAAGAGGCTGCAAATTCTCAAGATAGTGACATGAGTGTTGTGAATCAAGATGTATTGTGGGAATTTCTATGTTTTATTGATTATTTACAGATGTTTTTTTCGGTTATTGTGTATTCATTCATAATTACTGCCACTCCACCCATTTTTTATAAAAGTATATGTGGGGGGTGGGGTAGGGGATAAAACAAGGTGGGGTATTTGGGGAGTGGTTAGTAAAGCAGGGTAAACAGGGGACTTGAGGGGACACCCCCAAGTTAAAACAAAATAGAAAAATAAAATGTGTTCGTTATTTAGGTGTCATTAAAAATGTATGTCGTTATTTATGGTGTCCTTATAAAGACGTCGAACCTAATAAACCAATACATTTCAACCCACTGCATGGGGCATAAGGGAAATCCCTTTACATGACATTATTGTCTACACAAGTCAAAATGCGATTTCTATATTGGTTTGCCATTTGAAACTAGCATATTTCACATTCAAGGCAAAAGTAGGTGGCTACATGGGAAAACACAATAGGCTAACACGTGGGGCAAAAACCTGTCCTTGCAAGTATCAGATCCATACCAATTGCAAGTGAAAGGAGCACACAAATTAAACTTTTCTTGAGCCAGCATGTATCCATAAAGTTGAATACATGCAGTGCTTTGGAAATATTTCTCCAATTTGTTGGTTTCACTGTGTTCATGGTGTTGAAGGTGAACAGGAATTTACTTTTAATTTCATATTTCTCCTTTTTGAAGATTGTACATTATATATCCATTGTACATTATATATCCATAATGCACAAAAGGAGCCATGAATTTGTGATGTGTAAATAGTTGTGCATACCTCAATGCTTTGAAGTCCAGAAGCTACTCTTAACATTTGCCCATCTTGGTTATATCTGGATTATATATATATCTCTTGGAAGCCAGAATATTCAACCTGTTATTTTGACTAGAGCTATTTACATTTTGGTCCAAGCATGTACTCATTCACTTTTCCACCATCCCTCTTACCCTTGTAAAGTATCCAGTGATTAGCATCCAGAAAAACACTACCATCATAATGTGTTCAATCACCATCTACTAGCCTGAGATTATTGACACGATAAGCACCACCAAGAGTGTATGACCCTGATGCTTCTCTGCTGTTGTCACTTTGTATATGCAAATACTGTAGGTCAGTTTGCTGTACTCTCTACCATTTGTATTCATTACATGGAGCTTGTGAGCTAAGGATTGCCACTAAGAAATTCTTAAGCTCCTAAAGGGTCCAGCTATACTGGCATCCAACATATGGATGCTGGGTGGCAGGCTAGACCTCTTATCTCTAATTAATGTAATGCCAACTGGGCTCACCCAAATTAAATGAGTGTCCACAGCCTGTGTTGCTTTTAAAATCAATCAAGGTAGCTGTGGTTGGAGTGCCTGCAAAGAAGGCTGAAGGCAACCCAATAGTCATTGAAAATTGAAAAAAAGTCAACCCGTCTTTGCAGCAGCTGAACCAGGGGGCAAAATAGATGGATTTATAGGGAAAATCAGCCAGAACCACCCACAGACCCTGAATGTGTTACGGGGAAGCCCTCACATTTCTGCAGCCTGCAGCATTGAGGGATCTGGGGGTCATACCACTCTATAGTGGTCCTGCAGGACTGAACATTGTGACATTGGCTGAAGGCTTAGTGGTGGCTCAGCAACAAGGGAATGGTCCTTGTCATCCACACATCCTGAAATGCTCTAGTGGTGGCAGCGAGTGACATAGAATAGTGACACAGGGTAGGCTGTGGAACGTTGATGTGCACAAGCCATAGTTCAAAATATTGGGTAATGTAGTGGGACACTGAAACATGAAAGCTGCTTTTGTACTTCATTTACTGTAGCCTCTAGCATGGTATATATGCAACAAACTCACAAAGACAGGGTGGTTCCCACTAGTGAAACACAAATAGGGGGTCGGAGAGCACTGCTAATTCAAATCAATGTAAAACTGGGTAATTAATGCCGTGGAGTCGACCACTGGCAACTTCAGTGTAAAGGAGTTCCTAACGTTTCAGGTGCAAACGGGCTGACGTCACAAGACCACTTGGGACACAAAAATGCACAAAAAAACAGAACAGCTTATTACTAAGCAGTAAGCCCAAATGCACTCCTATCGGACCACAATCCAATTATTTAAAGTGTACCGCGTGACACAAGCTAATCAAAAGCATGTTATTGCGATTTTTTCGTTATTATCTAAAACAAATCGTATTACAGAATTTTGTAATAAAGTAAATCCTCAAAAATGAGACAATGTTTGCACACATTTCTCGAGATATGACTCATTTTAATTGGCCCATCTGTTTTTTTTCAAAATTAAAGAAATCAAAATACATTTCCAACAAAAATCATTAATTTCCACAATTCAAACAATCTGATGAAACTGTTTTCATAGGCATTTACAACATCATGCACTGAATACAGTGTTACATTATAATCCACAAATTGAGTTATATTGTTGTGTGAGAAATCAATTCACACATGTGAAGCCCTTATTTTTGCGAATCTTTGCAAACGACCGCCGCGTTTCGGATCGAGCGATCCATCTTCAGGGTAGGGGCTTCTCTTTAATTGTTACTCTTGGACAATAGACAATTCTTAACAGGCTTGACCTATGGAAAATTAGAGAGGTACATTATCTATAAGTAGATACCAACCGGGGCTAAATAAACTGGCTGGAAACCAGGTGGGTTAAGAGTTACTAACCTCACTCCGGGGGGAAGCAGTATTTCAATTCTGACCTATCAAAAGGTAAAGAATATGGGTAGGGTAAATATCAAGTTATTCAAAACACTAGTCCACTGATTAAACAGTTGACTCTTGTATGGCCAGAATAATCCACTCACCCAATCTGTGATAGCGAGGCACCAGAGACTGGGAAGCCGCAGAGTGCGGTTGTGAGGACCCTGGAATGAAAAAACGGGTGTATAGGTTACACTCGAAATGACGTTCGTTCGTGAACAGATGTTAGAATACATACGCTTGTGAACGAGTGTTCAAGGGCATCACCAAATTAGTTTAAGGGAGTTTGTACAGTCGTACACAGGCTAAGGAGCTCCTAACCTTACCCAGTTAACGGAGGATCCACAGTGAATGCCGACTGCTGCAAGAACAGCAGCCCAACAGAAACTGGCGTGCTGTGTAACCTCGGCAACCCCGCGCATGCGCATGGGGGCCGTTCTCAGTGTCGGCCATCTTTGTATGGGCGTTCATGTACTCGGAAGCATTGTCATAACTACGACAAATGCTTTCTAGTCACGGTGTTCAAAGGAACACCTTTATATCTCTGGAATTACCAGGTCCCCAAGGAGTCCCTAAAGGCACATTCAAAAGTGCCAACACTCTGATAATGCGATGCAAGTGGGGGCGAACAGCGCACTACCAGATCGGCAAATAAGCTGGGCGCTCCCATCTTGCATCAAGTTTTAAAACCTGGGTCTCAGTCAACCGCATAGCCTCCGCACGAAGCAGTGGAATATCTGGCACGGAGTTATTAACCATGCACCCAATCCACACTAATAAAGATTCTCCGGCCAATATGGCTGATGGGAGCTTCCTAAGTTAAAATGGATCTTAGGGGTACATTATACCTTTGTAGGTGGATACCATCATGAGACCTACATGATGTAGCCGGATCAACGAAGGCAAGCCCACCCAGTCAGAGACAGTGGTATAGCAGAGTAAGGTGTAAATTGCATTATCAACAACAATCAAGAAGTTACATATGGAGCGTAAGCACAATCCAGACATGTGAAACATCGCGACACAGTTGTTGGAGATGTAAAATAGTAATCCAAACTACTCCCCAATCATGATTCTAAATGGAGCATCCGTTACATTGAATCGCCCCATGGTAAAATAACAACCACCAGCAAGTTTCCTTTTGCCAAAATCTGCAATTGATATTATTTTTCATTTTAACGTTCCCAAGTCTCAATGCCAATGTCATCATACAAAACACATTAAGCCAATGTCATCATACAAAACACATTAAGTCAAATTCAAGGTTCATGCCCTGGGGGTGCAGAGAGTCCAGAAGTTCTATCCACAGGATTTCTTGTTGTGCTAATTTTCGTTGGACATCCCCCCCTCTCTTCCCTGATGTTACTTGTTCTAGGATAACACACTTGAGTTGGGCCACCGTGTGGCGCGCCTCTGCAAAATGGATAGCAACAGGTGATTTCGAGCTTTTAGCACGTATATTTGACTTGTTCTCTGTCCATCTTGTTTTGGCTTTCCTCGTTGTCATTCCTACGTAATAGAGTCCACAGGGGCATTTAACAGCATAGATAATGTTCTGTGCATCACAGGTGCATGAGTGTCTCAACTGTATGTGTTTGCCTGAGTGGGGATGCGTAATCTAATCACCTTTAATGATGTTGCCACAATGCTGGCAATTGTGACATGGCGTTGTTCCTTTGAACTGAGGTATCGTGTTCGGCAAAGTCACTTCAGCTTTTACCAAGCTCCTCCTTAGAGACTTGTTGTTTCTGTAGGCAAATGTGGGGGGTTCTGGAAACGGATGTTGTAATTGGGGGTCCAACTTTAAATTAGCCAATTCTTCTTTATGGTCCTCTTGATACGAGCACTCTGCACTGAGTAGGTAGTGACGTATACCAAGGGTTCTCCAGGTTTAGCTGGCTTAGGTACCAATAGGGTGTCACGATTTATGCTTCCAACCTTTCTTGATACATCCAAAATCAATGTGGCATCATACCCTCTTGATGTGAATTTCGTTGCCAACAAGCCTGCTTGTCGTTCGTACTCCACATTATCGGAAATGCTCCTTCTATACCTTAAGAATTGGCTCAGAGGAACGCTGTCAATAGTTCGTTTTAGATGGAAACTGGCGGCAAGTAAAAGGCTGTTCCTGTCCGTTTGTTTAGTATAAATCCTAGTTTCCAGTTTGGCCGCAGCTACATATATTTCCACATCAAGGAAATGAATATTGGTAGTGCTCCTTTCTGTAGTGAACTTGATGCGTGGGTTCATTCCATTCATCACTGCGAAGAAATCATCCAACTCATCCCCGGGTCCTGTCCATATACCGAAGACATCATCAATGTACCTCACATACATAGATAAATGTCTCATCCATCTAGGTGAGGATAAGACATATTCATGCTCTAGATAGTGCATAAAGGCATTTGCATAGCATGGTGCCATAGCTGCCCCCATGCTTGTACCAGATGTTTGGACAAAGAATCGGTCCTGGAATTTAAAGAAATTGTTGTTGAGAACCAGTTTCAAGAGAGTAAGGACGAATAGCCCGTCGCCTTGACATTTGTCAGTTCAGAGAATAAGCCATTCTATTGACTCTAATCCAGCTTCATGGGCAATGTTTGTGTACAGAGATGTCACGTCCATGGTAAACATTGTATCTCTTTCATTCACAAACTGGACATTCTTCAATTGTTGTAAAAAATGCATTGTATCCTTGACATAAGTCGATGTTTCTTGGACCAGTGGTTGAAGAATTTTGTCTAAGTACTTTCCCAGGGGCTCCAAAATGCTATTGGTCGCCGCTATAATGGGTCGTCCTGGAGGTTTCAGCAATCTCTTGTGTATCTTCGGTAGAATGTATATGACTGGCATAATAGGATCTTGGTTCTCAAGGAAACGTCGTGTTTTCTCAGAAATGACCTCGTTTTCTTCAGCTTCATCCAAAACTCTTTTGATCAGAGCTCTAACGGTTTCTGTGGGATTCATAGGAACTTCCAGGTATGTTTCCTTGTCACTTAATTGACGTTCAATCTCATCCACATAGTCTTGTTTATCCCTCAAAACGAGGGCACCACGCTTGTCAGCCGGTTTGAAGATAATGTTTGGATTATTAAGGAGATTTTTCAAAGTCTGGCGTTCTATTTTAGAGAAATTCCCTTGTGCATCTGTCTGGAACCGTATCCTCTTAAAGTCGTCAAGAGTTGTCTTCTCGAAGGTCGACAGTATGTAGTTTTGTATTAGTGGATTAAAGGTACTTTTAGGACTGAGCTCCAAGAACGTATGTGTTTCCTTCTCTTTGTTGTCATCTTCAAGGGAGTTAAAGAATACCTTAAGTTTGAGTTTTCGCATGAGTTTAAAAAAGTCAATCTTTTCCCGCAACAAGGTGCTATTGTTCCTGGGAACAAAGGAAAGACCCTTCCTCAATACTTGTGTCTCCATCCTGGAGAGGTGATATGATGATATATTCACAATCAGGGTTTCCTCGTTCCCTTCTTTCTCTGTGGATTTTTTCTTTTTTCCTCTTCGGATCTGCTTTTTTCTAAAAAAGCCGCAGTATCCTTGTTAGCCGGATCACTCACTGATGGGCCTGGTATTTCTTCTGGCGTCTGCCCTACTGTGGCATCTAGTTCCGCACTGGAGGCGTCAGAGGAGTTGTTCCCTGTTGAAGGTTGTCCTAGTTTCCTTGGCTGACTTGTATAAGGTTTATTAGGATAATGACCATAATAGGCTTGCCAACTGTATACTATGTCCAGTTTGTAGCCTTGCATGTCGCGTATGAACTTTCTTATTTTTTTAACTTCGAGTTCCTGTTTTATAGCTGGCCAATTTCTGGTTAGTTTCCTCCAGAATTTGATTAAGTTGATCGGATGTATACGCCTTACTTAATGTGGATTTGAGTCCCTCTATCCCTCTATGTCTTCATTCAATGTTGTTTCAAGGTATAATGTACCCCTAAGATCTATTTTAACTTAGGAAGCTCCCATCAGCCACATTGGCCGGAGAATCTTTATTAGTGTGGATTGGGTGAATGGTTAATAACTCCGTGCCAGATATTCCACTGCTTCGTGCGGAGGCTATGCGGTTGACTGAGACCCAGGTTTTAAAACTTGATGCAAGATGGGGGCGCCCAGCGTATTTGCCGATCTGGTAGTGCGCTGTTCGCCCCCACTTGCATCGCATTATCAGAGTGTTGGCACTTTTGAATGTGCCTTTAGGGACTCCTTGGGGACCTTGTAATTCCAGAGATATAAAGGTGTTCCTTTCAACACCGTGACTAGAAAGCATTTGTCGTAGCTATGACAACGCTTCCGAGTACATGAACGCCCATACAAAGATGGCCGACACTGAGAACGGCCCCCATGCGCTTGCGCGGGGTTGCCGAGGTTACACAGCACGCCAGTTTCTGTTGGGCTGATGTTCTTGCAGCAGTCAGCGTTCACTGTGGATCCTCCGTTAACTAGGTAAGGTTAGGAGCTCCTTAGCCTGTGTACGACTGTACAAATTCCCTTAAACTAATTTGGTGATGCCCGTGAACACTCGTTCACGAACGTATGTATTCTAACATCTGTTCACGAACTAACGTCATTTCGAGTGTAACCTATACACCCTTTTTTTCATTTCAGGGTCCTCACAGCCGCAGTCTCTGGTGCCTCGCTATCACAGATTGGGTGAGTGGATTATTCTGGCCATACAAGAGTCAACTGTTTAATCAGTGAACTAGTGTTTTGAATAACTAGATATTTACCCTACCCATATTCTTTACCTTTTGATAGGTCAGAATTGAAATACTGCTTCCCCCGGAGTGAGGTTAGTAACTCTTAACACACCTGGTTTCCAGACAGTTTATTTAGCCCCGGTTGGTATCTACTTATAGATAATGTACCTCTCTAATTTTCCACAGGTCAAGCCTGTTAAGAATTGTCTACTGTCCAAGAGTAACAATTAAAGAGAAGCCCCTACCCTGAAGATGGATCGCTCGATCCGAAACGCGTCGGTCGTTTGCAAAGATTCGCAAAAATAAGGGCTTCACATGTGTGAATTGATTTCTCACACAACAATATAACTCAATTAGTGGATTATAATGTAACACTGTATTCAGTGCATGATGTTGTAAATGCCTATGAAAACAGTTTCATCAGATTGTTTGAATTGTGGAAATTAATGATTTTTGTTGGAAATGTATTTTGATTTCTTTAATTTTGAAAAAAACAGAGATGGGCCAATAAAAATTAGCCATATCTCGAGAAATTTGTGCAAATATTGTCTCATTTTTGAGGATTTACTTTATTACAAAATTCTGTAATACGATTTGTTTTAGATATTAACAAAAAATCGCAATAACATGCTTTTGATTAGCTTGTGTTAGGAAGTACACTTTAAATAATTGGACTGTGGTCTGATAGGAGTGCATTTGGGCTTACTGCTTAGTAATAAGCTGTTCTGTTTTTTGGTTCCCACTAGTGGCCAGCAGTCCACACAATCTCCTCAAAGCTTTATGGTTACAAACGTTCTAGAATGTGCCCCAATAAGCACACCAGTAGGTGAAACCACCTACCCAAACCAAGAAAGATAACTATATCAATGATGGTGACTTCATGGTAGTGGAAAAAGAGGGCTTGCACTGCCTCTTGCTCAGTGCTTCTTGCAATTGCTGTGACTTAACACACACAAGGTGGGCTGAAGCTACATAGTGTGCATTCTCACTCATCTGTGAGAGCTGCTGCCGGATACCTACATATGGTATGTGCAGTTTTCCTCATACTGCCTTGAAGTGTGTGGCCTTGAAGCATGTGGTGTGCGTGATGTGTGTATGCCCCATGTCTCAAGACCAAGGTGGACTCTCACTAACTAAAATCTCTACATCCAGAGTTCCATCCACTTAACAGTTTCACACACTGAAGCCTTGAGAATTCTAACAAGCTTGCCATAGTCACCTTGGAAGTAGTCCTTTACCTGAATTATGAATGTTGTAACGTCTCTCTGCTTGCTCCTCCTCAACTGCTTGGAAATCAAGGAATACAATTAGCATTGTTGTATGTTGGGCCTCATCACGAGTTGGGCGGTGTCCCGGCTGTAATACCGACCAACTGTAATAGCGTTAGTGCCAACTGGTCTGGTGCTACTAGCATTGGATCATGGGTTGGGCATTAATGGTAAATCCACATTCCCAATTGGGTCCATTGGACGCAATGGGGAATTTTTGGCACAAATACTGAGCGCTAATGTAGCTGGTGGCATTTATGCACAGGACCGGGCGCTAAATGGAATTTTCACCTCCAGAAAAAAGATGGAGGTAAAACAGCCCATTTAACACCCAACTCGTGATAGGGCTAGCCCTTAAATGCAGCGGTAATACCATTACCATCGTATTTAAGGGCTATAGCCCAACTCGTGAGGAGGCCTTTGTATTTTACTTGGCTTCAGGTTTTGCGGCAAAGCGCTTAACAAAAATATTACTGAGTGGTACACAACAAGTGGTCGAATAACATGACAGTCCACATGTTAAGAGGAGAGTATGTGGTCCTTAAGGCCAGAGCGAAAGAGAGGATAGGATGGAAGAGAGCAGAGTGAAAGCGGGAGCGGGTTCCAATGAAGTTCAGCCAAGCGAAAGAATGAACGAAAGCAGGATTGGGCAAAAGGCGGTCTGGGAAGTGATAAAAGGAAATGAGACTGGGAATGGAGAGAACGAGAGGGGGAATAAAATGAGAGCAGGGAGGAGAGATAAACAGAGGCAGGATTGTGAAGAGACTTAAAAACAAGACAAAGGAAATTGAACCCTGTGTACATATTGGAAAAGAAAGTCATTGATGGGTCAAGAGTTGTATCTGAACATATTGAAACCCAATTTTTTGAGATCCCTACATGTCAAATTTAGATTAGGAATTTTACCACTCTGAGAACTCTTGAACAGGTGGGACCCCCACGGTTGCAGAGAATTGTGCATATTGTAAGGCAACTGTGGGAAGCGTCATCCATTTTATGCTAATTTTCCTCTGTATGGGAGGTTCAGGAAACTCTAAGATCGCTATTCCTTGAGTATTGTATCAGGGATTTATCACGAGCAACAGATCTCTGCTACAGATCGAAAAATGGAGCCACAGTGTGCTTGGTGGTGAAGTACTTACATAGGGTATACTGAAGAAGCTGCAAATTCTCAAGATAGCGACATGAGTCTTTTGTATCGAGATATATTGTGGGAATTTCTATGTTTTATTGAGTATTTACAGATGTCTTTTTCGGTTATTGTGGTATTGATTCATATTTACTGCCTCTTCACCAATTTAATGAAGTTAGGTGTCATTGATGGTGAATGCATATATTACACATTATATAGGCTGACCTGTGTGTCTATGAATTTACTTAAGTTTTTAAACCATTATTAATTCTGCTATTTTTTTTAATAATGTGTTATAACATGAATTGCGTATTTATACATGCTTATTTGATGGTTTTGATTCTGAAAAAAACATATTAAAAAAATTAAATAAATTGAACTTAAGACAAGAGTGAAAAGGTAGCCATTGAAAAGAAGAAAGACCAGAAGAAATAAAGTCACAAGGGGAAAGCAAAGGCAGATAGAAAGAGTTATACATGGATTTTAGGGGCTTAGCTGAGAGATAGGAAGTCCAAGGAGAAGACAAGAGCCATAGAAGAGACGAGAAAAGAGAAGAAATTAGCAACATAGAAGCATGGAATGTCAGGAAAAGTCAGAAGAGCAATAGAGAGATGAGAAGTGGGCAGTAAAAGTAGATTCTAGGTGAACGCCTAGAATGCATGCTAGATAGGCAAATAGGAAGTTAGGACGGAGGAAAGGAAACAGATTCAGGAGACAGAGGAGGAGGGATGGTTGAAGTAGGGAGGAGAAGAACCTCGGTCTTAGAAGGATTATGAATGAGGAAGTGGTCTGCCATAGCCAGGAAGCAGGAGATCAAGGTAACATGAATGGAGGAGGAAAAGGCAGAAAAGGATAGAAAAAGCTGAGTGTCATCAGCATAGAGGTGGTGAGACTGGACAAGACAGAGATCATCATCCTGGGTACCCCATCATCTCTCAAAAAACTAGGCCCTAAATACTCAGCTCTCAATATCGACAATAATATCATTGCAGTCGCTAAGGAAGTAAAAACCCTGGGGTTTTACTTGGACTCTACCCTCTCCTTCAACAAACAGGTAAATACTCTGGCCTCGACCACAGCTTACACCTGCAAATTGATTAGAGCGGGCAAAGCCTTCCTCTCCAATAGCAGTTGTATTGCCCTTGCTAGAGCTCTTATACTATCAAGACAATCCAACTTCAGCAAAATAATGCTCTTAGAGCTGCACTCGGAATTGCAAGGAGAGTACATATATCTAAAACCAGAAGAGCTAACAACTGGTTGTCCACAATTGACAAAATAAAACTTAAAGTTGCTTTCCTTACACATAAATGTGTAACTAAAGTAGCCCCCCGCTATCTAGTGAACAGAATCGTCACTAAACCTGAGACAAGACTAACTAGACTTTCCAATACAAATTGTCTCCTGACCCCCAGATTCAAACTGGCCAGAGTGGGAGGAAGCAGCTTCCAGGTCAAGGCTATCCAGCTGTGGAATTCACTTCCTGTCACCCTCAGACTAGAACCATCATACACAAAATTTTGTTACAACCTTATAAATCTGCTCAAAGACTCTGACGGTTAAGTGAGCCTCTGGCACCTTTCTAAATCCTTATAGTCTTCACGTGCAATAGCCCCTCTTATACTCTGGACACCCCTTGGTAATCATACCGCAAAAATGTATTATTGTATATATGCTCTTTTATGTAATTATTTTGTAAAAATCGTTTATTGTAAATATGCTTTCTGACATTATATAACTACATTGTAACTGTAAATGTTTTCCTATGTACAGCCAAACTGTGCGTAACCTTATGCAATGCGCCCGAATACCCTCGGGTTTGGTGCGCAATACAAGTAATAAACTAAACTAAACTAAACTAAACTGACCAAAGTATGACATTATGGAGGCAAGAGGAAAGGTAGAGGAAAGGTGTAGTGGGAGAAAAGAAGCGGGTCCAGGTTCGAGCCGTGGGGGACACCCTGATGGAAGGGGAGAATGGGGGAGGATTTTTCAGCCCAAGAAACAAAGCAAGTACAATTAGACAAGTAGGACTGGAGCCAGTGCAGAACGGCCCCAGACAATCCGAAAAGGGGAAAGGGATGAAAGAAGAAGAGAGTGGTTGACAGTCTCAAAAGCGGCTGACAAATCAAGAAAGATCAAGAGGGAAGAGTGTTTAGCAAAATGTGCGGAAAGGAGTGAGTCAAAGACAGAGAGCAAGGCAGTCTCTGTAGAGTGGCAAGGGTGGAAACCGGATTGAAAGCAGGGGGAGCTTAGAGTTAGAGGTAATAAAGGAAGAAACCTGAGAATAAACAAGTAGTTCCCTAAGTTTAGAAAGATAAGGGAGCAGTGATATAAGGTGGACGTTGGAGGGTAAAGAGGCGTCAAGTGCAAGTGAAGCAACCCTGATTATTAATATACTAAATCAGGCAGCACCATCTCTGCAGAGTAACAGAGGGGTCACAAGGAAGAGGTAGGGGAAATTTACCCCGAGCCTTACCCAGGAAAGGGAGCCTCGCAGTTCGAAGAGAGAATGTTTCTATTGTTTTGGTGGCAGGACTTTACGAATGGGTTTGGCACCTGCTACAATGCCTCCCATTCATTTGTCCATTTCTTCTGCTGCTTGGCCATTCCCACCGAATGAGCATCACACTGGGAAGCACAGTTCGGTGTAGTGCAGCTGCAGGTGTCAATAGCTGTGTGAAGCCTTGTTACTCTGACCAATCGTCTGTATGAGTGGTCTCCCTTTCTTTTCAAATGTAGCAGTTCATCAGCCCTCTTTATACTGAAGTATTTTTTGTTTCATCAAAATTGTCACTTTCTCCAATCACAATGTATCCATCGTGTTTCCTTCCTTGCATTTGACATTCCATGTTGCAGAGCATCACATATGACGTTCTAACGTTCTATTCAGCCTATTTTATTGAATTGCGCTAGGAATATATGTGCTCGTTGTTGCACTTATTGTTCTTTTTAAACTGAACCAGTCTTCTTTCAATTCTGACTCGTACACTCATGAGACCTGTTTGTTTTACAGAAAAGCCAAAAGAATTATAGGGTTCAAAGTTTCGGTGGGTGGGCAGAGTACTGGGGGATTGCTCTCTGAAACATATGTTGCATCCTGTCCCCAGGGTAAATAATCCAAGTTTATTTCAATCAATTCCACACAATGCAATATTTGGGGGCAGGCTGGGTAAGTTTGCTTTATATGACAATTTATATTTCTGTCAAACTGTTGCAGTCATAGGTATATATTTTATGAAACAGGAGGGCTGGATTCCCCAAATTCCCCAAATTGTTTGAGTCTGGGCAAGTCATCTTCTCTCTGTCTGCTTAAGTGTCGACATTTGGGGTGCATAAAGAATGCCCTCCTTGCATCTTAAGAAGTGCTACATAAAAACTAAACATGCATTAACAAGGCCACTCGTTTTGGCTTTGCTAAAGGCATTGCAAAGATCTTTGAGCTTTGAGTCAATGAGGGGTGGTGAGGAGTGAGGCAAAGAGAAGGTGGGGAAAGAGGATGAAGAGGTATGAGGGGAAGAGGGGCAGTGATTACTGAGGGCAAGAGTGGAGCTTTCGTGACGCTGTCTGCAGATGTAGTGTAAGGGAGATAATGGTGGTGGAGTGTACACAGAGGGAAAAAACTCAACTGTAAATGTTTTCTAAAGTTTCGGGAGATGTACGAAACCCCATATGTCAGCAACTCAATCCACTAGAGACTGTTTGGAAATAGTGACTGGGCTTGAATATTATGAGGGGTTCCATGTCATCTGCGAATAGCATATGCTACCGACTTTCCAAATGACATTTGGGAAATGCATCCTGTTGAGCCGTGTGGGTTTTAATAATGAAATTAGTCTACTAGAATAAAATACCCCCTGCACCTTTCTGGACAGCAATTCAGGAGCTGAACCGACACCAACTGTATCCATTTGAACCTATTTCAACATAGTCATATGGAATGTATACCGGGGCACCCTGCTTTCAGGGGAAAATCCTTGAACAATAGAGTCTATTTAGATCAAGGCTGGGATTTGTCATTTGGCTTCTACAGGAACCAGTTGTTGATATTTACTCTAGTCGACAATCAGTTAACATGTACAAATGGCATAAAAAGGGCACCCTTTATATGCACCAACATAAAATATGTTTTTGCAACACATTCTTTTTCAATCCAAACACCTACCATCTAACTGATTCCATTAACCATCTGTTGTATAGGAGATCACCTCACCTTCTGGCTGTCTCTCAAAACCTGCCTCTTCCCTTCAATAGCCTGACAGACACAGCCAATCTCCTGGATGAGCTATTACTCACCCCCTTAAAGGAACACTGGGACACCTAAGGAGTCAACAATGGGGGCACATATCACCCCCCACCCATTGAATTCATCTCAGTCGAGACACTGTGATAAGCTCTTTAAGACCTTTTACAACAAGGTGTCAGGCTTCCTTCACTGGAACGGCAAGCACATTATCACAATAAAACATAACCACACCCCATCGAGGCACAGCCCACCCACCTTCATGTTTCTCAATAAACACTACTCGATTACACACACCCAAAACGCTCACCAACACCTCCAATAGAATACAACTGAGACCCACGCAAAATTCAGACCAACCGTTCACATAATGGGACTCTTCTGGCTCCCCTAATTCCTTGACAATTTGTCACACAACCCATTTTCTCACCTGATAACTATGGGTTGTCGTTAGGGACTTAGCCACTCCCTACCCACCTTTGTGCTGGATAGAAATGTACACACACATTTTAGAAATCCCTTCTTCACCTCCCTGACAACAGACTTCCGAAGGGAATTCATCCCATAGCTCTTCAAGGCCATACCAATGGCAGTAGGTGCTATACAAATGCCATATAACATAACATTCATTATTCAAAAGGAAGGTTATAAAGTATGTGTCACAGCTCTCAATGATAGAAAGACCTATATACATCAATAAACTAATACCCAAAATTATTATTATTTTTTCTATTTTATTATACTTTCAACACACAATAAAGAGTATTGTTTCAAAACATTAAAAATAATGTATGCAATCACAAATCAATACAAACATGTAAACACAATTGATACAATGCACAGCAAACAATCTGTGTCTAAATCTACACTAGATTATAACCCCTTAAATGTGTTGTTTACACTTTTTCTCTTTTACATTCAAATCCCAACTTGTGCAAGTTTCTGTCGTAACAAGGCAAATAAATACTGGACATTCATCAGGGGCATCATTTTCCACTTGTGTGTGTTGTAAATAGGACCCAGTGATGTGGTTCAATTTCTTAACCTCCTGGTCTCTCTGTCAATCCATTCTTGGCCCCTTGAATGTTACTTCCAACGCCTCCATGCAACCATTACTTGTTGCTTGTATTGGCTTTCTTATTCTAGGAATGTCAGTCCTTCTTCCTCCCGCTATCGTATGAAGAGTATGGCACCATAATGTCTGGATTTAATTCTTCTGTGTATAGGAGAGTGGTATCTGCTTTTCAGCTCTATGCGTCCCCTACGTGATCCTACATTTTCAAGATCGGATGACTTCCATATCCTTACCTTAGAATGTGATGACCCCTGTGGCAATCTACCGATAGACATCCACATTAGGGACGCATGAGAGCTGAAAATCAGATACTGCTCTCCTTTTGTGCAGTGTTTTTCTATTTAGTTATTTTTGCAAATGGTGGGTTTAATTGAAAAATTTATTTTTATAGAAAATCAATTGGACATTTCCATTATTTTGGTCTGTTAGGCTGTTTGGGTCGCTACTGGATTTCATTCCACCCTTCTTGAGAGTACAGCGTTCACTAGGCCCATGTTACCACAAACAACAAAGGAGGTATGTCTCTTAACTGTGCCTGTTTCAATTTTGTGATCAGTATCACTCTTGTTTTGTAGCAGTTTGAGGGCTGAGTAGGCGGCTTAGCCACTATTCACCATGTACTCCTGTGGGGCAAAGTCATTTTGCCACTGTCTTTAAGGAAAGGTTTCAGAGATACTGAAATATAGTGACTGCCTACTGGCTAGCTTGGATACAACACTAGGATCAGAGAGATTGTTAGACAATAACAGACACTCAATCAAGGTATAAGGGACATGGGTGAACTCTACATTGCCAGTTTTATGTTATATGTTATGAATATGTTTTCAAGTCAGAAAGCAGAATCAATGTTTTCATGTGCTCCCATGCTTCACACTAGTACAACTGTCTTACCACCCTGTGGCGTCATTTTGTTGACTTATTCCATGACCCACAGTGTGGGGAGCATGCAAATGATATTTATTTCAGCTTGATGTTTCTTGTTTGAAATGCCTCATCTCCAGGTGTAATCCCCAAGTGGCACACATTTCAAAATACACACGTTTATATAGATGGTGCTGGTTTTGTATGAGAAAACTATGTTTTTATTTTTATTGTTACGGCTGAAACATTTCAACCTTTCAATACAATCATAAATTCATAGAGGTGAGGCTGTTCCATCACTGGACTGCCAGTTTAAAGCCTCTGAGCCAATTTGTTGAATTAGGCTCATTTTATTGCCATAATTGATGGAATCTTAACTGTGTAACCTTGTTAACTTGTCGAATTTTACTTTTGTGTACCGCATCACATGCTGGCACAGCAGCTCCTCTGCATTTAGCCTATGGGCCAGGACTGTTTTATAGTCCTCTTTCTAACCCCATTATCCGAGGATCTTAGCCTCGCTTTAATGTCGATCGCAGCACTTATGTGTCGGATCGACTGCCCGTGCAGCGTGCCGAAGCACCACGCTTAAGGGAAGCCCATCTGTGCCCGTCCGTGCACAGGAGGGGCACTACAGTAGATGCTTCTTACTCTCCCTTGAACCAGTAGATACCATCATGCCAGTTGGCTGGAAAAATAGCCTGATGCCTATCTGCCTGGCCCTTGATAAAACAGCTCTACAGGAGAAGTCTCATCCTAAAGGACCTTCTCTGCTGTTACTGAACACACGCTCTCTTCCAGCCATATTGGTGAAATATTCCATCTTCTAGTGAGCAGGCAGACATCGCTACTCTGTCTCACTGATACCTGGCTTTTACCGAGTTCCTCACCAGCATTGGTTCAAGCTATTCCGCCGGAATATCGCATTATTCATCTTGACCGCCCCCCCCCCCACAGCATGGTGTTAGAGTGGCAGTCATATTTCGTGCAAAATATGACATCGCCCATCTTCCTTGCCCTCACGATCTGAATATGGAAGCTCTTTTTTTCAGATGTGCTAGCTCACCTATCTGTGTCTGTCACTTCTTGCTTGTTTACCGTCCCCCTGGTCCTGTGGGTAGATCTGGGGAATCCTTCCTAGATTTTCTAGCGGATATGTGTCTGCACTATACCAATCTAATAGTACTGGGAGATTTTAACTTAGGTTTTAACTCCCCTAGACCTGCTTAGTTGAGTTCTCTGTTCGATAGTCTATCTGACCTTGAACTCTATCAACTTGGCCATGGCTCTACCCATATATTGGGTAATACCCTTGACTTGATCTTCTCTAAAAATCTTTGTTGAGCCTTCATACCATAGAACCAGTGGTATGGTCTGACAAAAACCTAATAACCTGCATATTCAAGTCTCTCAGTCCTCTGACTAAGATCTTGCCACCAAAAATGCTGCTGCGCTCTTGGCACTCAGTTGATATTAAAGATCTTAGCATCCAGGTAACTTCTAAGTGTGGCTCCCTATGGCCTCTATCTCTGCTATCGCTGTCTCGGATATTTCAAGACGGAGCAGATAACTTGCCGCTCTGAAACTTGTACAAGGGTGTAGATTGCCATCTCAACCTTGGTTCTCAGACTTACTTAAAGCTGCCCGTCTGAAACTAAGACAGACTAAGCGTAAATGGCATAAAATGTACGACCCTCAACTTAGAGAAATTTGTAGAGCTTGTCTTTCTACTTATCTGGCTGACATCAAAACTGCCAAAGCAGCTTTTTTCCCCCATAAGATTGAAACAGCGCTGTGTCAACCCAAAACGTTGTTCTCAAATTGTTAAATCGCTGGCTTCTACAGAAACCCTTACCTCTAGGGTTAAACCCAGTGGTCGAAGCGAGCGGGAGCGGTCGGGAGCACTGCTCCTATACTTTTTTAAATTACCTTGTACAGCTCCTATACTTTTATTTTGAAAATAAACCATTCCGGAACGGTTATGTTTTAAAATAAAAGTGTAGGAAGAAGTTGAAACCTTCACTTTGAGTGCACTGCACTGAACGTTCCCTTAAACAACAGGTGCAAGTGTTTGGGGGGTGTATTGTGTGTGGGAGGGGTTGTGGCAATGGGGTTTGTGGGGAGCAGGGGTAGGCCAGCAGGGAACATAGTTCCACTACTTCTTTTCGTACACTTCGACCACTGGTTAAACCTACCCAAAAAACTATGTGATGACCTCTCTCTCTTTTTTATTAATAAAATAGAGGTCATCCAGACCATCATTGCCAAATCTTTAGCGGTATCTGCCGCTAATGTGAATAAGATGCCACCTGCCACTCCTTTTAAAAATTCTGCCAATTGGTCCACTTTCCCTCTTTTCACAGAGGGTTAAGTACTAATGGCTATTCAAAAAATCAAATCATCCACCCCG
Organism: Ambystoma mexicanum; assembly: GCF_040938575.1. NCBI lineage: Eukaryota > Metazoa > Chordata > Amphibia > Caudata > Ambystomatidae > Ambystoma > Ambystoma mexicanum. The sequence continues at coordinate 387,859,651 of NC_090936.1, forward strand.
GCTGATGCCATTCCTATGGAGATAATGAAAAAGATTGCAAATGAATTGTTGGAAGCCCTTACTGCGGCTGTCAATGACTCTTCCCAATCAGGAATTGTGCCCCCTGAGCTAAAATCTGCCAGGGTCGTTCCGCTTCTTAAGAAACCCACACTCAATCCTACTGTTCTTGCCAATTTCCACCCTATCTCTCTGCTTCCTTTTCTTTCTAAACTTTTGGAATCTTTAGTTACACCCCTATTGTCTTCTTTTCTTGAATCCACTGAAGTCTTTAACCCTGCAGAGGTGGAATTTAGACCAGGCAGAGGCACAGAGAGTGTGTTAGTGTCCGTGCAGGATGATATGTCCAGGCTGGTTCATTCAGGCGGGGTTGAGGCCCTGATTTTATTAGACCTATCAGCAGCATTCGTCACTGTTGACCACCCCATCCTGTGATCACACTTGGCTTAGATATGAATATCTGGCCAGGTTCTTGCCTGGTTTACTTCTTTCCTAGCGGACAGTACACAGACCCTTGCCATGCCTCCTTTCCTCTCATCTCCTTGCTATCTCACTTGTGGTGTTCCCCAGTGCTCGTCTTTATCTCCGATTTTATTTAATATCTATATCTGGGCATTGGTGTGTTTCATCCGCGCCCATGGCCTCAACTGCTACTCCTATGCCGACGACACCCAGATTTTGATCCGGCTAGACCGGGACCATACTGAGGTGTCGTCATGCCTTCAGAGTTGCTTGAGAGACATGAGTGACTGGATGGACCACAACTGGCTCAAGCTTAACGGAGATAAGACGGAGGTGCTGGTGGTTGGGTGCTCTCCTGACCCTTCGCTGTGAGTCACTGCCTTCTGGCCTTCCACTCTTGACCCCCTCCCTTGCGCAGTTGGCAAGGTGAAAAATCTTGGGGTCATCCATTCCTCCTCTCTATCTATGGCAAATCAAGTTGCGGCTGTTTGTCAAGCAGGCCACTACCAAATGAAGGTCTTGAAGAGGGTTCTTCATATGATTCCCGAATCCGCTCTGTCCTCCGGTGGTTGCAGCGTTGGTCTTATCTCGCCTGGACTATTGTAACTTGTTGTATTTGGCTCAGCCCACTGGCCTCATACAGCGGTTGCAACGTATACAGAAGCTGGCTGCTAGGTTGGCTACTGGCACCCCTTATGGAGCACACATTACCCCGGTACTGCGCTCTCCCCACTGGTTACCGGTCAGCCAACGTATCAGATTTAAGGCTATATGCATAGTTCATCTGGCCATTCATTGTCAAGGGGCGGAGTTCCTTCAGGCTAAATTCCTTTGCTATCAGCCTGAACAGTGTCTTCGCTCCTCCACCGATGATCTTCTTGTTGTCCTGAGGTTTCGCCCTACCAGCATAGGTGGCCGCGCCTTTTCCATAGTCGCTGCCAACCTATGGAACGGCTTACCACCGCCAATGAGAAAAATTTCGAATCATTTGGCCTTTAGAAGAGCACTGAAAACCACGCTCTTCTAGGTTTGTCTCTGTGGCTCTATACCTGGCAAACATGATCTCCCTCTCCAGCGCCATGATACCTTCGGGTCACTGTGCGCTTCAGAAGTGAATATAATATAACATAACATATATAAAATTCATACATAAAACAAGATTCATAACACCAGTGAAATTTCATAAGACCACCAATTAATTTCAACAATTATATTTGCATTCCTATCATCCACTAAATATTGTTACTATTAATTATTTGTAATATGTTCAGTTCATTACCCAAAATGGTGTCACACTTCAATAGATTTAAAAACCCCAAAAATCCTCCTCCAAAATATTAAATCGCTAAAAGAAATCTAATGGTTGCTAAAATTAAGGAGATATGACGTCCACCAAAAATCATTGCGCACATTTCGTCTTCCATAATTAAACTGTATCCTTCAAAATACTTAAACAAAATTGAAAACCTCTTGTCTGCTAATTTCAGGCAAGTTATCAGTAAATGTCTTAAGGTTTCCAATACATCTTCATTGGCACAAAATCAACAACATTGGCCACAAGTTAAAGCGTAATCTCAGGAAACCAGTTTGATATTTGTGACAAGGGAATTTCTTTAGATAATTCAGGATACAGCCTAATGGTTTAATTTCAGATTGAACATTCCACATACTTTATAATGAATACAGTGATCCCACGTCCTAATTAAATCGTAATTCCATAATTTATGCTTAGCTTTATCCGTGTTCCCCAACAATATATCTAAAGAGATATCTGCAACTATTAATAGTTCCAAACAATCTTCTTTCCATTCTTGCAATGATCAATCAGTTTGACTTTTTTTTTTTTTTACTTTTATTTATTTAGCTTGGCAGCAAAACATAGGCGAGTAACACACAAGGCAAGTACAGTGTAATTACAGTTTAAATAATACAGGCATACAGTAACTGCTTCCAATGTGGTCGTATCCTTCAAGTACATATGCAGAGTAGGTGTGAGGTAGGGGGAGCTGTGGTTCAGGATGGGGAACCAGGGCGAGTAAGGGTGACAGCTGGGGATGATGCATACGATGCCGCATTTAAATCAGACATATAGGATCGGAATTTAAGCCAGACATCTCTGGGTCTTGAGTGAGTGGGTTGTAGTGAGGACCAGGTTTCCTCAGTGTCTGAGGCCCAAGTGATTGCCGTGAGCCACTGTGCGTGTGTGGGGGGTGCGGGGCGTAGCCAACAAAGTAGAATGGATCGCACCTTGAGGAGCATGCAAAGACCAGCCAGTTTTTTGGAGTCCCGGGGGAGATCAGAGAAATCGTGGAAGAGGCACCTTATTGGGGAAGGGTCGATAGGATGTCCAAGGACAGCGGACATGGTTGAGCACACCATGCCCCAGAATTGGGTAAGGCGGGGGCAGGACCAAATCATGTGAATATAGTCGGCAGTATCCTGGCCACATCTGGGGCATCTTGGGGAGTGATCATTGAGCATGCGATGCAGTCTGCTCGCGGTATAATGGAACCTATGTAGTACCTTAAGCTGAATCAGTTTGAAACGGGAGTTAAAGGATACCCCACACATGTGAGCCCAGCGTTCGTCAGTCACCTCCACCCGAGGTCGTCTTCCCATGCTCGCCTCAGTTTAGTGAATTCCGGGGTAGATCTGGATTGAGCCATGGTGTACAGTCTAGATATTTTACCTCTAGTGGGTGTAGGGGAAGTCAGTTCTTCAATAGAAGGATCGTCTGGCGGTATCGCTGGGAACATGGGGTATTTCTGTTTAAGGGTTTTTCGGAGGGACGAGTACTGGAGCCATACACACGGGCCTCGTCTCAGAGACAATTGGAGGTCCGGCCATTCAATAAAGCTGACCTGCTTGAATACGTCACGGATCAGCTCATATCCCGCCTCAGCCCAATTGGCAGCGGTACTCATGGGACCCCTGAGAGAAAGTTCCAAAGCGGGAGGTTGCCATGGAATGGATGGGCAGTGTCAAACAGTTTTCATGTTTTCGTTAATGCAAGGGATGTGCAAGCCACCGTGTCAAGTGAGTCCAGGGCCGAGGGGATGGGTTGTATCACCAGGTAGCGGATATCCCGGTCAGTAACCGTTAGTTTTTCGAGTCTGACATGTGGATGGGGGTCCGCCGTGTTAAACCAGTATGACGTGTATTGGATTTGAGGAACCAGCCAGTATATAAGAAATTCAGGGGCCCCAAAACCGCCACTAGCCATCGGGGTAGACAAGGTTCCAAGTTTAAGTCGGACCGCACCCGAGTGCCACAAGAAGGAGTTGATTGTGCGAGTCAATGTTCGAAAGAAGCCCTCGCCTGGCCATAGGGGGATGTTGGTGAACCTGTAGAGTAGTTGGGGCAATACTATCATCTTCAATATCCCTATTCTGCCTGCAAGGGAGATCGGTAGCTTGCTCCAGGCTAGAGTCCTGGTCACCAGGTGCGTAAGGTAATTTTGATAGTTCTCCTCAAAGGTTGACTCGAACCGTCGGGTTATTTCTATCCCAAGGTAGGTGATTTTTGACCGAGCCCACGCGAACCCCAGGGTATCAGGAGGAGGGAGAGTGCAATCCGTGAGTGGGAAGAGAGTGGATTCTGAGCAGTTCACCTTGAGGCCCGAGATGTGACCGAAGCGGACAACGTCCTCCAATATCGGGGATAAATTAATGGAGGGGAACCGAATGAAGAGAAGTGCGTCATCGGCATACAAGGACACTATCTCAGCCTGGCCCGCAGTTCGCTGCCCTGTATGTGTGTGGGACTGGTTTAGCATGTCGGCAAAAGGCTCTATTGCTATGGCGAAGATGAGAGGAGAGAATGGACAACCCTGCCTTGTCCCCCTAGCGATCTTAAAGAGAGGGGAGCATCGGTCTTCAGTGTGGACCCTGGCCACCGGATCTGAGTAAAGTAGTCTGACCCAGGACAGAAAGGTGGGTCCAAATTTGCATTTTTCGAGGACCCGCCAGAGCTTTTTCCACGAAACCGAATCAAACACTTATTGCATGTCGAATGTGTGGCGGCCACCGCGTGTACATTGGGACTTATTCTGCTAATTATGTTAAAGAGGTGCCTCAGGTTCAAGGAGGTCGAGCGTCCTGGGATGAAGCCTGCTTGATCTCGGTGGATAACGGATGGCATACAGGGGGCAAGTCTTATCGCTAACAATTTGGCATATATTTTGACATCACAATTTATGAGCAAGAGTGGGCGGTACGAGCGCATTGTGTGGGGGATTTAGCAGGTTTAAGTAATACAGTTATCGGGCGTTCTCGGAGTGATGGGGGAAATTTGCCTGTCTCCACTAATTCTTCCCAGAGAGCTATTAGATGAGGGAGTAGGAGAGATTTATAGCGTTTGTAAAATTCAATCGGGATGCCATCAGAGCCGGGAGCCTTCCCATAGGAGAGGGAGTCTACAGCATCCGAAAACTCCTCAGGGGTGAGCGGAGAGTCAAGGAACCCAGGGTCTCAGGGGAGAGGGCCGATAGCGGAAGGGCATCGAGATAAGAGTCGACTCCCGCCATCGAGGCATCATCCGCGTTGGAGTACAAGGCTTCATAAAATGTAAAAAATTCTGAGTTAATATCCTGTGATGAGACAGCCAAAGAGCCATCGGGCCTCTCGACCCCGGGGATATGTGGAGCACCTAGCTCATGGCGGATGAGTCTAGCTAGGAAGCGGCCAGGATGTTCGCCCTCTCCATATTTCCTCGCCAGGCCAGGGTTATCCAAGAATTTTTGTTCACGATCCGCCAGGGACTGGAATGTGTCAAGTTCCACTCCTATAGATGCCAGTGTCTCAGTGGTTGAGAGTAGGGAGCATTGGGCCTCCAGGGTCAATAGTTTGGATTCACTTTTGGCAATGTCCCTCCGGATTGGTCTGAGAATGCCATTTTCCTTGGACAGTGCTATGCCCCTAATGTAAGCCTTAAATGATTACCATAGAATGGCCTGCAAAGACACCAAATCTGTATTTATTTCAAAGAACTCTTCGATAGCCACCTCAAGTTCAGAGCTAAACAAGGGGTCGAGGAGAGAGTGGGGTTTCATCCTCCAGTGTCTAGTACGGTTGCGGTCCGGGCCCCAACCCATGGTGATGGTCACTAGTGAGTGGTCAGATAGGGTTCTAGGAAGAATCATTAGTTGTGTTACATTTTTTATCAGTACATCGGAGATTACCCATCTATCAATTCAGGAATAGGAGTTGTGTACCGAGGAGTAGAAGGAGTAGGAGCGGGAGTCAGGGTAGAGGAGTCTCCATGCATCAACCATAGCGAGGCGGGGAAGGGATGACAGTGCAGTGTAGGCTGCCTTGGTGAGTTGGCGGGCTTGGACCCAGATCTGTCGAGGTTTACATCAAAAATTGTGTTGAAGTCGCCCCCCCAAAGGGTTGGAACTAGAGGGAAGCCATCAAGGAGGGATGTGAGATGTGTATAAAATTCAGGGTCGTCTATGTTAGGGCCATAAATATTCAGTAGGACCACCTCTCAGTTCTGAAGCGTGGCATGGAGTAGCACATATCTGCCCTGGGGGTCTATCTGTGAGGATATAAGAGTGAATTTAACACTCTTGTGGATAAGAGTCATAACCCCACGGCTTTGGGTAGAGAAGTCGGTAAAGTATCTTTGGGGGCCCCAAGTTTTGGCAAATCGCACACATGGTTCGGCACAGGCATGTGTCTCTTGCAGAAAGAGTATCTTGGTCCCATGACGTTCGGCCTGTAGCTGGAGTTGTCTCATTTTCTTAAATTTGGCCAATCCCCGCACATTCCAGCTCATGAAAGTCAGGTTATTTTCAGTCAATGATGTAGTAGTGTTCGTATCAAGAGAGTGTTGATATCCGATTGGCCGGTTTAGCAGCCCTGCAACTCCCAATCGTTTAATGTTACCCTGTGATCCGCCCCTGCTGCCAATGCCAAGCTTTTTATAACATAACACCCAACGTATCCCACCCCCACCCACACCTCTCCCCCAACTAGAGGAATGACAATCCCAATACCCATTAACCAAATCCAAACCAGTGGCATCAACGCCAGGGGGCCTGTGGGCAAGACTGGTGGCACCGCTCCAGGCCGATGGCAGATCAGGATGAAACATAGTGCCTAAAAAAAGGACTTCGTACATAACTTGAAGATGGTTTTGCACAAATTAATGTGTGGCACAGACGTGTAATGGTGAACCAAACTGAACTTGTTGAGGAGTAAAAGTCTAATATATTCCTGGCGCAGAGAGGTAGTCAGTGTTGGCGACCTCTCGACGGGGCAGCTTAATAGTTGTAGGAGCATGATTGGAGGGGAGGTTCAGCCTGGGAAGTGTTCGTCGATGAATCTGGAGGCCTCCTCTGGGATCGTGAAAAAAAACACCTGGTTGGCGTGCTCTATGCGCAGTTTGGCAGGATAAAACATGGAGTATTTAATTCCGTGGGCTCTTAGCCTTCTCTTTACCACCAGGAAAGTCTTGCGCTCCCGTTGGACAACCACCGAGAAGTCGGGGTAGAGGTGTATCCTTGCTCCACCCAACAGAAGGTCTCCCTTAATTCTTGCGGCTCTGAGGAGGGCATCCTGGTCTGGGAAGTTCAGAACCCTGACTATAATGGGTCATGGAGGCGCGCCCGGCTTGGGTTTAGCTGTCAGGGCTCAGTGCACCCGCTCTATAGCAAACTGTGGGGAGAGCTTCGGTGAGTCGAAGAGCGACAGTAGTGTATGTTCGACATAGTCCTCCGTGGGTTCATTGATACCATCCTTGGGAACACCAATAATGCGGAGGTTGTTACACCTCGATCGGGATTCCATGTCCTCATTTTTCTTCTCCACCTCAAGGACTCGGTTGGAAAGAGTGGAGACCTCCGCATGTAGGGCACCCAGACCATCCTCTGCGGAGCTCACCCTAGTCTCGACCTCTGACACCCGACTGTCGGTCCTCTCGATATGGGCCTTGATGGAGGATATGGTGCCATTCATGTCATCTAGTTTAGAATGAAGTGTGGTAAAGCCCTCGCGAATGAATTCCATCATGTTCTGGGAGTCTGAGGGGACAAGGGATGATGAGTTAGCGGGGGCCTGCTCAGGCACTTCTTCTGATGATCTCAACTGAGTCTTTGAAAACATGTTAATGGAGCAATGGAGCACTGCTTTTTCCCGGCTCCCTTGGTCATTGTGTCGATGACAAGGTTCAAGAGGAGTGAGGGAGGACTGATGGCACCTCAGTCAATGTGGGATGGGGTCCAGGAGGATACAGCATGCTGGAGGACCAAGCCGCACACCTCCGCTTGAGGCGTTCGCCCGGGATGATAGTAGGATATTATATTTGCCCCTTTAACGAGTTGGAGGTCCTCCGAATTTTGCAGAAGGTTGAATTGGTGTGCTTCGGTAGGCGGCCCTATTTGCTTATTGTACCCCCAGGGGGGGGCCAGAGGATCGAGCAGGTGATCGGGGGGGTCTGATGACCGCACTCACGTATTCACAATAGTTGTGACTACCAATGTAGCCTGTGGGATCTTGGTCTATAACGGGTGAGCTGGGGATGAAGCCTTAGAGCCACCTGTGTGTGAGTAGTTAGGGGTAACTGCTGTTGGTCACCAAGGGTTTGGGTGCGATGTCACAGTTCTACCTCTCCGGAAGTCAGCAACTCAGGATCAGGCATCCAGTTGTATTTGCTGGGGGGGCAAGGAAGACTACCTCTCTGCCTTGTTGTTTTATCTATAAAAAGGTCGGGATGTGCATTAAATTGTTAGTGGATCCCATGACGTTATCTCAGATAAAGATGATATGGTCTGTTAATCTGTAGATCACTTTAAGACGTATATGAGTTAGTAACCATCAATGGGGGTGTTTGAGGACTCTTATCCCCCATGTACCTTATGACCGCCAAGGATCTGGTATCTTAGCCCACGTTGCCAGGGGAGCGCGGCACCTGGTGTCCGTTAGTGTGCTGCAGCTCTACCCCGAGTGTTGAAGTCTCGCTGACGGTGGGGAGGAGGCCCACCACCGAACTGCTTATCCGTTGAAATGCGGCCACCGAGGGGGAGGGCAGGACAAGGCCGATGCAGGACCAGCCCACTTCCCAGAGTGGGTGCCGGCCCAGCACACAAGGATCGAAGCCCGCCTCGGGTCGTACAGCTCCGATGGCTGCGTCGACCTGCACCGGTGATGTGTGGCCTCAGTGCCCGCATAGTCCGCTCCCGATCACTGCTGCTATGTGGAATTGCGGGGGTGTTCCACCACCCAACAGGCTTCCACGAGGGTGGCGGGGCGTCACGGGTATGTGAGATGGATCGATTCGTCTCTCCTCCAGCGCCGGATTTTGGTGCGTAGGTGCACAGCCGTTGGGGGATGGTCGCGGAAGTACCCGATTACAGGGTTCCCGACACCGTTCTCAGTCGGGATTTGGACCGGGTGGTCCCTGGGCCAGCAGCTCGCAAATTGTGGCAGCTTGGTTCAAGTCGTTGGTCGCAAAGGCACAAGATCAGGATCGAGTGATCTGCCTGCCGCGGAGCTCGCAATTCAGGCGGCCATCTTGTTCGGCACACAACAGCGCCCCAATCTGTTTGACTTTCTATCATGTCACCAATCAAAGGAAGAATTGAGCTTAACATACATTTTCTACCACAATTTCCAACAAGAGTAGCCCCAATTCATACAGAATTACTTGGATTGGAAAGCTTGCCAGGATGGGCAAAACCCTTTTCCAGAACAAGCCCTCTATCCTATTTCAATCTGCATTTTGCTTCACCGATTTGGTTTCTGCCTCATAACTCAAAATTGGAACCACTTTCTGTTTATAATAAGTTACCAAAGGGTCGTACGAAAACCTCCCACATTTTTGGTGTTCGAGGAGACCCTGTGAAGTTGCCGTTCTGGCCTTTTGGGTTATCTCCTCCTTAATAAGGGATTCTATAATAATATAATTGAAAAAAAAATACCTGGGTTCATTCTCTACTATCAAAAGGTGCTTTATAGATATACCAAGTAAAAGAGGGATTCTTTCTAGTTGTTTTGGGGTTTAGTTTTATTTACATTGATTCTGAGGGCATTCTCATTTACATAGATGTCCAACATCTTTAATATTCTTTGGAGACCAACCAGTATCTGGTCTAAAAAGGACCAGATAATGCGCATACAAAAGCCTTGAGATAGGATGTTTGCCCTGTTTTAGTGGAAATGAATCAGCTATAGCCAATTACCCCCAAGTCAGCTATGAAAAGATTGAACAAAGCAGGGGCCAAAATGCACCCCTGCTTTAACACTCTATCAGTCGGGATTACTTTTTTTAACAACCCCTGCTGATTCATCCTAATTTGGATTGAGGTCTGGGAATAAAGTTCTTGAATCATAGCTATAAGATGTGCACGGCAATCACAGTTGTAAAGTATTTGAAACAGCCTTGTTCCGTCCACACTATCAAAGGCTATTTTAAAGTTTGTGAATGCCAGATAGACTGGTTGGCCCATTTGCATGACCTTTTTCACTTTGTTACAATGGCGACGAGGATGAGACTTACTTGTATGGGGGCAGTGTGTTACTCTATCTTCTTGCTGCACCTCCCGTTGCAGCCTGGTCTCTTAAATGTCTCTCTTCTTGCCTTGCAGGTCCATTGCTTGTCTACTTCAAGACCATCCTCGTTGCCAGTGTAACACAGTGACTTCCTTGGGCTGCAGGTAAGTTCCATTAAGCTTTATTTTTTTATTTTTTTATTTTTTTTATTTCAAACCGTTGTTTTGTTAGTTCGATCAACAAACTTTTACAACTTTTATAAAATGATAATTTCTTATTGTTATACAGTATAAACATATTTTTTATGTATCACTTCTACAATTTCAATGTAACTTATAAAGTTATATTTTCTTATTATTATACAGTAAGGACACATTTTGTATGTATCACTTCCACAATTTCGGTATTGCTATTTTTTTCCTTTCCTGTAAACATTTTGTTACTCTATTAGGAGCAATTATATACATTTCCTTTAAAAAAGTCAGCATGATACATTTCCTATCCATCGTAAGGACACAGTTTCAACAACTTCCCATTTACCTATTATTAGGAAGGTCGAAGTGATAAACAACACAAAGTGCTGGAGCTACCTTGCCACCCTTACAAATAAATTCGAAATTACATTGCTGGTTTCCTCTAGTATCAGAAAAGTCCAATTTCTAATTGTGCTTATGTATAGAGCAAGCCAATTTATCAAAAATTACCATACAAAATTCTAGCAATAGATCAATGTGCTTTACAGGAGCAACAAATATACCAGTATGGTAATTAATGTCGGGAACTAGGCTGTTCTTCTTTCATATGAAACATCTCCTCAAGTTCATTATCTATAGTTACAAGAAGTCTGCACAGAGCTAATGTAAAACTCGTGCGAGTCCCCCACATACAGGCTAGCCAGAGCCATTCCCTGATTGCCTCAGTTAATACACAGTCAGATGCAATTGTTAGTACACGTGTTGCCTCAAAGTATGTACAAAATATAACCAGGTGTTTCAGGGTTTCCTGAATCGAACCATCCTTGTAGAACCTACATCCTAACTGCGCTTCTACTTTCCAATGCAGACTCCAACCACCAATTCTTTCTAACGTAAGGGATTGCATTGTGGTTCATTTTAAATCGCAAATAAGTTACCCTAGCCTTATTACAGGTGAACTGAATTATATAAGGTTTGTGCGGCCGTCTTGAGGAACAGAAACAAGCTGCTTCCTTATAGCCTTCAAGACCCGCCATTCTAGTTACCGTTTTACACCAGTCATTTTCTATAATACGCTGTTTCACATAGTTTGGTCTAAATTCCAAGTCTGCTGGTACAAGTGCAATTTCGTCCAATAGATGAATCATTTGTGCATAGTAAATCGTGATGGAAGCTCGTTCAGACGCGACCATTAGTTGGCCCAAATCTTCATAAAGACAATTTGCCGGTGGATATAGCATTCTGGCAAAATTAGCCAATAAGCGCCAGTTGCAGCGTGCAGATAGGGCAGTGATACAAAGTTCCTGCCTTATTACGATGTTTGGTGTGGATTTGGCCAACCTCAAAACCCCCTTCCACATGGACCCTTGTAGTTGGTCAAGGTAGGTATTGATGTTTGCCAGGCACATATCTAAGGCAAAAAGGATGACAGACTCTACTTTTAGGATGTAAAATTGCATTAGTGGCAGCAATGAGAATTTGCAAAACTTCAGATATGCCATCCGCATTTGCGTAGCGAGTGGAACAGCTTTTTTTTGTAATACCTCCTTCCACATTACCAGCGATTGGGAATCATTTATGGTATACCCAAGATAACGAATTTGAGGGACTATAGTTAAAAGGAAAGTTCTCAATTCTCCAATTTCGTGTGATGTTCTTCCTCTTACGATTCCTAAATACTACTATGTTGGATTTTTCCACATTACATTTCAGATTTTGCGTCAGACAGTAGGAGACAAATAGATCCAATTTGATTTGCATACCTTTAGGCGTACGATCGAATAATACAATGTCATCCGCAAATGCTAGCCATTGTATTTTAAGATGGCCGAGCCTTGCTGGATAGGAAATCTGAGTATTCCAAATGTCAGTGATGCCACATAAATAAAGGTTGAAAAGGGTAGCTGCCAAGTTGCATCCTTGCTTCACACCAAGGCCGATCTTGATCGGATGTGTTGTTGCACCTTCGTTGTTTACCCTTACCAAGTAAGTGGTATTTGTGTGGAGCTTAGATATCAGTTGTATAATGTACTGTGGGATGTTCATAGCAACCATTTTTTTCCACAAGAGTGAGCGTACAACCGAATCAAAGGCGGATGTGAGGTCTATCGAGGCCATGTATAATGGGCCAGAATCCTTAAGTTTGTGTTTAGCTAATAAATGCGCCATAATTGTAGTGTTTAAAGGAGTCCCATTCCTGCACAAAAACCAATTTGATATTTTGACAAGATCTTAAGGTCTCTAATCACTGCTTGTAATTCCCCCAGGAGTAATCTAGCAAACACTTTAGCAGCAGTATCAATTAGCGCTATAGGACGAAAATTACATGGCTGAGACCTTACTCCTTTTTTATAAATTGTAACAATGATGGAATTTAGCCATGAAGGGGGGGTGTAGACAGTTGTCAGCATGTTATCAAACAGTTTCTTAAGGATCCCTGCCCACAATGCTGGATGGCGTTTAAGAACACAGGGTGGAATTCCATCTGGGCCTGCTGCTTTCGAGTATTTCAGGGCAGTTATTGTGGCTTCAATACTAGATTTCGAAGGGTTTAGATAGAGGCGCACACCTATAGTAAGTGAGATTAGTAAAGAGATTCGAGGATTATGTTGTATAAACTTTTAGGTGCGGGGGGGAAAACTGAGGTCATGGCACAAGACCCCGACAATAAACAGTAAACAGAAAGAGGATTCAACTTGGGAACCCTCCCGTCCCCTGCACACTTTCAAATGTTTGGATTAATCCAATACAGTTGTTTAAACTGCGTTATATGCATTGTACATACATTTGTTTCTAACACATATGGTCAGACACAGGAGTGTGAGATAAAAAAATATATATCTTTATAGTCAGGCTGTATTATTTTCAGCAAGAATTATAGTTCAGACAAGGATTATTTACAGTGCATAGAAACAGTATCAATAGATAAAGCTCAAATTGAAGAAAAATGGAGTCCAAATTGATTAGCGACGCGTTTCGAGGAAGTTCTCCTCTTCTTCATAAGGCCACACTTGGACTCTTAATGTAAAAGGAAAGCATAAATTCAGTAAAGAAAATTTTGTAAGCACAATGCATAGACTGTTCATGTCATATTAAATGTATACAGTTAAAAAATAAATGGCATTAATTGTATTTAGAACATTAATCTGTCCCTAAAAAATAGGGAATTGAAACAATGTAACATGTTCTAATATGCATTGTAATTCATGCAACATTATAAGATTAACTAGGTTGCCCCTGCTCGAGAGAGGGGCTGAAGGTCTACTGAAGCATCTTTTCCTGCAAAATTAACTGTATAACGTCCATCATACTGTAATTTAGTAGAGTACTACCTCTAATGGGATCTATCACGTGGATGGTGAAACATAAGCTAAAGAAAATTAAATATGTAGGTAAAACAACACACAGATAATTCTTAGGTTATATCAATCTAATATGGAAGAAATACAAAAATCGTTACCTCTGTGAGTAGAAAGTGCCGGAAACAGAGAACCGGACGGAGCGGTGAAAATAGATAGACAGTCTTCGTACATCAGTTAGTTCCTTAAAACATGGCTAATTCTCAAAAAGATACCATAAATCTAAAGAAAACAAAGCCTGATCAATGCCAAGCTCAATGTTCAAACGTAACAGTCATTAATATAGTAAGTGATTAAACACCATATTATGTTTCCATTACTTCATATCAGATTGCTAGGTATATTATACTAATCAGGACTTCATTCCTGTTCAGTTTGGCTATTCGTATGACAGAATTCCCACATACTGAGGCACCTCTGTAGTGACGGCGGGAAACTTAAGTTCTACATCCTTATGTGGGCCGCTGTATTGATTATTTTCCGCCCTCCATATTTTGGTTAGGTATGTTACTCAATTTTTTTTATCTCACACCTATGACTGTTACGTTTGAACATTGAGCTTGGCATTGATCAGGCTTTGTTTTCTTTAGATTTATGGTATCTTTTTGAGAATTAGCCATGTTTTAAGGAACTAACTGATGTACGAAGACTGTCTATCTATTTTCACCGCTCCGTCCGGTTCTCTGTTTCCGGCACTTTCTACTCACAGAGGTAACGATTTTTGTATTTCTTCCATATTAGATTGATATAACCTAAGAATTATCTGTGTGTTGTTTTACCTACATATTTAATTTTCTTTAGCTTATGTTTCACCATCCACGTGATAGATCCCATTAGAGGTAGTACTCTACTAAATTACAGTATGATGGACGTTATACAGTTAATTTTGCAGGAAAAGATGCTTCAGTAGACCTTCAGCCCCTCTCTCGAGCAGGGGCAACCTAGTTAATCTTATAATGTTGCATGAATTACAATGCATATTAGAACATGTTACATTGTTTCAATTCCCTATTTTTTAGGGACAGATTAATGTTCTAAATACAATTAATGCCATTTATTTTTTAACTGTATACATTTAATATGACATGAACAGTCTATGCATTGTGCTTACAAAATTTTCTTTACTGAATTTATGCTTTCCTTTTACATTAAGAGTCCAAGTGTGGCCTTATGAAGAAGAGGAGAACTTCCTCGAAACGCGTCGCTAATCAATTTGGACTCCATTTTTCTTCAATTTGAGCTTTATCTATTGATACTGTTTCTATGCACTGTAAATAATCCTTGTCTGAACTATAATTCTTGCTGAAAATAATACAGCCTGACTATAAAGATATATATTTTTTTATCTCACACTCCTGTGTCTGACCATATGTGTTAGAAACAAATGTATGTACAATGCATATAACGCAGTTTAAACAACTGTATTGGATTAATCCAAACATTTGAAAGTGTGCAGGGGACGGGAGGGTTCCCAAGTTGAATCCTCTTTCTGTTTACTGTTCAATACTAGATTTATCCCAGAGTGGAAAGGAGGGATAGGCTAAACAGGTCCATTTATATTCGATTTCTATGAATGCTGTTGGGAGGGCAAACTTTTTTTCGAAATAAGTTCTCCAAGTCTGCGCAGTAATAGATGATGACTGATCAGAGGAAAGTACAGATGTTCCTGTCCTAAGCAAAGTCCAAGTAGAGCGCCTGTCTCTGTGGCGGAGTGTACTAAACATTTTTTGATTCTCCTGGTTATACATAAAATGCCTGTGATCTCTGCATTTGTTCCTATAGGTGTTCAGGACAGTTTTTTTCTCTATCAAGTAATCCCCCCATGTGGTAGCGGTTTTACAGATTCGCCGCAATGCCGCCCTCTTTGCTCTTTTGGCTTCAAGAATAAAATTGTGGGCTTGCAGAGCAGAGCTTAATTCGGGGTGCGATGCATACAATCGCAGCGATTGTATTACATCCGTTGTTATTTTAGATATAACGGTAATCTCTTGGTTAGGACTGTTAGGATGGAAATCAGAACTGTGATGTAATAACAAACGTGCAGAGACCATGTCGTTTACCCTATCACAAAGTTTGGTGGCCCATCGAATTGACAGGCCAGGGCGATCCCCTTCTATAAACCCTTGCTGAGGGTCCATGGGCAGGTGCATCATGTCGAAATGAAGATTTAGATGGATCATGTAATGGTCACTAAACCCAGGATCATATATTGCGATGTTATCGGAATACGATTGCAAACCTCGCGATATGGCAAAGTAGTCAATGCATGTCGATCTATCCCCTCTTCGCCAAGTATGACACCCATCACCAGTACAGAATGGGAGGATGTCAAGTTCCCAAGATTCCAAATATTCCTGCCACAAACTGCCTCTATGCCATGTTTGTTGATTACCCCTACAGCTAACGGGTTAAAGTTAGTTCTCATACAATAAGCATTGAAGTCCCCTCCTAATACAATATCACATGCAGGATGAAGAGCCAAAATGCCATCAAATAAAGTATCGAGCTCTTGAAATGCACGTTTGGTTGAACATTGTAGGATTATGATATAGGGATACCAAGAGAATAGGAGTTAGCCGAGTACCCTTGAGCATAATTAGTACGGCCATCATTACAGTTGCTTTAAAAACATCCAGTACCAATATATTTAGATTGGTATTAAAGGCTATAGCCAAACCCCCGTACGGCCGACCACATGTGCCTTGTTTCGCTTGAGTT
Organism: Ambystoma mexicanum; assembly: GCF_040938575.1. Lineage (NCBI taxonomy): Eukaryota > Metazoa > Chordata > Amphibia > Caudata > Ambystomatidae > Ambystoma > Ambystoma mexicanum. The sequence goes on from NC_090936.1 coordinate 387,875,872, forward strand.
TGGAAAACAGTGAAACCGGGCAATACAAGATCATGGGTACACATAGTTTCTTGACAAAACATAATGTCACACTCCATTTCTACATGCGGCTTGCTAAACCATGACTTCAAATTGCTAAACCCGCATGTATTCCAAGATAGAATAGAAAGAGAAGCAGGCTACTTACTGGGGAGTATTATTCATGGCTGAGTTTCGAGTGTTTTGCAATGCAGCTAACCATGACCAATCCTTACTGGTATTAGATAGGCTTACAAGTTGTGCAATCACCTCAGAATTTACCCCACTCTGCGAATCCGTGTGGCCAAGTTTGGCAATTGCGCAGGATCCGGCGCCAGAGGCGTTTCGTTAAATGAAATAGCATCATCGATTGAGTCGAACGGATATAACATTAGACCAATAAAACGTGTCTTGGGACATTTTTGCCGTTTTTTTCCGATCGGCTTTTCTTTTCAAAGCACGGAAGAATAGCCTTTTCTCCTTCCTTGAGATAAAGGACCGCTCTGGAGGTTGCGGGGGACTTTTCTCATCAGCAGGTAGCCCAATATCTGGAGCAGATGTAATATTGTCGAGATAAGAATCAGTTTGATTGATGGTTTCAAACAGTTTAGTTAGTACAGAGGGGCTGTCTGGATAGAGTTCCTGCCCGCCCTCCATGCAGGATAGAGACGGCCCCACTTTTTCCACCCCCCGACTTGGTTGGAGGAAAAATAAGAGCTGTTCCAACTTTTCTGCATGTAATGCAACTTCCGTACATAATTGCGCATGCGAGAGAATATGACATGTAGTAACAGGTCTTGGGACAGTCAGAGTTTGCGCAAAGGATTGAGGGAATGCGTAGGTGACTATAGGGGCATCCTGACGTTAGTTTCATTCACTGGAATTATTAATTCATCTGTTTGGGTAGAGACAGTACTGTTTAACAGCACTTCTTTTCTCAATGGTTTATATCCATCACCAGCCTGTCTAAGGCTGTCTGCAAAAATGAAACCCTCTAGTTTATTTATTTTTAATAGGATTTCTGTGAGTGCTGATTTGCAATCCCTCAATTCGTAATGGGTTTACTCATGACCACGATCCAACAAGTTGAGTATTCTTGTTAGTACCGGGTAAAATGCTTCCAGAGATTGCATGTCACCTGTGGGTTCCAGCATATCAAAACCCAACGGGTGATTCAAGCCTTTTTTAGGAGGGGAGTACAAGGGATTCGTTTCTAGGTGATTGGTACCAGTTGCATCCCGGGAGAGGGAAGGTGGCCGAGCAGGGGAAGAAGGCCACGAACTAGAACCAGGAAAGGTGAAAGACTGCGGCACATTGGTGAGGGGTGTTGGAGGGCTGTTTACAACCTCCATATGTATGGCGTCTTTACAGTGAATATGAACATCTGCTCGTTTACAACTCGGAAAGGTAACTGGTGTCGAAGGACCCACCGATAACCTCACCCGTTTCTCAAGGGTAGCAAGTACCACCGGCGCTAATATGGAGTTGTCGGAGGGAGAGGAGGGGGTGTCGTCAATGGGGTGCACAGGCTCAGGGCTACGGTATCCATGAGCATGCTCAGGAAGCTTTTACGGGCAGGTTTAGGTGAAAGCTTCCTAGGCAACAATTTAGCGTCAGCGGGGGGAGACCCATCTGATGCTATTGCAAGTGCCTGGGCACGCGCGTATGAAAAAGCCCCCTCGTGTTTGATTAGGTCCTGATCATAAAATGGACCCCAAAGCGCCGCTAAAGTAGTGCTTGCACTCGTCCCAGGAATGTCACTTTTCCCAAACTCTTCAGGCAGTGACATTTTTTTATTTTTTCGACTTTGTTTTGTGCTTTTAACGGGACACGATTTCAAGGGGCGCCCACTGCGCAGACTTGATACCATTTAACCCAAACGTGCGAGATTGCAGTACTAGTTTTGTGGGAAGAAAGAAGAGCTCACCTGTTCCGTGCTCCCGGCCTCACTGCCTAACAGCCCAAATGTCCACTTGGAGCCCACTTCGATGCGCACGCGCAATGCGCGGGTGCACGGGCTAAGTAGGGACGTCGGCAGCTGCAGGGGGCCGGGCGCTGGGAGCAGGGGGCGGAGCTACCGCACTGGTGACTACAACAAAATAGAAAAAGGAATACGATTAGATTTCTAGGCACAGTGCGAGCAGAACACAAGACAACCACAACACTAGAGACTCCTTTGAGCTGTGGCAGCAACGCCGCGGCAGTAGTTCCAAGTTGCAAAAGGGAGAAACTAGTCAGAGTCTAATGCATATAGTTCATTACTTGGTGGAGTATCCAGTTCGGCGTTTCGCCAACGCAGAACTTTCTCTTGCGCACGGCGGTTCGGGGGAAGAGAAAGTTAGAGATCCTCAGAGCAATTCCGGGCAGCCCAACAGTCCACTTGGAGCCCACTTCGATGCGCACGCGCGATACGCGGGTGCACGGGCTAAGTAGGGGTGTCGGCAGCTGCAGGGGGCCGGGCGCTGGGAGTAGGGGGCGGAGCTACCGCACTGGTGATTGGTGGAGTATCCAGTTTGGCGTTTCGCCAACGCGGAACTTCCTCTTGCGCATGGCGGTTCGGGGGAAGAGAAAGTTAGAGATCCTCAGAGCAATTCCGGCCAGCCCAACAGTCCACTTGGAGCCCACTTCAAAGCTTTATTACCTCTTCTTGAGGTTAGATCAGATTAGTTTAGCATGGAACCGTTACAGGGAACAGACACTGGCTCCCATCACCCATCAGGGGCTCTCACAACGGCCTGGCCTTGGAACCCTCCCCACAAACATTCTCTGCTTCACACCACAATATTCCGCTTTACATCACATGTTTCTGTATGCACTTGCAAGCACATTATAACACATCGTTTTTCCAGTGATAACATAGTAGTGTTTATCACCGTAAGCGTTAATTTCCACATGGTGTTCGCCGTCGGCATTGGCCCAAATGACCTTCTTTGGGTCAGCTGAACAAAAGAAATTGAAGAAGTCACAGAGGCATCCCCAGTGTCTGCATATAGGATTGGGGAGCCGTATAAATTCATCTCTCGTGTGGCTTGGCAATCCAGACCCCGTGTTTCCTGAACCTGTGCCACTTCGGTTCATTCCCTTGTGTGGTTCACTCCAAATGGAGCCAAGTTGGTAATAAATCTCTGGTTCTTTTGTCAGGAGTTTATGTAGATCCTCTCCCCATCTTCGGACAGGAAGCACTTAGATTCCCCAAGTTGCATTGATAAAGCCTCTTTCAGGAGCGGGTGCAATGTGAATTCCTCCTCTTTAAAATGATCTTGAGCCAAGGTCATTTCAGAGTCCCGGCATGGTTCTAATTCTGCATTCCCCGATGAATCTGCAGGGGGGATCTACACCTCCACCAGAGTTAGAGGGTCAGTTTCGATAAAGGGCATTGTAGGTCACTTTACGCCACCGAAGCACCTGCCAAAAGAATGGAATGCGGAAAGTCATCAAAGATAATTAGCAGCTCAATGAGGATCTCAGCAATCTGTTTGTTCGTATCTAATAGGGAAACTGGGGTCCCAGGTGAAGGCATATTTTTCAGTATCTCCAGCTGCCAACAGCCTCAACAACCCCCAGATATCCGAGGACAATCGCTGGATTTGATCTTGAATATCCGCCGTAGCTGGTTTCTTCAGGGCCCCTTTGCCACTGTGCATGGAGAGTAGGTTGGCTGAGCTCTCACTCCCATTCCGTGGAATTAAGATTTCGGTATTGTTGTTTTCATTGTATACCCATAAAACATGGTAATGGTAACTGCTGTGTCCCAAGAAGCATAAAAACGTATGGATCACACCTCTATTAAAAAAATCAAGTCTGGGTCTGCAAGATCCTTTGAATTATCGTCCCATCACAAACTCCCCTTTTCTTCTTAAAATCTTAGATCGAGTAGCGTATTCGCAAATTCTTACACATCTCCGATCTAATAACATCCTGAACTGATGGAAATCCGGTTTCAGAGAAAGTCATGGAACGGAGATGGTGATGTTAGACCTCAAATCCAGGCTACTTCGTCACATGGATCAGGGAGAAACAACTATACATATGCTCCTTGATCTGTCTGCCGCCTTCGACCTGGTTGACCATGCCCTAATGGTCACCAGGTTGGAGGAGGTGGCAGGTTTTGCAATACCAGCAGTGCAGTGGGTTAAATCCTTTCTGAGTGACCGTAATTGTAGGGTGAGCAGCACTCTTGCAGATGCTAGTCCCATCAAGCTGGCCCAAGGAGTGCGATAGGGGGCCTGCCTGTCCCCAATGTTTTATAACATTTTTACAGTTCTGTTCCTCAATTTTCTGGAGGACAATAAGATTGAATTTACCAACTACGCTGATGACACACAATGTGTCATCCCCTTGACAGGCAAGTTTGAAGAAGATGAGCGCAACATCAATAGGATCTATGGTTTAATACAAAGATGGATGTACATCAATGGCATCTCTCTCAATACTAGCAAAACAGAGCTTATGTTAGTAGGGACCGAAGCCAAAACCCAAAAGCTGGAGATGGAATATGCCCAGCTCCAGATAGATGGCTGTACAATCATAATCAAAAATAAGGTCAAGACATTGGCAGTCTATCTTGACCGTAACCTAAACATGAAAGCTCAAGTTAGCAGCTTGGTTTCCTCTGACTCATACTATATCAAGCTTTTGACCCATGCATGCCCATTCAACTCAAAAGAAAGTCTGGAAATGTTAGAAATAACATTGTTGGGATCTAGAATTGACTACTACAGCAGTCTTCTCATTGGTTTGCCTAGAACTTAGATTAATAGACTGTAGGTTGTGCAAAAAAATGTGGTCAGAGTCATCATGGACCGTAAGAAAAAGCATCACATATCTGAGGCCAGAAGAAGCATACACTGGCTTGCGATCAAAGATAGAATCTGTTTCTGCCTTATGCTGATCACTTTTAAGTGCCTTAGAAGTGTTGCACCAGTTTATCTTAAGGATGAACTAGTCATCAAATCTAACACTCATAACCTGAGATCCAATACATCCTTCCAACTGAAAATCCCTTCTTGTAATCTGGTGCAAGCCAAGAAAGGAGCATTCTATGCTGCAGCCCTGGCTGCTTGGAATAGTCTTCCGCTAAGTCTGAGAGAAGAACCTTCGATCATGATAGTCAGGAAAAGACTTAAGACTTTTCTATTTAACTAATTTGTCTTGACCCTCTTCTTACAACTGCTGCTTAGATAGGCCCCTGCTATATCTGTTTTAAGGTGTCCGGTTAAAGGTTTGAATCCAAAAGGATTGAATGCCATAGGGTCGAATCAATTTGACCTAAAACAAAAGGGTCGATTATTTTTGTAAAATATTGTTTTTTTTGGGTTTCCGTTTTGGAAAAAAAAGGGGAAAGGGGGTTTGGGTGGGGAAGGTGGGGACCCCCCCCCCCCCCAAAAAAAAAAATTACCAACAAAATAAATAAAATTCAACCCTTTGGTTTTCGGTCCTTTGATTCGACCCTTTGGTAATTCGATCCTTTGCATTCGAAACTTTGACCTAGAACCCTGTTTTAATTATGTGTTGTGTTGTACATTCCCTGTATTTTTAGGGCCCTTAAGCCTCCGGGTCAGTGGCCACATTGTATAAATTAATCAAGTAAAGTAAAGGTAATTGAAGGTACCCAACAGAACCATAAACAAAGAATCAATGCAGAGTTTCACTTATGCTGTTCTCTTGCCAAGCCGGCTTTCAGCCTTCCATAACACCTTGCCGATGACTCGCCATGTCTGAGTGGGAGCGGGTGCATGCAGGAAGCTTTTTGATAAGATCCCACACAGGTGAGGGTGGGCTCTTGAACTAAGTTAAAATAGACAAGTTGAAGTCAGTTATTCGAAAGGTAGGCAATACAATATCCGAGGAGAACTCTAATAGTCTTTTCCATACGATTGTTATATAATTTCGCAGGCTTGGATTTCAAAAGCAGAAAGCAGGACACCAGCAGAACAACACTCATGGTGCACTCGCCATGCGTGTGTGAGCGCGGGGGTGCACTCAGGAAGCTGTGTAAATATGATTCAACGCAGGTGAGGACAGGTTCTTGAACAAAGTTACAATAGACGGGTTGAAGTCAGTTCTTTGAAAGGAAGTCAATAAAATATCTGAGAACTCCAATAGTCTTTTCCATATGATTTGTTTGCAGCATCGGATTTCACAAGCAGAAAATGGGAAACCAGAAAAACAGTACTCACAGTGCCCTATTTTCCATTACAAACGCAGACCTCCATACCATATTCAGGAATCTGCCAATAACATTAGGTGACCCACCCATAACCATGCTGAAGAAGGGGGACGTGGCTAGGGAGCCATGCAGTAGGACACGCTTCTGAGATGCTCCTGCTGATCCGGTACGATCCTGAGCTATAACTGAAGATACACAGCGCGTTGGTGCATATAAATTGTGACAAGTAAAGAGGCCGTGCAGACAGATGACCAAGCAGTGTGTCGGTGGAAGAACGATTGGCAAAGAACGAGTAACGAAAAGTTGGCGGCCCGATAAGATAAGAGACAAACAAGATAACGGATGCAGTAGACCAAAGTGCTGTCCAGATCTCAACTACCACAACACGTGTGGACTGAAGCTAGTCACCGAAAGCTGCAGGATACCGCACCTGGTGCTACTAGTGTGATGCTGGAAATGCATCGGAGGGACAGGGCCTCCGTATGCTTGTCCTTTGCTGTTTTTATCGTGTGTTCTGTTGTGTTTTCCGCGCAGGAGTTCATGTGGGTTTCCTGGCGGAGCTGCTCTCTCTCCTTTGGTTTGGTGAACAGACTTGTGGGATACCCTTATGGCACCTATGGGTAGGGGGTACAACCCTGTGCCCCTAGTGTATGTTTTTGGGCACCTGTGTATGACCCACAGAGCAGGGTACGGGCTGGTGGCAGCTCCGTGCTGAAATGACTGGTGCCCTGAGCATCCTCCATTTTGGGATGCCTCGGCCCTGTCATTGGAATCGGTAGATTCCTGATGGAGACAAAATGGCCCCCATGGCCTCTTGCCTTCCATCACCTGTTACCCTGATCTTCCCGAAGTCCCGGCAAGCCCTGCCTCTGTCCCTTCCCCCTGACTGGCTGTTGGGTGGACGTTCCGTATATGATAGTGTGGGGAAGTGCTGACCAGACTGGCTGGAGCCTTCTCAATGACCGTATGTTGCGGGTACTCCTGTGGGTGGGACCTGGGTGAATGGAGTGTGTGACGAATATACATTCTATGTTGTGACTGTCTAGTATCTGGTGTTTGACACAATGGTTGAGACAGCCCTGCCCGAAACCGGTATGAATGCAGCTTGGAGTGTTGAATGGCTCGGTACTTGTCCCAATACACACAACTTGTTGTGAGTGTCTGGAGAGAAGTGAATGGCCTAAATACCTTGTGTGCCTGATTGGCTGCCTGCCTGCATGAATGCCCTTAGTCGTGATTGGATGCTTGAGTATGACCCAGCGGAATGAATGGGAGATCAACAGTATATCTGGGGACCTCTCACTGCTAGGAATCATGTTCAGAAGATGAAGTACACTACAACGAGTAACTGGAGTGAAGCTTAACCTTGAGCCCTGCTGGATGAGAAGAATTGCTGTTGCTCTCCTTTGCAATCTGAAAGCTACTGTGCTTCAAGAACTGACCCAGAGAGGACCTGGTAAGGCGCCCTCTTCCCGAGCCACGAGGGACCATCATGCACAGCTGATCTTTGCCTAAGCTCCCTGGTAGACAGACCTTCAACAGGCTGCTGACCCGATACGGGGACTGCTGCGGAACTCCAAGGAGAAGCGCCCAGACTGTTGTCCGCCACTGTCTCCGACCGCCGTCGCCGACTGGAGCCGCCGTGCTCCCGTTCCCTAAGAACTTCATTGATCCACGGATGCTCTTGTCCGCATTGTCACTGCTGTATCCTGCTGGAGAAGACCTGACCGTCGACGCGGCGAGGAGCATCCAACGGTGGGTTTCCCGCCACCCAAAGACCACAGAGACGCCGACGACTTGACGCCCTTGCTGGGCCACAGTTCTTCAACACTTTGCGGTCCAGAACTATCGACACCGAGGTGCCCCGCACGCCACTTCACCGTTGTAGCTCGACCGGTTCTCAGTCGGACGTTAGACGACCCGTGGCTCCTGCCTGAAAGGGAGGACACTCAAGAAGGGTTGTCGATTTCCCGAACGCGGAACGCTACAACACCAAGGTACTTTGGGGTTGCAGAACTATTGGGAAGTCTAAGGGTGAACAATATATGGACTGGGCTTGTATCTTTCTTCTACAGGTTGCCCAGGTGGTGGGATCTCCACACAGAACTGTGTCTAGGTAACGGGACCAGTATTCTGCCTATTGCTCAACCATCTGGCCTTCCTTCCTCTCTCTACTGCTGGTTTCCTCTTTATTTTGATCTGTATGTCATTCTGACCGTATGCACTTGAATAAGATCGAGTAACGTTAGTGGTACCACTTTAGAACTGTACATATTTACCATTGTTGATTTTCGGAGTAGAAAGTGAGTTATCGTGATCGTGTATATGACCTTGAATATTAATTATATAAAGACTGTGTTTTAACTGATACAGTGTGTGGACATTCCTTCGTGGGTGCTTGGGGACTACCCTGTACTTACGAACCAGCTCGCATCACCTCTCGAGAAGCTAGGCCTTAATTGCTCGACCACAACTACCAATACTAGAGAATCTTGGCAGGGGTCTCTGTGCCTCTCCTCTACCATATAGAGAGCGGAAGTGCAGACCCCCCATCAGGTCTTTACAGCTAGCAAGGCAAGGACTACGATAGACATGGCCTGGCTGACCGCCGATGCTGCATAAAAGCCATTTGTAGGCTGCTTGTGCCATTGGGGAAGACCGCAAAAACGTATTTAAAGTGAGAGGAGCCACGTGGGTTCTTGCCCGCCGACAGGCACTGTTCGAACTGCGGGGCTCACACGAAGGAGTGCAAGGTGACACTGGTCGCCCGAGGCAGGTGCATGATCCACGCTGCCGAAGCGCTGAGGAGATCCCCATCAGCGAGGGACGGATGGGGACGTCTGTGTTCATTTCAGAGTCGGCCCATGATGAGGCAGTCCCTGCGGGGATGCTTGGGTTCAAATAAGCAGATGGAAAGTTGTGCCCTACTGTGGCAAGCAGAAGAAAGCCCCACGGCATAAGAGGAAAGGAAAGTACAAGGGCTACGAAACAGCTTCAAATCTGGTCCGCCCAAGCGATAGAGCGCAAGCGACATAGCGCATGACATGAACCAAATACGGTTCCCACTATGGCCCGCCCCTTGACAACGAGCATGGCCCATAGAATAAGCGAGACACCTAATCAGAGGGTTTAATTGTGGTCCGACCAGCATTGTCAACCTAAAGAATTAACGCAATCAGATGCAGTTTCCATTGCAGTCTGGCCCAGATTGAAGGGCGTGAACAATTCAACACATGTAAACAGTGTGGGGGTAAGTCTCACTGTGGTCCAGCTGATGCCCATGGAAGCAGAAGCTGAAGTGAGATCAGAGCCAAGGCATAGAAGATACGTGGCAAGTGGTATGGATGTAGCAGTTGAGGAGGGAGTGAACCGCACGTCTGTGGCAACGGGTGCTGTAAGAAACTAATGCCATGCCCAACCCTCGCACAGCAGTTGCAAGTCGAAGGCCAGTATTAAGTTACTGTAGATGATGTGTGGATACATAGGAGGTGTGCAACCACAACAAATAAATAAGGATCACACATTTGGGAGCAGTAACTGGTTTTGCGGGACGAAACACCAGGGGCGCCCTGCAGAGCTTGGGCACACAACAACAACACAAGCACTGCCCGAAATCGCGCTAGAACAAAAAAAAAGCTGCTAGGCACATGGGCACTGTGGTGACCGGATGAGTAGTTCAGCACAGGGCACAGTTGTGGGCCACCCTGTATACATTTGGGCCTCGCAGCGAGGGAGAGCAAACACTGCTGGCTGCCCTGGCAGCATTGGGGCATAAACTGGCGATCACACAGTGGTCTGAGGTATCTTTGTGCATCTCGAGGGGCAACTGGTGAAGGGACCATAAAGTGCCACCAGATAACAACGGATAGCCCTTGGTGGTCATCGGCGGCGCAGGGGAGACAAACTCAAGTGGCACAAACTCAAAAAGGCACACAGATACAAAAGTGGACATTGGGGTGCAGAGACGGGAGGCAAGTGGCTGGCACACCACTAGTACATTGTATCGAGCAACAGTTGTGCCACAACATTCGTGGATGTAAGTGACCACCTACTGGAGAGCAGTCCTGTCACGGTAAGGGACCAACCAAGCAAGGCAACACTGTAAGAACAAGGCCACGACACAAAAGAGTAACCAATTCATCCAAGTCCCAAAAAAAGCAAGGATAAGTAACCCACAATGGATGCCTTTGCTAAGCCCACTACAACGGCAGAAAATACTGGTTCAATGACAATTCAATGACACTACAAAGAGAGCAGATGCTCAAAGGTGAACAACAGATCCTAAAAGCCATAGCATCTCTGAACGAATCCCTGGAGGCTAAGATTGATGCCAACAGCATAGATGTGAACTTGTTAAGACACGATGTAAGGTCACTAGCTGAATGTACAAGAACACTAGAAAAGACTGTTACAGAGAATACAAGTGGCCTAAAATACACCTCCGAAGAAGTCAGGCTACTGCAACAATAAGTGCGTAATCTGGAAGACAGAGCTGGGGATGTGGAAGGCAGAGCCAGGCACAACAATGTAAGAATTATTGGGAGCCCAGAAGGAGAGGACGGAGTGGATCTGACAGACCATTTTGAGACCCTGTTGCAACAAGAAATCGGTCTAGGTGCCCTCACTCAAGGCTTCACTGTCAAAAGAGCGCACAGATCACTGATGAGGAAACCACCGCCTGGAGCTCCGCCAAGGCCAGTAATAACCTGGATATTGAACTACGATAGGGAGAAGATCCTAGAACAATTCCATAAAGGGGGGACGCTCCAACAAGCTTCTGCTATGATAACCGCATATCTAGATTACACCCTTCTAGTGCAGAAGCAACAGATGAATTACATTGCGGTTAAAAGGAGATTGCATGCAGCTAACGTGAAGTACATGTTGTTGTACCCAGCTAGACTCAGTGGTCAACGTGGGTGGGAGAGGTCGGGAGCGGTGCTCCTCTACTTCTTTTAATTTAGTTTTACCGTTCCTATACTTTTCTTTTAAAAAGAAATCATTCCTGAATGGTTTTGTTTTAAAATAAAAGTGTAGGAAGAAGTTGAAACGTGCACTTTCAGCGCACTGCACAGGACGTTTCCTTAAAGAGCAGGCACATGTGTTTTCGGGTTTTTATTGTGAATGGGAGGGGGTGCAGCGATGGGGTCTGTGGGGAGCAGTGCAGGCCAGTAGGGAACATAGTTCCACTACTTTTTTTCATACACTTCGACCACTGGCTCAACTGAAAGTGATTCACAAAGGTTGCACCATTTTCTTCAACGACCCAGAAGATGCATGCAAATGCATGGATGCCCATAATTTGCTGACCGGAGCAGAAGCTGGACTGAGCAACGACAAGTAGCCACATATAGAAAATCAGGACAATTGCAAGATGGTTTGAGTACTGTAATTACGCGATAAAGTGGTGGGATGACCCACGGATGGAAGCTTCAGCAGAACAAGAATCATGACTTACTTGAGACGCCAGAAAATCGATATTGCACTCCTGCAAGAAACCCACCTCACAAAAGAGAAACAGACTGCACTTGCCAAATAATTGAGAGGCACAACGCTGGGCTCGTCATACTCTGCTTATGCAAGGGGTGTACTAATATGGGTGGCACCGTCAATACCTTTGAGGGTGCTCGAGACCTTTCAGATAAAGAGGGCAGGATGTTGGTATTGCGAGGGAAGGTCGAACACAGAGAATTCTGTATAATGAACACATGTGTGCCAAACCAGGAGACTGCAGCTTACTTTCGTACGTTATACCTACTGAAAAGCCCACACAGAGATAGTACAATGATATGGCGTCGGGACTTTAATTGCACGCTTAACCCCACACTGGACAGATCTGATGATAAATGTACGCACCTGGCCCCTGTCGGCAAAGCGTTGAGCACAGTGTTGCAAGCATTTGAGCTTTTGGATATATAGCGGACTCTACACCCGGATGCCTGGGGATATTCACATTACTCTGCTCCCCAAGACCTGTATACTAGACTAGATTATATTTTCACAGGCAATGAAACCCTGAGAGAATTTCGAGGAGGTGGGAATATAAAATACAAGTTTTGTCTGATCATGCCACGCTGGTGACTACATGGAGAGTCCCCACCCCCCACCCCGAGAGCACGTATCCCGACATGGAGACTTAGGAGTGAATCCCTGGGAGACGTTGTATTCCGGGAACATTTAAGAGCGGGGGTGCAGGACTATTTTACATGTAATAAAGGAAGTGTGGAGTCAGCGGGCACGTTATGGGAGGCTTTCAAAGTGGTGATCAGAGGGAATGCGATCACCAAGGCAATTAGGGTCCAGCCCGCAATAGAGAACGACTTATGCAAGGCGGAACTAAAATTAGAAGCCATTAATGGTCAGAGAGATCTCCCTAGTGGGCGTTCCTGAGAGACGGTCACCCTGCAGCAGGAATGCTTAGTACACTCGGATAGATTAGAGAAACTGAGTTACCGGAAATATGTGGAATGGCAGCACGCAGAAGGGGACAAACTTGGACGCTTGCCAGCCTGGTTGTACAAAAGCAAAACAGAGCGAAGCATGATTCGAGCAGTCACAGCAAGGAACGGGGAGATCTTCAAGACACAACAGGACATAAACAAGTGTTTCTGTGATTTTTATAAGAGGTTATAAAAGGAGACATTGGAAACCCAAGAGTCTGAGATAGTAGAAGCTCTAGAGCTGATAGACCTTCCAACGCTAGATGCAGAAGAGGCGGATAAGCTTGAAGCCCCCATACCCAAAGAGGAGCTAGAACACACCACAAGAGGGTTGCCGTCGGGGAAGGCTCCAGGTGTGGATGGATTATCAAGTGCGTTCTATAAGGAATTCATGGCAGAGATCACGCCCTCATTGCTGGCAATGCTAAATGAATCCCTAGATAAAGGCATTTTGCCACTGTCATTAAGGGAGTCGATTGTAGACCGACTACTGAAGCTTAACAAACCTGATACTGAGTATGGCTCTTACAGGCCCTTCTCACTACTAAATCAAGATGGGAAGATACTGTCGGCTCAGTTGGCTAACAGGTTGAAGCCAGTAATTCACAAACATATACACCCGGACCAGTCAGGTTATGTCCCAAACAGGAATATCACATGTACCTAAGGAGATTGCACCATGTCGTTGATCATACCCAAGACAGCACCCAGCTCATGGTAGTAACCTCACTGGATGCGGTTAAGGCTTTTGACTTGGTCAGATGGCCATGGCTACTACTGCTACTGAAAAGTTTTGGTATGGGCCCTAGTTACATCAAATGGGTTAAGCTACTATACAGCAACCCAGTAGCAAGACTTAAAACAGGCACCACAATATCGGAGCATGGGGAGCTAACCAAAGGCACCAGACAGGACTGCCCTTGGTCTTTCATGTTATTTATATTGGCCTTAGAGCTGTTAGCAGTATACCTATGGAAGAAATACCTCGAGGCGGGCATCAGAATACGGGGTAGCACACACCTGATCTGCCTGTACGTGAATGATATGCTTCTCTATCTACAACAACCAGAGACCAATTTGCAAGACATATTGGACGTGTTTGAGCACTCTGCAGACCTTTCTGGGATTAAAATAAATGCACAGAAGTCAAGTGTATTCCCCCTGGCAGGGTACAAGGGAAGGCCCAGAGCGTGTTGTCAGCATTACCGATTAAATGGGAAATGGACACATTTAGATACCTGGGGGTTGATATCTTCCATAATACTGAAGTAGAACATGTGCAGAATACGTTGAAGGTGGTAAACAAAATAGGGAACTCCATGAAGTTTTGGTCCAAACTGCCGCTTTCATTAATGGGAAGGGCCATGTTGTTGAAAATATTAGTGCTCCCAAGGCTGCTTCATTGTTTCACAAACGTCCGCATAATATACCTAAGATCCTTCTTTAGGACATTGAACACCACTTGTCAGGGTTTCCTATGGCATAACTCGAGGTGTAGATTGTCGCTTGAGAAATTAACGTGACCCTATGAGCAAGGAGGATAAAAGATTTTGAAGGGTATTTTGTGGCGTGCAAACTACAGTTTGCCACGTACTGGCTATCGGATGGACAGACTCAAGACACAGATTTACATCAACCGCCATGCACCCCATTCTATCTGAAGGAGGTGGTGTGGATTGTGCCATCAGTGGTCCCCAGCCCCCTTCTGCTGCTGGAGCTAGGCATGATAATGTGGAAAAGAGCCTGCTGCTTTTTGGGCAAAGAAACACCCTATTCACCCCAGATACCACTGGTGATGCTGAAGAGTGCTGAAGCGCAGCTTTGACTGAATGTTATGAAATATTGGGGTGGTTACACTGGGCGATATTCTGAACGAGGGAACGCTGATGATGTTTGGCGAGGTGGCCTCAGAATCAGGAGTACAGGAGGGGCAACCTATAACCTATGCCTCACTTCTCCATGGACTGAAATCAAAATGGCCAGGAACAGATGGAGTACTGGCAGAAGATGAAACGATAGAAACGCTCTATGATATCTCCGAAGGGGAAGATGCATTATTGAGGATATATGAGATTTTGATGGCGAAGGCAGATAGCAATCTGATACAGGTTAGGCAATGCTGGGAAGCAGATTTGTAAGAGCCACTGTAGACGCAGCCTGGAGTAGGACCATGGGGTATCACAAGAAAGTATCCAGAAAGGCAAAACTACAGTTGATGCAATTATATGTTACACACAGAGCACATTTAACTCCGAAGAAAATTGCAAAATTTAATAAGGCAACAGAACAAACTTGTCCGAATTGTGGCCTGATCAACGCAGACCTGATACATATGTTCTGGGACTGGAGGGAAATATGCTGATTCTGGAATAAGTGGGCTAGACCTTAACCAAGATTGGCCTATCACCAGACTCGGTTTCCCCGGGGGTGTGCCTGCTGGGTATTTTTCCGAGACCAAAGCAGGCAAGACAGGTTAGCAAATTGAGAGATCTAGTGCACATCTCAACGAAGCGTAAGATTGCAATGGGGTGGAAAGCACATCGAGGCCCAGTCATAAGCGTGTGGTTGAGGGACCTCCAGAAATGGTCACTGGCAGAAACAACGGTGTGGCAAGAAGCATCCTATTGGGGTCAAGAGGAGCAGAACAGGGACTTAATGGCCTGGAAACATATGATACAGGAACTGATGTCCCATGCACAGGAAGACGCTCAGATTCACACACCCACACCAACATAAATGGTGGAATAGTGATTTGGAGAGAAGTTCAAGCAAGTTACTATATACCTAGACAGTCATTGCAAGTGGAATAGGAGGGAGGGTGGGGAGAGAGGAGGAGTGTGGGATGGTTGAACAGACAATAATGTGCATATCATCAGAACATGTTTATAAAGTCTGTATGTTATTTTGTTTGAAAAATTTATAAAAACTATTTAAAAAAAGAAAAAGAGAAAAAACATGCTGAAGAAGCTTACTGCCCATAGTCAGTTTCTTTTATTCATGGTTTTATAGCACACCAAATCAATCTGCTGAAAGAAAACGTGGAGTGCATCGAGTGTTTGGTGGATTAACTTTCTTACTGCAACATTCTATTGTTGCTCAGGATCACCGTTGGAGACGAGAAAACAGAAGTCTCTTTTCACTATCTACTACACTTCCAGCTTCAAAAGGCCAGCTGACTAGCAGAGTGACACGGAGCGACGTGGAGTGCGTCAAGTGTTTGGTGTTTGGCGAGTGGCCGGTGGTTGGTGAGGCTACCCCTGCTCCTGCTCCCTTCCTGTCCATGGCCCTTGTCACTGATTCACACGTTCTTTCCTGGTAAGGCATATTACCTGTGTTGCTTTTATTTGGAGGATTGAGGTAGTGTGAATATTGTAGCAATCTGATATTCAGCAGAGTGTGACTATGGACCTGAAGCCTTTGAGCTCTCTACTCCTACCTCGAATTTCCCCAAATTAATTGCGCTATAATCAGTTACAGACACTATAGTGAAGCGCTGGTGGAGCTTCTTGAGTAGAGGAGCAGCAGCTACTGGTTGATGGATGACCACCGGTAGCTTGTAGCCGGCAATCTCTGTTCTCATGATCGTTTTTTGTTTCTTGACTGTGCCTTTCATCTGGAGCTGCTTAAACTTGCCAGATGTGTGTATTGTGTTATCCACTGAGTGTTTGTAACCCATTTAGTCTCTGCGGATTGTGTTACTACTCCTGTGGACTCGGTTGAGCTTTCTCCTCACATAATACATTTTGGCTTACTCTTTCCATGCCGGGGAAAGCTGCAAACCATGGGAAAATGGCAGCTTCCTGCGGCAAGAAACCCTATGGGCTCCGGTCATTAAAAAATTGCACAGATATTGCTGAATTCCCCATGAATAGGGATGCAGGGATTAGAAAGGGGCGAGTTTACTGGAGGAGCAGACCCTTCCCACAGGCCCATTGGAAGTATTCTTTAGGGTGAAACCAGCATGCCAAAACATGGATTCATACTCCTTGGACATAACAGTTCACGTTCCTGAGGTGGATAACAGTTACCATCCTTTGGATCTTGATTACGACTCCCTCTTGCAACTGTGCTATGCCTTACAGGATCGCTCCACAGAACCTATGGGTAGTATGGGCAGAGAAACATTGCCCTTTAAAGAATTGTTAGACTTTCCGAACCCTGGAGAACTGAAAGTCAACACTAATACTACACTGTCAACTACTGCCCGGCCTGAGGAACAGATCCCAGTAGACACAGCACCATTGGTCTCGAGCATGGAGGCCCTGGTGAATGACTTTGGGGGCAATGCTCCGGCTGCTCCAGTGGTGGATACAAGACTCTCTGCTAGCCCAAATCTTTTATTTGATTCTGCCGTGCCTGTAAGTGACTCTTTGCAAGAAGACTTTACTACCCATGATACAACAAGCACAGCTCAAAGTAATGGAATCTTTAATTTTGCAGTAAACATCTTGTTAAAATTGTGTGGCACCATTCATGTAGATCTTAAAATTGCAGGGGGTAGCTATTTCGATGCTTTATAAGCACCTGATCTTTCTTGAAAAGTCACTGATTCCACTACTAGACTCCCGGATAGAAAACACTAATAAACAATCATCTCCCAGTCAGGAGGCATCCATTCAAATTGTCTCTGATTCACTGGAAGTGCCTTAAATTGGGGCAACTGCCTTGACTACAAAGGTAAAGGCAGGGACTGGAAAAGTAGCCCTTTCCAGGTGACAGGTGAGGCTGGCAAAGAGGCAGCCTTCACATTTATCCCCGGATCTACCTCCTTTGGGGGATAAACCGCCTGGTTTGGCCCAACCTTTGAACTCTACATTGCGGCCTATCAGTACTAACACTTCGAAGAAGCAAAGAAAACGTGCTGCAAGGTAGAAAAAGGTATCTGCCCACTCAGTGGGCGCTTTTACCAGTTGGTTGATATAAAAGGAACCCCAGTATCCTACTCCATTGGGAGTTGTGTCGGATAGAGCAATTCTGGGCAACGAGGGGAGGAATCTTGTGCAGCCCTCATCGCCACACGTACATCTTCCGCCTGACTCCATGCCTAGTCCAACCACCCCTAAGGCAAAGGCACCTCCTGTTATAGCTTTGGATTCAAAATCTTTAACTATAGCACCAGCCCAGGGGTCCAAAGGAACTTGTCAGTTAAATCAAGCTTCTCTTTTGGCCTTGCTTAATAAGATACCCTCGCTCAGAAATTTTAACTCCTACCAAGCTACATTGTAGCCTACCGGAAACTATCCCACTCATTAGGTTGCACAATGCTTCACTGGATCATCTGGGCTATGTCCTGGACTTACGAGTCATTAAAGAAGTCCCCACTGGGCACTGTGTTAAATGTAATTGTGCCCAAGAAGCTCAAGAAGTTGTTACTCCAAAGCAGTTGCCTGTAAAGTCTATGGCTGTGTGTAGTGATGCTCAGGGATGGGAGTGGCTGAGGAGCATGATTGCCTCAAAAACTTATTCGGGTTGAAATTGGTCGCTTTCTAGCTGGAACACAAGAGGCTTCAGCCATTGGCTAAATGGTGATACTTTTTTGGATTTGCTGTCGCCTCATGACGTGTTCATGCTACAAGAGACGTGGTGTACATTTGACAGTTTGATGGGTACACAACTTTTCAGGTTAAGGCTGAACGGGGGCGCCCGAGATGTGGATTATTGATTGCTGCCAGGTCTTCTTTCAATCCAAGACTAGTTAATCAAGCTGCCCCTGGGGGAGGTGTTCTGGCAGTTCAGGTGTCCCCTCCAGGTGGGTGGGGTAGCTATGTGTGTATGATCCCCAAGGTGAAACTATGACAGAGAAAATTACAGACCAACTAGATTCCATATTCACTACCTGGCAGCTTTCCCCTGACGATTGCTCAGTCATCACTGGTGGAGATTGGAATGCTAGATTAGTGGATGAAGGAGGCTGTGGGGTCTTTGAGAATGTCTTGGATTATTGTAGCATGCCTTCGAAGAAATCTAATAGGAAGGGGAGGCTGTGGTTAGATCTGCTTAAGGAGTTGAACTGTACGGTCTTAAATGGGCGCACAAAGGGTGACCATCCAGGGCAGATGACCTGGGCTCTTGGTGCTAAGAGGGCCACCATGGACTATATGGCAACCTCCGATTCACTATTGGAGTACGTTTTGCGATTGCAAATGATACCAAACTCTTACAATGATCATGTTCTAGTTGTACTTATTATGACTGGTGCACTAGGGCCCGTGGAACTGTGTCCCTGCAGTGATGTGATTCCAAATTGTGCAGGGAACAGGATTTGCTGGTCCGAGAAGAACATTGAAAGGGTGAACACACTTGCTTTCCCATTGGGTTGCAGTATAAGATGGGCACTCTGGGGCAAAACCCCGGAGGCTATCGAAGATTGGATTGAGGGTCTGTTCTTGACTCTTATTGGGGGTAAACCAGCACCAAAGATCAAATGGGGAAGCGTGGAGAGACCCACCTTTGACATAAACAAACACCAAATGAGACATGAAATTAGAGCCTGTAGAGGGGAAGTTTGCCTCATGGGAAACATCTATGGGATAATTACCCATATAAAGCTTGCTAAATGGCTGTATCACACCTGGCTTTATCACTATCGTAAATTCCAGCAAAGGGTGCAGTGGCAAAAATGTATCCAGATTCTGTGTAGCAGAGACACACGGAAAATTTGGCAAACCCTCACAAGGGCTGGGGGTGAATTGACTCAGAAAAGAGTGAACCCCATTCCAGCTGAACAGTGGGTGGACTTTGTTAAGAAAAAGTTCTATAAGATTGATACCTGTCACTCTTGTGTGATCGAACATTCTCAACCATGGCCGCTCCCTACGAGCTTCAAAATTGTGAAGCAAGCCATTATTAACATCAAGATATCTAATGTTCCAGGCCCGAATGGTTTAGCAAATTCTGTCTTGAAAAAAGATCCAAACAATTGGGCCATGGTTCTACTAGCTCTATTTTCCTGGGTCTGCAGGTCTTGCTTTATACCCTAGACATGGCGAAGGTTGGTTCTCATACCCGTCCACAAGAAGGGGGTCCGGAAAGAGGTGTCCAACTACCGCCTTCCGTCCATGTTGGATGTGATGGGCAAGATCTTTGAATCACTGCTACTTAGAGAGTTGGAGGCTTGGGCAATTGCTAATCAAGTCCTCAGCCCTGCTCAGACTGGATTCAGACCAGGATCTAGTACAACGCATAATATTAGAGTCTTGGATGCACTGATATATACCACTTTGAGTAATAAAGAAGCTACTCTATATGTAGTCTTCGTAGATTTCTTCAGTGCTTTTGACCAGGTAGTGAGAGACACACTCTGGTCTGAGATTGCTGGTCTTAATTGTCCCACCTGGATAATGCAGATTCTAAAAGCACTGCATAGTGAGAATAGCGCCAGGGTTAGACCCAATAATGAAGGTACAGTGACAGATCCCATAAGTATCAACATGGGAGTTAAGCAGGGATGCGTTGCAGCTCCCATGCTATATAACCGTTACATCTCTGACCTTCTTCGACGTACATGGCTAAAGTCTAACTGTCCACCTAAGCTAGGGAATGCTGCCATCATAGGCATGCTGTATGCAGATGACCTGATATTATTTGACAGAACCTTGTCGGGCATCAAGATCATGCTAGAGGAACTCTCAGAGTATTCCTTCCGGCTGGGACTTACCATCAACCTAGGGAAGACTAAGAAAATGTCGATCTCCAAAAAGGGACCAAGACGATCTGGGATTGAAATCAGCCTGAAAATTACTCCCATTTAGAAAAACGAAAATGGTACAATGCGGTGTCCCATGTACTACATAGGTATAGGAGGACACAACCCTATCTGCTCCTGTGCCCGGATCCGGATGTAAGAGATTTCCTGCAAAGGTTGCATAACAGTCAATTACAGGTCCTAGCTATTACAGGCCCCCATCAGGGTTTGGCATTAAAGGATAGGTCCTGCCGCATTTGTGGGATACCTGATTTTCTGTAGACTACCAGATACGTGCTCACCTCTTGCCCTAAATTGGGTCCATTGTATGTGAGTATGCTGGGAAAATTGGAACATAGCTATGAGGCTAGAAAAGGGGGGGATAACCTGGATATCCCCCCTTTTCCCTACAAAACAATTGAGGTATGGGCTATGCCTCAACACTAACCTGTGATCTTGCGACCAATTAAACCCTAATGAACTATCAATACTAAAGCTCAGCAAGGTCAGATCTAATCTAGTGTCCAAGTTCCACTAATCTAGCTATGAGGCTATTCTTGGAGATTCATTCTGGGACTATTTTCTTAATTCAGACACCGTATCATCTCAGCTTGCTCTGTTTAGAGTCTGGACACAGGTCAGGTACTTACTGCTGAATCAATGCTATCAACAATTATACAGAGTAGAAGCTACATTCTTATCCCTTTCATTTACTTTTGGCGCCACACTCCAATACCTTTTTAGTCTCTGTATTACCTTATAGTGATTTACTGCTGCTCGATGTGATGGGTCATGACATTTTTTTCTTTGTGATTTTATTTTATTATTTTATTCTGATATCTTATTTTACTCAAGTACTATGACGTGTTGTGTTATTATATCTTGACTTGTCTTAATATGGTGATATTGTTGATTCAGTGAATTGGTTATGTAGTATGTTTTGATATATCTTATATTTTGTGTAAAGTTCAAATTTTGGACTATGACAAAATAACGATTATTATTATAAGAAAGAAAACAGTAGTTTAAGGGTGTTTAAGGTTCTGAAATGAGGACTCTCTGAGATAGAAATGAGGATATCTGGGTGGAAATTAAATATATTCTTCCTCTTAGGCAAGCATTAGGAGATGCAGCCGATAATCAGGATGAACAAAAGGAAGGATGACGCAGCAGAAATTGACACGTATGTGCAAAGGAAAGGGTATGTCCTCCCTGAAGAAAGGTACTTTGCATGCTTGCAGGAGCTGCAAGGCACTGCTTAAGATGGTGAGTTGAGGTTCTGGTGATATGCATGACACATGATAGTAGCATACTCATTGCTCCTGGGTGAACCTAACTGACATAGCCTTTGCAAATGCTGTAAATATGTATATATTGTAAAATGTATCTTACTGTATCCATCATAAACGTATTATCATATGTACACACTGTAAATTAATGTACAGCACTGTAACTAAGCTGAGAATAACCTTGCTGCTCCTGCGCCCTCATACCTTCGGGTCTGGCGTGCAATATGCAATATAAATCAATAAACAATCAAACAAACAACCTCTACTGAAGATACTGGCCCTAATTGTATTGGTCCAAATTCCATCCAGCCTGCCACAAATGGTTCTTACTGGATCCATTTGGTGTTCTCTAATCCTTTTTCACCTAGGAACTGGTTATTCGCGTTAATGGGGCCTGATGGGTTTAATTGATTGACTTTTCTGTGCAACTAGCAGAAACCAAATATCGAGTTCCTCCATTAATACACTCAAAGGAGAGTTCCCGCAAAAGCCTTTTAGATGCAAAGAGACTTTTATCTGTGAAGAATGACCTTACTGAGGTCTGCTTCAGCTAAACAGTCCCACAGATGATAATATCCTGTGACTAAAGTCTGCAGTTTTCGTAGCCCAAAAGTGCTGTCTCATCTCCCCCCAAAAAACAAAAAAACAAAAGATTTCAGGCACAAAAGGTATTGTTGGGGCTGGGTTGAAAATAATGCACTCAGGAGCCTGGTATACAAGTGTTTACAATTGGGTTTCTTTTAAGTCCAAATAATAGTGTTTGCTCCATCTACATAAGTCACTAATAGTGAACACACATTAACAGAACAGTTTTGCCCACGACCACAAAGTTCTCCAGTGCATTTGCACCACTTCTGAATGCCTATTAAATGTTAACTCAAAGGAAAAATACAGTACACACTTACACTGAGCACTGAAAATAAGATGAAGTGTTTGTGAAACTAATCACAGTCAACTAGGGAAGCGTCACCTCTGATGGGGCAAATACACTTACATACACTATTAAACACTTATCTTATGCAAATGTCCACAATGCTATTGTCCTATAGGACTCCATGGGAATGTGAATTAACTACCGCTGCCACCTGTGATATCTCGGTAGCACCGGGTTTGTCAACGGCAGCGGTAACAGTGTTACAGGGTCGCTGGTAACACGCCGCCTACCGGAGGGTTTTACCAGCAACTTCATAATGTGGACCGACATAATTTGCAACCGGACAGCATCACCTTTGCATCAGCCAGAGGCCTCTTATTGTCCACTGTGGCCCTCTATCTGAAACGTTGCTCCAGAGCACTAGCCATAGAAAGGATTCGCCCTGCTCTGTGCAGCAGCAGGTGTGTTTGCCCAATGCCAAGGTGGTACTGTAAATCTAGGGCTGGCAAAAGAAAATAAAAACACACCATTTCATTCTCAAATACATCAATACCTCATCGAATATTCCAGCAGACCTTAGGACACTTTTCCGTTTGTAAACTCACTAGAACGAAATAGTTCACTAGATCGTTTAATTGGCGTTATGTGTCTACTGTAATCCGAGACACAATTATATGGACGGCATAATTATCATTTAGAACCGACATACCAACTTACACCATGGAGCACCAATAACTTTGCTCAGAACTGGCCTTAGGGGTGGGCCGCCTGGGCGACCAACTGGGGCGCCCTGTAATTAGCCCCCACCAGGCCAGGAGGTTTGGGGAGAGTCTTTCAAAGTCTCCCGCGAGAAGAGGTGGTGGGAGAAGCAGTGGCAGGCACCCTGCTGAAATTAAATGCACTCCGTGAGCGGGGCATCACTACATATTATCCCTGCCAAAAATATAGCCATACATTGGAACGGCCATAGGCGATATTTTTTGGGGGATAATTTTTGGGGTTTTTGGGAGCCTTTAAAAATAATGCAGGGGTTGCAGGGGTATCTCCCGCAGGTTCCATGCCTTAATATTGCCACAAAAGTATGGCGATATTTTTGTATAGCAATATTTTTGCGGGTTATATTAACACATGGAACCGGGAGCGGAGCACATTTAGTAACAATAGGGAGCTGATCAGCACCTATTGAAAAATGTGGCGCCCCCTATCCCCAATTACCAGGCTCTTTTTTTTTGCTGTCCATTGTTACAGAGCTTATAAATGGGAGAAATGAGTCTCTCAGCGCCACCTCAGAACCTGACATCGTTATTATTAAAATCAGAAGCTGCAATGTATTTGTAAATTGGCGAACCTTTTGTCAAGCGTTATTGTGTTTAAACATGTTCAAATTGAAAAGATAATTAAAAAAAAAAAAGATACCGAGTAAAATGATCCCATGAGGTCAGAGATCCGACATCAACTCTTTTAGAATTATCCGGGAAGGAAATTGCTCAGGCAACTCTACATACCTCATGGATCGGCTTCCAACATTTGAATGGAAAACAAAAAAAACGGAAAAAACAACGAGGAGGCTGAGGCCTGCTGGGAAGCGGACGCGCCCGCGCCCTAGAGGGGGGCTTGCTGTCCTCTGAAAGGCTCACTTCAGGATGGGGCGCGAGGGGAGCAGAGTAAGGGTTTGCGCTTGACAGGTTATACCTGTAGGGGGGGCAGATGTCTTAGCGAATGTGCTCGAGCTTGCTCCGCAGTCAGCAGCCGCAGGCAGTTTCCGAGCCTTTCGCCGCCCCGCCCACCGCTGCATGCCTTCTGCCTTACACTGGGATCCCAGCCTTGGCAGGGTTTAGCTTTGACAAGTGTCACTAAACTGAAATACTTAATTGAAGTGTCATATAGTCCTATAATACGAGGCGTTTGTTTCTTAGGGACCACCTGCGATTTCTAAACCCCACGCACACTGGGAACAAGGGGCCCATGCAGATTGCCCCTGCTCAGGTTACCCAGGTGTAAGTGGTGATTGCCTGAAGGGGCAATGACATGGAAGGCCGAGAACGATGCTCCATCTGGCAATTGCAAACCACCCTAGAGTCCATGACCAAGGTGACTTATGTAAGGCACTGATACTATTCCAATACATTCAGTATTTGATGGTACAGGTCATGGAGTCCCCTCCTTCCAGGACATACATGCCAACATGCCCCAGTCCATTCAGGAGATGGTAGTCCAGTCCATGTTTTACCTTTGCATTCTGGAACTTGTAGCCCTGTTTTGCCCCATTATAAACCCAGGACTACAAATCCCAGTATGCAAAATTGTATCCAGGCCTTGACTAGCATTTCCCGAACAGAATTGGGCATGTGGGCATGTACGCCAAGGCTCTAAAATTAAGGGAGTGGTTCTGGCAGACAAGGAGATAGACGTGGGATAGGCAGTGGGTGCAAAGGTGTCGGTGGGTGTAAAAGCGAGAGGCTGACAAGTGGTGGGGGTCTAATTTGGGAGTGAAGGCGTTATGGAAGAGATGTGGCATGAAATGACTACTGCGCCTTGAAAGAGTGTGTACAGGCGTGTTATAAATGACTTATCATATCATATCATGATGCTGTGCAGGAGTACAAGTATTTGCAAGGCTTCACAGCTTTTATGGGACCCCACACTACTACTAGAACAGCATTGATTGCAATCATAAAGGTGAAACTCAAACAGCATGAATGGTATACCTCCTTTGCCTCTTAAGGTAGCATGGACCGAGAGCAGAATATACTGTTCACAAGAGTGTGAGGCAGCCTGGAAGCAGCCAAACAACAATAGTATGGTGAACACCAAATTAAAAGAAATGCTGAATCAACATTATGTACAAGTAAGACTTCCATTAAGACAAAGGAACAGACAAACTATTAAAACCATTAATAAGCCACCCTTCTAATGAGATACACAGGCAATGATATCAGAACATCTTCTGCCAGTCCATGGGTTTAAGGGTCGTTTTATTGAATTGGCAAAGACCAACCGTGTAAGACCCAATGATCTCCTCAATGCCGTTAAATAGGTGGGGGATAGCCAGTGACTCTTTGGGTGAGGCGGGTAAGGTTGATCATGTATACCTAGAGAACGACATGACTGCTTGATGTATGAGGCGTTCGGCATCCCGAGAAGACTCTCTCGAATTGCAGCTGATTGGAGTCAGTGAAACCGGTTTTGGGGCAGGGTTGGCATGTTGCGCTTTGGATGGATTAGCATCCAAGGAATCCCTCACTGCCTGGGACCCTTGATGGTTCTGTGCTTGTCAGTGGACGCCAGTACCTGTTTGGTGGCACTAAGGGCGCGCCCTACCATCATAATCTGTTCATCCAACCTACCCGTGAGCACACCATTTTGTACAAACAGCCCCCTTTTTTGGGCTTTTTCCATAGTAAAGACTTATAAGGGATATGTGGTTTTCTTTGTAACTTTCTGTTGGACCATTTCACTGTCTGAGGGTAGTATCAGTAGAAGTAGAACAAATGTTGCCACAAAATGTAGGTGTGGCGGGTAATCGAAGCAGTGGACCGAACAAGCCGATATGGGCCCTTGCAACAAAAAAAAAGGGTAAGACGTGGGGACACAGGAAGCTCACAGACAGTAGCCGCAGGCAACTCCTGGATTGATTGCCCAGCTTGTGTGGCTGTGGATGGCTATGGGTAGAGGTGTCCAATAATAACAATAAAACATTCCCCAAAACCAAGCTCGGCGCGAAGTACGCTGCCGCAGCCACCAACCCAATTTGCGCAGGGCACAAAAAGATGTTATCTCGGCCCATACGTCTCACCCTCAAACACAAGAAAGATGAAAAAGGATCAAAATGCCAGATGACAATATGCAGACAATGCACATGCAGCTACATGTAAGTCCTATTTGTCCACCAGTTAGTGAAATAGAAGAAAATGTCACTCACGCACTCAACAACTGAAGTTGTAGGAGTCAACCGTGAGGCAAGAACACTGTAAAGACTTATCGAGGTAATAAACTACAAACTTCAGGCTTCAGGGTTACAAACCCTCTGTTTCCTGCATACCTCCCTTAGGGAACGTTGAGGACTTCAACGCTCCATTCAATGCTCCATTACTGATCATGCTGTAACAAGCAAATGAAATCCGTCACAAGGAGAGCTCCCACCCAAACTTAATGGGAGTTTCCAAAGATTTCCAAGGTTTCAGGGTCAAGATGCAAATAGAAGCTCCTCTGTTGCACAGCTCAAACAGTGGGAACAGCCTGCCTCTGGCACCAATCTGCTCCACCCTGCTCTGCTCCTCTGGTATGCCTGGGGCACTCCCTTTATGCCTACAGCCGTGGCTCTAGGAGTTGCTAGTACATGAATACATATAGACACACCTCCTTCTTTTCCTTCCTCAGTGGAAACAGTGCACCTCTGACCCCGCTTTGCTGGTGCATCCGGGCATCCCCCCTTTGGGACCAATTGACAGAAGCGATTTATAACGGCATAATCCCATAGGAAAACGCTCTGTGAATCAGGCCCTTTATGTCTACAGCTCTGGCGATAGCAGTTGCTGGTGCGCGAACACCTACAGACTCACCTCCTCCTCTTCCTTCCTCAGTGGGAGCGACCCGCTTTTGGCCCCACTGTGCTCCACTTGTGCACCTCGGGCTCTCGCTTTATGTCTACACCCATGGCTGTAGCAGTTACTTGTACACGAAACGCAAACAGACACACCACCTTCTCTTCCTTCCTTGGTGGAAATAAACCACCTCCGGCCCGCTCCGCAGACAATGGAGACTTTGCCAGAAAAGAGCAATCTGGTTATTGAAGGGATCTGCTCCGCTCCTCTGGTATGCCTGGGGCTCTCCCTTTATGCCTACAGCCATGGGTGTAGCAGTTGATTGTACGCAAACGCATACAGACACACCTCCTTCTCTTCCTTCCTTGGTGGGATCGATACAGTGGCTCGAGAGAGTTTGGCATGCTCGTAGTGGCTCAAAGTGGTTTGAAGATGCAGGGAGAGAGGCAAAGCTACATTCTTCAGGTCCTCCGAGTAGTAGGAGATCCTCCACTGGGACTTTGCAGAAAAGAGAGTCTGTCCTCAACTTTTTTCAGTCAGGAAGGTTGCGAGGGGCACTTGCGGGTATGGCACTTCAGCAAGCAGAGTCTTATTCACCAGTCTAAAGCAGCAGCAGACTTTCCTATAACAGGTTGATTTATATGTTCCCTTGAATCAGTTAGGATAAGAGCCAGCAATCTCGTTGGAGGTTCTTTTCTTCAACCAATGAATGTGCCTTTGGGCATCCTTTGTGCCATCAAGGTTCTAGTGAAAATATCTTCAGAGATGATTCTTCAGGATGATGCTTCATGGTGATTTAACTAGGGAGGGGACTTATCCCATTGTATAGTCACTTTGCCACCAATTGCGGTCTCTAGGTGCTTTCCCAGAAGCCAGATGCACAAAAGACTACATCATGTTGCGTGGTGCACAGTGCATTGGGCATCAGGGGAAGCAGCGTGGAGAGTGGACGAAGGAGGTAGAGGAGGTAGGTGGGCAGCAGGAGGGGGTGGGCCAGGGCTCAGCCCAAAATGGACAGGTGGAAGGGAGGAGGAGACATGTGACCGACCTTGCTGGGAGTGACCTTCACTGCTGTCGGTTTTATGTATGCAGTCTTTAGACCTAGAACCCTTTGCCACAGAGGATTGGTCCATTTCAAGCCTTCTGTAATAGGACAATCCAGACCTAGATGCTATAACAAGGGCTTTTCCTCCTGATGACAGCTCCCAGTGTTCCTAGTATTCAATTTAGGGGGGTTTAGAAAATGGATGAGGCTTGGGCATCTTCAAGATGTCTGCCCCTTTCTCTCCCAGCTACACTGCACTGCCCCTTCTCCTTATCTGACTCAGATCAAAAGGACTCCAATAAGGATCTCCCTGGTGGGGGAGGCCCCTATGAAATTCCCAGCACCTACCCCACCCTCAGAAGTGGTATGTCCTGTTCTGCCAGGAAGTCGACCAAGCTTTGCCAGCAGAAAAGAAATGGGCATCTGGGGCAGGTCCACGATCTGTTGTGGGTGGAACCCCCTGTGCTACCTTTAATAAAAACATGTCTCTGAAGCTACATGTCCCAGTGGAAACTAAATAGATAATAAATGAAGTTATATTGGATTTTGGCAATTTTTACTGTATCTCATATGTCATTTTATTCAACAAGATATAGCTTTATAGTATTGTTAACTAAAACACTGCCACCAGTTCATGAGGATCACAGTTAAAGGTGGTTTGAACACTGACTCTCCTGTGTTTGTATAGCCCTCCCCTTCATGTCTGGAAACTTCCCTAGACTCAAATTAGGCACTCATGTCCGATGGCTCCCTAGGCCAATCTCTGCCATGTCAGAATAAAATCCCCCTATCTTCTACTCTTTAGTGCTGGATGTTTTTCTAGGAGATTTCTTAAAGGCCTTTAGCCCCTCTCCCCGTTATCCCCCAGTGTCCTCCACCTGGCTATGCGGTTACTCGCATCGGTTGCTCTCTGTTCACTTTCTTGCCTTCTTGTTTCAGGCAAACGATTGCTCATAGAGTTCTTGGGGAGTGTTCTCAGTATCCCTCTTCCCCTTTCTACTGTATAGCCCCCTGCTGGTTCTAGATCCACTTTTGCTGTTCCATTGCCCATGTGGAGGTTTTGGGGACCCTTGTGCAAGTGTTGGGTCTCCCATTTGCCTCCTTAATGGGTGGGGGGAAAATCCACAAACATTAAGGCAACCATTTCACTCGTTTTGATGTGGGCTGGGCGTTTGGCTTTTGGAACCAGGTGCATTGTGGTACTTATAATCTTTTCCCATTCACCGCTTCTTCTTTCCCGCTGCTGATGGTGTCATAATCGGTGTAACCGCTTTTGGGACCGTGTTGTTGATCTGTAGAATATGCTGCTCCCTGTGATTCACTGGCCAGTACATATGTTTAAGGCGCGTGGTACATGCTGGTAGCTGTAGCCTCTGAGTCTAGTGTCAGGCTACTCCGCCGCTCCGATCCTCATGGCTCTGTGGGACCATCTGAAACATTAGAGAGAGTCATATGGTTATGACAGAGGGTACTAGACACTGGGACAAGGGCAGTGGTACCAATCAACAAAAAAAATGTCAAACACGCTGGGGAGACAGAGACTGGGGTTCTTCTCAACTTCCCCTAAGTACCCCATGAGTAGATTTGGATCTGTCTGTGTCCTCGCAGGCCACCTATCCTATTTTGAGAGGGGACCCTGTGCTGCTCTGATGGGGTTGTACCCACAACCCTGTCCCATGTTCATCAATTACTATTGCCATGTTCAGAGAACTTTGAGTCTCATTGATTAGGTTGATGTTATAGTGAACCCGTAGGCCCTTTAATTGAGGTAGCGATTTATTAGATGGATGGGGATACAGAATTTAATAAGACGGATTAAGGAAGTTGGCAAAACATAACTGTTTTATTTACAATTATCTAAAACAGGGAGGTTACAACGGACATCAACCGACATCAACGGACGTTTGTTCAAGTCTCTCAACGTGTTGAATGAAAAAACACACATTTATAAACAAAATTCGTCAGTAAAAGTAACAAAACCTAACTGGGATTGTGGTTGATCTACATGGAACATCTAAGTATACTTTCTATAGGATATAGGATTGTGATTGGACTCTCTAGTCTGGTGGACATCTATGCCCACCCCAAGTGCAAGTCGTCTTCTCTGTCATTAAATACACAATGTTTCATTGGCTTTCAAACTATAGGACCTCTTGCTATGTGGCCCTCTACAATTGGTTGGCACGCTTGTACCCTTTTGGAATATTCTACTCGCTTGCAGCAGGCTAGCTCGTACCCCAGGTGCTTGTGGGTGGACTTGACCATGCCTTCCCACCCAGTTAACCCATCATCCATCATAACTCCTGCTGTCTGCCATTCAAATTATCTTTGAACTTGGCCTTGTAAAATATCACTGCACCTGAGAATAGAAGGGAGTGTGAGCACAGTCTTATCTTCAGTCTCGATGTAGCTTGCCCAAAGTCTATTTGCATCCAGACCATGTGACAGGAGACCGTGTTTGAGCTCCTCTTTTTTTCATATTTAACATTATTAAATTAATAAAACCTGGCACACATAGCGTTTTTCCATTTTACCTTAACAGGAGCTCGCCTTTGCTTCTCACGTTCATTGTATCTTCTCGAATAGATAACCAGTTTCTTGGCTGCCCCAACCCTTGACACTGGGCCAGACAAGCCTTCTCGATTCTTCCTTCGTTGTCAGCTGTTTTCTCCTACTGTGCCACACTTTCAGCCCTTTCACTCATGGGTTCCTAGTTTGCTAATGTGATGTGGAACATCCAGATTCTATATACAAATATATACATTGGCAGCACCGCCTGCAGTCTATTCACTACGTATAGCCAGCCTTCATGATTACTTAGTGTACTCGCTTTTCAGCATCTGTACATTTATAAAACAGTTTGCATTTTCTTCAGTGCTTTTCATACGCGCAATCTTCATTCTGCACATGAAGTGTCACTCAATTGTTTACTTTGTCGTCAGAACCTATAAGGTCTATATACTTTCTTATTTGGCATCTCTTCTTGGTGTGTCATTTCTACTTCATGTGATGTCACCAGACTCTTGCCTTCACCGCTTCACACTTCTTCAGGCGCTTCTCCTAGAGCCCATTCATTCTTCGAGGATACCTCACATAGAGTCTTCTCAACGGATATCTTGTCGCAAAGATTCTTCAACAAATAGATACCAATACTGGCGTTGTGCATGTCGCATTTTCTGGCTTCCAACATATGGGCAGAATAGGGGCGGGACTTCCGATAGAGGCATTTGTCACCTCCTCTACACTAGGCTTACAATTCGTTGACTTTATATGCAGAGAGGGAGGGTGGATGGTTAGTTGAGTAGCAGGAAGAAATCAAAGTTATTGAAAACATTGTAATACAAGGCATATCTTAAAAACAGTGCTCTGCATGCTTTTGTTTAAACTTGCTCCCATCGCAGAGTGTAGTGCAGGAATGCGGCAGTGAGTGCAGTCAGCTGCATGGACCCTTGCTTCAGGAGATGGTGTTTTCCTAGGGACCCTATACAACTGTGAACAATGCTGTTCTTTAAACTTGCTCCCAGCACGGCACAGGAGTGCGGCAGTGGGTGCAGTCAGCTGCTTGCTTCTGGAGTTGGTGTTTTCTTGGGGACCCTATGCAACACTGCACAACACTGTTGTTTAAACTTGCTCCCAGCACAAAGTATAGTGCAGGAGTACAGTGGTGAGTGCAGTCAGCTGCAGTCTGCTGCTGGCTACTACTGAGGTTCTCTTTGCTGTAGCCTTACCTCATTCACTACTGGTGAGTGGAAAGTTGTGTGAGACAAACAACAATGTATGAATTGCGGAGTAAAGATACCTTTTTCTGACTCAGGTTTCCCACTTCCTCTCTGAATGGACTGACCGCACCTCTTCTCTCCTTGCTTCCGCCACCAATCTTCTCCTCCTCGGAGACTTCAATATTCACCTCAGCTCTTTCCCTCTCTATTCTTCCCTCTGGCTGATGCAGTCAGCAGTTCACACCTTGGATGCTCTCATCTCTTCAGACATCCCCATCTCCAACTCTCTCACTTCCCCTCTCTCCTGGTATGATTATGTTCTCCTGTCCTCTAACCTTGACCTCCTGGGTCCGCCGGCTAAGCCCCCATCCGCACTGCCAGCCACCTTCTCTGACATTCGTCCTATGAAGCGAGTGTCTGTTGCCGCTTTGCAACCACCTTTACTCCACCTCCTACTTCTGCCACTGACTCCACCTCCTATTCCTGCCATTACTAACTTTCAACTCTCCATCTCCAACACTCTGAACATCCTTGCGCCTGTCATGAGGATCTGCATGAAACCAGCCTCCAAGTTCAATTCCTGGTACGACTCCTACCTGGCTGTTCTGAAATGCAAGTGCAGAGCGGCTGAGCGGAAGTGCCACACTTCAAGTACATCCTCTGACAAACTGGCGTGCTCCAAAGACAATACAGACTCTCCATCTGTTCGAAGAAGAGGGCCTATATCCAAGCCTGTATCTCTGTGGCCACTAACAGCACAGCTGAACTGTTCAAAATCTGCGAGGAACTCGCCAACCCTACTACAGTCTCTGCTTCTCCTCTACCTTCCCTGGCACTCTGCACTTCTCTGGCCTCTCACTTCATTTGTAAAACTTAGGACATCTTGTCCTCACTCTCCTCTACTCCTCACCCTTCTCCCTCACCTGCTCCAGTCCTCTCTTGGCCCTCCTCTCCCATCCCCTCTTTTTCTCCCATAATACCTGACAAGTCAGGTCTAGGAAAGTGTCATCCACACAGGTGGTTTCCTGCTCCTCCAAAACTATCAAGGACAACATTGTCTCCCTTGCTCCAGCCTTGGCCGATTTCTGCAATTACTCCTTTGCCACTGGATCCTTACCTTCACTCATCAAGCACTCATTTGTGCATCCTCTCCTCAAAAAGTCTGCTGTCGACCCTTCCAGTCTGGCAAACTACTGCCCTATCTCCATTATCGCCTTCCCGGGCAAACTGTTGAAGAAGTTGGCAATTTCACTTCTTATCCACAACACTGAATCGGTTGGTTGTCTCCATGACCACCAGTTTGGCTTTACAGCTGCCAGAGGCATGGAAACTACTCTCCTGAACAGCCGTGAAAACCTGCTCTCTAATTTCAAATCCAGCTCTCCTTCCATTCTCATCTTTCTTGACCTTTCTTCTGCCTTTGATATGTTCAATCATACCACCCTGATAAATCGGCTCCATGACACCTTTGGCATCATGGATCTGGCTCTGGACTGGTTGACCTCCTTCCTCGGGGACCGACCTTCCCAAGTTCAACTGTTGCCCTAGACTGAGTAAAATTAATCAGGAGTTACTGTACCATCTGACTTTGCTTCGTCCAGTTCTGTGAAATATAAGGACCAAGTGGAAGGGAAGTTCTTCAACCAGTCATTAACTCTATCTGCAGAAGACTGGTGGATCCTTCTAATGCAGGGGGAACAGATCTCATTAACATTGGCATTGTGTAAAGCTCTGGGTTCCCAGTGATGACTCTGACCTCAGATGATGTTCCAGTAGCTTCTTTATTGAAGTCCCAGTACATTGTATACAGTTTAACTTGTCAAGTACATCTGATCTCCAGGCAACATGACCGGCATCCTCTCAGGTAGGCTACATATCTCCAACTGACCTACAACCATACCTCAACATTCTCACAGGCTACATTCCATGTCACTCACCCAACATTCCATTCACTACTGCAAAGTTGAACAGGGAACCCAGATCACTACTTATCTTCCCTCTTTACAGAGCAACAAAATAACACAACCAGAACAAATACACACTCATCACAACACACACACCACACACACACCATCTCCTGCACATGCAAAACTACCAAACCCCAACCACCACATCTGCACACCCTAAAACCTGTCCACACAGTAGATGCCAAGCTCACACCAACAATGTCCTTCCCCTTTCTATATAGTGGAGAAAGAACACCAACACTGAAAATTTCACCACTACAAATCCTCACGACCTCAGGCACCTCAACTACTCACTACTTCTGCACACCACTGCACCGCCTAACCAACTACACATCCACTACTCTCCTTACAGCCACATCAAACACACAACTCCGAGCTGTGCACCCACATATTCCAAAGAACCAGGCTGGGCGTTCCAAACGCCTGCGCTAACGTCACACAACAACAAGAACACCTAAGGTGCAGTGCCGCCACCCCCATCCATCACTTGTGTCCTCATGGATCACCATACAAGCCAACCACTGCTATGAGGAAGCATCATCACATAACACACCACATCACTAAATGCTTCCAGCACACACCCCACAATGACCGCACACCACTCCCACACACTGCAATAACTATAACAGTTGAAATCTTAAAATTTCTACTAAACTCTGAACAAACTTCCTAGTTCTCAAATTAACACAAGGTCCCACCGGCAAAGGAAAACATTAGTGTGGCAAAAATCAAAATCAAAAGCATTAATGACTCCATCCAGCCTAACCTTGACCAGTCCACACTATTTACTACACTTTAAAGTCCACCTGTAGTGAGGAAAAAAAATTATTAAACAACCTTTAACCTTAAAGCAGGACACTAATAAACTCACAACAATACTTATCTAACAGAGGACATAGCATCATACATTCCCATTCAATCGTCACAATCATCACACCGACATTCCCTATAACTGTACAATAATACCAGCCTCACATCACCCTATTTACACAACTTAGATGCATAACCAGAACAAAACCAAATTTGACTCCATTTACCACTCCTCCCGCCAGCTCCTCTTTAGCACAAAAGTACCTTTGGGGACATGGCTCTTCTTCCCCTGTTTGCTTTGCCCTTCCAAATTCCATTTCTTCGCAGACATCCCCACAGAAAGTCGATTTTTTTTCCTTGAGCAGAGTACCATTAGCGATCAATGCTTCCTTTTTCCTCTCATCGATAAGACTGCAAAGCACTTGATACTGTGGCGCTCACCTTTCCGCTGTGCCATCCTAGTGTGACTACAAGCTTTACTTGTAAAGCACAGGCCGTCCCCAAAAACTTCCAAAGCTGCATCTCCTTCTCACAGAGACCGCAACATGCAACAATGAGGAGAAAAACCCTTCAACAATGGCCATAAAGTTGCGACGTCAGGAACGTTGTGAGGTTCCCTTCTTCAACTATTCAGCTCTTCCTCCTACGAACCTACAGAACCCTCCACAGCTGACGTCTGTCCACATCGTGACAATCACCAGCTCCTTAGGAGTTCTGAACAACATCACCATTTGCAGCTAGTAGTTGGGGAGAAAAGATCTCTGTACCCTAACGGTCACTGTGACTCCTGATGCTTTCCCCAATGCACTCTTCACAAGCTCCTCCACACAGGTCTTCTGAGCTGTTACACAGTACCTGCAACATATCTTACTCTTCCTCTTGCTTCGCCTCAGACGGTGCTTGTGCCTCCTGCATGCTTCGTCACTCCCATGAACACAGGAACCACCACATTTACTGCTCAGCACCTGAAGGCTGCCCGGCACCCAGTCGCATAAGACAGCACCAATGCGCCGCCCCATCAACAGAACACCAGCTGCCGCTACAGACAGGTAAACCTAACTGTAGACTCTTCTGCAACTTTTCTCCAAAATTTGTGATGAGCCACCATTTCTACAGCCAGCAAGAAAGTGCGTTATGTGCTTTATAACACACACATGCCCACAGTCACTACACTGCTTCCACAAATAACGGACTCCAAGCCTCTGCAACATGCTGCAAATCCTCTTCAAATGCTGCAACTGAGCTCCAAGCCCCTCCAAGGCTCATTTGATGGGCCCTGAGACCCTCTGCCGCACCACAATTGGCTTCCAAGTTCCTCCTTGCTGCAGCTATGGCTCCCTGGCCCCGCTATCAATGTCACTGGG
The DNA here is from genome assembly GCF_040938575.1 of Ambystoma mexicanum. Lineage (NCBI taxonomy): Eukaryota > Metazoa > Chordata > Amphibia > Caudata > Ambystomatidae > Ambystoma > Ambystoma mexicanum. The sequence goes on from NC_090936.1 coordinate 387,911,774, forward strand.
CCTTAAGCCCCACCAAAGCTCATTTTCAAAGCAGACATTCTCCTGATCACCACCTTCCTTAGCCTGCTCACTGATGGCAGGCCTCCTGGCCCCAGGCCCTTGCGCCGCTCACTAAATCCTGCGCCTGTCGCCTTTGCGCTGGGCCCTTCTGCGGTTACTGACAATAAGCCCCCGCCCTACTTGAGAGGATCTTCTTTTGTTGGGGGGCGGTGCATGTGCCATCCTTGGTGCTGTCCGCCCAGCACAGTCAGCATCCTCATCGCCATTGTAAAGCTCTGGGTACCCAGTGATGACTCTGACCTCAGATGATGTTCCAGTAGCTTCTTTATTGAAGTTCCAGTACATTGTATAAGGTTTAACTTGTCAAGTACATCTGAGCTCCAGGAAACATGCACCGGCATCCTCTCAGGTAGGCTACATATCTCCAACTGACTCACTCAGAACACACAACCATACATCAACATTCTCATAGTCTACATTTCTGTCACTCACCCAACATTCCATTCACTACTGCAAAGGTAAACAGGGAAACCAGGTCACTACACATTGCTTGTTTTTTTTAAGGAAACCTTTTCAGTAATTAAGATGAACCCTCTGCCTAATGGTTGACCAAAAAGCTCCAATGGTTTAACTGGTCGAGGGACATTTTGTAAGCATTCTAAATACACGCAATAGTTTGTAGACATGGGTTTTTGTTCTTGGTAAGGAGAAAAAGGATTTGCAAAGTGTTTTTTTAACTTCTGCTTTAGCAAAAATGTTTGATTTTGTAAACCCTGCGCTAATAAACAAAATTAAAAAACTGTGCCCTTTTCTCTCCCCCATCTCACTCTCCACCTGCGGAGACCCTCATGGCTCTATCCTCTCAACTTGACTTTTCAACATCTACCTGGCAACCCTAGCCCATCTGATCTTCACCTTCTCACCTAAATTCAAGTGTTATGCTGGTGACACGCAGCTCTCCTTCAAGCTTCCCCCTTGCCTCATCCTCTTCCTCTCTCATTCCTGACTGCCTGTCTGCAATTCAGGCATGGTGCACTACCAACAATGTCTGCCTTAATGCCTGTTCCCTCTTTCCCTCCAACACCCTGGCCACCCTCTTTGGGCCCTTTCCCCTCACCTTCATGTGAGGCAAACAGCCTTGGTGTCATCTTCGACTCCTCTCTCCTTCTCTCCTCACATCACGGGCCTTGCCAAGAAGGCCCATTTTCAGCTGCACCTCCTCAGAGGCATTCTCCCTTTCCTCACCTTCCCCCAGAAACTCAATGTCTCTAGAGCTCTGGTCCTCTCCAGCCTGGACTACTGCAACAGCCTCTTCCTTAATCTGCCTAACTCCTCCCTTCGCCCCCTTCAACTAATCCAGAATACTAAACAAGACCTATCCTGGGCCTCAAGCCCAGGGACCGTATCTCTCCAGCCATAAAATCTCTCCACTGGCTCCAGGGTGCTTTGAGGATCAAGTTCAAGACCATCTGCATCATAAACAAGGCTTTCTGGGTCCTGGGACCTCTTTACATCCAACTCTCTCCTCCTAAACACCTTCCTGGTAGAACCCTTCGCTCATCTAGCTCTAACTCGCTGCCTATCAGATGCTTTTCCAGACAGAGAGTGAGGGGTAGATCTCTCTCCTACGCAGGTGCCTGCCTCTGGAATGGCCTCCCTGGCCCTCTCAGACTTGGGCCGGATCTCCTTAAATTCTGTAAGCTTCTCAAGACTTACTTTTCTCTTCCTCCTTCCCTCTCCACCCCCTGCTAATGTCCATGCCTCTTGACTGGCTGCCTGGTTCCTTCTGGGTCTTACAGGTTACCAGCCCCCCCTTATCCAGTCCACCCCAGCACTTGGTCTCCCCACACACCCCTCCCCTCTACCTGCACTTGCCCTTCTGGGCCCCTCCCACTGCACTAGCCTGGCTGGGCCTGCACTCTTGTTGTCCTTCCAGCCCCTTACCTCACACTTAACCCGTTGACCTTCCTTCCCCTACTCTCTCTGCTTCTTCTTGGCTCAGTCCACTGGGCCTCCCCTGACGCTTGCCTTTCTCACATGTCCGGCTGCCCTGACCGGGCACCCCCCCCCTCTCCCTTGCACTTCTCCTGGCTGCACTTGCGTGATCCGAATGTCACGAGGCCTACTAGGATCATTTTGTTTTGTCCTCCCTTTTGTTCCCCTCCCTCTTGTCTCGTTATACCTCGGAACACATTGTGTATAGGCATATTATAAATACCCAATCATATCATATCATGTACGCCCCCTTTTAAAGGCAGCCTATGGCTGTTTCAGAAAGGCATTTGGTGCTCTGTAGCTTCTGGGTTGCCAAATCACATCACAGCTGCTAGTCAGTAGACAAGGCAAAGGTGAGCAAACTTGTGTGCACAATACATTTTAGCACGGAACAATGGAAAGTGTGGCCTGTTAAGCAGAGCTCTCTTTCTGAGAGAGAAAACCACCATCATTTAGTGTAGAAAAAATAAAAACAAAAAGGTCCTGGTTGCACTCCCTCCTAGATGGCATTCTGTTACAAGGAGAGTTTAAAGAAGCTTTTTAAAAATAGCAAATGAAGAGACTTTTTGATTCTAAGGAATAAGTGACAGGATGGGACGGGTTGCATTTGTGTATGTATATACATGTGTGTACAGATTGGGAATGGTAAACTAAAGGATCTCTTACAGGCAACATTCTACAACCCTCAACCCATCTTACTCAGTAGTCCAGGAATTTACAACATGCCTGATCCCAGCCACACAGATGTTTTTGGCTCAATTTTCAGGGACTTAGAAGCTACGTCTTTGTAATGCACATCCATTTTTTAAATGTTTCAGCAGGGTTAGCATGAAGCAGAGACAGGGCACTGCTGTAGTCACAGAGGACACACACAGCAGCTATGCAGTTTAGGGGTGAGGGTGGGGCACGTGTGCTGTTGTCTCTGATGTGTTTCCTCAGACATTTTACCAGCTTGTGTAAAATGTGTAAATGAAAGAGCACAATTCAGTCAATACCTCACTTCAGAGAGGCAGACTATCTCCTCCTCCCTCTTTTTTGTAGCTTACATAGCTGTGAATGGGTTAGGCAGAGTGACAGATTGCCATTTGGCAAAGGTGTAGGAGCCCTGGCATTTTTGATTTTTATTAAATTAATACAATGATGCAAGTAACATGATCTATGAAAGTCAAATCTGCTGATCATGTTCCCCTTTTATAAGCTCCTTGCCAAAAGCATAGTGTGTACCTGTGTCCTGCTGCATTAGTACCCTAATTTGCAGCGCCTGCCCTACCAGTGGCAAAGGGCAGGTTCAGAGGCCACAGGGGGCCATTTAACAGCTGCAGGTACAGACACGTCTCTGCAGCACAGGGGCTGCATTTAAGATATGCATCCCTGTTCCAAAACCGTATAGTTATGGGTCTGCCTCCGGGTGGCAGAATATTCTTTAAATATAAGCAATACCCGAGTTAGGGTATGGTGGATGGTATTCTCATAATTACTACAGCCCCATCCAATTTGATATCACAAATGTGTCAGCTCTTGTGAGCCAAGCTCAGCTGTGGAAGATGGTGTGTATTCGGGCCAGACGGGTTGAGCCCGACCTGACAGGAATCTGAATGGCCATGCCTTTTCTTTGATCTCTTTTTGAGACAGGTGACACCCTCCACCAGGGGCAGCCATACAGCAGGCAGTTGCCCTAGCCCCAGGCATCAAAGGAGCACACCCATTCATAGGGAGTACCCTCACACCAGGGTGCTGCGTTTCTAAAGCTGTTGATCCTAGTGAGAAGGAAAGTGAGCGTGGTTAGAGTAGCCAGGAGTGATCTGTTCAGTGGAAGGAGACCTCCACCTTCTTTTTCCTCTCCAACTTTCTCGCTTCTTTCTGTCATCTCCACTACCTCTAAAGCAAAGCACTTTGGGTGTGATGTCAGAAGGGCAAAGTCCACTTCTTTCAAGAACAGTGATTGGACCACTAAGGCAGGCTAACCTTTTTTGCCTTTAAAAGAAGGGGTCTCCCACCACTTCCACTTCTTAGATTCACTCTGGAACTACATCTGAGAAGACCTCACTGGTATTCCTTTGGGAAAGTTGTACTTTCCAAAGCCCTCAGAAGCCGTACAAGACAGAATAAAGATATGCTCCCTACCCACTCCCAGTGCTCATTGGGGGTGAATCTTTGCAGTGGACCAGGCCTGCCACTCTGCTACAGAATCTCCTAAATCTGAGAGAGCAGACCATGCACAGCACCATCCTGTCCTCAAGTCCCTCAGAGTGGGCCGCACGGCAGCCAGAGTCCCACCTGAAGTTCCCTTTTCTGTCTCACTGAACCAGTCACTCTGTGCTCTCTGCACCTTGAACAAGTGGTAAAATGCTGGTGCTGGCTTTTGCACTCCTCCCCCAATCCAAACTCTTGCTTGCACTTCAACCAGCTTGACACTGCATTATGCCCTATCTGTGCCTATCACTTGCTAGCCCCATAACTACTGCTGGACGCCCTCGAATGGCTGCATCATTGATCTGCACATCAACGCCACCAAGATCACCACCTTTGATGACTGTCGCCCGCAGACTCGAACCAGTGGAACGTCACTCATTGACCCCTGCCAGCGGCTAGAAGCCCGACTCAGCCTGGCCCAACTGAAAAGAGATCCTGAGACCTCCCCAACCTGTATCACTGAGAGCCACCCCTTCGACCACATAAAGAAACCGCATTCACCCCTACACAACGTCAACTTTTTGTGTGGGCCCACATGCTCCAACATGGTCGAAATGAGCTGTTATTTTAGAACTCTTTTTATTTGACAGTCACGTAACGTTCAATAGGCATTTAAACAGAATGAGTGTCCGAGCCACTCAGGAGTGACCCTTTCCAGCTAGGGTGATGGGGGAAAGAGCCAGTCTTTATCAGGGGAGGATGTTGGGAGTTCCCCTAATGTCCTCTGGGAGTCTAGACATTTACAAACCTGAAACATCAATTGTCCACCCATTTCCCCCAGACTGTCTGGAATTTCTTAGGGCACCCTCTGGCCTTTTAGATACGCCTCTCTAGGGACGTACATCTGTCCATCTTATTGGACCATGAAACCAGGTACTGTTGACCTTGAATTGTCCCCTCTGTTCACTGGGAACATAGAGACTGGTTGGGTCACCTCAGCACCTTCTTTCACCTAAGACATATCCTTTCCTTGGTTGGTATTTGTCTATCACCCCTGTATTCACGCTCAGAGTGCTACTTTTTTCAGTCTTTTGCATTTTCTCTGTCTTTCAACAGGGGGTGGGTTTTGTACAGCAGTTTCTATTTAGTTATCTTGCAGCTGGTTTATTTTATTAAAGTATATCTATTGTGTAGAACGTGATATGACATTCCCTTTAATTTGGACTGTTATGTTTTGCTGTTTGGATCACTACTGAATCACATTAACACCCCTCTTGAGAGTATAGCTTTCCCTCTGCCCACGTTACTACAAAAGGAGAAGGAGGTATATCTTTTACCTGTTCCTGTTTTAACATTATGATTTCATTGGCTCTAAGTTTGTAGAAGTGTGAGGGCTGAGTGGCCATTTCTATTCCTACTCATCCTTGTACTCCTGCAGAGCAGAATCCAATTTGTCACCGGCAGTACCTTCTCCAGCTCCAGGAGTTACCCTGTGGGGAACAGCTAACACCTTGTGTATACTCTAATCATCTGACATCCCTGTGGCAGATGCATCTAGCTTTGTAAAGAAATCCTACTGAGGACCCTAACAAGCAAGGGCCAGGGAGACACAAACATGCGATTGCAGGGCAATTGCAAAGTCCATTCTACCCCCCGCCCCCAGGCAACATCCCTGCTTGTCACTGCCCTCTGACTTTTCTTTACCATCCTGCAGCCGCCATCCACCAGCCCCCATTGTATGCCAAGTGGGTCTTGCACATTTGGAGGAATCCACCCTCCACCTTTTATCTTTTCTGCTCCTAAATCAATGTGAAGTACACCCTGCAGAGTTGCACCATCACCCTGATACCAAAAGTCCAGTGCTGCATCAAAACCTGATGAGTTGTGGCTGTTAAAATTAGGGGAGGGAGGCATTTTATTTTGGACTGTGTGAGAATAGTTTGGGGTTTGTCAGAGACATCAGGATAGACCTCTAGGTGAAACGAGCAGGGATTGTGGTCCCATCGATGACTAATGCCTGACAAATGTCTGACAAATGCCTTTCTCTGCCTCAACAGATCTGGCCATGATGGGCAAACCCCAAAAGACCACTGAGCATAGCACTTGAGCATGTTATAGTGAGGTTTGAGGCATCGTTCAGCCTGCCAACCAACATATTACATAATCTGAAATGGGTGACTGCAGTCCTCAAATTGCAAATAGCCCTTCCGCTGAACCAAAGTCTTTGCCTCCAATAACCCTTAGCAGATTTCTCACGGTAATCTCGAACTTTTCAGACGGTCCCTCTCCCTCATCTCACAATATGCTATTGTTACTTTCTGCATGGGCTATAATGTATCTATTTGAGACAATGGCAGAAAGGGAGAGAGAACGAAAGAGACGGTTAGTCAGATTGGCAGGTGCCAATGTGATGCAGAGAAATGGCATCGGGAAATGGGATCCGTGTCTGTATATTGCCAGGGTTAGTAGCAAAGGGGTAGACAGGATAGAGCCTGAATGGTCAGGGCTCACACACAATCTGTAAATGGCCATTTAGCAGAGCTGTGTGGACATTTACAGATGTTAATGTCACTGCTGTGGGCCCAACTACATTAGCTTCAGGCCCCACTTGGTAAACAATCCTGACTACGCCTCTGGTTAGGAGTGCAGGGTTGGGCTTATTTGCCTTCTCATGGGCACACCCAGGACCAACATGCCCAAACTACAGCTACTACAAAACAAAGCACATTCTGTGGCCTTAAGCCTCAAACAGTCTGACCACATTTCTGGTGCCAGACGAAAAGCCCACTGGCTCTCTGTCAAAGCCTGTGTAGAATTTAAAACACTTTCCATCACGCACCACTGTGTCCACAAGGTGGTCCCCCAATACCTCAATGACAGCATCATCCAATTCTCACCTGCAAACACTCTCAGATCTAATTGAATATTTCTCTGTTAACCCCTCGCTTCAAGAGACAATGGGCAGGTGGAGTTAATTTCTGTGTAATGGCGCCCACTCTCTGGAATGCTCTAGCATTGCACATTCGTAAGGAGCAATCATTCGGTACCTTTAAAAACCTTACCAGGGCCTGGCTGTTTGACAATTACCAGTAAAGACCAGACCATGCTATGTATTTCTGCTGTTATGCCCACTCTGTACCTGTCTTTTGCACTATTATGATGTACTAAAGCAGTGACACCCCTGGGTCTGGGCGTTGTCAAAAATGTAAAATAAATAAATAAAAATAATAATATAATAAATAAAGACCTTCTCCTACCCTTCACATGACTAACCTTCTCCCCTCTTTTGCCACCTTACACTACACACACCATACCAAAGATTACCGACAAATGTTTAACCATTAGCATGCAATGCCATGACAAAGCTCTCCTCTTTAGGCCTATTGCACTCTCCCACATTAGTGGCTAATCAGACAGAAGGCACTGTAGCACTGTAGCATATCAGATCCTAGGCTCTTCCATATGGATAATAAACTCTCAAGTGTCTCCACCAAAACCCACTAATGAACCCCAGCTCCCCTTTTTTCATACAGAGGCATGAGCAAAGAGGCCACCAAAAGTGGCAGAAGGGCGTTACTGTACATTACTTGTAATTATTTCAGAAGTAGATTCCAGAGGTCAGTGCACAGTGGAGAGAACAGTTTGAGTAAGACGAGAGGTTTAGTTGAGAAACCCTCTACTCTGCACACCACAGGACTCCACAAGTTGTTCTAAGTCAGTAGAATGCAAATGTACTGCTTCTAAAAAAATTCTGATTAAAAACAAATGCACCACATTCCTAGGGTCTCCAGCATTAGGGCCCCCAACTTGTCAATTTACGCCTGACCCTAGTTCCCTCCACCAGCTGCCGTGAGCAGCAGTATTTTGTACTCAACACATTCTCCAGTGGCATATCTTCATGGAGGGAGCAGCCCCTCTTTGTAAAGAAATAAAAAGTAAGACTGGAAGTACATCTAAAAAGTTACAGTGAACAGTAAATAGAAAGGGAAAACGGACAATGGTGTCTACATGAATACGCTTGGTTTCTAGGAGGGATAAATGTGCCAAAAAGCCTAGTCTAGATGGTCTTGATTTTTTGATGGTCATCTGGTCGATGCTCTATAAAGTGGAAGGGTCTAGAGGGCGGCTAGGGTCAGTTAGGAGGGAACAGGTTAATAGACGGGATGCTGTCTGTTTGATTGCAAGCCAACTAATAAATCACCTTTGCTTATACCATTACTGAAAATGATAATGCGAGTCTGATTGCTGATTGCATTGGACAAAGTTAAAATAAAACACGTACACAATTGAACACACAAATCTTGTTTTGTGGGGATCATATGTATCCACTGGGTACAAGGAGGTGTACCAACTGTACATCAGAGAGCACCTCTTCATTAGAATGGGATACAAAAGTTACATTTCCTGGGGGGACCCCACTGTACTTCAAATTATGTTGATGTGAAAAACTGTAACAGGTGAACTTCCCAAGGGAAGGCCCTGCTGTGATATTCAAATGGGCTCTTTCTGCAGTGATGACAAAAATGTACCTTACACAGGACACGCAGCACTCAAAGATGATCCTGACTGCAATACTTATACCAGTGCCCCACACACAGGACAGGCCACCATGAGGGAAATATCAAAAGGGCGGTGCTCACTGAATGGCTGCGACAAGATCGCCTCACAGAGCACAACACACCACCACTGCATCACTGAAAGGCGACACGTGCTGCAGGAGTCAACTGCTTGCACTTCAAGAAGGGCATACAGAGGGAAATACGGAAAGCGTGACGATTCATGCACGATTTTAAAAACGTGCTATAGCTAGGAAACTGACATTGCAATCCTAAAAGCGGGAAAATGCTTGCAGAATTACGCAAATCAAGGGAACACCACTTCATTACTAGAAGTATGCCCTCTCTGTAGGACTAAGTGCACCTTAAACAGGTCAAGGGTACTGCAACACTAGACGGAGACGGCATTAGTATTGCAGCATTGATGAAAGTGCAGCTCAGGCTGGACTGGGCATCACCACTGCAATGAATGAATGTGATCAAAAGTGTGGTCCTAATAACAGTGCACCACACACAGTCCTACATCACCAATGGAAATTGATCTCACTGCTGAGGGGATGCAAGCAGGACACTTCCATTGCTACACTCAGAAACTACTGATATATTTGGGTGGGTTTGAGCATTGCTCCGTTAGATTTAATGAGCCAGCTTGGCCGCTCCCATTGCCTGACTCATGGACATGGGGATAAAACGCAAAAGGAGAGTGGAGAGCACTCTTTCAAACTCTAATTGCAACATTAGCCTACAGTCCAATTCACCTTGCACCTGGTCAGACCACCATATTATTACCTTCAACATAAAAGCTAACCAACTCCCCAAACAGACTACAGCCCCCGCCTTACATACTAGAAACAAAAGGGACATTACAAGTGATAAATTACTTCCACTCATCCTTCCCACCCTCAACAAAGCCTCTATATCTTGCTCTGACCCCACTGCTCTAATTGATACCTACAACCATGCCATACTCACAGCATTGAACTCCATTGTCCCTATTAAACTTAGGAAATCTAAACCACGTTCACATCTCAACTCCTGGTTTACGCTGCACTTGAGAGTGCTACATAAAGACAAACATAATGCTGAAGCCCGATGGAAAAGTCATCATTCTGATGTCCACAAGGATAGCCTTTTCATAGCATCTCTTAACTACAAAGAGGCTATCTTGCAAGCAAAAAAAGATACCTACAACATGTGCATTACTCAGGTGCACTCTAACACCAAAGAATTGTTTAAGATCTTGAAAGAACTTGAATCCCCTGCAACCCCACCCGACTCTTGCATATGGTGCTCGAACATACAAAAAGCACTTTTAGACAAAATTGCCACCCTCCAAACTAAAATCAAAGTTAAGCAAAACTGCCTGCAGACGGACCAGCAACCGAATTCCCACACTAGTGCAAACACCTGGGCCATTCCCAATCACAAACCATTCAGCTTCTCTCCACTTACCATTGCTGAAGTCGAAAACATCATCAACAAGTTCAAACCATCCAACTGCCAAGATGACACCTGTAGAGCCCCTATTATTAAGGAGGCCGCTCACGATCTAGCCCCATTCATTACTGCCTCTATAAACTTGTCCTTATACATCTGGCATAGTCCCGGACAACTTAAAGGACGCTTGGGTCATCTCTTTGCTCAAAAAACCATCACTCGATCCTAGCATACCAACTAATTACAGGCCCATCAACACCGTCCCTTTTGTGCTCAAAATACTGGAGCGCACCGCCTATTTGCAGATTCCGGACTACTTGGAAGTTAACAAACTCCTTGGCCTGGGACTGAAACCTCCCTCATTGACCTAAAAACTCAAATTGTGGTGCTGAAAGATAATGGGAAACTGACCCTGCTACTCCTTCTAGATCTCTCAGCGGCCTTTGATTTGGTCAACCACCAAATTCTCTGCCATCACCTCAAATCAGCTGCCCACTTCTCTGACTCTGCCATCTCCTGTATCAGATCCTTCTTAGATTACAGATCTATGCGGGTATTCTCCCAGTCATCATCTGCCAAGCCTTCTCCCATTCACTGTGGTGTCCCTCAAGGATCATGTGTGTTACTGACACTCTATAACGTGTTCACCAAACTACTTTTTGATATCCTTGACTATCTGGGTGTCACGTACACTAATTACGCTGACGACACCCAGTTACTCATCCATATCACAGGTGACCATGCAGTGGACTCTAAATCCCTGAACGATGTCTACACTGTTATTCAAGCATGGACACAAACTTTGCCTCAATGATGATAAGGTGGAACTCCATATCTTACAATCCCATCAACGTCTTAACAAACTTGGCCCGTCCTTCAAGTCGTTCACCATTGACAGCAATACCATCAAGGTCTCCAAGGATACGAAAACTTTAGGAATTTACCTCGATTCTAAACTATCATTGTCCAGACAAACCAATGCTGTCAGTTCAGCATCTGCTTATACCTGCAAACTCATTACACCCTGCTGACCCTTCTTGACTTCTGCTAATTGCCCCACTCTGGCCAGAACCCTTATCATGTCTTAGATTGACTACTGTAGTGCCCTGTATCTAGGGACCAGCCAATGCAATCTAAATAAACTGCAAGTTACACAGAATAACGCCATTAGAGCCGCCTTAAATATTCCCAGAAATCAGCACTTTTCCGACCACAGACGTAATCTGCGTTGGCTCCCCGTTGCGCAAAGAATCTCCCTGAAAACGCTTGTCCTCACACACAAGTGCTTGGAGAACCAGGCCCCTCCTTACTTGGCTAACCGACTTACCCCTCACACTGCTACTCGACCTTTGAGAGCTGCCCAAACCCGTAGCCTCTCCCTTCCTAGATTCAAGCTCGAAGGCTGGCGGGGTGAGCTTTCTGGTCCTAGCCACTAAATTATGGAATACCCTGCCCAACGTGATCAGAGCTGAGCCCTCCTTCCAATCCTTCAAGAGCAAAACCAAATTGTGGCTCTCAGCTCAAGACATTTGAGACACCTTGCCGTTACATCCTGATGCTCCCCATGCCTGACCTTTATCGCGACTGCACTCTGTATTTTACCTGCATGTAATTCGTTACTTCAATGTATTTAGACCACTCACATACCGTTGTACCTGTATAATATGCATCATGCCGGTACATACCTTACTGTACTTTTATCTATTCTATGTGTGTAAATTACCTATCTCTGTAATTATTCTATGTTTGTAAATTACCTGTCTTTGTAATTTAAGATATGCGCCCAGATGCCTTTGGGCCAGGCGCACTATACAAATAAACAAAATACAAATACAAATCCTTCTCACATGGAAAGTTCTTAGCTTTGCCAGATGGAAGATCAGATGTCCCTTATCAGTTCCACATGGCTAACATTGAACACAAATATTGATACACACCGCTTTTTCCTATCTGCATCCATATTTACCATAAACTGGGGCAGAGTGAGTAACTTTCTGACCCCACCCAGCCAATGTAGGGCCAGGACCATGTGCAATGAAGGGAAATTGCATGATGTACATCTCAAGCTAGGAAGGGCAGATGTGAGAACTGAACTCAAGACCTTGCCTTGGCCTTATGCTACATTGTATTGACACCCACGTGTTGTCACCCAGCCAGAGCAACTTTCTCAGGCCCACACCCTCCAGCTGCCTGAGCAGAGCTCATTTCCCACACTCACCACCAATGTTTTTCCCACAGATCCATTCAGGAGTTATTTCAGATGTGCTACTAGAAGGAGGATCCTCTCACCCTCCAGTGAGCTCCTGCCACACTGACCTTGGCCAGTTGGTCTTAACTCTCCCACTACCATGCCCCTGCTTACAAGCTCCAATCCATATCTGTCATCTAACCAATTCCCGACAAACAATTCCACAGGCCCCCCGGAAGTTAGGTCCACTAGAGAGTGCTATCAGCTTACCTGGCACCAGCCTTCCTATTATATCTCTGTACTCGGGGTGGAGATGGGTTTACTCTAGGTCCAGGGTCGCCCACCCCTCTCACCCAACCCAGATTCACAATGCAACAATTTGGTGAGGATGCAGTGAGGTGGAGGCACCCGCACATGGAATATTGCATCATTGTTTTGCCATTCTACAAATTATACAATGTCAGCGATATTGAATTGTCAAAGCAAAGCCTATTCCTTCCCATGCATTTTCTTCAATGGGATCCAATGATATTAATGTGAAAATAAAGGGCTGCTCTCCTTCTTATGTTTACATTTACTATGAGAACAGCAGACATGTTCATGTTTAATCTGTGCCTCCTGTCGATTGCCCTATCCATATGGAAACAATTATCCTGGTTCATGCTTCTTATGCCCTTTCACATTCAGTCATACGTTTCTGTAAAGATTTCTCATGCACTTCAAAGATGATTACTCGCACAATGTGTGCTTTTTGAAAGTCACTTTTACTAAAACAGAGATTTAATTTAGCTCCTCAAATGCAACTTTGCACAATTGCTCATGGAAATATACATAATTCTGTAGTGGACCTGGGAAAATGATTATACCTTACTGTGCCTTCAGTTCTTTTAACAAATTAAAAACACCTAGAAGGGATTGAGTCGACTATGGGCTTGGGTTCGGAAGTGGGTGTTAAGTACCGAAAAGGTCGGAGAAGGCGTTAACGACCTTTTCGGGACTTAAGACCTATTCTGAAGGTGACACATTGTTCCGAAGTCGGAATGAATGTGCCACTTTCAGAATATTTGTGGCTGTTGTTAGGATGGGCGGGAAACCAACCTAGCAACCGCCATATTCTACGTGGCACTCCTCCAATTTAGACTATGCCTTAAAGTGGCTCCACATATACGGTATCACTTTTGTGCCGGGTTTGTGGAGGAGTGCCACAGGAAGCCACTTGTTCATTGCAGGTGGGGAAATATTAATGTAACCGCCTCACTGGGAATGCCCAATCAAATGTCAGGAAACTTCATTGATTGACTGCAGTACTACCTCATCTCTGGCACAGATAAACTATAGCTGGCACATGATTGTATCACTAATATGCATTGAAATGCTGTAGTTCCGGTGCCAAAAACCTCTGATGTACATGATTGCGTTTTGGCAGAAAGGGTGTATACACACTACCTGTTTCATATGTATTTTGGCTCAGGGCCACAGGAGTGTGAACGAAAGGGTGCCCGGTTGAGGAACATGTAAACCCTATACGGTTGTGGCCGTGATCTCTGCAGCACTTTGCTTAAATTACCATTTTCTCATTATTTAACGAAAGTGCTGCCGAGATTTTGCATTCCACCCGTTCTCTCCACAAACAGGCGAATGCAGGCTGTGCACTGTCGCGCACTCGGGCCCACTTAAGAATAGTGGTGGAGCCATGGCGTCCAGATTTGGCGCAGTGAAGCATGCTGTTTAGCACGCTCACTGCGCCAAGATAAGAATTGGGCCCTATATGTGCTATACAAAATAATAATTCATAGAGTTTGCCTACTATTTTACAGTTTTGCTTCATATATAATAAGTATATTGTGTGAGTGAGTGTAACTGTGTAAAGTGATTATGAAAACGTCCTTGCCTGTATATGATATATGATATTTTATTTGTATCACACTTGTACACAAGTGTTTCAGAGCGAGACAAGGCAAGGGAGGGGAACAAGGGAGAACAAAACCAACGATCTTACTAGGCCCAGTGACATTAAAAAAGCGCAAGTGCTTCGGGGAGGGAAAGGGGAAAAGTGCATGGAGGCGGGAGAGGTGGAGAGTGTGGAGTATAGGACAGCAGATAAATATTAAAAATAAATAAATAATAACAGGCAACAAACAGTGGTAGTGCAGCCAGCAAGTGGCAAGTGCTGGGTTTAAGGCAGCAGACAGGGTATGCCTTTAAGCTTTTTGCAGATGTATGCAAGCTTTTTGCAGATCAGTGCTTGGGAACACGTAGGGATATAGGGAAAGTGGGAGCCTGTCTCACATTTTAGGACCAAGAAGGATAGACTTTTAATGCCCGATCGACATACCTGGCCTTATTTACAAAAGTGTTTTACATTGGCACATTCCCTTTGATAAACACTTTGAAAATCAGGCGCTCTGTGTTTTATAGACCATTATGAAACACACACGACAAACTGTTTGTCTATTAGCGTGTGCATGGAAACACAACATGTGAGGCACAGCCTTTTTCTTTAAACAGCTAAATCAATTATATACACCATGTCCACTGTATATTGCTTTTTGAATGCAACATACTTAACAGTAACCATTATTTATTTATTTATTTATTTGCATTTATAAAGCACTCACACAGCCTGGTGGCATTAAGGCGCTGTTACAGGAATATGTATTAGTTGCAATACAAAGGTGGCCGATCAGTTACATTAGCCCGCATACATGTATTATTAACAATATTTAGGTGATTGGCTTGATTACAATCAACCTACATTGGTTAGATAGGCTTTTGTGGTTCTCTGCATACAATGCGTGGGCCTGGTTACAATGTTCAAGCCCAAAAAGGAGGCAGCAGGGTTACATTTGGGCTGCGATCATACAGAAACCACTTTAGACAAACAGTCTGGTTTTGGCACCTTGCGGAACGCGAGATGAGAAGGTTCACTTCTGAGGGAATGAGGCAGTGAGTTTATTTTTTGATTTTTTTCATTTTTTCCACGCACCGTACAGAATGACCTGTATTCGGGCGCAGATGTTAATTATAACACAGATTGAAGTGCAAACATTATTCCAAAGAGGGGTACAGCTTTTATTTGAATAGGAACGTTTTTAGTCTTTTCCTAAAGATTTCCAATGATCGGGAAGCTCGAATTTCCTAGGGTAACTGGTTCCAAATCTTTGGTCCGAATACCGCAAACCTCCAGTCCCCTAGTCCGACGTACACACATCAGGAGTTTATCTTCAGAGTTCCAGTGTCTAGAGGCAATGAATGGGAAGCTTGCGCCACCGTCTCGTGCACATTTAATTCTTGGGACCGGCAGAAGGATGGCATATGGGGTTCTTATGGGTCTTTCAGCAGGAGGCAGGATGACTCTGTGGAGTAAAGTTGGGGGTGCAATGTGGTGGATGAATCTATGTATGATGGCAAGTGTCTTGAGCAGTATGTGCTGGTGGACAGGCAGCCAGTGAGCTTGTTTGGCTGCAGAGATATGTTCCCTTTTGGAGATGCCCAGTGCTGCGCAGAGGGCGTTATTCTGCATGGTTTGTAATTCGTCCAAGTTTTTTGCTGAGGTTCCTGCATAGAGTACATTACAGTAGTCTAGCCTAGAGCCTATGATGGCTCACGCAATTGATAGACAGTTGGTGGTGGATAGGAACGGTCTGGTGGCATTGAGGAGTAGTGGGCTGCAGATGTGACTATTGTGCTTAATTGTCTGGAGTTAGGTCCCAGTAGACTCCCATAGTTTTAACTGACTGGGAACTGGGATGGTGATGTTGTCAATGATGAAATCTTGGTATTTAGCATCAAGGATGATGCGTAAGTCAGTGGGGGCTAGCAGTAGTAGTTCTGTCTTGTCCCCGTTCAGGCATAGCCAGTTTTCTGCCATCCATGTGTGGATGGTGGCGTAGATGGAGTTAAGGGTGTTGGAATCATTCTAATAGTTGCCGGAAAGAGGAATGAGGACTTGAGTATCGTCAGCATAATTAGTGTACATAATACTGAGCGAGTCAAGTAGATTGACCAGGGAGATAGTAAAAATGTTGTACAATGTGGGCGATAGGCAAGAGCCTTGCGGTACTCTGAAGAGGATGGTGTCTGGGTTTGCAGCTGCAAGGTCTGAGAAGACACACATGACTCTTCCTTCAAGGAAGGATGCAATCCAGGTGATAGCATTTGGAGAGAAGAACCCTGAGGAAGAAAGATGTTGACATAGTATATTGTGATCCACCAGGTCAAATGCTGCTGATAGATCTAATAGGAGGGGAAGGGAAGATTTGCCAGAGTCTCTGATATCGTCAATTTGATTTTTCAGGTCCAGTATGGCCGTCTCAGTGCTGTGACCAGGACGGAAGCCAGATTGTTGGGTGCCTAGGATGTTCTTTGTTTCTAAATATTCCTGAACTTGCAGGTATGCTGCTTTGTCCAGAATCTTGAGTAGGAAGGGTACGGTCGTCATGGGTCTGTAGTTATTGGGATTGGATGGGTCAAGTGAAGGTTTTTTTAGAAGGGGGCAAACCCAGCTTCTTTTAGGCTGGGAGGAACATATCCTGATACAAAGGAGGCATTGATGAACGTTGTGATGAACAGTGTGAGCAGGTCCGCACATTCATTGAAGAGGGATGCAGGGCAGATGTCACCTTTGCATGTGAATGGGTTAATGTTCTTCATGATGGCAGTGACTTCCGACTCATTGACGTCTCTGAACGAAAAGAGAATGGTGTGGGTAGACTGCTGGTTGGATTTGGGTGGTTGAGATGTATTGGCAAGGAGTGGGTTAAGTTGATTTGCTCTGATTCTTTTCTGCAGCATGTCAAGGTTGCAGAGCATGGCTGCTTGTATGTCAGTGCACAGTGATTCATTCTTTAGTACGGCTGCAGGGTGGGAGGCTGGAGTTTCTAGCTCCCTTAAGATGGAGAAAATGTCTTAACAGTTGGACTTGGCATTGTCTATTCTGTGGCTGAATGAGTTCGCTTTGGCAAGGACAATAGCTTTTTTATATTCATTAGAGATTTTGCTAAACTCAAGTTTGTCTAGTGCAAGTTGGCTGGCTTGCCATTTAGATAGGACTGCATGCTTTTTGGAGCATAGAGCTGAGAGTTCAATTGTAAACCAGTTGTTAGCGTGTTCTGTATGTTTGGCTTTGCAGACTTTTAAGCGTGCAATGGCATCAATAGCTTTAGCTAAAATAGTGTTGAGTGAGAGAGCCAAAGCCTCAGGATCATTGGAGAATGGAGCCTCAAGGGCTGGGACCTTAAGATAAGGTGCTAACCTTTCCATAGTGAGGAGGCGTGCACTTCTAGTGGATGCCAAAGGGAGAGTTAAGGTGGTTGCTTTTTGGACCTTCGGTGTGGAGAGCGTGAAGAGGATGAGTTGGTGGTCTGTCCATGGAAGAGGAAGGTTGGCTGTGACATCCGGGCCACAGCTGTGGTGGGCTAATCAGTCAATGGTGCAGCCTTTGTTGTGGATGGGGTTGATGATGGAGTGGTAGAAGCCTGGAGTTTCTAGTGCTTTAGCCAGGTTTTTGTCAGCAGTGTCTTTGGGGTCGTGAAGCCCTAGGTTTAGATCACCTGCAAGGATGACCTTAGAGGATGTTTTGAGATTATCTGAGACAAAATGCATGATGGAGGTGTGGAAGTCAGCTTGGGGGCCTGGTGGGCCGTATGCAATATGAAATGTGATGGTGCAGTTTGGTGAGGTGGTGATTTTTAGGGATAGGAGATCGTGGTTGTGGGAGTTGGTATGGTCTATTTTTCGGATAGCAATAGAGTCTTTGGCTATGAGTACCAATCTGCCTCCTTTAGTGAGAGAGCGGTCCTGGCAGAATATGGTGTAGCCCGATGGGAGTGCTATAGCCAGAGCAGGGCCAGATGCTTCCTGAAGCCATGTCACGGTCACAGCACATAGGTCTATGTCATGGATGGTGATTAAATCGTGTAAGTCTGCTGCATTAGCAGGGATGGAATGGGCATTGATGAGTGCGCAATTTAGGTGTGTTTTAGTGGCAGCATGGCCAGTGGTTGTGGTAGCAGTTTCCTGCCTAAAGGTCATAGGGAGGGAAGGCTCATTCACAGTAGAGTGCTCAGGAGATGCAGGCGGTGTGGGTGCCTGTGGCTTGCATGAGCTCTGGATGTGAAGTCTAACTGTGTGGGGGACTTTTGCTTTGACGCCCATGTCCCTGGAGCAGAGCCTTAGGTTGTGGCAGGAAGTGCTCATGGGTCATGTTATGTGCGGGAGTGTGAGGGTGCTTGTTTGAAGGAACGTGTTGCGGTGAGCAGGATGGGGGTCTGCCTTTAGGGAGCACATGGTGCTCAATGCACGTTAACAGCAGTTTAGGAACAATTTTAGATGAGCATCAATAGAAGATTAGGATCGAGTATATTATAAAGATGACAGGGTGCAACAATCTGTATTTCCTAAGAGTAGGCATGGTGCAGCAATCAATATTTCCCTAGCATTGGCAGGGTGCAACAATCAATATTTCCCTAGCATTGGCAGGGTGCAACAATCAGTGTTTCCCTAACATTGGCAGGGTGCAGCAATCCATATTTTCTAACCTTGGCAGGGCGTAAAGGTCAGGCCTTTCATATCATGTGCAGAGCGTTCTTGTAACAGCTATCCAAAGGTGCAACAGACAGAATTGAGCGGATTTGAGTGTATGCAGATGCTTTCTCGTGCCAGGATGATGGTGCAGGAGGGAATGGCATGGAGAGTGGCGTATAGGCGAGCCAGGAGGTTGTAACAAAGTTGGGATGCAAACGTCTAGGTAGGGAAAAGATGAGCTGTAATGGGAGTTTTCTAAAGGCGCAATTGCTAACCTGCTGAAGGGAAGTACGTGTTGGGATACGCTTCAGGCATATAGGAGCATTTAGTCTCTATTAGGGCGGGTGTTCACCGATACAATGCAGCCATTTGTAGGCCGTAAGTGGTGAGACGGCAGAACGAGCAAGTCCAGGCTAGGATCTTAGGGAGGCAGCACCATGTAACCAATAGTGGGTTGAAACTTACTCGTTTGATGGTAGAGGAGCCTGACCATGGACCATGTCTATAACAGAAAGCCACAGACAGCAGTGGCCTTGAGTGTGGGCCTTTGGTGGGGGGGCGGCGTTCACCTGCCAGCTCCCTATTGTCTCTTTTGGAGGGTGTAAAGGACAATCACAGCGGCAGCATGTAGTGGGGATGAAATCATACAAACACTCCGGTGCCAAATGGAGCGGCCGCCATCTTGAAATGGATTCCGGCTGTAGGAGACAGCATGGGCTCGGCTCAGTGCACTAAAGAGCTGCATGATTCAGGCCAAATAACGCAAGGAGCAGGATGCAATACATTGAAATGCACTGTTTAAAGATAAATGGAGCAGATTGCCGCTATTTGAAAAAATGTGTAGATTTTTCTTTTTTCAATGTTGGAAATGTTGGATTATTAGCTAGTTGGGCTCTGAGGGGATCCGTATTCAGAGAAGGGAGGTGACGCCATTGAAGAGATGCGCGAACAGAATGATGTCCTATCTGTCAGCATTGCAAGGACTTTGATATAGTGAAAGGCAAAGCTTCCACAACAATCTAAACTGGGTAACGTCACACTTGTAGGGCAAGATCCCCTTAGGCCCACACTCACGCTTCTTTAGCCTCGGAAGGGCTAAACTGAGAGATTCGGGGTGATCACGGACGGACACGCATACAAAAGCATTGGAGTCAGAATGATAACAAATGTAAGATCCAAACCCCGCTCATAAAAAATAATGGAAACCCATTAGCAAATTACCACTGTAACCTAGACTGAAAAGATTAAAAGAAAACTGAACATACATATACAGAAAGATATACAAATGAAATGCCATCAAAACAGACTATGTGGGGATGGAAGGTCCTCAAAAGTAAATTATTTTACAAATATTTCCCCCCCAAAATTGAGAAATGTTCATAAAAAGAATAAAGTCTGGTCAGTCTTCTGAGTGTTGACCAGCTGGCCTCATTATACCTTGTTTCTCCACATGGGCCGGAGAGGCTAGGCAAGAATCAGGGCAGGCTACCTTTCTGCACTCTTTACTTCTGTACTCTTCACTGGTTTTCAGTGAAACAATGACAATCTCCCTGAAGTCTTTGGGGCGGAAGACAAATGTGGTTGCATGTGGAAGAAGCAGAACGATAAACACTTCCTGCATACTCTGTTCTACTTCGGGCCTTAAACTTAAATTCTGGTTTCTCCTGCTGTGGTAGCCTCCCCAGGATAAATACCATTAAGCAAGGTGGTGTCACAGCTGGTCTACAGACTACCTGGCTTTTTCCATAATTTTCCTTTGTATTGACAGGTGTGGAGAGTTCAATTCTTCCCTGGGAAAGTGGCAATGAGGTTCTAGGCCGCAGCCCCACAGCTTGCAGGGGATTCTTATAGGTCCAGGCAGGCTCCTGCAGGCATGGGCTCAAACAGCATTTAATGAGGATATCAGGAAAGAGTAGTTATCTGATAAAATTATACCAGTGTCTACTTGTGAGAAAAAGTTCTCTTAGGCGGCCTAATGTAAGTACAGTTCTAAGGTGAGGCACATGTGTGCTTCCAACATGTTAGACGTTTGGAATTCTCAGGTCAGCCTTTTACATACATTTACAGCTGTAGGACTAGTCCATTTCAAGTATACTTTAAATGATTGATGCTATACTTTCCATTGGCTAACCTACAATCTCATTTAGCACAATGTGACATCCCCAAATACTGAGAGATTTGGTTTAGGCAGCTGAAACATCACTACATTTTACTTACTAAATTAATAGTACCATTTAGCCCCATTAAGGCTTTTAGTACAAGCAATACAATGATGCAAATACCAATGACATAAACCCACATTTGATATTAGTTCCAAACAATATTCATAATCATTCAATATGCATTCAAGTTTTTACAAAATATTAAATTGTAACCACATTAGCCCATCATAAAAGACTCACCAAATAGTCTCTAAATCCATATCTAAATCATATCATCGAGCCAGAAGAATAGATCTTTGCTTGATAATAACAAGAGGTAGCTGTATTGTATTTCTGAACAAAATACCAATTTATTGGTCAGACCATTTGTTGCAATTATTTGCACTAGTGGCCAAATCAGTAAACATTCGAGGTCCTACAGAGGCTACTGGAATACTTTCTCGGTGCCATAAAGATTTAGACAACATATCGGCACAGGAAGTGATGAATCAGAGATCGATAAAACACTGCCTAGTGAGGAATTCTTCCTTACTGGAACTAAAGTAATGGAGGGAATTTGCTCTAGGGAGGCACCCAAAAAAGCAATGCGAAAGAGGATTTCTAAACCATGGTTTACTAATAATCTGATTCCTCCACGCAAGCAAGTTAGTCTGACAGACCAAATCTGGCAAAGGTATTCCTCTGAAGAAAACAATATTAAAGCTAAAAGGGCGCTTTTGCTCCATAAAAAAGCTATTTTCGAGGCAAAACAAATGTTTCTCCTTAAAAAAACAAGTGATGCAGGCAATCACTCAAGATGAATATTTTCAGTTATCTCTAAATTCCATAAACCAAGTTGTAGTGATCTCTCCATTCCCTCATCACTGTTACAAACAAATGCTTTTAATAACTTTTTTCTTGAGAAAATTGCTGCAATTGCTGCTCCTACGGCAAACACTTCCTTATATTCCACAGGAAGATTATGCACAGGTATTGGGAGCGCTTACGAAAGCTCACCTGGATTACTGCAATAGTCAACTGGTGGGCATTCCAAAAAAACAAATCAGCAGACTGCAAAGAGCACAGAATGTAGTGCTCAGGTTGATCTACGGGCTTAAGAAAACTGCTCATGTCTCATCTTTCCGCCATCAACTCCATTGGCTATCAGATGAAGACCGCATAAAATTCACAATAGCCTGCTTGATCTTCAAGTGTTTGAATAATATGGCACCGGATTACCTTAAGGACATGCTTAGACATTATCAACTATCTAGATGTCTACGCTCAAGTA
The DNA here is from genome assembly GCF_040938575.1 of Ambystoma mexicanum. NCBI lineage: Eukaryota > Metazoa > Chordata > Amphibia > Caudata > Ambystomatidae > Ambystoma > Ambystoma mexicanum. Next base: position 387,934,040 of record NC_090936.1, read on the forward strand.
ACCAAGCACTGCTAACTATCCTACCATCTACATTTGTTTCTAGAGGGGATAGAAGATTCTCTGTGTATGGTCCTAGACTTTGGAATAGTCTACCGAGGGAAATGCGGAATTTAGACTCTCTGCTTAAAATTCGGAAGGCTATAAAGACCTTTTTGTTCAAATAAAACCTGCTCTGTGGGTCATAACTAGAGTTCCATCCTGTTTTTGAATATACTTGCGAATACACTCTGTGTTAGCTTTCTCAAGCAAGAAATACCATCCGCGCCAATATACGGTTAGGTCCGTTCTGAGCATGTTACAAATTCCTCAAAATCAAAATAAAATCTTCTTATACCATTTAGACTTCCGCAGTCCAGTATAAAACGTTTAGATGATTCAATCACCAACTCAACACAATCTCCAGAAGTGATTATTTCTAATTATTCCTAACCAAACCCCTAATACTTCAAGAGAATCTACATTATTGACTTTGATTCAAAAATATTTTATAACAATCTGATTATATGGGTACTCTTTCAAGTAATTCCGGTATTCACTACCCACTATATGCTTCATCCCAATTCCCAAACGGCAAATCTCTCTCTTTGTCGGCAAGACTGCATGCCTCCTTTTTGTAACTGTCTCCCTGTACTTTCATTAAATGCAAGATCACCAATCGGCAGTACCATTGGAGGCAACATCATTCTGGATTTTTATCCTGAATTCTGCAAATGAGCCCTTTCAGAACAATGGCTGAGTGTGAGCTCTGAATAGTACCCACACTGGAATGTTCAGTGAATCTCTACTAATCAGCTTGTCCTTAACTTGAATGAGGATGTTTATGCCTCTTGTCAGTTGCCAATATACAGTTTACATGGCACACACCTTTCATTGAAATGTCCTCCCTGTTTAATTTAAATTAATTTATTCAGTTATTATTATGTATTATGTTTTGACATGTAAACAGTAGCAAGAGCAGAGCCCTCAACATGCTCTTTTTTTTTTTTACCCCAAATAGCTTGCATTTGGGTCACAGAAATAAAAATCAGGGTCAGTTTTCAACACTGACCCTGGTGCCCAAAAGGGCTTGGAAACAAATTCGGGATGATGCAAGATCCAGAAAGGACTGGAATTTGTATCCTTTAGTAAAGTTAGTTCACCATCCCAATCCAAGATGGCCAACACAAATGAAAAAAAAGGCTTGGACAATTCATGCCTCACTTTGGAAAGAACAGGAAGTGTTGTCAACAAGTCACCATATTTAAAAGGAGTAGGAAAGACATATGCTGTCTTGAAAACCTTTTTCTCCATAGTGCTCGAGACCTTTTATCATGTATCCTGGTAGTTTCAAGTTCTTGTTATGATTGCTTTGGTCTGCAGAGCCCAGTTTATTTCATTTGTACAAGTGTGAGTTCTGGTTTTGTCAGGTTTGCTCTGATTCTGATGGGGTTTGTGTTTCTTTGGCAACTCCTTTTCATCATTTCTGTTTTTTTGCTTATTCTAACTCATGAGCCCTCTCGGTTTGGGAAAGTTTGTTGCTTCCTTTGGTTTATCTCTTGGTTGTAGATCTATGACCTGCTCACCACTCTTTTGTATTAAAGAAGATTTGCAGTTTGGGGGGCTTCTTGCCAGTGGTGAAGAGGAATTTGGTCTCCTTGTTGTCTTGACAATGTACACATTACTGCCCCAGTATTGCCTTAGGAATGTATTTGGACATACTCCATTATTATGTATTGGGGAATTCCAGGTCCTTGGTACAGTTCCCTGTGTCCAAGGTATGCTAAGGTTTCAATTTTCTATGAATCATATTTAGTTAAGACATAGTCAGTTTGCTTAAAGTCATCCATTGAATTGTAGGCTCAGCTCCTTCCTTGTTGGATGTGGCCATCACCAGGATTCAATAGGGCCACAGATTCTGGGTGGTTTAGCAAGACGGTTATTATCTATTTATTTATTTTATTTAATTATGGATTTATAATGCCCCAGAATCCGCAGGCATCAGGGGGCTAAAAAACACAATTGGACAGCAAAGTTACAGGACAAAGAGCTGAATAGAGGCGCAGGCCATAGGATTACACAAAAAGTAGGGTTTGAGCGATCATCTGAAGGCTCTGATGTTGGTTTCTTGTTGTAGGGGCATGGGCAAAGGATAGTCCATGTTATGACTGAGCATGCATCAAAGGATTTGCCCAAACCTCTGGTCCATTTGAAGGGTGGACAGTTCACCTGAGTCAGATTGGATGGTCGTAGTGAACTGGTTGGCTCATGTAGGTTCACACAAGATTTCATATAAATGGGGGCTTTCCCATAACAACACGTGTGCACCAAAGTGGCTGCCTTAAATTGTAGTCAGGTCTTTACAGGGAGCTAGTGGAGTGCCTCTCTGAGTGAAATATGACTTCTTCTTGGGATCTTTTTGATGATGAGGACGGCATTGTTTTGAACAATCTGGAGCTTCTGCACACTCCTTTTGTCAGCGCCATCGAGGAGGGCATTGCAAAAGTCAATCCTTGAGAAGATGTCAGATCGCACTGTGGTGGTACTTTTGTCTTTGGTGAGGTAAGGACGAATATTTTAAAAAAATGATAGATAGTAGGTGCAGTTTTTTACAACCTGATTGGTGTGTGTTTCTGCACTCAGAGAGGAATCAAGGTGTATGTCGAGAGTTTTTATTTTGTCTAGAACGAGGGCATTGCATTCATGGACGGGGAAGGATTGCTATTTGGAATTTAATTTTGTTCTTGCGTGGGGGGGGGATACAAAAATTAGTGGCTCTGTTTTACCTCTGTTGAGACACATCCAATTTTCCCTCATCCATGATTCAATCAGGGCATAAATGTGTTCTGGCTTTGCTGTGTCACCGTCATAATCCCCAGAGATCTCCAGGACCAACTGGGTGTCGTCTGCATAGTTGGTTGGTAAAGAAGACTCATGCTTCTTTCGGGGGGCTGCAGAGAGGTCTAGCGTAAAGATTGAAAAGTACTGGGGACATAAGGCCCCCTGGGGAACGCCACGGGTGGAAAGGGCAGGGGCTGAAGAAGCATCTCCCCAGGAGATACTGGACAGCCGTCCGGTCAGAAACGAGCGGGCCAACTTAGATGTTTTGTCAGATCAGCAATCAGTGTTTCGCAGGGTGTGGAGTAAGCGCTCATGGTCCAGGAGGTTAAATGCTGCCGACAAGTCCAACTTTTAACGTCTATTAAGGTCAGGAGAAAGCCACTGGGATATTGAATTTCTGTTTTTCTGTTGACGGAATCAGGAAGGACAAGAACTTCTCTTCTACATTGCCGGAGTGTACCTTCACCCCCTTGTAGCCCCTGTATGTCCCTTGGTAGGGGAGTACAGGTTATTTAGCCAATTCCGGGAAATTCACACACATCTTAATTCTCGTAAGGCTTCTTTGACTTGGGTTGCACACAACTAAACCTGTGGCCAGGCGTTACATTCTGGGTGTAGGGCAGTCCTGTAATGCTTGCCTTCTTTTCCAGGCGCCTGGTAAACTACATCAAATTGACATGCTTGTAGAGATGGAAATAACAGCTGTCTTGCTGGGATTTGGTCCTATTTCTCTCCCCAACTAGGTGGGATGGGGCACTCTTTGAATAATGCTTACCCAACCCAAATAGCACAAGGGTGGGTGTACTTACTTTACTAAAGACTGGTTATTCACCATGTAAATCTAGACATAACTCTCTGACAATCAGAAACACTATTTTCTTCATTGGGCTTGTGGTTATAATGTTAAAAACAGCACCTCTACAAAGTGTACTTTGAGAATTAGATCTTGACGAACTGATTCTGAATTTGGTAGTTTCGTAAAAAGTCACACTTATCTTTAATTTTGTTAGGTATATTTAGACGCTACTTTCATTGCCATATCTGCTTTTTAATACTTAAACAGAGGTTAATCGGCCGTAAGGTCTGTAGAACATAATTGCCATTTCAGATAGGCATAGTACAAAATGGCAAAACAGGTTAGAACTGTGTTATGCAGGGTCTACCCAAACATGCACCAAATGAATGGCTCCTGGAAGTTTTTTTGACTGAAAAGAAATTCCCATGTGCTGCTGTACAGAACAGAGGTACAAGTGCCAAATAAAGTAGTGCAACTTTGGCCATGGCATTGGTTGACAGTGGATTGTTGGAATGCAAGTCCAACACCCCAAACATGAGAGAAAGTACAAACAAAGGAAGTTCCTATAGCACGGAAAGATTGCTGTTTAGTGCCCGAATGCTTGTCATCATGTGCAGCATTTGTGCCACGTGTAAGCTGTATTTAGTCCAGATGCATGGTAGAATGTCCTTTAGGGTGTAGGCCTGTCTGGTATAAGGGGCATTTGCTAGTGAACATTAGGTGATTTGGGTTTTGAGACACCTGTAGTTAGACAGAGGTTGTGGCAGGCCCCTTTTGTATTGGAGAAATCTTTATTAGTTGCTAAGGGCCAGTTAGTGCAAGTATCAAAGAAGATGCATGAAGGAGTTAGTGGCAGGCCCTCTGTTATAGTGTTTGCCATTTTTGAATGAGGACCTATTAGATATTATAGCTTTTTGTTGCCCGAGATGGCCAGACCACATTTTTAGCTTTGGTTTTCTTTAGTGAGTTAGATTTCCTTTCTGCTCTCCCCACCCAGGTCCGTGCCCAGGGTAAAAAAAGCCAGAGCGTGAGGCGCCAGCTTCCCCTACCATGCCTCCCTACAACGGAACGCCCTTCCCACTACAGTGCGGGCCGATCCCTCACTCTCTGCCATTTGCAAAGCTATGAAAACCACCCCGTTCGCTTGAGCAACTCTAACAGGCCGCTGCGACTACTTGCCTCATCCCTGAGAATCTGCAAATGTTTTGCTACTGCAACTAATCTACTGTACTAATGTTTTTCAATGCATAATTTGTATAATGTAAAATGCATGAATTCAGACCCCACTGTAAATAAGCCTCCTACAAGTAACAGCGCCACGATGCCCCTGGTCTGTTTGTGTGCTATACAAATGTAAACAATAAAATAAAATAAATAAGTGCACAGACATTGCCAATGTCTGTGGAGTTGTTGTAAAATACTGCACAGTGATTTGTCGATGGTGTAGGACCTAGCAGCTTCCCAGGCTTTGCACAAAGGACATAATAACAGGTTGTGTCCCAGACATTGGGCCTCATTACGCGGTAGGCGGTAAGGGATTACCGGCACTGGTAAGGGCACCGGTGCCGGTAATCCCTTACCGCCCTACTACGAGTTCCCTTAGCGGGTCCCTTCCCTAACGCCTGGTTTTACCAGGCGTTATGGAAGGGACCCGTTCAGGGACTTCAGAGCGGGCCCGTTATTAGCTCCATCCCCATTCCCATTTGAGCCCCACGGGGGCTCAAATGGGAATGGGGAATGGTTCTCGGAATGGGGACTTACCGGGTCCTCCAAGGTCGGAATGACCCGGTAAGTCCCTATTCTGGGAACACAGACCCGGAATGCGGTAAGGGGGTAGCCATGGCACTAATAGCAGCTAATAGCGCCATGGCTACCGCCTACCGCATAATGAGGCCCATTGACTTAGTACTTTAGGGGCGAAGGACCTATCTGGGTGGGAACAGGGTAGTGTTGAACTGTGGCCAGAGGGACTTGATCAGTTTGTGGTTGTACTGCCCCCAGTGAACAATAACTCAATTGGAACTGCATGTTGCAGGGTCAATGAAGCTCATACATTAGAGAAATGAATTTCCAAGTTGTGGTGACCTAGTGGCATTTTTTGTAAGGCTACATATTCTCATAGGAGGAAGGGAAGGGTGTGTCCCAGAGATGCAGCATGTTTCCAAATGGGAATTGCAACAGGAGCTGCCCAATGGCCAGCCACAAGGGTGAGAGCCTTCAGGGGGTGCGTAAATTTTATGGTCACATGGGAATGCAATGAGGTATCATTCTGTTGCCACACTGTCTACACCTCATAGGGTATTGGTCAATTCTGAGGGACGAAGAGTGTCCAAATGCAACAAATGTACCTGAAGCTACCAGCCAATGGGGATGGAGAATTATAGCTGACTAACACATTAGGTCACCATTAGAGGAGTTGTACTTGTTGGATCAGAAGAGTATAATCGGGCCAATAGGGCCAACTAATGTAGGTTTTTCTTTGGGGTACTAATGATATTATCTTATGGGGCCGAAGCAATTTACATGTGTCTTGTAACTGTTTCAATTTCATGCTTGTGAGTTTTCTCCTTTATATATCGCCATTTAAGGAAGGTGTGTAGAATGAAGTTTGCTTTTTTTCTCAGCTCAAGTTGCATGCAATAAAACTTGTTTTTCTTGCAATTCGTGCACTCTTTGTAGCTCATTGGATTGTTTTGCTCATTCGGTTTTTGGTCCTACCGTACATGATGAGATTATATATAACACATGGGTTAACTGCATGTGGGTTAGGGGGATAGATCTGCGACTGGGTGCGATGGGCAAGATAAGGATGTCCTCCTGGATTATTTTCATTTTCTTTTCTCCAATAACAAGAAAAACTGTGTTTAGTAATTAAGCATCAGTAGCTTTCCTTTTGTGAATCTGCAATGCTTAAGTTGAGTGTCATCCCAACCACCACAATACGTTTTCTTTTGTTGGACAGACCAGTTTATGGTGATCTGCCTGTTTTCATTACTGAACTTCATGAGACCCTGCTCTCTTTACTTACTATTAATACCAAATGTATTATTGCTGGTGACTTAAACCTTGGATTGAATGACATTGACGATAATGCTGCTGTTGAGTGCATTCAAGCTTTACAAGCAATGGGGTTTACACAGTAGTCACAGGTCCTACTAATGCAGGGGTTGCACTTTCGATTGGCTACTGACAAACAATAACATAAATGCATCTGTCTATCCTTGTTCTTGGTCAGATCATTCCCAGATGACATTTGATAACTCGGCAGGTTCTGTGATTAAAGCTAAGCCTAAATCAAAGATGGCATATAGTCGTAATTCAAGGAAAGTACTCCTCCAGCTATGGTACCATTCCCTGCTGCTCTTGGTGCTGATCTCCAAGTTGACACAAGGCCTGGCTTCATTTTCAACACTATACAAACACGGTTTACTACGGCACTCGACTGTCTTGCCCCTTTGGCATATCTCAAAAAGGCTGGTTACCTGTTAATTTGAGAAATATGAACACAATTAAGGATAGGGCTGAGCATAAATGGCCTAGAACAAAGTAGGAGTCAGACCATTGTTTGTTCAAAGAAGCTGAAGCCAATTATAAGAAATGCATTTTAAATGCCAAAATGTCTAATTTTGACAAACACATTTCACAGGAAAAGAATATCTGCAGTGAACTGATCTATGTGCTACGTGAACTTGAAACACCCATCCCAATAATAATGTGCGTGATCGCTGCATTGAGTGGTGTACTTCCATTGAAAATAAAGTCCATGGTAAAATGAAGGCACTTATCGACAAATTAAAAGGCCGATTCATGGAATTAATGTGCGCTGAAAATTCCCGCGCAAGCGTCCGAAACCGTGCGAATCGTAGTGCAAGTGCGAAAATCGCAGCGAAACCCGCGCACATCGATTCATGGAAGTCCGTGCACAAGTAAAATCAGGGATGTGCGCTGAAAATCTGCGTGGCGCACGCCGCCGCTCTGGTCATCTAACGGCGTGCGCTACGGTCACAGCGAAAGGCGCACATAGCGCGGCGCACATAACAAAAGTAGGCGTAACACGGGGCGTGACACACGGAATGGGGAACAACTCGTGAAAATGTGGGCGTCATGGGGGAAGTACAGCAGGCAAGTGCACGGTATGCCCACACGCTTGCCTACAACACGTATTCAAGGAATCGAATAGGGAAAAACAGCGCACGGGCAAAGACGTGCAAAGTCCTAAACACATCCGCCACACGAAGGGAGGCGGTAGCGTCCCTGCACATGAAAAAAATGTGTGCCAAAATGTGCACTAACAAAAAGCATATATATACAGCTCTGATGAATGTCCCATACTGTGGCCCTCTAGGACAAATGACGTGCAAAGGGGTACGCAACAAACACTGACACCCGCTGTGTCAAAAATAACGTGTGCGTGTATTTCGGGGGTGCACGGGAAGTTTCACACGCGATTGGCCTTGGGCGAGTGGGTACGTGTAAATCTGGGGTTTGCGTGAAGTTTCACACGCGATTGGCCTGGGTACGTTTAAATCTGGGGTTCGCGGGAAGTTTCACACGCGATAGGCCCTGTGCAAGTGGGGTGCGTGTATTCCTGGGCTTCGCGTGAAGTTTCACACCCGATTGGCCTGGGTACGTGTAAATCTGGGGATCGCGGGAAGTCTTACACGCGATTTCAGCAGGGTACGTGTATTTCGGGTGTGCAGTGGAGTCCTACACGTCAATTGGCAGTGTGGCTCCTCCCAGGTGTTCGCTCTACACCCTCCACGGCCCCAGCAGGCAGCCCACACCACAGGGGACTACCCTGCACCCCTGGTCATGTCCTGCAGGCAGCCCATCCACCATGGGCATGCCCCCCAGCCAAGCCATATGTCAGCTTGCCCTACTGATCACCAACGCATGACCCCCTCCACCTCCACCCCCCAGCACTGAGGGGCACCTGCCAGCAGGCCCCCTCTTATGTCCCCCAGCACCCCCACCCCCCAGCAGTGCAGGGCACCTGCCAGCAGGCCCCTACTCATGTCCCCCAGCACCCCCACCCCCCAGCACTGAAGGGCACCTGCCAGCAGGCCCCCTCTCATGTCCCCCAGCACCCCCACCCCCCAGCAGTGCAGGGCACCTGCCAGCAGGCCCCCACTCATGTCCCCCAGCACCCCCACCCCCCAGCAGTGAAATGGCGATCTCATGACACAAAGCAAAAGTCAACTATGTACATCAACACACGTCCGCCACACGAAGGCAGGCGGTAGCATCCCTGCGCATTAAAAAAATGTGCACTAACAAAAAGCATGTATATACAGCTCTGATGAATGTCCCATACTGTGGCCCTCTGGGACAAATGACGTGCAAAGGGGTACGCGACAAACACGGACACCCGCTGTGTCAAAAATAGCGTGTGCATGTATTTCGGGGGTGCGCGAGAAGTTTTACACGCGATTGGGCCTGGGCGAGCGGGGTACGTGTATTACTGGGGTGGGCGGGGAAGTACAGGAGGAAAGTGTGTGGAACGGCCACATGCTCGCCTACAACACGCATTAAGCGTGCGCCAAAAAAGATGCGCCAATCTGGAAAGACGTACGCCAGCAGGAAGCAGGCATACGTCAACCCGCGCAGCATAAAAGTTTGCGCAAACAACAAACAAGCTCAGATGCCAGGATGAATATACCGTTCCTAGCAGCAGTGACCGTGGGATACCGCAGGAGGAGGAGTAGGATAGTCAGGGCCAGAATTTTTACACCCAGAACAAGCCTTTTTGGGATTCCTGATGACCAGGTGTATGGGAGGTACAGGTTTCCACCTCACATAATACTTGACCTGGTCAGTGAGTGGGAGGATGACCTCACATCACCCACCATGTGCTCCCAAGCACTCAGCCCCCTGCAGAAGGTCCTCAATGTACTGCACTTCTTGGCCACTGGATCATTTCAACGGACAACTGCTATAGTGGGGGGGTGTCACAGGCCACGTAGTCACGCTGCCTACACCAGGTGTTGGCCATCATGACTGCACACCCATCAGTCCACAGGCACATATACCTGCCCAGAACACCTGCAGAAAGTCAGGCTGTTGTCCAGGATTTTTACGGGGTGGCACACTTCCCCAAAGTGCTAGGTGCCATTGATTGCACCCATGTGGCTCTACGTCCCCCCAGGGCATCAGGGCACATCTACAGAAACCGCAAGCACTGGCATTCCATCAACATCCAGGTAGTATGTGATGCCAAGGGAATCATCACCTCAGTATATGCCAACTATTCAGGGTCCACCCACGACAGTTTCATTTACAGAATGTCAACCCTAAACCGGGACCTAGAAGCTGGGCGGTATGGCGATACATGGCTGCTCGGTGAGTATAAATGCCACAGCACATGCATGCATGTCAGATACTGAGAAATGTCACAACCCCACTAATGACACCCATCACCACTTCCCCAGGGGACAGTGCCTACCCTCTGAGCACCGACATGATGACGCCAATTCGGAACCCCACCGCGCCACCCGAGGTAAGATACAACACAGCCCATATTGCAACCCGGGGCATAGTGGAGCGCACATTCGGAGTGCTCAAGTCACGCTTTCGCTCCCTTGACCATTCTGGCGGGCAACTGTTATACGCTCCCCCAGTAGTGTGTAGGATCATAGTGGCAGCATGTGTCATGCACAACGTTGCAACACGCCGGGGCCTGCCAGTGGACATGGTGGTGCCCCCACATCCCCAACCACAAGCACGCCCGCTGCGCATGGGAGGGGAAAGGGCACGGGTTGAGGCAGCCTATACACAGCTGGTGGATAATTACTTCACCTAAAATCACACCCCTCTGGAGTGCACACAGCCCTGGCACATGCCAGCTGACAATCAATGATGATGACATAAGGGACAGTCAACTGTCACAACCATACCAGCCTGAAATTTGGTCACCTGGAAGTGTTACATTGTGTGCGCCACCTACACAAACACCACCAATGCTGTGTCTTCAAAAGACACACTTCTATGCTGCAAAAATCATTACCCCCTTGCAAAATACAACATGACAACAGTGCCATGTCACCCAACCCCTCCCCATCACCGCCACCCAACACACCATGGCATGTCATGCTATGTGAGAGCAAACAAAGCAATCCCCAAAACATCACACAAGTGTCAAAGTACAGTGTCCTCAATGGAAACTGCCCACACACAATATGCTCCCAGTAATGTAGAACTAACAACACATATGCCCAAATACTTACCAACAATTCAATGCAGCTACTCAACTTCAAACATAGCATAAACATGACAGCACTAAGTTAAAGTAGTGGTAGTCTTACAACCTGATCATGCCAGCACATCGACCACTTCCAACTGTACAGTGCTGCTGCCACGCAAATGTCCAAGTGCACTGCTTACAACATGAACTCCATCTCCAAAGTGGACGGCCTTGTGAAGACATGAAGAATTAACCTGCAAATTAGGTGAAAGACATGGATGCACAAGCACATCGCAATACACCATGCAGTGTACAATTCAACAACAATATCCACTAGTAATGTATTCACAGTATTGACTTCAGACTGCCCACACAGCTCATGGAAGTCCTACGTCACTGTGTAAGTCAACGCACTTGGGCACACCCTTTGCAAGTCCATGGAAACGGGAAGCAGGAGGGGTGTGTGTCTCACAAACCCAAGCATCTAACCCAAACTCAGGACAAGCCTGCATGTGCCCAGCCGGAATACAGTGGATGCCCACGGGAGCCACACAAGGCAACACAACGCAAAAAAAAATAAAAAATGGCCATGTAGGGGGCCAGCGGGGGGGAGGCCACCCAGGAGGTCTGAGGACAGGGTGCGTACCAACAGCCACCTGTGTGGATGTTGGGAAAAAAAAACACTTCCATGGGCTCATGGCCTGCACGGCTATGCCAATGTGGGAGAACTGCTGCTGTCGCTATCATCACCCTCTGCTGCTGCCACAAGAGGTGGTGCTGCCACAGGAGGTGGTGGTGCAATGGGAGGCAGCCCATGCAAAGCCCTGGTATGGTCCTCCATGGCAGCAACATGCGGGTGTGGAAGGTCTCGTTTTGGAGGATTATAGTGCGGAGATCCCCATGCAGCACCTGACGTGATGCACAGATCTCTTCCCGAGTTGCCTGCATCTCAGCTGAGAGCGAACGTGCGAGCCGCTCCAGCTGCTGTTCTGTCCTCAAATTAGTGCAAGCCTCAAGGTCAACAAGAGTCTCCCTGAGGTGATGGAGTTCTATCCTCAGGGCTTCCCTTTGGCCCTGGGACTCTATTGATATCGATTGGCGTAGAGTCTCCAGTGCCACCCGTCTGTCCCTGTTGTACACCAACATGTCCTCCCTGTGTGATTGGCAAATGGAGTCTGTTGCCTGCTGTAGTAGCTCCATCTGCCTGTCAGGGGGGACAATGGAAGAGGCCTTCCTCTCCATTGCTTGAGCCATCATCTCAACTGATGCTGCCTGTTGGGTTGCCATACCGTAAATGGATTGTTCCCATGCGGTACTGCCTGGTGGCGTACGGCCACCACGTCGGCGGGCACCACACCTGTTTGGGGCAAGGCGATCTGCGCCTTGTTGTGCCGGCACTGCCTGAGGCTGCAGGACTGCATTCCCCCTCTGATCTGCTGGCCCAGGAACAGGATCAGATGTTGTGGAGTGTGACCCTGCATCCGTAACCACCAAAGGCGGACTTACCAACACTGACATTCCCATAGAGGGTACTACCCCTGGTACAGGTGGGTTGGACAGAACAGAATCCGTGCCAAAAACACTTACCTGCGACGCCACATAGGTCTCATCATCCGAATCAACACTTGACTAGAGATCTGGAAGGTGCACCCAGAAGCACCCCTCGATAGAATGTTCTGCAGCAAGATTGGGTTCTCACCCACCACCACACCACGTCCCCCACTGGTGCCCGGTCGTGCCTGAGATTCCTCCTGGGTCTGTACCATCTCCTCAACTTCAACAGCATCAAGTGCGTCATCCCTGCAAAAACATGAAAGACAAAAAATGGAAACAGGCATTAGCACCATAGCACACAAATAGGCCTGACAAGCTACAGAACCACTACATGATTTACATGATTTACACATGTCCCACATGACTATAACCCTCCCATGCATGCACTGTCACTGAGTTTGAAGGGGACCCAAAAGGCAGACACTGATGACACCTACATGGAAGAGCAACACATTTGCTGCATGCTGGGTAGCACTGTCATCACACATTGGTCTGTGAGTGGCATGTCCAATACACATACATGACACATGCCATCACAGAGATGGCATGTACCATAGCCATGGTACATTCCACAAGTACATCCATATGTCAGTGAATGAATACTGTCAGCCATCCCTATGAGATTGACATGATGAGATGAAAAATGCTACATAGTGTGACAAAATAGGCATGTGCCACACACTGCAACACATCCAGTGTCCACAAATACAGTGATTGCAGGCCGATGTATACATCAATGGTTTGTCATGTCAACATGACAGGAAACAACTATCATGTTTCACATTCAAACAGGCCCCAAAAATGTATGTGATCAGGCCAATAATCAATTAGCCTGAATGGTCAAATCATTCATCTAACAAGGTAACACATGTGGTCCAATGTGGGGTTCATCAATGACAGAAGCATGTCACAAATGTGACAATAGGGCTGAGGAATGCGTAGCCAAAGTGGGAGAATTGAAACAATCAGCCTGAACGAACACTGAAAAATACAAACAATGTTGTTGCAAGATGCCACTTCCAGGGCAACTGCCGTAATGTTGAGCCAAATTACTAATGTGGGCAGAAGGGATACTGTCACACCCAAATCCCAGGCCGCTGAATGTTTTGGGTGAAGCACATGGGTGACCCATACCACTCAGGCACACACACCATCACCTGGCACTCAATCAGAACCCGTCACCCAAACAACATACACATGCATTACACACACATGCATGGGCACTCACCGGACAATGCTTCATAATCAGGTAGTCCTCCCACTCCTTGGATCTGTTCCTCTGTGACGAAGGCCCCAGCAATAGACTCCTGTTCAGTGAGTTTGTTGTCCTCTTGTGGAGACCCACCGCCAGTCATCAGAGTAGCGGCATGAGTTGAGGCCAGCTTCTTCTTTGCTCTGCGTTTCAGGTCATTCCACCGCTTGTAACAATCATCAGCTGAGCGCCTCACAAATCCAAGGGCACTTATGTGGTTGGCGATGGTCTGCCAGTGTGCCTTACGTTGACCAGGTGTGGTCTTGCACCCTGCAGTCACCAACATTTTGTGGCTATGTGCCGACACATAGTGCACAAGTGCATCAAGTTCTGCGTCATTAAAGCAAGGCTTCCTTGACGTGCCGGAGTGTGTAGCCGTGTCTGGGGTCTCAGCCTGTCATGCCAGAGCACCCTTCTTCCTCTTCTTTAAAGGTGGAGCAGAGGCAGAGTGGCTTACGCCGCTCTGGTCAGTAGGGGCAGAATCACCGGTGACTGGGTAGTAGGAGTGTGGGAATGCACAATGACCATGGTTCTTGATGCAGGCATTGGTTGCTGGGTAATGTTGGCAGGGGGAACGTCAGTTTGATGGACTGGGACTGACAGTGTCCTGGCTGGGAGAGTCAGAGCTGGGGCGGATGGAGCTGCAGCTGCCCCTGCAGCCTCCCCACCCTGCATACTTGGGGCAGCAGATGACATAGCTGCCCCAGATCCACGTGGATTGGTGACAACAACTTGCACCACCACACGTGGCCTAGACTTGCTGACCTGGAAGTCAGCCAGGGAGTCATCCTGTGCCAGGTCAGGTGCCACAATGGGCTGGTCCAACAGGGGCTGAGCTGCGCTGGTTTCAGCCACGTTTCCCTCAACCATGGGGGGGGCATGGGTGTCCCTGATTGTTCCTCCACCCATGGGGGCATAGGGGCACCCTGCAAATCGCGGCCACGTCCGCTACCGCGCCCACCTTTTTAGGGTCGGCTACCTTTGCCTCCCTTACCGCTCGGTCGCCTCCCAGCCATGGCACTGATGTTGTTGTGCGTATGGGAGTTGCAGTAAACTATTGTCCTGGGGGAAGATGACGGCTCACGCAACACGCAGGCAGCCCAAAATCAAAAATAAATGTGCACGCAACCCCTCGTAGACCACATCCATGAAAAAATGAACTTGCACTACGCTGTGGCACCCGGAAACACAAAAATAAGCGTACGCGTAATACACGCAGCCTACAATGACCTCTGAAGGGGAACGCGACACACGGGGCAAGCACAGTTGCTAAGTACGTGCGGAACTCACTGTCTGCCTGGAAAAAGAATGTGAAAAATATGCGCGTGTGCACGTTGGCAACACCCCCGCCAAAAGAAGAATTGTACGCTGTCTGAGGAGACAGGACAAAAGGAGAAGTGAACTCTGTTTGAGGAAACAGGCCCAACAAAAAATCAGAAAAGAGCTGTCAGAGGTAACAGGGAGTACGAACTAGAAACGCTGTGAAGTAATCGCGTGTGAACCAACAAGAAGTACAGATTTCCCCCACTCGCTCTCCACGAAAAGCACATATAAGGAAATGGCGTCCTACACGCAGCTTTTAAACCGGCCCACACGTACACGTCAGATACGTGTGTACGCGGGCGCTTTCCTCCAATTACACGCGATGACACTCGGACGTGTAGTTTTTCCACGTGTGCTCTGTCATCACGTGCTATGAGGGAAACATCCGCGCGCGTAATGTAATTTACGCGCCTACGCGCTAAGGGCCTTTGGTCCAATGGAATCGCGTGCGTGCGCTGACGCGCTTACGCACTAGGGCCCTTTCCTCGAATTACACACTGACGTGCAATTTTTTCACGTGCCAAATCACTCCGTATCAAGCTGGCCACGCGAAAACACACAGAAGACCACGCTCCTGCCCTGAAGGCCATTTTCCTGCCCCCAAGAGCCCCGAGCACACTCCCACCTGCCATCTGCTGCTGCCTGCCTGCTGCCCACTTGCCCTGCTATTTGGTGCCTGCACGTCAGCCATCTGCAGGCGTCTAGTTGCTGTGTCCACCCCTGCTGGAACAGAAAACTCCCGACTGGGATTCCATCCCTCCACAGCCCAGCCCCAGGACCCAGTTGCCCACCCACTCCTGCCTCTGGGGTTGCCATGTCGGGCATATCTCCATCAGGCACCACTGGCAACCCCCAGCCAGAGAGCCAGAGGGCCACCAGCTTCACTGCCACCGAAGTTGGTGTCCTGGTGGAGCATGTCCTGGGGCATTATGATGCCCTCTTCGGAACAAGACGCGCCAACAAGGAAGGACGGGAGAGGATCTGGGATGACGCAGTGGTTGCCATCAACGCAGAGGGGGTGGCAACCCGCAACTACCAACATGTCAAGAAGCGCTAGGAGGACTTCAGGTCCAGGACCCTCATAAAGGCCCGGCGCCTCGCAGAGGGGGCAGGGTCAGCCTGAGCAACATCCAGAGGGTCCTGGAATGCGTAGGCCCAGTGCTCCATGGCCAGATCCTTCGGAGGCAGACCCGTCTGGAGTTGAGCGGTAAGTGGCCAAGCATTGCTGTGTGAGACAGGGCATGTTGCAGTGTGCTGGTAGTCTGATACTTGCCTGTATGTGTGACATAGGCCATGTATGGATGTGTGTGTGCAGGGATATCATGGTCATGCATGTGAGACCAGTTATGTGTGAACCACATGGTAGGTGCATGTGTTTTAATGCAACATGGGGACCTCTATGCAGAATGCACACCTGGAAGCATTCCAGTCTCTGTTCCTGAACATGGAGGGGGGGGGTGAGGAATGGGTGCTGATGTCATGTACATGTACGGTGCACGTGTGTGTGTGTGTGTGTGTGTGTGTGTGCGCCAGAGAAGTGTGTGTTTGACTTTGAAACGCCATGGATGCATGTGACTTTGAAGGCAACATCTTGCTTTACAGGGGCCCTTGTACATGGGTGTTGAGGTTGATTGCAGGCGCCGGGAGTGTTTCTGCATGTGTGTTGCATGCATTGACCCATGTGTTGTGGAAGGGCAGGATGGAAGTGACATTTGACAGTGCCACTCATGTGTTATTGCTTCCTGTCTCGGGTATTTTGTGCTGTACAATGATGCTTGTGTTCTATGTCTCCCTCTACGCAGCGTCAAGTGAAGAAGAGGGCGGAGACAGCGCTGTGGAGCCAAGCGGCGGGGATGCCTCCACTGGGCAGCGACGCAAGGCCCAGCCACCCTCCCAGGAATTACCATCATCCGGGAGCGAGGGGGCTGGTGCTGCGTCTGCCACAACGGCTGTGGCGAAAGGGCTGGGTGAGCCCCCACAGCGGCTTCCAATGGCGGAAGACGGTGCAGAGACATCCAGGTTGGTGGTCTCCACAGAGGAGGAGGAGACCGCTACTGAGCCGCACATGGGGCCTGGTGGGGGTAGTACCACTGGTGCAAGTGGTGCAGTCCAGGGCCAGGGTCAGGAGGCAGCACAGGTCACCGCAGAGGGGCCTGTGCATGTCGCTGTCCTTGACCCTGTGACTGCACCATCATGCACCAGCAGGGAGGCCCTGTCCCAGGCCCGTCTGCAGGTAGGGGAGAGTGCCATGTCACCTGCCTCTCCACTACCTGTGGGCGAGGGGTCCGCGACCGTATGGGATCCGTCCTGGTGGGTGTCGCGTTGAGCACATGTGACATTCGTGATGACGTGCGTTGTTCCTGGGCGGAGAACGCACGCCATCACGAAGAGCAGCGTCGTGACGTAGAACTGCTGGGAGGGGCCCTGGTCGGTGGGTTCCTACATGTGACGCACACTCTGGCGGACCTCTCCTCCTCTGTGGAGGCTATGCGCCGGTCGTTCTCCACATCATCTTCCGGCCCAGATTCCACCAGGGCCCCCTGTGGACCTGGCCTGACCAACACAGCCAGCTTGGTGGAAATCCCCCCCCTGCCACAGTCAGGAGTTGGCAGTCCAGCAGGGGTGGACACCACAACTGGAGACCAGCAGATGGAGGATGTGCAGGCACCATCGGACATGGCACATGGACAGCAGCAGCAGAAGCAGGCTGTAGGTGGGAGCAATGATGGCTTGGGGCCATCAACAACGGAGGGGCAGGCATCGGCCATAGGGCAGGAGGACCCAGGAATGGGAGTGTTTTCCGTGTGGCTGCGGTTGGGCCAGCAGATAGGTGCGGAGCGGCGGCGGGCGGAAGAGGCGCAGCTCACGATTGTCAGGGCGGAGAACTCCATGCGTCGGGAGTTGAGGCGGGCAGAGTGCCTCGAGGCAACTCACAGGGAGTTGGAACAGGCCATGAGTGCCTCCCTGCGAGAGCTCAGGGCCAGGGCAGAGGCCCGCCTCCAGGACATCGACATGGAGTTCGATGATGCCCTGGCCCGGGACACCACAGAGTGAGCCGCTGGACTTGCCTGCCGCCATTGTATATAGTTAGATAGTGTTAGGTTTCCTTTTGTTTTTTCTTTATTTTGGTTGCGCTTGGACAATGCACCACGTTTCTGTATATAGTTTTTTATTAGGTAGTATTTTTGATATGTTTCACTTCTTCAGTTGGGCTCATGGACCCTGGATTGTTCATCTGTATCTAGTTCACCATTGGATTCTTCTCTTTTTTTTATTTCACAATGGAGCAATGGTTTTCACTTTTCTTTTTTCCATTGGATTTGCTTTGTTGGACTGTGACTTTGGACACCATTTCCTTTGGATTTCTTTGGATTATGATTTCTTGTTTTTCAGTTTTTAAGGGACATGCAGCTTTTCTTTTTTTATTACCATTGTTGTTTATTTGATTTTCATTACATTCATGTTGTGTTTAATACATTTTTTTCTTTATACTTCGATGTGTGATATTATCTCATTGGTTTCATGCATGTCATGATATGGGTTTTCACATTCACTTGCAAATATTGTGTGTGTGTGACGGACATGTGTTCATTTACATACTTGCCATTGGGGTTGTATCATGTAATTGCCTTTTCTTTGTGGGTGGATGCAATACTTGGTTGGGTCTTTGGGCTGGGGAGGCTGACCATAAGGGCCATGATTGAGGAACGTCATGGCATGGGGCCAAGGGGACATGAGTGGGAAATGAGTGGGGGCCTGCTGGCAGGTGCCACACACTGCTGGGGGTGCAAGGGGACATGAGTGGGACATGAGTGGGGGCCTGCTGGCAGATGCCCCACACTGCTGGGGGGGGCAAGGGGACATGAGTGGGACATGTGTGGGGGCCTGCTGGCAGGTGCCCTGACTGCTGGGGGGTGGGGGTGCAGGGGGACATGAGTGGGACATGTGTGGGGCCTGCTGGCAGGTGCCCCACACTGCTGAGGGGTGGGGGGCAAGGGGACATGAGTGGGACATGTGTGGGGGCCTGCTGTCAGGTGCCCCTGACTGCTGGGGGTGGGGGTGCAGCGGGACATGAGTGGGACATGTGTGGGGGCCTTCTGGCAGGTGCCCCACACTGCTGGGGGGTGGGGGTGCAAGGGGACATGAGTGGGGGCCTGCTGGCAGGTGCCCCTGACTGCTGGGGGGTGGTGGTGCTGGGGGACATGTGTGGGACATGAGTGGGGGCCTGCTCGCAGGTGCCCCACACTGCTGGGGGTGTGGGGGTGCAAGGGGACATGAGTGGGACATGTGTGGGGGCCTGCTGGCAGGTGCCCCACACTGCTGGGGGGTGGGGGTGCAAGGGGACATGAGTGGGGGCCTGCTGGCAGGTGCCCCTGACTGCTTGGGGGTGGGGGTGCTGGGGGACATGTGTGGGACATGAGTGGGGGCCTGAAATACACGTACCCAGGCCAATCGCGTATGAAACTTCCCGCACACCCCTGAAATACACGTACCCAGGTCAATCGTGTGTAAAACTTCCCACGCACCCCTGAAATACATGTACCCAGGCCAATCGCGTGTGAAAGTTTCCACGCACCCCTGAAATACACGTACCCAGGCCAATCGCGTGTGAAACTTCCCGCGCACCCCTGAAATACACGTACCCAGCCCAATCGCATGTGAAACTTCCCGCGCACCCCTGAAATACACGTACTCAGGCCAATCGCATGTGAAAGTTCCCACGCACCCCTGAAATACACGTACCCAGGCCAATCGCATGTGACACTTCCCGCGAACCCCTGAAATACACGTACCCAGGCCAATCGCGTGTGAAACTTCCCGTGCACCCCCGTAATACATGTATCCCACTCGCACAGGCCCTTTCGCGTGTGAAAGTTCCCGCGAACCCCGTAATAAACGTACCCTGCTGAAATTGCGTGTGATACTTCCCGCGGACCCCAGTAATACACGTACCCCACTCGCACAGGCCCTTTCACGTCTGAAACTTCACGTGCGCCCCAGTAATACACGTACCCCGCTTGGCGTTTGCTGTTTGGCAGCCCTGTAAACTGGTCCAGGGTTAGCGCAGCCCTTTGCGCTGAATTTGGAATTTTGATGGCTTTCCTTGCGCGAGGGCGTTCTTGGGGGCGTAACTGGCGCTGCTGCAGGGTCTCTGCGCCACGGCTGGTTTTGGAGGCTAAAATCAATGAATACCCTGTGCGCGGAAATCGATTTTAACGCATGCGGCTGGCGCAGACATTCGCAAGCGCACACTGTGTGCCAGCCGCGTGCGCCACTTTTGTGCGAAATTCTATGAATTACCTTGTAAGTGTTGCCGCCTCCTCTTATGGGGTGTACCCCAACTGGAGTTGCGAACGTTGCCACTGATGGACCATCTTTGTTTCACTTTAGAGACATCAGTGAGCAGGAGGCTGCAGAATCTCTGAGGATTTTGAAGCCTACCACCTTTTCTGCTGATTTCTGTCCAGCTATCAAAATCAAGGAATGTTCTGCACTCCTTAATCCTGTAATTTGTGCTTTTGTTAATTACTCTTTTAGGAACAATTATGTTCCTACCTCACCTAAAGGAACTTGTATAACTCTACCTTTGAAAAAGCCTTCTTTGGATGCCAGGGATCTGGCTAACTATAGGCCAATTACCAACACACAATATTTACTCAAGCTTCTTGATTATCTTGCATACAAACATATGCAAAGTTATATTGACAGAAACAATCTTTTTGGGTTGCAAAAACCATGTAACCGAAACAGCTATGCTTAATCTTCAGTCAGCCATACTCCAGTTGCTTGATTGAAGCAAGGAACTTCTTCCAGTGTTTCTAGACCTGCCTGCAACCTTTAACCATGTCGATTTTGAGATTATGGATGATAGATTGACCAAGGTGGACAGTTTTAGTCCCGTGGCTGTAAGGTGGACTTCCTTTCTTAATGTCAGTACATCTAGGGTAGTGTTGGGACAGTTTTCCTGCCCTGATGTTCCACTTGATTGTGGTGTCCCTCAGAGCTCTACCATGGCCTCACTGCTCTTTAATTTCTTCATGAAGCCCTTACACAATCTTCTTTTTGTTTCTGACTTTGCTTTTGAGAATTATGTCGACAACACCAAGATCCTGATGGAGTTGTCTGGCCTACAATTCTTTCATGATTGACGGAAACAACATCAAAGTTGGACAGGAGGTCAAAACATTGGGATTCTATCTAGACTCCAATTTCTCCTTTAAAAGACAAGTGAGCTCCCTTGCATCCTCCACGGCTTACACTTGCAAATTAATCCGCACAGCTAAACCCTTCCTGTCGGATTCCAGCTGCCTGACACTCGCCAGAGCTCTTATTCTGTCTCGCCTTGACTACTGCAATGCCCTATACCTGGGATCTACTAAGGCTACCACCAGTAAACTGCAAACCCTTCAGAACAATGCACTAAGAGCAGCTCTGGGCATTTCCAGAAGGGAACACATTACAAATTATAGCCAACAGAACAATTGGATAACCACTAAAAATAAAATTCTATTAAAAACGCCATCACTCACTCACAAGTCTCTGAACAATGCCGCCCCAACTTACCTGATCAACAGATTCCACCGACAGTCCTCATCAAGACCCACCAGAACCGCATACAAAAACTGTCTATCTGTTCCCCACTTCAAGCGGGCCACCACAGGGGGCAACAGCTTCCCGGTAAAAGCTGCTTTGTTGTGGAACTCCTTGCCTCCAAACCTTAGAATTGACATGCCCTACCAGAATTTCCGCTCACTGGTAGTCTCATGGTTGAAACTCGAGACCCACTAAGACCATGAAGTGCCCAGTACCACCTGTACAAACTGTAACTACATGTGCCTTCCTGCTTACCTGCTTGTGTGCCTTTGCTTACCTGTATATAATGGCCTGTAGGCCTACCACTGATTTGTATATAACATTGGTGTAGTTTATTCCTGTATTATGTATATTCTTTGTAATGTAACCAAGCTTTGAATATTCTTGTAAAGGCTGCGCCCTGATACCCCCGGGTACGCTCGTGCATTATAAATAATAAAAACAAACAAACAAACAAACTATCAAACTGACTCTATAGCTCTGAATCTCATTTTCTCCAAGCTGAAAACGTGGATGACAGCCAATGGCAGGCGTCTTAACAGTGAAAAGACTGAATTGCTCCTACTTTCCTCTGCTGCAAAGGTGAAATTATTTGACAAAAGCTATGACTCTTTCAATGTTGACAACTGCTCCATTAAGACCATGCACAAAGTCAAATCTATTGAAGTCACCATTGACACAACCATGTCTTTGGTTGGACACATAAACGCCACCATTAGCTCATGTAGTGATTTGACTTTACATTTTGTGTATTTATCTATTGTTTACCAACTATCCTGCGCATTGGTGCCTCTTTGAGATTTTCAGCACATTATCAATAAATTAATAATACTTAAGAATAATAGTTTCGATGTAAGTGTTTTGGATGTTTTTGACATTTTATTTACCATACAGGTGCAGTTGCCTCAGCCTCTTATTTGACACACGTTACCGAAGCCCAAACTAAAGTACCTTATGGGCAAATGTTGCGCTAGAGGGAAAAAAGACAGACTGACAGAAGGTCATGCAGTTTGTTCATCACAGGAAGTAGTGATAAGTGGTAGAGTACCAAAGGTCTCCTCAGCACGAGTAGCAGAAACATGCCTGTACACTCACACGTTAACAGTCAGAAACATTTACACTGATTCAAGATGCTCCTTCTGAGTTGGTCAAGAATTTGCTCAGAAATAGAAGCTACAAAGCTTCTGAACGCCCACAGGTTTCCCAATCAAAAAACATATTTAGGTAGTAGCTTCCTTGGATGCCCTTATTCTGCCTTGCAATTAGCTATTATGAAGTGCAATACTCACCAACTCGTTATTGATGACATCTTCCTGTAACACACTAGATTAGTCACATTAGAATATAGGATAGACTTGTGGTCAAGGAAGAGTTATCGTATGCACTTTGATACCGTTTGGTGGGATGAGCATGGTTGCATTGTCGCACCAAATGTACTTTTTCATAACTTGCTCTCACCTATCATGGATTTTCGTACATAGGAAAACGGATATGATTGTCCCGTTAGGCCAATAAATGTATGCCCCGCATTATTCTGTCATTGCACAAGCTTACTGCAAACTGCAAACAGTGTGTCATATCTGAACAAAACAATGTGGGAAATGCTACATGCAATGCCAGGAGCACATCCAAGGCCCTGTGTGTCTTTTTTGAATGTACAGGTCAATTTCATCTAGCTCCAAAAATGCAACAATTATCAGTACATTTTGGTCATTGGGCATACCTTCTAGGGCTGGAGTGAAGCCTTAACTGTGCCACAGAGTGGACTCTGCGATTGTTGGTAAATTGCCCATAACAGACTTTGGGCCTCATCACAAGTTTGGTGGGAATCCGGCGCATTTTCCAACGAGTGGAAGTAGCATTGCCACTGGGTCGTGCAGCGGTATTAGCGCTGCATCACAACCTGGCATGAACATGTGCCCAATTCCGGCAGTAATTAGTGGTATTAGCACGCGGCGCAATCTTTGACGAAATAAGGGTTACTGCTGAAATATCGTCACTAATAGGGCTACCACTACTGACCCCACTGTTATTAGCGCCAGCGTTATTAGCTCTGGTAGAAATTGCATCATCGCCAGAAAGGGGAGCATTGCAGCGGCCATTTTTAAAAACACAATCCATTCAATATCTCTTCTTCCTGCAGCCATCCATATCTGGAAACAAGCCAGAATGTCCCAGGAGAGGATCAGAGGAAAGGTGGCCGAAAATCATCTAAGGAAACCTAAGTTTTGGGAGGGGCAGCTGGTGATTCTCACCAATGAGGTTGTTGCTCGCAGTGATGAGCTATATGACATCAGGCAACATAAAACCTCAGCACAGTGCAGGACAGCCATCTGGCATTCCATCAGCCAGAAAGTGACAGTTGTGGCCAGTGTACCCCATGACGGGGAGGACTGTGGGAAACAATGGAACAACCTCAGAGTCAGAGTGCATGGACTGCTGTCCCACAACCGCCAGCAGTCACTGGCGACTGGAGGAGGAACTGTGGACCACTGGTCCTCACCGCATGGGAGGAAAAGTGCAGCACAGTGCTGAATATGGAGGGAATAGAGGGAGTTGGAGGTGCAGAGGCGGGTGCCTGCAGCCAGGGGGCAGGAGGTGAGTCAAGCCCACCCTCAGCACAAGTGAATGCACAAATGACAATCTAGAATAGGATGCCCAGTGGACAGGGACACATCACCAGACCCAGAAGCTGGGCATGCCAACAGGGCGGAGTGAGGGATAGCATATCAGCCACCCTCCACAGCACCAAGGGCACTCCTTTGCATTACAGCAGCAGGAAGGGGTAGCAAGTGACCTATCCAAGTGCCATGTACACCACACCCCTGCTGGTGTACTATGTTCCAGCGGGATTGTGGTGCATGAGCAACCATGACACTGTGCAGCAGTCACACCAGCATTTTGCGGTCCCAGTTGGCCTACCTCATGTTGGCATGGCAGAAAAGACATAGGGAAGTACACGTCCCCCTACACCGACATTGTCTCAGCTAGCCAATCACTGTATACCACAGCACAACCCTGATGGCTGCACAGCAATTCCCCATAGAGCCATGCACAGGCCAAAGACCTACTGGCCATGTGTCACACACTCATTGCTGCAACCATCCCCATAATGATGGGCCCACATGCAATCTCCCCCGGCCAACCATGCCCATCTTCCCAAATGTCTGGTGTCCCACTCTGTACCATAGTAAATGTGTTTTACATGCCAACACACATGAGGGAACCATACCTAAGAACATTTCCTATGTCCTCTACAGGCACTCATGCATCGTCAGAGGCATCCAAGGAGGATGTTGTGGCAGGCCCATCTGGGAGTGGCGTATCCAGGCCCTGAAGGTGTGCCTGGATACCCCAAGGAACATACAGGCCATGCCACGGCGGATGTCCTACCATGAGACACTGCAACACAGCAGGGCCAGGTCAAGGTTGACTCCGCAACCCACCAGAACCACTGCAAGGCCCACTGCACCCACTCCTGCAGTGGGAGGATCTGACACGCAGACCATACCTCCAGGCAGAGTGACTGTGGAAACACAGGGGACACCAGGGCTGTGTCACCACACACAGAAGTGCCACAAACCCCTGGGTGCACTCGCTGTTGTTAGCGTACACACACACCAGAAAGTCCTCACCGCCACCAGCATGCTCGGGCCCCAGAAATCCCTCACCGCCGACAGCATTCAACAACCCCTGTGCACCCTTGCAGTCGCCATCATGCTCAGAAATCTGAGCCAGATGTTGATACACCCTCGTATGGCTCTCCTTGTGAAAAGAGAAAAAATAATATGAGGCCAGGAAACCCAAAGGAAACACACCAAACACCGGTTATAAAGTAACATACAAAGTACTTTATTTTAAGGTCAAGCAATGACAAAGTCAGTGACAAGTCGGATAGCTATCGGCCCTCAGTACAACACAACGAATTTCAACGGGGTTCGATGTATTCAGTGAGAGACTGTACATTGGGACATTCAGGCTTTTATACATTTCTCCAGCCTGTTGTCCAACCCCTTCGCGGGTTAACCATTCCATGAATGTATTACTGGTCTAGGGTCTCTGCCAGGTCAATTCGAGTTTATTCATCAGTATGTGCATAGATCAGTTCCGTTGATACAGGTAATCTATTTACATGCAGGTCAACAGAAGGACAAGGTCTCAGTTCACGACCCTAACAAGTGGCCTGTAGGCAAGTTATACATCAGCTGTACAGAGGTCAAAATGACCTAGATTCTATTTGGAATGGCATTGTCCACCATTTTGATGTACAGGGTGACTTTTACACAACAAGGGAACCTAAAATGGCGGTTTGATTCAAGATGGCGGCTTACATCAATTTCTAAGGTCACGACCTTGCCAGAGAGAGTTATTCGCGTACAGTTTTAAGCAACTTGGTGTAGGCCAATATACATACAATCATTACAATAGGAGGCATAATTTAATATCCAGTTTGACATCCTGACAACAAACCGGAACCAATGGACAGCCCACGTCCCATACGGCACACACCACCAACCAGCACTGTGCTGCAAAGGCTGGATGAGATGGAGCAGAGACAGAAGGAGACGGAGGTGATAGAGCACATGCACTCGGAACACCTGCAGGCCATACATGACAGCATACAAGGGGCCACCAGCAGGATTGTGGGGGCCATCACCAGGAACCGGGCAGAGACAACTGCCAGTACGGTCGTCTGACATTATACGGGCAGAGGGTCAGGGAAAGGACCAAAGGAGTCTCTGCACTCGTAAAGACCATCCGCCAGTGCACAGAGGTGACACTCCAACATGTCTGGGGGCCAGGCTCCATCCCTTCCAGTTCCACAACTCCCTCGGAGGAGTCGCAGCAAGGCACACCAAGACGTCTGTCACAGCACCATTTACGCCCAAGATTTTCAGAGGCTGGCAGAGGGGGGAGCGGTCATGGTTATAATCAACATCAAGACACTTGTTGCTCTGAGTGGCCATGCCGGGGAGTTGGTGTTTGGAGGAGGGAGGGGGTATTGTGTGCTGGGGCGTTGATGGTGGGAGGGGGAGGGGGGATACTTGGGGCACTTCATATCATTAAATCTGCTAAACTTCATCAATGCAAGGACATTCCTGATAGTGCCATTGCCGTGTTTATTGATAGAGGTGAGTGACACACAGATGTGCATGGCTTTTGCCATGTGAAAGTGTCAGAAGAAATTGTCTATCAGTCCCTGGCGGGACAATCTCTGATCCCTCACATCATTTCTGGCAATTCATGCATTTCCTTCTGCCACAGGCACTACATCCTCATCCTCTGGAGGTGTACAGCTCGGGGCAGCAGAACATTTCTCTTCAGGCAGATATTGTGCAGCATGGCACACACAGGCACAATTCTACCCACTTTCTCTGGAGAATACATCAGGGCTCCACCGTACGGTTGAGGCAGCAGAAATGTGCCTTCAGGAGGCCGAAGGTATGCTCAATGCACACACAGGTCCTTCTGTGAGCATGGTTGTAGGCATTCTTCTGCAGTGTTTGTGGATAACACTCAGGGGTCAGCTGTGGGTATCTGATGTCACCTGCATGAGGAGGCACAGGCATTGGTCACGGTGTAAGGTGTGGGGGTGGCCTTACACAATATTGGGGCAATGAACATCTTGAGCAGGCAAATGGCCCTTCATTTCACGTCATGTGTCTATTCAATGTCCGTGCATGCTGTATCACTCGTACCATGCATTGCTTCTGCTTCACATGAACCCCATTCCCTTGCAGCATATGTTACGTAAGGTGTCTGTCTGTGACATGTGCGGCTGCCATGGAGGCTGTCATGTGGCAGTGTATTTCCACAACGCATGTGACATGCTGGGTTCTCCATGGGTCCTCCTAAAGCATCTGGTGCCAACAAGTGGGCATTGTGTGCTGGGTGCACATGGGTCCATGGCTGTGGTACTGGAAGGGTTGTTGTTGTGTGAGGCGATGTGGCCATTTGTCAGCATTGCTTTGGTTAGTGCATGTTGCATTTTGGTACCTGTAGTCATGTTGATGTTTATAGTTGCTACTGTATCTGCATGTCAGCTTCTCCATCCAGGTAATTCTGACATGTGTATGGTCCATAGCCCGTACTGAGATGTTGGTGTGGGAGGGGATCAAGTACGGATTTTGCATTTGCTTGTCATGCCATGGTTTGTGTAGTTATTGGAACCCCCATTTAGACCTGTAATTTGCAGCACATGCATGCTGACATTTCTCCTCACCCACTATCCAGGTCCGTATTCCTCTGTGCCTCTCCATGTATCCTGACAGTGTGCTAATATAGGACTGTGTTATCGTGGGTGGAAACAGGGTAGCAGGCACATCTGTGGGTAATGTACAGGTTGGGGTCACAGATCACCTTCACATTCAGGGAATGGTAGTGCTTGCAGTTACAGTACACTGCTTTGTGGTCCTGGGGGTCACCAACGCAACATAGGTACAGTCCAGGGCAGCGATCACATTTGGCATTTGGGCACCGGCATAGAACTGTGCTTTCATGGCATTGACCTGGGCTGTGGTGGTAGGCAGTGAGATGTGGCGTTGAACTTGCTGCAGGAGGGCTTCAAGTACCTGACCCAACACTGTGCAGAATGTGGGCTGTGCCATGCCGTGCATCATGGCCACTGAGTGCTGGAAGTTGCCAGTTCAAAGGAATTGTAGGACATACACTAGCTTCAGCAGTGGGGCACAGCTGTCCGGATGTTGATCCTGCTCCCTATGTCGTCCTTTATTGTGGTGAGCAGCTCAGTTATGGTCTCCCTGCTGAGGTGGTACAGGGTGACCAGCTGACTGTTGGTGAGTGTCTAGGGTGAGGGCCTAACCCTGGGGATCGGTGCACGTCTTGCTTGGGCTCTCCGCCCACTCCCCTCTCTGTACTCCCTTGCCTGGTTGTCCTGCCTTTCTGCTTCCAGGCTCAGCATCAGCAGCTGCCTGTCCCAGCTCACAGTGCCTAGTGGCGGCTTGGTGTTGGAAACAGAATTTGGGGTAGGGATATGCCTTATGTAGCCCTCTGGAGTGTATTGGGATCACCAGTGGATACATTTTGGGCACCTGTGTTCATTTACCTCCAGCATGTTTTCGGCAGGATTAGTGCCGGTTTTCATTGCTAATAATGCTGTACATGGACTTGTGATGCGGCTGTGCTTTCGCCTTGTGTGGCCAGCTGTAATAGCTGGGGCTGTAATAGCGCTGGCTGCAATAGCGCCGGCTGATGTTACAGTCAGCAGTATTTGTGCCAGCTCATGATCCAGCTAAGTGGTATTGGCGACACTAATTTCATTAACAGCACTTTTAAGGGTTACTACTGGGCTTGTGATGAGGCCCTGTAAACCAGGATTTGGAGTGCCCATCAGGATAATCATAGATTAAGGCACTATCTTTCCTGGCCAGGTAGTAAAAGAACTGTGCAAAGCACTCCATAAACAGTGAAAACTCTATTGTCGCCATCATTCTGAAACGGCAAGGGTGGTGAAAAGGCAGAATGCTATGCTCGAGAATAGATGGGTTAAGATTTGTGGAGAAACAGGCCTCCAGTGGCTTTAGGAGCTGCCTTTGTTGCTATTAATATGCATAGCACAGCTAGCAGAAAGTCAGGGTTAAGTCCTCACAAAATCCTGTTTGGCTGCCCACTGCACCTCCCCTCCTCATAACCCATTATGAGTTCTTGCAATAACATCCATTTGACAGATATTCTGCTCAGGAATTGGAAGAAACTCATATCTACTCTCAAGTATCTTCATAAATCTGTCAAGGAAATACTGGCAGAATAACCTGAATAACCCTGTCAGTTCATCCAGCCTGGCCTGTACGTGATGGTAAAAGAGCACCAGAGGGAAACAGCACTGATTCTGCGTTCAGCAAGAGGTTCTAGAGTGTTTATTCAGATGCTTCAGAAGAATTACCTTAACCTATGTAGTAATAACGTTCACAAAAAGGTCTGGGAGTCCAACTACAGAGAACACCCACGTGGAGGGTCTACAACCAGATTTTAGCTCACTGTATCTTTCACAGAGGAGACATATTCATTTGAATATCAGTCTGGTCCCAGCCACTTTGGCATTCCAGCACTGAAATGCTAGGTAAATCTCTTCTAACCAATAGTACCAACAGCAACCCCAGACAAGTGTCTCAATCTTGTTGGGCCCCATAAGTGAGGTGAGACTGTGCCTCTTTAAGCACAGTGCGCAAGGAGACCATGTCTGGATTTCCCTGGGTAATTTAGGATAAAACTCTAAGTCCCATAACATTTATAAAAAAGGGATAACCAAGGATAGTCTAGATGTTTACCCCTTGCTCATATAGCTTAGAGAGGCTTATTTTCACCTCACTGAGGAGGCCCAACAAGTTTGAAACAAGCGTCTGGGGTTGTTGATGGAACTCTTGTTCAGAGAATTGTCAAGCATTCAGGTGCTCAACTGCCCTGGGTGGTGGGACAAAGCTGATATGCAAATTATTTTTTCTCCTCTGTGAAGGGTGCAGTGAGCTATAATGTGGCTGTAGACCCTTCTGAGTGGAAGAAATTCCATAGAACAGGTTATGTGAACCACATTTGTCCCCAGTAGAGGGACTTCCATGCTCTTCTTTTATTATGTAGTAATATCGTCTGACATCCAGGCATGGTCCTGCTATTGCAGAAGGTATATCATGATATGGAAAGGAGGGACTTGTGATTTTGGAGGCCTTGGTAATGTGGACTTAACATGCTCTTTAGAGTCATCCTCTCACTTGCAAAATGCAAAGAGGGACATGTTGTAAACCCTTGTCACGCACTCCCAAATTGGTTAACAGATGAAGACAATGCTGAAGAATTAGCTGCCACAGAATGCCCACTAACAACACCTGTCATCATTATTTCCATCTCCCTTTTGTCACCACCATTGGGCTAAATGTCCTGAGTGAATTGAACTGGTTCAAGCCCTCACACATCATATTTGCACTCATAGTGTGTTTCTACCTGCTTCCTTGTAGATTAAAGATGGTTTATGTAGAGAATCCTTGTATGGTATAGAAATGATATGGTACAGATAATGGTGTGGAATGTAACATTTCTTATGGTACATCAATTTGAAACTCTGTGCAGCGTGAAACTGTCTGAAGCAGTGAACATGGAGGATATATCAGGTTATTGTAACACGGATAGGGAAATACATAACTACAGTGGTCCTTATTGTTCTTTAGTAACCCGCCTGACTGTCAGAAATGGTACACTTACAGAGAGGATTTGTACTGACAGGCCATGCTTATGATGCTTTTACACATCCAGCTCAGATGATTTTCCTGCTCAGTAAATCGAGCTTCTTTTTCCCATGTCATGAATCCAGTGGAGTTTGCAACATCCTGCTCTGTAAGAAGATTTGGCCTGAGACGAAGAGGCGGATGAGGCCACTGTGAGAAACCTGAGGGTGTCCTCACCTCTTTTTCCTCTGTGCAGGTGGCCAGGAAAAGGCCATCGCTTTTGGATCCTGACCCTGGGGGTGGATATGCGAGGCAGGGTCACCTGGGTGAAGGAGACTGTGGGAATGAAGAAGGGATGTCCTTGGGTGAGACATGTCATCCCCCATTCCATTTTCACAATGAACCTTGAGTCCCAGGAGCCGTTATAGGTTATTGTCATCCTTTCCCCTTTCCTGCCTTTCAAAATTACCCTTCAGAATGCTATCAATATACTAGGACAAGGAAGAGATCAACTAAGAGGGCACCATCTTGTTTAGGCAGGTTAACCACACATCAATCTCCTCTTGTTAATACAGAGGAGTATCAGATCTATAATAAGACAAGGAAGAAACAAATGGCAATTATGCACCCTTCCATTCAGCATTTACCTCTTTCATACACAAACTTTCCCTCAATCATTTCCCTTTAAGACTGGGGCGAGGAGGAGTCAACTAAGAGTTATGCACACTTTCATTCATTCACACCACTTTGGTATTGGGATGAGGAAGAGAACTATAGAGGAGCATCATTGGAATGGTCAGGCATGTCCTGCTAATAGATTCAACTATAGTCAGGCAAAGGACTTACACCTGCAACCTGTAAAAGATCCACAGGTGTATAAAATGGGACACCAGCAGGAGAAGACAAGAATCCCTCCTGGAGAGATAGACACAGCTGGCAGAGCTGGGGCAGGCCGTAGCGGGGCCGGTAAAAAGGACGCTGTGTGTTACACAAGAGTGAGAGAGACGCTGTGGCCAGAGAGTGCCATGAGAGGGTCAAGTCACATGCAGTACCCTGTGGCATGTGTCCACAGTCGGAGCTACAGGACACTGAGTGCTCCATTCTGCCGCAGGCTGCTGCAGCATGGTTTGAAGGTAGTGAGCCCTGCTCGCCGAAGCTCCTGAAGTGCACAAGCAGATTGAGAAGAAGCTGAACAGAAGAAAGAAGGTGGCCGGAAAAGCGCCCGTACACCAGTGAGTGTGAGTTAGGGAACACTCATAGCGGGTGCTCCTGGACGGGAAAGACACACAGGTGTATAAAATGGGACACCAGCAGGAGAAGACAAGAATCCCTCCTGGAGAGAAGGACACAGTTGGCAGAGCCGGGGCAGGCCGTAGCGGGGACGGTGAAAAGAACGCTGTGTGTTGCACAAGGGTGAGAGAGATGCTGTGGCCAGAGAGTGCCATGAGAGGGTCAAGTAACCTGCAGTACCCTGTGGCATGTGTCCACAGTCGGAGCTACAGGACACTGAGGGTTCCATTCTGCCGCAGGCTGCTTCAGCAAGATGTGAAGGTAGCGAGCCCTGCTCGCCGACGCTCCCGAAGTGGACAAGCAGAGTGAGAAGAAGCTGAACAGAAGAAAGAAGGTGTCCGGAAAAGCGCCTGTACACCAGTGAGTGTGAGATATTGAACAATCATAGCGGGTGCTCCTGGACGGGAAAGACCCACAGGTGTATAAAATGGGACACCAGCAGTAGAAGACAAGAATCCCTCCTGGAGAGACGGACATAGCTGGCAGAGCTGGGGCAGGCCGTAGCAGGCCGGTGAAAAGGACGCTGTGTGTTGCACAAGGGTGAGAGAGACGCTGTGGCCAGAGAGTGCCATGAGAGGGTCATGTCACCTGCAGTACCCTGTGGAATGTGGCCACAGTCGGAGCTACAGGACACTGAGGGCTCCATTCTGCTGCAGGCTGCTGCAGCAAGGTTTGAAGGTAGCGAGCCCTGCTCGCCGACGCTCCCGAAGTGCACAAGCAGAGTAAGAAGAAGCTGAACAGAAGAAAGAAGGTGGCCGGAAAAGCGCCCGTACAACAGTGAGTGTGAGATAGGGAACACTCATAGAGGGTGCTCCTGGACGGGAAAAGGGGCATTTGAAAAATGCCGAACAAATTTAAATTTATAATAAGTATGTTTGAAGAATGAATTGAGGATTTTTGAATACCGAACAAGCTGCAAAGTGCATTTGAGAATGCAACAAAAATTATTGAACACCGAACTGAAGAAAAGATATGAAAAGTATATGAACACAGAGCATGAATAAAGAAGTGAAAAGCGCTTATGAACCAAGTGAAAGCAATGTGATGAGCACATGTGAACAAAAGGAAAAGATAAACACCGTGGAGTGAGTCGTATGAAATATAAGTTGTAATAAAGTTAAGAGCCTGTCAAGCAGAGGCATTGCTAGATGGGCGGCTGAGGGGCCTATAGCCCGGGTCTTTTGGTTGTAGTCCCAGATACAAACGCAGGGTCTACAACCACCAAAAGGCTAGCTAGCTACAAATACCTACAATCCCAACATGGGTGTAGCCCCAGATCATTTCCAGATCTAGCAACACCCCTGCTGTCAAGGAGAAACAGAATTGAATGTTGATTCATTACAAAGGTTCAAATAGAGAAAATCTGTGTTGGCAAGAAAGCCTGAAGGATTGTATGAAATACAGGTTAAGCCAAGAAGAAGCCAAAATAAGGGTGAGCCCTGAGATACACAAGGTGTGGAAAACATGCGGTGGCAAAGCCGAGAGACTGTTAAAGGGAAACAGAATTAAGTACCAACTAATGATCCAGGTACATAGAGGGAAAACAGAAGTTGGTAACAAAGTGCAAGGGTTATTGGTTGTGTGACCTGTGATGGGTGGACCGAGTGGTCTGACAACTGTGCCTAAATCGGGTGACCCCTTTTTGAAAGAAACAAGGAAAGCCAAGTGCATCATAAATTACTTAGGGTTATAGGTTGCGTGGCATGCACTGGGAAGACTGTGTGGTCCGACAACTGTGCCAAGACCGAGTGACCCCTACTTGGAAAGAGCCAAGGAAAAGTCAAGATACAGAAGTTGTATTGTATAACAAGTGCCGAAGTGATTGAAAAAAAGAACAATCTGTATGAACTATTGCAAAACTTGGATGGTTATAAAGTTAAACTGAAATTGTTAGTGAAAGCCAAGAGACTTTTGAACTGATTGTGGTTTTGAAGCTGGAAGAGCTGACTTCTTGGGGAAGGGAACCCTACGACATTGTGAACTGTGTTGAACTCTTGAGGAAGGGAATCTCGAGACGTTTTGGAACTGTTTTGAACTTGGAGAAGGGGAAGCTGGAAAACAAACTAGGAGCTGGAAGAAGCTCTTCACTTTATTTTGAAACAATGTTTCTTTTGTTGCTGATATCTTTAGTTGTGAGGGTAAGTATAGGTTTTGGACACAGTCAGACTTTTTGAACAGATCACACTCAATTTGGAACTTACTACTCCACAACAGGAGAAAAACACAGATGATACAACAACAACACTATGCAGATGGAGATCATGAGGGTAGAGCTTGACGTCGCAGTTTAGATGTCATGATGGCACTGTCCCCTTCCGTAAGGGTACAGCTTCCTCTGAATAAATTGGGATATTGGCTGGTATATGTGGGGGCCTGTCCTTTCAGCACCAGAGATTCACAGATATTCTTCTCATTCTCTTCCTTTTATGACTCAGTGCATTTTACCTGCTCTTCCTGTCTTACCACCATCCAATCTTGCATGAATTGAAAACAGACTTTTTTTCTTTCCCTCTTTCACACTCGTCCCCCCATTCCTTCCGATCTACCTTTTCCTCTCTCTTTTCTTCCTTTCTCCTTTTCAGATTACAATTGTGGCATTACTTTCAACCCCTCTTTATCTTTTTTCTGTCAATCTGTCACTTTTATCTGTACAACCTTCGCCGTGACCATCCTTTTCTCTCATTTCAAGCTATGAAATGTATTTTCCTCACTCATCTTCTTTCGTCTCGACTATCGTTCTGATGTCCTACTTGGACTTCCTTCCTCTCATCTTACTGTTCTGCATTCTATTTACAAATCTGCTATGTGCTTGCTCTTTCTTGTACCTGCCTGTTCTTCGATCTCGTCTTCTCTTATTTGTATCTCTTTCTTACTCATTTACTTTTGTCACATCTTCCACTTTCTCTGAATAGTCTTTAAATGTCTGGATAGCCTTGTTCCTTCTTATCTATCCTCTATTTGTTTGTTCTATTCCCCCCCCTACTTCTCAGATCTCAAACCTCACCTCCATTCCAAAACTTCCCTGTGTCTCTTCCAGTTTCCACTCCTTTTTCCCTCTCACCCCACGCCTTGGAACTCATTATCCCTCCCCATTCGTTCTTCTCCCTCTTTTCACATTTTCCACCTTGTCTTAAAATTCACTTACCTTTCCTTTTCTTCTAATATCTGACTTTACTGCTATATTTGCACCACTGTTGTACATGCATTGATTGTGCAGTTTAATGAAAGTGCTACATAAGTGTAAAAAAATACAAATATTAACTACTATGCCCTATTAAATGCTAATAGTGCATTAACCTATAAAATATTTAGTAGTGCGATTATGTTGGGGAAACTGTGTCCCTGGTGTGCTAAAGACAATTATTTTTTATAACTAAACTCTGAATGATTCTAGTGCAGATTTGGTTGGCTGCGGTCTCATTGGCAAAGAGCCGTACCCCAGACCCTGATCAAGTTATTATTTTTAAAAGACCAATGTGACACTGTGCCTCGTGAAATTATTGGTTAGGCGCATTGTCACTATATTATATGTAGTTTGTAAGGTTAGGTCCAGGCAAATGGCAACCCCCGACCATGGGTATTTCATTTTCAAGACTTATAATTAGCCACTAGTCACAAACAAACTGTACTTTATTTGGAGTGATCAATAGACATGGTGAACTTCCTAGAAAGAAACACACATCCTGTTGAATTTTCTTCCAAGACTATAAAGAGATTTAAGAAATCTTGCAATTGCCCTTAAATCTCCATGGATCTCCCTGAAATCCTCAAACTAAAGGGGAGCCAAAGGCAGTGTGAAAGATTTGAGGTGATTCAATGACAACACAAGACGATTTGAGTATTTTCAGGTCCCAGTGACCAGGTAACACAGGAGTGTGGGTTACCAGACCTGCTGTATACATCACTGTTCAAACCATATATCACATGTTCAAGACTCGGAATGAGTTGAGAAATAACTCCTGTGGTTGCGCCAAGAAACAATTCCATGTGTAGTCCCTTACTCAGTATCAAGGAACCTTAATTACAAAAGTACTGAACTTTGAAAACGCATTGCTTCAAGGTACAACCTAGACATGAATGGGTCCATAAGTGACTTTACACAAAAGAACATAGAGGAATATCTTTTAGAAGAGGAATCAAATGTGCTTTGTGCACTTGTGTACTTTTTGTCTTTGTGTAGAATCTAGCTAGGAGAAAGAGATTCTAATGCTAACTTTTGAGGTGTCTGGTGTAAATAAGAACAGGCCTCGGAAACAAAACAGTTGAAGTAATGTGCACTTGTATTTTCTCAAGGAAAAATAAATGCACATTGATCTTCTAATACATAGGTATGTGATTTTCCAATGACATATTGAAAGCTTTTACACCTAGAAGCATTGCTGTGACTAACAAAATGGAATGTATAGCACTATTTGCAAAAAATATAAAATTTAGGGTAACCGTGTTTGCTGTACACCACTGTTCATAAATTCAGCTTTCTCCTGCCAACCCCATTGCACACCATCTTGTGTGTAAATATAACCTGATTTACAGGAAGAATGCAGAAATGTCAATCCAGCCAACTGGGCTTCACGTATAATTCAAATATGATCAGACTGATTTCTGTAGCATGTGTATTCAAAATTCGAGAAATGATCAGGGTGACTGAACTTAATGTATACAGATGAAACTTTCACTTATGAAATAAATGACAGTATTTCAGATTAGTAGACTTAAGATTTTTCATTTTTACCAAATGCTTTAGTGCATAAACATTGCTTTAAAATGTGTTTTAACAGGACACAGATTGATGAAAAAACAATACCTGTGAATGATACATTGATGTCTTTCCAGCCAATTTGCCTGAACCTAAATACAGGGTAACATGTATAATCCCTTACAACATTCAGGAATCCTAGTGAACAGACTACATGTAGACAATGTGCATAAAATACAACATTTACAATGAGAATAAACACTGGGGGGAGTCGACACAACAGTATTTCGGCCATTCATTAGCTGATCTGTATAGCTGAGAAGTGAGTGGTCTTCATCAGGACGGGAAGGGAATGGGAATGAAGGGTTCCTGTTTCTCTTTGTCAGGGAACAAACAGAGATATATGGTTCAGCGTGTGAGCTAGTTAAGTAACTAATTAGATTAAATTCAATAAGCACTCAATGCATGTCTTGTTAGAAAAAGGAAATACCTCATTCTTAAGGGCAGGAGATCATTGATCTTACTGTGTTTTAGTATTGCCAAGGAGTAATACAAAATGTCCTGACTTCAGATTAGATCTAGAAGACGGCTGACCATTTTTGGTGTTTCTTGATTACCCAAGTTCCTACAGGTATAAAAGAAATTGGTGTTGAGGATAGAGTTCAACTACCCCCTAAAGAAATTATTATGAATTAAAGCATTTGGTAAAAATGAAAAATCTCGAGTCTACTAATCTGAAATAATGTCATTTATTTTATAAGTGAAAGTTTTGTGTGTGTACTTTAAATTCAGTCACCCTGATCATTTCTCAAATTTTGATTATAAACCCACCTGGGTAGATGAGGACTTAGCCAGGAGTCCTTTTGTTCACTAATTGGAGAATGGCTATGACAGTTGATGGTCAGCAAAATGGAAATAGAAATAAGGCAGCTGAGTGCAGTGATTTGGTAGCTGTATTTAATACAGAGTTTGAAGACGTGAGTTCGGTGAAGGGGTTACATTTTTACAGAGAGGCAGAACAAAGTAAGCAGTGTAACTCTTCTAAAGCCAGGATAGGGAACACTGGAAACACTTTACAGATGGTTGTAGGATCTCCGGAATCAAAACCCCTGATTAAATGTTTGAGTGCATCATCTGACAACAGAACGCTTCGAAAACATGCTGAAATTATTCTTTTTGTGTTTAACACTTGTGGTTTATTTTATGCATTGGCTGGCATTGCAATTACATTCTTGTACGTTTAGTCCTGTTTTTCATATTCTCATACTGATGTGAAAATGCATCAATATTCACAGCGGAACTACGATTGATAGTCCACGGGGTGAACTTGGCAGAAAGCTAATGATAAGTTTTGGGTACTAGCCATTCTCTACGGATTTCTTCCAAGCTCCATTTTGGGCACACTGTATTTGATCAGTACGTCGCTATTTGTCTTAATAGTCTTTCGCTTGTGTGATAAACCAGCTGGGCCAGTTTCAAATGGTTAAGACATCCGCCGATGAAGCTGCTGTTTGTGGGTTCAAGTCCCACTAAGGTCAAGACAGCATGTTTAACAGGTCAGTTGCAAATGCTTTGTAATAAAGAGATACACACAAACAGATAAATTGAAAGAGCCATACATAACAAGGTATATTGCAATCTCCTGAGTCTTTCCACAAGCCTCTTCATGAAGGTTTGGGTGGTGGTCTAGGAGCTGTTTAACTGAAAGACAGCATTATCTCATCACAGAGCTGTCTGCAGTGTGCTCACCCAGAAAAACACTGCTGTTATAGGAAAAGCCAACCTACCTTTTTTGGTATTGGCACATTTTGGTGGCATAGACACGAAAGTATCACCAACACGTTCCTACAGAGAAGAGAGATAGAGGAAAGGGTGGCCAGAAAGCTGACTTTGGGGTTGGGGTTGGCATGACAACTGGAAATGCTGTGGCATAATCCTACACTAAGGGCCTGATTCACAGAGCGTTTCCCTATGGCATTGCACCATTATAAAATACTTCTGTGAATCAGGACCAAAATGTTATTTCTTGTTTCCTTACGCCAACACAATCTAACAATGGCTTGTTTAACTAATTTTTTCCCAATCAGAGTACTGTAACATGTCATGTGTGTGTCAATATCGAAGCTGGAGCTGCGTTGTGCTCTTTCATTTTGATTTTGGGTTTTATTTGGACTACTTTCACAGCTTCTTAAAGCTACAGGTAGTTTGTTCCTTACTAGGTGCTGTTACAATACAAACATTATTTTGTGTAGAGGTGCAGTACCAATGACAACATACAGAGGTCCTCATAAGAACATTAAGAGGACCACTGTATGTTGTCAGTGGTATTGCACCTCTCCAAAAATAATGCCATACAAAGGTTCTCATAAGAAATCTGCACTGTTCTTCCTCTTCCTTTGAGCTGTTCCCTCTCCCCCCTCTGCTTATCTCTTCCCTCACTTGTGCTATCGCTCCTTCTGACATGTGCTGTCATTGCATCCCTTTTGTGCTGTCATTGCATCCCTTTTTGTGCTGGCACTCCAACCTTTAGACACTGCCGCTCCTTCCCCTGGGTGCAGGTGTTCCTTCCACCATGCACTGTTGATCCTTCCCTTGTGCGCTGTTGCTCCATCCCCCATTGTGCTGTTGCTCCTTCCCCTTGCGCTGTCACTCATTCCCCCTTGCACGCACTGTTGCCCCTTCCCTGTAGCACTGTCACTCTTTCCCCTTGCTCTGTCACTCCTTGCCCCTTGTGCTGTTGCTCTGTCACTTACTCTAATGCTCATTTCCCCTTGCTCTGTCACTCCTTCCCCCATGTGCTGTCATTCCTTCCCTCCTTGCGCTGCTGATCCTTTCCCCCTTGTGCTTTTGCTCCTTACCCCCATTTGCACTGTCATGATTTCCCCCACATTTGCGCTGTCAGTCCTTCCTTCAAATGTTGTACACTGCTACTGTGTACTGTTGCTGGCCTAGCTTTCATCAATTGGATTTTTTATGATCCCTTGTGTTGCCATTTTGTTTTGTATTCCTCCCCCCACAGTGCTTCCCTTACTGACCTTCACCCCCTCTCATGCTGTCATTTCTTCTTCCCTGTGCAGTTATTCATCATTCTTTCTCTCTGTGCTAAATGTAAAATGCAATAAACAACTACAAACACCAAAACTATTGTCATTTCCAGTGCTTGTTCTCTGAATGTAGATGATAAAAAGGTTTTTTTAAGGCTGCTACAGGGCGAAAAAGTCTTACCCACTACTATATATTCATAATAAGACTCATTGCTTTTGACAATGTTTGTTATGCTTTTTCCCCTACTCAAATCCTTGGTGTGGAGCATGTGGTTTTAGGAGATCTTGTGCCCCAGGCGAGGTACGCCTCAGGCAGAGACAGAGGGAGTCACAGGAGCACAGAGAGAGCGAAGGCTCAGTTCTCCTCTCCAGAATACAGCCAAATAATAACTTTAGGGACATGCATACCATGAATTAATACTGTAATAATAATACATTGCAGCACACCCATCTGCAGGTGCAGAGTTGTTTATTAGCTACATGCAGCAACTACACTTGTGCAAAACTATTCGAAAACGAAATAAATATGCAGAAAGCAAAGTAAAGATTTCATCTCTAAATGTCCTGTAGTTAATGGTTCAATTAACAACAGTTTCCACGCAGATGGATAGCATTATTTTATTGTGCATTTGTATGGCACTTATACATCAGGTACATTGTTTTTCAAAGCGCCCACAGGGCAACAGGGTGGGGACATGGTAATGGAAGGCAATTATAATAACTATGAGGAGAGAGAGAGGCTGTCCTACTAAGCCTTGTGAGCATTCAGAGCGTGCAAGTGCAGGGAGAGGGGCTGGCAGTGGGGGGATACGTGCTAGGAGTGACAAGAAGGGAAGTGCTAAGGAATAAGTTGCAAGCAGCTGTAAGTGTCTGGGAGACATCACTAGGTGGGAGTGGTCAACTGGCAGAAACAATAAGTGCAGGCCTGTCAGATAGCATAGGCCAGTTGGAGCCAAATGACAAGTGCTGGGGTGGGCGTAGGCTGGAGGCAATTGGGGTGGAAGGCCAGAACCCGGGGGACACATAAGAGCCGTGGTCCTCAATAACAGTGACTGTGGGATTTAGCAAGGGAGGCAGAGGGGGAAGGAGGAGGTGAAAAGGGAAGTCTTGAGAAGCATCCGGAATTTTAGGAGATCTGGCTCAAGACGGAGAAGAAGGGGGAGGCTGCTCCAGAGGAGGGAGCCAGCCGATAATGAACTAGCATTTGTCAGTAGCACACAATATAAAGTGGGAGAGATGAAAGCTTGTTGCAAAAATCAAGACATGGTCAATAGGTTTTCATCCAAATGTACAGAAAGATAATGTCCTGAGAAAGCAAAGGAACAGTGAAACAAGGGGAGGAATTGAGTTAGCAGACACTCAGGTCAGAGAAACTCCTTTCCGTGTCATGGGACGAAGCACAGCTGGAACATATGTGCTTACTACTTGGATGTGCACGCCCTTTATTCTGGGAGTGTGAATTAAGTAAGGGGGTGGAGAAAAAAGATAGAGCCCAATGTAAATAATAAGTGTAACATTAAAGAGGTTTGGGGCTTAAGTCCAGAAGATAGAATGTGGTGATTGGATGATGGTTAAATTGATAAAACCTACAAACCTGGGAAAACCAAAGCATAATGTCCTCTACCAAATCGTGGAAGCTTTAAGTAATGCAGTACAACTGGTGAGTGGTATAGTTTAGAATATGTATCCTCTGGATGCCACCAAAAAGCTAGAGCCTACAGGAACTAGTCCCTGGCAGTAATCTGAACTGGTGGTAGGAGCCAGAATGTGACTGAGCATTTAAGCATGGCCTGCAGTGATGTTGCAGTAAATCCTTGGTAGAAGGTGAATTTAGTCATGGTCTAGTCATGTTGCAAAGCAATCTCCTGCTGATTAGCATCTTACAAATCTTATTATAGTAGGGGACATTGGTAATCCCAGAGTTGTATCAATGCCTGGGACGTCTACATTCAAATTACCCAAAAGTATAGCTCATACAGCCTTTTTGAGATTTATTGAAAGCGCTAGTACCTTTGATATCTAGAGATGGTTTTATACGCATGAATTTGCATTTTTCTTTTCGTCTGTAGTCCACAATACCTGATCAAGGCTTGATTACACCTTTGCCAGTAAGTAATTGATTACATGTTCTGTTTAATGTGACATTGACTCCATTGTGATCTCCAATCATGGCCTGCTTATCACCACGCTTGACTGGCAGAGACATGAAGAGCGGTTTACTAGATGGAAACTCAATTCTGCGCTTTTGAATGATGAACATTTCAATAAGTCCTTTGAAGAGATTAACACGTCATCACGTCATCAGAATTAACACATCATATTCTTTACACTTCTTCATAATTTGTGATGCTTACAAAGCCTCCCTGCGGAGTCATATCACTGTTTGTTGCCAACAAAGAGACATCTTTTGAGGGTATCTCTGAAAAAGCACTTAGGATTAGTAAACTAGTAGAACAGAAATATCTTGAGAGCAACACTAATAATAATTTAAACTACTTGCTTAGAGATGAAATAACCTACAATAACAATTGTGCCTAGAGTGCAAGTGCTGCTCTACTCAAGGTGAATACAAACTTTATGGAGGTAGAAATAGGTCTGATGCTATGCTCGCAAGATGCCTACAGGTTTGCAGAGACAGAAGATTGATAGTAGAAGTGTGGCAGTGTGACTGACTCAATGAATAAGCAAATGTTATTCTGATCGTGATTATAGAGTGTCCTCCTATGGGATTGTCCCATTATAAAACCCTTCTGTGAATCAGGCCCTCGATGTCTTTTAAATGTTTTATAAGGATTTATATTCCAGGGAGGCTGTAGAAATTAATAACTACACGAAGAGCCTTAAAAGGCCATCACTGGGAAGGGAGGTTTTTGATTCACTTGAAACTGCTTTTTCATTGATGTAACTATGGAAGCTGTTGCTCCTTTCATAAGGGTAAAGAACCCAGTTCAGATGGACTTTCGATTGTTTTTTTCTCACAGTTTCTGCCATTGTAACTCCTAAACTCCACGTCTGCTATTGCTCACTGCTATCATTTATGGAAACTAAGAGTACCTTTTTTGTGCCAGGGTGTCTGTCAGTCGTACACAAACCACACAGAGACACAATGCTTCCCAAAAATAGGCCTGTTTTTTAATTAACTGTGAATCCAAGATATTTGCTAAGCAGTCACCCATTAGATTACAGAAGAATCTCCCCCCTTTATATTAAGCGGGACAAGGCTGGGTGGCTTTCCTGATCAAATATGAGATTCTTGTGTACTGTAATGGATATGTTCTTGCCCAGAGGGCAGGTGACCATTGCCCTAGATGTAGAATAAAACATGTCATCATGTGGGCCGGGACAACATGAGGACTTTCCTTGAGTGGTGCTGTTTTGGACCAAACTTCCTTGCCAGGTTTAATCTACTTTCAAATAAACCCTGGGCGTGTCATTTTGTCAATGGGGGCATTTATTCATATGTTAATGTAGAGAGATCAGCGTGGCATGGTTGTCATCTTTCTACCCTATTGTTTATATTATCACTGGATTCTTGTTTTGGAAAGTGACTGGCTGAATCCCCTTGATAAGTGCACCCCTTAAAGCATATGGAGGTCAAGGTCTCAGCTCACGCCAATTACATTTTATTATATCTGGGGGATACGCCATTATCCTTTGAACTCTTCATGTCTAGAGTAACAGGGCAAGCTAGTGTTTCTGGATACAAACTGTACTTGGATACATCTGGGATCCTACCTCTAAATATAAACTGCAGTAGAGCAGATTCTAAAGGATATAACTTAAAATGGAAGACTAAAATAACCACATATTTAGACTTAACTTTCACTAAGGATTTATCTTCTAGCTTATCCTTTTGCTGTGAATGAGTTATGTTGAGAACCCATGGTTTTATTGAGGATTGACCTCCACTGTTTTTATCTTGGAGAGCGAAGTTAGATTCAGTGAAATTTATATCTTCATTTAATATTTACCACTCCCTATTTTATTACTGAAATGGTCAGATCATTTCTATAAATCAGCAGATACTTTACTGTTTGACTTCTTATGGGGAAGTCAAAGATGTATATCTTCCAGATCCAAGTTACAGCTCTCAAAATGGAATCGAGGTGTTAGGTTTGCAGATTTCAATCAGTGTGCACTCTCCTTTTGCAGTGAGCATGGTGCTTGGTGGTTAGAATGTGATCCGGGGATGGAGAGTGCTATCGGGCTGAAATGGTGGTAGCTATGGTTTGTATTATTCCAAAATAATATATATCTAGACTTATGAAATGCAAGCCAATTAAGTATATGACTCGAATGGGGGTTCTCAAAGTGCACTGGTTTGCTAAAAGATCTGAACTTCGGAGACATACATCTGATACTAATACTTCTATCATAGTCTATACCAACTCCATCTTTTGGAAGCCTCGGATACTGTCTAATATTGGAACTGTAATTCTGATTTCTAATGCAGGAGCAATACTTAATCTCTCTGTTTTGCAAGGTATGGATTAAATGACAATGATCTTGCAAATTACAATAAATTGATATAGCCATTAAATCGGCCAGTATCCCAAATAAATAATTCCCCAGACAGTTAAGGAAATACATGGGCAAATGCCACCTTCACAATAACATTATCATTCATCGCATCAGGGATTATAAGAATTCTTCTTGAGTAGCTCTGTTTCTGCCTGTGGTCAGCCGATATTCTATACGTTTTGAATAAAAGTTCATGGGTCTTCTCAACCTGCTGACATTACTCAGATAGTACAGCTTTTTATTAAACAGGGATTTTCCTACACCTGAATTGCTTAACAAGAGAAAAGTTATGGTTACTGATAGTTGTTGGTGTTGTGCCAAGAGCCAGGAAACACTTAGGGGCCGATTCATGGAACAAATGTGTGCCGAAAATCCCAGCGCAAGCAGGCGCAAGATGGCGCAAGCGTGAGAAAGCAAGCGCATGGGCACCCGTGCACATAGCGCAGCACACACAACAAATGTAGGCGGAACAGTGGGCGTAACACGCAGAATGGGGAATAACCGGTGAAAA
Source organism: Ambystoma mexicanum (assembly GCF_040938575.1). Classification (NCBI taxonomy): domain Eukaryota; kingdom Metazoa; phylum Chordata; class Amphibia; order Caudata; family Ambystomatidae; genus Ambystoma; species Ambystoma mexicanum. Next base: position 387,978,794 of record NC_090936.1, read on the forward strand.
AGAAGGCGTAACTGGGGAAGTACTGCAGGGAACTACACGGAATGCCCACACGCACGCGAACAACCCGTATTCATGGATACGAATACGGGAAACCTGCACACGGCAAAAGACGCACACAGGCGTGAATGCGTCCGCCACACGAAGGCAGGCAGAAGCCTCCCCGCGCACAGTATAAAAGTGCGCGCAAACAACAAACACGTATATACAGCTAACTTGAATGCCCCATTTGTCGCAGCACTGATCGTGGGACACCGCAGGAGGAGGAGAATAGCCAGGGCACACATTTTTTCACCACGGACAAGCCTTTTTGGGATGCCTGACGACCAGGTCTACGGCAGGTATAGGTTTCCACCCCGTATCATCCTAGACCTGGTCAGGGAGTGGGAAGATGACCTTACATCCACCACCCTTTGCTCCCAAGCATTGAGCCCCTTGGAGAAGGGGCTCAATGTCCTGCATTTTTTGGCCACTGGGTCATTTCAGCGGACTGCTGACATAGTGGGGGGGGTCTCACAGGCCACGCAGTCACGCTGCCTACACCAGGTGTTGGCAATCATGACTGTATGCCCCTCAGTCCGCAGGCACATATACATGCCCAGAACACCCGCCGAAAGGCAGGCCATTGTCCAGGACATCTACAGGGTGGCACACTTCCCCAAAGTGCTTGGTGCCATAGATTGCACCCATGTGGCCCTACCTCCACCTAGGGCCACTGAGCACATCTACCGAAACCACAAGCACTGGCATTCCATCAATGTACAGGTGGTATGCGATGCAAAGGGAATCATCACCTCTGTCTATGCAAACTACCCTGGCTCCACCCATGACAGTTTCATATACAGAATGTCTGCCCTGAGCCGGGCCCTGGAAGCTGGGCAGCATGGCGACACATGGCTCCTAGGTGAGTACAAAATGCCCTTGCACATGCATGCATGTCACACACACAAATACACAAACCCCAATAATAACAACCATTATCACCTCTCCAGGGGACAGTGCCTACCCTCTGAGCAACCACATGATGACGCCAATCCGGAACCCCACCACACCACCCCAGGTAAGATACAACGCGGCCCATATTGCAACCAGGGCCATAGTGGAGTGCACATTCAGAGTGCTCAAGTCACGCTTCCGCTCCCTTGACTGCTCTGGTGGGCAGCTACTCTATGCATCCCCAGTAGTGTGCAGGATCATTGTGGCAGCATGTGTTCTGCACAATGTTGCAACACGGCAGGGCGTACCGGTGGACATGGTGGTGCCCCCACATCCCCAACCACAGGCATAGGCGCTGCCCATGGGTGGGGATAGAGCACGTGACGAGGATGCCCGGACCCAGCTTGTGGACACATTTTTCACCTAAACTCCCACCCCTGTGGAGTGCACACAGGCCTGGCACATACCAGGTGACAATCGATGATGACAAAGAGACAGTCAACTGTCACAACCTTACCACCCTGAGATTGTTGCCATGGAAGTGCCACATTGTGTGCATCCCTAGCTACTTAAACACAAGCAATCCTGTGTTACCAAAAGGCCCACATGCAAGGTGTGAATCACACACACCTGCAAAATAGGCCATGGCTATCACTGGTATGTCACTCAAACCCTCCCAAAGCACAACATGACATGGCAAGCAATAGCCATACACCAACACAGAACCAATAAGGTACACATTGCCATGTGAAAAATGTAAATTGGCATCAGACAATGATGCCTGACATGGAATCAGATGAAATGACTGACCAACAACCTCCCACCCAAAAGAAGTCATACCCAAATGCATTCCAAAAGTCGAAGTTGTAACATAACAATGAATGGCTGTCTACATGCACATTGTGCATTGAAAAATCAACACTGCAGCTTCTGTGTGCTGTGTCCACCTCCTGCAACACACTGCTCAGTGCACAGCACAGTTAACAACCAATGCGTGTGATGCACACCCAGAGCATCGCATCTAAGCGACAAACCATATCAAAAAGCAAATTAGGCATGTACAGGATCCCCAATTGGTCATAGGACATGTGCTGCAGGGACACAGTGGGCACCAGAAGGAAAACAGAGTGTACACGTGGACATGGAAGGGTGGTTGTACATGTAGTGCATTACAGTGCGAGTGTGTGGGTCAGTAGGTACATGCACTCAACATTTGCATGTGCAATCAAGTGACCATCAGTGTCTTCTACACATCACATGTGAACATTCACCATGTGTACTCCCCAGCATGTCAAACCACAACTATCCCCTCACACCTGAAAGGTAAACACAACACATGAACAGGCATTGATCAGCAGAACACATCATGTACACAGGATACCACAATTACAATGTCAGGGCGCCCATCACACTGCAGGGTAAGCCAACTATCACCAACCAAGCCCCACCCCTCCCTCACAAATCACCATGACCCACTGAACAACTGCACCGGGGGTTATGGAGCCTACATCCTTGAATTTCACCTGACCACAGGATCACCCTTCCCCTTTGTCACCATCTCCCACCTTGTGTGTAAAAAGTTGCCTGCACCCTCAGAGTCCACCTTGATTTGCAAAAACACTACATCCAAGAGAACTCAAAGCAGGCCAACACAGAAGCCAAGCAAAAAGCTTGCAGGCAGAAAAACTAACCAGAACAGCCTCCAGTAGATGGCTTGAAGTAGCAGTACCTCACAAAGGCCAAGTACTACCACAATGACGTAACAACCAAGGTAGCACAGTATAACAATGTCACAAAAGGATGTGTACCATGTGTGGTACATAACATAGAATGAGGCACCACAAACGGATGTGTACTGTCACTGCTCCTGTGTACAGGTGCAGGAGTGGCACGAACCAACCACCCCGAGCGTGGTCTGGGTGGCTGCAAGGTCAAACTCACACAGGCCTCTGAGACCTTGGTGGGGAAGGAGGGTCAGGTATATGGAGTCGGGACATGCATTGGCATACTGGATAACCGGAATGAGGGCAGAGAGTAGGATTGATACAGGAAAGTAGGGAATGGCCAAGAATGTAGTACTCACATTAACACATACACAATCATACCAAACTTGTTCATCATAAACATAGCAGCAATTCACTGAAATGGAAGTCAAAGAGAAACTTATCTCTGGGGTGAATGCTGGCCTCCTGCCTGCGCACTCTCAGGTCCAGTAACAGGAGCACCTCAATGCTGCAACGAGAGCCACAGCTAAAAATCTGTGCATGCTCATAAAACACAAGCACACCACCAAATATGCCCCAAAGTAACAAACTACTCTACAAACAGAAAATCTGGTGTGGATGCTTCGTACCCATACGTAACATTACCCCTGTGATGGCTCATACACAGTCAATGCAGTAAGTCAGGCGCCGGTAGGTGCGTGGCAAATGGAACACCAATGTGTCACGAATCACACAACATGCATTGTTCCCTGGGTAAGCAGACAGACGCATATAGCAAGGTATGACGTCCAAACAAGTCGTGTTCCACCACAACCCAAATAAAGTAGGCAGTGCATGTTTCAAATTCTACATGGAAATGAAATGCACTGCTCCCGAGTCTGTCCCTTGCCGTCTGTCCCTGTCAGCTGCTTCTTTACATGTCTCGGAACGCTACGTGGGTGATACAAGTGCCTCAATGGACCATGGTGGACTGGAGGGAATGTGCCACTGCCCCTGCAGGTGCCCCAGACAACCTTACAATCAACTAGCCATGAGTCCACTAACACATCTGAGCTGTATTGTGCTTTTCAACACCAATATTCGTCCAAGCTCACCCTCAGTGCTGCTACTAAGCATGCATGTGCAACTGGCCTGGTAGAAGTTTTGCTGTGTTGTGGCCCCCCTGTGCTGCTCACCTTGCCTGGAGTCCCTTGAAACACGTCAGCAGTTTTCAGATGTATGATTGCAATCCCTGTGCCTCTGCTTGCGCACACATGTGCATGTGGGCACCACCAAACGTGTCCAGATTCCAGAGACCATTGGCCCATGTCTGCTGGCAAAGGTGGTCAGGAGGCTCATCCCCCTGCAGAAAGGGCATGAAACACATGATTAATGCATTAGATTCATCTGTGTGTGTCTCTTCAGGCATCACATCACTGGACCATGTCAGAGATGTACATCAGAAATCACACCACAGTCCGTCTTTCACAGCCAAAGTGGGGAACACACTGGGCCTCATTAGGACCCAGGCGGTAAGGGGTTTACGGTGGCGTAAACAGCACCGAACCTTACCGCCTGATTCCGAGGTCCCTTAGCGCCATGGAGGATTTAACACCTGCTTTGAGCAGGTGTTAAAATCCATGGCGCTAAGGGACCTTGTTGTTAATTACGCCACCGTAATTTACGGTGGCGTAATTAACGCCTTCCCCACTCCCATTATGCCCTATGGGGCAAAAATGGGAATGGGGAAGGGTAAATGGGGATTGGGGACTTACCGCCCCGCCAACCTCGGAATGGGGCGGTAAGTCCGCCAACCACCATGGCGTAAACATAGTTTACGCCATGGTGGTAAAGGTACGACCCAGGCGGTAACTTACCGCCTGGGTCGTAATGAGGCCCACTATCTACGGCATAAATTGCAACAAGCACATGTACAGTAAAGATAAGAAACCTCCTACACAATGCATGGCAATGAATGTACACATGAATCATGAAACACCCCATCTAGCAAAAGCAGAACAGTGGTCAATAACACCCCAATCATCCCCACTAGGGGTGTTAACACAAGTTCCACAGCATCAGACATGCCACAGATATGACAGTCCAAAGCCCTTGTGTAATAGGCTGTTACACCGAACCATCCTTGCAAGCCCATGGATAAGGGAAGCAGGAGTGGCATATGTGAATCAAGGACCCCAAGCAGCAAACACATGCACAAGGCAAGCCTGAAGGGCCCAGCTGGAACAGACAGTGGATGCTTTCAAAAGCCACAAAGCACCACACTGTCACATGAAAGCACAATAAACAAGCAATTTTAAACTATATTAACTAATTACACTAACTACGAAAAACCTACTTACCTAATTAAACTAACTATCAAACAGAAACTTAACTAACTAAACTAAAAGAAAAATTAAAAATGGCCACATATGACCTGGGGGGGGAACCCAGAAGGGGAGAGGTACAGGGTGCTGCTCAACACCCACATGCAATGATGCTGAGCCAAAAAAAAAACCTGCATGGGCTCAACGCCTGCACAGCCCGACCTATGTGGGAGATAGATGGTCGTCTGAGTCTGGCTCATCCTGGAAAGGAGGACGTGGCACAGTAGCCTGGCCACGCCTAGCCGCAGCTTGCCCCTCATCGGCAGCAAGTCTGCCGGACGGGTGAGCCTGGTTCTGTGTGGCGATGACACGTAGGTCTGTATGCAGAACCTCCCGTGATACACGTGTTTCCTCTTGCAAGGTAGCACGTGTAACACGGAGTTCCTCCTGCAAGGCCTGGCTTGACAACCGCTGCACCTCCCGGCAAGCCTGTAGCTCAGCCGAGATGGTACGCTCAAGCTGGGCAAACCTCTCCTCTGACCGCTCCCTCTGGGACATCAGAAACACACCCAGAGTGGTTTTGAGGGAAGCATACTCCTCCCTCAGGGCCTCCATGTGTGCCTCTGCGTGAGCAGCAATTGCTTGACGCAGAGACGACATTTCAGCCTGGCGTGCCCTGTCTGAGGCCGCCATGCCCAGCCTGGGCGAGCGGGCTGTGGACCGTGCCGCCTGCTGCTGGAGAAGCACCTGCCTAGCAGGGGGGAGCACAGATCGGGCCACACACTCCATGCTCTCAGCGATGTTCTCCATTGCTGCCCCCTACCATTCTGAATTGGCAGTCATGTCTTGCTCCCACTCAGTATACAGCGGTTCGTGCGGCGACCGGTTGTCCTCGTCGTGTTGGCACCGCCCGCGGCTGCACGACTACATGCCCCCGTCGACGTGATGTCCCAGGCACATCAGTGACTGGTGTGGAGGGTGACCCTGCATCCCGATCCACCACGGGCAGAGGTTCCAAGACAGTCTGACCCCTCAGTGCAGGTGTTGCAGACCGAGGAGTGTCCACATCAGAATCACTCACCCCTGACTCATGGACCTGATGCTCATCCAACTCGACATGGACGTCAGAGTCGTCATCAGGGCTGGACTTATAGGCAGTCAGAGACAAGATGGCCTGTAGCAGTTGTGGGTTTTCGTGGCCTGCCACCCCAAGACCCCCACTTGTGCCGGGTTGATGTAGTGATACCAACCCTGTGCCTGGCATGACAACACCATCCTCCGGCTCCATTGCGTCATCATCTGAAAAATAGAGAAAATAAAGGTCACTACACATGTCAGAAGCACACAACACACACACACACACACCGACAACATCAGGCAGACATGTTACACACAAAAAAGAACCTGGCATGCATGCTGGGTCAACTTGGAATTGCTTCTGTGATCAGACCTGTTGAAAGGTGGCAGTCTGCATTGAAGTGGGTCTATGAAGTGCAGCAAATATGTATGTTACTCACGACCTAGATGTACAAGGACTCCATGGTGTGGGTCAGAAAATGTGAAGGCAGTGCAAGGTCAACTTCAGGCATCACGTGCAATGTGCATTCAATGGGTAGCACATCTACAAGCAAAGCACCCCTCCACCCAAGTGCAAAAGCAGGGATGCCTAGCATGGTATCAAAAGGATGTCCATAGACCTGTGTATTGACAGTGTTGACTAGCATCAACAGCTTCATGTGAGTCAAGTGACAACACTGCAAATGATGATGGGACAGTAAGCAGGACACATGATGAAACGTCTGGAGGCCACCCACGTGTGAAGAGGACAGAGTCATTGGCCATTAATCAGGCTTAGGCCTGTGACCCACCCAGATTGTCAGACCCTAAACATGTGTGCAACGCAGAACTGAGCCACAGTAGACATGGGAAGGCTGATGAAATGCCATGCAATATATGTAACCCAGGACTTGTATTATAGTGATCATCCAGTCCAGGACACATAGGGGCATGCGTGCAATGCACATGGAACATGAATGGGCACTCATGTCCCTGCGGGGCATCTGACCTCTGCACAGTACAAGTGAGAGACCCTGCATCAAGAACTAAGGCTGTACCACACAGCATATGTCTGGCAGATTGGTTGTGGGAAGTTAGCATGTACACAGGAAGTATTAACAGGGAAGTACCCAATGGCAATATTGAAGCAGACCAGTGCAAAGGTGGAATTGGGGTGCAGAGCGGGGGTGGAGGGGCAAGGGAGCATGCTTACATGGAGTACCCGCATGCAGGCAGAGGACACATGCACATCATTCATGCTATGACATCGTGCCTGGGCTGAGAGGAAGGTCACCCCACGCTACATGCAGAAGGGCCAGTGAGCTGGGACATGGACCGGAGGGGCATCCTGGTAACCAGCATGTGAGTAGGATGCAATAGTGTTGATGCCGACAGTCCCCGTCTGCTCCACATGTCCACCATCCAGCAGAGCAGACATGCATCACGGAAGCATTGCATTACTTGCACATCCGGACCATGTACACCTCAAACGTAGTGGCAATCATGCACAACACATGCCACAAGTAAAACGCACACGTCCTCAACAAACACGCATCAACACTCACTGGACTGGGCAACAAAGTCCGGCATCTCTCCCACTCTTCGACCGATTCAGATGGTATGAACTCCGCAACAAGTGACTCATGCGGAGTGAGGACTTCCTCCTCTAGTGCAGGCCCACCGCCAGTCACCAGAGTCAAGTTGTAATTAGAGGCACGCTTGGCCTTAGCGCTGCGTTTGATGTCATTCCAATGCTTTTTGCACTCTTGCGCCGTGCGCACCTCATGGCCGAATGCACTGACATTTTCCGCAACATGCTTCCAGTGGGTATCACGTTGGGCAGCCGTAGTCTGACTATTGGCACCCACTAGCATGTCACGGCTGTGGCCCCGCACGTAGCCCACGAGGAAGTCCAGTTCCTGGTTGCAGAAAGGCTTCTACCTCGACGTGCAAGGCCTGACTTCTGTCAGTGGCAGCTGGGTTCCCTCTAATGGACCCTGCACAGCAACATCCGCTGTGGCAGGTTCATTGACCGCAACTGTCCTGGTTGGCAGACTCACAACCGGGGTGTTGTTGGGTGCATCTGCCCCTGCACTTGCCAACACCCGGCTGTTTGGGGCAGCAGATGACATGACTGCCCCAGGGACACGTGTCTTGGTCAGGGCAGCCCTGCGTGCTCCTACGGTTTCCCTCCTGGCCTGTTGGAAATCTTCCAAGGGCTCCTCCAGTGCCAACGCAGGCTGCGCTGGCAGACCCTGAGCCTGGGTGGCGGTGTCCACAGCTGCACCTGCAGCTACCACTACCCTTGGGCCCGTGGCAGTCGATGGAATGGACTGCCGGGTCACACGGGCGCCAGTGCCAGATGCAGAAGCTGCATCTCCCGGAACCACAGGGGATGGTGGCATGACTGCACCGACACATGGCACGACATTGTGCTCAAGGGGCGCAACCCTGCCTCTTCCCCCTACGCGGCTGCCCTAGACACCCTGGAGTCCCCCTACTCCCTGGTCACCCCGGCCACGTCCCTGACGACACCCACCATGAGTAGTACGCCCAGCTGAGGCGCCCCTCACCTTTGGTGGCCTCCCAACCATGGCACAGATGTAGTAGTGCCGGCACGGATGGAGTTGTGCCAATGGGAGGTGTACACCACAATTGACCTGGGCAATTGGAGTGAAGGGGGTGGGAAGCAAGATGTTAACACCCCCCCTGCACCTGCAAGGCTGTATGTGACCCCGGTGATGTAGTGACGGATCACGCAATGATCAGGCACCCCAAAACTGCTAGAAAACCGAGCACGCAACCCTGCAGCCTACGTGCGTGGAATCAACCACCCGCAGTACACGGCGGCACCCAGTAACACGAAAATCGCGTACGCGTGGGACACGCAGGCTACCATGACATCAAAAACGGTGTGATACACAGGGGCACCCACAGTGGGTAAAATAGCATGCGTGACTCACCGTCTGACTAGCACGATGCAGAAAAACATGCATAGCCAATCCCCCCGCCAAAACAAGAGATACGTCCTTGATAGCTTTGAAGTTGTGATGGCGCGTGAAACACCAGGAAGCAGCAACACACGTTGGTCTCCAGGAAAGGCACGTACAGCAAACTGCTGGCCCCGCTCACCTTTAACCCATGCTGAGGGAAACGCCCGCGCGTGTCACGTCACTTACGCGCACAGGCCCTTTCCTTGGATTACACGCATTCACACGGGGACTTGCATTTTTTTTGCATGTGCGCTAATCCACTATGCCCACGTCACGGGGGAAACGCCCGCGCACACCCCCACGCCTCACGTCACAGAAGCGCTTACACGCGAAGGGCCTTTGGTCCAATGAAATCGCTGACGTGCTCACGTGCTAAGGGTCTTTCCTCGAATTACACGCTGACGTGCAAGATTTTCACGTGCCAAATCACTCAGTATCAAGCTGGCCACGCGTTCACACACGGAAGACCACGCTCATGACCAGAAGGCCGAATTACTGCCCCCCAGAGCCCCGAGCATGCTCCCACCTGCCATCTGCTGCTGCCTGATTGCCTGCTGCCCACGTGCCCTGCCATTTGCTGCCTGCACGTCAGCCAGGGGTGCTGTTGCTGTGACCACCCCTGCTGGAACCGAAGACTCCCGACTGCTATTCCATCGCTCCACAGCCCAGCCCCAGGACCCAGTTGCCCACCCACTCCTGCCTCTGGGGTTGTCATGTCGGGGCAAACACCATCTTAGACCACTGACAATCCCCGGCCAGAGAGGCAGAGGGGCATCAGCTTCAGTGCCACCAAAGTTGGTGTCCTGGTGGAGCAAGTCCTGGGGCAGTATGATGCCCTCTTCGGAAGTTTGCGCGCGACAAGGAAGGACGGACTCAGATCTGGACGGACATCGTGACTGCCATCAACGCAGAGGGGTTGGCAGTCTGCAACTTCCAACATGTCAAGAAGCGCTGGGAAGACTTCAGGTCCAGGACCCTCAACAAGGCCCGGCGCCTCTTGAAGGCAGCGGATGCTAAGGGGCGCCAGAGCCACCTGTCGGAACATCAGATGAGGGTCCTGGAACGCATATGCCCAGCACTCCACATCCAGGTCCTTGAGAGGCAGACCCGTCTGGAGTCGAGCGGTAAGTGTACATGCATACTGATTGGTTTTGTAGGGCCATGTATGGATGTGTATGTACAGGGCTGTGAGGCTGACACATGCAAGTCTTTTCATGTGTGGGTAAGCATGCAGGCCAAATGCAGATGTGTGAGCACACATGTTTGGATTACTGTGTATGTAAGTTGGCATGGTTGTGGTGTCACACATGGATGTTGGTTCCAGCTGCATGTATCTGCACCGTATACATGTGCATATGTGTGTATTTGACAAGGGTGCAACAGTGATGCAACATGTATGCATGTGAGACTGATATGTAGAAGACTGATTGCCAGATGTGACATGGATGCCAATCTCATCACTGCGACAGTTGGCAGAGGTGTACACATGCATGTAAGTGTGGTGGTGTGTGTACATGTGTAGTGCACTTCCTGTGTTTCATGTGATGTCTGGCTCACCTTTGGCTGCTCATGCTGTTGTATGTGTATGGATGGTGCTGGCTGTTGCGATATGGCTGTGGAATAGCTCATGTGTGTGAGTTGCAATGACATGTGTGTTAGGGATTGTGATGCCATGTCTGAAGTTTGATAATGCCACTCATGTACAACTGTCATGTGTGTATGAGTCAATTGTACAGTGCCCTGATGCCTGTCTCCTATTTCTCACTGTCTGCAGCGTCAACTGATGAAGAGGGCGGAGAAGGTGCTGTGGAGCACAGCGGCAGGGATCGCACCGCTAGCCGGATACGCAAGGCCCGGCTCCCCTCCCAGGTTGTCATCTCGTCGGGGAGTGAGGAGTGCGGTGCCGCGTCCCAGGTCGCCGCTGCCGAGGGGAGGTCCAAGAGGCGGAGGTTGGACTCCTTGGCAGCCGAAGTGGCAGCTGAGATCCCACAGGGCCCGACGGAGGAAGATGGCACGGAGTCATCCAGGTTGGTGGGGGGTTTGGTGGAGGAGGAGGCCGTGCAAGGGGCAGAGACGGGGTCTGGAGGTGGGGATTCCACTGGTGCTAGTGGTGCAGTGCAGGGGCAGGGACAGGAGGCAGCACAGGCCGCCGCGGAGGTGCCTATGTGTAATCCTGTCCCCGATCCTGTGACTGCATCATCTTGCACCAGCAGGGATACCTATGTCCCGACCCGTTCTCATGGAGGGGATTGGCTTACACCAACTGGCCTTCCTCTCCCTGCAGATGTGGCTATCCGGCACCGGGTTGAGCCTGTCCTGGGTGGGGTGGCGTTGTGTCAATCAACGTGCCATGCGAGCTGACCTGCAGTCTTTTCATATGGAGACTGCACGTCTTCTCGCATGGCTCGTTGACCGCGTTGACCCACTGGGACAGCTCACCAGGGCCGGATTCCTCAGTTTTCTGGACCTTGTTCCGACCCCCTCCTCAACTGAACCCCCTATGCGCCAGTCGTCCTCCGTGCCATCTTCCCACCCATGTGTCACCTGGGTGCCCTGTGGAGCTGCCTCTGACCCTGCGGCCAGGCTGGTGGAGGACACATCCCTGCCACAGTCGGGAGTCAGGCGTCCAGCAGGGGTGGCCACCTCAACAACTGCACCCCAGCTGGAAGAGGATGTGCAGGCAGCCGGAGCCAGGGCACAGGCAGCGGCACAGCAGCAGCAGCAACACGATGGGAGCCATGATGGCTCGGGCCTTCATCATCGGAGGGGCAGGCATCGGCCGGAGGGCAGGAGGACCCTGGACGGGAAGTGTCTTCCATGTGGCAGCGGTTTGGCCATGCGATAGATGCAGAGCGGCAGCGGGCAGAAGAGGCACGGCTCAGCATGGAGAACTCCATGCGTAGGGCCCTGAGGCGGGCCGAGTACCTCGAGGCCATTCGCAGGGACCTGGAGATCCGGATGTCATCGTCCCTGCGAACCCTCGGGGCCATGGAAGAGGACCGCCTCCGGGACATCGAGCAGGAGTTCGATGATGCCCTGGCCTGGGACATCAACAAGTGAGCCGTTGGACTTGCCCGCTGCCCTTGTAAATAGTTAGTTAGTTGGTATTAGGTTTCCTTTTGTTTTTTCTTTATTTTGGACCGCTTGGACAATGCACCACATTTTTGTGTATAGTTTTTTTATTAGGTAGTAGTTTTTGGTAGGTTTCATTTCTTAAGTTGGGCTCATGGACCCTGGATTCTTCAATTGTACATAGTCCTACATTGGATTCATCTTTTTTAATATTTTTTTTGTGTTCACCATGAAGAAATGGTTTTTACTTTTTATTTTCCCTTGGATTTGATTTTTTGAACTGTGACTTTGGACAACATTTCTTTTTGGATTTCTTTTGCTTATGTTTTCTTGGTTTTCATTATTTATCGGACATGGACCATTTCTTTTGTTATTCCCATTGTTGTGTGTTTAATTTGATTTACGTTCATGTTATCTTTAATATATATTTTTTTATACTTCCATTTGTGGTATCATCTCATTGGTTTCATGCATGTCATGATATGGGTTTTGACATTCACTTGCACCCATTGTGTGTGTGATGGACATGTGTTCATTTACATACTTGCCATTGGGGTTGTATCATGTAATTGGCATATCTATGTGGGTGGATGCAATACTTGGGTGGGTCTTTGGCATGTGGAGGCTGGCCATAAGGACCAGGGATCTAGAATGTGAAGACGTGTTGGCTGGGGGACGTGAGTGGGGGCCTGCTGGCAGGTGTCCCGCACTGCTGGGGGGTGGGTGTGCAAGGGGGCATGAGTGGGGGCCAGCTGGCAGGTGCCCGGCACTGCTGCGGGGTGGGAGTTCAAGGGGACATGAGTGGGAGATAAGTGGGGGCCTGCTGTCAGGTGCCCCGCACTGCTGGGGGGTGGGGCTGCAAGGGGACATGAGTGGGGGCCTGCTGGCAGGTGCACTGCACTGCTGGGGGGTGGGTGTGCAAGGGGACATCAGTGGGACATGATGGGGGCCTGCTGGCAGGTGCCCCGCACTGCTGGGGGATGGGTGTGCAAGGGGACATGAGTGGGGACCTGCTGCCAGGTGCCCCGCACTGCTGGGGGGTGGGCGTGCAAGGGGACATGAGTGGGGGCCTGCTGGCAGGTGCCCCGCACTGCTGGGGGGTGAGTGTGCAAGGGGACATGAGTGGGGGCCTGCTGGCAGGTGTCCCGCACTGCTGGGGGGTGGGGGTGCAAGGGGACATGAGTGGGACATGAGTGGGGGCCTGCTGACAGGTGCCCCGCACTGCTGGGGGGTGGGGGTTCAAGGGGACATGAGTGGGGGCCTGCAGGCAGGTGCCCTGCACTGCTGGGGGCTGGGGGTGCCGGGGACATGTGTGGGGGCCTGCTGGCAGGTGCCCCTGACTGCTGGGGGGTGGGGGTGCAGGGGGACATGAGTGGGACATGAGTGGGGGCTTGCTGGCAGGTGCCCCGCACTGTTGGGGTGTGGGATGCTGGGGGACATGAGTGGGACATGAGTGGGGGCCTGCTGGCAGGTGCCCTGCACTCCTGGGGGGTGGGGGTGCAAGGGGACATGTGTGGGGGCCTGCTGGCAGGTGCCCCGCACTGCTGGGGGGTGAGGGTTCAAGGGGACATGAGTGGGGCCCTGCAGGCAGGTGCTCTGCACTGCTGGGGGCTGGGGGTGCCGGGGACATGTGTGGGGGCCTGCTGGCAGGTGCCCCTGACTGCTGGGGGGTGGGGGTGCAGGGGGACATGAGTGGGACATGAGTGGGGGCTTGCTGGCAGGTGCCCTGCACTGTTGGGGGGTGGGGTGCTGGGGGACATGAGTGGGACATGAGTGAGGGCCTGCTGGAAGGTGCCCTGCACTGCTGGGGGGTAGGGGTGCAAGGGGACATGTGTGGGGGCCTGCTGGTAGGTGCCCCGCACTGCTGGGGGTTGGGGGTGCAAGGGGACATGAGTGGGGGCCTGCTGGCAGGTGCCCCGCACCGCTGGGGGGTGGGGGTGCAAGGGGACATGAGTCGGGGCCTGCTGGCAGGTGCCCTGCACTGCTGGGGGGTGGGGGTGCAAGGGGACATGAGTTGGTGATCAGTAATGCAAGGAGACATGTGGCTTTGCTGAGGAGCATGCCCATGTTGGGTCGGCTGCCTGCCGGACATGACCAGGGGTGTAGGGTAGTCCCCTGTGGTGTGGGCTGCCTGCAGGGGCCGTGGAGGGTGTACAGGGAACACCTGAGAGAACCCACACTGCCAAATCACGTGTAGGACTCCCCGGTACCCGCGAAATACACGTACCCTGCTGAAATTGCGTGTGAAACTTCCCGCAGACACCGTCATACACGTACCATGCTCCAATCGCGTGTGAAACTTCACGCAAAACCCAGTTATACACGTACCCTGCTGAGATCGCGGGTAAAACTTCCTGCGAACCCCAGTTATACAAGTACCCCACTCGCACAGGGCCTATCGCGTGTGAAACTTCCCGCACACCCCTGAAATACACATACCCTGCTGAAATCGAGTGTAACACTTCACGTGCACTCCTGAAATACACGTACCCAGGCCAATTGCGTGTTTAACTTCCCGCACACCCCTGAAAAACACCTTGCCTGCTGCAATCGCGTGTAACACCTCCTGCGCACCCCTGAAATACACGTACCCTGCTGAAATTGCGTGTGAAACTTCCTGCGAACCCCAGTAATACAGGTACCCCGCTTGCCGTGCTGCTACAGGATTAGTGCAGCCCTTTGCACTGGATTGGGGATTTTGATGGCTTTTCCCTGCGTGAGGGGCGTTCTTGGGGGCGTAACTGGTGCTGCTGTAGGGTCGCTGCGCCACTGTGCGCCATGGCTGGTTTTGGTAGATGAAATCTATGAATACGCTGTGTGCGGAAATGGATTTTAGCGCACGCGGCTGGCACAGAGATTTGCACGCGCACACTGTGCGCCAGCCGCGTGCGCCACTTGTGCGCTAAATTCTATGAATTACCCTTAAATATTTGTCGACTGACTAAAGTGCAGTAGCTCATATCTGGTCTCAGGTATGACCTCGCCTATACAATGTCTTTAATATTAAAATACCTTTTCATTACTTTCTCTAATTGGTGATGGTAATATGTTCACTTCTATACATACATGATCCTGACTCCAATACTCTCCTTAATTTGCTGACAGCCCTGGGAATTAAGATCCTATCTACCCAATGGAAGGAGGCTGGTAAATTATCATTTGGGGGAACCAGTTTGTTTGACTCACAGGCTTGAGGTATTGTTGTCCAAAAGTGGGTGCAGCCCTCAAATCATGAGATTGTTTTTTATCGTATTTAAAGAAAATTAGTAACCCGGCGAGAGCGAAGCAGAATGCAACAAGCATTCTGATTGGCTCTCGCCAAGTCCCTACCCGGCCGGGAATCCCTCCATCCCTCTGTCGGGATTCCACGGCCTTTGTCCCCGGCGGGGGGCGTGGCAGCCCCTCAGCCAATGAGGAGGCTCTAAGCGGGGCCATCCCCGCTCCGAGCCTCCCCGCGGCTGAGAGGCTGCCTTCGCCCCCCGCCGGGGACACGGGTAAGTCTTTTTTTTTTTAAATACCATCCCTCCCTCCCACCTGCCCCCCCCCCAACTTACCTTCTTGGTCCTACGTCCCCGGCAGTGGACGAGGGAAGCCTCCAGCCGTGTGGAGACTCGGAGCGGGGCCATCCCCACTCCGTGCCTCCACACGGCTGGAGGCTTCCCTCGTCCCCGCCAGGGACCCAGGTACTTTTTTTTTTCTGTCCCACTCCCGCCCTCCCAACCCCACTTACCTTCTTTTTATCCTTTTTCGGAAGCAGACGCGCTGAGAACACTTGTGTTCCCAGCGCGTCCACTCCCGATGGCCGCCATGGAAAGGGAAAACGACTCCATTTTCCCATTCCATGGCGGCGGCCATTTTCTCTTTTTTTTTTCTCCCTAAACGCCGCAGCGACGAAAACGCTGCAGCGTTTCGGGACAAAAAAAAAGCTTTTAGTGCCCTGGTCACGCAATTTTTGCGGGCCGGGGTACTAATAGCAATAGAACCCGAGTGTCGGGGGCATTACCGTACCAGGTAATGCCCCGGGGCCTTCGGTAAGGCCCTCGCTTCACTCGGGTCCTTACCTATGGGCCCCCGGGCATTACCTGGGACAGTAATGCCCCTGACGCTCGGGTTCTATTGCTTAAATAAAACCAGTCACATTGTCCTCAAACCCTTGTGAAATGAAATAGGAGAAGTTCTTTGGAATTGTGTATGCAATCTTAATGAATTAATACCTACAATGCTCTCATACCTTCATATTCACAATTTGTCAAACTATTTGAGAATGTAGTATTCATTGTGTGGATATGTTAAGAAAGCAATATACATATGCTTTATTTCCTCTGATGGATGTCGTTTAATCTTATTTTCATCCTTTCTCATTAAAATGCAGCTAGATTTATATTAGTTTAATGCATGTACTAATGCTGTTATTATTATTGCAACTGCATATCATATAACACTAGCATTCTAAATGTACTAGGTGATAGAATCACTAGTCGTCTGTTCCATTATTCTATCACCATTTGTTATCTTTAACACGTATATTATTATATTTCAAATACGAACGGCTTCAACCAGAAACTATTCAGGCGAGCAGCACTCCACGAACAAAAGTGTTCCAATAATCCAAGGAATCACGGAAATCCAACAGCAAACACTGCAGCATAGGTTGCATATAATATAACAGCCTTTATTTTACGTGTGCAACAGATAAAAAGTAATCTCCCAGTGCAAATTATGTTTGGCCAGACGGCAGGTGCCCCGTTTTTGTTATCAGCTGCTGTCGGGTGAACTGCATGCCAGTTCTCTTATCCTATTTTTTGCCTTCACCAATTGCTATCAATATTTTCCCCCATTGTAACATTTTTCATATCTTATCATTGGTAAGGTTACAATATCAATATGTTGCCTATTTATTATAATATTTATGTCATTTACCATTATATGGGTTATTCTAAAAGTATTCAATTATTATTGTAAATGTATGTTCTTTTGTTTTAAAAATGCTAATAAAATATTTCAAAACAATATTTTGTTATTGTTGATAGTGTTCAAAGGTCCATCCATATTTTCTCTAAAATAACAAACATTTTCCAAAAAAACAATCTTTCTCTTGGATTCTTTAGTGATTAAATAGGAGACAATTATGCAGATGACTAAATTAGTTTGAAGATGCTTTTTTCAGTGGAATTTCAAGTTTGTCTTTAAGGTCCTCTATAACTCTTACCAGAATGTTTTCTAATCTATGCACTTCAGGTTACATTATTTATTTTTGGAACCTCTCTTATCAAGACACCATTTGTTTCAGAAAATACACCAGGAAACATTTCCCCTCTGTAACCTTTTCTTTTATTTCCCGTACAACTAGAATGTGTTCCTTGCTATTAGCATTGAGGATTAATATCATATTCTTTTGTTTCCTCCATCCAAAATATATTTTCCCATCTTGGGTAAGTACCGTTTGCTTCAATCAGCTGACTATTTATTGATGTCCATTTCAATTAAAATAGAACCATGCAATTTTAAACGTATGTCACCATAGATCAATTCTTGTAATGATAAATTATTTATATAGGGCTTACCATAGAACATATATATATATATATATATATATATATATATATACATACATATATATACATATATATATATACATATATATATATATATAACATCTTGTTTTTATTTCTTTTGTATTTGTGTTATTGGCTGTTCTTACCCAACTTTACACAGTAAAATAAAAAAAATAAAAAACAGTTTCCAAAAGACTATTCACAATATCCACTATACAATTTAAACATAGCCAGATGAATACATGCTACAATAAATACATATCTAAACACATCCATAAAATTAAGACTGCATAACATATGAAACACATCATCAAACAACTACTCATAGGAGTAGAGCTATTCTCATTTAACTCATACCCAAAACAAAAGTCTTAGGGCTTAGAAAGGTCAAAAGCAGATTCATAAGAGAAGAGGGGAAGATTAACAGACAATGAACAAGAAAACCAAAAAAGATCCTTCAGATTACCACCTTAATTTAACTAGGCCAGCCTCATGCAGCATCTTAATTACTGCTATTGTGATAGCTGTTTAATCCCCACTCGATATATGGGTAAAAAAGCTCTCATCATCTAGCACTGCCAGATTATATATGAATCTGCCCAACAAGAAAGATATATGTTCTTTTAAGGCCTGGCAATCCATAACAATATGTTCTCTGTTCTGTACTACATTTAAATATTTACATCGGTTACAGCCCGTTATTCTTGCAGTCTCTTGTGATCAGATCTGATGAATTTCACCTGTGAGTAATAGATTCAATCTATAATGCAAGAATTGAGATGCCCAATAACCATTCAGGATTATTTTTAAAGTATTTCTGGAGTATTCACATAGGCTTATCCAAAGGTGAAACACTCTTATATAGCCTATATAGCCACATCTTAGACATAGTTCTTATCCAATCATCCCTGAATAGAATTTCTTTAACCTCATTCGGTTCATCACTGAGGTCTCCAATGGTCATCTCAATTCTTCTTAGCACTAGATAAGCTCTTCCTTTGAACTTTGTTACAGATTCTATAGTGGCCGACATCATAATGGTTGCCAGATCTTTGTACAGTGTGCCCACCACTGAAATCAACATTCTTCAGTAAAGGGTCAAGATCCTCCAATCAAGATTAAAACCCAAAGATACTAAACCTAACTCAAATCTCAAAGCTATCATTAGGATGCAGTCCGGAAGATTCAAAGCACACTTCCAGATATGAGATTCACCTTTTTTGTATGCTAGGGCTCTTAGGCCCAGAGCAATATCTGTTCTGTATTAAAGCTTTGGAATAACTTTCATATTATAAAAGGTAACAAGAGGAGAGATTGAGTACCTGCAAAACTGGGATTTGATTTTTTCATTTGGGCTGCAGCCTGATTTGCTTTCGCTATGATGCGGGATGTAACTCATTTAGCATTATCTACTGCATCCGTTTGAAACCCAAGTATGTAACTATTTGGGTGGGTATTAGAGGTAGTTTTCTCACCTTCCTGCAATAGTCCATGCGTACTAATGAACCTTAAAATGGTGGTCTTTTTCTCATTTATACAACCAATATTGATAAGTGCCCTGGAATATACCAGTCTCTGAATTTTTACCACATCAAATTTCTGTTCATACAGTCAAAAGCCTGCATATAGTCCATATAGTCCACCCCTGCCATAAACAGCGCCAGGCTACTGGGCCTTACAGACTCTTCTTCAGCCAGCCTACTACAATACCATTAAATTCCTTACCCAGCCCCTTATGGTATCCAGTTTGGTATTTCTGTAGGTGTCCTGTTGCGTGGGCCCACTCAACTAAATCTCCTAACACCAAGCCTGCAAAATGTTTACTTTCACTGTCTAGAACCGACATAGGCCAATAGTTGTCAGGGCTAGCTCTATCTCCCTTCTTATAGATGGCCATGACCACCACTCTAGTCCATGAAAACGGAATTTCACACTTTCTCAATAGAGATCCAAAGAGAATAAACAATATTAGGGACCATATCTCGGGGCAAAGCTTTAGGACCGCATTTGATAGACCGTTAGATCCAGCCGCCCTAGAGCTAGATGATCTCCTGATCAATCTCTCAATGGACTCTATCGAGGACGACAAATTCCAGGGTGATTCCTCCAAATAAAACTGGACATCTTGAAGGGGCCACCTACATACATGTTGAAAATGATCAACCTGCTAACCCTCAGATATCGGATTGCTTTGTTGTATTTGTATTTTGTATGTTTTTGTAGCGGTTTACTCCAAAGCCCTTTACAGTTTAACAAAAAGAAAACACCAAACATGGAACATAGAAGCAATAAAATATACATGAATCAAACCAGAAAAACAGCATTTGGAACAATTTGAATTTTGGAAGGAAGAGAGGAGGAGAGGTATGGGAAGGAGAAAAGCGAAAGGGAAAAGGGAGTAGAGAGAGCAGTAGGGAGGGTGGAGATCATAGCGGAGACAAGGAAAGATAAAGGAACAGGAAGATGGAGTGGGGAGGAGAAAGAAGAGGAGGAAGGGGAAAGAAGTCAGGGGGGGTGAAGAAGTAGTGATTTTAAGGAGGAACGGAAGGAATAATCGGTGGACATGGAGCAGATAGTGAAAGGAAGGGGGGCAAGGAGCTGGAAGGAGCGGAAACGAGAAGAGGCACAAGGAGGTGGGGGAACAGAGAGTAAAAAGCGATAAGCAGAACGTAGGGAGCGAGAGGGGGCATAGAAGGAGAGAAGAGAGGAGAGGTAAGGAGGGGCAAGGTCATGAAGGGATTTAAAAACAAGACAAAGGTAGTGGAATTTAAGTTGGGAGTGGAAGGGAAGCCAGCCTTGGTTGGAAAGTGAATTGGAGATGGAATCATGGGGTGAGAGAAGACAGAGGGTACGGATGGCAGAGTGGTAGAGGGATTTAAGGGGGGCGAGATTGGTAGAGGGGAGACCGAAAAAGAGTGAAGAACAGTAGAAAAGGCGAGAAAAGATGAGGGAAGAGATTTAGAGTTTGGTAGCATGAAAAGTGAGAGAGGAAAAGACTTTACAGGCGTACGGTTTGTTCATTTCATTTATAAATTCCCAGAAATTCCAAGTGTCATATTGAGTCAGGGTTTCAAGCATTCTGGTCCCTTCTTTATGCTTGAAATCCTTATATATACTTTATATACTTATAGCATCTGACCCAGTTTTTGCATATGAATGTTAAGATGTAACATGGGGCTATAGTCACAACTCCTCAGTGATCGTATGTCCCCTCTATGAACTTTCTTTTTATTTTGCATAATGATATCGAAGGGATAAGTTTTCTTAGAAACCCTAGAGCTGGTTTCTATTCTCGGTTTACTATTAAATCCATCCACAAATGCCTGAAATAGGGCAGGCTTGATGTTCTCTCTCTTTTGCTCAAGAGCTGGTTCGGAGACAAAATGAAGCACTGCCCTGTTATATTTAGAGACATTTCTGAAGTGCCTAGAAATTCTAATAACTCCATGAATTACAACAAGATCAGCAAGCCAAGGTAAGATATTACAAGGCACTTCATAAGACATTTATAAACAAATCATCGAATAATCGCTCAGGTCAGTCTCCACAATCCTAATTTCCTCACATTGGTCAAATAGTGATGGAGAGAGAGATCAATGTAATCCAAGAGAGAGGATCTCGACCCAGATCTCCATGTGGATCTTGCAGGAATATCCCCAGCAGTGGAGCCATGTACAATTCTCAAATTCCAAGTCTCTAAGAGCTCCACCCACAGTTCACCATCAGTCTGGAGCCGGGGGTCAGGTCGCTGCTTTCTAGCCATTAACTCTCTCTTTCCTTCTATTGCTGGGAGACAGTGAGCATTTATTTTACCAGCCACAATCACGTCAACACCATTTCTGTCACAGAAAAAGCATTGGACTGAGTCGCCCAGTGAACACAAAATGTTTTTACATTCCCTACATGAGGCGTTGCTATAGGCATTCACTAATAACACTGAACACAGGGATAAAATACCCTTTAGAACAACCCTTTCTAAAGTAGGCCACAAGTACTATCTGTGAATACCTCTGATGCCTCCAACAGTGTATTTTCCCCCAAAATTATGAGGACCTTTGATGGCCTACCACTCCCACTGCCCCTCACCATTTGCTGAAAGGAAGTTTGACCGTCTACAACCAGGGGATCCCTTAAACCACAATTCCTGTAGAAAAATGAAGTCATATTTCAAAACAATTTGCTCTCTCGCCTTTGTGGCCTGGAAGATATTATAGCCTTAGGAATTCCAGCTCAAGATTTGCAATTTCAGAGGGCTTTCAGATCGGGCTAAATACCCATTCCATAATCACCAAACTTCCTTGTTGAGTGCACAAGGGTTCCTGCCAACCAATGGTAATCCTGGTGCTCTTTTTTAGAGTCTACTGTCTGAGGCTGTACAAATTTGACTCTTCTGCAAATTCCCGTCCTTAGGGCGGGCAGGTGATATTCACAGGTCATCGAGCACCGAAATTAAATGCACCAGATCCAGGTAGTGCCTCTTCCTCAATGCAGACCGACTCTCCTTGATATTCTCTTCCTAAATCATAGCCCATCGATGCCAAAGAGTAGGTTTATGATAGAATGACCTGAGCCACCACATTCAATTTGAATTCTAGCTGCACGCAATCTGTTCTATCATCATGTAAAAAATACACCCTGTCAATGTCTTTTGAACAGATCAAGTGTAGCTGAGGAATCTCAAGGAAGAGAATGATGACATTTTTCCTGTTGAGAAATATTTCTGTTTCCACCCTCCAGTCTTTCAAGAAGGAATTTGTTTGACAACTCCATTTCCTTAGATTTCCTGTTTGCTTGCATGTTAAATGCAGTTGGACTTGCTGTACCTGTAGACCGATGATCATTGTCTTCCTTATGAAGGACACATCAGCACTCCAATGGCCTTCCAAGCACCATCCCTCCAATCGTGCTGTTACATTTTCATGCTCTTGATGCAAGGCATACCTCTGGGGGTTTAGTGAGCTCCTGTCTTCTTAGGATCAAGCAGGACGGGTATTTGCCCTTTCCCCTGACTGTTCACTCAACACGTTCTTATGAACACATATTTATGGTGGTAGGGCATTGGTTATGTATTCAACAGAGTCACCGGCAGGTTCTATGTTACATTACAAACCCATGTCATATTTTCCTTGGTATACGGTTGTCAAGGAGGAGACCAAAGGATTGTCACTTAGCCTCACAAGTGGTGTTTGCGTAGAAATTGAGCTCATTTTCCTGGATTTGTGAGCAGTCCAAGTGCCATTTAAGGTGTCTCCCACAGCTCTAACAGAGTTATTTACACTGTTTTCCATCAGCGTTTTTCTTCTGGCCCCTCCCCAGTCCAAACATGGAGCCGCGGCAGTATCGTTCCTGGTCTCTGCAACTGGACCAGAGTAATCACATTGCCTCACCAGAGATGTTTGTGTAGTAGATGATATGCTCATCGTCAGAGAACTGGGAGCACTCCAGATACTGTCCAAAGCAGCTCCCAAAGCTCTTATCAGCGTTTTTTTTCTTGACCCTCACCAGGCAAAACTGGGAGCCATGGCACCCTCTTTCTTCATGCTGTAGCTAGACCAGATCGGTTCTCTGGGGACACTACCAATTCCACAAGACCTTGCCACACTGTTTCTGTATGCAACTAAGTATAAGCAACACTGTAACTAGCGCCACGATGTCTTCGGTCTGCTCTGCGCTTAACAAATGCGAATAAATAAAATAAAATAAAATAAGGCCTCTACAGTCTTGTCATTATTTTTAGAGGCAAGGATTTCTGGTCTTTGTATTGTTTTATCCAAACCTTCTTTCCTCATTGCTTATTCGATCCTTTAAAAGAAATCTCACAGATCCTATTTGAGTGATCTCCCGTGATAAGTGGACCTCTGGGTCCTACTTTCCGGTTTGACATTTCAAAGATAGAATCGTTTTTTAGGCTGGATATTTCTCAAACATTTGCCTTTTCACAGGTTTTTATTAGTACCAGCTCTGAAGTTGTTCTTTCAAAAGGTACCCAATTAGATCCTCCTCCGTCATCACACTTTCAATTGTACTAGTACTTTCAATGGCTATTAGGCCATTTATAGATATATCATGTGCTCCTGTGTCCTCGTCTGTACAGGCCACTTCCTCTGTGAAACATACATTTCTTAAGAATATCCTTAAATTGTGCTCTGTTACCTTGTTTCTTCCTCCTCTTCCCTCTTTTTAACATGGTTTCCTGACTGCTGTTTATCTGAGACACATCCTCCACCATCGCCTAAGGGACAGTTCTTCGATTTGACTCTGATATGTTGGGTGAGATAGACACTTTTCTTATGGGACCGCCTGAGGTCTTTAACTCAGTCATCACAGTACACATTCTCTCGAGGTTTAATTTAATCTCACTAAGTTGCAAAGTATGATCTTTCAATTTAAGGCAAATATTGTCACAGAGGGAAGAAAATGTGCTTAATACCAGATTCAAAGCAGACATTTCTGGGGATGTAAGTCTGATCTGATTATCCAGACCTCTTGGACTGTAGTGGAGTTGTTCTTTGTGGATTTGTGAGACTAAGATCTTGAATTTCTCGATCATTATCTGAACTGCTGTTAAAATGTTCTGTGAGAAATGACAGTTGGTCCTCAAAGGCCACCCTTTGCATGGATTTACAGCTACTTCCTTAACTGGAGAAAGCCTTTCGTTAAGATCAAGGTGGGGGCTCATTTCTAATATGTTTGATCACTAATAAAATATGTTGAGAAATGTGTGTTTTCAACCCCACATCTCTCTGTAGCTCCAGGGCTGAAAATCGTGCTGACTCTTGGCCCCAGTTTCTTAAAGTATTCCGGGAGTTTTCTCATTCTACACTTGTTTGGGCCCACCAGACTTTTCAGATATCCAGGGGTTTCTGTTCGTAGCTGTGGCCACAAAACACCTTCCTCCCCACCAGGGGTCAAAGCGTTTTTTTGTGTGACCATTGGTTCGGACCTTGGGCCTCATTAGGACCCTGGCGGAGAGGGTATTACGCCAGCGTAGTGCATGGCGTACCTCTCCGCCATACTACGAGTTCCCGTAGCGCCATGGAGGTTTTCTCCGCCTGGTTTTACCAGCCGGAGAAAACCATGGCGCTACGGGACCTCGTTGTTAATTACGCCACCGTATTTTACGGTGGCGTAATTAACTCCTTCCCCACTCCCATTATACCCTATGGGGCGAAAATGGGAATGGGGAAGGGCAGAATGGGGATTGGGGATTTACCGCTCCGCCGAGGTCGGAATGGGGCGGTAAATCCGCCAACCCCCATGGCGCTATCGGCGGCTTTCCGCCATGCTTCGCGGTGCATTTAGCACCGCGAAGTCCGCCTGGGTCGTAATGAGGCCCCTTGTCTTTCTAGTAATATTATTTCCGGCTAATAGTCCTCTATTTATCTTCTTTTAAAATCTTTCCGCTATACCTTTATTTCTCAGAACACTATTGCACAGTCTGTCCTATGCTGCAACTAGCTTCGGGGGGCTTTGGGGCATCGTAATCATCTCTAGCACTAATACACTCCCTCTGGAGATGCCGTCAAATGTGCGGTGATCTGCTCATATTGGCATCGACAGAATTGAATGAAGGATGCCACCAATCACAAGGGATAAGGAGAGTTCCTCCCGATTTCCCTCAGCAGGCACTAGTGGCAAAACTGAATCAATACCGCGCCTTTCTGCGAGGCTGGCGTGCGTTCAGTCATGAGAATCACCTCATTGAGCTCCTCATTGGTCACTGTGCAGCTCTCTTTACTACCTCTATTATATGTTGGCGTACGATCAGCAATCCAGGGCGCTTGTGTTGCACCTGCTCCCAGATTTAATAAATTATCCTCAATCTCAAAACGCTCAGTTTTCGGAACAAGTGCAAGGTTTTGCCCATCTTGTTTTACAGAGGATGGAGAAATGTGTTTATAATTCACTTTTTCACTTAATGGTGTGGGGATATCAACACTCATAATTTGGGATTGAGATATTGGGCCTCATTCCGAGTATGGCTGTAAGGGATAGCGGCCACCGGTAACAAAGGGCGGCCCTTTGCGCCCTCGCCCTTAACGCCTGCTTTGAGCAGGTGTTAAAGTCGAGGGCGCAAAGGGGCCTCCAAGCCAATAACGGTGACCGTAATGAACGGTCACCGTTATTTGCATCTTCCCCATTCCCATTGAGCCCTATGGGGGCTCATTTGGGAATGGGGAAGAGCCTTGGTGAATGGGGAATTACCGCCCCGCCAACCTTGGAATGGGGCGGTAATTCCGCCTTCCACCAAGGCGCTGCCGGTCCGGGTACGGCGTCAACCAAGGCGTTAATAGCGCCATTGGATAGCGCCGTACTCAGAATGAGGCCCATCGTGTCGAAGGGTGTCACTGTGCGCAAATCAGAAATAACGTTTGTTGTGGCAGTAGCATTTTCGTTGTCATCTGTATTCTCTGTGTGGGGTTGTGCGCTGATAACTTTGGGGTAGGGCAGCCGGAATTTCCCCATTTATAGGCAAAGCAGGCTTAACCAGGAAGCTGTGTATTAACTTGTATTAACACGAAAAACTGGCTTGAGTCGAATGACATCTGACCTCCCTAGTCCCTGTCGTCCAGTGATTCTTTATTTTGAATACTGATTCTGCCGGTACCATTACCCTGTTTGCTCATGACGTATATCAACTACTGCATTGTATTTGGACTGCTCTTGTATTTGTGCAGAACTGTAACACTTGTGATTATGTCTTGTACGGTTGCTCATTACGTATGTCAACTACTGTCTTTTTTGGATTGTTTTTGTCATCATGTGGAACTGTAACACTTGTATTTACATGCAATGCGCCCAGATACCCACGGGTTCGGCAATACAAATAATAAACCAACAAACAAACATCTGTGCTTTGGGCTTAAGGTACCCGATTTCAGGGACCCCTGCGCCAAATACTCTTTTATTTTTATTATCACTGCCTCCGCCCCAGTGTACTCCTCTTCACCCGTTGTGTTGCTCCTAAGGCACGTTTTGCAGACGCACTACAAGACTTTACGTGGCAGGCTAAGTTCGCCACACAAGGTTCAAGGCTTTTAAGATAGAAAAATTGTAGAAATCTTCACGTACCTTTTAATAAATAGTCCCAATTAGGAGAGATGCTGGCATCAGCAGGTATTGCACTGCTCTCCGCTCCGACTTCCGGCAGCCAACACTGACACCCACTTAGCTTCCGCTTCATGCACCCTTTGCGCGCCAGAAGCCTTTTTGTTCCCCTTGTGGGCGTCTGGGGTCGGCCCTGGCAGCAAAATCTAAAGGAACAGCAATAGCAGCAAAGTTCAAGTAGCCGTTCCAAACTGAGACTGAGTCTCTGTCCTCTCCAGGCAGTAAGCGATATGGTGATTACGGATAGGCAATTCTCTATTACTCAGCACGGCTCCACACAATGATTCAGCCATGCAAACCTATAATTCCCTGTGGGAAGAATGAGCAGATCATTTAATGGACGTTTTCTGATTAAACTTACATGGCTGGTCGATAGATTATTGGCAAATCTTCCTTAGAGTGGTAGAGGATGAGGGAATGATATCAAATGCAAAGAAGACATTATTTCTCACACTCGAGGGCTGGAAAGTGATCAGATGTGCCATCAGTTACTGAAATGGAACCGCTGGAGAAGATCGGGATATCTATGAAACAGCTATAGGAATGTTGAACAAATGCGTCATTCCTAAGAGTCAAATGGTTCTTGAGAGATATCAATTCTGTTTAGGGAAACACAGACAAGGAGCATCTATTGATGACTATATTTCAGAGCTTAAGACTTTACCTTTGACATAGTCAGCAATTAACTCATTAAAGATGTGATCCTATCCACAGCCCTGCAGTTCAAGGGGGGTTCTGGCTAATCTGGAATGCAACCATGGCTGAAAAAGTGGAGCACATGGATCTATTTACAGAGACAATGCAGGAAAAGAGAATGTGTGAATGGTGCACAGAATATTACTATAGGGTTGCCTACCCAAAGAAATGAAACATTATAAAAGAAAAGGTAAATACAGCGACCACGGTGGTCTGAAAGAGGGGATCACATACTAGAAATGGGAACATTTCTGCCATGCCGAAAATATGACCCTGCACTATAGGCGACATACAATAATTGTACTACTTGTGGCACGATGCCACATCATGCAAGAGTAGCCTGGCTGTGTAGAACCCCAAACAAATTCTGAAAATAGGAAAAAGGCATCTAGGGTTAAATAAATATTGAATGTGGAAGGGGTAAATCTCTGAATGCAAGGTTCAGATCAATGGGAGGGAGCTGGAGAAGTTCTCAGACACGGGTTCTCCCTGTTCCACAATTTGAATAGATCTAAACATGTCTTTGGCATCACAAGAATCTTTGGAAAGTCTGTTTTCAGCTGGTAAGATAGCTCAGCATGGCGAGTGCTTGCTTCCACAATCTGTGTGCGATCTAAAGGTTGCAGATTCGAAAGACCAACACAGCCTGTCATCCTTCCGAGGTCGATAAGTGAGTACCAACTGGTTGGCGATAGTGGAAGCTAAGGGGGTGTCAGAGTGTCAGTGTAAAAATCCCTGCACACCCCTCGGAATTCACTTACCCCACTCGTGCTAGCGAACAGTTTTAGGGAGAATTCGCTTCTATGGCTAATTTCCCTTACCTATAAGACCATTACAACGTCTTCTACAACCACGCCATACTGACTATAATCACCCAAATGTACACTTTTGTTCTTTTTGCCACTGCCATGGCTATGATAACATCAGCACATCCCACCATACAGAAGACTCAGATGAAACAGATCTGATTGAGGTCTGCAACCATCCAGATAATACTCTACTATTAAACACAAGAACACAAAAGGACCTTGCCTCCAGTGCCTCGCACACTTTTTCTGTATCACGTGAGCCCCACTGATGCTGCACCTCTCTACCCACTCCACCTGGGATGACAAGAGTAGAGATCATTTTAAGAGTAATTATGAAGTGGGAGAAGCATGGTGTAAAAAGGTGAAGAACGGAGGTAAGATACATGAAGGGGGTCAAATGAAAGAGGCTGACAATGGTGGGAATCAATTGAGGGTGGAGAGAGATGGTATGGGTAGAGGGGACAGAAGGGCACAGAAGGGCACAGAATGGAGGAGAATTATTGAGGTTGCGAGACAAAATGAGAGATGTTTTGATGACTCTGAGTGTTGGTGGCAGAGGTTTGAGAATGGGAATGTCATCATAGAGGTTCAGAGTCTGAACCCTTATGGTCTTTTAATTAAGATAACACAGACTGAGGCTGAGTGTTCCTTGTGTTCAAGGTGCGACTGGGTGTGAGGAGGACTCCCTGACATTTGATCCTTACCGGCGTACACTCGGAAACTGGGCGCTCCACGGTGACGGCGAGAGGTGAAGTTGGAGCCTCTAATAAGAATTGATTAGAGTGGCCAACATTTACAGCTGAGCATGCCTGTCTGCCAAAAAGAATCGTACGAGACTTTGTCCACAGCTGCTAAAACAAGTAAGTAAAGCGCCCGCTCTGCTCACAAGACTGTCTTTTCAACCAGGAGGAATGAGTATTGTTAATCGCATGCCGAAGATTTGTGCCTGCGCCTGTGATGTGCGCGAGCAAGCTTTTCTAAATGACTCGCATGTTGCCTCTTCCGTTCCCGTAGACTTGCACTGTCAAACGGCTGCAACTTGCAGCCCCGACCAAGATGGTCGGTCGGGAATTTACACCATGGACCACGAATGTACAGAGCACAATACTCATCTCGTAGAGCTAAGGGGTAGGAAAAAATGGGATCACTGGCTCTGTGAGTCGCAACAAGGTTGTTTGGCACACAGCTGATACCAACGGATCTGCCACTCGACACTGCAAATGAGCCCCGAAATAGTACTTTTGAACATTCAAAAGGGGTGAGACAGATCCCATCCCTAAAAGTACTAACATGGTGCCTTGTTGTAAAACATCAGCAAGTTCATCCAGTTACCAAGGAAGTCAACATCCCCTTGAGACCAAATAAACAAACTGTAAATGTACCTGGGCTTACTCCTACAGATCTTCTGGCTTCAGAGATCGTCTCTAAATCTGACAATGTGCCTGATGTGGATTTGTGGGAAAGGAGTCAGTTCCTGAAAATTTGTTCAGACGCATACATTTCGTGCCTTATTAATGAAAGCTCAGATCGCCCGAAATTACCTGAGCGACGGAACTCATTAATGGT
Source organism: Ambystoma mexicanum (assembly GCF_040938575.1). Lineage (NCBI taxonomy): Eukaryota > Metazoa > Chordata > Amphibia > Caudata > Ambystomatidae > Ambystoma > Ambystoma mexicanum. Next base: position 388,008,609 of record NC_090936.1, read on the forward strand.
GGCTGATCAGCTATTGAAAAACTTAAAAGAAATGAATGCCTCAATCATAAAATAAATAGACAGCATGCGAGTAAGGAAAGTGTGAAGACACTGGCCTTGACTTCCAAGAGCCTTGGACTTGCTCGCCCCCCGACTTGAATGTGCCTGTGAGCCAAAGCCAATCGAATATGCTGACTAAAAGAAGAAAATTGGCTCCCGGCGTGCAAAAATTAACAACGTGCTCCCAAAAAAGAGTTCCCTGCGATAAGGATAAAGTTCTATACCAGGATTCAAAATCTAAAGGGAAAGCTACAACACGACGTACCTTGTGTACAACAACGTCCGGGGAGTCGTTTGATGAATGTTTGTCAGACTCCTCATTTATGGAACAAGAGTTTCCAAAAAGCTGACGATCTGTGCCGAGGCACCTCATTACAATTCAATTACAAAGTGACAGGGATGCTTGTACAAACCTCGTTGAGCAAGAAATAATTGAATTACTGCCTAACATAATCTCTGCCTTAACTATAACCGTGGTGCCCTTAATAAAACCCTATGAGCACCTGAATAAATCCTGTAAAGATCAAAATAACCTGTTAGCAATGATTAACTCAAAAATAATCAAAATGGAAGGTGCTGTTCAAGAATTGAAACAACATGAATCAGATTGCTTAAAATAAATGAGATGCTAAACACCCTATTGTGAGATCAGCTGAGAAACAATTCAGAGGATAAACATCTCTTTGCTGAAGTTGCCAGAGAAGCTCTCTTGATACTCCAAAAGCAACAACAACAAAAGGTGCAATCAACTGAGTGTGACTGTGATCCACAGAAAATAAACAGAGTGAATCCCTCAAATTACCGGGTTGAACCTCCAAGAGATGTTGTGGTTTTGAATGACAGTGAAGACCGGCTCTGAGTAAATGAGAATCCCTCTCAGATTGATCTGCCTAGTATCCAGGTAGGGGGCAATCCCGTGCTTTCCTACCGTGATCAAGCAACCCTGACCTCACCTCTGAGAAAAGAAAAACCCTGCTCATCGGCCGACGTGGTAGTCGTGGATGCTTCTGGTGATTTTTTCGCCATCGCCTCCACCTCTGCAAACGCCGAGGGTTCTATAACTCCTTATCCCGATGGCCTAAATGCCACTGAAGAAAGCAACGAGTTGAGTGTTCCGAATTTTTCCATCGTCGGGAAACCTAAACCGGGAGATATGCCAAAAAAAATTGAAAACATTAAAGCTCTGAGGCAAATAAAAAAAAAAAAAAAACATAAAAAGTAGCAAAAATGCACTGGCCCAAAATTCAAACAAATTCTTACAAAATATAAAGGCTTTAAATGTGACAATTTTAACTGAACGAAAAAAAAGATCAAACTGAGAAAGTCACTGAAATCATATCTGCAAAATTAAAGCCTCTCGAGAAAGCATTGTTTGTAGACGTTGACTCTCCGGAAATATCAAATAACCAGAAAAGTGAGGATGAGCAAATGATTGAAATACTGCCGAATTTGTCTACACATGAGGCTAATCCTGAAAAGAAATCGACTGACATTGAAACGGATAATGGTGATGAAATTGAGATTGTTCTTGACTCTAAAATTGAACTGCCTAACGAGTCTCAGTCTTGAGATCAGTAGGAGTGTGAAGTCGCCCCAAAAAGACTTTGCACATTTAAAAGTCCTCTATTTGCGAAGTCACTTGACTCACAATCGTGCCGAGGAGGAAGAAAACAGTTCATGACAATTGCTGAAAAAAGAGACGGTGCTCTGAAGAAAATAGACCTTACAGCTGGTCGTCTTAATTGCCAAAAGGAAGCAGAAAATGTGCCTAAAAGCAAGCTCTTTTTTGAATCAGACAAAAATCTGAAAGTTGGGGCTTCAGAAACTCAGAAAAAGTCTTTTGATCTTTAGGGATGTCCCCACCAAGACTGGAGAGCCGATAAGACACCACAGGTGAGTGGTGGCGTCATAAGCAAGAACAAGAGACCTAATAAATCAGTAGAAAATCATCTCTTGATTGAGAGAACCTTTAGGTCGGGGGATCCATTAATCTTGAACCGATGAAACGTTCCCCAGCAGCTAAGTCATATGCCCAAGTTACGAGCTGTATCATCGGATGATATAAAAATCGTTAAATTTGTTGATGCGTCTGCCACTGACAGAGTACTCCTGCATATTGCTTTGAGAATCATCTATAATTTGATCTTGACGTGCGATTCTGAACTGAACTCCCGAGGCTTTGCCTTAAGAGAAGGCTGCGTCAAAAAAACATTGCTACAAGAAAGATCATTATGGAGGCAATCCCCACATTGAAATGAAGAATCAAAGAAGAATGTTGAACTGATGAGCAGCAAAAGAGTAGAATCTCGGCATCCTCGGCTTCCAACATGATTGCTGAAAAAGTTCTTTGTGTTCCAGCTTCTCAGTTGGCCTCAATCCCTTGTGAAAGCCCCATGAAACCTATTAAAATCACCGTAAAGAACAATCTAACTGCTGCAAATGATCTTGCCACAGGAAATAGAGCGGAAAATGCCTGTACCAACCAGGGAACCTGGAGCTGGTTAGCCGGGTCCTTAAATGGTTGTGAGGACCTCTAATGCCAGAATGATAAGAACAATGCATTATTACAGATTGGGTCATGGAACACGAGAGGTTTCAGTCACCTCTTTGGAAGATACACCGGTGTGCTGGAGAAATTAGACGTAATCTGTTTGCAGGAAACTTGGCTTCAAAATATGCCTTGTGCTGCAGGTTTTGAAATAGCCCTGAATCCAGCAATCAAACAAGCATTGGGCAGAACAATGTCAGGGCACTTAATAATGGTGAAACAATCTAAAAACTTGAAAATAATAAGTTGAGTAAATCAATCGCCATACCTGCAGTCCGTTGCTATTGAAATAAAAGAACGTAATCAACATGAAAGGAGGATTTTACATATTATAAATGTTTATTAGCACCACACGGCTACCGATGAATCAGAGTTTCTTGAACAAATCTGCAACATTATTGATCATGTCGTGGAGTCCAACTTAGCCCCTAACATAATTTTATGTGGAGACTTAAATATGGAATGCCTCCAACTTAAACATAGAAATGCAGCCATTAACAAAATTAAAAGAAAAATGAAAGATCCTTATCAAATCATAAGTGCATGGGCAGATGAAATGGAGGAGAGGGAATTAACCTTATTAAATGGTACAACCAGAGGAGATATTCCTCCTCACACCACTTGGTCCCAAGGCCCCAGTGCATCGATACTGGATTACATCTATGCATCAAATGGTATTGCCGAGAAAATCACTGATCTTCTTGTAATTCCAATGCAACAAAGCGACCACAACCTAGTAACTATAAAAATCACTGGACTAGGCTGTGTAGAAAAAGAACAATGGAATGTAAAGATAAGTGGTATGCCTGGAAGAAATAGTGTGTGCTTAAATAGAGATGACATCACTGCAATATCAACTACACTCCAGTTTAGTGATGAACCCCAATCTTGGGATCAAATTGAATATCCAAGACTATTAGAGAAACACTCTGAGTTTAATCTTGGCTTGCAAAAAAAAGGTTTCCGACATCAACAGGAAATGTCCAGTACCAAGGATTGGAACATCACACCCCTTGGTACTTTCAGATAACCAAAGATAACATCTTAGAAAATATCAGAAGATTAAGTTTGTACAGAGCCCCAGGCCCAGATGGCCTAACCAACTGGATGCTGAAGCAAAACCCATAGGAATGGGCTGACCTCTGTTTTAATCTGTTTTATTAGCGGCCATACATGTCAAATATTAATTTAATTCATTTCCTAACATTTTTGCTGTACTCTGGGCATCACTTCTACTCCTCGATGGAGGAGTTAAAGGCATTCTCATTCTTCTTCTTGTCACTAGTTTGTGGGGTGTGGGGTGGTGGTCCGATCCGGGCTGATTCCTTAGGGCATATAAATCTAGGGGTAGGCAATATAGCCATCCCTATTTCAGCATCAACTTAAGCTTGGCAACCCTTTCCTTAAGGAGGCCATTGAGTCTCTCATATATCCCGTTTGCTTGCACGTGATAAGCAGAAGAAAACTTGTGTTTAATGTTCAACAATAATCCTATTTGCTCAAATACTTCATTAACAAAATGTGGCCCATTATTGGATCTCAGCAGTTCACACGTCCCCATCTTGGAAAGACTTCACATACTAAAAACTGCACTGTGCAAGTGGCATCAGGGTCTGTACAAGGACCTGCTTCAATCCACCTGGAGAAGGGACACACCAACACTATCATATACCTGTATCCATTGCATACTTGCAGCATGTCAACATAATCAATATGTAAATGCTGAAAAGTACCATTCAGTCGAGGAATTACTCCTCTAATTGTTCGCAGTGTATGCCCAGCATTAAACTTTTGACATACAATGCACTTTTCTACATAAAATGCAACATGTTCGAACAGGTTCAGTACAAACCGGTGTTCTGTAATTGTTTCAGCAAGACTTTCCCTAGTAACATGTGCAGGGTAGTGCAGCTGTTCAAGCGCTACTGTTAAATGCTAATTATATAGTACCTTCGTAGTAGTTATATTGGCCTAAGCCTAGTCGCGCTACATGGAAAACCGCGTTGCAAAAGTTCAGATTTTTTAGTTAACTTCACCGCCATTTTAAGATTCATCCACCATTTTGATTTCTACTCGTGTGTCCTTCATTCTAAAATGGTGGGCTATGTTTTCAGCTTGCAACCAAGCCTTCAGACCTTTGAGTTCTGTTAATGTGTAGGCAGTCCGAGAGCTGACTGTTTAGACTAGGTAAAGAAACCTTGTGCTTCATATGAACTGTTGTTTAAGTGTTGTCTGCGCTCACAAGACTTATCCTTGTATAAACGTTGGGACAATGAAGAATAAACTTCGAGCGTATGCATTGATGGAACTGTATTGTAAAAGAACTTTGTACAAACCTTACCGCGGGATCCGAGAACATACATCACCATTGTGCCTTCATGGAAATGCAAACCTATGTAATCCTTTGCATAATATTGTGTAATCTGTATGTGAACTAGGCACAAACTCTAGACCATGAATTATTAATGTGAAGAGAGGCTGGACAATATTACACGAATTGTATAAAAGTATGAACGTTTAGATGTCCAGCACTCACTCACCTCTCCTTGTCAGCTGGTACACATCGCGAGGTGTTGGGAGCCAGATAGCTATCTGTTTTGCTTTGTAAACTGTAGAGTAATAAAAGATCTGTGAATCTTTTTAGCCCATGATGGGTGTATTTACTTTGTGGTACTCAGCCTCGATATTTCTTTGTTCTTTCACTACATTTAACAATGCTATTGCATCATTGACTTTCCAGTACTGTCCTGTCGCCATAATGCTTCTGTGGGGGATAAAGAACCCCCCCCCCTTTGCTTCCATAATTCCTGCTCTTGCTGTTGTGCACTGCCTTGAATCTCCATTAACTGGGCTCTTGGTAAATGATTAAATCCTGCATTCATTACCATAATCGCAACTACATTCTCTTTGACATATGGAGTATCAAAGCATAAAGAATTTGAAGAATATGCAACTCTTTTGGCTTCTGCATCTGCGGCTTCATTCCTGCAAGAGATAAAGTCAGTTTGCTTAGTATGCACTGCACATTTAACTATGGTTATGGCTACTGGGAGTCACAGTGCCTTAATAAGCCTGTCCATTAATAATGTGTGCTGCACTGGCGTGCCGTCCGCTCGGAGGCTGTCCCTCCTTTTCCAATGTGCTAGTCCTGCGTGTACAGTTGATGTCACATAGGCAAAGTCACTGTACACCGTCATTTCCTCCCCTTCATGTTTTTCGAGTGCAACAATAAGCACTACCAACTCTGCCACTTCTGCTGAAAAGTGATATGGTAGTCTTGCTACAACCTCAAAATCGCCATTTGCTTTATGCCTCACTACAGCTGCGCCAGAATGCCTTTCTCCACTTGTTTGATCAATTTTCAAAGAACCACCAATAAAGAGAATTTCCCCTGCTGACAATGTGTTCTCTTTTACACGTAGCATATTGTCATAAAAATCTACATAATTTGCGCAGTCATGCACATGCTCCCCTCTGCCACTGGCTCAGCTACAAAGGTGGCAGGGTTCACTATTTTAAATCTGACAATTCTAATCGCTGAATTTGATATCATTACTTTATATAACAAAGTTCTCTGAGATGGCAATGTACATTTTGGGTTTCTCCAAAATGGCAAACAAAGCATGCTCTATAAAAAGCGTCAGAGAACAACCTATTACAATACTTGTAGATTTCTCAATTGTGAACCTGGCGGCTGCCAATTGCTGTTCGCAAGGAAAATGCCCTTTCATAACTGGGTCTAAAATCACATTGTAATATGCCAGAGGTTTGTACCCTAATGTAGTCCTTTATTTAAGTACTGCTATCAGAACTGTCCCATTGGTATGTGAAAACTAGAAAAAATCCTCAACATAATTGAGAATTCCTAAAACAGGATGTATAGGTGAGACTAGACTTGCTAGACTCCCGCCTCCCCCTCAAACTAAACGCAGAAAGCTTGTAAGGTTGAGCAACACCTTTAGAGTTGGAAAAATCCAAAATGTAGTGCCTTTCAGAATGAAAAGCACTTTGAAGGGCGGTCTATTTTGTGGGGTCAGAATCCCTTGCACAGCAGAGGGCCTGATGAGTAGTATACATTTATCATAGATACCAAAATTATAGGTTTCAAATTGAATAGGAACCAAGTTATGATAAAAAATAGTGTGGTCAGGCATTTTATAATTTGGTCGGGACGAAGTCAGGCAAACTCTAAGATGGCTGCTAGACACAATATGGTGGGATTCTGCAAAGTCATGCTGACGTAATTTAATAATTTTCTCATAGCTGTTCATGAAGAGTCCACTGGTTTAGAATAAGCTAGGAGAAACCTGTTCAGACTTGTTCTAAGTGGCAGTTAAGCTAGCAAATCACAGGCACAGAAGGGATTGTCTTTAATTGAAAGGTTCAATGGAAATGGGTTTTTATTATTTATTAAATTACAGTAGCCCTGAAAACCATATATACAGAGCTGAATTTAGAGCTCTGGTTAGAATGCTGTGGAGCTTTGCTGTCATGCTGTCTGCTGGTTTGCTGTGAAGAATACAAATGAGTTTGAAAATTAGACTGCCATCCTGCTGGTCTTCCCTGATCCAGAGATGTCAGAAGCCCAGAGAAGGGATTGGGACAATCTTTACACGTGGCTGACCATGAAGGGGACACTGTGATGAGAACTGACCAGACCTCCTACTCGTCAGAGTCAAGAATCCTCAAACACAGGTATGTGTGCAGTCAGGGCTCAGAGAAGAAACCTAGTAGGGATGAAAGGGCAAGCTGCAGTATGCCTCTGCATCATTTCTAAGAGGGGGCTCCCAGACCTCGCAGCCTGTGGCACCTATGGATTGGGGTGTGTAGGGAGGATATATTCTTTATGGGGTAACTTAGAGGGTTTTATTGGCATTTTGTGGTAATTTTGTAAATGTAACAAGAAGGTTGTTTTCGTGTTTTAGTTAATAGGATGAGACAAAGAGTGTCATCCATTGATATTTGGACTACGAGAGTTCCATATTTGAGAGCCCAGACAACCCAGGCCCAACGGGGCTGGTAGAAGTCATTATACACTTCAAGCGAAGCAAACTAGGCAGGTATTTAGCGGCAGAAGGAAATAAGAGCCATGAGGAGCATTCTCTGAGATGTATGGGGCCAGCCAGTATTGTCTATGTGTATTGTGTGTCATGTGTTGTGTACTGTATATGTGTTTATGCTGAAGAATTAAGAACATTTATTTATTGAGTTAAGAATAATTGGCACCAATCCAAAAAATAAAGTAATCAATAGAAGGAAAAAAAAATATTTAAGAGCAAGCTAGCGATGAGAGTATACTTGTGTTCATGATTTAAACTATGTTCAAATAAATATTAGGTCAGATAATGGAGAAGAAGTTAGAAAATGTGGTCATCTTTGAACCCTTGAAAAATCCAGAACAGAGTAGATACAGGGTTAATTCTTGTATTTACAAATAATAGACAGTTTAAGCTACTCAAATAACTTTACACAACAAAAATCCACTCTCGTTTTCAGACAGAATGAGCAGAGATAAAGACTGACAAAAAATTAGCTTTTTACAGCCGACTGCATAGCTACAGAGGACAGGGTTGTAAATTTGCCAGTAAATTGCTTTCTTGCTTGGAGAACAGAGCTAATAAGATGCGATACAGGGCTTAAAAATAACATTTGTGCAGAAAAGGAGATATTTTAGCTTAAGCAAAATGCATGGTTTGACAGTCAGACAGAAAAAATGTGTGCTGTAGAAAAATGATTTGTGCACTGTTGAAACGGCTATGGTGCCTCAGTCAAGGGCGAACAGATAAAAGATAGCACATTCCAGAGAGTATCGTAGGAAAAATCAGGGCTGTTAGTTCATTCAACTAAGGCAGTTTACTTGCATGAGCATTCATGTTGAAAAAATAGCGTGATTATCTATGACATTAATGCATGGCTGTGAAACTCGATGTGGGGAAAGCGCTTATTTCTGAATTGAAATGTACTAAGCAATTTAACCCCTTAAGTCATCGGTGCACAACATACGGCCCGCGGGCCAGTTGCGGCCCGCCATGCTGTTTTGTCCGGCCCGCGAGGCACAAACACTTTCCTAATGGAGAAGGCCCGCAAGCAGCATCAGCCGCCCTCCATTAGGAAAGTCTTTGTTGTCTTCCGGGACGGGCAAAACACTGGCCGTCATTGGCTCAGCACACACGCATCACGTCGCTCCTACGAGCCACATAGTGCGTGTGTGCTGCACCAATGGAGGGCCAGCACTACGGCTGGCGTGGCCAGTAAGGCTTGATGCCGGAAGGCATTTCAGCCTTGCTTGCCACGCCAGCCATAGTACCACTCACCTCGCCAGCGTTCCAGCTTACCTGCCTTCCGGCACGTCTCCGGTAAGTGGTCTGTGTGTGTGTGTTTGTGTGTCGGGTCTGTTCTGCTGTATGTTTGTGTTGTGTATGTTGAGATGGGGGGTGGGGGGTGTGTCGGATGTGTATGAATGTTTGTTTTTGAGTGTTTGTGTTGTGTATGTTGAGATGGGGGGTGGGGGGTGTGTCGGATGTCTATGAATGTTTGTTTTTGAGTGTTTGTGTTGTGTATGTTGAGGTGGGGGGGCGTGTCGGATGTGTATGAATGTTTGTTTTTGAGTGTTTGTGTTGTGTATGTTGAGATAGGGGTGGGCGGCGTGTCGGATGTGTATGAATGTTTGTTTTTGAGTGTTTGTGTTGTGTATGTTGAGATGGGGGTGGGGGGGCGTGTCGGATGTGTATGAATGTTTGTTTTTGAGTGTTTGTGTTGTGTATGTTGAGATGGGGGGTGGGGGGCGTGTCGGATGTGTATGAATGTTTTTTTTTGAGTGTTTGTGTTGTGTATGTTGAGATGGGGGTGTGGGGGGGGCGTGTCGGATATGTATGAATGTTTGTTTTTGAGTCTTTGTGTTGTGTATGTTGAGATGGGGGTGGGGGGCATGTCGGATGTGTATGAATGTTTGTTTTTGAGTGTTTTTGTTGTGTATGTTGAGATGGGGGTGGGGGGGTGTCGGATGTGCATGAATGTTTGTTTTTGAATGTTTGTGTTGTATATGTTGAGATGCATGTATGGGTGCATGCTTCAGAGTTTGTGTGCTGAGTTGGGGGGTTTGGGTCTGTATGGGTGCACGCTTGAGAGTGTGTATGCTGAGTTGGGGGGTGGGGGGTTCGGGTCTGTATGGGTTCATGGTGTATGCTTGAGAGTGTGTGCTGAATTGGGGGGGTGGGGGGTTCAGGTCTGTATGGGTTCATGGTGTATGCTTGAGAGTGTGGGCTGAGTTGGGGGGTGGGGGTTCGGGTCTGTATGGGTGCATGTTTGGGAGTGTGTGTGCTGAGTTGGGGGGTGTGGGGTTCGGGTCTGTATGGGTGCATGTTTGAGAGTGTGCTGAGTTGGGGGGTGGAGGGTTCGGGTCTGTATGGGTGCATGTTTGAGAGTGTGTGTGCTGAGTTGGGGCGTGGGGGGTTCGGGTCTGTATGGGTGCATGTTTGAGAGTGTGTTTGCTGAGTAGGGGGTTCGGGGTTCGGGTCTGTATGGGTGCATGTTTGAGAGTGTGCTGATTTGGGGGGTGGGGGTTTCGGGTCTGTATGGGTGCATGTTTGAGAGTGTGTGTGCTGAGTTGGGGGGTGGGGGTTCGGCTCTGTATGGGTGCATGGTGTATTCTTGAGAGTGTGTGCTGAGTTGGGGTGGGGGGTTCGGGTCTGTATGGGTGCATGTTTGAGAGTGTGCTGAGTTGAGGGGTGGGGGGTTCGGGTCTGTATGGGTGCATGTTTGAGAGTGTGTGTGCTGAGTTGGGGGGTGGGAGGTTCGGGTCTGTATGGGTGCATGTTTGAGAGTGTGCTGATTTGGGGGGTTTGGGTCTGTATGGGTGCATGCTTGAGTGTGTTTGGGGCATAGTGTTTGGTTGGGGGTGAGGGGGCCATGGGGCATAGTGTTTGGTTGGGGGTGAAGGGGCCATGGGGCATAGTGTTTGGTTGGGGGTGAGCGACAGGGGGCATAGTGTTTGCTTGAGGCATGGGGGCCATGGGGCATAGTGTTTGGTTGGGGGAGAGGGGGCCATGGGGCATAGTGTTTGCTTGGGGGGTGAGGGACAATGGGCATAGTGTTTGGTTGGGGGTGGGAGCCATGGGGCATAGTGTTTGGTTGGGGGTGAGGGACAGGGGGCATATTGTTTCCTTGAGGCGTGGGGGCCATGGGGCATAGTGTTTGGTTGGGGGTGGGAGCCATGGGGCATAGTGCTTGGTTGGGGGTGGTAGCCATGGGGCATAGTGTTTGGTTGGGGGTGAGGGGCAGGGGGCATAGTGTTTGCTTGAGGCATCGGGTCCATGGGGCAAAGTGTTTGGTTGGGGGTGGGAGCCATGGGGCATAGTGTTTCGTTGGGGGTGAGGGACAGGGGGCATAGTGTTTGCTTGGGGGTGGGAGCCATGGGGCACAGTGTTTGCTTGGGGGGTGAGGGACAGGGGGCATAGTGTTTGGTTGGGGGTGGGAGCCATGGGGATAGTGTTCGGTTGGGGGTGAGGGAGCCATGTGGCATAGTGTTTGCTTGGGGGGTGAGGGAGCCATGGGGTATAGCATTTGGTTGGGGGTGGGAGTCATGGGGCATAGTGTTTGGTTGGGGGTGAGGGACAAGGGGCATAGTGTTTGCTTGAGGCGTGGGGGCCATGGGGCATAGTGTTTGGTTGGGGTGAGGGACAGGGGGCATAGTGTTTGTTTGGGACTGAGGGGGCCATGGGGCATAGTGTTTGGTTAGGGGTGAGGGACAGGGGGCATAGTGTGTGGTTGGGGGTGAGGGACAGGGGCATAGTGTTTGCTTGGGGGGAGAGGGACAGGGGGCATAGTGTTTGGTTGGGGGTGGGAGCCATGGGGCATAGTGTTTGGCTGGGGGTGAGGGGGCCATGGGGCATAGTGTTTGGTTGGGGGTGAGGGGGCCATGGGGCATAGTGTTTGGTTGGGGGTGGGAGCCATGGGGCATAGTGTTGCACTCCAAGAGTGAACTCAATAATAAAGCTAAAACAGGCACAGTTAGGAGATGTACATCCTTTGCTTATTTGAGGAAATCTGACTCAACGAAGGCCATACTCCTCTTGGGCAACCCAAACAGCAAACTATAGCAGTCCAAAATAACGGAATGTCCAATCAAGGGTCAATAAAATATATATAGTTTAATTTAACAGACGATATACAATAACTACATTGAAATAAATGATAACAATGGAAAATGTGTAGTACAAAATGTAAGTTTGAAATGCAATAAAAATCGTTACCCCTCAAAAACATATTCTTTTTCCATGTGTTTAATACAGATTGGGGGTTGAAAAAGCCTCCTCACATGTCCCGCCTACCGGCCCGCCCACTTTTACTTTTCGGCCCACTATAGCCCTCATGTAAGGTACTTTCGGCTCACTGTCAAAATCAGTAGTGCACCCCTGCCTTAAGTGTTGGGTGTTTTGAAGAAATTGGTGTTTCAGACTGGGGAGGGTTACATGGTTGAGCTTTTGTGTTAAAGATTATTGATTTTGTGGTTAACGGCTGTTTACAGCAGTGAAACATATGGGCTAGAGAAAGCTTCAATGAGACATTGTTTTAGTAGAATCTGTTTTGAAGTGTAAAAAGGTTGGCTAAGTCCTTTTGATGGAATGGTAATTAATGTTTGTTATTATTGGGCAAATGTTAAGGAGTGTCAACTAAGTTGTTGATTTTATAATATGGTAAATTATCCGTCTCTTATGAAGAAGAGAACAAGGCATGTATTTTTGTGATAACATTTTTTTTTGTGCGCCATGAAGTGGAAAGAGACAGACTCCCAAATCAAAAATGCATAAGGAGTGTTTTAGGTAGCTAGGATGATGATAATGCTGGAAGGTGTTTCATAGATAGGCAGCATGAGGTGCAATGCATGCAAGTTTAAAAAGCACCAAATAAATTCAGAACACATTGGAGAGATGCCAAGCAAGGGAACAATATTTCCCATGCTGTATATCATGTCTGTAAAATGTGAAGACATTTGGAGGTAAAATTAGAAATAATGTGTCTAGAATCTCACAGGTTGGAAGAAGCTTAGCTGAGATTCAAAATGTAATTTTGGGTGCAAATTGCAGTAAAAAGCAGGCCAATATGTTAGTGGATGTCATTGAATTAGGTACAGCAAATATCTATCTGGGAGGAAAAGGATAAATGAATTAAAGTCAATTTATTGTTTGTTGACAAAATATGATAAGTATATGTGGAAATGACATTTTTATATTTTAGCATAAAGGAAACAGTGAGCATTGAAAGAAAGCATGCAGGAGCATGCACACGAGAAGGCATGCATGCAGATGTATGGAAATGGAAAGATATTCATGTAGATGCATGAACATGGAAGGGCGTGCACACACACAATCACACACACACACACACACACTCACACACACAGGTACATATGATTTTATCGAAGTGTAAGCGATCAGTGGCCACACATACAAGCACCCACACACACATACACAGGATGTTTTTGTTTTACCGTTAAATAATATCTGACATGGAGAATAACTGGTCTTTTTTGAAGAAATAGAAAGGACAGAGAGTGTGTGGTTTTATTAAAAATTATTGAGATTCTTGAGGTACAATTACAGGAATGAGAAACAGTGGCAGTATTTCACTGCAGTTTATGTCAGGCTATTTGAAGTAAATATGAAGGCCTGAGAGGAAAGTGGGAGTAACAGTGACATCACCCGAGAAGAATGCAGCAGTTATCACACATTCTGTGCAGGCACAAGGAAAGCTTTCAAAAGTCAAGCTGGTTCAAAGAAGAAAATATTCATGGATACCGTGGGAAGGACGGTACTGGCTAGTGACGGAGAAAGTCAGGAATGCAGAAGCAGTAGGTGCTTCATAAGGCAAATAATTAAGTATTAAACAGATTAAGGAAAGAATGGGTGCATGCTAAGAGGCAAGGGAACAGATTTTAGAGGAAGAGATGGCTTGTAGAAAAACCAAGGAAGAGGAGGCTTTCAGAATAATCAAGGAAGTTTTCAGAAAAGCCAAGGCAGTAACCAAGGTATGCAGGATGTGTAAGTCAGATGATTCCCTACTGTATCTTGGGCATGTGGAGTGACATGGCATATATCGCAAACTTGTGGGAGCCAAGGGTATGTACAGAATTCGCAATTCTCAAGAGGGGGAGGGACAGCTCAACATCCAGCATATAGCCCACGAAGTAGAGATGGGTTCGCCCAAGATCAGACAGTGCATCAGGCACAAGCACCGCAAACACAGCAGGCTTTGCAATCAGTAGCTTGCACCGATGCAGATACGACAGAGCGCACATTGTACACACATATGAAAGCCAACAATATGCAGCATGGACAGATCTAAACATAAGAGGCTTTTTCTGCCTCAACCATAGAACTTTGTCTGTGGACAGGTTCATTTAACATAGAGACTAGAAAGGTGAGAGCCACATTAGTTGGGGCCAAAGATATGGCAGACCAAGAAGGGGAAACCTTTCAAGGGAAGCAGGATGTTGGTGCATGTCACCCCGAAGGGAGAGGTGTTCTCAGACAGACAAAGATGTGGGATGGTCGTACCTGGACCTACCTAAACCTAGGACACCAGAGCCTCTAGCATGGCCAGATCGACCTTAAAGGCGAAATTATAGTAAGAGGGGAGACAGCACACCCCCTAATATATAATTTACACGTTAAGAAAGGGTGTGCCGAGGATCAGACATTATATCAGACATGAGCGCTGAGAAGTGCAACAGACACAGGACAAAGGATGACGCCAAGAATAGAAGGTGTCATCATGAAAGGACAAAATCCTTTCACAGGAACAGGGGTATGCATGAACCCACAGTAGGACAGTTCACAAGGCAACTTGATATATTCAGAATTATTAGCGACACTAGGCCCCAAAAGGTGTCAAGAATCAGTATAACAGGGGAGAAGATACAATCTTTGTTTTTTCAATGGACACTGGGACTGCATGTTTATGCAGTAAAGCTAGAAAGGTGTTGGATGAGGGGAATTAAATCAGAACACTGAGGGGTCTTTTGAAGACTATAAAGGGAGTTTTCTTGTTTAGTAATGACTTATCAGTCTCTGAAGGAGAATGTGTATTGCAGATTTTTTGTTTTGTGATAGTCACTTGTCAATGTAGTGGGAAAGGATTGGATGACAAAGGTTAACATGATGATTTTGTTTCATGGATTAAGGATAGTGTGTTCCACTTGCGGAATGCACCATTTGAGTGTGGATTAATTCATAGTGGTGTGCACAAGGTAAGGGGCCCTGCAAGGTGTTTCTGGCAGAAACAGAGTTTTCTGTGTTATGAGGTAAGCATAATGCTACACATGGCTATGTGGCCTAGTGGAGAGAAGTGGTGAGAATAGTTGATGAATTTAGTTTTAGACCACAGATATTTAGGCACAAAGATATGGTGACAGATAACCCCCATGAAATTAAAAGCATCAATAGTGCAAGCGAAAATGGCAATTCTGAAAAGAATGGGCAATGAGAGCGGACCATAGAGAACAGTGATGGTTCTCAAGAAAGGGTCCAGGTTGAGTGATGTCACTGATGACGACATATCTAGATAAGGCTTAACAAAGGATGAAGTGGTGTTCCTTTGTGAGCATCACACACTGAAAAAGAGATAAAATAAAAATGTTATAGCATATGGCAATAATGTAACAGAGCTCAGCATAATTCAGGAAGGCTTGGAGAGAAGCCAAATGTTTGGTGGATTACGGGCCCTCATGGCATGGGTCCAATAAAATGAATAAGGAAAGACAAAAATTAATGATTGACCTTAAACAGCACAGGAATAAGAAACCCAGAAAATTAAAAGGTTTAATGAAAAAATCAGGGCGCCCAATAGAAATAACTAAATCAGTAAATAAACATTGAATGATTGAATTAAGAAATGATTGGATTAATGAATGAATGGATATTAAAGTAGCAAGAAACATAAATAATGAAAATATTCAGATTTTGAAAAAAATAAATAGCATCATTGAAGATTATTGGCTGTATCTGAAAAAAAGTGTGTATTATAATAATTTTTAAAAAAAAGATAATGGGATTAATAAAGGACCAAAGGGGTATGGTTGATCAAAATTGAATTTGGTACAGAGCCAATTCAGAGAACATATGAGAGTAAGTAAAATGACATTATTTGAATTACATAATGGCATTGGTTTATATCTTATAGATGAAGATCACTGACTTTTTTGAACACAGGTGGAATGTCTGCATGGCCTGGACAGGGGACGAGACATTATACCACAACAAAGGTGAGTACCAGTGAATAGGCAGAGAAGAAAAAGGTGAGTACTCGTTCACACCACAGAGTGTGGATACACTATTGATCAGTATTAGGAGTAAGAGGACCCAGGTAAGTGCAGGAAAAAAGGTAGTGAGGGAAACTGTGTTTCAATTATGTAGCTTTTCCCCAAGATAGGTGCAAATAGGTGTGAGCATAGAATAACACATAGATACAAGCATGGCCGCCTCTGACAACACAGGACATAGAAGACGTCAAATGACAGGTGGACTAACTACTTTTGTAATTTAGCAACTTGCAGGATGCCAAAAAGGGTAGATTTGGCAGAAGTGTCGGAAATGTTTAGAATAGGCAAACAATGTAGTTTTATGACAAAATTTGAAGGCACGTACTAAGAATCTGTGCCAGATTCCAGGAAAACAGGGGTAGGCTAGATTAGTGTAGAACAATCAGCAATAAGCGAAAGGCATTAGGCTATAAGTGTTGCACAGCGAAATGTTTATTGTGTCACAAACAGGATGAAAACATAGTAAGGGAAAGACATGACTGCGGTCCTATGCGATCGAAAGGAAGATGGCGAAGGAAAGAAGAAGACCATTCAGCTGAGCAGTAGAAGAACCTTCAGCTGTCTAGTAGAAGAATGTTCAGCTGAGCAGTAGAAGAATGTTCTGCTAAGCAGACGAAGACCGTTCAGCTAAGCAGGAAACAGCAGAGTACAGGCCTGAGTGTGAGTGAATTTTGTAAAGTTATTCTATAATGACCACCAATGACCTACAAGCATGCTAGCCTATAATTTAGTAGCCTGAGAATGCCAGAGAAATGATCTCAGTAGACATCCTTTTGTTAGCTGCAAGGAGAAAGGATCTAGGATAGGGAGAAACTTGACCCCCTTGCCAGTCCCCAAATGACTTTTGCCTCTATTTCGGTTTTCTGCAGAAAGTAAGATCCTGCTCCCTAATGGTCCCCTCCAGCTATGGATGCACCTAGAATACAGAAGAAGAAGAAGACGTCCAGTCTTGTTATATTTGTTTGTGTTGTCTGTCTGTTGTTTATTATTTTTGTTCACTAAGTCTGAAAATGTTGACGTAAAGGCAAAAAACATGTTCCATGAAAGGATATAGAATGTTGTGATGAATGACAAGCCCATAGAATAATGAGGGCAAATACTAGACACAGGTGAATGTGTTAATTGAATGTAAACCAGGTCCAAGCAATCAGACAGCATATATTAAGAAAAAGTAAAAATCAAACTGTATGCAAAAAAGGAGAGGATCAGTAGCTGTGGTATATTAAGAACCAAAATATATGATGCAGTTTGTTTAGAAGGCAGGAATGGTTGAAAAATACACAAGAGTAGGTTTTTTAAGGGGTGGGTTGAGAAGAAAAAGATGATAGAGGCATACTTATATTTCAAAGGAATCTCATTCAGTTTTGTATTAGAGGTGGACAAAAATGGCCCTATGTACTCAAAGAATTAGCGGCATTCGAACCTATGAGCAGAGAGAACGGTCAAGGGATGTAATCAGATGCCCATACCCAGACATTTCTGCTGTGCAGTTGTGACAGAGGACAATTTTCCTGTAAAAACTCCCACATCCTTGGTTCCCTCAAGAAGTGGCCCAATGCCCCCATGTTTAAATTTGTCCTTGCAATTATTAAAGTACTTTGCCATAAAAGAAATTCTAAAGTATTAGAAAAATAATGGACTAAGTGGCCGATACAATGAAAGGCCCAGGAACACAAAGCAGCCCCAAAAGAGGACAAATACAACCAGAGAAAGACGATTCATGGATACCAAACCAGGATGATTCGGGTGGAAGATGTGTTAATCCATGATGGATGAAGAAGACAAGAAAAATGTATTTATAAAAATGTGGATGGGGAACCAGGACATTTAGTGAAATGGGAGTGACGGAAAAAATGTGGAGTATAAGCCACACATGAACATTGTGTGAAACCGGGCTGGCGGGTTACCTCAAAGTGTGACCATCTCTCAATTCTCATAGTGGCTGTAAAATTATCTGAGGCATATAGTTAGTTTAAAGTTATTTGGGTGATAAAGATGAGACTCAGATAAAAGTGAACAAAGGTGTTCTTTAAGACTAGGAGACTACAATATGTTAGTACTGACATTGTAGAAATATTTTTAGGGTGCCTCCCATATTGAAACATTTCATTTCATAAGAGGGGGTGGTTGGGATAGAGATGTGTAGGTACACTGAATATGGAGGAGGATGGACATTGGGTGTAGTGGTATGTATTAAATAGGTGTCTAATACAGATCAGAGGGGGGAATATATAGGTGAGGCTAGACTTGCTAGACTCCCCTCCCCCCTCAAACTAAACACAGAAAGCTTGTTAGGTTGATCGATAGCTTTAGTGTCGGAAAAATCAGAAATGTAGTACCTTTCAGAATGAAAAGCACTTTGAAGGGTGATCTATTTTGTGGGGTCAGAATGACTTGCACAGCGGAGGGCCTGATGAGTAGTATACATTTATCATAGATACCAAACATTCTAGGTTTGAAATTGAATAGGAACCAGGTTATAATAAAAAATAGTGTGGTCAGGCATTTTATAATTTGGTCAGCCATTTTGGTTGGGACAAAGTCAGGCAAACTCTAAGATGGCTGCTAGACACAAAATGGTGGGATTCTGCAAAGTCATGTTGAAATAATGTACTCATTCTCTCATAGCAGTTCATGAAGAGTCCACTGGTTTAGAATAAGCTAGGTGAAACCTATTCAGGCTTGTTCTAAGTGGGAGTTAAGCTAGCAAATCACAGGCACAGAAGGGGTTGTCTTTAATTGCAAAGTCCAATTGAAATGGGTTTTTATTATTTATTAAATTACAGTAGTCAAAGTCATTTTTATTCTTCACAGCAAAACTCCACAGCTTTCTAACCATAGCTCTAAATTCAGCTCTAGTTAGAATGCTGTGGAGTTTTGCTGTCATGCTGTCTGCTGTTTTGCTGTGAAGAATAAAAAGGACTTTGAAAATCAGACTGCCTTCCTGCTTGTCTTCCCTGATCCAAAGATGTCAGAAGCCCAGAGAAGGGATTGGGACAATCTTTACAAGGAGCTGTACAAATTGCTTTCTTCAATTCTTCAAACCCTCCCTCCATCCCCTCAGTTCATTCTAATTTATCTTTATTCACCTGTGTTTTCTTTAAAGCCTGCAAAAGGGGTCTTGTGTGTGAACTATAGTCGAACACTGATGCTGTCATATAATTACATAATCCAAAAAAACTGTTGCATCTGTTTCATTGTTTACAGTTTTCATGATCGCTTCAGCTCTTTCATGTGTTACCCTCTTTTCCTCATGTGAGATCAACTGGCCTATGCACAACACATCTTTTTGACAGTACTCTAACTTCTCTTTGCCTTGTATCCCTTGTCTGCTAGGATAATCATTAACTGAATTGAGTCTTGTCTGCACACATCTTCTGTTGTGCTACAAATCAAAATGTTATTTACATACTGTATCACAGTACTTTTCAAATCAATATTACCTAGGTCCATCTGTAGGACTCTGTTAAAGATCGATGGGGACTCACAGTACCCTTGAAGCAAACAAAAGGGTTTCGGACAGATTTGACAGAGCGTAAATTAAATCAAGTCTTGTGAGTCCTTGTGCAGCAGGATTGAGAAAAACGAATTATTCAAATCAATCAGCGTAAAATATTGTGCTTCTACTGGTATACTACATAGTATTGTCGCTGGATTAGGAACTAAAGGAAACTCTGCCTCTACAATCTGGTTAATCAGTCTCATATCTTGCATGAATCTCCATGACCTTCCCTTTGATTTTTTCACAGGGTGCACAGCGGTATTACACGATGACTCTGATGGTACCAGAATACATTGCTCCATCAGTGCTGAAATAGTCTCCAAAATGCCCTCATCTGCTTCTCGAGACATTGCGTATTGTGTTGCTCAAGGTAAAATCACTCCTGGTTTCAGCTTTATTTTAACCTCCCCTACTCCCTTCAATAGGCCTACATCATAAGAGCCTGTAGACCATAAAGCGCTCGGCACTTTCTCCAAGACTTCATCAAAAAATACTAAACGCTGCCGCATTATCGTAATGCGATGTGAGATCTCCCTTTTCTCTATTTTAATCCAATATATAATGCTCATAAAGAACACTACTTCATCATTTGTTGGATCATCTTCAAACATGTATTCGTCACGGACGTCAGTCAATCTGCACCCTTCACCAATGGCAATCACTGTTCTCTATGGCCTACCCTCATCATCTTTTCCTTTGAGCATTGCCGTTTCCCCTCGAACTATGGCTGCATGTAACTCTAGGCGGATGGTCTGTCCCCTTTCTTTGTCCATAGGTGTCGGTGGTCTAAATAAAAATTCATCAGGTATTCTCATAGTCTTTTCCACTAAACCAGATAGTCATGTTAACAGAATGCTCACCCCATAAAGGAAAACATCAGGTTCTATCGGCACAACTCGTAGAGCCATCTGCCCTGTAAATGCCAATATAAATCCACACCATTCTTATAGTGTATCCCAGGAGTGTAGCACACTATACCTTTGTCAGTAAAAGAAATTGTCATGTTACGTTTTGTCATTAAGGGGGTAATTCATAGAATTTAGAGCACAAGTGGCGCACGCGGCTGGCGCACAGAGTGCGTGTGCGACAGTCTGCGCTAGCCATGTGTGCCAAAACCCATTTTAACCCACAGCGAATTCATGGGTACCAACATCCATAACCAGCGGTGGCGCAGAGTGGCGCAGCGACCCTGCAGCAGCACCAGTTATGCCCCCAACCCCGCCCCGTGCGCCAAAAACATTGCACAAATCCCCTACTTGGCGCAAAGGTCAGTGGACCAGCATACAGCCCCCCCAAACACGAAAACGCATGTAAAAGTCCACGTGCACCCCCGGAACACATGTACCCCGCTCGCGCTAGCGTAAACGCGTGTAAAAGTCCACATGCACCCCTCGGAACACACGTATCCCGCTCGCTCTAGCGAAAACACGTGTAAAAGTCCATGCGCAACCCTCAGAATATGCTACCCCGCTCACGCTAGCGAAAAAACGTGTAAAAGTCCACGCTCACCCCCGGAAAAAACGTACCCCGCTTGCGCTAGCGAAAACACATGTAAAAGTCCATGACCACCCCTCAAAATACGCGTACCCTGCTCGCGCTAGCGAAAATGCATGTAAACATCCACACGCACTCTCGGAACACACGTACCCCGCTCGCGCTAGCGAAAACGCTGCGTCAGGTAAAATGCATGGAAAAAGTCCACCTTGTGGTGTGGCCTGCCTGCGGGCCATGGTCTGGGGTGATGGGCTGCCTGTGGGCCATGCCCAGGGGTGATGGGTGATGGGCTGCCTGCGGGCCATGGGGAGGGTGAATGGGCTGCCTGTGCATATTCCGGGGGGGCGCGTGGACTTTTACATGCATTTTCACTAGCGCGAGCGGGGTACGTGTATTCTGAGGGGTGCGCGTGGACTTTTATACGCGATTTGGCAGTGTGTGCCCACCCGGGTGGGCCCCCCTCCCCATGCCCAACATGCAGCCCATCACCCCATACCATGCCCTGCAGGCAGCCCATCACCCCATACCATGCCCGCAGGCGGCCCATCACCCCATACCATGCCCCGCAGGCAGCCCCTCACCCCATACCATGCCCCACAGGCAGACCACATGGCACCCTGCACTCGAGAGCACCGACTCATGCCCCACCCCTCCCCCCCATGACGAGCACCTGCCAGCAGGCCCCGACTCATGCCCCCCCCTTGACAGGCACCTGCCAGCAGGCCCCGACTCATGACCCACCAAACAACATGTCCTAACAAAACAGACCCATGAATGTCCCTAATGCCAACCCAAATCCCCCTTGGCCCCCAGTACAAGCATGCAACCATCCACTGCACCCACTCCCAAATTACCCATGCCATGACATTCTTAAAAGAACCACCATGCCCATGCATAAATGCACAACAGAGCCACACTGTGGCAACACATGACAGAGGTAATGTTCATTGAGACGTGCATGAAACCAATGATAGTACACAACACCAATCATGAAGTTAGAATAAATGTATTAAAAACATAATGAGATAATATAAAGAAAATCATACTTGCAAATTAACAAATAATGAAAGCTATTACCAAAATAAATAGAAAATCCAATGATGAACAAAAATCCCCAGCATGAAAAAAGAAAAGTAGTCCATCGCCAATGTCAATATGATTTGAATGACCAAAAAAAAAAGGAAAATCCATTAATCCATGGGAAATGTTAAAAAAGAAAGTATGTACAAGTCTTCAACTATATACAATCCAAGTCCAAAGGGTCCATGATCCCAAAACAAAAGGAAACCTACAAAAAAGTCCTATGAATAAAAAACTATATACATAAGGTGGAGCAAAGTCCATTAACTCCAAATAATACGAAAAAACAAAGGCAACCGAACACTAAAGAACTATGTACAAAGGCAGCGGGCAAGTCCAACGGCTCACTTGTTGATGTTCCGGGCCAGGGCATCATCGAACTCCACATCGATGTTCCGGAGGCGGGCCTCTTCCCTGGCCTCGAGGTCTCGCAGGGATGCATCCATGGCCTCCTCCAACTCCCTGCGAGTTGCCTCAAGGCACTCAGCCTGCCTCAATGCCCTGTGCATGGCATTCTCCGCCCAGACCATAGTGAGCCATGCCCCCTCCGCCTGCCACCTCTCCGCATATATTTACCGGCCCAACCACTGCCACACGGAAGACACTCCCAGTCCGGGGTCCTCCTGCCCCTTGGCCGATGCCTGCCACCGGGGTGTTGATGGCCCCGAGCCATGATGCCTCCCACGCTGAGCCTGCTGCTGCCTCCGACGCAACTGCCTCTGCCACCACGACGGCCTCTGTGCTGATGGATTCCACCGGCGCCGTCATGCACTTGCCCTGCCCGATAATGCTGGCACATCATCCATCTGCAGAAGGCCAATTGGTGGGGTGGCCACCCCAGCTGGACCTCCGACTCCTGACTGTGGTAGGGATGGGATCTCTACCGGGCTGGCTGCGTTGGTTAGGGCAGATCCACAGAGGGCCCTGGTGGCATCTGGGCCAGAAGACGTCACAGAGAACGACTGGCGCATAGTGTGCACAGAGGAGGAGAGGGCCACAAGACTGGCCGACACATGGAGGAAACCCCCGACCATGGTCCCTCCCAACTGGGTCACGTTGGCACACAGCTCTTCGTTATGACATGTGTGGTCCCCCCAGGAAGCACGCACATCATCAGGAATGTCACGTGTGCACAACGCAACACCAATCAGGACAGACTCAATCCGGTCACAGGTCCCCTCGTCTGCTGGTAGAGGAGTGCCAGATGACGTGGACCTCCTCCCTACCTGTGGACGGCCTGGGATGGGGCATCCCTGCTGGTGCATGGTGATGCAGTCACAGTGTCAGGGACAGAGACATGCACAGGCACCTCCATGGTGACATGAGCTGCCTCCTGCCCCTGGACTGCACCACTTGCACCAATGGTACCACCCCCACCAGGCCCTAAGTGCGGCTCTGTAGCGGCCTCCTCCTCCTCTATACAAACCAGCAACCTGGATGGCTCTGCACCATCTTCTGCCGTTGCAAGCCCCTTTGGGGGCTCATCTGCCCCTTCCACTTCAGCCGTAGTGGCAGACGCGGCACTAGTCCCCTTGCTCCCGGATGATGGAATTTCCTGGGAGGGTGACTGGGCCTTGCGTCACCGGCCGGTGGAGGCATCCCTGCCGCTTTCCTCCACAGCACCATCTCCTCCCTCTTCTTCACTCGCCGCTGTGTAAAGGGAGACATTGAACACAAGCATCAGGGTACTGAACTATAGTCCCCTAGACACAAAGCAATAGCACACGAGTGGCACTGTCAAACGTCACATCCATCATGTCTCTCTACAACACATGGGTCAGTGCAGGCAACACACATGCAGGAACAGGCATGGCACATGCAACCTACATTGGCATCCATGTCCAAGGCACCGTAGATTCATCCAATGGTGGGCTGATACATGCATCATGGGACATGCTGGTCACATGCACACACATCACCAGAGGGTCATGCATCTGGCCCGGTATACCCCCAGACACAGTGGATACAGGGATGACTAGGCTGTATCAGTGAATCAACACATCGTCACGGACATGCGTCATGCATCCATTGCGCACACACTACTCAGACACACGGACATGTACATCATGCATGTCTATGACAGCAGCACACATCTCTCACACCCCAAACATGTCAAAGTACAGACACAGGCATGCATACATGTGTGTGTTCCGCATGCTGCTCCGCATGATGCATTGTAACACATACACCATCCATGTGGGTCACGCCTGACTGGACTCACATGCAGCACCATCATGTCCCTGCACACACACTTCCAAACATGACCCATGTCACACATGCAGCCAAGTAGTTAACTACCAGCGCACTGCAACATGCCCTTTTTTAAACGTGAATGCATGGCAACTTACCGCTCGACTCCAGACAGGCCTGCATCCTGAGGATCTGGTGGTAAAGCACTGGGCGAATGCGCTCCAGGACCCTCACCTGCTGGGTGGTAAGCTGGACACGGTGCCCCACTGCATCCGCTGCTTCCAAGAGGCGCCAGGCCTTTTTGAGGGTCCTTGACTTGTAGTCCTCCCAGCGCTTCTGGACGTGTTTGATGCCGTGGGGTGCCACCCCCTCTGCATTGATGGCACCCACGATGTCCTTCCAGATCCTCTTCCGTCCTTCCTTGTCGGCGCGTGATGGTGTGAAGAGGGCATCATAAAGCCCCAGAACCTGCTCCACCAGGATACCAACTTCCTTTTCACTGAAGCTGGTAGCCCTCTGCCTCTCTGCTGGGGGGTTGCCACTGGTGTAGAAGGTGTTGTGTCGGACATGGCAACCCCCAAGACAGGTGTGGGTGGGCAACTGGGTCCTGGGGCTGGGCTGTGGAGTGATGGAACACCAGTCAGGAGTCTTCTGTTCCAGCAGGGGTGGTCACAGCAACTGGACCCCTGCAGATGGCAGATGTGCAGGCACCAAATGGCAGGGCACGGTGGCAGCAGGCAGGCAGGCAGCAGCAGATGGCTCATGGGGGCTGCTCAGGGCTCTGGGAGACAGTAATTCGGCCTTCTGGGCAGATGCGTGGTCTTCCGTGTGTTGTCGCGTGGCCAGCTTGATACGTATTGATTTGGCACGTGAAAAACAGCACGTTTGCATGAATTCCGAGGAAAGGCGACGTAACATGCGCGTGGGCCTTTCCCTCGGCACGGGTTGAAGGTTCTGCGTATCTCTGTTTCTTGCTTTTTTGGGATGCCTGAGCGTTGCGTGACACGTCATTTCTCCTAAGGGGCCACAGAATGGGACATTCATTGTAGCTGTATATACATGCTTTGTTGTTTGTGCTCCCTTTTATAATGCGCGGGGATGCTTCCGCCTGCCTTTGGGTGGCGGACATGTTTAGGCCTCTGCGTGTCTTTTGGCGTGCGCGTTTCCCCTATTCGATTGCATGAATACATGTAGTTCGCGTGCGTGTGGGCGTTCCGTGTATTTCACGGCAGTACTTCCCCAGTTACACCCTTATTTTCACGTGTTGTTCCCCATTCCGCGTGTTCTGCCCCGAGTTCCGCCCCCTTTTTGGTGTGTGGGCCAACGTTGCGCACTTTTGCTGTGCGCGTCACGCATGCCGTTCAGGATGTTGCAGTGACGTGTGCGCCATGTGCGCCACGCACGGATTTGAGGCACATCCCGGGGATAACACGTGCAGGGGCTTCCATGAATCGCACGTGTGTGATTCGCACACTTGCGTGGGCTTTTTCACGCTTGCGCAAGCTTGCGCCACAAATTTCGGCGCACATTTATTCCAAGAATTACACCCTTAGTCTGTTCCCAAAACATTAACAGGTTCTGTCACGAATACAACAATGGAACAGACATGTTACACCCTATAGAGATTGGTAATTCATCAGTAAAAGGAACTCAACTCTTAGCTCCTGAGAATCCTTGAGCATTCATGGCATTTCCTGACATTAGATATTTTCCCTCTCGTATACATGAACGAGTTGCACCAGTGTCTACTAGAAACAAAAAATGATTTGCCTCCTATCATCCCATTACCCATTGGTTCCTTTTGGGGGTCTGGTGTCACAGATAGTGCTGAACACATCAAGTCGCACTGTGAGCTGTCCTATTGTGGATACATGCATACCCCTATACATGTAAAAGGATTCCCTCCTACTACAGTGACACCCCCTATTCCAGTTGTCAATAATTGTCCTGTGTTTGCGTTCTGCTGTATCTGCATGGGGGAATGTTGTGACTGCCCTTGTGGTGGACTCAATGGTGCTTGCTGTAGTTGCTGTGCCTGTTGCATTTGTGGCGCATGTGCCTGATACAATTTCTGATCTTGTGTGAATCCTTCCCTAGCCTGTGAGATATATGCTGGAGGATACAGTGGGAAATGGGGAGAAACAATCACAATTAAACACATAAGCGGGTCAGGAGAGGGTTGGCCTACCTGGCCCAGTTTCCAGCGTGCTCGCAGCACACACAGTGATTGCAGTGCATTTTCGATCTCCTTGGAGCCTATCTCCTTGGAGCCTATCAGCGCTTCCTGGCACCAGTGGCCATGTGGTAGGCCAACCCTCCCCTGACCCGCTTATGTGTTTAATTGTGATGGTTTCTCCCCATTTCCCACTGTATCCTCCTTTCCCTCCACTCCCCCCTCCGTGCCCCCCTTCTTCCTCCTCGCATCCCGCCCAGCACCTGCCATTGGCCCATAGGCCATGTATTTCCACCTGCACAGGGCTGAGATCCCCATTGCAGGCCCAGTTTCCAGCGTGCTCGCAGCACACACAGTGATTGCAATGCATTTTCGATCTCCTTGGAGCCTCTCAGCGCTTCCTGGCACCAGTGGCCGTGTGGTAGGCCAACCCTCCCCTGACCCGCTTATGTGTTTAATTGTGATTGTTTCTCCCCATTTCCCACTGTATCCTCCTTTCCCTCCGCTCCCCCCTCCGTGCCCCCCCTTCACCCTCCTCCCATCCCACCCAGCACCTCCCATTGCCCGTAGGCCATGTATTTCCACCTGCACAGGGCTGAGACCGCCATTGCTGGCCCAGTTTCCGGCGTGCTCGCAGCACACAGTGATTGCAGTGCATTTTCGACCTCGTTGGAGCCTCTCGGCGCGTCCTGGCACCAGTGGCCGTGTGGTAGGCCAAACTTCCCTGACCCGCTTATGTGTTTAATTGTGATTGTTTCTCCCCATTTCCCACTGTATCCTCATTTCCCTCCCCCTCCCTGCCCCCCTTCTCCCTCTTCCCATCCCGCCCAGAACCTGTGTTTAATTTTGATTGTTTCTCCCCATTTCCCACTGTATCCTAGTTTCCCTCCACTCCCCCTCCGTGCCCCCCCTTCTCCCTCCTCCCATCCCGGCCACCACCGCCCATTGGCCCGTAGGCCACGTATTTCCACCGGCACAGGGCTGAGACCCCCATTGCTGGCCCAGTTTCCAGCGTGCTCGCAGCACACACAGTGATTGCAGTGCATTTTCGATCTCCTTCGAGCCTCTAAGCGCTTCCTGGCACCAGTGGCCGTGTGGTAGGCCAGCCCTCCCCTGACCCACTTATGATTGTTTCTCCCCATTTCCCACTGTATCCTCGTTTCCCTCCACTCCCTGCTCCGTGCCCCCCTTCTCCCTCCTCCCATCCCGCCCAGCACCTCCCATTGGCCGTAGGCCATGTATTTCCACCTGCACAGGGCTGAGACCCCCATTGCTGGCCCAGTTCCGGTGTGCTCGCAGCACACAGTGATTGCAGTGCATTTTCGACCTCCTTGGAGCCTCTGGGCGCTTCCTGGCACCAATGGCCGTGTGATAGTGCAAACCTCCCCTGATCGTCTTCTGTCTTTAATTTTGATTGTTTCTCCCATTTCTCACTGTATCCTCGTTTTCCTCCACTCCCCAGCTCCCTGCCCCCCCTCCCCCCTCCCATCCCGCCCAGCACCTTTCATTGGCCCGTAGGCCATGTATTTCCACCTGCACAGGGCTGAGACTCTCATTGCTGGCCCAGTTTCCAGCGTGCTCGCAGTACACACAGTGATTGCTCCCAACCCGCCCACTGCATCCAGATTGGTCCACACGCCCCATATCAAGGACATCCTAGGGCAGCCCTCTGCCCGGCAGCCCCTGTGGTGAAGGGCCCCAAGGCCAAGGGCGGCTCCTACATTGGCGGCCCCAAGATGTGTCTGCAGGTGTCCGCAGGGGAAGCCATTGAAGCCAGCAGCTAACAGACACCAATAAAACTGTGAGTGTGGTATGGGTGGGGAGTAGAGCAATCACTCTTCTCCAGAAAGCCCTGCCACTCTATCTTACCTCCCAATAACAAAGACTGCCATAATATTAGCATGAGATAGAATTGTGAATATTAGCATGTCCACACTTAGATTTGTGAATATTAGCATGTCCACACTTAGATAGAACTGTGAATATTAGCATGTCCACACTTAGATAGATTTGTGAATATTAGCATGTCCACACTTAGATAGAACTGTGAATATTACCACGTCCACACTTAGATAGAACTGTAAATATTAGCATGTCCACACTTAGATAGAACTGTGAATATTAGCATGTCCACACTTAGATAGATTTGTGAATATTAGCATGTCCACATTTAGATAGATTTGTGAATATAAGCATGTCCACACTTAGATAGAACTGTGAATATTAGCATGTCCACACTTAGATAGATTTGTGAATATTAGCATGTCCACACTTAGATAGAACTGTGAATATTAGCATGTCCACACTTAGATAGATTTGTGAATATTAGCATGTCCACACTTAGATAGAACTGTGAATATTAGCACGTCCACACTTAGATAGAACTGTGAATATTAGCATGTCCACACTTAGATAGATCTGTGAATATTAGCATGTCCACACTTAGATAGAACTGTGAATATTAGCACGTCCACACTTAGATAGAACTGTGAATATTAGCATGTCCACACTTAGATAGATTTGTGAACAGTAGCCTGCGTCGCAGCTAGATGGGACTTTGAATGTTAGCATGCCCACACTTAGATGTAATTGTGAATATTGGCATGTCCACACTTATATAGAATTGTGAACATTAGCCTGCGTTGCAGCTAGATGGAATTGTAAATATTAGCATGTCCACACTTAGATGGAATTGTGAACATTAGCCTGAGTCGCATCTAGATGGAATTGTAAATATTAGCATGTCCACACTTAGATGGAATTGTAAATATTAGCATGTCCACACTTAGATGGAGTTGTGAACATTAGCACGTCCACACTTAGATAGAATCCTGAACATTAGCCTGCGTCGCATCTAGGTGGAATTGTGAACATTGGCCTGCGTTGCATCCAGGTGGAATTGTGAACATTAGCCTGCATCGCATCTAGATGGAATTGTGAGTATTGGCTTGTCCACAGTTAGATAGAATTGTGAACACAAGCCTGCGTCGCATATAGATAGGACTTTGATTGAAGGAAACCATGCCCGCGCATAGATGAAACTTGAATGTTAACATGTGCCACACTTAGAACTGTGAACACCAGCCGGCACCGCATCTAGATAGGATTGTGAAGACCAACAAGTGCCACACTTAGACAAAACTGTGAATGTTAGCAGGCTAAAGGTCAGGTAACCCACTAACCAATATAACCTCAAACTCTGCATACCTATCTCACCCAAAAACTCACACAACCATCTCTCGCACCACAAGCCGCACTCACTTCACAACACTGCAACAACACATAAGCCGGAGCAACAGCACACGCGGACTGACACCGATCCAATACCTGCACCAAAGCTCAGCACCCGGTGTATACCGAGTTGAAGCTGCCAACAGAACACCACTCCTCTCACTATCCTACTCCCTCTTCACCTACTAACCCATCCCACCTTATCGTTTGCAGATCCGCCAGAGCGCCTGAGGACCAATTCCGTTGGTGACGGTGCGCAGTACAAATACCTTTAGCATTTAACATTTAACATAAGCTATCCCCCCCTCTTGGGAATTGGCCATTTTGTACAATCCCTTGGTTTCTGAATACGCGTGCAATGTGCCTTGTCATCCCACATGTCCATCATTATAGGAGGAGCCCACCTGACTAGCCTCCCTTGGTTAAACCCTTCTTGCACATTCTGATTCTCATTCTGTGCATTTTGAAATCCACCCCTTCCTCTGTAGCCCATGCCTCTACCTTGTGGTACAAACCCATGCCCTCCATGGTCCATCGGGCGCTGATTTCTCGCCTGCAATGTACCCATAGTTTGTTGTACTCCTAGTCCTTCTCCACTTGTCAATACCGCCCCTTCTATGGCATACTTTGACAACTTCTTCTGAATTAACTTGGCTTCCTCAATTTTTCTAGCATTGTCTTCTTCTTATTTTTCTGCTGTAACAGCTGATAATGATGCACTGTAGTCAACTGTATTACAGCCCATGGCTTTGCTTCCATTCCCACTTGTTTCTTGAGTTGACTCTGTACCTGCTCAGGCAATCCCTGACATAAAATGTGGTAAACTGCTGCCACTGTTTTTCCCGACACCTCGTGCTTTTCAAGAGTCCAGCGTTCCTGAATGTCCTGAATGTAAGCAAGTAGATCCTCGTCCTCCTTCATGTCATATGTCATAATCGCACGCATGTCTGATAAATTGGGATACTGTACTCTGAGAGCTCTCCAGACATCTGCCCAACAAATATTAAATGGCGCTCCATTGTGTGCTGTATTTTGTGCTGTCACACTTAAATTGCCTGCTCTCTTCCAAATGTCATCAGCTCTTTCTCCAAGAATGGCTACTAGAAGACACTTAATATCTCCTATTGCTAAAGTATTTCATCCTGTCATTTTTTTTCTATCTCATAAATCTATTTTCCCAAAACCACCGTTAAACTGGGGAGTTTGCACCTTAAATTATCCTTATCCATATGTGGCAATGGAATATACTGTGGTCTTGCTCCCCCTTTTTCCAATAAGGGAAACTGCATAAATCCTAATCCGCAATTGGCTCCCATCATCTGCCTATCCATAGTGGGGGCAATGATTCCTGATCGCCTTCTTCCTGGCAATGACCTTATCCTGCTTACATATGGTGGTGACTCTCTGTTCTCACTATTGGATCATCCTTTAGGGCACCCTGGATATGCTATAGGATCTGGCGTCCTTTCCTTAGGTTGCTCTAGATCAAACCATCTTGCTTCCTTGTCTGCCTTCAGGCCTCCCTCATGGGCACATGCACCTCCTCCTTCTCCATTGAAGGATTCTCTTTGTCTGACATATCTAGTCCCCAACTAGTGTGACTCTCATCTCCTTCACCCTTGTCTAAGGTCAGTCTACTTAAAGATAAGGCTCTATGCTCAAGACTGAATTGATTATTCTCTTTGCTTTGTGATTGGAAGACTAGGGTTTGATCTGCCTTCCCTCAGCTTCCTAATTTGCCACCTTCTCTTAAGTCCTGATAGGCTTTATCTATCCTATCTCCGATGCTTCCTATATCAAAGTCCTCTTCTAGGGTTGCTCTAGATGGCCCTGATGTTGCTCCCTGTGACGGGAGGAACTCTTCTATACTGCCCCAGTGTATTGCTGGACTTAGCTAAATTAATTCCTTTTGAATGTGGTCAATATCACGCTCCCGCTGTCTCCTCTTTCGTTTTAATTCTTCATCTACTTCTCTTTGCTTTTTTGCTTCTCATCTAACTCTTTCCTCTTTTGTCTTATCTTGTCTCTTTTTGCAGCTGCTCTTCTTTCTTCCTCTTCTCTTTGTCTCTGTATTCTTTTATCTCTTAATTTATGTGCTTCCTTGCTTCCTCCACTTTTCTCCACCTTTCTTGCTTATCCCATTCTTCCATTGCTCTCTGTCTGTTGTCATACTTCCATTGCTCCTCTGCTCTTTCTTCTTTCTTGTGTTGCTCCGCCTGATACATCTGTTCTCGCTGCTGCCTGCTCTTACTATTCAGCTCATCTTCTTTTAATCTCTTTTCTCATTCCCTGTCTTTCCTATCCTGTTTGTCTTGATTATCCCTTTGCCTGACTTCCTCAATGCTCTTCCCATCTAGCTTGAATAATATCTGTCCTCCCATTCATTCATTCTGTGCGAGCATTTCTTCATCAGCTTTATCCTCCTCTCCTTTCCATCTCTTGATCTCTCGTTCTATATCTGTTTATACATTTGATCGCTCCCTTTTCTCTTCCCTGTTTTGTAAGACCTTAAAGATCTCCTCTTTTTTTTTAACTCTTAGTGTCCTCTTGACTATCGTCACTACTATAAGCAGTTGATGCATATATCGGTTTACTCTACCCCGTCGCCGCTTTCAGTTCCCTTAACAGATACAATCATATGCTGTGGTCATGTGTTGCAATACTGCTTTCGACAATGATCCCCTTTTGGCCATGGCATGAACATCTTATCTGCCATGCCTTTCACCCACTCTACACTGTGCTGTTTGAGATTGGGCAAGTGTTTTGGCAGTGTCTTACATGAATACATCAGAGGAGTAATGTCTCTCATTGTGACAAGTCTCAATTGACTGTCAATGTTTAGCAGTGTTTACAAACATACTTCTTACGAAAACAACAAATATCAGCGCGCTCCAACAATTGCCGCTCATAACCTCTATTTTTCAGTAATCTCAGTCTACCTCTGAGTCGGTACCGGCAGTTTGTCTAGATAGCCATTATGTCTCCTCGATCTTTTCTCAATTTTCCCTACACAGTTGTCACTCTTCGACACTTTAATATACCACAAATACACAAACAGGCAGACTAGTCGACTCTTCACATTAATCCTCATCGATCACTCTTTTATTCCCGCCCCTAATAATACCTTGATCACAGGATTTATATTGTTATCTTATACGGACCTGTCCAACACGTAGCTTATTTTACTTTGACTGAAGTGTACAACAATTTCTTCTTAACTCTTTTGGGTATCGACTCCCCCCTCCAAGTCACCACTTTCACATTCCGTCCGCAAAGCTCCTGTGGAAACCAGGAGGAATTCCATCA
This sequence comes from Ambystoma mexicanum, assembly GCF_040938575.1. NCBI lineage: Eukaryota > Metazoa > Chordata > Amphibia > Caudata > Ambystomatidae > Ambystoma > Ambystoma mexicanum. The sequence continues at coordinate 388,041,490 of NC_090936.1, forward strand.
AAGAGGGAACTGTCCCACTATCTTGATTTTCTTGCAAGAATTCTATATCAGCCGCTCTCCACAGGAAACCTTGCGATCTTCCGTCTAGATGGCGGAGTGTGCCCGATCGTCCGAAGTACTAGAATCTACTGGTCGATGGGTCTTACTTCTGAACCATCCGACATGCTAACAAGTGAACTCTTATGGTTCTTTTAATTAAGGTAACACATCATACAATGGGCAGAATGCAGAATAACTCTTACACCAATAATAAGACTGACTCAGTAAGTTGGCAAAATATCTCTGTTTTATTCTCAATTATCTAAAACTGGCAGTACAATGGATATCAACAGATGTCGCACAGCATAGTCGCAAAGCATTAAATAAAAAACAGCAAAAACTGACATCATACTATGCGGCAAGCTAAGAAAACCTATGCAGGATTGTGATAGGACTAAGCACAGTATCTAACTATACTTTATATAAGGGATTGGATTGTGATTGGGTCTCTATAGTCAGGTGGGCAACTTATGCCCTCCCTTAGTGCAAGTCATCTTCAATAGTTATTAGAAACACAATACATCATTGGCTCTCAAACTAGAAGGCCCTTCATTATATGGCCCTCTACAGTTGGTTGGCATGCTTGTACCCTTCTGGAACATTCGATTCTCTAGCAGCACGTAAACTGGAATCCCAGGTCCTGGTGGGTGGACTTGACTGTATCTCCCCACCCAATTAACCCAACATCTCTCATCACTCATGCCTTCTGCCATTCAGATTGTCTTTGAACTTGGCCTTGTAGTTGCTTTACTTCTCTGGTAATATAAGGGACTGTGAGCATGTTCTTATCAATGTTTAGGTCTACATGCCCACTTTTATTTCCATCTTGGACTCACGTGACAAGAGACGGTGAATCGGCCCATTTTATAACATTTAATTGTCTTAAATGAAGATACTTGGCACTCGTGGTGTTCTCTCTTTGCAACTTAACAAGGGATGCCTCAATGAATCACATTCACTGTTCTTCAAGGACTGATAACCAGTTTTGGCTGCCTCAGCCTTTGACACCAGGCCAAGCAGCCTTCCTTTGGTCCATCTTCGAGCTTTGTCTTATTTCTGTGCTGCAACACACACTCAGCTATCAATCCTCCTTTCTCCATGGGATGAGCTTACTAAAATTGTGACATTGAATGTCCAGATTCTATATACATATATGTACATTAGCGGCACCGCCTGCAGTCTATTTACTACGTATAACCAGCCTTCCCGATTACTCAGTCTACTTGCGTTACGGAATCTGTACAGTTATAAAATGTCTTGCATGTTCTGCAGTGCTTCTCACACATGCAATCTTCATTCCGCACATGAACGTTTTCTCAATTCTTTACTTCACCATCAGCTTCTATAAGGTCTATGCCTTCTCTTCTTCGGTCATCCTTCTTAGTGCGTCAGACTCATTTCTTGTGACGTCACCAGCCTCTCCTTTTTACATCTTCACACTTCTTCAGGGACCTCCCTCAGGAGACCGTCATCTCTTCGGGAATACATCAGATAGGGTTTTCTCAGTGGATACCTTGTCTTAAAGACTTTTCATGCAAGAGCACCATTACTAGTGTTGCACATGTTGCAATTTCTGGTTTCCAACATATAGGCAGAATAGGAGTGGGACTTCCTGCAGAGGCATTTAGCTGCTCCTCTATAAGTCAAAGTCATTTAAACATGGGATCTCAGAATAAAGGGAGGTTGTGAGTAGTGGTCGAAGTGAGCGAGAACGGTTGGGAGCGGTGTTCCACTACTTTTATTCTTTAAGCTCCATTACTTTTTGCAACCATTTTCACCATTCCAAAACTGTTCTTTATTAAGTTAAAGCACACTTCTCCACTTTACCACCAAACATGAGTTACAGCTAAACTAATATCTATATCAACTCAATTTGCTGTCAACTAGCATGACTGCACCATTGAAAAATGTGTTGCATGTTGCTCCTTTCCTTCCTACTCTGTCCCCGGCAAGAGTCACAGTTCCACTACTTTTTTGGTACACTTCTATCAATAGTTGTGAGTGGACTGAAAGTGGCCATGATGCAATGAAGGGCTCATAGTGGATGGGTCATAAGAGGTTAGCTTAGTAAGGAGAGTGATGCACGTGGAGGGGGATGAAAGTATTAAGATATGAAGATATATACGATATAATCACATTGTATATGCACCACAATGATAAGTACTATTATTACCCAACTCAGTGGCATTCAATTTATTAATCTTGGAAGGATAATATTATCTGCCAGGAGTCCACCCTGTGACTAAAGGTTTCCCACTTATCTCTGAAGCATGCACTTAAATAGACAGTTTAAATTGGGTTAATATGATGAGAGAGCAGAACTTTAGTAAGGGAGATTGCGAGTGGAGGAGATGTTATTATGAAGGCTGGGAGTGATCGATGATGGGAAACACTAGGAAGACTAGGTGTGGAGGGGATGACATGAGGGTTAGTGAGTGTAGAGAGTCATATGAAAGTGGCTAAGCATGCAAGAAATGGTGCAAGGGTGTTTGGGAGTAGAGAGTTGGACATGAGTGGGATAAAAGGGGCAGGTTTGTACAATACAAGAGGATGTTAGTGGAGGGTGATATAAGTCAAGCAGAGTACTGGGGTGAAGAGAAATGGGAAACATTGATGATATTATGATGGCTGTGGAGCTGAGAGTGCAGAAGGAGACATGATGGGACTGAACAGTGGAGTGAAATGAGGGGAATTGAAAGCACATGTGGTAGTGTTATGGGGCTGAAGCAGTCTAAATGAGAAATGTGATTTAAAAGGGGCCGGCAGCATATGAAGAATATATGGGTGTCACAGACAGGACTAGATGATATGAGGGTGACTGAGAGAGGTGAATGAAGGTATGAGGCACCTGAGAGTGGAGGGGGTGATGCATGGTTTCCTCGGTTCTCATTATGTTAAAAGGACTTCCTGTGGTGTATCTAACAGGCAATAAGGTTTCTCCAGCACGAAAAGCTGAAGAGTAGGGGTGATGGTCATGCTGGCTTGAAACACCCCCCTGTCTTCATTGTTAAAGGAAAGGACAGTAAAAGGAGCAAGTGCTCTGTTTCAATATGGGGCAAGCTCCATTCTAATGCAGCTGCACCATTCGCTCTGTTGGCTATTTTGTTGAGTTGGGATTATGGTCCGGGCAGAGAATGGGTATAAATAGCCAATTTTAGAACAGTTTTACCTAGATCTAAAATTGCCAGTCTTCTCTGGCATGATCAGGAGTTGGGAGGGAAGAACACCAAACTGCCTAAACTGCTCTTCTCTTATTGGCAATAAAAGCCCACCACCCGGCTTCCGATGAAAGGGATAAACAAACTTGCTGCTCTGCACTTTTCACATAAACGTGTTGTACAGGGTTCTGTAACTTTCGGCTCTCCAAATGTGTTGGATTACATATGCCATCAAACCTAGCCTGCATAATCAACGGTTCAGTGTCACAGGAGTTGTAATCCAAAGCATCTGGAGAGCTACCGATTGCAGTCCCCTTGATGTGGTAGGATTATTTTGTGTAATCCCACTATGCTTGGGCTTTTCCAGATTTCTTAAGCAATCCCTACTTAATGGAGGCTTGAGAGTGAAGGAGCACAGGAACATGCATTTATAAGATCATGCAAAAAATATATACATGACGTGCAGTAGGAAAGTGCATTTTCTCTTCATCAACCATTTCTTTTACCAACTTTTTTTAGGGGAATTCAGTGATAAAGTCGCCATGGAAAAGGTTGCCAGGGGGCGTCATTGCCCCAAATCTGCACTCCCACGAAAATCAAGCACTTTCCCCAAATATTCTTGGAATGGAGATATTCTTGTAAATAATACCCACCCTAAAATGTGTGGGGAAGGCTTTTTAAGGGACATTCTCACAGGGGACATTTGCACATAGAACCCTTTTGGGAGCTTTTCTTTCAATGCAGTCTACCTCATCTTTGTGCATCATTCGTCGTTGTTGCATGGCACCCCTGCAAGGGGCCATGGTAGATTCCTGTGTTGTTGTGTGGTCACATGGGCAACCATGTGACCAACCTAATAAAAGGTCCGAGCCGCTTCCGGCTCGGCAGTCGAGACCAGCGAGACTCCGTGGTGTGTGTGTTTGTGTCAGCGCCATGGAGGCGCCCCACCACGAGCGCTGGGCCCAAGGAAGGGGCCCAGCTCCAGGACGGTGCCCCTGCCGGGCAACGCCGTCCGGACGGTGCCCCTGCCGGGCAACGCCGTCCCTGTGTGTCTCCCTGGCCCTGTGAGTCGGGCCAGGGTGGCGACCCCGGCCTGGGTGCCCCCAGAGCCGGGGCCGCGGTAAGCCGGTTGCCAGCCGGCCATGTGTGGCGCTCCGGTGTCCCGGAGCGGGTGGGATGAACCCCCACCCTTCATCGTGCGGCGTGATCGCCGCACTCCAGCGTGTTGTGTCGGGTGCTACCCGACACGAGTATGGGGCTGCCCGGTGGACCGGGACAGCCCCCAACAGTCGTGAATGTACTCCACTATAATTCCCCTCTTATCTGAATCAAAGGAAGAAAACCAGTCCATAGAAAACGCTGCAGCACAAGTGAGTGCCTTAAAAATACCCAGACGGATTGCCTTTTTCACTTGTTCATCTGACGAAAAACCTCGTTTTTTTCCCATACGTCTAGCTTCACGCTGGGTCCACGTGACCTTTCTGAGAATTGGAAGCAAACATGTAGCTGGGGAGGTCTCGGGAGCAACACAGACATCAAACTTAAAGCTTTCAACATGTAATTAAGATCCCTGTCAAGAAAAGACGTGAGCCTTTCCAGCTTGAATGAAAGCCGTTGATACACGGTACTCTGTGTTCCTAAAACAAACACACTTACGGGTGGGATTAGCTGTATCATTATTTGACAAGGCTAGAATGAAAAAAAAAAATATAAAGTGTCTGCTTCTCTCAAAACATTGGGCTCTTTTCCAAAGATGCATTAAAAAAGTTATAACAATTAAAAACAACAAAAAAAGTCATTCAACAATGACAGCATTCATTTACAACCTGAACCTCTGGGAGCAGATCCGCATTTGGATGTGGCAGGCCCTAGGCATAACTAGGTGAGTCTTGCTACAGATCACAATAAAGAGCAGTCATTAACAGGCTTCTAGAACACCCAAAGAAAACATGGAACCGTAGTCCAAGAAATCCAACTACATCTGCAATCAGCGAACAAACCATCCACTAAACATTCAACAGATCAGAAAGGGCTTCCAACCTCCCGGGAATGGTAATCACAAACCAATATTCTCTTCATCTTCATAAATAAAATACCGACCAATGATGAAACATCAACTATGACCCCCACAAAGTCAAATACATCAAACACGTAAATTGAGCGATTCGTTTTTGCATAGTCACATAAACAAACAAGACATACTGTGCACAGGAATCCTGCCCACTGCCGTGGCAATCTCTGCACAATGAGAGTGGTGGTTAGAAGTACACAGACACACTTTATCGGCAATAGCTGCCACCGTCAGTTTGACATTCTTAATTGGAAATATCTCCTCTGTATCAATGCAATGTGAAGCCCCTGGTTTTATGGCCCTGGCCTGGGGGTGCACAATATTTAAAATTACCCAGAGCCAGTAATGGACCACACTGGAACCACCCCACCCTCACAGACCAGCTTGTCCGCTGAGACACTAAACAACCTGCAATCAAAATTGTTAGCACAGGAGATTGGCCACAATCCTGGGTTCATCATCTTAAATATCAAATAAGGCACAGTACACCAGAGGGGGAGTTTTGTTACACTTACAGGCTTTAATATGCATTCAAACCTAATAACTTGGTAAACACATCAATTTTCCTCAGATCAACACAAGTACCAATTCCGATTCCCCATTCTGTGTTCAAAATGCATTACTGAGAGTAGAGTCCCTTACACAAACCCCTTTTCATGTTAACCTTAAGCAGGTTTCCAATCCCTCTGCCCTGGGTATCACCTTCTTTGCATCACAACCTCCCACTTTCCACATATAGCTTCCTGGCTGCAACTATTTAAATAACCTTAAGGAGTTGGATATTCGATCTTCAACCATCGGGGTTGACCGGGTTAACCGCAGTCAGCTGCGGGTGGTTTATGAATATATAGTTTCACTTGATCAGTGGTAAGCTAGCGTCATCTCCATGCTAAGGAACTAGGGGGACCACCAGCCAGACATCTGCGGTTTTCATCTGAGCAAACTTCAGTATGTTCATGGTGTTGGCCCCTTTAAGAATTTTCCAAGGTAGCTCCTTCCTCACATGACACAAGTCTTTTATGGAGCCTGTTACCCCGATAACTGGTTTGACACTGCATCCACCCGGGGTAGCCATTTCGAGCACTAGCACCATATTAGGCAGGTGCACGCGCATTAGGTAGGCGGTCAGCACACAGGGGAACTTCAGTAAGGTTCGGAAACCCGGCGTCCGGTGACCAACACTAAATGTACTTTCCTGTCATTATTTTTCCCACTCAGCCACTCGGTGGGCATACCGGCATGACAAGGAACTACACACTCAGGAAGCTCCTCTATCCCGCAGAGGGGTAAGTGAGACACTATGTGCATTGTTCACGAGCTGCAGATTAGTGCACATCTGACTTACACATGGGTGAAATTGCCTAGCAACAGCATTCCACAATGTTGTATGTTTCCTGGTGGTTGTTCAGAGCATGCACGGTATGAGTCCTAGCGAGGAGCAACCTGCAGAGGGTAAAGCAGTCATGCCTCTACTATGCATGGCATATGGGCGGTGCACCACATTATAGCAATGGCTGGTCACCACGTGGCTCAGCTATTCGGGTGACAGGCGTCCCCCACCAGCCTCTATACATGACATGGGGGTTGCGGATAACATAGGACACTAAGAAACACACTACACCGCTAACCGCACACACATGTCCTCGATATACACACAGTGCATATACTGGGGTATCTATTAATGCAGGGTAGTCCTCCACAACAATAGCCACAGTATATGATCCCCGTAAATCATTGTGGTGTATCTTGTAATGGGAATCAATAGGCCACCTGTCTTATTCATATTGTAATGGGAATCAATAGGCCACCTGTCTTATTCATATGTCACCTTTCATTCTTACAGGCAGTTCCAGTACTTTTCCCCATTATTATGGGGCACCATTTCAGATTCATCCAAAATTCCCCAAAATGTCTTTCAACACAACAAGGATGGACCAACCTCCGGCCAATTCTCAAGGTACGGGATCTGGTCCACTTTGAGTTTTTTTAATATGTCTTCAAACATTATAGGGTACATGTCTGCTATATGTGTTGTTCGAGACTTTTCCAAATCATAGCGAATGAAGCATATTACTGCAGCCTAGATGAGTCGACAGTTGAAGGCTGGGATGAGCCACCCAGAGGAACAGGTGTGAATGGTAAGCCATTAGGATTAAGACTATGGTTAATATAAGGTAGCACAGAACCAGACAGATAGCATGGAATCAGTAAATGTGCATCTTTATTTTATTTCCACAGAGGGTCCACATGCGACCTGAAGAAGGCAGTGACTGACGAAACATCACAAGGGCTGGGCGACAGACAGAGACATTATTGGATATATTCTGCCACCCCTGACGTAGACACCCTGATTTTACTTTAACTGTAGAATTAGTAGTTACAGACCCAACAGGATTCTTGGGGAATCCTGAAAAGTTTGTTAGCACACAAACATTGTACATTGCATTAATCACTTTAGAGCACGTTAGCACTTTGAGCAGCTATATGTGTTAAGGTTGGCTGTATGCAAATATGTACTGTTGATAATTTTGTTGTTTCTTTTGTTGTTTCTTCATCACTTATTATTTTATTCGTTTTGTGGAAAGAAAATAACATTGAGTTTGTGTATGTTGTATTATGTGTAATTATTGTATCATTGCTTAATGCAAAAGATGAGTGTTGCATTTAGTGCAATATGGTAAAATGAAATAAAATTGAATATTTTATAAATAAACTGACCATAATGGATCACTACTACTTTACCAGTATTCAATGCCCTATTATAATCTAAATCATTGACACTGTTACAGGTTTGTTAGGAACACTTTTTGTGTTGTAGTTTGTTTATGGCCACAGTTCCTGACAGGAGCGCACTCTCTTCAGTGTACAGACTATTTACATAGGCAGCCAAAGACTGCCTTTACTTTTCCCAACCACAGTCCCCACTTGCAGTCCATAGAAAGTCTTTAAAGTACAGTACCTCCCTTTTGTGTCTGCACTGCTATTATGCACCAATGCACCCCAAACCCCACTCTGCCACCGGTGGCTGCCACGGGCATGCAGTGTGGTCCTTTGGGACCTGACGGACTGGCCCCATGCTGCTTCTTTCCTCTGTGGCGGTTTATCCATCAAAGGGCTTTGGCAGCCCTTCATCTCGATTTCCTTCTCAGCATTGTTTGTTTTCGTTGGGGCTTTGGGAGCCCTTCACTTCTATTTCCTCCATGTCTGTGTTTGCTTTGTTGGGGCTTTGGGTGCCCTTCAGTTCGATTTGCTCTGTGGCAGCGCACAAAAACGGGAGAAGTCCTTGTTGGACTCCTCCCAGGTCACGGGCAGAGTCAACGCCCAGTCGTTGGACTTCATACTGAGCCCAAGCCACATAGGACACCATGGCCAGGGCTCCATGTAAGTCCTTGCACACTACCCTTCCTCTCTGGCCCTGGGGAGGGCAGAAGCTTCACAGACCCCTTTGTTGACTTGCACAGCCCACCCCAGCCCCATAGCCACAGAGGTACTCGATCTTCACTGCTCGCCCTGACTGGCCCCGGGAAGTGCAGGCTTATCCCCTCATGGCCACGCCTTCTTCACTTGGGCTATCACATGGCACATGGCCTGGGGCTTCCACCTCCTCTGGTCCACCCGGACTGGCCCAGGGTAGACCGTAGACATCAGGCTGCACTCCGGTTCTGGTCGCAGCAACACACAGTCCCAGAATGGGGCATTCTCTTCATGGAGCCGCCCTACGCTAATCAGCCTGGTCTTTGTTGTCATTCTGGCCTGCTCATATTGGCCCCTGGAAGGGCTGTTGCCTCTAAGGCAACAATCTCATCTCGGGGTTGTCCCACACATGCTGCCCCGTGCACAGGCATTTACTTCACCCAGGCACACTGCACAAGTAGCCTGGGGCTTCAATTTACACCTGTCTGCAGCTGACCAACAAGGTCCAGGTTAACGGCTTTAGGATGCCCGGGGGAGGGGGGAGGGGGAGGGGAGGGGAAGCACAGATCATCCTTTTCTCTCCTTTCCTTCTGCTCTCCTGTTGAGGTTTCTCTTTCTGTCTCTCTCCCTGCACTCTCTCTCCCAACTGTTACTTTGCAACGTTCCTCCTCTTCAGACTGTTCTTCAGGTAAGTCTATTGCTATCGGCAGGGGAGACCTGACCATTGTCCCACAGTCTTGGCATTCCATGAGTCCCCCATGGTGGGAAACGTGGTACAGTCAGGTAAGTTAGTGCAGCACATTAAACTGGCCTCATTACGAATCAGGCGTTAAGGGGTTAACGGCGTCGCAAAACGGCGCCGACCCTTAACGCCTGATTACAAGGTCCCTTTGCGCCATGGTGAGTTTAACGCCTGCTTTTTGCAGGCGTTAAAATCCATGGCGCTAAGGGACCATGGTGCTAATTACGCCACCGTAATTTACGGTGGCGTAATTAGCGCCTTCCCCACTCCCATTATGCCCTATGGGGCAAAAATGGGAATGGGGAAGGATAAAATGGGAAATGGGGATTTACCGCCCCACTCACCTTGGAATGGGTCGGTAAATCCGCCATCCACCATGGTGTAAACATAGTTTACACCATCACCATAGTTTACATAGTCAACATAGTTTACACCATGGTGGTAAGGGTACGACCCAGGCGGTAACTTACCGCCTGGGTCGTAATGAGGCACCTTGTGTCTTGGTTGATCTTTTTGTTCCCTATATTATCTATCATAACCCCCTATCTTAAAGGGCCCCAATTGTGCCGGGGGTTATATATGACTAAAACTCAATTTCTGAAGGATTCCTCCCTTACCACAAGTGGCACTCTTAGAAACAATCTAGTCTTATATATCCTCTTTATGAATACAATGGTATAATGTTAGTCACTAACACATTAATCCTACACGCATCAATCTTCCAGACCAGGATGAGTCACAGAAATCCTCTTGCCAGACATGGAGGCAGCCCTGTTTGTAATCACCCGTAAAGTGCCATGTTCATACTAGTGCTGCATTCCCTATGGCCCCCTCTTCATTTACTCTACTGACCGGGGCTCTTGAGAATCGGAGGCCATAGAATCTGGAGAGCTGCAAGTTTCCTATCCCTAGATCATCAAATGACGCTGAAATAAGTCACAAGAAAATGGTAGGAGAATGATACCCAGAGTATCACAGAGTCGGTTAAGAATGATGGCAAGATTGATTAATAATTATATCTATTTCTTCATTTCATGTAGACCTTCGGTTATTCCTTTCCATACAATTACTACACAGTGTAAACTGATCTCTAGGGGTGGGCAAAAGTGATTACATGGCTCAATCAGTTTTATAACTAATTCTCTGAGCATTAGGGCTGACACAAGATCTATTTAGGGAGGTCTGGACTCCCATTATGAAAGGCAAGAAGGATAGGAAACTTAAATCCCTTTTTGGGGATTTGTGTACATTAAAGCACTCAAGACCATTTCTTACTTTTTTGGCAGAGTCGTCAGACTAATCCACCAAATCCGATAGGCTCGGGATGTCTGTGTGTGCTGCCTGTGAGTGCTACGTCTATTTATGGATGTCTTAGTTCACTGGCTAGATAGTCATTCATTTGTCCCAAGTATTATTTTAGCCATTTTGACCTGAGAAGCTTAAACCCTACTAGAGGCTTTTGTTTTGCTACTGAAGGCTCTTTTACTCCCTTCAGAGGCTTAAACACATATCAGGTGTTTTCTGTACTTATCGTGTGAGATATCACAATATTATATGGAGCCCTCGCCCACACTATGGTGACGGGGTAATATGAACTGGAGAAGTCGTCTGGGATTTTGTTAAGAGTCACTTCTACATGACCCTCCATGCAACTGCAGAATGTCTGAACTCTGCTTCTGTCAGAATTCCTTTGACTGGAACAAAGAAACAGAGGCACATCACTCTCTGTCTGTGATGGCAAATATTATCTTCCTGCTCTGCTTATTTGTCATTTCACAGGGCAACCAACCCTCCCAAGGTCTCACTGGCCTGCCAGCTAGTGTATCCAGACCCTCACTACAATTCTGTCAGACAGAGCGTGTGAAGCTGAGGCCATCTTCAGGAACGGAGTGATGAGTGGCCCAGCAGGGTGCACATCCAGAATTTTTCATGGATGACAGTGAAGCTCCCACTGCTCTTCTCTATTGTGATGAGCTGGATGATATAGCGGGTGGTGAGGAGCCATCAAAGATAATGGAGTGGGTTGGGTGAGCTAGGTTTCTATTAAGAACAGATGGCCTCAAGAAACACTCCATGATCAATAGATGGTTCATTGGCTTTTATCAACAGATTCTTAAATGTTGAGGTTTCTTGACACTGAAATTAAGCTGAACTAGGGGGTTCTTCTTACTTGTTCTTCGGCCTCCCATGAGCTCCCTCCACCCTAGCCTAGGCATCCCTGGGACCCAAGGTTTTCAAGGAATACTAGAGATTGGTAATACCTATTATCTAATCTAGCCTCTCTGGGGAGACCTAAAGGCCAAGTTTTTTTATCCAGTTCCCTCCCAGATTTCCACAGTGTTCCCCACTCTATGTTCCCTCAATTATTGTACCAAATGATTTCAAGAGGATGCCTGAGTTACATCAGTCACTTTGCTTTCTCCCTCTCAATCGCTACCTCTCACTCCTCTCCCCGATCTTCCAACTTCTCATTCTGTAATCACGTCTCCTCCCTCTCTTGTCTCACCCTCCTTCTGTACCCATCTCCTCTCACCACCTTCTACTCCTACGATCACCTTACTTCCTCTGCTCGCTCCTTCTGTCCGCCTCTCTCTTTCTCTTTCTCCCCCTGCTTCTACTTCGACTCCCCTTTTGTCCCTCCAGTCATCTCAATCTAGTCTGACCTATCACTGCCACTTCCCTCCTCCACTTACCACTATCTCCATCCTTCCTGTCTACAACTCATCTCTCTTCTTTCTTTCTTCCAATCACTAACGCTCTCTCTGTTTCTCCTGCTACTACTCTCACTCTCTCTCGCTACTCTCGCTTCCACCTTCTGCACTCTCCACTTTTACATCATACACCACTACAACTACCACTCTGACTCAAACACAATACCTCACCTATCAAACTCCTCCACAATCTCATCAACACTCTGCTCTGCCTTCCACCCTACTCCTTTTGGTGCACCTCCACATCTCCTGACCTCACCCCAACACCTTTCCCTCTGTCTTTGTGACTCTTTTTCACTGCCCTTGCATACTATGGGTTTCATGTTCCTGTCCTTCCCTCCTGCCCTGCTTGGCTCTGTGTCTCACCTGATTCTACGGGCCAATATAAGTCTGTACTTTTTCACACGGCTGGGACTTTATATTGGTACATCTTTAAAAGTACTTCCTAGCCATGCCCACTTTTCATGTACTACATTCTGCTCAGCCTCTGCTTGCTTGTATTGGGGATCATTTGACGTTCTGCTGCCTGGCATTTGGGGTAAGTTGCGCTGCTGCTGCTTTATCTGAAGCTTACCCAGTGCTAGAGGGTCTGTATTGTATCAGCATTGGCAATTCCACTGTTCACCATATGTTTCTGTCACCACATTGCATGATGGTTCTTGTGGTCCTGAAATTATTATTATTTATTATTCTTCTTCTTCTTATTATTATTGCATTTTTATAAAGTGCAACATGCCCGCAGGCCTCAGTGCTCACGGGGGACAACAGGGAGGGAGCAAAAAAACAAAATCAAATCGAGCCTGAGGAACACTGATGAGGCACAAAGTAGGAAGAATGGGGCAAAAGAATCAAACAAGGTCAAAGCAGAGCCCGAAGAAAACTATTAGAGAACGGAACAGGCCACGGGAGCGCATATACGACCCAGATTATTCATTCGTATTAAACAGAAAAGTTTTTAGAGGTTTCTTAAAATGGGTGAGATCCAAGCAATTTCAGAGTTCACCAGGAATAGCATTCCACAGTCTAGGGGCAACCACATCAAAGCTTGTACCGCCCAAACTTTCTAGTTTGTAGTGTGGTTGGGAAAGTTTAATGGAACAGCTAGAACAAAGGTCAAGTAAATAGGGGCCTTGGACGACAGGCATTTATGCGTCAGGGTAAGCAACGTGTACATGATACGTTATTTAGCGTGACACCAGTGCAAAGTTCTACGGGCATTAGTGACATGGTCTCTTCTAGTGAGGCCACAAACTGCCCTCACTGCATTATTCTGTGCTACTTGCAAAACCACAAGATTAGATTCAGAGGTATTAGCTAAGAGGCTATTGCAGTAATCTAATCTTGAATTAACAAGGGCGGTAGCTAAAGAAGCAGTGTTAGATTCAGACAGGTAAGGCTTAATTTGCTTAATAAGTATAGCAGTATAGACGCAGGAAGCCTTAACCTGTCCCACATGTTTCTTCATGTTAAGATTATTGTCCAAGTAGACACCCAGGGTTTTAACCCAGGGGATAACTTTAATAAAACAGTCTGCAATTTTAAATTGGGAATATCTCTGATTAAGTTTGCCTAGGTGTTGGCAGGATCCTATGAGCATGACTTCAGTCTTGCTCCCATTAAGGTCCAGTGAGTTAGCACTCATCCATCTTTCAATCAAATCATACGTGTCCGAGATAGTTTGTTGATTCTTATCATAATCACCAGTCAATTTGGCACAGTTGGTATAATTTACGCCGACACTATCTAAAAGATCAACAAGAGGGCAAGTGTACAGATCAAATAATGTGGGGGAAACGCAAGCTCCCTGTGGGACACCACAGGTAAGGGGTTCAGGGAAGGATTGGAAGCTGACAGAGAAAACACGAGCAGTTCTGGGACCTAAAAAAGGAGCAAACCAAGAGAGCGCAGCTTTGGAGAAGCAAGCAATAGTGGCCAGCCTTTTGAGCAGTAGTGAGTGGTCAATCAAATCAAAGTCTGCCGAGAGGTCCATCAGCATGAGCATCGCAATTTGACCAGAATCCACAACACAGGAAAGATTAGCCTTCAAATCAAACATGGAAGTCTCCGTACCATGCAAGGCTCAAAAACCAGATCGATAAGTACCCAGCAACTGACAACCTTCAATATGTGTTTGTAGCTATGCAACCTGTACCGAATTGTCAAAAGAAAACGGACATTCATAATAGGGCAATAGTTATTGGCAGAGGCGGGACTAAGAGTTTCTTTTTTGGGAATGGGGGGGATCCAGACATTTTTCAGTGGCATAGTAATCAGTGAAGTAGCAAAGGAGGTATTATCTATTGTGGTAATGAGAAGTGTATAACATCCAATATTCTCCTTAACAATACTCGATATTAACACTGGTCTGAAAGGAAGATACTAGGTTAGGTTGCAAGGCTTAATTCTTGGCCTGATGAGTCTTAAGCTTAGTACTAAAGCTAGATTGAATGTCAGAACACCAGTTGTCACTTTTGACAATGGCAGGATCAGAGTGACTTTTCCCTTTAAATTCCTTCAATGTACGAAAAAGTTCTCTTTGAGAGGGGTTTGCAATTCGAATCTGATTTTCATAGTACGGCCGATTAGCACTAACAATGGAATTTTTATAGTAAGCAAATGCGGTATGATAAACAGTAAGATAAATGAAACGAACAGAACTCTGACAGAATCAAGGGTGCACTGCAATGGAGGATTGACAGTGGTACCAAAGTCAACACTCAGGCCGCATAGAGGGAGTTATGGGCTGGGGCCCTTCCAACTCCCTTCCTCACCTCTGGGGTAGGAATGGCTCTTGCATACACACTGGAAGGCCTCCTATCCCAGGCCAGCTGTGGCGCCTGTTCCCCCTGTCAGTGTCAAGCCTGTGTCCCTTTCACCAAGAGTTCATATTCAAACAAAAGGAATCCTCAAAAATAACTATGTTCTTGAGAGCCTCAGACACATACACATCCTCTCTTTCCTTTCAGTTGTTCATTAATATTGGCTAACAGAACTTCCTTACCATGCTTGAAGCATAGTCCTATAACTGCCGAATCCTCTATTATACCTTTGGTGGGCCAATTGCATAGTCAAGAAAAAGCACGGTCGCAGGTACACACCCAAAAGCGTACTAACCCAACAACCACCTGGGACCACTGAACGTCGTTTGAGACATAGCTCTATATTCTACTTCTAAGATGGCAATGCATCTTGATAGAACTGTAAGGGTGCTTTTATCATTCCGTCACCTTGCTTTAAAACCCCAACTCAAGCCACCAGCTAGATTAGCCTTCCACTAATGCTGGTTCTGTTACACGATAACAGCATTAATGACACCCCACATAATGAATGGTGGCTTCTTGTAGTGGAGTGTGTCACCATGGGGGACCAAAGGAGGCTGGATGCTTGACTGGCTGGGAAAGCAAGGGAGAGCACGCAGCTGTTTTGACATATATATAATTGATACTGTTTGTTCCCGCCTTTGATTATGAGGACATTCTGCATGTGTTGCGGCCCCTCACAAAGAGGTCGCTTTTTTTATAGCTAGAATATGAAATCTAAAGTTTATAAAAATATATATAAAATATCTGCACAGGGGATTCCTGCAGGGCATGCTTCCATGTGCATGAACTTTTGAGAGTGTTTGGGAGGCAGTTGTAACCTTGATGTGGATGATGTTGTGTTGGTTGGAGATGCAACGGTGCTGGCTGCATAGTGTGCGATTGTGTGCATTCACATGCTAGTGGGGGTATGGAGTGTTGAGTGAAGTGTACTGTGAATGCTTCCCTCGGGTGAGAAGAGGAGGGATTAGGCCACTGGGAACTTCTCAGTAGCTAACAAGCTAAAATGGGCGTTTTCTTTACCTTAGTTTGCCTTTAGCCATCTGTGCTGGGCCAGGATGCCATATGATTGACCTTAAGAGGAGGGAATGCATGTGAACCTCTTCTGAATGGGTCAATATTTGGGCATATGATTCCGTGTATTAGCAGGTTGAGCTGCACAGGGGCATTTATACATCAGATTAGGAGCAATTCCTGCACCTGAGAGCGAGAGGCTTTCTGTACAAAGGAGACCATAGTAAATGAGAGTCTTGATGAAAGGACCAGTTCTGGGCAAACCACAACCCAGCCTGAGTAGCAGCGTCAACTGTAGATGCAGACCGATATTTGGAAATGCTACAGGATCTCGAAGGACTTGCTGGCTGTCCATAGAAGTGCCCATCCCTGTCCCACAAGTTCAAGTCAAAGGGGTCCTTTTCAGCAGGCTGGTGTCACTATACATAGCTCTCAACATTTTGTGTCACCAAGGTGGGTGGAAACACCTGGATTTTTTTGGGGCAGAGCCCATTGACGTGAATGGGTGTAGTGTATAGGGGGCGTGGCATGTGAGTCAGCGGATTGCAACACGAGTGACACCCCCCCCCCACAAGCGCGTTAGTTGAGAGCAATGCATTATATCATGCATTGAGATTTAGTGTGCTCTGGGAGGTTCGGGCGCCCCAAGTAAGGACCAAATCACTTTCATTTTCTCTATGGGGATTTCTCAAGCTGCAGGAGTAGGAGTTTTAGAGACGTTTTGTTAGATTTTAGACGAGTTATTTCTGGGCAGTGTTATTAGATTTTAAAAAAATGGTCTTCATTTGACACCATTTTTTAGCTTGTTTGATTTGTATGTACAATTTTTTTTCCACTGCTCAAACGGTTTTCCCTGTCCTTTCTGCTGGTCCTTTTCCTCCTTTGTACACCCCAAAAGGTTTAAAAAAAAAAGCAAAATGTGCGAAGTTTACGACTACGCAACTAGCCCAATAGCGAAGTTGTTTGTCTGCCGCATTCATTTAGTGGATGACATTTCCCAGCAGTTGTCGGTGCAGCTAAGTATCATTGCATGCTTGTGGGCACTTACAATTCACAAAAATACAGTGGTGCTGAGAATGAAAATCCGCATTGCCCCATCTGCAGAAGTTTATTACTGGTAAAGTATATTTCGTGGAAAACAAAACATACACAATTAGATTACCATCCCATTTGCACATTCCTATACTTCAAAAAATGCATGAAAAGGGAAAGAGGTTCACACAAATCGCACTACTGTAATTATGTCTAATACATGTAATTGGTTATTACCTGTGTTTAACATGAAGAACAAGGGAGACTCACAGCAGAACAAAGGATGCATCCAGATTCTTCCAGTCAAGAGGATGTTGTCAATCATCACTCCCAGGGCCGCAACCAGAGAAAACCCGGAAACAAAGGTATTTGCTGTCTAGCCTGCTGTTAGGATCCTTGCCTGCACTACATGGCATGCTCATGTCTTTCATCATTTGGACTTCAAAGTAATTGGTTTGCGACAAATAATGTAGTCAAATAGCATTTTGTGGGCATATGTATCCACACAGGCTTCATTAGTTTAATGAGTATTGGTTGGCGGAATTTGTTTTTGGGTCACGGCTTTTTGTAGAGAGGGAAAAAGCCTAGCGGCTCCTGCTCTCCATGTATCAGGAAATATTGCATATGCACAGTTACTTGCCTGCAATACCCAATTCACATGTTTTTCATAGTTTTGCAGAGTACCCTGCAACTCTGTGAAGTTTGCACAGTTGTATACATGATTTCATGAAGTGTTCGTAAGCGAAGACCCTTTACCTTGCACATCTTAACCTAATTCCGTATGGCTGTGTGTTGTCCTACTAGGGTCTTTGTGATTTGTTTCGTGTGTTAGCCGTGCCTTGCCTTTAGCGCCCTCCCACCCACAAAAGACTGTTTATAAGAGTTCCGTTTTGGATTCCCGCTTGTTTGAGAAACCTAAACAAAGGGCCTCATTACACGGTAGGCGGAAGGGGATTACTGGCACCGGTAAGGGCATCGGTGCCGGTAATCCCCTAGCGCCCTACTACGAGGTCCCTCAGCGGGTCCCGTCCTTAATGTGTGGTCTGCGTTATGGACGGTTCCCGCTGAGGGACCTCAGAGCTAATAACCAGTGCTTTAAGTGGGCTGGGGCCTGCCGGGGCCGGGCCCCGCCAGTCTCCAAAAAGTGGGTCTGAGCCGGGGCCCTGCCGGGGCCCCCCAGTCCCACCACGCCATGGCAGGACGCATTATCCCGCCACGGCCGCAGCCGCGACGGGAGATGCGCCCGCCAGTGTAACGTTAGGCAAGTGGACAGAAGTGCCAGCCAGCCACAGCGTCGCTGAGGCAGGTCACTGACCCTCTGTGAACCTGCAGGCTCCATGATCTAATATGTAGATTAGATCACGGAGCCCGCGGGTTCCCAGGGGGTGAAAGACGCCTTGGGCTCTGTGATCTCTGCTCAGAGCAGCAATCACTGAGCCCGAGGTGCCTGTCTCCTTTGGCAAATCTTTATAAAAGATGCCTTGAAATGTGTACGTTTCAAGCCATCTTTTATAAACGTAGAAATATTTCTACGTTTATAACAGACGGCTTGAAACGTACACAATTCAAGGCATCTTTTATAAAGCTTTGTCGACGGACAAAACCACCTTGGGTTTTGTCCGTCCTCAACGCTTTATAAAAGATGGCTTGTACGTTTCAAGCCGTCTTTTATGAACATAGAAATATGTTACAAATGTCTATGTTTATAAAAGGTGGCTTGAAAAGTACACAAACCATGGTAAGGTAAGCACACAAGTGTGCGTAACTTACTATGGTTTGTACACTTTCAAGCCACCTTTTATAAACATAGAAATATGTAACATTGCTATGTTTATAAAAGAACGCTTGAAAAATACACAAACCATACCAGTACGCATACAAATATATAAATGCTCTACTACATTTATATATTTGTTTGCGCACCCTACTATGATTTGTGCACTTTTAGGCCACGCCCACAGTGGATATCACGCCCCCAAACGAGGGCCCCCCCTCAATTTCTTACGCCACTTAAAGCACTGCTAATAACTGTACCGCAAATTGCGGTACCGTTGTTAGCTCCTTCCCCATTCCCATTGAGCCCTATGGGGGATCAAATGGGAATGGGGAATGGTTCCCGGAATGGAGACTTATCGGTCCCACAAAGGTCGGAAAAGACCGGTAAGTCCCTATTCCGGGAACCCGGACTCCGACGGCGGTAGGGGGTAGCCATGGCGCTAATAGCGCCATGGCTACCGCCTACCGTGTAATGAGGCCCAAAGTCTCCATTTGTTTGTGAACCAAATATTTCTTCCTGCACTTGCCAACTTTCTTTGCTTGTCTCAGAGCCCTGTGTGAATCTATGTGTATTCCTTAGTAGTACATCACTTTTCTTTGTTGTTATTCTCTGGTGTGTTAGAACTTCTTAAAAACATTATTTTAATGATAAAGTGAGGCAGGGATTGGAGGGGATAAGGGAGATTGACCTGAGGTGGGAGAATCATTGTAGCGAGGCTCAGGAAGTGGGGAGAAGGGAGGAATGATGGATGATTGCCACAATCATCGAGAATGAATGGAGACGAAGGAGGCAGAGATTGTATTGTTTTTTTATAACACGCTTAATACCTGAGTTCGGTTTCAAAGCGCAGATCCACGATTCAATCCTCTGTTGCTCTGCGTGGTCTTGCATCCAAGACCAGCACGTTGCCCCTGTGCTATCCTCCGTTCACAATGACAACTATAAAGACTTTGCCACTGCTACAGAAGGAAACAGCACAGGGGAAGGTGAAGGATGCAAATCCTGGCCATGGAGTCTTTATGCCAGGAGTGTTGGATATGACAGGGAAAAGTGGGGTGCAGTACTTGAGTTTCTGCAGGATAGGCACATTGTATCTGCCAATCCCCTAGAGTTATTGCTGGACAATGTCTTAAGCAACTTTGCAGTTGAATAGGAGATGGGAGCCTGCAGCAGGGGTATTGGGCTTCTGGGAGTGTGTTGCAAACAGAGGCTGCAGGTTGGGATGTAGGAGGAGACAGAAGAGCCAGAAGTAAAAAGGGCAAAGATAGTCCTCCTGCAGATATCTGAGCAGGAGGAAGAGGCTGAGGCCTCTGCACCCGTTTGTGTTCTCTCAGCCTGCCCAAGCACATTTACCATCCCTACATACTGCACCAGGGGCACGTCCACCAGAAGGGCCATGTTTCCGCTGACAGTGCAACCACCACAACCAGTGTGGCTTGTTGTTGTGGATAGCCCTGTGGGTGTGCTGTTATGCAAGCAGGCACTGAGCGATCACATCATGCGTAATGCTTGAACAGTCTACCTGCATTGCCAGATGACCATCAGTCAGGGCAACACAACTATAGCCAGGGTGAATACCTGAGGAGGGCAACCTGCTCTGACAATACTCTAAACTCTTGAAGGTGACTGACAGGGCATTTGGCCCGAAAACAAGCACCTGTACCACAGGAAGTTAATCCAAACGACAGATGAGTTAGTTACATGGCAAGACAGGAAAGGTGCAGGTGAAGTGGCTGAATGAATGCCCTCTGAGCTACATGAAGCATAGTCACCAAATATTGTGGAACTGTCTTTCCTTTTTTGTTTAAATATTTTACTGAACTCAATAAGCATATAAGGCTTGCATTACATATAATGGAACCAACACAGACAAGCATGTAATAAACAAATAACTATGCAAGATAAAGTTGCACAAAATAAGAGCCTTATATGATACAATACAGTACATTCCTAATGCATGAAAGTGCAATTTAACATAAACTCATAGTTATGGTAAAAAGAAGTTACCTGACCTTAAGCACACACAGGACACACAGGGCAAACAGAAACAAAGGGAGGGGACGGTATAAAATGAGATGAACAATAACAGCAGAATAATAACATGTTTGCTAAATTGAAGATGATTTCTCTAAAATTTCTAAAAAGTGTTGCCATTTCAGTTCATTCTTGACCTGTAGAAATGTGGATGGAGCATTACATTTTCCATTCTATGCATATTGCACACAGAGTGCCACCATGTCCTGAAATTAACACACCTAAGCTCTTTCCAGTTCGAGGTTATAGCTTGAGTCGCTATTGCAATCAGGAGATCAAACAAATAACATTTGTTTTTATCAATCATTGGCTGTGTAGCTGCACTAACAAGAAAAAGAAAGGTGAGGGAGAAATCTTGTTGCAGGGAGAAAATAAGTTTAAGAATTTTCCACACAGTGTCCCAAAATACTTTAACATTTGTACACTCAGAAATGATGTGTTTAAAGGAGCCTTGATTATGAGGACAACTACAGCAATTATCATTTTGTTAAATTCCACACTTTAAGAAAATTAGTGGAGTAATAAAGGCTCTATGTTAATGTTAATGGTAAATGATATTTGTACCGTGCACTATCACCACTGGAGTGGGCCCCTGTCGCTCTGGCGTCTCTGAAAAGGGGGGGGCGTGAGTTATTGGGAATAAGTGGGAAAAGTGTAAGAGAGCAGTGATGTGCCGTTGGCAGCCTCAACCCGGTTAACAATGTTTGCTGGGCTTGGGGTGTTTTCCGGTTTGTAGCCGTTGTGTGCTGTTGTGCAAGTTTATGTGTGGTTTCTTTGTTGTTGCAGTGTAGTGACGTTTGTGCGGATTGTTGTGTTATAGGGTTGTGGCTGTGATTCGTTAGAGTTTGAGAGGTGAATGCAGAGGGGTGAAATTGTCAGTGGATGGGTTAATTGCATGCTGTCTGGAAGTGAAGTGCTAAACTTCGACATTCCCTCCAGGTGCGGCGCTCGAACATCTCCGCACCTCTAACCAGACCCGGCACCGGCCGACATCCACAATCCCTTGCACACATGATGCCCACCCACTTTCATAATCGTGTCCAAGTTCGGGCCCCCGCCCACCACCGTCAAACCTGTCTGTATGCGGGGCAAGCAGGCGTTCATGATTCCATCCAAAACTGGCCCTGATACCATTCCCAATCCAGTCCATACGCAGCATTGGTCGACCAACGCTACTCCATCCAGATGTGGCAGTGGTCAGCATTCCTAGTCTTATCCACCTGCTCATGCAGGCTGCCGTTCACAGCCCCTTTGAAGTGTGGCACATGCCAATACTCACAACTACGTCCAGGCGTGGCACCTGCCATCATTCCCAACTCTGTCGGGTCCCGGTGTATGCCAATGTCCACAACTCAGTTCAAGTGTGGCAACTGCTAACATTCACACAACTCTATCCAAGTATGGTAGCTGGTGGCATTAATGGAGTGGGTGAAGTTGTTAGATGGAGTTGGGCAGGGATGCTAATTTATGTCCTCATGTGGGTGTCTCTTGTGTCCTATTCGACCTAGCATCGTCTCTCTTGTTATTGTAGGAGTTTCCCTTAGTCGGTTCTGGGTGTTGTCAGTGTCATCTTAATTCTGTCATCTTGTTCTTTGTGTTTCTTGTTTGATTATTTAGATGCTTCAATTTGTATATGCAGTGTTGAAGAGCCAGGTTTTTAGTCGTTTTCTGAATTGTAGGTGGTCTTTGGTTTTTCTTATTTCTTTTGGGATGTTGTTCCAGGTTTTTGCAGCTAGGTGGGAGAAGGAGGACCCCCCTAGTTTTTTCTTGAGGTATGATTTTGGTTCCAAGCGGATTTCATTGCTTGATCTGAGGAGTCTTGTTGGATTGTAGATTGTTGGGGAAGGTGATAAAAATAATGCTGCTATTAAGTTGTACATACATTGGTTTTTATCAATTGTAAGATGTTGTTATATACTGATGAATTGATTTGTAATATGTTTATGATATGTTTTATTCATTTGTTTTAATTATTGAAAGGTTGTTTTATACAGCCAAACAATAAATAAATAATAGATTGTTATTTTCTTTTGTAGGAATTCAGCTCCCTATCCGCTGATTGCCCTGTGTGTTATGCACATTGTGTTGAAGGTGATGCAATGTTTGACTGGGAGCCAATATAGTATTTTTAGTGCTGGAGTGATGTGGTCTGCTTATCATGGGCTGGGATTAGATGCAATTGAAGACCCCCGTTACCCAGAACAGTCCAATAAATGGTACTCAGACATGAGTACCACCAGTAATCAGGCCACCAATGAAAGTTGTTTTGGGTGTTCACTGATCCCCAATGGATCAGAAAAACCTAAGCTTTTAGTACCACAAGAAACTCCAATAGTGGAAGCTAAGTGTCTCCATCTCGCACTGTGTAGAATGTGAAGTACCTTCCAGGCACACACAGTTAAACTACAATTACTCCCTCCTGACGAGAAGTTATGCAAAAAGAAGCCAGAAGGTGCTGCATGTTTCAAGGAGCCGTTCTTCGAAATAAAAGGAACTATGGGGGTCATTATGAGTTGGGTGGTAAGGGATTACCGGCACCGGTAAGGAGACCGGTGCTGGTAATTCCTTACTGCCCAATTCCGAGGTCCCTTAGCGGGACCCGTAAGGAACATGTGGTCTGACCATACGTCCCTTACGGGTCCCGCTAAGGGACCAGGGTGCTAATAACGGGCTTGCTAATCGCGAGCCCGTTATTAGCGCCCTCCCTATTCCCATGGGGGCTCAAATGGGAATGGGGAATGGTTTGTTCAATGGGGACTTACCAGTCACTCCAGGGTCAGAATGCACCGGTAAGTCCCCATTGAACAACACCGGTGCCGGACCCGATATTGGAGGCAGCCATGGCGCAAATAGCGCCATGGCTATCTCAAATCTCGGAATGAGGCCCTATGTTTACTAAAAGCAAATGACATGATGCAACAGTGATGTGCATGGATGAAGCACTATGCGAGCAGATGCACGACAGACTGAAGTGGATGGAAGATATATGTACAGGAACGTGGTCGAAACACATCACAAAGCTTACTTGGGTCACAGCAATTGAGAAACCAATAAAAATACAGCATGAAGACACCTTCGAACGTTGCTTTCGTGGAGAAGGAAAAATGTTCCTGGGATCAATAAAACATTGCAATAGAACACTTGTCATCCCAGATATGTGAAATGGAACTGCTGCTTTGATGGACAATTATTGGGTATGTGGTAACCAGGCAAACTTGCATCTCCTGCAATCATGGAGGAGCGTTTGTGCTCTGGCATCGCTGCATTCTGTCCTGATGGTGATCCCGGAGAGTCATGTCCTGGGGGCAGAGGGTGCCCACCAGACTGTCAGCGGCACCCCAGTCAACAAAGGAAGAACCCCCCATCCATAATCTATTAACAGAGGGCCAGCTGCAAGATCAGGTATCGCGCAAAAAGAGAGCATCCAACTACCTCTCTTAAGACTCTTCCAACCTCCTGGCGCAGATACCTGATCAATATGAGTTGTTTAACTTAGCAGAGACATTCTTTGCATCACTCATACCAAGCATCCAAGCTCGAGCAAATGCCAAATTGTTGCAAATATTGAGGTGGGAGCTAATCCAACGGGCCAACGACACTGAGGAAGGGTTCAACGTCATCAAGGTGGAACCTAGAGCCCTGCGGTTGATGATGATGCAGAACTGCTATGTCTTGGACCTCCTCCCAGCAATGGAAGTTATTGTTTGCTGTAAAATCGAGAGTGCATTTTGTACTTTTATACATTCTTCAGATACCGACAATGGGACACTGTCACATGTGATTGCTGCCGTGCACGACCTCGGAGTAAGAATGAGGAAGCACGGTGGAACACAGCCCAGTGATTGGTTCAACACAGTATTCGACTGGGTACCATCAAGGTTCGGGACTGCAATGAAGCTGCTGGTCCCCATCATCGTTTTTCTGCTGCTGATTTTCTGTGTGTGCCAGGCAGGGGTGCGATGCTGTGCTAAAGAAATCCCTAGTAGTGCTATTATGATGGTGACAGTGGGTAACCCAAATAAGGTGCCTCATGATACTAGGGAAGCGCAAGTATGAACAGGTGAAAATAACGAGAATAAATAAAGCATGACTGCAGTATGCGACACAGGAGATATAGTACACAACCTGTGGCACACAACTATTGACTAACCCCAAGACTTACAGAACCATCAGGAGGTATGGGTGGAACTGGCTGGTGATGGGGATTGTATCTATATGACATGCACTCCTGAATAATATGCTCAAAGGGGCGAAATTCTGAGAAATGTATGCCGTGCAAGGATGCCAATAAAGGGCACTCCAGCATGGAATGCAGCAGTAAAGAAATCAGAAGAATGCAGACATATTGGTTAAGGGTATTTGTTACTTTAGTAGTTACGAAAGGGGGGAATGCAAGGGAGGAAAAGTCTTCTTAGACCCCCCTGAGATTCCCACATGAAATGGACCCTGTGTTTACCCAAAAGGCAGGAGACGTGCCCAGGTTTGTTTTTGTCTGTTCTAATAATTTGGCCTTAATGTAATCACAAAAATGACGGTAAACAAAGCCATTTGGTGAGACGTACAGACTCCATTTTGTGACACCCTAAAACGACATCTTTGTCTAGGCCCCGTCACGATTTCTAAAAAGCCATCTCTCCCTCTGTGCAGCGCCATGTATTGTTGCAAATATCCAGCATCCTTCTCTCTTCCTCTGAGCTCATTGACTTGTGTGCGAACAGAGCAAACCCTGGCCTGCATGCTCAGCCGTCTCCACAAACCTGCCTGTGCCACCTCGACCCCAACCTTTAGAAGTTACAGCTCACAGACCCTTTGCCCGCATTCTCCACTCTTTTTAAAAGTAACTGCTGGAAGACACTTCCCCCAGACCACCCTAAATTGCCGACCATATACCTAATCCTGTGTGATGGTATATCTTCCTCCAAACTAACATCCATCCATCCATTCCGTTTGAAACAGAACCAGGGAAAATAAATCACAGATCAGACCCTGTAGATAAGGCACCTGGAAGAAGGACCAAAGGTACATTTGCCCCCAAAAAGGCATAGGTTAGAATGTGCATATATTGGTCCACATATTATAGCCACCTCTATCTAAGTAATATTTCATGTCTAACATTATTCTTTGCATGTCAGTGGTCATTGCATAGTTTAGGATTGTGACACATTGTGAACTAAGCCTGACTTTCACCCTGTGAAGATGAGCGCAGCTGACCCACGTGCCAACTGACCGCCCCAGCCAAAGCAACCAATTGGAGCCTGACATCACCTACACTCCATACTGCACTGTTTCGGCCAACCAACTGAAACTGTTATATTGTACTATATGTTGTTACATCACTCATGATGATTTTTTGGTTCATAATGTGCTTCCTGTGTATTGTTGGGCAGCGCGTTCTCAGGGCAGCAGAGTTCTCTGCGTGCACATCTTTGTTGATATAAACTTTGTTCAACTTGCAATCTATCTCCTGGTCTCATTCCCTACTGGGGTGCGTTCTTTTATTTGGTTTATCTTGTATCATGTTGGGACCAAGCGCCTTCAAGTGGCATAATCTGAAGAGGGTTGGGTATAGACATAGGATCCATTTCTATATTTATTTTTGGAAGATTTTCAATCAAAAAAGTCATACTTTTGGCCGTAATTCAAATATATAGATCATGTCAGCTGGAATACCCGATACCATTTGTTTACAAACGCATTATGTACTAACTGCTATATGAGTCCTACCTGGTCAAACATTTTAAGTAGCAAAAGGTGAAGCATGTTAAAAATTAAGTCTGCTTACTCATTTCATGCAACGTTCAACCAAATAAAGAATCTGTTGTTGCTACTTCAGAAATAGGCGGCACGAATGCTAAAAAGCTTTCAATTTGACAATGCCATTTCTCTTTGAGTTGACTTGGTAATGTGCATGTTTTATTTTGCATTGTGCACTTTACTTTTCTGCCCGCTTGCGTGCGATCTCTGAAGCAGGGGTCCAGAAGGCCAGGAGACCCGGCAGTTCTTGAACAGCTGCAAAAGAACTTTGGTGACAATCCCTTATCCAACATATTAATTCAAATCCTCTAGTGAGGAGTGCCATGTGCAGATGCCTGGCGGCAGAGTCTAAGAGCAGTCCGTGGTAGCAGTCTCTTATCCATCATACAAGCCGTCTTCATTCAATCGAGAATGCCTTGTTCTTGCAGAATGTACAACAGTAGATTCAAAATCATTACAGTTGTTTTTCAGAAAAGGATATTGACAGTAATTTTTTGTATTTCATATTTCAAGGTGGTACTACGGTTCTTTCATAGATGGAAACAAAACTTCCAGCTTTGAATGAGGTGGGTGTTATGAAGTTAAATAACACAGATTATTAGGCAGCTGGACTGCCACTTGGTACTAATGTACACGCAGCCAATTTACCTCCTGTAAAATAAGGTGTAGCCTTCGAAGGGAGCACAAGGGATGGAAAACCCAGTCAATGCATGTAAACCGATAAATGTTGCTGTTCCCCTTCGTCTTATGGCATCATCTTTACAGTCTCTTGGTAAGCTATCGATAGCATGGGGGCTAGCCCTTCCCTCTCTTCCGGAAACTGCACACAGTGATGGCTGGAATAACCCTTGGTCTCATTTATTTGAGTGGGACTATTTTAGACACAGGGTGTGCAGTAATTTTAAGAGAAACATTTACACCATCCAGCCCTCATTTTGACCTTATGTTTGTACATGGTAGCTTTGACTCTCCAAAACATGCATCATGTCCAAACAAGGACCAAGTTGTACATGCTTTTTAATGTGAGGAGACCATAACTCCACTGATGACATTTGTGTTGTAAATTAGCATTTGCAATAACATTTCGAACACTATTACTGAAAGCGCTTAAAATGTTTAAATAGGGGGACAGACACGAATCCACAGTGTTTTCTATTGTAAACGCTAGAAAGGTGACAGTGTTTTTATTTCAAAGGACAACTGTTGCCTTCAAATACAATCAGCAGAATTTTAAGTGTGCATTTTAATTAATATCTGCCATAATGTTCATGTATAAATATGAGGGTTTGTTTTATATAGCTTTTCTTATATTTGAGACAGTGTTGATAATGGCCATTCTTCTGTTTTGCCCTAGAATCATTTAGGTCTCTGTGTAATCTATTCTCCTGAGAGATTCACTCAACCTACTAAAAGTAACTGCTCCCACAATTGCAGTGCCAGCATTTATCATAATCATAAATTAAACTTTACTTTGAAGACGTTCCAAGTAGCTCCTGGGTCATGGCTGTCGGCTCCTGGTAAGAGCTATGCTCCTGTCACCCAGGAGGTACTTTTAGCTCCTGCTCAACAAATCCCTATTTCGACCGTGTCAGGCCACATTAAAAAAAATCTAGAAACCCCCACTATAAATCACAAATGCCCCTAAGTAGGGTCCATGGCAAATCTGGGGAATAGAGTGCTGGGAGCAACGGGGAGGATACTAATGTGAGAAAGACAGAAGTGCAGTGTTAAATATGGTGCCGTGTGTCTCCAAGTGAGATGTAATTTCCTTAAAACCCAATGTATTTGGGTATTGCGAGGTACAATTAAAAACCAACAGCATTTTGGTGCAACTGAAATGCAAAGTGTTCTTGTAACATTAAGCACCATTAAATAGAAAACTTGTTTCATACCGGCATAGATACCCTTTGCAGCATCCATGTTTGCGTTTTTTACATTAACAAGCGCAATCCGTGCTCTCCCTTCCAGCCCCTCGCAGCTCCCTCCACTGTTGCTGTGTCCCATAAAAGCCCTTGACAGAGTCCCCGGACAGCTGGCTAAAGGCAAAGGGCACCGTCCTTAAACACATTCCATCCCTGTTCACCCCGGCACCACATTTGTTTAAAGTACTGCTATTGCAGTCTGAAGCAACACAGGTTGGAGGCGTCATTGTTGTGGTGTTGCATGTTTGAATCTTGCTAGTATTGTGTTCCACCACACTGCATTTTCCTCCCACAGCTCCACCTGATTTGAGTTTGGTTTCTTGTTAGTGTTAAATTAGACCACATTGAATTTTCTTCCCACTGTGCCTCCTGGGCTAGGTTTGTCTGCATTTGTACATTTTGGTAGTGTTGCGTTATACTACATTGCATGTGCTTCCCATGGTGCTCCTGGGGTTGAATTTGTATTGTTCAACTTTGCTAGAGTTGGGATTCACCACACTGTGTTCTTACTCCCTCTGTAAATCTGGCCAATGCCTGTAGTTTGCCATACTTGAATTCTTCCTGACTAAGGCTCCACACTGATATTGCGACAATAAAACTAGTATCTTTTGGACTCCAGGACTCCGACCCCCCACTGCTAATTAAGGAAACCTTCAAACCCTGCCTCAAATACTACCATTGTAACCCAATACCACTACAAAACCATAACAACCTGAGATTCCCAAGCACCCTGAGGCTCTCAGATAGAAATACAACCACAAAGAGGTGGTCACCACTGTGAACCTGATCTATGCAAGGGGCCATCACTACATGAACTCACGACCAAGAATCATAATACAGTAAGAATGTACAGCTCAGAAATAATCCAGCCAGGGAATAGCTCCACCCTAGACTAGCTGTGTCAGAGGAACAGCTTCACTCCTCAAATAAATCTGCCCTGAAACTCTGATGGCCACAGGACCGCTCAGACCATGGGAATAGTTCACACCCTCTTGCAAAGTCCCACCCACAGGAAACACCCCAAACATACAATGTGCCTCACCAGGAAAGATCAGGGCACAAGTAATCACCAAAAAGAATAAACCAATGGGAAGAATCCCAAAACACCACACTTTGTGACCAACCTATACCAAGAGATAACACACCTACCCATTCACAGCAAATGAGCTCCTTTGCCGAACAAGACCAAACTCACTCACTTGTCACACTATCAACTTGCCACCAACTCGGACAACCATCCAACCCCAAGACCCATGAGCACATAAGGAGGGTAACTGGAAACCCAACGGACATAAAACACAAGCAAAATAAACTACCAACAAGTCCTTCATCACAATGAATTGCCAGGACACAATGAATCATCAATGTGATCAAACAGACAACCCTGAAGAAAACATCAATCCGAGATGCAACTTGTTGAACTACTCAACAAAAACAAACAGAACTGAATGCACAAGTTTGAATCAACACCACAGCCAAAGATCAAACAAACCGCAGAACACAAAAAGATACACTGCAACCTAGTCAAAGCCAGATCAATGGCAAAACACACAACAGAAATATATGAAATGCTAAGTGATGGAGGGACAGACATGCTATTCCTCACTGTAACCTGGCTAACTCGAAACTTCCAAGTAACTGCCCACAATTTTTTACCCACCAACTTTAATCTTAAACAAGCCAGTCGAGCATGAAAAATGGAAGAAGTAGAAAGTTTGAGAAGGCTAGCTGAGGTAATAGCCTTGGAGATCTTGTTCCACTGAGGAGGCCATAGAAGTTGGGAATCAGTTAGGGAGCACTCTTGTTTCCATGCAACTAGACACTTGCATACCTGTTCATTTGTTGATAACGAGGACAGTGGGTCTCATTATAAGTATGGCGGTAAGGCAACAACGGTGCCGGTAGCGCTACTGGCACCGTTGCTACCGTACCGCCATACTACGAGCTGTGCTCGTGGGTGCCTGTCAGCCCGCCAGGTCTGACCTGACTGGCAGTGCGGCACATGCGAGCACAGCAAGTCGGATGCACCGGCACTGTTGTGAACAGTGCTGGTGCATTGACATCCCCCTATAGGGCTCAATGGGAATGGGGATGAACCGGGACCGGCACCCGCGAAAGGGCAATTACCAGGTCCGGCTGGCCCAGAATAGCCCGGTAATTGCACATTAACCGGCAAGGCTACCTCCAACCTCGTAATGAGGCCCAGTGTCTTATAAAACATGGAAGGTGTAAAGCAAGAGTTTGACAGATGATGTAATCTTACAACCTGATGAGTGATAGCTTTAGATATCAAAAGATCATCATTTTCCATATTGGCATCAATCAGACTCAAATTAAAATTAAGCAAAACATGGATAGTAGACTCATTGAATGTAGCAGTTGAACACACAAAACCGACGATTTGGAAAGTCATCAATACATTGAGAAACAAACAAAAAATACAAGAAACAGCAATAATTCAAACAATAAGTGGAAAGAAACAACATCAAAAATCAAGCAAAAGTGTGCAAAACATTGCAAAACTAAAAGAAGGAGCAGAAAAATATAGTATCTTGACATTGAAAGACTACCTAAACAGACTTGCATTTACTATAAACTGTGTTGTGTATTGGCATGAACACATTGAAACATCGACTTACACAAATGCATCTTTAAAAAGTATTAATTAATTGTTAACATGACAACATGTATACATAAATAACATTTATTGATTGCAAATATTGAAAACAAATGCACAATTACATTAGTAATATAAAATAAATGTTACTTACGATTTGGGAAATTGCTGATAAAACCAAATGGATCCAGAATCCATGAATCCAATACAAAAGAAATCCCAAACCCAAAAAACCCAGAAAAAAATGCATTCCATGTAGAGCGATAATCCATTTAAAAAGGTCGAACCACTCAATAAAAAAATGAAAGGAAAACACTTACAATAAGATCCAAAGCCAAAAAAAGAGTAGAAAAATGAAAAAATCCATAAGCAATCCATTTTTAGAAAATAAATCCATAAAAATCCATGACCGCAAGACAAGAACATCCACTTGAGCAAAGCAACCGGAGAAATGGAAAAAAATGGTGACCGGAAATGACAAAACTGGAAATATTGCATCAGAAAAAATAGACATATGCGACATACAATGCCCTCTACTGCCATCTGCTGGACGACAATAAACATTACATTGACCGTTATAAAAGTTAAACATTTGAATACATTATTAAATGTAATGAAACAAATGTGTTATGCGTTGATACTTACTTTAGATGGAAAGAAGAAAATTAAGAAAAATATTAACTAAGAAAAGAAGAGAGAAAAAGGTAACAAAACGAAGAAAAGGAAGAAAAAGAAGGAAAAAATGGTAAGTCGAACTTTTAGTAGTTAGAACTTTTGGTACTATGCTTTTTAGGTCTTTTAATAAGGTCAGTAATTTGGGTTCGGTAATTTTGTCCTATACCGCTAAAAAAGGTCTGCTTTTGTAATAAAAGACAAGAGGGAGATACATAAAAGGGAAAGAGGTTGACAAACAAAAACAACATGGATTCCTTAAACCTCCATATAAAGTGGATAACCTTGAACAGAATAGTTGCTAATGGGAAACAGCCACTCCAACCCATGTTGAGAGGGAAACAATGAAGAACTGGGATGAGGAGCCAGACCTGAAGGGTGCCACCCAGTGCTCCACTCTGACGAGAACGTTATGTGTTAATGTTGGCTTCATACCACATAAAAAGATTTACATAGGTGGTCTGGATGTATCCATTTCTGCTCTTCTGTGACTCTGGATAAAGTTGCACAGGCCTGTTTTTTGATCTTGCTTAAGAAGATTATGTAAGAAAGGGAGGAGTCTACTGCCCAGGATCTTTGCGTAAATCTGACAGTCTTTGTTAATAAGGGAAATGGGGCCATAATTTTGAGGGAGTTCAAGGTCCTTATTGGGTTTGGGGAACACGATAAGCATAGCCTCAAGAAATGTACCCTGTGTGTTTTCTTCGGACATGAAATAAGAGTAAAGTTCACTAAGTTTAGGGACAAACAAGTTGGAGAAATGGGCAAGGAAATCAGTGGAGAAGACATCCGGACCAGGAGCATTACCCTTCTTAAAATGTTTAATAGCTAGAATAATTTCAGAAGGTTCAATTGGAGCATTAAGTGATAGAAGATCTATCAAAGGATAAGAGTTCCTGGATATATTGTGCAAAAAGTCATCAACAAAAGCATTATTAGGAAGGGATTCAGAGCTATACAGTTTAGAGTAGAATTTTGAGAAAATTTGAATAATATCTTTGAGCATTTTCTATTGCCTAGATGATCTTTAAGGACAACAATCCTAGATATTTCTTTTTTGAATTTGAAGTAAGATGCTAGAGATTTATTGGCCTTATTGGAAAGTTCATACATTTGTGCCTTATATTTAAGCATGTTTGCACAGGGGCATTGTGTAACAATGTTCTTATATTGAAATCTTAACTTTATGATATCTTTAAGAATAGAGGGGGAGTTAGTGCTAGCAAATTGAATTTCCAAGGGTTTCAGCTGTTTGAGAATGGATTCCGACTCCTGTTTGAGATTTTCTTTTTGTTGGCGAAAATAATTTGTTATATGACCTCTGAGAACAGCTTTATAGCAATCCCAATTATTTGTAGTAGAAGTATCTTGATTTTTATTTTTGGCAAAGTAGTTATTATGTTGCAAGGTTATAAAAGGTTATAAAAGGTTATACAAGGTGTGAAAGAGATATTATTCAGCAAGCTAGCATTAAAACACCATCTATTTGAATGTTTAAAGTTAATGGGGAATGCGAGTTGGATATACACTGGGGCATGATCAGAAATAGTGATAGATTCTATTTGGGCCGTGATAAGAAGGTTAACCATGGAATTAGGAATGAAAATATGATCAAGTCATCAGAAGGAGCTGTGGGGTATAGAATAGAAGGTGAAATCAGAATCAGTAGGGTGAGTTAGGCGCTAGGTGTCACTAAGACCTAATTCCGATGTAAAATGTATGAATTGCTTGTGAGAGGTAGTGTTGGTGTATCGCACAGTTGACTTTCTATCTAGAAAAGGGTCTATGACTTGGTTACAGTCACCACAAATAATACAATTCTGGGGGTTGCACGGAAGCATACGATTCCTGAGTTGTCGCCAAAAATTAGGATCTGGGGATTTCGGGCCATAAATATTTAGTATTGAGTATTTTTTAGAATCAATTAAAAATTTGATCAAAACCCATCTCCCCTGTTCATCAGATACACTAGATAGTACTTTACATTTGAGAGCTTCATTAATTAGAGCAATAACTCCATTTTGTTTTACCATTAGCGGCACTGGAGAAGACCTGACCCACCCACCAACTCTTAAGTTTTATTGCTTCCTCATTGGAGAGATGTGATTATTTAATACACGCAATTTACGGCTTTAGTCTATTGAGCTGAGATAATACTTTTTGCCTTTTGATTGGATTATGTAGTCCTTTAATATTCCAAGGACCTAAGAGGCCGATTCATGGAATTAATGTGCACTGAAAATTCCTGCGCAAGCGTCCGAATCGCAGCGCAAGTGCGAAAATCGCTGCGAAACCCGCGCACAGCGATTTATGGAAGTCTGTGCGCGTGTAAATCCATGGATGTGCGCTAAAATCCTGGGTGGCGCACGCTGGCGTACATGTCCGCAAACAGCATGCGCTACGTGCACAGCAAAAGCGCACATAGCGAAGCGCACACAACAAAAGTAGGCGTAACACGGGGTGTAACACGCGGAATGGGGAACAACGCGTGAAAATGTGGGCGTCACGGGGAAGTACAGGAGCAAATGCGCGGAACGCCCACACGCGCGCCTACAACATGTATTCATGGAATCGAACGGGGCTAACACATGCGCCAAAAAAGACGCGCTAATCTGGAAACACATACGCCAGCAGGAAGCAGGCGTACGTGGACCCGCGCAGCATAAAAGT
Organism: Ambystoma mexicanum; assembly: GCF_040938575.1. Classification (NCBI taxonomy): domain Eukaryota; kingdom Metazoa; phylum Chordata; class Amphibia; order Caudata; family Ambystomatidae; genus Ambystoma; species Ambystoma mexicanum. The sequence goes on from NC_090936.1 coordinate 388,075,936, forward strand.
GTGCACAAACAACAAACAAGCTCAGACGCCAAGATGAATATACCGTTCCTCGCACCAGTGGTCGTTGGATACCGCAGGAGGAGGAGGAGGATAGTCAGGGCCAGAATTTTTACACCCAGAACCAGCCTTTTTGGGATGCCTGATGACCAGGTGTATGGGAGGTACAGTTTTCCACCTCACATAATACTCGACCTGGTGAGTGAGTGGGAGGATGACCTCACATCACCCACCCTGTGCTCCCAAGCACTGAGCCCCTTGGAAAAGGTGCTCAATGTACTGCACTTCTTGGCCACTAGTTCATTTCAGTGGACAAGTGCCATAGTGGCGGGGGGGTCACAGGCCACGCAGTCACGCTGCCTGAACCAGGTGTTGGCCATCATGACTGCACACCCATCAGTCCACAGGCACATATACCTGCCCAGAACACCTGCAGAAAGGTAGGCTGTTGTCCAGGATTTTTGCGGGGTGGCACACTTCCCCAAAGTGCTAGGTGCCATTGACTGCACCCATGTGGCTCTACGTCCTCCCAGGGCAACTGAGCACATCTACAGAAACTGCAAGCACTGGCATTCCATCAACGTGCAGGTAGTATGTGATGCCAAGGGAATCATCACCTCAGTATATGCCAACTATCCAGGGTCCACCCATGACAGTTTCATTTACAGAATGTCAACCCTAAATCGGGACCTAGAAGCTGGGCGGCATGGTGATACATGGTTGCTTGGTGAGTATAAATGCCCCTGCACATGCATGCATGTCAGATACTGAGTAATGTCACAACCCCACTAATGATACCCATCGTCACCTCCCCTGGGGACAGTGCCTACCCACTGAGCACCCACATGATGACGCCAATTCGGAACCCCACCACACCACCCGAGGTAAGATACAACACAGCCCATATTGCAACCCGGGGCATAGTGGAGCGCACATTCGGAGTGCTCAAGTCACGCTTTCGCTCCCTTGACCGCTCTGGTGGGCAGCTGCTATGCGCGCCCCCAGTAGTGTGCAGGATAATAGTGGCAGCATGTGTCCTGCACAACGTTGCAACACGCCGGGGCCTGACGGTGGACATGGTGGTGCCCCCACATCCCCAACCACAAGCACGGCTGCTGCGCATGGGAGGGGAAAGGGCACGTGGTGAGGCAGCCCGTACGCAGCTGGTGGCTAATTACTTCACCTAAAATCACACCCCTGTGGAGTGCACACAGCACTGGCACATACCAGCTGACAATCAATGATGATGACATAAGGGACAGTCAACTGTCACAACCATACCAGCCTGAGATTGGTCACCTGGAATTGTTACATTGTGTGCATCCCTACCTGCCAAAAGACAACCAATGCCGTGTCACAAAAAAACACACATTTATGCTGCATGAATGACTACCCCCTTGCAAAATACAACATGAAAATAGCGCCATGTCACCCAACCCCTCCCCAGCTCCACCACCCAACACACCATGGCATGTCATGCAATGTGAAAGCAAACAAAGCAATGCACAAGACCTGACACAAGTGTCACAAAGTTCACAGTCCCAAAAGGAAACTGCCCACAGACAATATGCTCCCAGTAATCAATAACAAACAGCACACATGACCAAATACTTATCACCAACACAATACAGCAACACACCATGAAACATTGCAAAAACATGACAGTACTAAGTCAAAGTAGTGGTAGTCTTACAACCTGAATAAGCCAGCACATCGACCCCTTCCAACTGGAGAGTGTTGCTGCCACGCAAATGTGTCAGTGTACTGCATACAACATGAACTCCATCTGCAAAGGAGACGGCCTTGTGAAGACATGAGGAAGGAACCTGCAAATTAGGAGGAAGACATGGATGCACAAGCACATATCAATACACCATGCAGTGTACAATGCAACAACAATACCCACTAGGGATGTACACACAGTATTGACTACAGACTGCCCACACAGCTCATGGGAGCCCAATGTCACTGTGTAAGTCACTGTCACTTGGTCACACCCTTTGCAAGCCCATGGAAACGGGAAGCAGGAGGGGTGTGTGTGTCACAAACCCAAGCATCTAACCCAAACACAGGACAAGCCTGCATGTGCCTAGCCGGAATACAGTGGATGCCCACGGGAGCCACACAAGGCAACACACTGTAAAAAAAAATATATATCAAAAATGGCCATGTGGGGGACAGGGGGGGCCACCCAGGAGATTCGAGGACAGGGTGCACACCAATACCCACCTGCGTGGATGTTGCGAAAAAAAAGTACCTCCCTGGGCTCTTGGCCTGCACGGCTATGCCATTGTTGGAGAATTGCTGTTGCTCTCTTCACCCTCTGCTGCTGCATCAGGAGGTGGTGGCACTACGGGAAGCAGCCCACACAAAGCCCTGGTATGGTCCTCCATTGCAGCAAGCATGCAGGTCTGGAAGGTCTGATTCTGGAGGATTAAAGTGCGGAGATCCCCATGCAGCACCTCACGGGTTGCCTGCACTTCTGCACGCATGGCCTCGCGGGATGCCCGGATCTCCTCATGTGTTGCCTACAGCTCAGCTGAGAGTGAACGTGTGAGCTGCTCCAGCTACTGTTCTGCCCTAACGTTTCGGGAAGCCTCAAGTTCAAGCAGACTCTGCCTGAGTTTATGGAGTTCTACCCTCAGGGCTTCCCTGTGACCCCGTGACTTTATTGATATGGATTCAGGCAGAGTCTCCAGTGCCGCCCGTCGGTCCCTGTTGGACGCCAACATGTCTTCCCTGTGTGATTGGCAAATGGAGTCTGTTGCCTGCTGTTATTGCTCCATCTGCCTTTCAGGGGGGATAATGGAATTGGCCATCCTCTCCATTGCCTGAGCCATCATTTCTACTGATGCAGCCTGTTGGGTTGCCATAACGTACATGGAGTTTTCCCATACAGTATTGCCTGGTGGCGCACAGGCCACTGCGTCGGCGGGCACCACATCTGTTTGGGGCAAGGCGATCTGCACCTTGCTGTGCTTGCACTGCCTGAGGCTGCAGGACTGCATTCCCCCTCTGATCTGCTGGCCCAGGAACAGGATCAGATGCTGTGGAGTGTGACCCTGCATCCGTAACCACCAAAGGCGGACCTACCAACACTGACATCCCCATAGAGGGTTCTACCCCTGGTGCAGGTGGGTTGGACAGAATAGAATCCCTCCCAGAAGCACTGACCTGCGACAGCACATAAGTCTCATCATCCGACTCAGCACCTGAATAGAGGTCTGGGGAGCTGCACCCAGAGACACCCCTCGACAGTATGGTCTGCAGTACCAAAGTGTTTTCACCCACCACCACACCACGTCCCCCACTGATGCCTGGTCGTGGCTGAGAATCCTCCTGGGTCTGCACCATCTCCTGAACCTCACCAGCATCAAGTGCGTCGTCACCTGCAAAAACATGAAATACAAAAAATGGAAACAGGCATGAGCACCATAGCACACACATAGGCCTGACAAGACAGAGATCCAGTACATGGTTTACACATGTCCCACATGACTATAACCCTGGCATGCATGCACTGTCAATGAGTTTGAAGGGGAGTCAAAAAGGCAGACAATGAGGACACCAAGATGGAAAAGCAACACATTCACAGCATGTTGTGTAGCACTGGCATCACACATCAGCCTGTGAGTGGCATGTCCAATACACATACATGACACATGCCAGCACACAGATGTCATGTAGCATAGCCATGGTAAATTAGACAACTACAGCGATTTGTCTGTGAATGAGTACTGTCGCACATCCATGTCACATTGACATGATGAGAAGAATAATGCAGAATAGTGTTGCAAAATATGCATGTGCCACACACTGCAACACATCCAGTGTACAATAAGACAGTGATTGTAGGAAGATGTACACATCAATGGTTGGCCGCTTCAACATGACAGGAAACAACTATCATATTCCACATGCAAACAGGCCCTAAAAATAAATTTCAGCAGGCCAATACTCCCTCGCCCTGAATGGTCTAATCATTCACATGATCAGGTAACTAAAGTGGCACAATGTGGGGTGTAAACAATGACAGAAGCATGTCACATATGTGGCATTAGGGATGAAAAAAGCATATGAAAAATGGGATAATCTAACCAATCAGCCTGAATGAACACAGAAAAATCAGAACAATGTTGTTGCAAGTTGATAGTTCAAGTGCAACAGCAGTAATGTGGGGCTAATTGGCTACTGTGGGCAGAAGGGATACTGTCATACCCAAATCAAAGGCACGTAAATGTAATGGAGGAAGCACATGGGTGACACATAACACTCAGGAGTACACACCCTCACCTGGCACCCAATCAGAACCCGTCACCCAAACAACATACACATGGATTACACACACATGCATGGGCACTCACCGGACAATGCGTCGTAATCAGGTAGCTCTCCCACGCCTTGGATCTGTTCCTCTGTGACGGAGGTCCCAGCAACAGACTCATGTTCAGTGAGTTTGTTGTCCTCTGGTGGAGACCCACCGCCAGTCACCAGAGTAGCGGCATGATTTGAGGCCAGCTTGTTCTTTGCTCTGCGTTTCAGGTCATTCCACCGCTTGTAGCAATCATCAGCTGTGCGCCTCACAAATCCAAGGGCACTTATGCGGTCCGCGATGGTCTGCCAGTGTGCCCTACGTTGACCAGGTGTGGTCTTGCACCCTGCAGTCACCACCATTTCGCGGCCGTGTGCTAACACATAGGTCACAAGTGCATCAAGTTTGGCGTCATTAAAGCTAGGCTTCCTTGACGTGCCGGACTGTGTAGCCGTGTCTGGGGTCTTAGCCTGTAGTGCCAGAGCACCCTTCTTCCTCTTTTTCAAAGGTGGAGTGGAGCCAGAGTGGCTTACGCCGCTCTGGTCAGTAGAGGCAGAAGCGCCGGTGGACTGGGTACTGGGAGTGTGCGAAGGCACAATGACCATCGGTCTTGGTGCAGGCATTGGCTGAAGTGTGATGTTGGCAGGGGCAACGTCGGTTTGATGGACCTGGACAGACACTGTCCCGGCTGGGAGACTCAGAGCTGGGGTGGATAGAGCTGCAGCTGCCCCTGCAGCCTCCCCACCCTGCCTACTTGGGGCAGCAGATGACTTCGCTGCCCCAGATCCACAGGCCTGGTGACACCAACTTGCACCACCACACGTGGCTTAGACTTTCTGACCTGGAAGTCAGCCTGGGAGTCATCCTGTGCCGGGTCAGGTGCCACAATGGGCTGGTCCAACAAGGGCTGAGCTGGGAAGGTGTCAGCTACATTTCCCACAACCATGGGGGGACATGGGTGTCCCTAATTGGTCCTCCACACATGGGGGTCTAGGGGCACCCTGCAAATCCCGGCCACGTCCCCTACCGCGCCCACCACGCCCACCTTTTGGAGGTCAGCCACCTTTGCCTCCCTTACCGCTTGGTCACCTCCCAACCATGGCACTGATTTTGTTGTGCGTATGGGAGTAGCAGTAAACGATTGTACTGGGCAATTGGGGGTGAAAGGGGTAGGGTACTAGATGGAAATCGTACCCTAGTGCTCTAGCAAGGCTGTCTGTGACCCCTAGGGGAAGATGACGGGTCACGCAACGCACAGGCACCCCGAAAACAAAAAATAACATGCACGCACCCCCTCATAGACCACGTGCGTGGAAAAATGAACCTGAACTAAGCTGTGGCACCCAGGAACACAAAAATAAGCATACGTGTGTAACACGCAGCCTACAATGACCTCTGAAGGAGAATGCGACACATGGGGCAAGCACAGTTGGTAAATGCATGCGCGACTCACCGTCTGCCTGGAAAAAGAATGTGAAAAAAACGCAACACTCCCGTCAAAATAAGAATTGTACGCTGTCTGAGGAGACAGGACAAAAGAAGGAGTGAACGCTGTTTGAAGAAACAAGCCCAACAAAAAAAAAGAACGCTGTCAGAGGTAACAGGTAGTACGAACTTGAAACGCTGTGAAGTAATCGCATGTGAACCGACAAGAAGTACAGAATTCACCCACTCGCTCTCCACAAAGAGCACGTACAAGGAAATGGGGTCCTACACGTACCTTTTAAAGCGGCCCACACGTACAACGTCACTTACGCGTGTACGCACTAAGGCCCTTTGCTCCAATTACACAAGCTGTCACTCGGACGTGCAGTTTTTGGACGTGTACGATGAACATGCACCCGTGTTGATGGAAACGCCCGCGTGCGTCACGTCACAGACGCGTAGCCCCTTTCCTCGGATTACACGCATTCACACGCGGACGTGCAGTTTTTTCATGCGCCATGAGCCACTATGGCCACGTCACGAGGGAAACGCCCGCACGCGTCACGTCACAGACGCGCTTACGCGCTACGGTCCTTAGGTCCAATGAAACCACGTACGTGTGCTGACACGCTTACACGCTAAGGGCCTTTGGTCCAATGAAACCGCATACGTGTGCTGACACGCTTACGCGCTAAGGGCCTTTCCTCGAATTACACGCAGATGTGCAAGATTTTCACGTGCCAAATCACTCCATATCAAGCTGGCCACGCAACAACACAAGGAAGACCACGCTCCTGCCCAGAAGGCTGAATTACTGCCCCCCAGAGCCCCGAGCACGCTCCCACCTGCCATCTGCTGCTACCTGCCTGCTGCCCACATGCCCTGCTATTTGCTGCCTGCACATCATCCATCTGCAGGGGTGCAGTTGTTGTGACCACCCCTGCTGGAACTGAAGACTCCCGACTGGGATACCATCACTCCACAGCCCAGCCCCAGGACCCAGTTGCCCACCCACACCTGCCTCTGGGGTTGCCATGTCGGGCACAGCACCATCTGGCACCACTGGCAACCCCCAGCCAGAGAGGCAGAGGGCCACCAGCTTCAGTGCCAGGGAAGTTGGTGTCCTGGTGGAGCAAGTCCTGGGGCAGTATGATGCCCTCTTTGGATCTGGATGGACATCGTGACTGCCATCAACGAGGAGGGGGTGGCAGTCCGCGACTTCAAACATGTCAAGAAGCGCTGGGAGGACTTCAGGTCCAGGACCCTCGACAAGGCCCGGCGCCTCTTGAAGGCAGCGGATGCCAAGGGGGGCCGGGGCCACCTGTCCGACCACCAAATGAGGGTCCTGGAATGCATAGACCCAGCGATCCACGTCCAGGTCCTTGAGAGGCAGACCCGTCTGGAGTTGAGCGGTAAGTGTACATGCATACTGATTGGACGCTGTGCGTGTTGTGGTGTGCCAGTAGTGTGCAGGTTGCACATGTGTTTTTGTAGGGCCATGTATGGATGTGTATGTACAGGGGCGTAAGTCTGACACATGTGAGTCCTGTCATGTGTGAGATACATGGATGGTGTGTGGGTAGGTAAGCATGCAGGCCAAATGCAGATGTGGGAGCACACATGTTTGAATTACTGTGTATGTACATTGGCATGGTTGTGGTGTCACACATGGATGTTTGTTCCAGCTGCATGTATCTGCACTGTGTACATGTGTGTGTATTTGACAAGTGTGCAACTGTGATGAAACATGGATGCATGTGGCACTGACATGTAGAAGGCTGAATGCCAGATGTGGCATGGATGGCGATCTCATCACTCTGACAGTTGGTGGACATGCACACATGCATTTAAATGTGTTGGTGTGTGTGCATGTGTTGTGTACTCCCCGTGTTTCATGTGACGTCAGGCTCACCTTCGGATGCTGATGTTGTTGTATGTGTATGCATGGTGCTGCCTGGTGCAATATTGCTGTGGAATTGCTCATGTGTGTCAGAGAGTGTGATGCCATGTCTGAAGTTTGATACTCCCACTCATGTACAACTGTCATGTGTGTATCAGTCCATTGTACAGTGCTGTGATGCCTGTATTCTATCTCTCCCTGTCTGCAGCGTCAACTGATGAAGAGGGCGGAGAGGGTTCTGTGGAGCAAAGCGGCAGGGATCGCACCACCAGCCAGAGATGCAAGGCCCGGTTCCTCTCCCAGATTGTCATCTCTTCGGGGAGTGAGGAGTCTGGTGCCATGTCCCAGGCCGCAGCTGCCGAGGGTAGGTCCAAAAGGCAGAGGTTGGAGATGGACTTCTCGGCAGCAGAAGGGGTAGCTGAGACCCCACAGGGTCCGATGGAGTAAGATGGCATGGAGACATCCAGGTTGGTGGGGGTTTGGAGGAGGAGGAGGCACATGGAAGGGACACACATGGGGTCTGGAGGTGGATATTCCACTGGTGCCAGTGGTGCAGTGCAGGGGCAGGGACAGGAGGCAGCACAGGCCGCCGCGGAGGTGCCTGTGTGTAATCCTGTCCCTGATCCTGTGACTGCATCATCCGGCACCAGCAGTGATGCCTACGTCCAGACCCGTTTTCAGGGAGGGGATGGACGCACAACAACTGGCCTTCCTCTCCCTGCGGACGTGACTATCCGGGACCGTGTTGAGCCTCTCCTGGCTGGGATAGCATTGCGTCAACAGGGCATGCGAGTTGACCTGCTGTGTTTTTGTGAAGACACTGCACGTCATCTCGGATGCCTCTTTTACCGCGTTGACCTACTGGTACGGGTCACCAGTGCTGGATTCCTCCATCTGCTGGACCTTCTTGCGACCCCCTCCTCATCTGAACCCCCTACGTGCCAGTCGTCCTCCATGCCATCTTTCCACCCATGTATCACTTGGGTACCCTGTGGAGCTGCCTCTGACCCAGCGGCCAGGATGGTGGAGGACACATCCCTGCCACAGTCGGGAGTCGGACATCCAGCAGGGGTGGCCACCACGACAACTGCAACCCAGCCGGAGGAGGATGCGCAGGCAGCAAGAGCCAGGGCGCAGGCACAGGCACAGTAGCAGCAGCAGCAACATGGTGGGAGCAATGATGGCTCGGGGCCTTCAACATCAGAGGGGCAGGCATCGGCCAGAGGGCAGGAGGATCCAGGATTGGAAGTGTCTTCCATGTGGCAGCGGTTGGGCCACGCCATAGATGCGGAGCGGCAGCGGGCGGAAGAGGCACGGCTCACAATGGTCAGGGCGGAGAACTCCATGCGGAGGGCACTGAGGCGGGCCGAGTGCCTCAAGGCAATTTGCAGGGAGTTGGAGGCCAACATGTCATTGTCCCTGCGAACCGTCGGGGCCATGAAAGAGGACCGCCTCCAGGACATTGAGCGGGAGTTCGATGATGCCCTGGCCCGGGACATCCAGAAGTGAGCCGTCGGACTAGCCCGCTGCCATTATAAATAGTTAGTTAGTTAGTTAGTGTTAGGTTTCATTTTGGTTTTCATTTTTTTTGGGGCGCTTGGACAATACCCCACATTTTTGGATATAGTTCTTCATTAGTTAGTGTATTTTTGTAGGTTTCATTTGGAGAGTTGGGCTCATGGACCCAGGATTTCATCCTTGTAAATAGTTGGAGTGTGGATTTGTCAGCATTTTCTTTTTTGATTTTTCCATGGAGCAATGGATTTTACTTTTTCATTTCTGTTAGGATTTGCTTTGTTGGAAGGAGACTTTGGAGACATTTTTGATTTCATATATTTTGGATTATGATTTCCTTTTTTTATCATTATGTGACATTCTGCATTGTTTTCCTTACGTCCATTGTTTGGTATTTGATTTTCTTTCACCACATTTTTTGTTCAATACATTTGTTCCCGTACTTCAATGTGTGGTATTCTCTCATTGGTTACATGCATGTCACGATGTGGGTTTTCACATTCACTGGCACCCATTGTGTGTGTGTGACGGACATGTGTTGATGTACATACATGCCATTTGGGTTGCTTCATGTAATGGGCATTTCAATGTGGGGTGTATGTTATGCTTGGTTGGTTATTTGGGCAGGGGTGTCGCTCTGTGGGATTTTGGTGGCCATGAGGGCCATGATTGTGGGTCATGTTGACATGTTGGGGGGGAATGAGTGGGGGCCTGCTGGCAGGTGCCCCTCACTGCTGGGGGGTGGGGGTGCTGGGAACATGAGTGGGGGCCTGTTGGCAGGTGCCCTTCACTGATGGGGGGTGGGGATGCTGGGGGACATGAGTGGGACATGAGTGGGGGCCTGCTGGCAGGTGCCTCTCACTGATGGGGGGTGGAGGTACTGGGGAACATGAGTGGGGGCCTGCTGGCAGGTGCCCCTCACTGCTTGGGGGTGGGGGTGCTGGGGGACATGAGTGGGGGCCTGCTGGCAGGTGCCCCTCACTGATGGGGGGTGGGGGTGCTGGGGGACATGTGTGGGACATGAGTGGGGGCCTGCTGGCAGCTGCCCCTCACTGATGGGGGTGGGGGTGCTGGGACATGAGTGGGGCCTGCTGGCAGGTGCCCATCACTGTTGGGGGGGTGGGGGTGCTGGGGGACATGCGTGGGGGCCAGCTGGCAGGTGACCCTCACTGATGGGGGTAGGGGTGCTGGGGGACATGAGTGGGGGCCTGCTGGTAGGTGCCCCTCACTGATGGGGGGTGGGGGTGCTGGGGGACATGAATGGGACATGAGTGGGGGCCTGCAGGCAGGTGCCCCTCACTGATGGGGGGAGGGGGTACTGGGGGACATGAGTGGGACATGAGTGGGGGCCTGCTGGCAGGTGCCCCTCACTGATGGGGGGTGGGGGTGCTGGGGGACATGAGTGGGACATGAGTGGGGGCCTGCTGGCAGCTGCCCCTCACTGATGGGGGTGGGGGTGCTGGGAGACATGTGTGGGACATGAGTGGGGCCTGCTGGCAGGTGCCCCTCATTGATGGGGGGGTGGGGGTGCTGGGGGAGCTGCGTGGGGGCCTGCTGGCAGGTGACCCTCACTGATGGGGGTAGGGGTGCTGGGGGACATGAGTGGGGGCCTGCTGGTAGGTGCCCCTCACTGATGGGGGGTGGGGGTGCTGGGGGACATGAGTGGGACATGAGTGGGGGCCTGCTGGCAGGTGCCCCTCACAGATGGGGGGTGGGGGTGCTGTGGGTCATGTGTGGGACATGAGGGGGGGCCTGCTGGCAGGTTCCCCTCACTGATGGGGGTGTGGGTGCAGGGGGACATGATTTGGTGATCACTAGTGCAACGGGACACGTGGCCTGACTGGGGGGCATTGCCATGGTGGACGGGCTGCCTGCGGGACATGTCCCGGGGTGCAGGGTAGTCCCCTGTGGTGTGGGCTGCCTGCAGGGGCTGTGGAGGGGGTAGTGGGGACACCTGGGAGGACCCACACTGCCAATTCACGTGTAGGAATCCCCGCGCACCGCACTGGATACACGTACCCTGCTCGCACAGGGCCAAGCGCATGTGATAGTTCCCGCGCACCCCAGTAACAGACGTACCCCGCTCGCACAGGGCCAATCGTGTTTGAAGGTTCCCGCGCACCCCAGTAACACACGTACCCGCTCGCACAGGGCCAATCACGTGTGAAAGTTCCCGCGCACCCCAGTAATACACGTACCCCGCTTGCACAGGGCCAATCGCGTGTTATAGTTCCTGCGCACACCAGTAACACACGTACCGCACTTGCACAGGGCCAATCGCGTGTGAAAGATCCCGCGCCCCCCAGTAACACATGTACCCCACTCGCACAGGGCCAATCGCATGTGATAGTTCCCGCGCACCCCAGTAACACACGTACCCCGCTCGCACAGGGCCAATCGCATGTGATAGTTCCCGTGCACCCCAGTAACACACGTACCCGGCTCGCACAGGGCCAATCGTGTGTGATAGTTCCCGCGCACCCCAGTAACACACGTACCCCGCTCGCACAGGGCCAATCGTGTGTGATAGTTCCCGCGCACCCCAGTAACACACGTACCCTGCTCGCACAACAGGGCCAATCGCATGTGATAGTTCCCGCGCACCCGAGTAACACACGTACCCCACTCGCACAGGGCCAATCACATGTGAAAGTTCCCGCGCACCCCAGTAACACATGTACCCCGCTCGCACAGGGCCAATCGCATGTGATAGTTCCCGCGCACCCCAGTAACACATGTACCCCGCTTGCACAGGGAAAAATCGCGTGTGAAAGTTCCCGCGCACCCCAGTAACACATGTACCCCACTCGCACAGGGAAAAATCGCGTGTGAAAGTTCACGCGCACCCCAGTAACACATGTACCCCGCTCGCACAGGGCCAATCGTGTGTTATAGTTCCTGCGCACCCCAGTAACACACGTACCCTGCTCGCACAGGGCCAAACGCATGTGAAAGTTCCCGCGCACCCCAGTAACACAAGTACCCCGCTCGCACAGGGCCAATCATGTGTGATAGTTCCCGCGCACCCCAGTAACACACATACCCCGCTCGCACAGGGCCAATCGCGTGTGATAGTTCCCACGCACCCCAGTAACACAGGTACCCCGCTCGCACAGGGCCAATCGCGTGTGATAGTTCCCACATACCCCAGTAACACACGTACCCCGCTCGCTCATGACCAATCACGTGTGAAAGTTCCCACGCACCCCAGTAACACACGTACCCCGCTCGCACAGGGCCAATTGCATGTGATAGTTCCCGCGGACCCCAGTAACACACGTACCCCACTCGCACAGGGCCAATCGCGTGTGAAAGTTCCCACGCACCCCAGTAACACACGTACCCCGCTCGCACAGAGCCAATCGCGTATGAAAGTTCCCGCGCACCCCAGTAATACACATACCCCGTTCGCACAGGGCCAATGCATGTGATAGTTCCAGCGCACCCCAGTAACACACGTACCCCGCTCGCACAGGGCCAATCGCGTGGGAAACTCCCTGCGCCGGGATGTACATGTATTCGGAGGGGTGCGCCGGGAGTTTTACTGGCGTTTTCGTGGTTGGGGGTCTGTGTGCCATGTACGGGATTTGTGCGCTGTGCATGGCGCATGGGGAGGGGTTGGTGGCATAACTGGCGCTGCTGCAGGGTCGCTGCGCCACTCTGCGCCACGGCTGGTTTTGGATGCTAAAATCCATGAATACGCTGTGCGCGGAAATGGATTTTAGCGCACGCGGCTGGCGCCGAAGGTCGCATGCGCACCCTGTGCGCCAGCCGCGTGCGCCACTTGTGCGCTGAATTCTATGAATTATCCTGAAAATTAGGTGACAGTATTGAGAAGGAAATTATACATTATGGAACACAAGCAAAAAGAAATGGACACCATACTCAGATTTGTGATAACAATTCGATAAGACAATAGAGCATATTGGCAGGGGGTTTACAAATGTACCCAGCATCACAGATGAGGACAGAAAGGGGAAGATAAAGAAGGTAGGGGGATAACAAACAATGAAAACATGAAGCTTGGTAAAAGTAAAAAATATATCTGAGTTATAAGAAAAAAGGTGGCAAACAGAAACCAGCCACATCAGTCCATGTTGCAAAAATAATATATTGGGGGGGGGAGCCAAAAAATTACATAGGCTGACGCAAAACCCGCTCTGGTGGAGAGAAATAGCATAAAGCTAAGATAAGATACAAATGATAATTTAAGTGATAGAGCCTGATGTGTCCATGCCATCCCTTTTATGGGACTGAATATACTGTCTTAAGTCTGCTGAGTTTTGAAATGTCAAAGTTTGACCATTTAGGGTAAATTTTAAGATGGCAGGGTGGATAATACCATATCTGGCGTTCAACTACCTAAGAGCTGGTCTAAAGGTCAGGAGTTCCTTCCTTCTTGCAGCTGTTGCCTTGGAAACATATTGAGTGATGAATATTCTTTTTCCCTCCCAGGTTTTGTGTTTGATCTGCTTGACCATTTCCATAATGAGGATAACGTGTGTGAAATCTAGGAGAGCCAGTATGAGGGTCCTAGGTGAATCACTGGGATTTCGAGATGACCTGATGGGACCAATTTGATGCACCCTCTGTATATTAAGATGCACCGATGCTGGTAGATTGAGGATTTGAGGTATGAATTCATACAAAAAGGCGGCTGGATTATCTTTTTCAATTCTTTCCGGAAGGTTAATAACACAAAGGCTGTTCCTTCTATTCCTGTTTTCCAAATGTTCAACCTCCTGCTGTAGAGAGGCAACCGAAAATTGCAAGTCGTTAACTTAATTAGAAATATCTTGTGCATTTCCAACACGTCTCTCCACCTCATTCATTCGATCCTCAAAGATGGTCTTCTTGTTATCAAGTTGCTATAATTTAGCATTGGTGTCTTCCATAAAGGGCTTAAGAGCCCTATTTGTAATAGTAATAGAATAGTTTGCATGACAGGGTAAATTCCATCTTCTTTAGGAGGGGGAGATTCAATTTTTTGTCTTTTTAGGGTAGTAGGAGACGATAAGGGAATCTCTTTCACTTGTCCTTTTTATGATGCCATGGTATAATTAAGCAATGTGCAGCTGTATTTTCCTTATTTCTTTTTCCTTTTCTTTATTTTACCTTCTTCATCGACCTTCTTCTTTCTCCTTTCTTCTTCACTACTCCTCTTCCCCCTCACCCCTTCCTCCCCCTCCTCTCCCTCCCTTTATCCTTCTTCTCTTCCCTCCCTCTTTCCTTCCCTTCCTCCTTCCTCCCCCCTTCTTTGAGTCAAGCAGTTATATATGTAGTATATTTGAGGCAAGAAAGAAGAAAAAAGAATGAGTAAATGTGTATTGATGGCAGGAAAATGGGAGGAGTTGCAGCAGTGCCTTTCAAAAAGTTATTAATATGTGAATTATTGCTTCATAGAAGAAGAATGTGATAAATAGTTCTTGAGATGTATTCAAAATCCCTTGAAAATTATGAAAATCCAGTTATAAAGGGTTTATTCATATAACGTGCCCGTGTTGTTAGATAAAAGCGTTATCAATAAAATACTGGGTTACCAACGTCGCTGACAAGAGACGCCGGCCGTACTCCGACGAGATGAAACAGCTCCTAGGCCTGGCCTCTGGACTTTTCTTGTGAGGAGATGCTGTTGCCAAACATCTCTACCAATTTATCTCCAGAGCCTCTGGGCATCCAGCAGAGGGAATAAGGTTTGCCAGGAAAGTCGAAAACAAGGTAAGAGGGGATACATTAAATACTTTAGCTCCACCGGAGTGGAGCGGCTGAGTCAGGCGGCCATTCACCATGGCACCAAGCCACACCCCCCCATATTCATTTCAGTGGGTGTCATATTCATTCCAATGCATGTTATATTCATTTCATTGCATGCTATATTCACTTCAGTGCATGTCTTATTCATTCCAATGCATGTTATACTCACTTCAATGGGTGTCATATTCATTCCATTGCCTGTTGTATTCATTCCATTGCATGTCATATTGATTTCAATGGGTGTCATATTAATTAAAATTCAAGTCCTATTAATTTCAATGGGTGTCATATTAATTCAAATTCAAGTCCTATTAATTTCAATGCATGTCTTATTCATTCTAATGCATGTTATAATTATTTAAATGTTTGTCATATTCATTTCAATGGGTGTCATATTCATTCCATTGCATGTTGTATTCACTTCAACGTGTGCCATATTCATTTCAATGGGTGTCATATTTATTCCATTGCATGTCCTGTTCATTTCAATGAGTGTCTTATTCATTCCAGTGCATGTTATATTCATTCCAATGCATGTTACATTCACTTCAATGTGTGTCATATTGATTTCAATGGGTGTCATATTAATTTCAAAGGGTGTCGAATGCATATCATATCATATCATCATATCATATATATCATATCATTCCTTTGCATGTCATAATCATTTCAATGTGTGACATATGCATTTCAATGTGTGCCATATGCATTCCATTGAAAGTCATACTCACTTCAACATGTGTCATATTCATTTCGTTGGGTGTCCTATTCATTTCAATGTATTTATAGTCATCTCAATACATGATATAGTCATCTCAATGCATGCCTTACTCATTTCAATGCATGTTATATTAATTTCAATATGTCACATTCATAAAGGTGTAATTTTGACCTGAACGTCTTCCCATAGCTTTCGCCAGTAATGAACTGCCATGCTAAATAAAATGTGCAGGGATTCACGAACATGTCAAAGTCACAGCATAAGAACGAGACACCACGCATGCAAACGGGACAGGCTGGGTCAATCTTGATTTTGGCATGACACAAGAAGACGTCATGAAGGCCATGAATGTCAGACACACTCAGGAACTTGGGTGATCATCCATTAACTCTATGCTATCTGTGCTTCTAACAAGATCTTGCACCGCCTGTGTTTCAAATTGCACATGGGCCAGCACCAGCCAGACGAGTCAGAGATTGATAACATGTATTGCGGTTGCATTACAAGATCCACATGCACTGCGAACTGCTACTCATTGACCCCTCCAGAAAATGTTCACACCAATGTAGCCACTTCTATGACCACGACTGGCTCTACTATGTGCATCAGAACTACACTATGTCCACTGCTACCATTTCTTCTGCCTCTGCCACATCCCCCTTCCCCATCCATACAATAACAGACAAGATATTTTGCCATAGGGTAAGATGCAGCCGAATACCCTTGAGGGAGCATTCTGCCAGGGGGTGGAGTTTGTGGCAGGAGGAAATTTGGCTACTTCTACATCCTTGTCTAGACCTCATCTATTAACAATCCCACTGGCAGTTTCAGATAGGGTTCTGAGCCATACGCAGCTTAGGGAGGCTATACTAGTTAGGAGGGTTATAGGGATTTGTTCAGTCGTTTGCACTCCAGGGCATCCACTGCGCTAACTACCTGGATGCAAGAATGCATAGCTATTTTAGAGACCGTAAACGCATCTGCTCCTGAGCTTTATGTGAATCCTGTTGGGATTAAGAGGAAATACAGCTTGTAGACTGGTCTCAAACTCACACGGTTACAAATATAATCTATTTTCATATATTGTGGCCAGTGAAAAAGCTCGGAAAACTTTACCTATGTACTAAAGTAAGATCCCAAACAGAAAATGGATACAAGCGTTTTCACACCTCAAATTAAACTTATATCAAACTAGGGAGATCATTGGCTGTAGGCAGAAGGCGTCCACAGAGAAAAGACAATGTAGGTTCTGTTGTGCTGAGGTGGAAACCCAGGCTCATCTTTTTATTGATTGTACAGCTCTACATCCAATATGTTTACAATGTTTTTAACAATTTGTTCACAATGAATTATCTCTTCAACGGGATGATTTCTGGTTAAGAATTTTAAATGGTAACGAAACATCTCCAATTATAGCGGCAATACATTTTGTACATGAGGATCTGGATGATAATTTTTTTTAAATAAAAAAGATATTTAGTACTCTCTTTTAAACTTTGTAAATGATTGTTTTATGAATAGTCTGGTAATGTTATTGGTGAAAGGTTTTAACAAACGAAACACAATAAAGAAATACACATGTAAAAAATATGAGTCATCTCTGCTATTGAAGGTACCAACGCTGCCTGATGTAGCGCCCTGTAACATGAGGTGTGGTTTTGCCAGTCTGTTTAATCGTACTAATCTGATACATATGCTGCCTGATGTAGCCCTCTGTAACATGAGGTGACGCTTTGACAGTCTGTGTAATCGTATCTATCTGACTCATATGCTGCCTGATGTAGCCCCCTACAACATGAGGCAAGGCTTTGCCAGTCTGTGTAATCGTACCTATCTGACTCATATGCTGCCTGATGTAGCCCCCTGCAACATGAGGCAAGGCTTTGTCAGTCTGTGTAATCATATCTATCTGACACTTATGCTGCCTGATGTAGCCCTCTGTAAAATGAGGTGAGACTTTGCCAGTCTGTGTAATCGTACCTATCTTACTCATATGTGGCCTGATGTAGCCCCCTGTAACATGAGTTGAGGCTTTGCCAGTCTGTCTAATCATATCTATCTGACACTTATGGTGCCTGATGTAGCCCTCTGTAACATAAGGTGAGGCTTTGCTAGTCTGTGTAATCATGTGTATCTGACTCATATGCTGCCTGATATAGCCCCCATAACATGAGGCGAGGCTTTGCCAGTCTGTATAATCATACCTATCTTACTCATATGCTGCTTGATGTTGTCCCCTGTAACATGAGGTGAGGTTTTGCAAGTCTGTGTAATAATATCTATCTGACACTTATGCTACCCGATGTAGCTCGCTGTAACATGAGGTGAGGCTTTGCCAGTTTGTATAATCATATCTATCTGACACTTATGCTGCCTTATGTAGCCCCCTTTAACATGAGGTGAGGCTCTGTCAGTCTGTATGCACATACAATTTTATGTCTGTAACTATTTGTTTATTCTTGCACTTCACCAATGTACCATGCACTTTCGGTAACTAGCGCCTACATGCTTCTGGGCTTTGCGCACTGAAAAAAAATGCAAAATAAATAAAAAATAAATAATAAATAAGGCCATGTGTATTCTGGCCACACAGGCTGAGCCTGCCAAATCTATTTATTGGAAATTTGTGTTGCGCCTATGCACAAGTGTTTCCAGTTGCCACAAGAGAGAAATAGGTGGGAGACAAAGGAAAAAAAACAACACTAATGGTCATATTAGGCCTTGTGACATTTTTACAGTGCAAGTGCAAAGACAAAGAATTGCAGTGGAGGGTGGGAGTAAGGGTAAAGGGATTGGATGGGGAGAGTGGTAGGGGGCAAAGTGCAGGAGTGGGAGCCCAGGCACGGGGATGGGCAAGTGCAAGAAGAGGCACAAAGGCAAGTGCTGGGGGAAAATGGGAGAGGGGGGACAAGGGTGGTGGACGTGGTGGACCAGACTCAGGCTAGTCTGAGAAGGGTACCCAAAGCCAAGTGCTGGAAGGGATGCTGGGGGGGACTGGTCAAGGGGGGACAGACCCTGGTTAGACTCAAAGGGGACCAGGCACCAGTCTCAGCGGCAGAGAGAGATTAGCACAGGAGGTGTGAGGGAAGGAGGAGAAGAAGTAGAAGGTCTGGAAGAGTTTTCGGAACCTAAGTAGATTCGGCACAAGTCTGAGTGGGGCAGGGAGGCCATTCCAGAGGGAGGCTCCTGTCGAAGAATGGGATCTACCTCCCACTCTCTGCTTGCAAAGGCATCTGACCTGCAGAGAGTTGGAGCCAGAGGACCAAATAACTCTAGTGTGGAGGTGTTTAGGTAGGTAAAGCTGAATGTATACAGGTCCCAGTCCCCAGACAGCATTGTGGATGATGCAAAGGGTCTTGAATTTGATCCTTGCACTCACTGGGAGCCAATGGGGAGATTTTTTGGCTCGAGAGATGCGGTCCCTGGGCTTGAGGCCAAGGATAAGTCTTGCAGCCCTATTCTGGATTAGTTGAAGAGGGCAAAAGGAAGAGAGAGAGGTGGATTGAGGAAGAGGATGTTGCAATTGTTCAGCACAGAGAGAACCAGAGCTCTGGAGACATTGAGCTTCTGGGGAGGTGAGGAAAAAGAGGAGATGAAGCTTAAAGTTGGACTTCTTGGCAAGGTCTGTGATGTGCGGGGAAAAGGAGAGAGAAGAGTCAAAGAAAACCCCAAGGTTTTTTGCCTCACAGGAATTTGAGGGGAGGGGCACCCAAGGGGGGTGGCCAGACAGAGAGAGGAAAATAAGGGGCAGGATGTCTGTCTTACTGGCATTGAGGCAAGATCATTAGCAGAGCACCATGACTGAATAGCAGTCAGGCAATCAGGTATGAGAGATAGCAAGAGGGTAGCAAGGTAGGCAAGAGAGAAGGAGGTGGGGAGGGGGTGAAGGAAAGTGCAGACAGGATGTACTGAGTTTTGGAGGAGAAGTGGGAGGCCAGTACTGTGCAGAGGGCCTGGGAGGGAAGAGGGGAGGAGGAGGCTGCAGTAGGATTAGCAAGTTCCTTGCAGATTTTGAAATGTTCAGCCTTGTTACTGGTGGCCCCAGAGATGCGGGATTGGACATGATCCCTCTTCTTGGAGCAGATGGTAAGACGATATTGCCTTTGGAGCAGGCCGCAGGCCAGTTTAGAAGATGATGTAACTGAGGCATGCCACTTTCGCTCAGCAACTTTGCACTTGCATTTCAAAGCTGCCAGGTCAGAGTCATTCCAAGAGTTGCATTTGGAGGCAGGCTTCATGCAGATCGTCATGACATGGGCAGGGATGTCCAGAGTGTTGGAGATGGAGAGATGGAGATTAGACAGTGATGTTTCAGTAGAACCGTCAGAGGTAAGGGAAGGAGGAGGGATGAAGGTGCTGGTGAATGCAGCGACTGACACATGCTTCCTCAGTCGAATGAAAGAGAAGGAGATTGGCAGTGCAGGCAGAGGCATCGTACGTGGGTCAGGGAGATCAAGGTGGGAGGAGAGAAGAGAATGATTGGACCAGGAGAGAGTAGTTGTTAGAGGGTTGGAGAGAGGGATGTCTGTTGATATTAGAGCATACAGGGTCAGTCTGGCAGAGTGGGTTGGTCCAGAAGACAGAACTGAGAGAGAGAGAGAGAGAGAGAGAGAGGGAAAGAGAGAGAGAGAGAGAGAGAGAGAGAGAGAAAGAGAGAGAGAAAGAAAGAGAGAGAGAGCGAGAGAGAGAGAGAGAGAGAGAGAGAGAGAGAGCGAGAGAGAGAGAGAGAGAGAGAGAGAGAGTTCACAAATGAATACAGAGGCCAGATCCTGAGAGTCAAGATGGATATTAAAATTCCCAAGGAAGAGAAGTTTGGGGGAGGCCAGGAGAGCAGAGATGTCAACCCATTCTAAAAGGAAAAGTGGTAGGTCGAGGGGGCCTGCAGATCATAGCGAGAGTGAGGGAGAGGGTAGGAGAGACAGATAGCCTGAAGATGGAGCATTCAAAGAAGGAGTATGATTGAGAGGGAATGATACTGACCAGAACCCACTCAGGAAAAATCAGGGCCACTCTGCCCCCAGACCGAGTGGTCTTCGGATTGGATAGGATCCTGTAGCTATCAGGGAGAAGGGTGTAAAAAGCAGTGATAGAGCTGGCCTTGAACCACATCTCAGTGAGAGCAAGGACATCAAGGTCAACATCTTCAAGGAGGAAACAGATGTCAGGAGAGTGTTTGATAGCAGAGTGAGAGTTGCGGGTAGCTAAATGTAGCTGATTACCCCCTTAAACGATTTCTGCGGTGGTGTTCAGGGGCGGGTACCAACAATGGAAGAGGGGAAGAAGGTGGGAAAGAGTGCCGTGGGGCTGCAGGAGGAGGGGGGGAGTTGAAAATAGACAGTAGATGCCTTTCAAGAAGGAGGAGGTTTGCGCTGAGAGTCCTGGGACATGATAGTGCCATTTCGATAGACATTGATGATGCAGCTGGATGATAAGTGAGCCAAGAGCACTTCCCATCTGGTTCCACCATTAATGGGAAAGGAAGCGAAAGGGGAGAGGACAGAGACCATATGGGGAGCACATAGGTCAGGAGAAGGAACGACAAAGAAAATGTCAGTGACAGTCTGTCCAGAGGTAGCATTGATGTAGATGTCTGCAATGGGCAGAACTGGGTTGGAGACCAAAAGAACCTTCTTAAATGTCTTCCTTCCAGAATTTGAGCGAGAGGGAGGATAGGTGATGGAGAAGCAGTCAGAATAGATAAGAGATATGTAGAGCACCATGGGGGCAATGTGGGGAATCAGGGTGTGCGCAGAGAAGTTGAAGAAATAATCAACTCGCTGAAACCCTCCAAATGCCAAGGCGACATCTGCCCGGCCCCAGTCATCAAAGACGCAGCCAAAGATCCTGCTCCTTTTATCACATCCCTCATTAACTCATCTTTCACATCCAACATAGTGCCTAACAACCTTAAGGACTCTTGGGTTCTTTCCTTACTCAAGAAGCCCACCCTAGACCCAAGTGTCCCTACCAATTATAGACCTTTCACGACTGTACCCTTCCTCCTAAAAATCCTTGACAGAGCTGCCTACCTTCAGATACAGAACCACCTTGAGAAAAACAACTTACTAGGACTTAGACAATCAGGCTTCTGTCCTAAACACAGCACGGAGACTGCACTGATTGACCTCAAGACACAAATGGACAACATCAAAGACAATGGCAAACTTGCACTCCTTCTCCTCCTCGACTTATCGACCGCCTTCGACCTGGTCAACCACGACATCCTTTGCAAACATCTATCCTCTGCAATCAAATTTACGGACAATGCCAACACATGGATCCAGTCCTTCTTGAACAACAGTTCCATGAGGGTCTTTGCACCTACAGCCTCTGCCAAACCAGCCCCAGTCACATGTGGCGTCCCTCAAGGCTCCTGTGTCTCCCCTACACTATACAATGTGTTTACAAAACCCCTCTTCGACATACTGGACCACTTGGGTGTCATCTACACGAATTATGCAGATGACACTCAAATACTGATCCCATTAACAGGCGACTACTCCACAGACAACACAGCACTCAACAACATTTACTCCATTATCCAAGAATGGATGGCCAAGCACGGCCTGTGCCTCAACGATGACAAGACTGAGCTTCTTCTCCTAGGCTCCCAACCCAGACTCAACAAACTTGACAAACTCTACCAGTCATTCACTATCGACGGCAATAACATCTCCGTCTCCAACAGCGTCAAAACCCTAGGGATTTACCTTGACTCCTCCCTCACACTGACAAGACATTTCAACGCCATCTCATCCGCCACTGCTTACACTTGTAAGCTCATCAATGCCAGCAGACCTTACCTCTCACCCTCCAACTGCACCACCTTAGCTAGAGCGCTAGTCCTTTCCAAAGTCGATTATTGTAACGCTCTATAGCTGGGCACCAGCCAGAAAAACATTAATAAGCTGCACGCTATCCAAAATAATGCCCTTCGAGCAGCCCTGAACATACCCAAATATAATCATATCTCCGACGTCAGACGCTCATGCCAATGGCTATCTATACCGCAGAGAATTGAATATAAAACCCTCTCACTCACTCACAAATGCCTATCTAACCAAGCGCCCAGATACCTATCCGACAACTTCACTCACCACATCCCATCTCGTCCAACCAGATCAGCTCAAACACACTGCTTAAATATCCCCAGATATAAACTCCAAAAAGCAGGAGGCTCTAGCTTCCCTGTGCTTGCCACTAAACTCTGGAACGCACTACCACTCGATCTTAGATTTGAACCGTCCTTTCATAGATTCAGACACAGTGCCAAAACCTGGTTACTGACCAAAGAAGCCTAGAACGCCCATCTTTACCCTATTATCGCACCTACTGCCTGCAACCCGTCTAAATTCTGCCTTGTTTGCAATACCTTGTACATTACCTGTAACTGTTTGATAATGCTCTAAACTTTCTGTGGTGTCCACCTACGGACCATGCTGTCTTATATTGTTATGTTGTAATCAATTCAAGCGCCTGGATGCCCCAGGGCCAGGCAGCGCTATACAAATAATAAACTAAACTAAACTAAGGGAGAAGGACAGAAATGCACAATTCATGAAAGAACTCACTAGGCAACCTAGTAGCCAAACTAAACAGAGAAACAGCAACAATAACAGGATCGCAGTGAGGGCAGCAGAATTAGCGGTACAAGAAATGAGGTTCAGACATAAATGAGGACTGTCAGAGCACAGGACAGAAACCTGAATTGCCTTGCCGGTTTTGATCTCTTTGTGTGGGTAGGTAATGCCCTTCGCCAGAGACAGCCACCCACCAGGCAGCTGCCCTGGGCCCATGTATCAAAGGAGCACACCCCTTCAAAGGGAGTAGCCTCATACCAGGGTTCTGCATTTCTAAAGGCCTTTGATCCTAATGAGAAAGGAAGGATGAGGTTAGAATAGTCAGGAGGGCTCTGTTCAGTGGAAGGAGGCTTACACAATGTTGTTTGGCTCTGTCTCTCTCTCTCTCCTTCCTGTCCCCTCCACTTCCTCTAGAGCAAAGCACTTTGGGCCTAATGTCAGAAGGACAGAGACCACTTCTTTTAAGAACAGGGATTGGATCACTAAGGCAGGCTAGTTTTAGTCCAATTATTTGTAGACTTTTGCCTTTAAAAAAAGGGGGTCTTGCACCACTATGAGAAGTATTCACTGGACACAACTTGGAGAGAGTTATACTTTCCAAAGCCCCCAACCAATGAGGTGGAAAAGGAGCAGTCTAATGCAGAGGAGATCTCTGCCCCCTATAAACTCATAGGGCACAATGGTGGTGACATTGTGCTATGAACCAGGACCTGCAATTCTGCGCCAGAATCTCCCAGGGCTGGGAAAGCATACCCTGAAAGGACTCCTTCTGTCATTGAGCCACTGAATTAGGCCTCCCAGCACCTGGAGGACCATATATGCTAGGTCTCCTAGTTCCAATGCCTCGAAACCGGTCAGATGGCCATTAATGCCGAGGTATCCTGCCAGTGCTACATTCTGGCACTCCTCCGAACAATTGCTTGTACATTGAGCTACTCAAACCTGCAACATGTCCTCACTGAGCCGGTCACCTGCTAGGCTCAAATCAACCGCTCACTGCCAGGACCCAACTTGAACTGCTAGAGAGTCACTGGACAACTCATACCAGGGGTTACACCACGACCCGACCCGACTCGTCCTTTGAACTGCTGCTTCACCAAACTGCACTTCAGAGCAACATGATAACCATTTCAAAAGCCGCTGAAAATGCTGGTGTGTCACTCAATAACCATTCCCGGCAGTTACAACATGACTCGACTTGGCCTGACCTCAAAGAGAACCTGCTGTGTGCCCCCACATGCATCACCAAAAGCCGTCTCTGAGCTGCACAGAGCTATCGCATCTGAACCTACTCGACGTTCGCTTGCTGCTTGCACCCACATGATCCAGCATGCCTGAACTGAGCTTGATCCACTTACATCGCGGCTCGAAGCTGGGTTTGCCGCTGTTGACCCACCAAAGACCCAAAACGAGGTGCTGTCGACCAATTACTGCCCCTTTTATCCATCTGGGCCTTAGAGACTGATTCAATCACTTTTGCACTTGTTTCACCCAAAGACATAACCTTTTTTAGGGTATTCATTTGCCTATTACCCCTGTATTCATACTCAGAGTGAGCCATTCTTCTATCTATTTTATCTTTTCTGTTCTTCCACAGGGGTGGGGTTTGTACAGTGTTTTCTAGAAATAGATAGCTCTATTGAAGATGGTGTGTTTCATTAAAGTACATATATTTTTTTATAGAACCTTCATTGGACATTCCCTTTATTTTGGACTGAATGACTGTGTTGTTTGGGTCACTACTGTATCACATTCACACCCCTCTTAAGAGCATAGCCTTTCCTGGGCACTCATTACCACAAAAGGTGAAGGAGGTATATTTCTTAACTGTGACTGCTTTAACTTTATGATTGTGTTGGCTCTTGGTTTGTAGAATTGTGAGGGTTGAGTGGGTGTTTTAGCCCCTACTCATCCGTGTACTTCTGAATAGCAGAATCCAATTCATCACAGAGCCAAAGTGAGGTAATCATGTCATATACCTAACAGTCATGTTCGGGTTTGACTGTTAGACGCCATACACCTGTCCAGATTTCTGTTGCACAGGATCAGGAAGTCATGATTTGATCCAGTGAAGAGGGCCCAGTAGGCTATGATCTACAGGGAGGCACATATCATGTGCCATTGAGGATATGCTGCTGTTTCCGGTTCCTTAAAGCCTGCTCCGTTCGCTAGGGATGAGCTGTGACCATGGGATGCTGGGAACAATCAAGTGCCCCCAGTACATTGGGAAAACCAACGATGACAAGAAAGCTGCCTTTGGCACTATTGATTTTGGCATATGTGTGGGGATGGGAGATATAGCTATATGCATACATCATGAGAGCATCCAGCACCTGGCTCAGGAACACAGAGAATGTTTGCTGTAACATTCCATGCAGCAGTCCTTTTGTATGTTGATTCCACATACATGTTGCCCTACAGTGGGTTTCCAGGGTTTATGAGTGCAAAAGCCTTCAAAATAAAAAAAAAAGGTAAGTCTTGATTTTGCTGTCCCCATTGACTGTTACCAGCCCTTCCCCACCACCAGCACTTATGTATCAATTATTACTTTGTAAAGGTGTGAAAAGCCCCTTTCAATGGGACCGATCCATCGACGTACCGTTCAACCGGTACTTCTTGGCGGAGCACTTTCAATTTTCAATAAATATATAAATACAGATTGTTGTAGGGGGCTCTTGATCTTCACATTGTAATAGACATCCTAAATGGCTTTATTGAAAGGAATCACCTTAGAGCAATGTCATAATTTACATTTAAATCCAATTAATACAACATATGAGGAACAGGCCAATTTACTTTGCCTTTATAGACAGCTGTAATGTAATGTAATGTAAAGTGGTTTTATATGATGCCCTTCCGTTAATAATGTTGGCCTCACTGCACATGGCTTTGCAAGAAAGGAAGGCATGGTAAGTTATTTAAATAGCGGGAAGGCAGATGCAGACAACTTTGGTGTTGATGGATGGGGGTCAGAAGTACCCATTGCCTGTGTGCCAATATGAAAATCTCTATCTTGTTTGTGGTTGATACACACCGAGCAGGTCAGCAATATGGGCAGCCCCATGATTGTGGAGTGCATACATGTATAGCATGATTGTTGAAAGAAGATGTATAGTGTCTGAATCTGTTAAATGCACTAGACCTAGGAAGTTGTCTGTAGGAGTGGGGGAGATGTAAGGATGCAAGATTTTAGTAGTGTGGAGTTAGTTGAGGGATGATGGGAGTGTAGATGGGGGGGGGGGTAGGGTGTTGTCACTTCCTGGCTCTTGGTGACCGATTTCACTGAGATTATATTCATGGACCAGTGTCACCCAGTATGACCTCTGATCAGCATTCAATTTTGTAATCTAAGGAAAGCTGTAGGCATCTTTGGAGAATTTTGGAACAGAGAGATTTTATAGACTTGTTAAGAGGATTGCACTTGAACACCTCTGTAATTATAAGGTTTGACCTTCATAGAAAGTTGAGCCCTGTGGTTTCTTGCACGCAGAGCATAAACCAAGGGTGTGTAATAGCACCACTTGCATTCACTATGTATGCTTAATGTATACATTTCACCTTGCATGAGGCTATTTTAGATACCCCTAAATTTGACCCAAAACATGTGGAATGCGCCTATAAAGAGTTATGGAATTGGATTACAATGGGGTGAGTTTTGAATAGTGACAAAGTTGGCTGCTGGACTTAAGAAAAGCAGTCAACCTTAATGGCGCAGTCTAATGGAGGAATTCTTAGATTTAATACATACTATGGTGGTTAAGTGTGAGGTCCTCTACGTAAGGTATGCAATGTGAAAGCCAGAACTATTGTGCAATATGTGAGTGTACTGGCAGGATCTGGCCATCCAGATACTTAAAAAACAGTGGAAAATTGCTTCCTTTGACATGTCCTATGTGCGCCATGCGCAACGTCAATTTGCATATTGCATGAGGAAACGTTTATGCAGCACCTTTAAGACATTTTTGGTCGTTTGCACTGCAAAGATGTCTGAGACAAATACTTTACTTTTTTGTGCTCATATAGTTGCAACGCAACAGTCTCAGCAATGGGACGACCCTGCTCACCTGAACTCCATTCACGTGTGCTAGCCTCCCAGCCCTCTCACCGCTGCACAAGTTCAATGCACCCACACCAACAACCCACATGCATGTTACAACACCACAAAGGGCCCTCCACACACCGCCCGAAACACAACCTAGCCTGAAGAAACCTATCCTGCAGATCTAAAGCAATAACCAACCCTGTCAGGCCCCAGATTACAATACACATGTAATCTCAGTCTGTCAGCCTCTCATATCGCAGAGGAACCACAGACTACCTAGGACTGCTCCAGTCACCCCCACACATTGCCCTGCACAGATATTGAAAAGAAATGAACGCCTGTGTGAACGCACCCACGCCAGCATTCCTAACAACTCAGATCACTCCTCACAACACCCCCAAATCTTACAAGACCACCCTCAAGACACCGACCAATATCGGTCAGCCACCCTCCCATGCCCTGAGCAACCTCTACCCAATCCTCCTAAAAAGAGTAGCCTAACCTCCATTCCACCCCCGGAAATGCATCCTCAGACCAATCTAACCACAGGAACCTCTGCCTGTCTTAAACAAGCCCTACTGCATGCACACAACTACCCTGATCCATCCAAACATGACCACCCACTAGGTGCTGCCTTCATCAATGCCAGATCCCTACCAGCACATGCGATAGACATTGAATGACCTAATATCTAACCTGGAGCCGGATGTCCTAGCCAGCACTGAAACCTGCCCCAATGAAACTTCAGGTCCCGCCCTATACCTAGCACTACCAGAAGGCTACACCATCATCATATGTGACAGAATAAACACACAAAGGGATGGAGTAGCAATTATACACAGAGGAAGCCTCCTCATCAGACCCACCAATATGGCATCTAAAGGAAATAATGAATGTCTTACTGCAAAACTGCTTGCTGCACCCTCAGACACCATCACTATTCATGTCATCTATCATCAACCCACCACTTTGGCCAACATTCAAGACCTCAGTCATCTTCTAGGAGAGAATCTCAAACCCACCTCTAGATTCATACTCCTAGGCAACCTAAATCTAGGCCTCCACGACACCTCAGATAATACAGCCTCCAGTATTGCCAATGCCCTCACTGACCTTGGATTCCAACACCGTGTCTCAGCTCCCACCCACTCCAAACCTTGATTGAGTAGCCGACCTCAACAACCAGATAACCATCACCTCCAACAAACCTGTCTCCTGGTCGGACCACCATCTCCTTTCTTTCCGTCTCCTGGCAACTAAACCCACTCCCTCTGCCACCCACCCACCCCCTATTTGGGCCTGCAGCACCAACAACATCACTAGAGATACTCTATCCCCTTTGTTACTACCATTGCCCAGGGAAAGTATCGCTACAACTGACCCTCAACAATTAGCAGACTTATACTCTAGGACACTCACTAAAGCTATTGACACCATAGCGCCACTCATCCCCAGAAAGCCCAAACCCAAAGCCCACCACAACTCCTGGTTCACTGAGGCCCTACTAGATCTGCAATCCAAGAAGAGGCAAGCAGAAGCACTCTGGAGGAAAAAAAACAGAAACATCTAAATTATCTTTCGTCAATCTTGCAAAAGAATATAAGCTAGCTATCATCAAGGCCAAAGCTGAAACTTACAATGCCAGAATAGCCAGAGCAAATTCATACTCTCAGGAGATATTCAAAATACTAAGAGTGCTTGAATATCACATGACACCTCCCTCCACTATCCTCAAAGACGAAACTTGGTGTACCAACATCCAAGACACTATGAGAAACAAAATTGGCTTCTTACAGAAATAAATCGCACTCAAACTTAGTCAAACCCACCAAAGCTACCCATCGGCCCCAGCTAAATCGTTTGCCGCCCCACCCTTCACAACAATCTCTGAATCAGAAACCACCAACATTATTAAAAATCTCAAACCATCTAGATGTGCAAGTGACATTTGTGCAGCCACCATCATCAAAGACTGCACACTGGACCTTGTCCCCTTTATCACCCAATTTCTTAATGTCTCCTTTACAACCAACACTGTACCCACCACCATGAAAGAAGCCGGGGTTCTCCCTCTATTAAAAAAGCCTTCACTAGATCCTGCACTGCCCAACAACTATCGCCCAATCACCACAGTTCCATTTCTACTCAATATCCTAGATAGAGCAGCATAAAACCAAATTCATGGCTACCTAGAATCAAACCTCATCCTGGGAATGTGCCAATCAGGATTTAGACTGGGTCACAGCGTAGAATCAGCTCTACTGGACAGTGGACGTTAAAATACAAATGGATTCATTCAAAGAAGAGGGAAAAGCAGCACTCTTACTCCTGTTGGATCTGTCAGCAGCTTTTGACCTGGAAAACCATAAAACACTCTGCTACCACTTCACGTCAGCCGCCAACTTCTCAGAAGAAGCCACCAACTGGATTGCCTCCTTCCTTGAAGGAAGAACAGTGAGAGTCTTCTCCGAAACAGAACCCATCGTCGTTCTTTGCGGGGTACCTCAGGGATAATGCGTATCACCGCCACCATACAAAATTTTCTCGAAACCATTATTCGACCTGCTGGATGCCCTAGGTATCTCTACTAACTACGCAGACGATACTCAAGTACTCCTCCCGCTTTCTGGTTCCTATGATAACGTCTCCCTCATGCTCAACAAAGTCTACAGGTGTGGATGGCTGCCAACCATTTATGTCTCAATGATGAGAACACCGAGATCCTGCTAGTAGGTTTACCGTCAGTGCTATAGAACCTTAGCTCACACTTCTCAGCTTTCACGATAGATGAAATCCAGATCCCAGTCTCCAAGTTGATCAAAACTTTAGGCATATATTTGGATGCATCACTCTCCCTCAACAGACAAGTAAGCATCATTGCAACCTCATTGACATATACTTCCAAGCTGATTAATTCGGCAAGACAAGTTTTCATGACAGAGAGCTGCTTAACTATTGCCAGAGCAATAACAGGCATGGGATTAGACTAATGCCATGCCCTCTTTGCAGGAACCTCCACACAGAACTTGAACAAGCTTCAAATAATACAGAACAATGCCCTAAGAGCAGCCCTCAATCTCCCTAAAAGAGAACATATCACAGCTGCAAGAAAACAAGCTCATTGACTACCAATCAGACAAAGAATCACATTCAAACCCTTGCAATTGCTCACAAATGCTTGGGCAAAACTGCCCCTCAGTACTTATCACAATAAATCACAGAAGCACAACCTAACAGGCCAGCAAGATCCTTCCACACTTTTCAATTAACCACTCCAAGAGTGAAAAGGACAAAAGGGGGGGAGTAAGCTTCCCCTCAGTCACAGCTCACCAATGGAACACCATGCCAACGGAACTCAGAACACTGGTATCCTACTGGTCCTTCCGCAAAGCCCTGAAAAGCTGGCTCTTTGCCTAACCACTGCAAGACTTTGTCCACCCACCAAATTACCTCTATGTGTATCATGTCCTTGACCTGAAGCTGTGTAAAAATGTAACGTTAAGCCTTGTAAAAATGTAACTGGTATGCAACAGTGCCCTGATGCCTGGGGGCTTAAGAGATTTACAAATGGAAAAAATAAATAAACAGTTATAGACAATTTCATCCAGCATTTCTGTTCATGCCGCTGCTTCAGAATTAAAAAATCAGCACTCTAGTAGAATGCTTCCTGATTCAAGCACCTCTAATGGCCGTTAGCATTTCAAATATGAAGGCGGACACAAAAGACTCTTAACATCAGGGGAGGTGGGGGGTAAAAACTGACCACTCTTCCAGCTTGATTTATAGAGAATATGCACAGAATTAGAACTGGTCCCGAGGCCCTTCTAACAGTCAACTCATATTTCACAGAATCTGTTCCTTCTGTATTGTTCAATGAGCCCACTGTTGCATCACAGAATCCCTGAAAGTACTATATCAGCATACAGGAGTAGTCTGCATTACAGCATGAGCTTTACACTCTTTCAAATCCTCTTTTATGTATTAACGTGTATACAATTCGCATATGTGGTTGGGGCCTCAATTTGTTCTATTAAGCACAAACATGTTATGCCCCATGATGCATCTTAAACATTTGTGTTATGTTTTCTGCATCATGTGCTGCTTCCAAAATGTTACATTTCAGGATTTAGCATTTACACATGATTAGCACATTTTATTTTCCAAATGAAATTGTTTTTGACTGATTGACGTATCTGTCTATCAGAAAGAGACCTAATATGGTGCCAACCCAAGGCCTAAGGCATGATACATTTTTTCAGATGGACTTCAGAAGAGGGGGCAAATAGAAGGAGGGATGGGGGCAGAAACAGCCATACCAGACCCTCACAGACCTCATTTAATTACCAAATTTTCAATGCAGAATACATACAACTGCCTATCAATTATGCGAACAACATATTCACAGTAATCTAAAATAAACATTTTAAGGTTTGTATCAGCTGATACACACCTAGACTATTATTAGGCCTGTGGAAAGCAACCAACATCTCACGTCAGATATAATAGGAGAGAAAACTCTGTTTTCTTTAACTATTAGCTTTTAGTAGTACAAGGAGCCCCCTTTTGTTTCCTGTGAAATTTTGGCAGGCGGTCACGCCCCCTGTTTCTGGTCTTAGTCCCGCCCCTTTTGATGTGCTTTGATATAAACCTAGTATACATTTGATATAAAAATGATATCAAAAATGTTTGATATCTACTTTATATCAAATCTCTATTGTTATAGGAAGTGTTTTCTAATTTATATTAGTTTTGATATGAGTGAATATATATTTTATATAAAATCTATATAAAGATGGGGACAGTGCTCAATGATGGTGCTCAGTTGAGCGCTGAAAGCGAAGTGAGCTCTGAAGAAAGAGAATGTGAATCTAGGGTTTTGCAGATATGTGTTGGTGATGTCACAGAGGGGTTCCATCTCGGGATGATAGGAAGCAGATATACATGTTATATCAAATTGATAAGCCCCCCAACGTTTTTGATAGAAATTTTATTGAACCGCAATAATGTTTATATACACTTTATAGGAAGTGGAAAATGATATCAAACAATTTTGATATATTTTTGATATAAAAATGTATATACAAATGATTTTGATATACATTTATATAAAAGTCAGTATACACAATCATATTTTTGGATATAAAAAGTAATATTAAAATATAAAAAACAACATATATTTATATAGAAATGTGTATACAATCAATAGTAAAAATCATATTTTTTGATATAGGAATTTAAATAAAAATGTATATTTATTGATATAAAATAATCATTTACATGGTTTATATAAACTTCTCCAAAAATGTTGATATCAAACATTTTTATATCAATTTTGATATAAAAATGTATACCAATCTTATATTAACTGGCTTTGATACAACGTGTAAATAATGAAAAGCAGTTTACTTTATAAATAAAGTGTGCTTCCCAGAGCCCATAAAAAGTCAAGCTATTGCTTGTAAGGGCTCTACAACATCTCATGCGCGGCAAACATTTGTCCCTATGTGACCCACCAAAGAGCTGTGAACCAACACTGCAGGTTTTTTTTTATATCTACAACAAGGCCTGGGAAATCCTAGGAATGAGCTGGCGCGCAGAGTGGCATTCTATTCACATCAACTGAAAGCACAATTGGGCTTTATATTTAGCTCTCCGGAATACAGGGTGTTTGTGGCAGCTGTCTAAACAAAACCACCCACGTAAATACATGTTTACCAACTAAAACCAATAATCGTTAGCAAGGTTATTTTTAACTTATGACTGAAGGCCGGCACATGAAGCAGCTGCAGGCTAAACTTAATTTTAGATGTTGCTATAAGGATACAGGAAGCAAACTATTTCAAGCTATGGTTACACTCACTAATTCATGCTGAGTATGCAGGAAATAGAATGCTGTGCTGCTGTTGATAAGAAAAATGCCACTGGCCCCCAGAAAACAGCCTGGACACAGGAATCAGCTAAAATAAGATTTGTTACAAAACTCATGCATCACTTCAGGAAATCTGTGTGTGTTGAAAAGAAAAATGGCATTGGCCCCAGGAAACAGCTAAAATTAGATTTGGAACTGGCCCCCAGGAAACCGCCTGGACACCGGAAACAGCTAAAATTAGTTTTGTTACAAACCCTGGACAGGAAAAGGTATGTGCTTTCACCCCATTAAAAGGATCCTTCTGACTCTTGAATGGGGGACTGTCAACCACAGTGTCAGAGCCCTGGATTGATGCACCCCTGTGGACACCCTCTAATTGACCTGGACCAATTGATTACAACTCTACGGGGTACCGTGCTTCTCGGCTGGATTTGATCGTAGGCCTTTGGACACTGGCAGAACCCCTGAAAAGCCTTTTAATTGGAAGCTGGGCCTGCTGTTTATTCAGAGTTTTATTTCAAAAACAGCAAAAAGGTGAGTTTGGGGGATATTTCATTACATGTATTGTTTTTGTATTTTCCTAACATTTCTGACTCATGCCATGAGACAGGCCCCTTCTGAGACAGGCTGTGCATTTTTAACCAAACAGCTGTTTGCTTTTATTGACGTGTGAATGTATAGTTTACTATGTATGCTCTGCCGTTATGCATGTCAGCTAGGATAGCCCATAGATGTCGGTAGCACCGGATTCTATTTCTGTGTGTGTGTTGTTTTGGGAATTTTGACTACAACGCTTTAGAAGAAGTTGAAAATGTGTAAAAGGTTTTGTAAGTGTTTCATGTTTATAGTGCCACTGCACAATCAGATACTCACACAATCAATCAGATACTCACACAAACATTCAGACACACACATAATCAATCCGACACTGGTACAATCAAATGGACACTCACACAATCAGTCAGACACTTCAATATTAAAGCATGGACCCTGCCCTTATAGCCATTTCAAACATTAAACGAAACATTAAATAAACCCAGACTGCATGTTTGGGACTATTGTCATTTTGTGATGCGGCACATTTTCACATGCACAATGCAATGACATGCACAATGCAATGACTTTCCTTCAGAGCGTTGAAGTTGAAATAATCTTAGCATGCAATGTGCCGCTAGTATTTCAGTATTTGAGTTTTCACCAAAGATCACACATGTTGCACAAACTGTATACCTGCGATTTATTGGGACAACATAGTACAGTTGATAATATTTTTAAGGGTGGCAAGTGAGAGGATGCTCCATCTTACTTCATATATTTGGGGATGTGTATAAGTTGGCTTCTGTGCCAGCACATGTTTTAGATTGTGCAAGATTCGTTTTGTACTTCCAAGTAGGCGCTACATTTTATTTTATTCTGCATACAGAGTGGCACAAAACACAATCTGTCTATGCTCTGCCCGCAAGGGAAGCGTAGAGTGAGAGTGTTGTTCTGCATCTTTCCATCTTTTAATGCAGCGCTCTGTTAACTGTATGCTAGCAATTTAAAATCTGGTTCTAACTTTTGCAATGTTTTATGCAATCTTGACAATGTGTGCAATGTGAAGTTAATATCTAACAAGGATTCTGCCAGGACAAGCTGCCCCCATGTGTTCAACCAGCGCCAAGGGCTGGGCAATGAGGGTAGCACATTTAACATGTCGACAATCCTGGAGTGGCATAGGAGGCCGGCTGGGTTCAAACCCTGTACATGAAGTTGCCCTTCCACCCAGCACAATCGAGGCCTTGATGGATATTACCAGATCCTTAAACCCCCAGATTTCATTGACTATGGTGGGGATATACCAACAGCTGGGGCTCCCGATGGACACTCCTGTATGGTTTGGACAGCTGAATCTCTTTGAAAAGTATTTTGATAGACCCATCAAGATACTCTAATTTCACAATGGAGTGTGGCAGTATTTTATGCTAACGGCTAAAACAGCAAAAAACACTTTGGATGTTTTAACCATCATGACTATTTCTATGGTGTAATCAGTCTAAAAGGTTTTATGGGGGCTAAAAATCTGTGAGGACTGCCACCACATTTCCACAAACAATCATAAACACAGTTGTCAGTATGATTGTAGCATGTGTTTAAGAAAGGAATGTCAAACGCTTAGGAAGAACCTGCTAAATGTTCCCGGTATAGAGGAGCAGCCGAATGCCTCTACAGGAAGTCCCACATCCTTCCCACCTGTATGTTGGAGGCCTGCGATTTTGCCATGCTTTGCACCAGAAGTTTGTGACCATTCTGCAGCGAATATTTGAGAAAAGATACCCATTAAGAAACCCCTATCAAATGTACGCCCGACGAAATGACAATCTAATGTCAT
Source organism: Ambystoma mexicanum (assembly GCF_040938575.1). Lineage (NCBI taxonomy): Eukaryota > Metazoa > Chordata > Amphibia > Caudata > Ambystomatidae > Ambystoma > Ambystoma mexicanum. Next base: position 388,111,422 of record NC_090936.1, read on the forward strand.
GTGAGCCAAGGATGGAAATAGAGTTGGGCAAGGAGTTCTAGAACAAGCAAGAGTGCATGTCCGCACTCCCTTCTGTTCCCAGAGACAAGGATACTTTGCAAGGCCAAGTTCAAAGACAGTCTTCATGTCAGAGGGCATGAGTGATGAGAGACGTTAAGCTAATTGGGTGGGGAGATACATTCAGGTCCACCTTCTGGCACCTGGGGTCTGAGCTTTAGTGCTACTAGTGAGGCGAAAGTTCTAGACTTGCACGAGCGTGCCAACCAATTGTTTAGGCCATATAACAAAGGGTCTTATAGTTTGAGAGCCAATGATATACTGTGTACTTAATAATGATGAGGATGACTTGCACTAGAGGTGGATTCAAGGTGTCCACCTGAGAGTAGAGACCCAATAACAACCCGACCCCTTATAGAAAGTATACTTAGATGTTCCCCTTGAACGTATCACAACCCCTCATAGGTTTCTCTTATTTGCCACGTAGTATGACATCACGTATGATGAATTATTACTATCAAACTGTGATTTTTTGTATGATGCGGCGAGAGCTTGTGCAAAGTCTATGATTTCCATTGTTACTCCCTGTTTTAGACAATTGATATTAAAACAGAAAACTTTTGCAATCTTCCCGAGATGGTTCTGTTATTTGGTGTAAGAGTTACTCTGCTTCCCATCCAGTGAATGACACGTTACCCAAAGGGCCTTACGTCCACCAGTGTCACTGGTTCCCGAGGCCTCAGGCCTGTCTAGCCACGCACATTCAGAAAGCGGAATTGAGGTTTGCCATGTGCGAACTGTGCCTTGACTGCCCCACCTGCAAAATATGTCTCCCAGAGAGTCATAACAGTAAAGAAAAAATCTGTAGGGTTTGCAGAGTTTCCATTGTCAACACAGCTGAACAGATGTGTTACAGAACAGCTGGTAAACCTCAAAATAAAAATGAGGACTACATAGTGTATGACATGGAGACCCACCAAGAGAATGTAACCCACCAACCAAACTATATCTATGTCAGACATATAACCAGTGACAGCTATTGGGAATGTACAGGTGACTCGTGTGTGGCGACCTTTGTCAGCACTTTTATAATAAACAAATTCACGGGTTATACCTTTCTAGCACATCATTTCGAATCCTATGATGGATACTTTGTGTTGTAACAATAGGTTTGGGAAACATTAAAAGTAAAACTTATCATCTAGGGTGCTAAGCTTATAGCTATCTTTGTTGTACCTCTACAGATACGCTTTATTGACTTCTTGAACTTTTTACCCATGAAACTTTGCAAACTCCCAAGAGCTTTTAGTTTCCCTGGGTTTCTTTCCCCATCTTTTCAACACAGTGGCTAGCCAAGACTACATAGGTCTGATTCTAACTCCGGACTAGTACAGCATTCAATACATGATACAAGGCAAATTAGATGTCAACATTTTAAGACAGACTTCTATTTTGTTGAGGGACGGGATCATTCAAATGTCTCATCGTGAAACACATATAAAGGGTGGGGTACATGTGTCATACATCAATCCTTTTCAAAGCACTATGTTGGCTAGTTGCTGTATACAGATCTACAGACAGATATATCTAAAACCTGAATCAAGTGCGCTGCTCCCCTGGGATTCATATAATGGGGGACAGTAACTCTATTCCACGGTATAAATTCAATGGGCCTCATTACACAGTAGGCGGTAAGGGATTACCGGCACCGGTAAGGGCACTGGTGCCAGTAATCCCTTACCACCCTATTCGAGGTCCCTTAGCGGGTCCCTTCCTTAACGCCTGGTTTTACCAGGCGTTATGGAAGGGACCCGTTAAGGGACTTCAGAGCTAATAACGGTAACGCAAATTGCGGTACCATTATTAGCTCCATCCCCATTCCCATTGAGCCCTATGGGGGCTCGAATGGGAATGGGGAATGGTTCCCGGAATAGGGACTTTCCGGGCCTTCCAAGGTTGGAATGACCCGGTAAGTCCCTATTTCGGGAACCCCGACCCGGAATGCGATAAGGGGGTAGCCATGGCGCTAAAAGCGCCATGGCTACAGCCTACCGCGTAATGGGACCCAATGTCTCTTATACATCTCAGAGACCGGAAAACATCTCTATACAACACACCGTAACCGGTAGAGGTGAGAAACACTACGGGCAATATTGGTTGAATGGCTATGCGGTGGTTCAGGGAGTGGAAACAGCCTACAAATTCAATGGCTGCTTTAATCACGGTTGTCCGATTGTTACTCGGCCGGGGGTTTCAATACTTTGATCAGCACTTCTTATGAACAGCTGCATAGACTCACCTTCTTGAAACATACTTTCCTAAACAGCAGTGGTGTTTGCAGCATCAGTATCTGGGAACACAAGTGGCATGCAATGGTGCAGAACAATCTTTGAGTGTGCCGTTTTCTTAAGGAGAGGGATCTGCCCGACACCGTAAACCTCAGAGATGTGTCCTACAGCAGCCACACAAATGCTTTAAAATTACATTATTGCATCTCAGAGGGTGAGCAAATACAGTACCTAGATTTTACCAGTCTATAACCCTCTGTGAATAATGATAAACTGTATCCTGTGGGACACCCCAAGATTATCTGTAGGAATTTTGGTGATATAGACCAGTATTTCGATCTAATCAGGTGCAAGGTCTACCCACCCTGAGGTCTTTACATACCCATGTTACCCTATAAATGCGACGGTAAACTAATGTTTCCACTCTGCCGTACATGTGTTGAGCTAAAACAGACAGGGTACGGGCACATCAATGAAGCGCGAAGGCTGTCAGGGACTTAGTGTACAATCGAGCTACAGATGGCTGTGAAACAGGGATATCGCCTGGCGCATACACGAAATATGGCATTTTAAAACAATCAACCTCAATTTCTTCTGGAATTATGTCTGCATGTTTCTACACCAGAAACAGGAAGCCTCTGGCTTTCCTGTCGGTTGTGTGGATGATGCCGCTAAACAGCCCTACATAGATGATTATTTTAAACATCGGGGCATACGCTTGTGTATGGAACACACCAAGGACAACCGCGCTCGGTGGTTGTAGGCAAAGCTATGCTTCAATTCGTTGTGGGGTAAGGTTGCGCAAAGAGTTAATTTGCCCAACACAACCAAAGTTTCAGAACCTGATGGGATCTACGCCTGACTAATTGATAATTCTTATGACGTGAGCAGCTGCGTATTCATAGACGATGAAACATCTTGTCTTTGCTGGCGCTATGCTGTGAAATATACAACAATTCCAGACAACAGGAACATATTCATAGCCCGTTCACAACCGCTCACGCTCGCTTAAAACTATTTGCTGTGATGGATCAATTGCAAGAGCAGGTTCTGTACCACAATACTAATAGCGTTATTTTTCTCAGACATCCCGGGGATGCCAACCCGCCCACCAGTGATTATCTAGGGGATCTAACATCAGAGCTAGCTCCCAGTGAATACATTGCAGAGTTTGTATCTGTGGGTCCCAAAACATGTGCATATCACACATCTCTACCATCAGTATGAAGGTGGAAGGTATAACGCTGAACATTAGCAACACTGTCACTTTAAATTTTGACAGTTTGAAAGACCTGGTGCAATCCTTTGACCGGAAGACGTGTGTGACTCCCCACAGTCTATCATTGTTACATAACCGGGTATAGTGCAGGATAAAAAACAATAGGAAATTAGCATGTCACTCTACAGAAGACATTCAATGGTGTGTTTAATAAAAGAATGCTTCCACCAGGCAGGTTGATGCACCCCTATGGCTATTAAATATGTTGGTGTTAATCTCTTACCCACCACCTAACTATTCCACAACTCCCCTGCCATTTCTGGACTTCTAAATTGTCTAGGCCACACAAGAGCTGCATCCATCCTAGCTGAGTGTCTGAGAGTTGGGTGTTTGCATGTGCATCTTTATTTTTCCTCTGCATTAAAACATTTCCGCTCTGCATTGACCTGATTGTGCACAATCTTTTTTCCTTTCTGTATTCAATATGTCCTTTTATATAAATAAAATATTTTTACAATGTATGAAACGGTCTAGTTCTTTATTACCTGGTCCTGTTTATTATGTATAATAACACCCATCGCGTGTTGATTTTAAACAAATGTTTTTTTATTCGGAAGTGTAAGGCTGGATTGTGACAGGGTGTAGAATTTTTAGAGAAACAGTTTCTATGTTTTACAATCACACATTGTAAGTTAAGACACTGAGTAGTTGTTTCTCTTATATATTTCCAACAACTTCATGCCCGGGTATGGTCACCCCATAACAGATGAACATAAATATGCACACTAGGTGTTATAAACAACACATTTTTATTAACATTTAAAACAACTATTTTTATTCAGATGATATTTTTTTGCAATAGTTTGGGTTATCAAAAGAACAGAGCTGGGGGTAAATACAGCCAAACCTGTGATTTGACGGTCCCTTCAATGCGACAGTAATTGCAACATTTTAACATTATATCTAGGCCTGCTGTTCATAAATACAATCTTACTTTTCTACTACTTTAGAATAGAGGTAGATTCACCATTACTCTGGTGCACACAGATAGGCCACAGTTACCGAAACCAGTGTTCCTTTATGTAAAAACAAAATAGGCCTTTCCCTATAAATGTTGTCATGTTATGTGCTGAAATTAAGTCTCTTTATTTCTCATGATGGCAATGTGGAATTCGGCTTTATTTTTCCAATGTAAGGCATCATTCCTCCTTTTTAGCTTCCAAATGCACAGTTTTTCCAATGTATTTGTTTCCTTCTGTGTGCACTTTACACGAAGTCAGCAACAGAAACAACACATGTCCTTGTAATCCATTGGACACAGTTAACAATATTCCAGATCTAAGTGTCGCTCTTTTCTGGCTGAATGCCTGTACATTCTAACAAAAGGGAGGGAGACCCATTCTCACTCATTCACTAGGCCTCGTGTTGAAATCACTGCTTTGTTATGGCTTTTATATTTCAATGGAACTCCACACTTAGCCAGTTTCACTTTCACAATGGGGCCTAGCATGGCCTCTCCATCTCTGACGCTCTGGGTCTGTCTTTTTACCCCAAACCGTGACTCTGGGAAACAACCTCAAATATCATACAGAAACATTGATAGGTGCCAGGTCAGAGGCACCAATGTAAATACACGGCTCCACACAAAACAGAAAGCTGGGGACTGGGTTTCCTCTCAACTCTCCCACACCTTTTCGGTTCTTGACCTGTCTTGACAGGGACATACCCATGAACCTGTCACATAACTTGTGCCTTTATTTTTGGTCCCCCTCTACCTCATCTAACTGCCCTTACCTGAAGCCGGCTCCTCATTCTTCTCGCTGACCAGTGTGTCACATTTTCCATGAGCCAATGTTTCAGTTCTGTTGCTGACCCAAGCTTTAATTTCTTCTCTGGCCAGTGCGTCTGCTTGCTGTTTTCCTGGGTCCTTGGTCTGGTGTCATTGCTGAGCTTCTCTGGTTTTTCTGTCTTCATCCCCTAAACCCAGGCTTCCCTAAATTTCTGGTAGGATTTTTCCAGACCTTTCCATATTCTGCAGGTCTTTGACAGAACTGCACATTGTTGGTCGCCTTTTTGTGTTGTACCATTGTATTCCTATGGTCCGAGCTAGAGAGGGTTAGTAAGGCCCATTGTTGAAGGAGTTCTTCAGTTCTGCCATGGCCTCCTTTGGTAACTATATGACTCATCATGAGCTTGGCAACAATATTCTTTGTTCTTGGTTTCTCAAAGGGTTCAGGTTCACTATCTGTTCATCCTGCTATGGTGATTTCTCGTTGGTCATGTGGTTGGAAGTGTTTGATAGCCCAATATTTTCTGTGGGTGGGACAGCGTCTGTGCTCCAGAATCCTCTTGTTGACATTCACTGGTCTGGTATGGATGTCCTTAAAGGGATTTCTGTGTCACACTGGGGCCCTGGTTTTTGCTAAGGGAGACCGCTTCCACAATCCTCAGTAAAAGCTCAGCACAATTGTCATAGTGGTGGGTTGACCCATCCCTCTGAAAAATGAGATGCAGATGTGTGTCTCTTCAGTGTGGGAGGAAAGCTGCGGCTTCATACTTCAGGAAAGGTATATCACATTTATGAGAGTGGTGGAATGGGGGTTTGAAGCCACTGAAAGAGTAAACTATTCAAATAGGTAAACTGAATGACCACACTGCTTTAAGCAGTTTAGCAAAGTAGGTAGCCTGATTTATTTTGAAGTGTATTTGGATATGCTTCCTCTGCAGGAAGGCAAAGTGGAGGGAACCTGGAGGAGGGTTGACATTCTGATGCAGTGTTTGTACCACAAGTGCACTGAGGGCCATCATGTCTATGGTGGGTTGCTGAAGTTAACAGAGGAGTGCACAATTCAAGATCGTTGCCTATTTTTTCTGCGGGAGTTTTGAGCCACAATATGAGACTAATTGTAGACTCTTACACTTTCATAGCCCTGGATGCAAAGTGTGACCAAAGTGACCTCAGTATTCGGACACTAATTGGTACAGTGAAACCTCAAACTAAATAACAGAAAATAGGAATTGCTTTCTCTCCAGTTATAAACTGTTTCTAATTACTAAAATCTGTCCTTATAGAGCAAGTGTGAGTCATCCATAAGCGAGATTTCATAAAAAAGACATAATTTTTATATTAACTATATTCTATGCCTAACAAAATGTTAATATCAGTTACCCATGTCTGCTGTATCTAGCTAAGCACATAAGGCAGATACACCGCATAGTCTCCTCATCAACATCCAAATAATGATCCATTGCTTGATCCTCTTTAATTTAGTTGCCACCACTTAATTATTCAAAATATAATGGCCAGGCTGCTCTCTGGTCCCGATGCTAGGTAACTACCATTCCCACCGTCCATAGTCTTTGTCGACTCTCAGTTTAAAAGTTAATCAAGGTCAAGATGCATTTTAGGGTTTTCATGGCCATTCAAAATCTCTGTTCACCAACAGACTGGACCTCAGCATCAAGAATGTTGTACACTCACACCCACCTGCCCTCCACTGCCCCCTGGATCAAGATAGTCATATATGAACTCTTGGCTTTCCTCTCAAAAGATGTTTGCCAATTTTCTGACACCATGCATGTCTCTCTCCCTATGTTTTCAGTCAGTCTTCGTATTTCTATTTTCCAAGTGTTTTGGGACATAACTCCTCCTCTGTCTGATATAGCTACCACAGCGCAACTAGTCTATGTGTACCAATCCCCCCCATGAACTTGTATTTCCTGTAGTTATCAACTATGCAATTACTTCTCTAATACATGATTTTGTTTTGCCAGTTTGTTGGAAATTGATGGAAAGAAGGTCTGCTCTTTCTTTATTACACTGGAATGAAACTTATAAGTTCAATTCAACTAAGGATCAATACCCCAGATAACAGGTGTCACAGACTAAGGCATAATTTAAACTGAAGGATGGAGATGAAAGTCTCTTATGAAACGAGCATTCCGATGAATCGGTCTTATTCTCCAGCTCCCTTCCCAATTGGCAGCAGAATAATTGCATATTACATTGAACTCTCATTATGTTCAACAAGATACTAACATGACATAACCTTTCATGCACCTCCCAAGGAAGCGTTTAAAACGTTAAAATAACCACCATGAAGCTACAAAAATGTGATGATTCACACAAAACACAATTTACGAAGCATCAGGCGGCAACAGAAACAGGCGGCCGCAGGTGTAAATTAAAAATACCACTGCAGATGATCTTTTGAATGTTTGTTTTGATCTTGTATCCAAGCCAATAGAACAGCGTTTAAGAGTCCAGTGACAGACTGCAAACTCTTCCAAACTGGATTAAAACAACAAACGAGAAAAAAAAATATTGAAAAAGCCTATAATTCTGTTATGAAATTAATATCATATTGAGCTGCATTCCAGGGGGTGTATATTTCAAGCTTGAAAAAGCCCTAATGCCTGGTTGGCAGCAGACATGTCTGCTCAGCAGCCTTTATCCTCCCTGCCTCAGAGGAGTTCCTGGGGAAACACATTGTGTACCAAAAACAATTACTTTCAAATCCATTAAAGAGAAAAGTTTGGGGATTAAGGTAAATGTTACCAAATCAAAAATGCAAACTCTGACAGGCATCCGTGTGATTGTTGAGTAATACTGTATCTATGCGTGCAAAGAGTCCCCCGCCAATCACTCACAACGTCAGATTAAATTGATGCTCGTTGTAAATTATTACCAGTGAAAATCCCCAAGGGCTGGGTGAGCAGAATGAGTATCGGGGTCCCTTGCCAATATGTCAAAGAGGCAGCCAAATACTGGAACATTATGCAACCCATCCCCGACTGTCAAGTTTATTTTATTCATTGTATTTGTTGGCAGCTCCCAGACCCAGAGGTATCACGGCGGTAAGTACATGGTTTGGAGAACATTGAGTTTCAGGTATCATAGAAGAACTTGGCTACACAAATTTCAGAGGTCGGGAATCAGGTACATAGTGGTTAAGGCAGTCCCTTACATATATCTGTTGAAGAGTATGGTTTTTGCTTTCTTACGGATTTGCCAAGGCAGAGCATTCCAGAGTGTGGGAGCAATGGTAGTGAAGCAGGACCCCCCGCCTCTTTGTCTGTTTAATTCCCAAAGTGTGATCTTGGATGTGGTTGTTTTAGATATCAGTATCTGGTCAATCGTACTCCAATGCTACTCCATTTAACGTTTGGACGCTAACTGAGATGACATTTACTATACATCTGCACTAACCGATAATCAATAGGTGGGACCCTGCCTGCTGGAATAGCATGTTTACCATGTCATAAGAGCACATTTGGGCAGTTTGAGCAGGCAATGTTTTCTGCATGGATATTATAGTGAAGTAATATTGCACATTTGATGACAGGCTTCAAGGTGCCCTAATATTTTTGCAAAACTGTATTGCTTGCTCAGCCAGTATGAGGTAGGCATCATCATAAGCCCCAGAGGCGTTGGTAGGGAGTATGAGGGGGATACAGACCCGGGTCTTTTGGTTGTGGCCCCGAATAAAAGCTCGGGGCTACAACCAAACCGCTAGCTAGCCCCGAGTTCCAACAGTCCTGACATTAGCCTAGCCCCGGATCTTTCCCAGACCTAGCAACACCCCTGATCAGCCCACACTTGCTTGATTCTAACAATTAAGCGTTTGAATTGTTGGATGACAAAGTTCATGTGGATCTTATCAAATTTCAATGGCATTTGTATATGGACATTTTCAAAATGTATGTGACCAAGGATGAATGCAATTGCATGCTGGAATCTGCCAAGGAGATGTCCGTTGAGGTCACAGGTGGGCTCACATGGTCAAAAGTACTTTTGAAGAATAGAAGGACATAGCTAATTTGTTTGAAAAGTAAGCCTTAATTCAGAAACGTGTCCATAAGATTCTAACAATAAGGTGCATTTTTTAACTTCTGCAATTTCAATTCTGTAATTTCGTCTCGGGAGGATAACTGAAGGGCAACGAGCTCATCTTGGAAGCAAGACGAAACACAGCAACACAGGTTCGCAACCCGGGTCCGCCATTAAAAACCTCTGGGTATAAAGCACGTTATAAATAACCTATCATATCATATCTTAAAGTGCACGAGAGAAAGTCACTAGCAGGATTGAACAGACAAGGACGTGGCATTTTAATGCTGTCTATGTGAGATTACATAATATCAAAGTGGAGTTATTAAAACAGATGCAAGCCAAAGCCCCTGTAGGGAACTCGAGGCCTTCTGTTGGAGGCAGGTTGGCCAATCCCAAGCCTTTCCACAACAAAAGGTGCCGAGGGATACAGGAAGCCAAAATTACAATAGAACATTTCAAATTCATGAAGTAGATAAAGCCCAAGAGAAGGCTAACAAAAACAATGACGCAGTTTGAATGTTGGGATGAGAAAAACAAGCGGGACAAAAAATGAAATCAATCTTCCAGTATGTAATTTATAAATTACAGCTAAATAATGGTTCATGTTAAGGTCTAATTGAAGTCTAGAGTGGTTTTAATATTCTGTCATAGTTTTTACTCAACAGTACTGTACCCACATCTCCCATAACAAGGGCAGTGCCAATGAATTAGGACATGTGGATTATATATTAATTTGAATATAGAAATCAGGCATATATATTTTGTAAATAATACAGCCCAGCTTTCCCGAGGCTGCACATACATGGACTGTCCGTCAGTGCTTGTGCTGAAGAGGGTCTTTTCTGAGGCAAAATTATGCTCAATATATATCCTGGAACGGTGCAACATTGCATCATGTGCCACTTACCCACACTTATGAAGGGTCATGCTGCTGGCGCTCCACCCAGAGCCATCTGGGGCCCGGCGCCTGTCTTCACTTTGTCACCCAAACCTGGTTGATCCTGTCGAGATCCTTCAAGTTCAACACAGTGCTCAGAAAGGTGCCGGCCATCTCAGTGCTGGAACACCGGCCATCACTCTCATTCACACAGCACCCCAAGAGCAGGCGAGGCACGGCACATCTCACTGCTGGCAGCATGGGCTTCAATGTTGTGCGTTGCTCTTTCTGGATGTGGAACCACGACTAGTGATTCTGCCACTGGTCCAATTTCTTTTCATCTGGCCCAGTCCTCCCCACTCTCCACCCAGGTTGCATCTGCCTGTACTTAATTACATGCTGCTCTCCATCACCTGGACAACCTCCCTAAAGCAGCTCTAGATAAGAGGTTCATTACGAGTTTTCCGGTATTACCGGTGGGATACCAGCAAAGTGTAATACCGTTTCCGCCACTTGGTCTGCTGGAATTACGAGCAGATGGCATAAATGCGGGTAAATCCCCATTCCATGGAGCCCCATAGAACTCCATGGGGGGATTTGCCGGTATTACCAGCACCAGTGTTGCCAGGCCAGTAATATAAGCAGTTTTTTGTCTGGTAGAGTGGCGGAAACACGTCCAACTCAGAGCTTGAGGTAAATCCGCCACCCTACCGGCTAACTTGTAGTTTGACAGTCTGGAAAAGTGCTGGTATACATTATTACTAGCACTTTATTTCCAGACCGGACAACTTGCAATTAGGCCTTTTGACCTCATCCACAGTAAATCAGTTGGACATCAGAAAGGATATTGCCCTTGGTGATCCAGTCTTATAGTTTTGCTAGTAGCCCACAACCACAGATTTTAAAAAGAGAATCTTAAAGCGAAAGCTGCCTATAAGATTTCGGGTTATGCCTGTCACCCTTTTTTTGTAGATTTTCTCCAAGATTTTTAAACTGATCTAGACCTAATGATAGCCTTAAAACTGATGGTAAGTATGGGTGCCCATAACTCAACCTCTGCCCTAAACAAATCTGCGGGAATACCATCTGGCTCCTGGTATGGTTTTTCTTTTGCTTGCCTAAAGCCTTCTTATATGTCCTGAATCGAGAATACTAGTTGGTTCGAGGATGCCCCCTTACATGACCTAGGAGCTATTTCACACAGGCAAGCTAGGAAGAGTGTCAGTGAGATTCCTGACTCCTGTTTGCAGAACATAAGGCTGAGAAATGGCTAATCCATTCCTGGTCTTGGACCATCGTTTCAATCCCAGACTCCGATCTTCTATAGGCATGATTGTGTGTGAGCAACTCTCAGAATTTCCTTCAATTGGTATATCCAGCTGACATAACCAATTCCTCCCAGGCACTATGATCAAGTTCAAGCTTTCTTGCTGCAATTATTCTCTTATAATTGGCTCTGGCACTGATGATAATTGGTTTAGGCGTAGCCAGATTATTTAGTAGTAAGATTAATTTTTTCTTCGCATCACTGCAATTCTGGGCAATGCTGCAGGGCTGCCCCAAGCGAGGCAGGGTAACTGCTGTTACCATCAGCAGGCCAGGAGAGTGGCAGCCCAACCTCTCCCCCCATCTCTCCCCCCCCTGGCTACAGAGACACGCAGTCTGAGCAACACAAAGCTGAGAAAGGGTGAGGTGTGAACTACCACCTCACCCTCTTCCTCCATGTAGCAAGGTGCTAAGCACCTAAGGAAACCAACAGTCAGGCAGGGCCCAGGTTCAAAGACCTGCCCCCTCCAGGGGGCCAGAGAGTCGGCTATCCGGCCAGGGGCTGGAACACAACAGCCACCACTACTATACATAACAAAGACCCAGGGCTTCCCTGGGTCTTATAATACAGAGCAACATGCTCTGAGAAAACACATCAGTTTGTGCACCCAAAACGGGGACACAAACTAACGGGAGGTGCACTGTTTACTCAGTGCCTTCCAACCTTTGCTTCTTTACCACAGAGCCCTCCCACCCTACAAATAAGGGAGAAGAACAAAGGAAAAGAAGAACAAGGCACTGTACGGTGCCCACAACAAGTCGTGGGACATGAGAAGGCGGGCACGGGCCACAGGGGGTAAACCCAGGACCCGGGGCCCAAAAGTATGTTACTATTATGATATGTGATTATTGTTATCTCCATAACCATATCTGTACAATAAAAACCTACGGCCTTTTATTGCCAACACTTAACAACAATGTGTGAGCCAAATTATTCTGGGTGAGGGTATGGGTTCGGCCAATAATTATGCATGCACATGGGTTCAGCAGTTATTATTGAACCACCCCCAATGACGATCCCTCCCTGGTTTAGTGCACGTAATACAAAAGGAGCTTGATATACATGTTATCAGGTCGATGAAGTTACACATTGGGCCTCATTCCGAGGTTGGAGGTAAGTACCGGTCGTTTCCGGCATGGCGGAAAGTACGACTCCGGCAAGGTGACAGACCGCTAATTGCGTCCCATTCCGACCTCGCGGACACACGCTTTTCGCCATGCCGGAAAAGTACCTAGCGGCATGCCGCAAAACCCCCCGAAAAACCCCTACCGGCCTGCTGCGACACGTACATTACAATACCGCCATGGAAGCAGCAGCGAAAGTAAATAACGGGGACCGTAATTTACGGATCACGTAAATTACGGTCACCGCAAAACAACGGAACCGGAAATTACGTCATCGCACAGGAACGGGAAGGAGCGCGGCGGCCATCTTTAAAAACACAATCCATTGCCATCCTCATCAGGCAGCACCCTTGGGAGCAATCCGAAGTTGGGGAAAGCATCAGGAACCCAGGAACTATGCCTAAAGCACCTAAGAAGTCTGCGGTCCGGCTCCGCAAGAAGCGATTCTGCCCTGATGAGCTCCAGGTCATGGTGGACTACCTGGCAGAACACGCTGACGTGGTGTTCAGCCCTGACATGCGGAGGGAGTCCACTATCCGCAAAAAGAACATCTGGGCAGAAACCGCCCAAAGGGTGAGCGCTGTAGGCTCCACCCCTCGCACCCCCAAGGACTGCCGCAAGCGGTGGGATGACTTGCGGGTGCGGGTGCAGGGACTCCTCACTGCCAACAGGAGTCAGGCCATGCAGACTGGAGGGGGCCCAAGTTCCCCTGTGCGACTAGAGCCATGGGAGGAGACATGCGCCGCAATGATTGGCACGGAATGCATAGAGGGCATCGGTGAAATGGACTGCGGGGCAACGTCGTCTGCCGATGGAGGTGAGTGTCCAAAGTCAACACTGTCAATGGCAATTGCATTATGTACACTCCCCCAAGGGCCATAAAAGGCACCTTGTCATGTAGCCACCCCCCCATCCAACTAATGCAGAGTCAACTGCAACGCAATCAAGGGCCAAGTGCAAGTACATAACACACATCAGCCATAGTGCAGTAACTTGCACATTCCATCATGCACATTGTGCATCAGGTTCGGCAGTGTGTGAGCCAGACTGCACATTACTATGGCAGGATGAGTCACTCCGACACATGCGTACACATGCGTACGTTCAATTCACATTCATATGTACTAGTACTGTTGCAACGCCCAGAGGGCCACAAACCCCAAATTACAGAAATGTGAATGCAGCGATCTACGCAATTAGCTCATCATACAATCACTCATGTTGTCCCTCTCCTCTACCCCCACAGGCACCGATCATGACAGCGGGGATCCCCAGACGACCCGTCCATCCACCTCCACGTGCAGAGGCCGGTCCCGGAGCATTCCAGCACGGAATAAGAAAACCACCCAGGCACCACAAACGCCAGTGGAGGATGCACCACCACAATCCCTCCCTGCCTCGGCACCTGCCACATTAGACACCCCAAGGTCGGCAGAATCCAGCATTGCTGGGGAGTTGGCAGCTACGGCCACCCAGGAGAATGTGGATAGCCCCTTATCGATCTGTGGTGCCACTGAGGAGGACTTTTACCCCACAGTCCACACCCCGGAGCCCACCAATGTCCCCCTGCCATCAAGCAGTGACTCTGTGGAGCAGGAGACACCTGGACGTAGTGCTCCGGCAGATCGTGGACCTATTCCACCAGTTGAGGCCATGCCAGGGCAGGAAGCCCAAGACCCGCCAGGAATATACCTACATACATTGATGAACCACGTGCACATCAGCTGACGGACCTCATCAATGTGTTCATGGAGGACACCCGCCAGGGCAGGGTGGAGTGGGTGGATGAGCTAAGGCAGATGCGTCAGGCGGTCACTGACAGCAGCAATAGGTTGTGTGCGGTCCTGGGACGCATCGCGGATGCCCTGGAGGCTGCACCTCCCACACGACAGCCCCAGCGGGAGGACACACCGTCACAGTGCTCCTCCACCCAGACCAGCCCGCTCCGACGCTCATTGCGTACATTGCGCCGGCCCAACATGGATCCCCCTGGCTCTCGGGGCATGCCTTGAACATGCTGGCACACACATGTGGCCTATGTTGGCCTTATGGCACTATTCTGGGGTTGTTGTGGGTGAGGGGGAGGGGAGTGAGGGTGTGTTTGGGAGTTGGGGGGAGGGGGAGGGTGGTGGAGGTTTTGTTGTACACGTTTCATGACAATTATTCAATACACTGGTTGTTCATAATGTAAAACGGAGTGGACATTGATCATTGCGCAGGTGTCATTTGATGTCTCACAGTGCATGGAAGGCAACATTTGCATCCTGGGGAGTCCGTGGTAGGTATATGTAGTCCCTTGTGTGCTTGAGGAGGGCATCCAGCACTTGGTTCAGTATCCGGGTAAATAAGGGTTGTGATATACCATGCATGTGCCCCACTGTGTGCCGGTAGGTGCCTGTGGCAAGGAAGTGGAGCACAGTCACTACCTTCAGTGGAGGGGGGATGGCAGAGCTTTATTCTATGAAACTCACTATGTCGTCATGTATCAGGTCCACTATGGTGGTGATGGTGTCATGGTCAAGCCGGTACAGGGTGTGGATCTGATGTGGTGTTAGGTTGAAGGAGGTGGCTCAGGTGCGAGGGATTGGGGGCTGCCGGCGTGGTAACGGTGGATGCACTGGTGGTGCATGCTGGGCCTGTCTCACCCTCCGTCTCCTCCTGTGTGTCCTCTGTGGTTGGGGGTTTGGTTGTTGTTGTTACTGCCTTGCAAGCAAGGCCTCCAGCTCCAGTTGTGCCACTACTATTGGTATCATCTTGGTGTGGGAGAGGGTGTGGTGTGTGGGTATGCTCATTTTGGGCTGTGCCAGACTCCATTGGCTACACCTGTGCTGATTGTGTGCCCCCTTGTGACTGTCTTTTTTTAATATAATGGTTTTGTAGCTCGGAATGAGGCCAATTGTATTTCCAGCTCTATCCACTGGAGCTAGAAGGGCCATAATTGTTTGAAAGTTATCCACAATTATCATCTCTGATCACCTAGCTCTATGTTTCGACTGATAGTCTGCTATCATGTTCAAATGGGGCATGTGAATGCCTTTTGAATTGCCCTGCCATTTAAATGTAAGTACCAGCAGGTGATGATTGCTAAATGGTGTAGCCAATGGAGTCTGGCACAGCCCAAAATGAGCATACCCACACACCACACCCTCTCCCACACCAAGATGATACCAATAGTAGTGGCACAACTGGAGCTGGAGGCCTTGCTTGCAAGGCAGTAACAACAGCAACCACAGCCCCAACCACAGAGGACACACAGGAGGAGACGGAGGGTGAGACAGGCCCAGCATGCACCACCAGTGCATCCACCGTTACCACGCCGGCAGCCCCCAATCCCTCGCATCTGAGCCACCTCCTTCAACCTAACACCACATCAGATCCACACCCTGTACCGGCTTGACCATGACACCATCACCACCATAGTGGACCTGATACATGACGACATAGTGAGTTTCATAGAATAAAGCTCTGCCATCCCCCCTCCACTGGAGGTAGTGACTGTGCTCCACTTCCTTGCCACAGGCACCTACCGGCACACAGTGGGGCACATGCATGGTATATCACAACCCTTATTTACCCGGATACTGAACCAAGTGCTGGATGCCCTCCTCAAGCACACAAGGGACTACATATACCTACCACGGACTCCCCAGGATGCAAATGTTGCCTTCCATGCACTGTGAGACATCAAATGACACCTGCGCAATGATCAATGTCCACTCCGTTTTACATTATGAACAACCAGTGTATTGAATAATTGTCATGAAACGTGTACAACAAAACCTCCACCACCCTCCCCCTCCCCCCAACTCCCAAACACACCCTCACTCCCCTCCCCCTCACCCACAACAACCCCAGAATAGTGCCATAAGGCCAACATAGGCCACATGTGTGTGCCAGCATGTTCAAGGCGTGCCCCGAGAGCCAGGGGGATCCATGTTGGGCCGGCGCAATGTACGCAATGAGCGTCGGAGCGGGCTGGTCTGGGTGGAGGAGCACTGTGACGGTGTGTCCTCCCGCTGGAGCTGTCGTGTGGGAGGTGCAGCCTCCAGGGCATCCGCGATGCGTCCCAGGACCGCACACAACCTATTGCTGCTCTCAGTGACCGCCTGACGCATCTGCCTTAGCTCATCCACCCACTCCACCCTGCCCTGGCGGGTGTCCTCCATGAACACATTGATGAGGTCCGTCAGCTGATGTGCACGTGGTTCATCAATGTATGTAGGTATATTCCTGGCGGTTCTTGGGCCTACCTGCCCTGGCATGGCCTCAACTGGTGGAATAGGTCCAGGATCTGCCGGAGCACTACGTCCAGGTGTCTCCTGCTCCACAGAGTCACTGCTTGATGGCAGGGGGACATTGGTGGGCTCCGGGGTGTGGACTGTGGGGTAAAAGTCCTCCTCAGTGGCACCACAGATCGATAAGGGGCTGTCCACATTCTCCTGGGTGGCCGTAGCTGCCAACTCCCCAGCAATGCTGGATTCTGCCGACCTTGGGGTGTCTAATGTGGCAGGTGCCGAGGCAGGGAGGGATTGTGGTGGTGCATCCTCCACTGGCGTTTGTGGTGCCTGGGTGGTTTTCTTATTCCGTGCTGGAATGCTCCGGGACCGGCCTCTGCACGTGGAGGTGGATGGACTGGTCGTCTGGGTATCCCCGCTGTCATGATCGGAGCCTGTGGGGGTAGAAGAGAGGGACAACATGAGTGATTGTATGATGCGCTAATTGCGTAGATCGCTGCATTCACATTTCTGTAATTTGGGGTTTGTGGCCCTCTGGGCGTTGCAACAGTACTAGTACATATGAATGTGAATTGAATGTACGCATGTGTAGGCATGTGTCGGAGTGACTCATCCTGCCATAGTAATGTGCAGTCTGGCTCACACACTGCCGAACCTGATGCACAATGTGCATGATGGAATGTGCAAGTTACTGCACTATGGCTGATGTGTGTTATGTACTTGCACTTGGCCCTTGATTGCGTTGCAGTTGACTCTGCATTAGTTGGATGGGGGGGTGGCTACATGACAAGGTGCCTTTTATGGCCCTTGGGGGAGTGTACATCATGCAATTGCCATTGGCAGTGTTGACTTTGGACACTCACCTCCATCGGCAGACGACGTTGCCCCGCAGTCCATTTCACCGATGCCCTCTATGCATTCCGTGCCAATCATTGCGGCGCATGTCTCCTCCCATGGCTCTAGTCGCACAGGGGAACTTGGGCCCCCCTCCAGTCTGCATGGCCTGACTCCTGTTGGCAGTGAGGAGTCCCCGCACCCGCACCCGCAAGTCATCCCACCGCTTGCGGCAGTCCTTGGGGGTGAGAGGGGTGGAGCCTACAGCGCTCACCCTTTGGGCGGTTTCTGCCCAGATGTTCTTTTTGCGGATAGTGGACTCCCTCCGCATGTCAGGGCTGAACACCACGTCAGCGTGTTCTGCCAGGTAGTCCACCATGACCTGGAGCTCATCAGGGCAGAATCGCTTCTTGCGGAGCCGGTCCGCAGACTTCTTAGGTGCTTTAGGCATAGTTCCTGGGTTCCTGATGCTTTCCCCAACTTCGGATTGCTCCCAAGGGTGCTGCCTGATGAGTATGGCAATGGATTGTGTTTTTAAAGATGGCCGCCGCGCTCCTTCCCGTTCCTGTCCGATGACGTAATTTCCGGTTCCGTTGTTTTGCGGTGAGCGTAATTTACGTGATCCGTAAATTACGGTCCCCGTTATTTACTTTCGCTGCTGCTTCCATGGCGGTGTTGTAATGTACGTGTCGCAGCAGGCCGGTAGGGGTTTTTCGGGGGGTTTTGCGGCATGCCGCTAGGTACTTTTCCGGCATGGCGAAAAGCGCGTGTCCGCGAGGTCGGAATGGGACGCAATTAGCGGTCTGTCACCTTGCCGGAGTCGTACTTTCCGCCATGCCGGAAACGACCGGTACTTACCTCCAACCTCGGAATGAGGCCCAATGTGTAACTTCATCGACCTGATAACATGTATATCAAGCTCCTTTTGTATTACGTGCACTAAACCAGGGAGGGATCGTCATTGGGGGTGGTTCAATAATAACTGCTGAACCCATGTGCATGCATAATTATTGGCCGAACCCATTCCCTCACCCAGAATAATTTGGCTCACACATTGTTGTTAAGTGTTGGCAATAAAAGGCCGTAGGTTTTTATTGTACAGATATGGTTATGGAGATAACAATAATCACATATCATAATAGTAACATACTTTTGGGCCCCGGGTCCTGGGTTTACCCCCTGTGGCCCGTGCCCGCCTTCTCATGTCCCACGACTTGTTGTGGGCACCGTACAGTGCCTTGTTCTTCTTTTCCTTTGTTCTTCTCCCTTATTTGTAGGGTGGGAGGGCTCTGTGGTAAAGAAGCAAAGGTTGGAAGGCACTGAGTAAACAGTGCACCTCCCGTTAGTTTGTGTCCCCGTTCAGGGTCCACAAACTGATGTGTTTTCTCAGAGCATGTTGCTCTGTATTA
Source organism: Ambystoma mexicanum (assembly GCF_040938575.1). Taxonomy (NCBI): domain Eukaryota; kingdom Metazoa; phylum Chordata; class Amphibia; order Caudata; family Ambystomatidae; genus Ambystoma; species Ambystoma mexicanum. The sequence goes on from NC_090936.1 coordinate 388,130,565, forward strand.
ATAAGACCCAGGGAAGCCCTGGGTCTTTGTTATGTATAGTAGTGGTGGCTGTTGTGTTCCAGCCCCTGGCCGGATAGCCGACTCTCTGGCCCCCTGGAGGGGGCAGGTCTTTGAACCTGGGCCCTGCCTGACTGTTGGTTTCCTTAGGTGCTTAGCACCTTGCTACATGGAGGAAGAGGGTGAGGTGGTAGTTCACACCTCACCCTTTCTCAGCTTTGTGTTGCTCAGACTGCGTGTCTCTGTAGCCAGGGGGGGGAGAGATGGGGGGAGAGGTTGGGCTGCCACTCTCCTGGCCTGCTGATGGTAACAGCAGTTACCCTGCCTCGCTTGGGGCAGCCCTGCAGCATTGCCCAGCATTGCAGTGATGCGAAGAAAAAATTAATCTTACTACTAAATAATCTGGCTACGCCTAAACCAATTATCATCAGTGCCAGAGCCAATTATAAGAGAATAATTGCAGCAAGAAAGCTTGAACTTGATCATAGTGCCTGGGAGGAATTGGTTATGTCAGCTGGATATACCAATTGAAGGAAATTCTGAGAGTTGCTCACACACAATCATGCCTATAGAAGATCGGAGTCTGGGATTGAAACGATGGTCCAAGACCAGGAATGGATTAGCCATTTCTCAGCCTTATGTTCTGCAAACAGGAGTCAGGAATCTCACTGACACTCTTGCAGAGCTTGCCTGTTTGAAATAGCTCCTAGGTCATGTAAGGGGGCATCCTCGAACCAACTAGTATTCTCGATTCAGGACATATAAGAAGGCTTTAGGCAAGCAAAAGAAAAACCATACCAGGAGCCAGATGGTATTCCCGCAGATTTGTTTAGGGCAGAGGTTGAGTTATGGGCACCCATACTTACCATCAGTTTTAAGGCTATCATTAGGTCTAGATCAGTTTAAAAATCTTGGAGAAATTCTACAAAAAAAGGGTGACAGGCATAGCCACAGACCTGTGGGCATTACAGAGTGGGCCCACGTGCACTTACCGGCCTATGTGTGGTGAATGTCAGCAAGGGAGGACACCGAAATCCTGGTGTGGATGCTAAGTGTGTGCTGTTGGAGCAGTGCAGTTGCTTGCTGTGGGGGCACTGAGTTGCCAGTAGATGGGTCAGCTGCAATGACATCTGGTGGCTGAACCCCTGCTGCTGGGCCTGCGAGGCGTGACTGGCGTGGAAGGACTGCGGTGCTGTGCGCCTTTCACCCCACTAACACTTGCTGGGAGCTACACAGCCGGGTCACCACAGTACCAGCAGCACTACAGACTGAGCACAGTGGCGAGGGCAGTGACAATCGTGTACGGGCACACTGTCCGGCCACCATGGCTAAAGGAGAGAGTGGCGCAAAAAAGCAAGGCAATTTGAATGCTTTTATGTGCCAATCAAGTACATCCAGACCGGATCCTGAGGTGGAGCAGGTGGTAACATCCAAGAGAGATGAGCAGGACACACCAACTCTTAGACAGATACTGGAAAGCATGCAGACCGGATTAACTTCCTTAAACGATAAGCTAGATGGCATAACCTCAAATAGCACCACTCTAAATGCCAACATGGAATGGGTAAACACGAGGGGGACTGAAGCTGAAACCCACATTGGCAATGCTGAAGATGATATGCAGGTGCTCCAGATGCAAATTAATGTCCACCATGTCTAAAGACTAAGGGCCCGATTCATGGAATTTTTTGCAAGGTACAAAGTGACTTTACACTGCTGAAAAGTGAATGTGCACTGCCGACACAAACCCTGATTCATGGAACTGTGCAAAGTGTATTTTTGCAGTGCAAAGTCAGTGGAAAGTCATTTTGTACTTCAAAAGTACACTTTGCACAGTTCCATGAATCTGGGTTTGTGCCGGCAGCGGAAAGTCAGTTTTCAGCAGTGCAAAGTCACTTTGAACCGTGCAAAACATTCCATGAATCAGGCCCTTGAAGAAGGCTCTGGTAAAATGCAATACCGGTCCAGACGAAATAATATGCACATCGTCCGTCTACCGGAGGATTTTGGCAGAGGCCCCGTGGAAGCAGCAGTGGAGACCTTGCTCAGGGATTTTCTAGGCAACCCGATGCTGTCTGATGCATTTGTGATCAAATGAGACCACAGATCGCCCACGATTAAATTGAAGCCAGGGGCACCTCCATGACCGATCTTCTCTAGGTTGCTCCATTACAGAGACGGAGACGCCATTTTGCGGTTGGCTAGGGAGAAGGGTCCCTTGCACTATGAATCAGCCATTATACACATCTTTCCAGATTTCTTTACAGTGGTGTAACTGGAGCGAAGATCCTTCATGGGGGTTAAAAGGTTGCTCAGAGAACAATCAGTCCAATACGCAACGATGTTTCCGGCAAGGATGAGGATACAGCACGGATGTAAAGCCCACTTCTTCACCATACCTGATGAAGCAACAGCATTAATTGAGGTGCACATCCTGCTCCCTTGAAAATCGCCTGGAGGATCCCATGGCACTGATCCTGCACCACGAGGTGGCGGACTGTGGGTGCGGCACAGTTGGAGACCCTGGTATTTGAGTATCTACTCCATGTCGCTAACCTTAACTCTTGCTCTGCTGTCAAACACTCCTCTGACATCTGCTGACTGCTCAAAGAACTTGATCTGATCTGGATGTCCGTGGTCTCACTGAGACATGGTTCATGGCCAGCTCTGTCACATGTTTAAGACACTTTCCTACCTGATGGCTACAAGATCCTCTCCGAACCCAGGAACAACCGTCCAGGAGGTGGAGTAGCCCTAATCTTCCCAGAGTGGATACCTGCTTCTGTCATTCCTACACAGGTCTGCCCTCTTTTGAATGCCTGGTCTGCAAGCTCTCTATCTCTCCCCCAGCCTCTCTCTTAATGTGGCTACCATCTATAGGCCACCTGGCCCAGTTGCCCCCTTCCTCTCCAAGTGGGCCAACCTCTCCTCCTCCTCCCTCCTAGCCTCTACCTCTCAACTTCTCCACTTGGAGACTTAAACATCCATTTGGATGCCTTTTGCCCCTCCTCTGGGCTCTTTCGCAATCTCTGTGAAACTCACTCTTCTTCCCTCTGGCCTGACTCACTCTGCTGGGCACACTCTGGACATTCTTATCTCGGCATACATCCCCTTCACCAACCCCCTAACTATTCTCTCCTGGACTGACCACATTCTTCTCTCCAATACCTGTTGCTCTCTGTCCCCTAGGCAAAGCCGACCCCAGCACTGCCACCCACCTTGTTGGTCATCCGGCCCATGAAGCATGTGTTAGTGGAGTCTTTCGCCGCTTCTTTCTCTCCTCCTCCTTCACCTGCGGCTAAATCAAACTGTGACACAGTCCACTCCAACGTGCATCTCTCAATCACTAACACTCAAACACTCTTGATCTCCTTGCCCCTGTCATGAGGATCCATCTGAAGCTCACACACAAGTGCAATTTTTGGTATGATTCCAACCTTGCCACCCTTAAATGCAAGTGTAGGGTGACTGAGAGGAAGTGGAGGGCATCAGACTCATCCTCCAACAGACTGGCCTGTCACCAGATCCAAAGGCAGTATAGACTATCTGTGCTGTCCAAGAAGAGAGCCTACATCCAAGCCTGCATATCTCCACCCTCTAACAACTCAGTCAAACTTTTCAAAATCTGCAAGGAGCTGGCCAATCCTTCTGCAGTCTCCACCTCTCCTGTTCCCCCACAGGCCCTTTGCACAACACTGGCGTTTCACTTCACCACTAAAACTAAGGACATCCTGTCCACTCTCTCCTCTTCCTCTCCCTCTCCTGTCCCCTCACCAACCGTCTCTCCTTCGCCTTTCTCCTCCTTTCCCGTGTTCACTCCCAATGATATCTCTAGAGAAGTCCAATCTATGAAACTCTCATCAAAGCAGGTGCTCCCCTGCTCCTCCAGAACAATCAAGGAACACATTAACACCCTCACTCCAGCTTTGGCCGATTTCTGCAATAATTATTTTGCCAGTGGAACATTCCCTTCCCCCCTAAACCACTCCCTTGTGCACCCCTTTCTCAAGAAGCCCTCTGTCAATCCTTCCTCTCCAGCAAACTACCACCCAATCTCAATCACTCCTTCCTAAACCCCTGGAAAAGCTGCCCATCTCCCAGCTTACTCTCCATACTGAATCTGTTGGTTTTCTCCATGATATGATATCATATGATATGATCTGATAAGTCATGTATAACGGGCCTGTACAGAAGTGTTTCTAGGGCCGACAAGACCAAGAAGGGAGGACAGAGGAGGACAAAATAACAATATTACTAGGCCTTGTGTCATTCAGATCACCCAAGTGTGGGCCGGAGGGAGGGGGAGGAGTGCCGGGCTGGGGGGGGCGGAGTGCAAAGTAACTTGTAAGTGCTGCCGGGAGGGGGCTCATATGTGCCGAGAGTGAGGGTGCTGTAGGGTTGCAGATACAGTCCCTTATGGGGTTGAGAGGCCCAGAGGTAGTGCAAAGGCAACTTGTCATGCAGGAGCCTGGTCCCGTAAGTTCAGTGGTGGCCAGGTAACCAGTATGCACAGCAGACAGGGACATAAGCAAGGAGAGGGAGAGAGAAAGCGCAAGCGAAAAGGAAGGTCTGAAGTTGCTTTCAGAAACTTAGGTGGTCCTGTTAAAGTTTGAGAGAAGCAGGGAGGCTGTTCCAGAGGGAGGCACCAGCCGAGGACAGAGATCTACCACACACTGTGTTCCTGGAAAAGCGTCTGGCCATCAGAGAGTTAGAGGTGGATGAGTGGAGGGCTCAAGGAAGATGCTTAGGAAGAGAAAAGAGAAAGTTGGAGGTAATAATGTCCCCAGCCCCAGAAGGCCTTATGGACGATGCAGAGGATCTTGAACTTGATCCATGCAGCAACCAAGAGCCAGTGGATAGATTTCACGCTGGAGAGATACAATCCCTGGGCTTGAAGCCAAGTACAAGTCTTGCAGTCCTGTTCCGGATAAGTTGTAAAGGGCGAAAAGAAGAGGCAGGCAGATTTATAAAGAGGCTGTTCCAGTAGTCCAGCCTTGAGAGGACCATCCCTCTGGAGACAACAAGCTTCCGAGGGAAAGTGAGAAAAGGAAGAATACCTCTGAGGAGTTGCAGCTGATATGGTGACTTCTTATAGACCTCAGAGATGTGAGGAGAGAAGGAGAGTGTGGCATTGACGATGTTCCCAAGGTTGTTAGCCTCACAGGTGGGAGCAGGTAGAGGGCACAGGGTGGATGGCCAGAGTGAGAGAGGGAAGGCAGGAGCAGGTGTCCCAATGAGGAGGATCTCAGTCTTACTGGCATTAAGGCAGAGATTGTTGAAGGGACACCATTCCTGAATTGCAGACCAACAGTCTTGTATGAGAGAAGGAGCATAAGAGGCTGAGAGGAGCCTGAAGGAGAACTGGGTGGCATGATCACCAGTCTGGCTTTAGAGCAGCCAGAAGCATGGAAAATGCTCTCCTGAACACCCATGAAGACCTGCTCTCTAAACTCGACTCTAACCTTCCTTCACTCCTCATTCTCCTTGATCTATCCTCTTCTTTCGATATGATCAACCATGCCATCCTGATCAATCGTCTCCATGATAACCTGGGCATCACAGGGCAGGCCCTATCATGGTTGACCTCCTTTCTCTCCGATCGACCCTCCCAGGTCCAACTTGGGTCCTTCCTCTCCAACCTTTCCCTCTACATGTGGTGTTCCCCAGGGGTCTAGCCTCTCACCCTGTCTCTTCAATCATTAGTTTGCTCCTCTGGCCCACCTAATCTCTACCTTCTGTTCGAACTTTCAGTGTTATGCAGATAACAATTAGCTCTCCTTCAGGCTTCCCTCAGCCTCCTCTGATCTCTTGCTCATTCCCAAGTGTCGATCGAAGAATCTGGAATAGTGTGCATCCAACGATCTCTGCCTTAATGCCAGTAAGACTAAGATCCTTCTCATTGGGACCCCTGCTCCTGCTTTCCCTCTTGCACTCTGGCCGCCCACCCTCGCCCCTCCACCTGCACATTCCTGTGTGGCAAACAACCTTGGTGTCATCTTCGACTTCACCCTCTCCTCTCCTCCCATCTCAGACATCCCTAAGAAGTCACATTACCAGCTGCACCTCCTCAGAGTTATTCTTCCTTTTCTCTCTTTCCCCCAGAATATCACTGTCTCCAGAACCCTGGTTCTCTCTAGGCTGGAATACTGCAATAGCCTCTTTTTAAATCTGCCTGCCTCTACTCTTCGCCCTTTGCAACTAATCCAAAACAAGACTGTGAGATTTGTCCTTGGCCACAAGCCCAGGGAGCGCATCTCTCCAGCCCTGAAATCTCTCCACTGGCTCCCGGTGACTGCAAGGATCAAGTTCAAGACCCTCTGCATTGTCCACACAGCTTTCTGGAGCCAGGGACCATACTATGTTCAACTTTCTCTTCCTAAGCATCTTCCTTTGCGAGCCCTCCGCTCATCTACCTCCCACTCTCTGAGGGTCAGACACTTCTCCAGGCAGATACTGTACGGATAGATCTCTGTCCTCGGCTGGGGCCTCTGGAACAGCCTCCCTGCCTCTCTCAGACTTGAGCAGGACCACCTATGGTTCCAGAAGCAACTCAAGACCTTCCTTTTTGCCTCTGCTTTCTCTCTCTCTCTCTCCCCTGCTGATGTTCCTGTCTGCTGTGCTAAATAGTTACCTGGCCACCTTACAGAACCTCTCAGGCCCCAGGCTCCTGCACGACCAGTAGCCCCTTGCACTGCCTCTGGGTCTCACACCCACTTAGGGACAATATCTGCAACCCTACAGTCCCCTGCCTCTCTACACTTACTTGAGCCACCACCCTGGCAGGACTTACTGCGTCTGGCAGCACGCACCATGTCTTGCCATTGCACTTGTCCCTTCCAACCCCCTTGGCACTTGTTCCATGCCCTCACGCTCACACATGCAAGATGTGAATGACACAAGGCGTTGTCAGATTGTTTGTTTTGTCCTCCCTCTGTCTACCCTTCCTTGTCTTGTCGTGCCTTGAAACAAATGTGTACAGACGCGTTATAAATAACTTATCATATCATATCATATAACCTTTGATACATGCTCTGTATGGTTATACACAAACTACTCTATGCAATCAAGGAGAGTGCTCATTGTAATGCACAACACTTTTGCACTCGCATATAGACACAAGAGGCCGGTATGTGATAATACACTGTCACTTGGCGAACACCAAATCATTTTTAGTGATCACATATGGCCCCAATTTAGATGACCCAGAGTTCAATGAGAGCCTAGCAGACACACTGGAACAGTACCAACTGACTCCCGTCATATTGGGAGGTGACTTCAATACAATACTAGTTTGGCACCTAGTAAAGAAGCCTGCAGTGTTATGCGTATGATGACTGGACTGGAATTATGTGATGTTTGGAGAGAGCTGCACCAACAGGTGAGGTCCTACACTTATTACTGCACATAACATGTCGTCCAGAATTGATATTTTCTTAACCTCACAATGTCTGATGGGGTAGGTGTCCCACAACGATTATTTTACTGCACACGTTTTCCGACCACTCACCCATAACATTGCACCTTTATTGGGGTATGAGGGAGAGGGATAGATAAACATGGGGCTTTGAATCAGAGGCACTGGAGGATTTGGTGTTCAGATCGGACATAGAGGATGACATTCACAGCTTTTTTGTATAAATAATGACAATAACACAGTTTCACAGAGTATGCTATGGCCGAATGAGGAGGAGGTGTCCCAATGAGGAGAATCTCAGTCTTACTGGCATTAAGGCAGAGATTGTTGAAGGGACACCATTCCTGAATTGCAGACCAACAGTCTTGTATGAGAGAAGGAGCAGAAGAGGCTGAGAGGAGCCTGAAGGAGAACTGGGTGGCATGATCACCAGTCTGGCTTTAGAGCAGCCAGAAGCATGGAAAATGCTCTCCTGAACACCCATGAAGACCTGCTCTCTAAACTCGACTCTAACCTTCCTTCACTCCTCATTCTCCTTGATCTATCTTCTTCTTTCCATATGATCAACCATGCCATCCTGATCAATCGTCTCCATGATAACCTGGGCATCACAGGTCAGGCCCTATCATGGTTGACCTCCTTTCTCTCCGATCGACCCTCCCAGGTCCAACTTGGGTCCTTCCTCTCCAACCTTTCCCTCTACATGTGGTGTTCCCCAGGGGTCTAGCCTCTCACCCTGGCTCTTCAATCATTAGTTTGCTCCTCTGGCCCACCTAATCTCTACCTTCTGTTCGAACTTTCAGTGTTATGCAGATAACAATTAGCTCTCCTTCAGGCTTCCCTCAGCCTCCTCTGATCTCTTGCTCATTCCCAAGTGTCGATCGAAGATTCTGGAATAGTGTGCATCCAACGATCTCTGCCTTAATGCCAGTAAGACTAAGATCCTTCTCATTGGGACCCCTGCTCCTGCTTTCCCTCTTGCACTCTGGCCGCCCACCCTCGCCCCTCCACCTGCACATTCCTGTGTGGCAAACAACCTTGGTGTCATCTTCGACTTCACCCTCTCCTCTCCTCCCATCTCAGACATCCCTAAGAAGTCACACTACCAGCTGCACCTCCTCAGAGTTATTCTTCCTTTTCTCTCTTTCCCCCAGAATATCACTGTCTCCAGAACCCTGGTTCTCTCTAGGCTGGACTACTGCAATAGCCTCTTTTTAAATCTGCCTGCCTCTACTCTTCGCCCTTTGCAACTAATCCAAAACAAGACTGTGAGATTTGTCCTTGGCCACAAGCCCAGGGAGCGCATCTCTCCAGCCCTGAAATCTCTCCACTGGCTCCCGGTGGCTGCAAGGATCAAGTTCAAGACCCTCTGCATTGTCCACACAGCTTTCTGGAGCCAGGGACCATACTATGTTCAACTTTCTCTTCCTAAGCATCTTCCTTTGCGAGCCCTCCGCTCATCTACCTCCCACTCTCTGAGGGTCAGACACTTCTCCAGGCTGATACTGTACGGATAGATCTCTGTCCTCGGCTGGGGCCTCTGGAACAGCCTCCCTGCCTCTCTCAGACTTGAGCAGGACCACCTATGGTTCCAGAAGCAACTCAAGACCTTCCTTTTTGCCTCTGCTTTCTCTCTCTCTCTCTCTCCCCTGCTGATGTTCCTGTCTGCTGTGCTAAATAGTTACCTGGCCACCTTACAGAACCTCTCAGGCACCAGGCTCCTGCACGACCAGTAGCCCCTTGCACTGCCTCTGGGTCTCACACCCACTTAGGGACAATATCTGCAACCCTACAGTCCCCTGCCTCTCTGCACTTACTTGAGCCACCACCCTAGCAGGACTTACTGCGTCTGGCAGCACGCACCATGTCTTGCCATTGCACTTGTCCCTTCCAACCCCCTTGGCACTTGTTCCATGCCCTCACGCTCACACATGCAACATGTGAATGACACAAGGCGTTGTCAGATTGTTTGTTTTGTCCTCCCGTTGTCTGCCCTTCCTTGTCTTGTCGTGCCTTGAAACAACTGTGTACAGGCGCGTTATAAATAACTTATCATATCATATCATATAACCTTTGATACATGCTCTGTATGGTTATACACAAACTACTCTATGCAATCAAGGCGAGTGCTCATTGTAATGCACAACACTTTTGCACTCGCATATAGACACAAGAGGCCGGTATGTGATAATACGCTGTCACTTGGCGAACACCAAATCATTTTTAGTGATCACATATGGCCTCAATTTAGATGACCCAGAGTTCAATGAGAGCCTAGCAGACACACTGGAACAGTACCAACTGACTCCCGTCATATTGGGAGGTGACTTCAATACAATACTAGTTTGGCACCTAGTAAAGAAGCCTGCAGTGTTATGCGTATGATGACTGGACTGGAATTATGTGATGTTTGGAGACAGCTGCACCAACAGGTGAGGTCCTACACTTATTACTGCACATAACATGTCGTCCAGAATTGATATTTTCTTAACCTCACAATGTCTGATGGGGTAGGTGTCCCACAACGATTATTTTACTGCACACGTTTTCCGACCACTCACCCATAACATTGCACCTTTATTGGGGTATGAGGGAGAGGGATAGATAAACATGGGGCTTTGAATCAGAGGCACTGAAGGATTTAGTGTTCAGATCTGACATAGAGGATGACATTCACAGCTTTTGGTATAAATAATGACAATAACACAGTTTCACAGAGTATGCTATGGCCGACCTTTAAAGTTTTAATTATAGGGATGGCCATGCCCAGGGGATTCGGTATGCTCAAGAATATCAGGTGGATATGGTTGTATAGTTTCACCATGTATGGAGACAAGATCCCTGCATATTTCTTATAGAACCCTATAGTGTATCCGTCCTCCCCCGGGGCCTTCCCATTCAGGAGGCGCGAGATTGCTTCTTTTATCTATTCCACAGTGATGTGGCCTTCTAGGTGTTCTACTTCGGGGCATATGAGTTTGGGCATATTTGTGTCCTTTAGGTATTCCCCACTGCATTTTCCTCCCCGGGAGCCTCAGATCTATACAGGCTTTCGAGTATCGAGCGAAGCCCTTAGCAACATCTCTAGGTGTAGCTCTGTCTCCCACCTCGGGGCCTCCCAGCTTAACCACCCATCTTTCTGCTCTCTGTGCTCTAAGCCTTGCCGCCAATAGCGCATCAACCTTGTCCCCCCTTTCTGTTTGAGATATTGTAGTTTCCATAGGATTTCCCTTATCCCCAGTGCTTTTAATTCCGCTCTCTTCAACAGCATTCCCTCCCTGATCTCGTCTACATTCCCTTCTTTGGTGTGCATCCTATCTTCACCCTCCTGTATCTCTCTCCTCAATTTTCCTTCTACCAATCTCCTCTCCCTCTTCTTTCTTGCACCCTCTCTAATCAGGAGACCTCTCCAGGTCGCCTTCTCTGCATCCCAAACCATCCCCGTTCGCACTTCCCCATTATCGTTCTGTTAAAAAAATTCTGTTATTGCGTTTGCTAGTTGGTCTGCAACGAGCGGGTCTCCCCAGAGTGATTTGTTACAGTGCCACAAACTATCTGTCCTGTGCAACCCTTCCACCTCCAGGGTCATGGTAACCATATCGTGGTCTGTCCACCCCATTGTTTTAATTGCACTGTTCGTCACTCTCGCACTGTGTTCCTTATTGATCAAGAGGTAATCAATTCTAGTGTACGTTTTGTGTGTAAATGAAAAAAAGGTGTCGCCCTCCTCAAGTGGGTGTTGACTCCTCCATGTATCTACCAGACCTTGCATCTTTAGTGTTCTGCCCAGGTGCCCAAGCTTGCCTTCCCCTCTTTTCGGTCTGTCTCCCTGCGTCTTTCTATCCCAAGTTTCATTTGCCCAGGTGTTTAGGTCCCCTCCTAGTATGGACAGGTCTGTTTCGATACCTTGTATTGTATTGAATACTTTAAGGTGAAATTCTTCCTGCCGTTGATTAGGAGCATATATTGCCACCAACAGTACCTTTGCTCCATCTAGGCTGCCCTGTATTATCAGCAGTCTACCCCCCACAGTAGTTTCGTAGGTACGAATCTCATAGTCTGCACTGTTTACGCAGGGCTATGCCTACACCTCCTTTCTTGGTATCCCCAGATGCACAATAGTTCTGCCTTATTCCCCCACCTCTCAGTGGCCGCTCCACCCCACTTATTAAACGTGTCTCTTCCAGGAAAAGTATGTCTAGTGAGGCTTTTCGGAATTCCCTAACTACTAGAGATCTCTTTGTAGGAGAGTTAAGACCTTTCAAATTCAGTGTACCCACAACTAGGACCTTCCGGACCTCATCCCCTCCCATTATGGGTGTACCGCCTTACTTCACACTTCCATCCTTTCTTGGGTAAGGACTCATTCATGTTCTCTTCTCTTCTTACACAGAAGCATGTTGTCTTTGCATTTGTAGCCGTAACCCTCGAGCTATTCCCTTTAACAAATTCACACATTAACTTTGTAACCATTAACACCCCCAACTTGTTATGTGAAGTAAGAGTTTACAAGCTGTCCTCTCTCTCAGAGAGGGACACTTTGAGCGAGTTCTGCTAACTCCCTCCAGCACATTTTTTACATTTTAATGTCAGTCTACTTTTTTTGTGTTGATTCTTCTTTAGCTGTCACACAGTCCGCTCTCAGGAGTCTAGTCCCGATAGCTGTTACGTTGATGCAGGCACTTCGGATGTGACAGTTCATCTACTCTCATGTTTTTCCTCCTTGCTGGTCCTCTTCTCCTTTGCGGGACCGGTGCTGTTCTTGTCTGTTCTCTGCTCATGGTCGGTCCTTTTGGACTTCTCGGAATAGCCTCAACGTCTGCCATAAAATGTCTCAGGGCTTGTTCTGCTTCTTCTGCTGACGTAATTCTATACTCCACCCGCTCTGCTTCAAATTGCAGTGAGAAGGGCTAGTAATAAAGTTCGAGAGCTCTTGGTATATCGTGATTTTGGAGCCTTCAAAGTTCATTTCCCGTTGTTGCTTAGCCCTGTTCAATACGTCTGTTCTATCTTTGTAGCTCAGGATCTTGACCACTATGGATCGGGGACTGTTTTCATAGGCCCTGCCTCCTCTGTGGGCTCTCTCGAGTTGCAATGCCCTTCCTCCTTCTGCTTCAAAGAGTTGATTCACAAGAGCTTGGAATTTCTCCTCTACCTGTCTCGGGGTTTCCCTTACCGATTCCTTCAGTCCCAGTATCCTTAGGTTGTTTCACCTTTCTCTATTTTCCAAGTCATCCATTTTGAGCATCACTTCTTCTTCTCGGAGTTCCAGTTCTGTCATCCCGGCATCCAGTCTCATTTCAACCATATCTGTGTTAAGTTGGTTGTGCTCTAGTCCTTCAACTTTTATTTCTTCTGTTGTCATTCTGCCAGATAGATCCACTAGCAAGGCTTGTAAGTCCCCTTTGAGTGCTGTAATTTCAGCCAGGATATTTTTCGAGTCTTCTTTTGTCGAGAACATGGATATGTCTATCTCAGGCTTGCATTGTCTCCCCTGGGGGCCTCTTTGCCACCTCTCCCTGTCCTCCCGTATGTGGCACCGTCCTCTCCATCACTTTATCGCCGTTCCGTGTAGGTGTCTTCGTCTCTTTTCCTTTGGTCTTTGTTCTCAGTTTTCCATCTCTCATTGACTGCAGCCTCTGACCCCGTGTGTTCCCAATATCTCTTCCATGAGTCCGCAACTTGGATCCTGCTTTACCTTCTGTGGACCTCATATCTCAACACTTGTCTCCGGTCACCCCAGTTTTTACTCTTTCCTCGCTATTGATAGTTCCACCTTCAAGGTACCAATCAGTTATTGCTCCCTTCTATAGTCCCCTCCATTGTGTCAGGGCCGTTCCATGCCTTCTCAGGCTCTGTAGTATGTGTGTTTCCCACTCCTGGCTGTTCCACACTTGCTTATTGTCCACAGTTGTCCAGCGATTCCTCTTCCAACGGGGACTCTTTGATGTTACCTTTTTACTCCTTCTGCTCACCCCAAGGTTGATGGGAGCTTGTGGATCATGGGGTCACTGGAGATACTTCCCCGGATCACTGCCCTAGTATTCTCTCCTTCTTTTCAGATGGCACAAGTTTTCTATTGCTCACCACGTTGCGTGTGCCAGCCATTTCGGGACCTGTGGATTGTTCCCCCTGTGCCTTTTCTACAGTACCTTCATCTGCTCACATGCACTTTTACTGGTCTGGGGGTTCCGCTGGGTCTGTGGGGTCCTGATAGGGGGCTTATCCAGACCTCAGCTGCATTTATATGTCTTCTCCGGCCTTCCTGGTAGAGCGGGTCCCCTTGGTAAAGAACTCCTCGGTTTATAGTCATAATGTCGAAACAAAAATGTCGACAAACAAAAATGTCGAAAAAAAAATTTCGAAAACAATAATGTCGACATCCTATACTTATAATGTAAAAAGTCATTTTTTCGAAAAAAAAATGTAGACAAAAAAATGTCACTTAAAACTATCAACACCTCACCCAACACCCCCCTGCCACCCCCCACACCCCCCACCACCACCCTCCCACCCCTCATACTCAACACATTCTAATTATATATTTATTTATTTATTTATTTTTTCAATAAATAAATAACCAAAAAGAGTATCATTTACTATTGGGGGGGTCCCCCCCAACCCCCCCTCACCCAACACCCCCCTGCCACCCCCCCACACCCCCCCAACCACCCTCCCACCCCTCATACTCAACACATTCTAATTATATATTTATTTATTTATTTATTTTTTCAATAAATAAATAACCAAAAAGAGTATCATTTACTATTGGGGGGGGTCCCCCCCAACCCCCCTCACCCAACACACCCCTGCCACCCCCCCCTCAACCACCCTCCCACCCCTCATACTCAACACATTCTAATTATATATTTATTTATTTATTTATTTTTTCAATAAATAAATAACCAAAAAGAGTATCATTTACTATTGGGGGGGTCCCCCCCAACCCCCCCTCACCCAACACCCCCCTGACACCCCCCCACACCCCCCACCCCTCATACTCAACACATCTTAGTTATATATATATTTATTTATTTATTCTTACAATAAATACAAAATTTCGAAAAAATATCGAAAAAATGTCGACATTATTGTTTGTCGACATTATTTTTTTCGACATTTATTTTTCAAAATTTTGACTGTCGACATTTTGACTGTCGACATTATGACTGCCCACCGAACTCCTCTTACGCTGCTGTAGCAAGAGCTTTGCACACCTCCTCGCGATGCCTTTACCCCTCCAAAGCCCTGCTCCTGTTGGCTGTTGCCCTATACCATGGATACGCCACTTGTGCTTCTTGCCCTTGGAGCCAGGCGGGTGTTCGAGGAGCCTCTGCTTCACATGTGCCCTTTATCCTCTTTGGTGGCTGGGGGGAAGAAGATGGGTGATCCCTGACTTGTGGAGCAAACAGGCCCAGTTACCTGTATCTCGGCTTCCGCCCTTTTCTTCCTATATCCCGGTGTGTCTCCATTATGGCACAAGCCCCTGCGTGGAGAGTGCTCGCTTCTCTTGCAGGGGGCGACTTCTCCCTCCCTGTGCTGGGCCCTCCCAGCTGTTTCACACTTCGGGGCCCTTCGGGGCCGTTCATTGCAGTCTCCACCCCCTGTGTGCATCCCTGGGTTCAAGGAGGGGTGTGAGCCTACCTGCGCTGCTCATTGGAGCGCCCTCATTGATGCCGGGTTGCCCACCAAGACCCGCTTTGGCTGCTTTACAGTGTGAGGTTGCCTCGCTGCGCTGGGGGCTGTTGTCACCTTCTCCCCTGCGCAGTTGGTCCAGAGGCCGTTCTGCTGGTTTCTTTCGGGATCTTCTGATTTGTCCCCTGTGATTGTCCCCTCTCTTGCCCGTATTAGGCTTCACGAGGGGGGGTGGAGGCAGGCTAACCTAACATCCTGGGGCTCTTGGGTTTGGCTGCGTATGGCCCAGATTCTGCCCCTCTCAGCCTCAATCCCGGGGTGCCTCTGTTATGGGCACAAGCCCCATTTGGGAAGTGTCCACTCCTCATGGGGCAGGGTGGGTTTTCCCCAGTTTGTCCTGGGCCCCTCCTGATTACTTTGTCTTCCGTGGTTGTGAGCTATGGTCTCTGCCTCCAGTGTGTTTCCCTGTGCTCAAGGGGGAGTTTGCGCCCAGATGTGTCATCCGCCGGGGATTTCTGTTCAGGACGGCTTTTTCGTGGATCTTCCGTTCCACTCCCCACACTCGTTCTCCTTCTTTTCAGGGACCAACTTCACTGTACCACTGCTTGCTCCGTCGCAGTCCCCCATGGGGTTCTGTGCGTGGCATGGGCTGCAGCAGCATTCGCTACTGCAGCGAGCTCTGTTTCTCTAGGGGTCGGCAGCGTATCTAACTAACCGCTCGTGGATCTGCCGCACACTCGGGTCTAGGCCTGGCCCTGGTAGCAAGTTGTTGGTATGGGCCCACCTCCGTTATAGATCCGGACGGGCCTTACTGCGTTGCCGGTGTCTCTTGTTTCGTCCTGGTTCTCTCCTTCCTGCACGGCTCAGTCAGTTCTCCTGGGCTTTATCGATTTCTGGATGCGTTCTGGCTAGCTTTTGTTTCGTAGATTTGCACAATATCATCACTTCTTTGCTGGAGGGCGCGGGAGCTATGTGGCTATGCAGCCATTTTCTACCACGCCCCCAAGTGGTCTCCTCTTGTTAAACATTATAAATGCCCATTCCTCCCTTCGCTTTGAGGCACACCAGCGTCTACTCCTGGAAGACTGCGGCTTCGCATGATGAAGTTATCGCAGCTGGATCCTTTAGATTTTTTGATGACATAGGTGACGATCTGCTATTATGCCTGTGACTTGTACATTGACTGAGTACTGAATATTATGGGTTATGAAACATAATTTCCCAGTCCATTGGAGGCATACGTCTAAAGTTCTCAAGGTCAAACAAATTTATTCGGATTAATAAAAAATCCATTAAAAGACAAAAACACTGTTATGCACATATAAAATTACAGTTTCATCAAAACCTCTAGATAATTAGAAAACCATGAACATTCAAAATGGGTAACCTGCAATAAAATCATTGGTCGTGTAGTTTCATGGGTAATGGCCCCATAACAGCACTCACAACATCAGTTAAAAGCACAGAATAAACGTTAAATACCAATTGATAAAAAGTGTTATAAATTCATAGTACTAGCTAGCATCACCTTGCAGTTTTAATATGTCCTTTCTGAAGAACATCGCTCTCTTCAAAAACATGAGCAGTGCCCACGCTGTGTAGGGCGTGTTGGCACTCAAAAGAAACATGAGAGCTGCCCTGTGCGAACGTATCGCTGTCTTCTTAAGGGCGGGAATCAGGGTCGCTCTACGACTGCCAGCATAGCCTGCACAAAAAAACAGTAGGTGGGATAGTGGTGGCCACAGATCGGGCAACCCGCCGAGTCGGGAAAGCCTTTCCATTTGTAAGTGTTCCCTTGTAGCCGAAGGGAGTCAAACCATGCCCTCGTAATCAGCCACCTGTCTTTTTTGTGCGGACTCCAGGTCAGGTAGGGTTGTATTCCTGTGAGTCTACTGATACTAGTGTGAAATTGTCCAGATCTGTGGCCATGCTCCTCGAGGATTCTTTTCCTCACTGTAATCCCACCCAATGCTATTTTATATTGCGCCCCTCTCTCTTGGTAATTAATGTAGCGGGCGGAAAGAGGGAGCTTAGGTTAACTTCCCCCAAAGTTTTTGAAACAAGCCAGGGAATTTTTTTCCATCCAACTCTATCCAACACAGCATGAATGATGAAGTGGCAAAGAGAACATGTTCATTGGCCCATACCCGGACCCAGAATAAAAGTGGAGCCATTGCCCACTGATCCTCCCAGAACTTCACACCCAGTTCTCTATGCGTTGCTGTTTCAGAGGCACTTGATGGGAGCCCCAGCAAGTTTTTGAAAAATTTGGTCTCCTTCCTTTGAATCTCAGCTGCATTCTGGAGGCCCCAAATGGGTGCACCGTACATCGTGGTAGCTACGGTTTGTACTCCATAGATCTAGTGATCACGTCTAGTGGTTGTCCCTTGCACTTGGACATAAATCTATAGATGCCTCCTAGTTGTTGGCTCATCTTCGCGGATTGTTTGGCCACGTGGGCCCCACCATTTAGTGCTTCTGAGAAACTAATTCCCAAGTAGTCAAAAACCTTAACTCTGGGTATAGTTTCCCCAACACAGAACATTGGTTTCATGGGGGCTGAGCGTTTTCTACCTACACAGGCCATTACTGCTGATTTCTTAGTATTTATTTTTAGGCCCAGATTATTCATGAAAGTTGCGTAGGCATTAATCAGGGCCTGTAGAGCCCTAGGAGTTCTCGCAAGAAGGACTGTGTCATCTGCGTATGCCAGTACCGGGAAGCCCCTGCCCCCCAGAACCAAGAAATCCGCGAGAATGTCGATAAGGTCCTGGGAAAGGCCATTGATATAGAGACAGAAGCAAATAGGGGCCAACACACAGCCCTGTCTTACACCGCACCCCACCTGGAAGCAGGCCGTACAATGCCCCCCTGGACCACTACGCACACATGCCTGATTATCTGTGTGTAAGTCGACCAACACCCGCAGGATATCCCCAGGGCAACCTAGGGACCCGAGCACAGCCCAGAGTTTAGCTCTGTCCACTTTGTCAAAAGCTGTGCTCAGGTCCATGAAGGCTAGATAAACTGCCTCACCCCGGCTAAAGACTGAGTTAGCTACTAGAAGATATAGGTTTAGGCTGTGTTCCATCGTGCCCACTCCTGGGCGAAACCCAAATTGAATGTCAGAGAGGATAGACTGTTCACCAATCCAGGTTTCTAATCGGGCCAGCAAAATTCTTCCAAAGATTTTAAAGGAGGAGTCCAACAAAGATATTGGCCTATATGCGCCGGGGCTGGACATGTCCCCCTTTTTGAAGATAGGGAAGATTATAGCCTTTTTCCAAGAGGGAGGATACTTCCCTGATTGTAGGCAAGCGTTAAACACCACCGTTAAGAGTGGGGCCCACAAATCTACCGGATGTTGAAATAGATCAGAGGGAATCATATCAGGGCCCGGGGCTCTATTACGAGCTTGAAGCTTGATGGCCTTATCTATCTCCTCCACCTCAAATTTCAGGCAAGGCCCGACAAAGTCTATAGGGGCCTGTATACTTGTTGACCCAAACAGGCTCCCAAAATGAGTTAACCAGACTCCATCTTCCACGTGGGTGCCACTGCCCACATTGGACCAACAGCTCTCCGGCCCACTTTTTACAAAGGCCCAAAAGGCCTTCTGGTCCCCTCTCAAAGCAGCACTCAGAAAGCCTTCCCAAGCTGACCTTTCGATCTCCAGTTTCCTTCTCTTTAGCTCGTGGTTGTATGCCTTCCTAGCTAGGGCAATCACAGATCTGCTGCTCGAAGCATCCTTGAGTGTCAGCAGCAAAGTTTTCTTCGCCCTTTTGCAGGCCTCATCAAACCACCCTCTCTTCAATACCTTCCCCGTAGCCCTTGTGGCTATATTGAATTTGGTTGTGAAAGCATCTGACAATTCTACACATTTCTCAACTACACTCCTTGCAGGTAAGTGGTCACACAAAATGTCCATCACAAGGGGTTCGTTCTCGCTAATAGTTTTAAAGTGTAGCTCTTCTTCTAGGATTGTCCCCCATTTAATTCTTCTCGAGCCAGTAGGTACTCCCAGCAATGGGCTAGGGGCTATATCCTTTGAAATCCCTTCCCCCAACAAGCCCTTAAGTGACAGACAGATGGGAAAATGGTCACTATTAAGATCTGCCATCCCCTCAAAACTTACAGTGTATTCCCATAGGTTCACCGAAATGCAAAAATAGTCTATTGTTGAGCTGCCTTGATGATTATTGAAGGTCACCTCACCTGGAATATCTGGTGCTAAGCGGCCATTGACTATGTGAAAGCCCCATTCCAACAACCATAGGCCAAACTATAGGCCTTTTTGGCACGTTCTCTCGTCCCTCATACACCTTGGTGGGATATTCTCCACCATGTCCTCCTGAGGGTCCAAAATATCCCTGACCGCTCTCCCACCCATTTTGAGGTTGAAGTCCCCCCCCCAAATATAGGAGATTGGTTTATTCATGCCCTTGTGCAGTAGGTCCTCTATGAACCTCTTAACCTTGATTAATCTATCAAGATCAGAGATATGGGGGCTATTATAAAAGTTGATAATGCATACTTCAACCCCCTTTTCAGCTGATAACAGCACCGCCTGCACAAAGTCGAGCCCTGTCGGAATCACCTCAAACCTACACTCAATGGAAGCCTTAATCAGAATGCACAAACCACCATAATGTCTCCCTCTCAGATTTTTCTTTGCTGGGATGCCAAAAGAAATAAAACCAGAAAGGTGTGGGGGTTCTATGGCGCAGGTTTCTTGGAGTAGGATCACTGAGTTTGATTGCAAAAGCTCTATGACTGGCCCCAGGTTCATCTTCCTAATTGACCCCGCAATGTTCCACGACAGCAGATGGAACTCTGAGCTCTTAGTTGGGGAATCCCCACCGGGTACAAATGGCGTTTGCAAGGCTGCACTGTCCTCAACCATGGCCTCTTGTCAATCTACATCCTCACAGGACGTTAAGATCTCATAGGGATTGTCTAGTGGCAGGGAGGCCACGTCGTTTCTCTCTGTGGCATTGCGCTGTCTCTCATTCATGGGGATGGTACTCCAGCCGGCCAACAGTAAATTGGTTGCGCCCGGCCGACCTGGGGCAGTATTCCTCTCTACATGACCCCTACCAGTCCTATTGGCCATTGACTGGTTACGCGCCACCTGCCCCACATTCTGGATATAGAAATAGTCCAGGGGTATAGGTTTACTAACCAATTTATTACCATTGGGCTTAAGGCCCCGGGCTAAATTGGTGTTCAAAAGGTAGTTAGTTATCTGTGAGTCAGAAAAGGTTACCACCACACAATCCCCATTCAGGTGCTTGGGCCTATTCCCTACCCAACCAACTCACCTTGCCATACGGATAATTTTGGGGTCTATCTTGGGCCCCATCAAGTTCGAATTTATCCAGTGGGATGCCTTATTGATCAGGGAAAGTGTTGATTCAAAACTCCCCATAGGGAGCCCAGGTATTCCGGTAATAATCCCCACAAAGGGGACCGCTTCCGGTGGTAAATTCAGGGTTATAGCATTCCCCTGTCCACTCCCAAACCCCTGTGCAGGTGTAATTTCTGCCTGATTACTTGCCATCGTGTCCCTTCCAGACCCACTCACCCCCTCTAGTTCTACTGGGACCACCTCCTCTTCCACTAGAACGACAACATCAACTTGTCTGTCTTTTGTGTCAGTGGCCTTAGCACTAGAGGAATCGCCACCAGATGGGGATACAATTGAGGGGCACTGACATTACCTGTCAGCTGCTCCCCTTTCCTCAACAATGCTGACCAGGTCACACAGTTTAAGGGAGACTGCCCTAATTGAATCATCCATAATTGCCAGGGTGTTTAGAACCCCCCCTTTTAGCCCTCTCAGGGAGGTCAGCAACAGCTGGAGGGGTCTCAGTTTTTCGTCCATTAAAGCCTCCAGCCATTCTTTGTCCCCCTCACTGGCCGTGGAGCTATCCAATGGCGTAGCCTCCCTGACCTCGTAGGTTGAAGTGTTTGTCCCGTACGCCCCCTCCCTGGGATGCTGGGCAGGCAGTGACGCCTGGGTTATCCCCCCTCCATTTTTAACCCCAGATTCAACACCACCAGCCAACGAGAGGCCAGGACCTTTGTCTTTTTCCCCCACACACTCAATACCCGATCCCTCTATCCGAGGAATAACCTCTCTAGAGGCTGCCTCGGCTGCATTCATGCAGTTTACTATTTTGTTGGCCATAACATCCATGTAAGAGTCCAGGGATCTTTGTGATGAATTGGGGGCTGGTTTGGCTACTTTAGGACCTGAATTGGGAGGTGGTTTCACAGTTTTTGTGGGTTTGGCAATTTTTGTGGTTAGGGCATTCTTGGGTTTCTTTGCCCGTTTCCCAGCGACCCCCCCACCCGTTTCCCCCGCTTTTCTCTTCCCCATATGCAGGTTGTGGGGGTTGTACTCGGAGGCCCAGACTCCAACTTGGCCGACTTGACCAGGATAGCTAGGACCAATTGGAGGTCAAAAATCACAAAACGTGGCAGAAGACTCGCAATATAAGACTGTTAATTAGATACCCTGCACCATCAGTGTGGTGGCCCAAGGCACAGTGGATGGCTCGCCTGAAGAAAAGAGACCTTTAGGGGAAGGAAAGGGGGAGAGAAATATCTCGCAGCCCCCTCACAGCCCCCTCCTTTGTTCAACTTTACTGACTGTCTATTTTGCCTGCTAGCACTGTGTTAAAAATATTAGCATGTTTAAAAGAAGTAAAAAATGATGGTTATGCAGATATTTTAAAATTATTGCAGGTTGATCAAATATCAAATATTTCAGAAGTTCGTGTCCACAAGTAAATCAGTCAAAATCCAGGGTTTGGATGTAAAGCAACAAATGTCCATAGGAAAAAAAAAAAACTGTACAACAACAACAGTCCAACAACAGGTTCCAGCAAAGGGCCAAGCTGTGCCAAGCTGAGCCAAGCTGAGCCAGAGGCTAGAGGGCGGGGAACGCCCGGCAGCTTGAGGAGCTGCCAGAGTCCGACTCTCCCCCCCGCCCTCTAGCATTCCTTAAGAGTTGCTGAGCTGCCCGGCAAAGAAAAAATAGAGTACTTTACTGCCGGTAGGCGTCCCGCGCTGGCTGGCTGGCTGACTGGATAGCACGCGAATCCAAAAGTGCCCGGGTATATCCGCGGAGGCAGTGTGCTCTGAACCTCCTCCACGCCTCCACAACACACACGACACACGACACAACACGCCGAACGCGAAGGACGCAAAGGACTCCGACGGAGGACTCCAACGGAGGACTCCGACGGACTCCACGCGCTCCGCGCTGACAGGGGATTATGAATCCTCAGAGCCCGCCTCCAGCCTCCATCTGAATGTTAACCCCTTCACAGCTCCACAGCTCGACTCTTTCACACAGGGTCCCAAGGACGCAAAGGACTCCGACGGACTGTCAACAGCGCCAACAACGATAGAGGCTAAGGCAACAGCAAAATAAATGTATTTATTTATTGTGCATCTGGTTGAAACCAGTCAACCTTACGCAAACCATTTCAAAGAACAATCATACTACATACAATACATAGCTTTCATGTTAAAAAAGAATACACAAAATCAAGAACGTAGAAAAATGCAATAAAAAACACAAAGAAACAAATTAAAAGAAGACCTAATCCCACAACGGTATTAAAATATGCATCATTCCCAATATTCACAGAGTGGGCTAAAACACCATAACATTACGGGATAAATTACTGCTCCCAGATCACAAATGGGCAAATACGCTAATACGCTAACTTAATTGTGCAAAGAGTTCAAGCTCTTGGTCCCCACATATTGTTGTGACCTTTTAGCTCTTATTTCCTTTCCCCTCCATACATTGCCATAGTAGTCCAAATGTTCACATTGAGCGAAAAAGGATAGTAGTACAAAAGCTGCTCCCACCTTCCTCACCAGACTTCCCACTTGTGCAAATACGCATTACAAAATAGTGCAAATCCAATTATTTATGGTCATAAAGTTTATTTATTGCCCAGCTCATCCAGAATATGTTTTAATTTAGCAGCAAGTAGTTTCCATTTCCTTCTGTACAAATACACAGTAAGAACGTATAAACCAATATACTACCACAGTCTGCTTAACATTGAGCCAGGTCCAAGACTGTATCATATTGGATAACCTAGGTAGCAGCGTTTCCCACAGTTCCTATACCAGCTTGCTGTGTTAATTCGACGGTCACTCCCTGACTGCAAAATATTGAGCATTCCTGCGTGGGCCAAAATTCAATGTTGCTATGGTCAGCAGAGTTTCCTCCCCACTAGCCATCGTAAAAAACAGGTTTTTTGAGTTGATGTAGTCTGAATTCCATACAAATCTGTCAAACAATATTCTACGCCTGCTCTTCAAAGTCCCACATTCCATCAAGAGGTGTTCCTGACTTTGTGTCACATTAGGGGCTTTGCATTGCAAGCAGTACCCCACCCCTTCCAATTCCTGAGTCCCTCTACCTTCCCAGAACCCACAAATCTCTCCAGTTAATAATATGTTTAATCTGAATCTGAAGAATTCACCATGTCAGTGAGGGTTGGGAAACTTCCTCAAATATAGGGTTAGATATCCCATTGGTTTATTACAAGGAAATACACTTCTATACAGTTTGTATGAATTTTCTTTCTCTATTGTCTGACACCAATCGAGTTCCCTATGTTTTTTCTTCACCAGCCCCGGATTAGCTCTCAAGGGATCAGGTTTTAACCCACATTAGTACCCGGCTGCGGGTTAGGGTGGGTGGAGTCCTCCCAGCCAATGAGGAGGCTTGGAACAGGGGAATTACTACATGGTAATCCCCCCCCCGACTCCCCGCTACGAGCCCGCTCACAGCTGGAGGCTGCCATCTTGCCCAGCCAGGGATTCAGGTAAGTGTTTTTTTCTCCTCTTCATGAGTGGACGCGCTGGAAACACTTCTGTCTCCAGGGCGTCTGCTCATGATCTGTAACAGGCCGCCATGGAAAGGGAGAAGCAACTACACGTAGTCCCTTCTCCCTTTCCAAGGTGGCCATTTCGTTTGTTTACTTTCTTATTGTTTTCAATACCCGCCATGGAAAGGGAAAACAGACTTTGTTTTACTTCCCCAGTGGCCTTTTTAAAACTTTTTTTTGTTTCTGTTGCAACATAAAAAATGCTGTTAGTTAGGGTGACGAGACGTCCCAGTTTTCCCGGGAAATCACCCTCTGTCCCAGGTTACTGGGACTTTTTTCATTTTAGAAACCCTGTCCGGGGTTTGCATGGTTGAGTGGCTACAGTAATTAAATTTGTAGTTTTGAACCCCCAACCTTTCAGGTACAAGTCATAACACTTACTGACTGTGCCACAGAGACTGGCTTGGAAATGATTGTACAGCAAGCCATGTAATATCAATTGGAGCAAACGCTTTTTTGAATTAACAGGCCAAGATTCACAGCCAAAAGTGCACAAATGAGATCATATAGAGTTTATAGAAAGGAGAAGTGCTGGAAATATGATTGGGTGATGGTTGTGGGGGCGTGTTGGGGGAGGGGCGGCAATTGGTGGGCTGCGATGGGGTAGTCCCTCTTTTATGTTGTTGGTCGTCCCGGTTTTTCGTTTTGGAAATCTGGTCACCCTACTGTTAGTACCCCATTCTTACGGGCCGGGGTAATAATAGAAATATGCCGCTGCAGGGCGGGGGCATCACTACTTCAGGAAATGCCCTGTGGCCTTCGTTAAGGCCCTTGCTTTGCTTGGGCCTGTAACTATGGGCCCCGGGGCATTACCTGAAGTGGTAATAATCCTCATGCTCGGGGCTTATTGCTTAATTCAGCCAAAAACGGATCTGCCACTTCTTTAAAGGCTGCCAAAGGTGGGTAAATTCCACCACTCATGAAAAAACTCAGGTCACTATTCAGAGAAGCAGATGAATAGATTAATAGAAGTCTATATTGGGACAAGATTTTCCATCTCTCAATATAAGACAGAGGTGAGAGGCGCAAAACTGCTATTGCCAGACACTCTGGAAGAGTGAAGGCCTTCCTCCATATTACCACTTCAATCCTGTCCCAATCTAAACCTTGAAATAATGCAGCAATTTCTACTCCAGACATTATAGCCGGCAATACTTTTAATCTATAAAAATACGGAGCCGGCACCAATGAAAATCTGCAATACTGCATGGAGATCTTTTTCATCTGGGTCACCAGTTGAACCCCCTTTAACTTCAGCCTCCTTATTATTAAACCTTTACTCAGGCTTGAATTCAGAGCAAAACCCAGATAAATTAGACTTGCTTTTGGTGCTACAGTTTCCCCACACAGTGTCCTTGAGAAACCCATTGATTTTTCATAGTTTTTACGGAATCTTAGGACATTTGTTTTGCCACAGTTGATCACCATTTCGTTCAGCTCTGCATATCTTTCCAGGGCACTCACTAACCTCTGAAGTCCAATCTGTGTACTGTCCAGCAGGACTACATCATCTGCGTACGTCAGATTACACAGCCCCAATCGGCCAGATACAGATTGAACAGGCATGACATGGAGGCCTCAAGATCCTCTGCGGATGATGGGAACATGTGTTCCTGGCTGCTGCAGGGAGCTGAAGGCCTTGTTCGCTGGACCAATGGATTAAAGGTAACAAAAATGTATTTTCTTTAATGTGTGCATGCATGTAAGTGTGTGTATATGTATATAATGTAATATGCACGAATGAGTGAGTGCATGATGAATGGGTGGTTGCCTGTGTGTGCGTGTATGAGTGTATGGTGAAAGGATGCACACTTAAATGTATGGTTGGCTGGGTGTGTGTGTGTGTGCCTGTATGGTTGAAGGGTGCACACTTTCATGTATGGGTGGCTGCCTGTGTGTGCCTGTTTGGTGAACGGGTGCACACTTAAATGTATGTGTGGCTGCCTGGGTGTGCCTGTATGGTGACAGGGTGCACACATAAATGCATGGATGGCTGTCTTGGTGTGCTGTATGGTGAAAGGTTACACACTTAAATGTACAGGTGACTGCGTGGGTGTGCCTGTATGGTGAAAGAGTGCACACTTAAATGTATGGGTGGCAAACTGGGTGTGCCTGTATGGTGAATGGGTGCACACTTAAATGTATAGGTCGCTACCTGGGTGTGTCTGTATGGCTAAAGTGTGGACACTCAAATGTATGGGTGGATACCTGGCTGTGCCAGTATGGTGAAAGGGTACACACTTAAATATATAGCTGGCTGGATGTGTGTGTGTGTTTATGGTGAATGGTGTCTGTGCTTCTGTTCAGGGGCACAACGAAACCTAAATTTCAGGGGGTTGGGGAGATAACCCTTCAAATGTTGCGAGAGGCGCTAACTTCACAGGTGATGGGGGAGGGGCAAATCTATTTGTGTGGGGCATCTAACTTCTTTACACATTCTAATGAGATTATTCTAGTGAAACTTCACTGTTACAAGCAGTTAACTCTCTCCTTTACATCTGAAAGCCCCCACCTATGGACTACTATGAAAATTAGCGGTCTCCTGTCCCCTCTCTAGTCTTCAAACCACTCCCCTGGTATGCAAGTACTAAACCCAAATCACAATTTCAATTGCCTAAAAATTTAAGCATTTGAATGCAGGTATAAACAATGTAATTCTTTACGGTGGTAATTGCTGGGTCTTTGTTAACAGCGAAACCCAGGTGCCGTTTAACATCTGTGCCCCGTTCTATCCGGCAACGGCTCTGTAGGTCAGCCAGGTCGAGTGAACATAGCCCTACGTTTTGGGGGGAGGGCTGAAGAGCAGTCAGCTCAATGGTGTTGCGCCAATACTTGTGTTTCATTCGTTGATTACTTATTGGTAATATTAATTACTCCTGCCCCTATTTTTCCTAGTGCCACTACTTGTGTATAAGGAACTTTGCCTCATACACAAGTACTGGGATGAGGTAGAGGTAATGCCTGGTTTAATTACCTGTAATCTTCATTACTCCTAGTTCCAATCATCCTCGTCCCAGTGTGTACCCATGAGGCATGATGCCTCATCTGTAGGCACTGGGACAAGGAAGAGGGACGTGGAGGTACTTTTGGTATGAAGAGCTTGTTTTGGGGGTTGGGGTAGGGGCTGGGATGGAGAGGAGATGTGTTGGGGGTGGGATGCCGCTGGGATTGTGCAATAAATCCTAATTGTCATCCATGTTCAGGCTAAGGAGGTATGATATGTGGAATTAGTGGTTAGAGAGGCTTTTTGGTGCAGCCTGTCTAGTCATTTCTTAGTTTGGCTTGACTTTTTTTTAACTGGGCATCTCTGATAAAGCAGTCCTGCTAATGTAATTACCTGGCTAGACTGGCATTTGGGAGCTGCCAGTTTAGCCATTTCTTACTGCAGCATTGTATATTTTTCTGGGCATCTGTGATCAAATAACAATAAGAGTTATTGCTTCGACTTGTATTTTGGTGCAACCAGTCTAAGCAGGTCTAAATGTGGCCTGGCATGCTTTACTGTAATATGTTATTACGTGTCTAGAGTGGTCTACATTGTACAGCCAGTTGGACATGTTTTCATTGTGGCACGGCATTTTTAATAGCAAAGCATTACACGAATTAAAGCATTAATGTTCCTGTGCACTGTTGGTGAATTGCATGTATTGGATTGTTGGATTAGTGTTACCTTACAAAACAAGTTCAAAGGCACTGGCCTTTTAGCCAATTTTTCTCAGAAAGTGTGCTGTATAATGCATTAAAACACATATGTATACCTTTTTCCTAGTGCAGTAGTACCCCTACAGCCCCACGTGTGTGCGTATTGCGCAAGCGTGGTAATCTAGGCCGGCCCAGAGTTTGGCACGACCTGTGATTTGTTTCCGAGCTGGGGGCTAGGGATGTCCCCTCAGCATGGCTTGAAGGGGGGTCCCCAAATTTTGTGCTACGCCATTGGCTTGTAGGCGTTGCTGGTGAGCCGCTAGCGCTGCCAACTTAAAGAATCAACTGGAGAGGGCGAACTCCACACCACTTGCGTTAGCCAGGCCCGCTCCCACCCTTCTTCTCTCAGCTAGGGTGTAGCCTTGTCCAGCCTTATCCAGGGACCCAAGGCCAACTCTCCCCCCTATCCAGTGCTCAAGTCTAGAGTTCAGAACACTGCGTACCCACCAAACTAACAGCGCAACGCACTTGCTCTATATTGCGATGCTCCTCGTTTCCTTCGTTTCCATCAGCCAGCAATGGATTGAATTCAAGGAAAGAACCCACTTGTCATACACAAACAAGTGAGTGCAAGGTTTCGAGTTACCTGCTCTCCAGCAATGACACGGCAGCTGACCCCAGTCTGCTTCACAGTACCCAGGATTAACTGTCATCCGAACACCAGAACACAACTGATTGAACACTTCCCACAAACACTTTATAAACGCTTCCCGTTATGGGTGTGTATTTGAATCTTCAGCTCCTTAAAGGTGCAGAGTCCACAATAATCGTATTAGGAGTAGCAGCAGCAGAAATGGAACGAGAGGCAAAAGACAACTGAACACTTCCCACAAAAATCTCGCACATTTCACCCTTACGAGCTTGGCATTGGGTTTAGCGAACACAATGAATGTTCTCGGTATGTTCGACATTGCATGGACCACCTGCTGAAACCTGGAATGCACGAGATCGCAATGCACAATATGTCAATGCTACTGAACCTTGGAAAGAGACAGATACAGAGGTGCAGTTCTGCAAGCAACTTCACCAGTAAGGGTGTGGGTGTGCAGTATGAACTGCACTGCTGCCCTTATCCTTTCTCTCATCTAATAGGTACTTGACAGTGGCATACATTTGCAAACACTGCCTTCAAAATCTCTGGGTCTGTAATACCTTCTCTGCAACAATTCTTGCGCTGCATGACTTCACGCCAAACATTTGTGATGTCATCTTTGATTTCCTGGGTGTTAGTCTTAGCAGTCCAGGGTGGTGGCACGAGTTATCGTTGCTTAGCTTACCTTAACATGTGATGTCATCAGTGATGTCATCAATGACATTTGTGATGTCATCTTTGATGTCCTGGGTGTTAGTGTTAGCAGTGCACAGTGGTGCGGGCAGTTATGGTTGCTTAGCCTACCATAACTGTCGAATTTCAGCGGTTTTTCGATTGTACTTTGAACCATAATGGCATGTTTGTGAAGTTGTTTTTGTGAATTTCACAGGTTTTTAGAAGAGCAACTTAACCATAACGTCCCTTTAACAAATATTTTTCTAGTGAATTGTATGGGTTTTTAGTAGGCCAACTTAACCATAACGTCCCTTTAACAATGTTTTTTTACTCAATTTTAAAGGTTTCCAGTAGAGCAACTTAACCATACCATCCCTTTTGCAAAGTGTTTTTGCTAAAGATGATCGGTGTACAGTAGTGCCACGTAACCATAATGTAAAGCAACTTTTGACTTATTTAAATACCTTGCAGAGAATACCACTTGACAATATGTTGGTGTACAGCATGGTAACGCATCCCCGAATCGGTAAACACTTAACAGTAAGGGGGATGATTCATGGAATTATGTGCGCCAAAAAACGGGCTTTGTGCGCCATTCTGCTCGCAAATCCCCATTTGTGAAACAGGGATTTGCAGTGCAGAATGGCGCACAAAGCCCGTTTTTCAGCGCACATAATTTCATGAATCAGCACTAAGATGTTTGTGTCGTCGACAATGTTGAAACAGATTTTATATTGATGTAGGAACGTCCACCTGCAACATTTGCCTTGCACAGCACAAACACGTATTGGTGGTTAGCCATTAACAATGTAGTGCATATTGCATACTTTCAGCAAAAGATTTAGTTATCTGAAAATGACATCAGCTAAGGCCATCCCTTCTCCCCAAGAAAGAGCAGCACTACTGTAATGAAGGAGCATGACAAACACTGCCCCAACCTTAGAAATAACAAATGCACAATATTTTTGCACCGGACACCCACTCCCCCATATCACTGTTTGATGCGTATTTCCTCATTTCCGGTCGCAAATGGCCTTATTAGCTATTGTACCAAAAAAGAAAACCATCCGTTAACAAAGTAAATGTTGTGTTAAGAACCACCTTTCACAGTAAAGGACATAGACGCAATAAGATTTGACAATAATAGTATAGATGTGCAAAGCATTAAAGTATGCTACGGAAAAATAGGATTTCTGGTTATAATCTGGCCCGCCGCGGGCCGGAGTACAAAACAAAATCTGTTTTTAAGATGGCCACCATCGAAAGGAAAGGCAGTTGTTCCATACATGGTCCCTCCATGACAGCAAGGAAAAAGCAACAGTATGTACCGTGATGCAGAACCTGTAAATAAACATACAGCGACGTATAACGTGGTACTTTACATTTCCAAATGATACACGTGATTTTAAAAGAAAACAGTAACATTTTAGAATTTGGAAAGTACTTTTATTTAACAAACAACTGTCAGAGATGAACAGATTAATTCCATTTCCAAATAATTTGTAGCAATGACTCTAAGGCCAACATTAAATGTTCATGGGGAGACACATGCAGTTAATTTCGCATACACAAAGTATGTGTTTCTGTTGAAGCACTCAATTTGTTTGCACAGGTATTTCCAACACGGCGGCATCACTGTTGCTTTACACCACCATAAATGATATTAAGTCGCTCCTTTTTGCTCGTTCAGAGTAGGGACAGAGCGGCCCTGGCCTGTCATCCCATAACATTATAATGGACAGGCACCCGGTCACCAACAGTTGCATCTGGCGTGGAAAGAAGCTGTTCCTCGGCATCTGAAAGCCGTGGCATGCACAGTACATCAAAATGTAGCTAGACGGAAAGCGTAAAACAAAATCTGTGTCAATACCTAAACTTTAGGAAAAATTTCCAAAACAGACACAAAGATTGTGGAAAATACTACACAAATGTAAATGGCCAAACATGACATTTTAAAGAAATATTAGGGCTCACCATGGGTACATATAATGGGACACCCTACAAACGCAGATAAACAGCACTCGCTGTAAGGGTTAAAAAAAGAACAACTACACAGTGAGATGGTAATTCAGTTATGGAGGCAGTATGAATGGACAAGCAAGAATAAAATTACATGTCGTAAGTTACACAAGACCAAAAGAACGTGCAAACTGATACACAA
Organism: Ambystoma mexicanum; assembly: GCF_040938575.1. Taxonomy (NCBI): domain Eukaryota; kingdom Metazoa; phylum Chordata; class Amphibia; order Caudata; family Ambystomatidae; genus Ambystoma; species Ambystoma mexicanum. The sequence goes on from NC_090936.1 coordinate 388,161,662, forward strand.
AGCTATGGGGCAAGCATAACATTTCAAAGAAAAAGAAATTACGGTCACCAACGGTGACTCTAGTCTTAGCCTGCAAATGCGAACAATGTACACTCTCTGTTATTGGAGGAAAATTACAACTCCGCAAAAATATAATACGTCACTTACTTTGTCACAATTAGTGTACAGTCGTAACAATTAAACTTACATCATCTTCACAGCCTCCATTATTTTTGCCAAAGTCAGACAGCAAACTGTTTGCATGAAAGAATATTCGTGAACTGATATTTCATGTTCGTTACAAGCGTTTTTAAACTATAACCTTATCAAATAGTATTTTTTTTCCAAGCTTTGATTCCTTGTGTAGCTTTTAAAGATTCGCTTTCGTTCAAGGTAAAAAAACAATAGCCCCTTATGAATTGACTTGGATGCGTGGGCCCACTGAGCTTGCAACCAAAAAAGCAAATCAACTGACCTTCACTCAGAAGGCAAATACATTCTCACTTTGCAACAACATATGAGCATCCTATGATGAGAACCGCTAATCCCATACGGCACGTAAACCACTGTTTCCATCAAACACTCCAGGTGGCCGCTTCAGATTTCAAAACATATGACACTAGTCCGACTTCAATATTAATCTGAAAACATTAGAACATGCATCCAAGACTCTAGGCCCTGGCCACAACCACTGCAGCATGTCACACCCATGGCAGCGTACAAATGAATAGCACACGCATAGAAAAAAAATAATTTAATTACTGCATGTACTCAAGTTCAATGTTCGCTAACACCACACGTGTCCTTAGAACAGTTTCAAGTTGCCTGCGCACAGCATGGACTGAAATACTACCCTTATTAAACCCCTAAATTTCTGTACGCGCAAACATTCCGAACAAGGCGGGCATAGAGAATACATCATTAACACCTACCGCCTGAATAAATACAGTTTTTCACCCATCTCTTACTGTGTGAACCTCTCCAAGCACTATGACTCAGCAAAATAGTTTTCAAAATAGCATGTTGCCGCTGGTCGCCGCTGCGCTGTCGGCAGATCCAAGATGTCGGGCGCATTCAAACAATTTGACGCAGAACACGTCTCACTGCAGCCAATCATCAGAGACGTTGCGTGTCCGCGGTCATGATGCCAGCCCCTTAGCCAATCAGTATTTTGTCTGCGGAGCGAACAGGGAAGTGTAACCGCGGAGCGGACATAGATATCACTAATTTTTTGAGAAAAGGAGTGGACGGATTGTCACCAAATGTACAAAAACACGCTTTTGCGACCAAGCTCCTGCTCCTACTGCAAATTTGGTGAAAATCCGTCCAGCGGTTTAGGCTGTAGACGTGCGCAAGGTTTTTCCCCCATTCAGTCTATGGAAAAAAAAGACGTTTTGGGACTCCCCCTGTAACTTCCCCCCCCCCGGACCAAACATCACCAAACTTTGCAAACACAATTCAGAGTAGCCCATATACTTTTTTCTGCAAAGTTTGGTGGGGATTCATCCAGGGGGAGCAGAGTTATAAGCCGCCCAAAAAGTGCTCTTCATATGGAGACAGCAACTTAACCATATCGTGGCCGTGTAATACACAATACAATACTTTCCTTGTATATATGCAAGATAATAAACAAGTAAAATACAGAAGGCAGTTATAGAGTTGTCTCAATACCAGGTGAGTATGTGTCCTTTTTGTCTTTGTGTGTGGTTTGTGGGGCCTGTTGGAGAGACACTGAGGCACACATGACCATAGAGTCTGGAAACGGCCTTACTGAATCTCTGTCTTGCTCAAAGGAGGCCCCAATGGGCAGAACAACTAGTACAAAAAGGGTGAGAACTAAGCCTTCGCTCAACCTTCCCCCAGAGTAATAAGAAAGGAGAAATGGGGGAAGGCTATTACATTCCTTGGCACTTCTTTCAAAGTGAATGTTCAAGCCTCCCACACCCATCATCTCTGCAATTAGAATGAGTGTAGTCCCCAACAGCTCCCAACACCTTATCTGACTTTCTCTGATGCCTACAGCCGACAGTGTACAATCTATTCATGAAACAGAGAGAGAAAATGAAAAGAAAGAGACATTCCAAGAGTGTGTGAGTGAACATTGGAGCTGCCTGCACAGGTGAGAGGGAGTTGGGTGGGAAAGTGGCGACGTTGTCCTTTTGTGTGCCTTGTCATACCTTTGCATGCCTTGTTGCGTCTGATTACATCTGTTGTATTATGCAGTGCCAGCCTATGTCAAGTTGTGTCACCCTATGCAAGGTCACTCTGTAGTCTTACATGGAATAATGATGTAATGCCAGGGGACATCCAACCTGCACTAGTGATTGACATAGCTTGGCACACACCACATGTCAAGCATGCACAGTGCAGCTGTAGGACTACCATGCTGACAAGTACTCACAAGGATAGCCTACTGTAGTCTCCCTAAAACGCCAAGCGCAGGCTTGCCCTTAGCTGTGCTGCGGCTGCCAACTCCAACTGCAATTCTTGTAGAGACTGCTTCCTAAGTGGATCTGTCAAACAAAGGCCTTGCATCATTTCTGTACAAGCTTCACGTGCATTCCACTCTGCCACCTTTTCCTACCTTAAGGGCACCTCTACATGGGATTCACATTCGGCATAAATATATAGGGGATTAATGTTCTTAGTGAATTCCTGGCAGATCAGATCGCCTTTGCCACCCATGTAGATTAACTATTTCATCCTCATGTTCAGGTTTTTATTCCTTGACCCTAGTTACTGCCCTGTTTCCTCTTTGTCACCTTTCTGGGCCTTTCCTACTTGGGAATTCTGCTTCAGTATCCCCAGTTAGATTAGTAGGGGTGCTAAGGGTGAACTACATAGCCACTATCTTTTGCAGGGGGCGGTGTTTCTGGACACACGCAGATTGTTAAGGCACGTCTGCGCATTCACCCATTTTGTGTGCACCAATGTGTTGCACACAAGTTTCAATCATTCTGCGACAATGCACATGTTTCATGCATAGTCCAAAAAGGCATGACTTGCCACCCACATGAACGGGAGATGATTTAAAAATGCACATTTTACATCACGGTCATGTTGTTCTTGCTTTGCCACAAAATGTGTGTATTTTGTATGTCTGTGCATGCATATGTAGAAATATGATTCTGTTAATTAATATGACTTCTTTAGCACTGTAGATACATTTTAAGTTGTGTGCATTTTTATGTGTTTCATATTATTGATATTTTTTAGGATATTTAGTTCTGTTAGTAATATTGGGCAGAAGTTTCAAATTCCCAAAATATGAGATAGATGTAGTACCTCTTAAAGCGGTCAGGCACGTATGATTATGTGGGGGCAAATTTTTATCCACATGATTCTTGGGTTACCCAAGTAAAGCAGGCAGGTCCATTACTGGTAGTTAGTTACCTCTAGTTCATGAAGTGAGGGATGCCTTGAGCGACAAAAGCTGCTAGCACATGAAGTGATATTTCTCAGGTGACCCTTGTGGATAGTAGGCGGGTCAAATGACTTCTGACTGTTGATTATAGACCTACCCACCCAGAGGGTCTGTCTATCCATGTATGAAAATTACCAAGACCCGGAAAGTCTACCCAGAATTAAGTCTGCCCTAATCAGCTTCCTCACTGTTTATCCCAAGAACCGAGGGCTGGTGATTATTCCTTGAGGGTAAACCCTGCTACAGGCCCAAAGGATGTGGTTTTACCCAGCCACCCCTCACTGAATGCTCCCCATATCTACATAAAGTATTCCAAAAACAAAAAGAAGCCATACTCTTAAAATCAAAACTTGGAAAATGACTGGTTTAGGAAAAAGTAATAGGCCAAGATTGGCAGGACTCCACTGGGACCTATTAAGTTGTGTGCTTGCAAGACACATGGCCAACAGCCCTGATTTGTAAACGTGGCTATGCTAAATATGTACTACAGCTCTCAAAGGCCCCCAAGGTGCTTAGGATATGGGTAGACATTACTCTGAATGCTGTTGTTGCCTTTCTGGACAGAAGATCATCTGATTTCATACTTATGAAACTGACAGTCCCACATAACTTTTTGATTCTTTTGGCGAATATGTATTTTGGGCCCTTCAAAATGGACGATGAACTAAAATATTGTAGCACCTGGAAAAACTGCTAAAAGTGAAACTAAATACATACTTTAACAATGAGGGCTTATTCCTTGGGGATATGAATACTCAATGTGAGCCCCTGATAACAATGGGGGGATGACTGTGGAGGAATATGGTGCTTGAGGGATTCCTAAACTGAAACCAGTTAAAATTAGACAGACACCACTGCTATAGCTTGCCACAAACAGTTGTCTCAACTTTGTTAACCTAGGACTCAGGGCATATAATGACCAATACATGGGGATACTCCCCCATTACCAATGTACAGAAATTGCTCTTATAGTAGCCATTTAGATTATGGGCCTCATCACGAGTTAGGCGGTGTCCTGGCTGGGACACCGCTCAACTTTATTTGCTTTAGTACCCACCCATTCGGCGGCATTACCGGGGGATCATGGGTTGGGTGCTAAGCGTTACTTCCCATTTCCCACTTATGGGAATTTTCAGCGCAATTAACACGTGGTAATACCGCTGGTGGTAATTTCTCTGAAAATTGGCATTTTTCCGGTGTGTTTACCCCCAGCTCTGAGCTGGGGGTAAACACGCTACACTCGAGATTGGGCAAACCCTTAAATGCAGCAGTAACAATATTACTGCCGCATTTAAGGGATACAGCCCAACTCATGATGAGGCCCTATGTCTTCATTGAAACCTGTGGCTGTAAGTTTGAAGATAAGTTATATATTACCCCATGTCCAGAGTGGGATCATAATCGAGTCTGCTTGTTTCTAAGAGCACAACATAGAACAATAACACAGGCCATAGTACAGCACAGGAAAACAGATATTGCTCTCTCTAATATTAGATTAAGGGTTCAGTGATCGAATCTCGATCTTCTCATCAGTGCTCCTTTTGTTTATAATGAATTATTGTAATTGTTTGAAAACCTAAGTTTAATTTTGATTTAATGGACGTAGATGTTCTCAATGTACACCAATCAAGATTATTTCGGCAATAGTGCCTTTTGTAACCAACCAGCTTCAAAACTTAAAGATCCTGCTACTCTAAGGATGTCATGGTTCCATAAAGGATGATGTCACCAAAAATACTGGGCCTCATTACAACTCAGGCGTTAAGGGTTAACGCCACCGTTAACCCTTAACGCCTGATTCTGATTTTAACGCCTGATTTTGCTAACCCGCCATGGTGCTAATTACGCCGCCGTAATTTACGGCGGCGTAATTAGCGCCTTCCCCACTCCCATTATGCCCTATGGGGCAAAAATGGGAATGGGGAAGGGAAAATGGGAAATGGGGATTTACCGCCCCACTCACCTTGGAATGGGGCGGTAAATCCGCCATCCACCATGGTGTAAACGGAGTTTACACCATGGTGGTAAAGTTGGTGCACTTAGCACCAAGGTTGTAATGAGGCCCACTGTCTTTCCTGGTTTAAAATTCATAGGAGGCACAGGCACAGATGAGCATAAGGTAGTAAAGTTAACAACTATCTTTAAGCAAGTAACTAAAAGAAAAACGAAGAACACATTCTTAAAGGGAAAGTTCGGTCAAAAATATTATTGTTTGAAAAGATGGGCCATAATAAAAAATATATATCAAAAATATTTTGTTTTTAAGTTCCTATATAACATTTGTGAGAAATGAGGCTGAAAGTTTCACATGGGGGCATCCCTTTTGTGAAATGAAGCAACCTCCTCTGTTCATGTTAAACTCTGCTCACGCAGCACTAACAAAAGCCCCCTACTGGGAGCTTTTGCTTACTACTGCCAGAGAGCAGAACTAACATGAAGATAGGAGGCTGCCAGAATATTCATAATTGCCTTGTCTTTCATTTTATGTTTCCTCTACTTCCCGGGTCCAGGGGAGCTCAGAAAACATAAAACGAAAGTCACAGCAATGATAAATACTTTGCTGGCCGCTGGCGGAGTCTTCATAATTTCGGTGACTTTCTTTTTAAGTTTACTGAGCATGGAAAACTTAAAATGAAAGTACCAGAAATTATTAATACTCTGCTGGTGGCCAGCAAAGTATTTATAATTACTGCGACTTTCATTTTTAGTTTCCTGAGCGTGGAAACTTAAAATGAAAGTTCCAGCATTTTTTAATACTACACCTCCCACCCGCGAGCGGGGTAGTGTTTTTTATTGCCAGTACTTTCCTGTTAATTCTCCCTACCTACCACGGGCCGGGGGAGTCCAGGAGATTTAAAATGAAAGGCACAGAAATGATGAATACAATGCTGCACGCTGATCGCGGCATTTGGCTTGGTATTTAAAATTGCCAGTACTTTCGCTTTAAGTGTCGTGATCTGCCCTGGGCCGGGAAAGCCCGGGAGACTTAAAATGAAAGGCACAGCAATTATTAATACAATGCTGCATGGAAATAGCGGCGTGCCGCTTAGCATTTATAATTTCCAGTACTGTCGCTTTAAGTTGCTAACCCCAGCCGGGGAAGTTCCGAGACTTAAAACGAAAGGCATGGCAATCATGAATACAACCGTTCACAATGATCGCAGTGTTTTGCTTATTATTTATAATTGCTAGTACTTTCACTTTGAGTCTCCCGAGCTACCCCAGTCCGGCGGCGTCCTGGTGATTTAAAACAAAAGGTACAGCAATTATGAATACAATGCTGCATGCTGATCACAGCGTGCAGCTTAGTATTTATAATTGCCGGTACTTTGATTTTAAGTCTCCTGAGCTCCCCCGGGCTGGGGGAACCCGGGAGATTTAAAATGAAAGGCATAGCAATTATGAATACAATGCTCCACCCCGATCACAGTGTGCAGCTTAGTATTTATAATTGCTGGTACTTTTGCTTTAAAATTCCCGAGCCCCCACGGGCCGGGGGAGTCCGGATGACTCAAAACAATTATATGACCATTCATGAATACTACGCTGCCCGCTGGCAAGCAGCATAGTATTTATAATTGCTGGTACTTTCACTTTAAGTCTTCTGGGAGACTTAAAAACGAAAGGCACAGCAATTATGAATACAATGCCACATTCCAATTGCAGCGTGCAGCTTAGTATTTATAATTGCTGGTACTCCCGCTATTTGTTTCCCAAGCTCCCCTGGGTTGGGGAGTCCGGGAGACTTAAAACAAAAGGCACAGCAGAGTACAAATATAATATAAGTAAAAAAAAAAGAAGGGGTGGGGGAAACATTCACCTGCAGCACAGGGCAGGAGCCTGACAGCATTCTCTGCTCTCCGGCAGCAATAAGCAAAAGCTCCTAGTAGGGGGCTTTTGCTTGATTAGTGCCGCAAGAGCAGAGTTAACATAAGGAGGCTCATTCATTTCACAAAATGGATGCCTCCTAGTGCTTGAAATATATGACTTTGAGCTTCATTTTCCACAGATTTTACATAGGAATATTCGTTTGATATATTTTTGATTATGGCCCATCTTTTTAAACAACAACAATTTTGACTGAAATGCCCGTTTCTGTGATCCTGCTAATGTTAGTTTTTACAGGATTGGTGGCTTCCGCAACATTACAGGGTCATTGGCCCTAACCAACATTGTCCTGCTTTCCCCCCTTCCTGGCAGGGAGTACATTTCTAAGAATCAGAAGCAGCATCAGAGATGGCATTCAGATGACATGTAATGTAAGTCTCATCAACACGCTGCGTCCTAAGTGTGGCTGGTTCCAAAGGGAGTGGAAAAGGGTGCTGTACTGCCTCTTTGGACTGTTGGTAATTAAAGAGCCAAGTGGTGAGAATGGCAAAGATCAGACTTTTTACAATGTCTTGGGGTCTTTAGCCATGCACATGGCAAAGAGGAAGTTGATCAGTGGCATAGGGCATGACCTCACATCACAAGGGGACTCTTTTGTCTTACTTTGCTTATCAGTGACAGAGAGACTTGCTTTTTGTCTCCTGTGTTTTTTTCAAGTCTCTGAATAGCAGCTGCCTTCTCTCCCAATGCTGCCAACTGCTCTTGAGCAAGGTCATCCTTGAGCACCGGTATTGTCTCTATGGCCTAAAGATGCAGAGCAATCCCCTGCAGCACCTTAGCTGGATCGGTGGGTGGATAGGGTGGAAGGTAGCCCTTGCCATCACTTCAACGCAACCCTTGACATGTTATGTTACCTGAGATTTGTAAAGTGCACCTCTGCCTTATACACAACATTCTGGTACTGAACATACCAAGGTAATCCATCATGAAGAGTAGTGTCATCATGCCTTCATCATCCAAATCTCACCGAGAGGTTCAAGCTGTCATCAACATCCTCGTCATAGTCCTAGCCACCAGTGTCCTGATGTATTGTTGTGGCATTGAGTGTAGACTGCATTCTGGCTGGAGGTGGTTGATGATGGGGCTGAGCCTGGAAGCTTCTAATACTCTGACAATTAACCTGGTGGTGTTATGGGGCAAATATATTATATCTTGGATCTTAAGTTTCAAGCTGTCATCCGCATCCTAATCATAGTCCTAGCCACTAGTGTCTTGTTGCATTGCTGTGGCATTGAGTGTAGACTGCAGGCTTGCTTGAGGTGGTCAACGATGGGGCTGAGCCTGGACACATTTAATCAGCATCCTCGTCATAGTCCTAGCCATCAGTGTCCTGTTGCATTGCTGTGGCGTTGAGTCTAGACTGTAGGCTGGCTGGAGGTGGTTGGTGATGGGGCTGAGCTTGGAAGCTTCTAATTCTCTGACAATTAACCTGGAGGTGGTATGGGGCAAATATATCATCTCCTGGATCTCAAGGTTCAAGCTGTCATCAGCATCTTCATCCTAGTCCTAGCCACCATTGTCCTGTTGCATTGCTGTGGCATTGTGTGTAAACTGCAGTCTAGCTGCAGGTGGTCAATGATGGGGCTGAGCCTGGACACATTTAATTCTCTGACAGTTAACCTGATGGTGGTATGGGGTAGAAATATCATCTCCTGGATCTCAAGGTTCAAGCTGTCATCAGCATCCTGGTCATAGTCCTAACCACCGGTGTCCTGTTGCATTGCTGTGTCATTGAATGTAGACTTCAGGCTGGAGGTGCTCGATGATGGAGCTGAGCCTGGGCACTTCTAATTGTCTGACAATTAACCTAGTAATGGTATGGGGCAAATATATCATCTCCTGGATATCAAGGTCCTGTTGTTGATACTGTGGTTTTGTCACATGGTGCAGGTGTAGTGGTGGTGATGTTCTTAGCGGTGCCCGATGCAGCAGAGGTGATAGGTGACGATGCAGAAGTGTTTGTTTTGGTGGCAGTGGTGGCAGATGAAATGGCGGTGGTGATGGAGGAGTAGGCAGCAGCTGTACATTTATGCTGAGGCTGCAGTTCCAGGGGTGGACTGGTCTATAGGGAATTCTGGAGATTTGCCATGGCCTCTGCACCCTGGGTCTCTTATGTGTGGTAACCTATTTTGTTCCAATATTTTCTCATTGGAAAATGGTTGGGCTTTCTGAAAATGTGTGATATAGGACCACTTTGAAAATTATTTCCAGGGCCTCTTTTGGTTCCCAGTCCATCCCTTGGCTGCAAATTCCACCTCATGCAATTTTGAGAGCCCTGCATGAGTATTTAGCACCTGAATCTGCTGTGGAATTTGTACCATACCTGTAGTTACCAGATGGTTCCACATAAGGGCATGGTCATATTTGTTAATTTGTCTTAATGTTATTTTGATGGCAATGTCTTTTATGAAATGTAGGATATAATTTGTCTTCATAGGTTACATTGGGCCTCATTGTAGGTTTGCCAGTCCGGGAACTACGATACCGGTAAGCATGCCAGAACCATAGTTCCCGGACCGGCAAACTACGAGTTGTGCCCGCGGGTGCCTTTTCTGCCGGCACAGCATGTCGGATGCACCGGCACCATTATAAACGGTGCCGGTGCATCCGTTCTCCCCATTTCCATTCAGCCATATGGGGCCAAATGGAATGGGGAGCATCTTTTTTCCGGTGCCTGCAAATGGGCAATTACCAGGTCGGGCAGGGCCGTAATGACCCGGTAATTGCCCATTTGCGGGCACCGGAAAAATTGCAAGTTTGGCGGCCGCCTGCCAGTTTTACCGGCAAGGCTACCACCAAACTTGTAATGAGGCCCATTGTCTTGATTGCCTATGATTAGGCGTGACCACAAGCCTCTTATCTCTACCTCATTTAAGGCTGTGAAAACAGACACCTGGTCATCAGTCACTTATGTCAAAACTCACACTAGACTGTGTCTCAGCGCTAAGGGACAGGTATGCCTAGATTCATGTGCTCATCAATATGATTAAACATATACATTCAGGCATTTTAAAGTTCTTAGACTCAAAGAGATACCACTCTGACACGTTGCTCTGAATTATACACTTGACACAGGAGTTATCATGTTAATGCATTTAATATTACACCCTGTCTTCGTGGGGTAATGGATTAGCAAAGAGCATGTTTGAAAGTGTAAGTAATAGAACAAGTGGTGGTTTAGTTTAAACGCATGGGTAATCTTTATCTCTTATTAAGCTATGCTACACCATACGCCATCAGTCTCCATGCAACCAGCAAGCATCCACCTGTCACTCACGTTTAGAGCGGAGTGTGCTTCAAATTAAACAGCTCCTTCTGGGGTTGACAAGTTCTGCTTAGCTGGGACTGGCTGTCCCGCTCGTATGCTGCTGCTGCTGCTTTGCACTCCTCCCTAGCCCTCTGGTTTGAAAATGAACTGGAAAGTCTGCTGGCCTCCCTTCTTCTCCTTTGTCCCCTCCTTTTGCTGGGCTATATATCTATCAAGTAACATGGTGGCCCTGCACGTGTGGGTTCATCATATCCGCTGTTTGGAAGCATGAGAGAGCGGGATTGTCACTTTGTTTGTTTGAGCTAGAACTCCTATGTGAAACTACATTGGATGGTTTTTTGCATCTCAAAGTGAAATCTCTGTACCCGTTAGTAAGTGCCTTCACTGTAACCTATGATATTTTGTGAACTTCTGCAACCTCACAGCTTCATATACTTCTGCAGGCTATCTTACCTGGCTGTCTGTTATCAAGGGAAATCTTTTTCACTTGTTACCCAGTGCTTTCTATTGTACCCCATGGGTCTTGACTTTGTAAATATGAAAGGTGCTTCAGTTCACGGGCCTCATTACGAGTTTGGCGTCAGCCATGGAGCTGTTAGCTCCATGGCTGCCGCCAAACCAGGCTCCTTTACCGGGTTCCCTGAATGGGGAATTACCGGGCCATTCTGAGTTCGGAGGGCCCGGTAATTCCTCCCTCAGGGAACACGGGTCCAGACCTTCCCCATTCCTATTTGAGCCCCCATAGGGCTCAATGGGAATGGAAGAGGGAGCTAACAACGGGCCGATTACGACCGCCCCGTTGTTAGCTCCCTGGTCCCCTCGCGGGGCCCGGTAACGACACCTGGTTTTGACAGGCGTTATTACCGGGTCCCGCGAGGGGACCTCGTAATCGTGCGGAATGGTGTTAACTGGTCTGCATTCATTAGCGGAACACGTTAACCTATTCTGCACGGGTCGTAATGAGGACCCACATCTTTCTATTTCCTGTTTTTGACTCCTTATCTGATTACACTTGGCTGTATGAGGTGAAAAGGCTACTATGAGATAACACTTACTTGTGTAATGTAAAAAAGATTGCTAGCTGACAGTTTTGTGGTCGGCCGACCTGCCAGAGCAGGAAACACACCATTTCCTGGTCGTTGGCTAATCTGCAGGACTTACAAACACTTGTCTCTCAAGTGTTGCACACGTTGTATGCATCATTAAATTCTATGTTAAAGTGTTGTGTCTGTCTAAAGAACACCATTTATGGCTACATGTGGTATGAGATATGAAAAGCAGTCTTAGATTAGTCTGAGTTCATGACACCCCCTCAAGACAGTTGTCATAGATCAGAGATTTGTAAAACTGTGAAGCCATCATTAACAACTTCTAGGAGCTATATTTGCAAAATAGGACACCTATGTTGGTGGCAAAAATAAAGCATACACATCCTAGCAATGGTGAGTAATGATTACTGCTTGCACAAGTACATTAATTGCTTGGTGAATACATGAGCACCTAGAAACATATTTTAGGTACTAGGAAAAATCAAATAAAAAATGCATCACATTTTGAAGTAGTTAGCTGTTATGGCTAACACAAGCGTACATTAATACATGTATTTTACGGTGAGGTATTCAGGTTAAATTCAATATTCTGTTACTGAAAATACTAAGAACACATAAACAAATGCATGTATTTAATGTGAGGTATTTAGGTCAATTCAAACTCTTTACTGGCAATAGTTCCAAGATAAGATAAGGGATTCTTTTAGAACTCAATAGAAATGAACAACCAGTATAAATTGGCACCTGACTTTCTTACCCAATACGATTTAGAACGTATGATCTTGAGCTTATGACCACATGGGTAAAAAGTCCACAGTTTAAATTGGTGCTCCCTGAGGTAGACCAATATGTGAGTGCCTCTGTTACCCACAATGATTTGCAGGTGGAGGTCATCCAATACGTACGTATGCTGTGTGCACAAACTTGTACCTTGAGGTATAATAAAGTATATTTTTAGTTCTGTGGACCCTGATTGTGATGTCAGTAGTGGTGGGTTTCGCAAAATTTCAGGCTTTCTGAACTCAGGGTTTGCTCCCAATCTTCTTTTGATGTGGTGAAAGAAACAAAATGTGCATGTCAGATTTTTCCAAGGACATGGGCATTGGCTTATTATGCCATGCACTCCTGGAACCAGAGGTATCCATCACTTTTCTCGAATGTGGTGGCTTTTGTCTGGCTTAAATCCGGATTTGCGACTGGAGGCTTAGTTGTTTCACTTGCTGGTGTCTGGGTCTCTTGGGATGCTTGTGGTCTTGTGCAGAAGGGATGTGACCTAGCAGTTCAGGCTGGACTTCCCCTTTTGCGGTGGGCCAAGTCTGATTTGCATATGGTCTTGCCCCTTCTGTAATGGCTTGGCAGGCGAAGAACGATGGTCTGGAGGGTTGCCCCGAGCAATGCCAGTGGTTAAGATTCAGTCTAAACCTTCCAGCCATCACCTCTTTGTTTTTGCTTTGTCACCCCGAGTGGGACGGGTATGCCCAGACGTGGATCCCGTGCCTGCTGGGCCTAGAGACCCAAGCTACTCCTCACTGATGAGCCCCAACAAGGGTGAAACATGTTTGGGGATGCTTGTGGTCTTGTGCAGAAGGGATGTGACCTAGCAGTTCAGGCTGGACTTCCCCTTTTGGGGTGGGCCAAGCCTGCTTTGCATATGGTCTTGCCCCTTCTGTAATGGCTTGGCAGGTGAAGAACGATGGTCTGGAGGGTTGCCCCGAGCAATGCCAGTGGTTAAGATTCAGTCTAAACCTTCCAGCCATCACCTCTTTGTTTTTGCTTGGTCTCTTGGGAGACATCTGAACACTCGTTATTTTCGTCGTTCTCTGAGAGGTTTCCTTTTCCTTGACAAGCTGTGATTTCTGGAGGGGCTTCAAGGAAGTCACAGTAGAACACTTGAGGGAAGAATGTTTGGATGATGAGACTCTGACCCCCCACATTCTTGGCAAGAAACAATTCCTTGGCACACCGAGAATCTGGAATAGCTGATACCATCGACTTCTTTCTGATCAATGAGAAAATGAAATGTTTTTGAAATTTAGCACATTGCTGGTACCCAAGGCGTCTGCATAGTTCCGTTTGTAACCGAAAACGAGTTGCTTTGAGGCGCATCATGTTGTGAACATTCATAATTCAGTGTATACTGCAGCAAAAAGAGAAATTCCAAGTATTAGCAGCGGTCCACACAATTACCCAATTGGCGAAATAGTCCGTGTTTTAACGAATGTGTCCGGCATGGTCAGCCCTTTTCAAAGAGCTTTTGTGGCAACCATTGAAACCACAGAAAAAACAGCATTCATGCCAGTTACTTGTGAGCTGTCGATTAAAGAGTGCATGGCATCTTCCATTGTATCTTCGGAGGCTAGTAGAGATGCAATCTGTTTGACCACTGTGGAGTGTGCTTCAAGATAAGATGCTTTACTGCTGCACACTCTTAGATGTATGTTTTGCAGGCATGCCATATGCAAGTTCAATTTTGGAAATTGCAAAAGGTCTTAACTTGAGAATAGGACAATGTAGGAATTCAAATTGCGATGGCCCGGGTGGATTCAGAAGAAACCCACAGCACTTGACTTGTGTACTCACAGTGACCAGAGTTGGAACCCGAATTGTAACATGACAACAAGACTCATTGAATTGCACAAGAGATGAGCCAATTAGATTAGCTGTGTACTTGACTGTGAAAAAAATGCAATTGGTGTAACATGGAGTGTGCATTTAGTGTTACTGTCACAGGAATTTACTGGTGCTGCATGCGCACAAACCATTGGAGTGGACCCTTCACATTCACGTAATGAGTACAGTGTTATTTCAGTACTTGAAGATGACACACATGCATGTGAATAAGGCACTACATAGTCCTCCCTGTTCCAAGTGCCATTAACCAAGTGCGCATTACCCCAGGAATGCAGTTCCTGAAATACCATGGAAGGTGTTGTCTGAAGGAGAATATGTAAACACCATGCAAAATCCAATTAGGCAATCCTGGTACCCAGGCAGATGATGCTGCAAAACATTTTGTAAGTACACTAAGCAACAGGAAAGTAGAGCCCGACATTGCCTGGCGCATTGCAACCTTGGACAAGTTGAGTGAATTTATTTGTCCTGGCCATGAAATTACATTCCAATCTGGGACTCCTCTGCTAAGAGTGCCCAGAAAATCTGCTACTACAGAAAGACTTACTGCAGCTTCTTTGTCACTTCTAATCATAGAAAGGTCATTCTGAACCAATCCCACTACACCCGTAATGACATCCTTTAGCGCATAGAAGCCCTGCGCTAGCGCTTGATCATTAGAATCTGATGCATGAAATCCTAGTTGCACTGCCTCACTTTCAGTCTGCAGGATTTGTATTAATGCTTGTGACCAAGTGTAACTTTTACCTGTTATTGATGCTAATGCCACATTAAAAGGTACTCTAGGAACCGAGGTGGTGCAGGTAGCTGATCTCCTGACACGTCCACTCTGTGTGTGCCTCAGAACAGCAGCTGACTGCATGATAGCTGTCCAATTCTCCTCCTTTATGAAGTAATCTAGAGATTGTATCACCTCACTCAGGGGATTCTGTGAAGACATTCCTTGGCACAGCTTACCTATGGATATAGCTGGGTCAGGGAAATGTTATGGGAATTCCAAGCCCTATATGGGTCCACACTTTTTCCTGCTCTTCTTTTATTTCATTCATTTGCTTGAACTGCCCATAATACCGGACTTTGTGATGCATAGGTAATATGCTTGGTGCCGTTGCATTCTTTTTCTTCTCTATGGGACGCACTACAGAACTCACCTTCTTCCCTCTTCCCGTCAGGGTAGAAGCTCAAGTTCCTATTACTGCAAGTGTTCTGGAACTGCGTACAATTTTAAAAATACATCAAATGGGGGAATCTACATGCCATGTGTAACGTGTGAATACCTTTGATTTGCCATATCCGCTGGCCCCAAGTAGACTACAGAGGGACGGTTTCACGCCAAGTTTGTTCAGTCATGTTTGAAAAGTATTCTCTGTCAAAAATTACCGAATCTGCAACATACATGGGCTGTGCACCATTTGGCTCTGGACGGAACTTATACTGATTTTCAAACATGTAATCCCCTGCTTGGTATGGTCTCAGTGAAATATATGGTAACAGTGCTTGGAATTCAGGACTATCGGTTTGGAAAGGCACTGCACAATTGTGCTTAGGGCCCTTTAGGAACGTGCATATGTAATGGATGGGATCATACAGAATAATTCTGAGTCCAAATAACCAAACCAACTCAGGAAGATGGCAAAGTACTGTTTTATTAACAATTATCTAAAACAGGGAGTTTACAATGAACATCACACAGGTACGCTCAGTTTCTCTTTCAGCGATCTTTTCACAAAACATAGACTTTATATCAAAAATACATCAGAGGTGACATCATGCGACTTGGCAATAATCAAAAATCTATCAAGGGTCAGGATTGGCTTAGGGGAACATCTAAGCATAGGTCTCTATGGGGACTAGGATTGTGATTAGCTGTCAACTATCTGGTGGACAACATTTGCCTACCTTTAAAACATGTCATCTTTGTTTTCATACATACTCGCTCCTCAGCTGGCGGTCCTCTTCAACTCCTTCCTTTCAATGGGAACAACCACCCCCTCAAAGGAAGAGTCGCTGACAGTGCTGATTTTGAAACCAGACAGGGACCGGAGCCTCCGTGCCTCGTACAGACCCATCACGCTCCTGAATTACGATGCCAAAATCTTCGCCAAAATCCTAGCAAACAGGCTGGCGCCCTTACTCCCGGACATCATACACCCGGATCAAACCAGGTTCATCCTCGGCCGCCGAACTCACGACAACATAAGAAGAACCATAAATATTATCGAATCAGCCAGGAGGAAGGGTCAGGAATTGATGGTGTTCTCACTCGATGCTCATAAAGCTTTTGACAGGCTAGATTGGGGCTACATACAAAAAACATTAAGGCACTTTGGCTTCGGCCCCAAGTTCATAAAATGGACATTAGCTAACTATCAGC
This sequence comes from Ambystoma mexicanum, assembly GCF_040938575.1. Lineage (NCBI taxonomy): Eukaryota > Metazoa > Chordata > Amphibia > Caudata > Ambystomatidae > Ambystoma > Ambystoma mexicanum. Next base: position 388,178,275 of record NC_090936.1, read on the forward strand.
ACCCATCCACCAGGCTCAGAATTAACAGAACTAGATCCGACACAATCCACATTTCGAGAGGCACAAGAAAAGGATGTCCCCTCTCCCCATTGATCTTCGCCCTTTCTATGGAGCCGTTCGCAAGCAGAGTACGACAAAATGTTGCAATCCAAGGCCTGTCAGTCAAAGCCCAAGCATACAAAGCGGCCTCATATGCCGATGATGTTCTCTTAACATTAACGAAGCCCAGGGAATCCATGAAAGCTCTGTGGACTGAGCTGAAAGAATTTAGGGAAGCATCGGGGTTCAAGGTTAACCTTTCCAAGTCATCGGCGCTGGGCATCAACCTACATCGATCCCTGATCTCGGATATGGCAAATGAATATCGCATTCCCTGGGCCGAAAAGCACCTATCATACCTAGGGGTCCAACTTCCAGGCTCGCCCAACAAACTATATAAAGCTAACTTTCCCCCTCTCTTCAAAGAATTCAAAAGCGATCTAATACACTGGCAGAAACAGGAAATGTCCTGATTCGGAAGAATAACGGCTCTAAAAATGAACCTCATTCCAAGACTGCTTTACCACTGCGCAGCCCTGCCAACAGCAATCCCGAAACAAGCGGTACAGAAACTCCAAAGGGGCATCATGAGATACATCTGGGAAGGAAAACAGCCACGGATCCCAAGGAAACTCATGCTAAGGGGGAGGGCTGTGGGGGGACTGGAAGCACCCGACGTTGCCAGATATATCCTAGCCGCCCAGCTCTCACACGCATTCGCCTGGCCTCCGTCAACGCCGAAACCCCGCTGGCTGGAGCTGGAGGAGGCCTGGAGCCCAGTCCCGATACCCTCACTACCACATATGAAATGCTCCGCTGATGGTCCAGACAGCGGCCCGCTCTCAGCAACCGAAAACACGGTGGCGAACTGGAAGAAGGTGGCGCGGCTATGGAGAGTCCGCAGCACCACGGGCCCACTCACCCCGATCTGGATGAATCCGGAATTTTCACCGGGCACCAACCCCAGGGACTTCTTGAGATGGAGGGAGGGAGGACTGGAGAAAGTGCAGGACTTCTTCGAGGAGGGTAATCCTCTGGACTTCGAGGCCTGCAAGGCGAAATTCAAGGTTCCTGAAACGAGAGGTTCAGATACACCCAATTTAGGCATTGAATCTCAAACAGGAGTATGAAAAACCTGGGAAGCAGAGACCTAACAGCTCTAGAGCAGACCCTCACATCGCCTCCCCCTAAGGGCAAGATTTCTACCCTCTACAAGCTCCTAGACAAAACCGACCCGACCCACAAGGAACCATATATGCTCAAATGGGAGAGAGACATTGGGAGACCCATTGAGCCGGAGGAATGGGACCAAATCTGGACCAAAGCAAATAGAAGCTCGAAATGTGTAACCAATAAGGAGGGGGCATTCAAGGTATGCTACAGGTGGTACCGAACCCCAGAATCTCTCAACAAATGCAACCCGGCGATTCCACCAACGTGCTGGAGAGGTTGCTCGGACAAAGGCACACTACATCATCTGCTCTGGACATGCCCCAAGTCGACACAATTTTGGAAAGCAGTTTTAGAGCAAATCAACTCGATCACGGGATTGGCAATCCCATGGGACCCAGGGATCGTACTGCTCGGAGCAAGCGGCGAGGGCCAATTCCCCCGTTCAGGCCACAGAGCAGAACTGTGCTCCCACCTGCTGACTGCGGCCAAGATCTCACTGGCAAGGCTCTGGAAAAACCCAGATGGCCCGTCGGTCCAAATGTGGTGGACTAAATGTTGGGACATAGTAGTGGCCGAAAAAATCACTGCCCTTAGGTTTGGGAACAGAGACAAATTCTTCCATACTTGGTCTCCCTTTTTGGAGTACGCACAGACATACCCAGGCCTGGCCCAACAGCCTCCCTCCCTACGGTGGATGGACAAATGTGACTGAAATAAAATACGGAGGAGTAGCCGAGCTCACCCATCTGGGGAGGTCTGCCCCTGCTAGCAAAATAGAGTTAAAACAGCAAAAGCCCTGATCTAAAGTGAGGCCTCCCCCTGCCCCCAGAGGGACCCCGAAGCATGATCTACCGCCAGGAGCTTTGAAGCCGACAAGGGGCCTTGAGGGGCTCACCCCCACCGATCATCGGCCTCCTCAGGCAGTTAAACCTTCTTCACTGACCAACTGTTTTGTTTAAGTTTTATGTTTGTTTCTTTGTTTTGTATTCTCAAGCGAGACTGCACCGATTGTAACACCCTAATTGCAAATGACATAATCCATAACTTTCTTGCTTAAAACCAATAAAAACATGGTTAAAATTTTTTTTTAAAAAACATGTCATCTTCAGAAACATTAGACACACAGTTTCTCATTAGTCTTCAAAATATAAGGTCCTTTATTATATGGACTAATACAATTGGTTGGCATGCTTGTGCCAGGTCTGGAATATTCAGTTCACTTAGCTGCACGTAAGCCCAGACCCAGGTGCAAGGAGATGGGGCATGACGCTACCTCACCACCCAATTAGCCCAACAGCTCTCATCGCCCATGTCTTCTGCCATGAAGATTGTCTTTGAACTTGGACTTGTAAAGTATGCTTGTCTTTTAGAATTCTTGGGAGTGAGACAACTCACTATTGTGTTCTGGGACTCCAAGTTCGATCTCTATTTTCATCCTTGGCTCACGTGACAGGAGACCATGATTTGGATACCTTTTTCAGGGCCTGCCCTGTGAAAGCTGACCATTATCAGCATGGAACAATTGAGTTGCTGCCATTGCTACTACACACCAAAGTGCCTGTATGACTGATTTGCAGTCTGCTCTCTTTGGAGGAATCATCAAGGTGAACCTTGTGCACAAGTCCACTATTACTCGAATATATTTGAACTTATTACTGGTAGTGGACCTATATGATCCAGATATTGAATCTCAAAAGGCAAGGTTGCATTTCTTAATGGAGCCTCTTTAGTTTGTTTTGCTGTGGTCCACAGTTGTCTTTAGGCATGTGTCATAGTTTGCTATGTATACTTAAACCTGTTGCCTTATTGCTGGCCACCAATACCTGTCAAGGAGCAGCTGTGTAGTTGCAGTAACACCAAAATGGGTAGATGCAAGTCCAGCAAGTGTGGCTGCTATTAGATTGTCCCTGTCTGCTCTATTAGGGATTCATCTTTGAATAGGACCCCCTCTTATCATAGGAATTGTGACTACTACGTTATTACTCTCAATGTCATAAATATAATTACTTGGGAAACCTTTCACCCTGGGTATAATACCCAAACAAGCTTCTTTTATTTCCTTATCCATTGCAGTTGCTGAGCGAGTTATGGCTGTATTGTTTTTCTCACTGTGTGCTCTTTGGCATATTTATCTGCTAATGAATTGCCAATGTTATGAATGTGCCCTTTTAGTAGTTGCTCTTGTGTGCATCACCCTTAGCAAAGGGTAAGTCTGTTTAATGTCCCACACTTATTTCCAGAGTTGCCTGGATGCAATTGTTTTATGCCTAATGTCTCTAAAGTCATTTTGAATCCACCATTGTAAATCAGTGTTGTAAGCCATGGTATCATACAAAAAGACTGTCTCTAAACGGTCGCATGAAAAAAAAGTTCAAGAAATGCTCCCAACAAAGGTTCAAACACCAAAAGTATGAACCTTTGGCGGTAGCTTTGTAGGTAAGTACAAAAAAAAAGAAAAAGATATATATATATATATATATATATATATATATATATATATATATATATATATATATATATATATATATATGTATATATATACACACACACACACATATATATATAGTATAGTGAGTGGGGGTTGTGGGGGAAACCCTGCAGCCCCCGTAAAAGAAAAAAAAGAAAAGAAAAGGACCCTGTGGCGCCGGTTCCCAATCATGGAAGTGAAAGGGAACTGGCGCCACTTGGACTCAGCGTGAAGAAAAGGGTAAGTGGGGTTTGTTTATGTTGGGGGTGTGGATGGGGGTGTGTTGAGGGTGTGGGTGGGGGTCTGGGATGGTAGGTGTGTTCGCATGAGAAAGGTGCAAAACTTTGGTGGGTCGCACCTTTCTCGTGAACTTTCCGGCCTTGGCAAAATCAGACGAGGTCGGATCACGTAGATCCGTAAGCCATGACAATGTAATCTGAATCTGAGACTACTAGTGTTGGCTGAGTCGCTTGGTGCAATGCAAGCAGGAATCCTTGCAATTCAGCAGTCTGGGCAGACATGTCTCCCAAATGCCTTGTTGCAATATCAGTATGTGTAAATGCTTTTTCATGTGTAAAATGTCCTAGCATTGCTGCGCATGCAACTGCATATTTGGAATGTGTTCCATCAGCTGGTATGGCAGAGCCATCGCAGTACATTATTTGAGGAAACAAATCAACCAATGGCATGTCAGGCAGTGAGGTGTCTGGTTCTCTATCCATTGTCCAAGTCAATCCACTCAATTTGAGCAATTCTGCTTCATAATGATACTTTACATATGGAGCCTGTTGAGATGCTGGCCATTGAATCCATCTAGTATGTAATGCCTTTGAATTGGGCATGTGAGCTTTTGTGACAGTCTCAAGTTGAGCTAAAGGTGTATTTATGTTTATAGTTCTATTCATCGCCAACTGCCTTTCTTTCTGAATGATCATTTGAACTGAAGAGAGAACCGTTTCTGGCAACCAATGAGCTGCTTTGAAATTTGGTTTTATCGTAGCATTCAAAGTTTTCACTAGCTCTGCAAAATTAGACACATAAGATCTGCCAAAATTCAAAAGCCCTAAAATGGCCTGCAATTGTCTGAGTGTGTTAGGAGGTCGTATCGTGGCACATTTCTCAAGATAATCTTCTGACAACCCTCTTTCCTCTTCTGCAAGAGTGAACCCTAAGAGGGTAACCTCACAGTGAGCTATTCTTGTGAATGACTCGATGAGCGAAGAGTGCGTGGACTCCGCATTCTGTAAATCTCAAAGGGCTGCAGTGTGTTTTTTTATCAACTTTCACATCCTTCCCCTCAGTTTAAAAAAGGTCTGGGGTCTTTGCCTGTGAGGAATGAAATGAACTCTCATCAGTGCCTTATGTTTGTGGACTCTACATTTGTCTTCTGTCTCCGAAATCATAGTCTGTTGGTCTAAACTGGGACTGCCCCCAAGGTTCACACCAAGATTGTCTACCCGAGTGCCTTGCTACAGCGGGGCATCCCTATCTCCTGTAGTATTCTCATTATTTGGTTCATGTTCTGGGCATTTTCCTTCCTCAATCGGTGGACACTGTTGTCTGTGTGTTCTACCACCCTCCCTTACCTTGAAATGATCCCCTTCCCACTGAGGGTCTCCCTTCCAGGTGTGTCTCCCTGTCTGGTGTGCTATCGTTGCTAGCCTTCTGTGAATCTGCAGGTCTCCTGCCTAGGTGATCTCTGCCTAGTGATTGATATGTGGATGCCACTATGTGCAAAAAATTGCTCCCTTTTTTCTTGCTCATTTAACTGGGACAATTTTCTATGAACTTCTATCCTTGCAGGCTCTCCTTCCAATAAGAGGAGAATTATGCTCTCAACCATTTGATAATTATTGGCTGCTACGGACAATCCTAAATTCATGGCGGTGTTCCCATAATGTCTGCCAATATTAATGCTAGCGATGTGATAGACGGTGTGCCTATCAGCTCTAAATAAAGCCAGCTATAAATTGAGATCCAGCTGCCGCAGCTTGCTAAGGGCAGCGTGCAGCCAGAGGGAAGGGACATGGCTAGTGCCCAATGCCTATGCTATGATGTAATCTGGGGACAGGTAGCTTTCAGCTGTCCTAGCTTTTCTGAATACCAGTTGGGTATGTACTCATTTCTGGAAGGACATGACCCTAATATAATTCTCAATGTATTTAGCTGCACTCCTCCGCTGCTGGGCAGATGCTATGCCATGCTGTGCAGCATATTGCAATGCAAGGTTACGTACGTTGTCAAAATGTGCAGCCAGTAGTTGTTAGTCTGTTTGTAAAAAGGGGCCTCTGCGGTTTGGATGAAATTGGGCTACAAATTCTAGTGATAGGTTTGGTGTGGCTAACGGTTCATATCTAGCATGTGTTTGTGGATAAACCGGATTACCTCCAAACCAGTTGACATGATTTGTATGTGTTGAAGCCAATTCAGGAAACTGGTATGGGCGATATTGGATGGCGTTTAAGCCTCCCCTTATCAGGAGAGTTGCATACACGTTATTTACCATGTTGGCTGGCGTTTTCAAGTAAGTGAAGCGTGATTCAGCAGGCAGCCCTCCCAGCTGCCCAAGCACCACTGTAAAGTTTATATTAGCTCCCTGGCAGTGTGAAAACTTGAACCAATCGAAGACACCCGTTCTGCAAAAGATGGCAACATGAATTTGCTGATGGGCCCTCTTCTGTACCCACCTAACCTCTTTAGATTCAAAATATTTTTAAAAAAAATATGTTTGCCCAGTCCATTTATCATAACTGGGGCATGATATTATTAGCAATTTGACGGTCATCTCTAAGAAGTCCCATTTATCTGGGGTGCCACCTGTCTTGATTGCCTATGATTAGGTGTGACCATGAGCCTCTTATCAGCACCTCATTTGGGGCTGTGAAAACAGACACTTGGTCATCAGTCACTCATTGAAAACTCACCCTAGGCTGTGTCTCAGTGCTCCTAGGACAGATAACCTAGGTTCATGTGCTCATTAACATGATTAAACATATGCAGTCAGGCATTTTAAAGTTCTTTGACTCACAGAGAAACCACTTTGACGCATTGCTCTGAATTATACACTTGACACAGGAGTTATCATGTTAATGCATTTAATATGACCCCCTATCTTCAGAGGATTCGTATTCTCATTAAACAAGCTAAGGCGAAAGCAGATATAGCATACCATAACATAACATCACATCTATTAACAAGATTGCCATGTGGGCAAAGAGCATGTTTGAATTTGTAAGTAATAGAACAAGTAGTGGTTTTGTTTAAACGCATGGGTAACCTTTATCTTTATTAAGCTATGCTACACTATACGCCATCAGTCTCCATGCACCCAGCAAGCATCCACCTGTCACTCACGGTTAGAGCGGAGTGTGCTTGAAATTAAACAGCTCCTTCTGAGGTTGAAGAGTTCTGCTTAGCTGGGACTGTCTGTCTCTCTCATATGCTGCTGCTGCTCTGTACTCCTCCCCAGCCCCTCTGGCTTGAAATGGACTGGCAAGTCTGCTGGCCTCCCTTCTTCTCCTTCTTTCCCTCCTTGTGCATGGCTATATATCTATCAATTAATATGGCTGCCCTGCATGTGTTGGTTCATTATATCCGCTGTTTGGAACAGTGACAGAGCTAGCATGTCACTTTGTTCGTTTAAACTGTGTTAGATGTTTTTTTGCATCTCAACATGAAATCCTGGTACCCGTTATTAGGTTCCTTCACTGTAACCTATGGTATTTTGTGAAGTTATGCAACATCACAGCATCATATAATTCTGCAGGCCATTTTAGCCGACTGTCTGTTATCAAGGGATCTCTTTCTCACTCGTTGCCCAGTGCTTCCTATTTTCCCTTATGGGCCTTGACTTTGTCAATGTGGAAGATGCTTCTGTTAATGTCTATTTCCTGTTCTTGACTCCTTATTAGATAAGATATTGGCTGTGTGTGCTTCAAAGGCTGGTAGCTGACAATTTTGTGGTCGGCTGACCGGCCAGAGCAGGAAACACACCATTTCCTGGTCGTTGGCTGATCTACAGGATTTATGAACACTTGTCCCTCCAGGGTTGCACATGCCCTATGCATCATTAAATTCTATGTTAAAGTGTCTTGTCTGTCTAAAGAACACCTTTTATAGCTGCACGTCGTATGAGATCTGAAAAGCTGTCTTAGATTAGTCTGAGTTCATATCAACATGTTGAGAGTAACAAGGTCAATCCTCTCTACTTTTCATGTGCAAAGGTCAGTACATATACATTATAGTTACACTTTTAATATTTTGGTATGTTCTATATTAGGACTCACACAGCTTCAGCCTTCTGACTAGAACGTCCATCCAGGCTTCCAGAGTCCACCATGGAGGCTGAATTCACCTGCCATGGGGGATCAACTCGAGAGGGAAAATCCAGGGTCCTGTGGCCATCATCTACTATTGGTGCTTTGCTATCCTGCAACTGACCCCCCACCACAGGTCATTCCACCTCTTCTACCTGTTTGAAATGCCTGCAGTGGGTCCACACTGCAATGACCCTGTCATAGGATTTGCTTACATGATTATGTTTTGGCCACCAACCTCCCAAAAGGCTTGGGTTTCCATGGCACTCTCATCTTCCTGCAACTGAAATTCCTATTCTATGAACTTCACCATACGTTGCCTGTCATCCCTTGATTTTGGCATGGCTGCTGGATGGCTGCCGACTCCAGAGGTACAATATGATTCTTTCCCTGCTCATAAAAAGTCTGCTTCACGTGGTCTTTGCTCTTTCTCCTGATGTACCGCTACTGTTTCTGCTTTGGTAATTTTGACATCGGGCAGTGATCGTTAGGTTACTGCATGCGTTAATGTCCTACAGAATATCGTCAATCATCGCAAAAAAGGCCTGAATCATAATCTAAGACAATTATGGAGCACTAGTGTGAGTCTAATGATTTCTCTCAGATGGGTAAGTCAATGAAAATGAGCCATATGCGTGTTTCTGCACTCAGTCACACAAAATAAGAGGCATATATTAGTTTGGCAGGTTCATTTGGCTTCAGAGTCAACACAATTGGCATGAACTGCACCTCTGGCCCGAAATCAGAATAAGATTGGCTTTTGACCGAAGGTCTTGCTGGCTGAAACAACCCCTTGATGTTTGTTAATGTATCATTTCCCTTTTTTTATAAAGTGTCCAATCCTGCTTATTTATTTATTTATTGCATTTATAGCAGCGCACAAAGGCCTGAGGCATCTCAGCACTAGTTACGTTGAATATAGTGTTAAAAGATGATGTGGTTAGAATTTGGTTAGAGGTAAATGAAATGTACAGCACAATGGTGAAGAGTCATGTTAGGTAGATAACATTTGCAGTTAAATAGTCATAGAAAGTAGGTATCATAAGTAGCAAATTGTATGCTGGTGCTAAATCAAGTGCTACCTTCAAATTAATTCACTCTAATAACACTTTATATGCTTCTAGAAGAGTGTAGTGCAAAATACCAAACCCGACCCCAGGAGATATATTCATGTTCATTCGGAACTGTTATAATTATGCCCCACCTTCCCCTCCCCATTTTTTTCAGTTCTTGTTGCAGCGCTGCACAGCGGATGAACCCTCGATAGCTCGCAGAGCCATGCTCAGCCTGTGTGAACTCCACGCAAGTCCACGAAAGGTACTGCACATTCGATTCCATGAATTGATGAATGCGTATTTTCGTGCAGTTTGGCACGCAAGTACCCTATTTTCCATACACATAATTCCATGAATCAGGGCCTAAGAGTCTCTCTCCTATTGGTAAATGACAGGATTTGGAATGGTTAAAGAATGGGGCAGGTAGGGAGAGGCTCGATGAAGGATCCAGACAGGTAATAAAAACTCAGAGCATATGTATTGATTAACCCCATCTGCCATTTGGTGACAGTGTTCCCTACTGAAGGAAAATGTCTTTGCACATTATAAGGTGCTGTATAGCACCCCACACAAATACTGGCTAAAATACAAAGGAATAATAAGGAATCAAGAAAAGCTTGACAATTAAAACTCTTTATTGTGCAGGGAACTTGAAGCCACCTAAGATGCAGTTAAAAGAAGATCCAATGTGCATGGATAAGGACCATTGGATCAAATCATGATGAGATAATAAAGATCACAAATGCAAACTGGGTGCAACGGATACAACGTTAAGAGAGAGATACAATTTTGAGCCAATTAAAATCTGAAGACGTGTTGAAAAACAGTCCAGCATTTCTTTCCAATCAAACCTGACAATTTAAATTTAAAAAAAGGTGGAAATACCTGAATGAGCTAAACAAATGCCTCTTGACTCTGAAATAAAACAATTCTCAAGGAGTCAAAGGTTTAATCTCCTCGAACAATTAAGTTTAAGCTAATGGAACATTGGCAAAGCCATCGTTCTCCTGAACCCAATTCCGGGGCTGTCTTTCAACAATAAGAGCGAAGAGTGAAATTAATGCTTCCTGCAAATGCGCTTCAATGTTTACTTTGGAACAATAGTTGGTACGCTGATAGTTAGTGGAATCTGAGTCACCCAATTGGAATAGAATCCCTCTCCCATTGCTTAAGCCCTTACGTACTGTGGGCACATATATTTGCTCTAAATTGTATGGAAATTAATGAAGATCAGGTAATTTGATGGGGATGTCTCTGGCCAGTCAAATATATCTATACAGCTTTCCTTGCTTGTGGCTTGCTACCAGTGTGGGGATGTTTTCCTTTTGCATGCAAAAAAAGGATACATGAAAAGTATTAAAAAAGGTCATTTATTGCACATCGCGACTGGAAAATCTTTTCCCTCGCATTTACACACTGCAACGTTTCCATGAAATGTGATGCTTTGAGTGTTTCTTACCACTTATCCAGTTGCTCCTCATACATCAATAGTATACACAGATCATTGTCTTAGCACAGTCTGTATAGGATATCCAGACCACTTCTAAAAGATGATGAGCTGGGTGTCATGTGGCGGCAACAGAGCCAGTGTGACTTTCAAGGCTTTTGGGGCCTTGGCAGCATTTTGGGACATCCAGATGAATTCTGGCTTTTTGAGTTTTGGGGTCAGTGTGGTATTCCGTTTGGGAGATTTCTTCCGGCTGAACAGGGGCATCTTGACCAGTATGGCAGTGTGGCGATGCATTGGCTTGGGCCCATGGGATGTTGTGAATGGGGCTGTGTCCCATCGCAGGTTGTGCAAAAGACGTTGATAGAAGAGGCACCTTCTAAGATTTTTGCCATCTCCTCGTACAATTTTAGGGTATAAATATATGGTTGCAATTGCTTTTATCTCCCGTTGTAGTGTGGTTGCAGCAATTCACCACACTCCTTCTATCACTGGTTCGCACCTTCTATTTAATCAGCTGCTGATTGGATGTTGGTGTGTTGGAACTCTTCCACCATAATGATTCTGTTTCCTTCCAAGAGGATACTATTTACGGCTTGGAATCCTACTTGATTCCAAAACTTTGCTGGGGAGTTTTCTATGCCCGGAGGTGTTTTTCTTCTGACCGTGATGTATGGCTACTGGTGTGGTTAGGGTGACACTAGGGAAAGTGTTCTTTGGAGGACTTACCTGTATGCTACTTATCTTGGTTTTGCTGAGTGCCACTTTTCCTGCTGCTTCAGCCACTGCATCAGCA